>NC_134214.1:10895992-12202492 GCF_965140235.1 Caretta caretta | reverse complement strand
AATAAAGGTTAGGTTAGTAAAGAAGAAGGCAGAATAATGTTTAGAGGAAACGAGTGAGAAGATTTCTGACACCTGGGCAGTTTAAGGATGGTTAAAAACTGAAGGAAAAGTGACAGAGCAACACAATCTAGAAACTGGTGAAGAAATGGGGTAGTAGAAAGACCTCCATTAAAACTGCTCAAGACCAAGTTAGTCTAGACATTTCTAGAGAGATACTAGCTTAAATATGCAAGAGAGGAGACTGCTGCTTTAAAAAACTTTACAGACAACTATTGTCTAAAGTACCTAATGAGTTGTCAACCAAGAAGATTTTCACAGCAAGCAACTATCCATTTGCATCAAATATTGGTTTGGGACTTCTGGGTCACCTAACAAGGATCTAAATACAATTGTTTCCTCTGAGACAAGTGGGTCAAAAAGGGAGAGGTGAGGAAAAGGCAAAAGAATGACAGAGAGAACAAAAAGAAAAGGAGTACTTGTGGTACCTTAGAGACTAACAAATTTATTTGAGCATAAGCTTTCGTGAGCTACAGCTCACTTCATAGGATGCATGCAGTGGAAAATACAGTGGGGGTATTTTATATACACAGAAAGAAAAGGAGTACTTGTGGCACCTTAGAGACTAACCAATTTATTTGAGCATAAGCTTTCGTGAGCTACAGCTCACTTCATCCGATGAAGTGAGGTGTAGCTCACGAAAGCTTATGCTCAAATAAATTGGTTAGTCTCTAAGGTGCCACAAGTACTCCTTTTCTTTTTGTGAATACAGACTAACACGGCTGTTACTCTGAAACCTGTCTATATACACAGAGAACATGAAACAATAGGTGTTACCATACACATTGTAAGGAGAGTGATCAGGTAAGGTGAGCTATTACCAGCAGGAGAGAAAAAAAAAACCTTTTGTAGTGATAATCAAGGTGGGCCATTTCCAGCAATTGACAAGAACGTGTGAGGAACAGTAGGGGGTGGGAAATAAACATGGGGAAATAGTTTTACTTTGAGGACAATCAGGCAGAAAGTGGAGTGATTAGCAGCTCACCCAGTGGAATACAAATCAGTTGCATGAACACATCTGCTGGGCATTGGGTGTCTCATTAGGCTAAAGACAAAAGAGACTCTTAGACTAAATCCAAACCTGGGTGCCTTCCACCATCAATGCATGGAATTCTTTTGGTCATGGATAACTTCTGTTGGTGTTAATGAGAGTTACATATGTAATTCCCTCTCCCCCACCCTCTATAGAACATAGACCAATAACATTTGCAACCAGGTTAGCCTAAACTCTCCATGCAATTCCTCATATTTACCGTAGTTAATCACTATTCACCCATCACACCACGGCTTTGTCTTCACTGTGAAAAACTGGTGTGTTTTTACCATGGAATAACTAATGCATGTGAGCTAGCCTGCTATGAAACCGTAGTGGAGACAAGGCACTGTAGCTTTACCATGAGGCAAACTAGGCATGATCAGCCACCGGGGTGGGGGAAGAGGGAGGTTGTAGGACTAGCCCCTGAAGGGAACCAGATGCCAGCCTACCTGTGACAGGCTCCACCAAAGGAAATGAGCCAACCCAAGTCCACCTGTGCATAGTTAACAGCCTAAGTACCTGGAAGGCAGTTAGTTGAATAAGGAGCACCTGGGTCCAATAAACAATTAGGAGACCTCAGTTGGTACAAAGCTCTAGAGGAGAAAGGAAGTTCTAGAGGAAGGGGAGGGTGTAGGGAGCCTGAACTAGGAAAAAAGCTCTCAAGGCCTGGGAGAGCCCCAGAACAAACTAGGAGAAGGCATTAGTTACCTTGTTGTAATTTAAAAAAACAAAGATTTCTGACAGTGAAGGCATAGCTATAAAACAATTTGCTGTGGATGTAATTGTACCTGGCTACTTCCTGGTAAAAACTACAGATGCATTGTCTCCTCTAGGATTTTACAGTGGGAGAGCTAATGTACATTAGTTACCTTGTTGTAATTTAAAAAAACAAAGATTTCTGGCAGTGAAGGCATAGCTATAAAACAATGTATGTGTTTTAAAGTTCAATTATGTTTGTTAGTTTCCCGTGATATTCAAATATGAGTTCAGGATCATGTTCTAGTTTCAACATTCATAGAAATTGAACCTAAACTTCTGCCATGCAAAGGAGTTTGTTGCAACATTAGGCCACACCATTAGAATGTAAATGTTACTACACCATGAAGCCGGCCCAGGAAAGCCTATATTCTAGGAATGGAACATAAAGAGGCACAATGCCAGTCAGTTCTGCCCTTGCTTTATAGATGGACAGCTATGAATGGACAGACCTCTTTCTGAGCTGTGGGTGTTCAGTTTGATACTGAAGTAATGTATATGTTATCACCACAGGGTTCCTGCAAGACTCTTGTACCTCTCTGTGTGGTCAGATCACTCTTGTCAGCGATACTCTATTATTATTGCAGTAGCACCTAGGAATCTCACCCATGCTCCAATGTGCTAGTTGCTGTAAAAATGTATGACAAAAAGACAGTCCCTGCCTGAAAGAGGTTACAATCCAGGTGTGCCCATGAAAGTCTCCTGGAAAGTTTGCTCTTCTAGTCAGGTGTCATGATCATTTGAGTCTGCTAAAGCTCATGCTCTTGATGTTCAAGTTTCGTGTGAAAGACTCAAACTGGGCTTGTTCAAATAAACTCAGATAATTTTCTGAACTTTTTGTCCTGCTTTCAGTAATATCCCATACAGAAATGGAAAATTAAATCCTAAATAGTAGAGATGGGACCAAACCACCACAGTAAGATTTCCATCCAGAGTCAAACTTCTTCAAAATTTGGGGGTGTCTGAACATGGGATTTCAGGTTAGTCAATCACAGGAATAGGTGCAAGACAAAACATTCAGTTCTGGATTTGGGTTCAAGTTTCTCAAAATCCAGATTGGGATTAGGTTTGGACCAGTCTCCTTTAAGTCTCCCACTGGCTATTTACATCTAGTTCTCTTTTACAATTAATTTCACACTCTTGATACAGCATCCAGTGTACTTTAAATGCATGTAACATCTGTAGCTACTTTATATACTGTCAGTCTCAGTTGTTGAACAGATCCAACCTTGACTGGCCATCGGTAGATTATTTCTGCACTCTTTCATAGCTGATTCACACCAGGCCATCTACTGGATTACTGAAAAGCTCCCCAGTGCTGATTCAGATGTGGATACCCTTTCAAAGTGACACAGCATTGGAATGGAAAAAATAGCTTACTAATAAATATACAACTTCAAACCAAATTCCTATGGCTCCTAGAGAATTTTGTCCCTGCTGGAGGAGAAGAGGTTACTGTGTGCATAACCTGCAACATTAATTACATTGTGTTCTTCCATATGCAATTAGCATATGTATCTGTATCATATATAACTAGAAAGTGTAACTATCAAATTTTTGTTATAATTAGGATGACTCATAATGAAATTATGCATAAATTGTTCCATTCATTACACTGTTTAACTGACAGTCAGCATGCAAACTACAAATCCTCTGAATTCCTTATCTCCATCTCTCTTAGACCATTTCCCAAGCTAATATTTGTCAAAAATTAATACTGATCAAAGAAAGAAGAGTCAAAAACCAATTTACATTGGTGCATCCCCATTGTATCTCAGTAAGGTTACTTGCAAGATGCTAAGTAACCTCCACTCCCATTAAAATCAATGTGACTTTACTGATGGTACTAAACTAAGAGCAAACGTAAGCAATTATTGGAGGGGTGGGCAGCATTCAGAAAGCATATGCGTTACCTAGGGACATAGGAATTGTCAAGATCCGTGGTCCATCTAATCCATCTCTTTAATATGTATTCTCAAGAAGGAGAAACAAGAGCTAATTATTTCTAATTAAGGAGTTGTTGGTTTTTTAAATAATTTTGTAGCAACAACAAAAAATGTTAATAGTGTATTAAGGTTGTTCCTTTCATCTTCAGGGCCCTGGGGATGAGTTTAGGAGTCTTGGCTCTCCATAGAGGCACCCAACATAAGAAGACTTATTTTCAGTCCCACATCCTTTTCGTTCCCTTCTGCCTCCTCCCCAGCAGGAGCTCCTCTTCATGCCTGCTCTCTCACTCTGTGACCAAAGGAGATCCTACTCACCTCATTATGACTCCCCTAACCACCTACCGCCAGGAGTATCCCCCAGGCCCCATGAGTTAGAGGTATCTCCCAACTTCACTTTCCACCTGGGTGTCAGATCAGCCTCCACACATAGGCCCATTCTTGGCTTTTTTCCACTTGTTCACCCCTATCTTGACTTGGCAATGTGTGCCACTTCCTCTTTCTGGCCCCTGACCCCAAGGAGTGGTCAGGAACCAGCACACAATAAGAAGATAGCCCTGGTCATGGGGCCGGGGGTTTCTCTATGGTGGAGGCAGGGGCGGAAATTACTCTTTCTAAAGAATTCTTTGAAGGGCTTGTCTACACAAATGATTCACAGCCAGGCCCTGGATAATATCTACCAAACTTCTGAATAGTGATTACAGTATTAACTCCTAGGTAGCCTGTTTGGGTGCCATCCACTCTGAACAGGTTCCTGGATAGTTCATGATGTTTCTCTGCAGACAATCAGCCAAGGAAGCGTCTGTGTCTTCCACCTGAATCTGCCTAATGTCTCTAGAGCTGTTATCACATCCCATATACAAATCATTTCTACATTGAGCCTTTAATGAATCAGGAATCTATTGCTCAGGACAAGGAGCTCTTTTTTTTCCGTAAGGTGAATTTAGTGCTCCTGAAAGACGCTGGATGGACAGCACAAAAGGAAGTTCTTAAATTATCCATTGAACAGGTATTGCACTGGCACCTGCTGCTCTTCATTCTGCACTCCATAAGGAGAAATCTGTGCTGTCTCTCAGGTCAGTCGTTGGGCATTACCTTGGTATTGATCTTCATGATAGCTCTGGTCTTATTGTTAAAAAGAAATTGGTTTACTTGCATCCTCCACTGTTATAAGCTATGAAATGGCTTGTCCTCTTCTGTCAAGGTTCCTCCCCCACTCTGAACTCTAGGGTACAGATGTGGGGACCTGCATGAAAAACCTCCTAAGCTTATCTTTACCAGCTTAGGTCAAAACTTCCCCAAGGTACAAAATATTACTCCCGTTGTCCTTGGACTGGCCGCTACCACCACCAAACTAATACTGGTTACTGGGGAAGAGCTGTTTGGACGCGTCCTTCCCCCCAAAATACTTCCCAAAACCTTGCACCCCACTTCCTAGACAAGGTTTGGTAAAAAGCCTCACCAATTTGCCTAGGTGACTACAGACCCAGACCCTTGGATCTTAAGAACAATGAACAATCCTCCCAACACTTGCACCCACCCCCTTTCCTGGGAAATGTTGGATAAAAAGCCTCACCAATTTGCATAGGTGACCACAGACCCAAACCCTTGGATCTGAGAACAATGAAAAAGCATTCAGTTTCTTACAAGAAGACTTTTAATAAAAATAGAAGTAAATAGAAATGAAGAAATCCCCCCTGTAAAATCAGGATGGTAGATATCTTACAGGGTAATTAGATTCAAAAACATAGAGAACCCCTCTAGGCAAAACCTTAAGTTACAAAAAAGATACACAGACAGAAATAGTTATTCTATTCAGCACAATTCTTTTCTCAGCCATTTAAAGAAATCATAATCTAACACATACCTAGCTAGATTACTTACTAAAAGTTCTAAGACTCCATTCCTGGTCTATCCCCGGCAGAAACCAGCATATAGACAGACACACAGACCCCTTTGTTTCTCTCCCTCCTCCCAGCTTTTGAAAGTATCTTGTCTCCTCATTGGTCATTTTGGTCAGGTGCCAGCGAGGTTACCTTTAGCTTCTTAACCCTTTACAGGTGAGAGGAGCTTTCCCCTGGCCAGGAGGGATTTCAAAGGGGTTTACCCTTCCCTTTATATTTATGACATCTTCTGACAGGTGTGTTTGTGATCACCACAACCAGTGCCAGACAAGCCTGTAGGACCATTTCCCTCTTGGCATTTCTGATTCCAACGCTGTGCCCTCAACGGAGAGCTGTCACAGTTCCAACATGTGCATTTAAATCTGCTCTGATCATTACTTGCTCATTGGGTGGTTGTTTCTAGTAAGTCACAGCAACTTACCAAAACCTCCTCTTTTACTTTTTGATCCTCTCCCAGTTGTGGTGCTTACCCACTTAATAGATGTACTGTTGCCTCCTCCCAACACAATTTAACACTTGTCAGTCAGTCCAATCTTCTGGTAACCTCTATCTCATGCTTCTACATGGTTTTATCCAGATTACCTCCAATGTCATTTCAGGAGGTTGAACTCCCAGGTAAAGAGATTTTGTTACTCTCCACCAGCATAGCTTTACAACTTGGCTTTACAATTTTCCATCTGGTCTCCTGTACACAAGCTATATTTACTATTCTCCTCTTTAAGACCTCACATAGCTCCAAACTTCTTTCCATCAGCGTTCCTACATTACAGCTTGCAAATCTCAGCTTATTCACTCGTTTAAGAATGGGAATGAAAGATGAGAATGAAAAAAAAGCTTAAAACAAAAAGTAATCCACAAACTTCCTGACTACACACAGGGAGGTATAGAGGACAACTAATTCAAACTAAAGCAACTTTGCTAAAAACAGCACATGAAGTCCTAGGATTGATGAATCTAGTACTGAAGAGGATAAGAAGGGCAATTTGGGAGTGGAATGCAGGAGTTAAATAATCTGTTGGGAAACTTGAAGACTGATAAAATGGCATACATGGAGGCCAAAAGAAGAGTTGCAACAACTAAAAGTAGCGCCTGTGACAAGCTATATAACCAATTAGAAAGATATGAGGTACAGTAGACCAACTATAGACTTGCCAAGGCAAGTGAGACAATGCCAACAAATGTGCTTACATTGGAAATGAAGATGGTATCATTCCAATAAATGGTGAATCAATTAACAATGTTTAGGGTGATTATTTTGAAAGAGAGATGAATGAGGAGAACCCAGGGAAGGAATTAAGAACATGTAAAACTAACCAGGGCATGAAAGATTATGTATAGAAGAAGGAGGCTGCAGGGGCACTTAGGAAAAATGAAAAAGGAGAAAGCACCTGGACCAGATGAAGTCATTGGGAATGGAAGGCATCAAGTATTTTATAGGTTTGTTCAGTGACAGTCTTAAGATAGAAAAAATCCTGGATGAATGGCATAAAAGCTTTGTAGTGCCTATTTTTAAGCATAAAATAGACATTACACCATGTGCTAATTATCATTCAATTAAGCTAATATCACATGCTGTGAAAGTGTAGGAGAAGATTATTGAAAAGCATCTGCATGGAATGGTGGAGATTTGGGAGGGTCATTTTGGATACGTACCAGGAAGGAGAAGTTGATGTCATATTTGTGCTACAAATCTTCAAAGCGAATTTAGAGAAAAGAGGTATGGTCTTTGTGAACCTGGGAAAAGCATATATAATTGTGTACCAAGATGAGATTAAGAGAGGACATGAAAGCAGTCTTCAATTACTTGAAAGGCTCCCATAAAAAAGATGGAGAAAAGTTGGTCTCGCTTGCCGGAGGACAGGACAAGAGGCAATGGGTTCAAACTACAGCATAGCAGATTTAGATTACATCTCAGGAAAAACTTCCTACTATAAGAACAGTAGAGCAATAGAACAGATTGCCAAGAGAGGTTGTGGAAGTTCCTTCACTGGAGGTTTTCAAAAGGAGGCTGGATAGTCATCTGTCTTGAATGGTTAGGCACAACAAATCCTGCATCTTGGCAGGTGTAAGACTAGATGACCCTTGTGGTCCCTTCTAATCTTATGATTCTAACGAGTTTGGTGGAGTTTGTAACAGAGAAGTGTGCCAGAAGAATTTGTCTGTCTTATACAGGAAATATGTATGGTGGAGACTCTACCATAGAGAAAATTCAATGGGGATTACACTAGAGAACTTCCAGTAAGCACTGACCTGCATCAGGAGTCAGCATTGAGCCTCTTTTTTGCCTACAGCCCTCATAGATATGATACATGAGAATATACAAAGGAAGCCACCTTGAAACATGCTGTTCAGGGAAGACTTAGTGATATGTGAAGAAGATTATGAGATCCTGCCAGCCAACCTGGAACAGTGGCAACATAGTTGTGTGCAGGCTGAACTTAGAGGGTATGTCTACACTGTACACTAAGCCCAAGCACTGACTCAAGTTGAAGCCCAAACCCCACTTCCATCCACACACACATCAGTCTGTCTCGGGTCTGTAAGCAATCAGGACCCAGGTCACAGGATCCTGCTAGGGGGTGGAGGGTCAGGGCCCAAGTTCTGCTGTAACTTAGGTCCAAACCCTGTCATTTTGCAGCGTGGATGCAAATCAAACTACAGACCTGAGTCAGAAGGTCTGCATAATGCAGGATGACAGGTTTAACAGCAGGATGACAGGAGTAACAGCCGTGTTAGTCTGTATTCGCAAAAAGAAAAGGAACACTTGTGGCACCTTAGAGACTAACCAACTTGTTTCAGCATAAGCTTTTGTGAGCTACAGCTCACTTCATCGGATGCATCGGATGTATGCATCCGATGAAGTGAGCTGTAGCTCACGAAAGCTTATGCTCAAATAAATTGGTTAGTCTCTAAGGTGCCACAAGTACTCCTTTTCATAATGCAGGAATTAGCACAGCTATGAGATATGGGTCCAGTAAATGTAAACCCAGGGTTACAATGCAGTGTGGACGTTCAAGCACAGGCTTGGAAACACTGAGCCCCCAAGCTTGAGTGTGCAGTGTAGACATACTGTCAGGAATCAGGACTTGAGCAGAGCCAGTCGGGAAGCAGGGTATGTTGTTTCTGGTCTTGAATCCAAACCTGGAGGTCCCCAGACAGCTGCCACATCCTGGCCTCCACCTAATGGCTTCTGAAAACTGATGGGCTGGAAGCTACTAGGGTTATTGCCCCAGTCAAACACCACCCATGGGAGCTCTGACTGGAGGATTGCCCAGCTCCACCGATTGGTCCAGCAATGCTATTTAAGTCAGGAGGAGGAACAGGAAGTTTGTCTGACCAAAAGGTGGTTTCCTGTTGTGGCTGCATTGATCCCTGCTTATGCCTGCCTCCTGCACCCAACCGTGTTCCGGCAATGCTCCTGGCTACTGCCTTGCCCCTGCCTTTGCTCCTGTTCCAATTATGCTCCTGCTCTGTGCTTGATTCTTGCTTCTCCTCCTGCCCTTACACCTCGCCTTCAATCCTCAGTGACCAGTCCTGGCTCTGACCCCAGTCCATGACTTCTGTCCCTGACTCCAGCTTGACCCTTGGCTCTGCCATTTGGCATCTGACCTTAGCTCTGACCCTCAGCTTGCTGAATGCCTGCTCCTCCCACTAGACTTGACTCCAGCTCTGAATACTAGGGCAGACTACCTATATCTCGGTCCCTAACACAGGGTCAGTCTCTGGGCAACCTGATGAGTGCAGCTGGCCTGTAGTAGGCTGCTTGCTTGGTTGGAAGGGTCAGCAGACTGGCTTTTGATCCCAGCAGCAGCAGTGCCTCCAGTTTGACAGTGAACCATTGAGTACAGTTTTTCAACCAGCATTGTACCCACTTTATAGCAAGTTCGCTTATGAGACTATCAAGTGGGCTATGTCAAAAGCCTTACTAAAATCAAGATATATCATGCCATGAGCTTCTCCCCCCTCCCGCTTCCCCCCTCCCCCCCCCCCCCCCCCCCACTAGGCCAGTAACCCTGTCAAAGAAGGATATTAGGTTGGTTTGGCATGATTTGTTCTTGACAAATCCATGTTGGCTATTCCTTATCATCCTGTTATCCTTCAGGTGCTTACAAATGGATTGTTTAATAATTTGTTCCAGTACATTTCCAGGTATCGAAGAGAGGCTAGTCTATAATTCCCTGTGTCCTTTGTTCCCCCCCCCTTTTTAAAGATAAATACTATGTTTGCCCTTCTCCAGTCCTCTGGGACTTCACCCATCCTCCATGAATTCTCATGATGATATACAATGAGGGGGTTGTTTAAGACCCTAGATTAATTAGATGGATATTGGACCAAATTCTGCACTCCAGCAATCTGGAGTAACTCCATCAATTTCAATACATTCACTCGGGTGCAAATCAGCTCAGAATTTCACCCAGTATATGCTTGAAAGGCCAGCCTTTGCAGGGAGAAAATAATTCACCTCTAAATTTGCACCCAGTCCTTGGCTGTCAGGCAAAACTCTCAGCAAAGTAGGCAACTGGTCCTAAATGTGGTGGTGGCTTTTGCAGCATGGACAGGTGCTCCCTAGGAATTGGACTGAATCTACCTATTGGTTTAACATAGGCCCATGATCTCCTCTCCAGCAGTGTTGAGCTTCAGCGATACAGAAGTGACTCACTAGTCCAAATTCAAACCAATGACGCTAAAGGAAAAGTTTCACATCCCATAACCAATCCCCTGTCCCATCTAGTACCCATTAATGATCAAAACTAATACACATTTTCCCTTTGTTACTGGTTTATTAACCTCTTCATTGCTGATTTTTTTTTTTCAGGAATGGACGGGGACAGGGGGTTATTATGCCATCAAATACCACATCTTAATACAGTTGAATCTATTTTTTAACTATCGCTACATTGATCAGCCTTGCTCCCTAATCGCTCAGCTCATGGTTCATTTCCCTGCTTGCTCACTGTGATTTTTTTTTTCATTGTAAATTAATGCTTGTGAAATGCCCTGGATTGAGAGCCCTGGACACTGTAGTCCATTTGTTAATCATTGAACAGTACATTGTGGACACCAGAAGTAGTAGCTTCCCCACCCATTCCTACCAGTCAGTCTCGGCATTGATCTGCACGTTCAGTCCTCTGGCCTCTCGACTGCTACTACCAGCAAAGATGTTTCTGTGCTGGTGGCTTTTGAAAAGTGGATGTTTATTCACACAGAACCGGACCAGCAACACTAAAAAGCCAACCTTGGATCTTTACTGACCTGGGCTGATATTGAACCAGTCACCTAGGAGTGAAAGGCTCCAGAGTCGAATATTCTAAATTTAGTTCTAACGTTTGAGATTTCAGATTTATATTTACACATAAATCATATCTAAAACAGATGTAGGAAAGAACCCTCCCAAAACCCCAACTTTTCCACAAACCATTGAGGCTGTAAAGACCATAAGGGCACTCTGTTTATTCTGCTCATTATCACTGTTTGTTCTGTAGTGTAGCAACTAGTGCATTAAGACTGTAAACTGAGATGCTGCTATCTGTGAATCATAGTCTAATTTTGGTTAAACCTCACAAACACCTATGGCACTAAATAAGCGATTGAAAATAAGATAGTGTAGACGCTTCATCCTTACTGACTTAATACTATATGTGCCTTAGTTAACATTGGGAAGTTTCAGATTTTGATCAATACTTTCACTAACTCTGTAGCAGAGGGTTGGGATGGATAGGGATTTTGTGGCATGAAGATTAATCTTTTCATTTACATTAGTCCTGGGAGCTACCGCACCTTCCATTCCAAGGAGTGAATTTCTCTTTAGTTTCAAAATAATGTGTGAAACTCCTTTCTGCAGAAACGGTACCCTTAGTAAGTTTAAGGATGTCTGATTTTTTTCTCCTCTAACATGAGGATTTAAAAGCAGTGGGGGAAAGGCGTTAGACCTATCACCGCATTTCTAACAGACATCCTGCTACGGCATTTAATGAAAACAGAAATAGCATGCCTATGATAGGTTAATAAATCCTACTTAATGCATGCTTTAAAACACTATGAAACAGCCTTAGCAGAGCTTCAGATAACTAATTTCAAGCATGGCTGTCTAGTGTGCCTGTCATTCCTATTGTCCTTCCAAACTATTTCAGACATTTTGAGCAGGGAGTCTTAAGCTATGAGTTAGCAGGGGTTGTGACATTAATGGTCCAAAAAGGCTCAAGCACCAGGAGGTAAGGATGACAGCCTTTAACAACTGGTGGCAGTTTGGAGGATTCCACTGGATCTCTGTTTGCTAATAATTAGGCTTTGCTCCTGAGGAAGATGTGACAACTACCAGAGGTAGGATTTGCATGTAAAACAAAGGAGTCTGTTGCTGTTTGAGGCTTATTGTTTATGCTTTGCTCTGTGGGTTTCCAAATGCAGCCAGGTGCACAGCGAGAAGCAGTAAGCAGAGAGGGGGTGGGGATGGGGGTAAGGGAAGCCAGGCTGCTTATAATAAAAATACCGTTGGTAGGACTATGTTTTATGGCAGAAATGCCTTGAGGACAAACTGGTTCGAATCTCATAGTCTGCTGAGTGTGCATTCCACGTTGCTTTTCCCATGGAGTACGATGCATAGAGGTCATGAAGAAAACACTTTACCTCTTATCTACCATGCCAGCTAGGTTGTTTCTAAGGTTGGGTTGGGAGTTGGGGGGGGGTCCTAAAATAGGAGGGAGAAGATGTGACAGACTTGAAACCTGTTAGATGAGGAATATATGCTATTAACATATAAAATGTGCCTTGAATGTCCCTGCTGTCATGTGAAAAGGGGAAGTGGAGCATTAAGGGGTGATTTCCCTGATTCAGAACTATTTAAAATACAACCTATTGCCATGGACAGCATAATGTGTCCATCCATTTTGCATAATGAAAGCCTCAGCTGCACTGTTTACATTTAATTGTTTTGCTAGACAAGAACTCTGGTTTCAGACAGGAAAGGTTCTCTGCCTCTTCCCGCCCCCACCCCGCAAGGGTTGTAGCTAGAGATGTAAACGATATTTAGTTAGTTAGATGTTGAATGATTTGGGAGGGGGCAGTGGGGGACATTCAAAATAAGCAACATCAAAAGAAATATTCTCCTTCAAAGGGCTTTTTTATCTTTTAGAGAGAGAGAGAGAGTCCAGAGGAATATGAGGTGCTATGCAAAGTTATAAGCCTTTTACACTTCATTATGTGCTTGGTTTAGCATAACTAGACAGGGAAATGTCAGAAAATCACAGGCTGGGATTTTTGAGGCAAAACAAGGCAATGTGGATTATGCATCTTCCTTGTCTGGAGACAGGTTCCAAGTTTGGGTATTTGTCATTGTATATGACCCTCACCAAGATAAGTAGCAGGAACTTAATGAATGAATGAATACCTTATGTACATGCATATGCAGCATCATTATCATTGGACCTTTCAGTGTCTTTGATCTGAAGATATTGCTTCCTATTTTGATAAATTACTCTTGCTGATGCATTAAAGTTTCATATCCAGACAATAATGCAGAGACTTTGGGATGAGCAGTAGTTAGTGACAAGAGATATTCTGTTTGTGGAAATGCTTCTCAAGGGGCTTTTAAAAAATGCACTTAAAGGAACGGAGAGTCACATTTTGCAGTGAAAGGTACAGTACCACTTGCTCTGCTAAATAATAAAATTAGGGTTAGGATACTGCTTTAAATCTACTGTAATGTGGTTGTCGTTGGATGTACTTTACAGTCCTGTTGTCAAAAGTTCACAACTCAGAGAACTGTTTGTTTTCATGAAATCTTCATTACGAGAAAAAGTTCAGTGTATCAGGAACTTACCAAAAAAATTTGCTTTCAGTCATCATATCAAATGTTTCCTTTCAGGAGAATTTCATTACATTAGAGTACATTATAAGTGGGTCATGATGCAATTCATTTGATAGTGATTTTCAGGTGACATTTTAATGACAAAAGTATTAAACTTGTTTGGTGACAGTAAATGCCGTCTTTGCTAAGGAGATGCAAGAGTAGGTCTAGCCTAGTAAGAATTCCATTTCTCTATATCTGTATCATCTTTTATGAAATATAAATCATAAATATTTGGCATCTGAAGTAAATAGGCAACATTTTCAGCTAAATGTTTTGCTTTTAAGTTACAAATTGGGCAAAGGATTATTTTTACTTGCGTCATGGATAGCAGTCAGAAAATAAGAATAATAGGGGAAACTTTCTCCTGAAAAACATTTTCTAGGGTTTTCTGATAGGCATCAAAGGCCTCATTCATAGATGAGAAATGCCACATAAATTTTAGGGATGGGCAGATATTTATGGAAATAAAGTGTTTTGGGGGGGTTTTCCCCTCCTCGAACCGAACCAGACCTCTTGGCAAGATTCAGAAATGTTCAGTTAACTTTATTTCCAATTTTGCTTTGTGCACTTTGTGGGGAAGGATGGTTGAGTGCTTAGGACACTATCTCAGGAGTTGGGAGACCTGCATTCAATTCCCTACCCCATCACAGCCTTTCTGTGGGAGCTTGGGCTGTAAAATGGGGATAATATCACATTAGCATGGGGCACGGGTCACTTGCTGGAGGATTCTCTGCATCTTGAAGTCTTTAAACCATGATTTGAGGACTTCAATAGCTCAGACATAGGTGAGAAGTTTATTGCAGGAGTGGGTGGGTGAGATTCTGTGGCCTGCATTTTGCAGGAGGTCAGACTAGATGATTATAATGGTCCCTTCTGACCTTAATATCTATGAGTCTATGAATCCCTATCTCACAGGAGGATAAATACACTAAAAGATTGTGAGGGGATCAGATACTGTGGTGCTGGGGGGCCATGCAAGTGCCCAATATTTGAGATTTGAGAAAACAAAAAGAAAAAGAAAACACTGTACAAATGGCGGTTCATATTCTCAGCCTCCCCTCCCCATCATCATTAAAATATAGCTTATTTTTAGGTAAATGACATCACACAACTCTACTTCACAACTTGTCTGAAAACTGAATAATGTATTTAATTAATTTCACCTGCTTTTCTTTTCCTGAGATGTCTACACAAAGATAATCACATCAGGTTCATATGAAGGTTCATGGGAAAATCGTTTAATTCTTGCAGCTCTATTAAAATTAATTTTCAGCATCATACATTGTACGGAATGCTTTCTTCGGCCACATGTGCCAAGTCCCCACCCTCCCTCTGTTCAGTCCCTTTTATAAATCCAGGAGGCCCACAAGAAGTGTGTGTATGTGTAACTGAAACAAAAAACACACTGTCATCTCCATTGCTATATTTCGCCTTGCATCCCATCTTCTTTGTGTCTATCTTGTACATTGGAAGAAGAAAAGCTTGGGGCTGGGAGAGGAGCATCTGGGGAGGAGATTGGAAGAACATCATCACCACAATATAGAGGAGGCTGTGAGGAAGGACAGCAACAGTGGTAAGGAGAAGGGGTAGAGGAGGTAACAATAAAGGGAGCTGGGAGGAAATGCATGGATTGGGGATGTGGATCAATTATGGATATTCAATAAAAGACCTGGACAGTTCTGAATTATGGATCAATATTCTAACTTGAAGTTCTGGTGATAGTGGAGATTTTCCCTGATGATTTATGTTATCACCACACCCTGTCAATGGAAATAGAGCTCCATAATTCACAATTTCCCAGCCCTGTTTTTTATTGTCTATGTAATACATGGACACGTTTTAAGTACAGTGCAAGCCAGGGGTGTTATAAGCCTCAGCCCTCATAATCCGTGGGAGGAACCTTGTACCTGGGAAATATGAAAATCTTGTGACAGTAATATACTAAAAGAAAAAAGGAACACTGGCATGTGGTTAAAAGGCAGTGAGAAATGAGTTTGTGTAAGAACTTCTGTCAAGTGGCTTCTCTCCTGGAAAAAAAATTCAGCTGTCAAAATGTCAAGCTGTTTTGACTTTGTGACAAATGAGGAAAAGAAGTTTATAAAACAGGAGGCCAGGAATATATTTGACTTTGATTTACATTTGCTCTATGCTTATACCAAGTTGGAGGAAAACTTAAATCTCATAGAGACTGGATTTTATTTTCCAACCCACCTTCTGCTCAGGGTAAAATAAAAATCAAGGATTCTGTGAATTAACAGGATTCTTGTAGCTATACAAACCAGCAATGCTGTGCTGTCAGTTGATAGACCCTTCAGGATAAAAGATCCATCAACCCTTTTGATGGAGTTTGGATCTAATCATTCATAGATGCCCCGTATTTGTCCGATGGATGCCAAAGATGTCAAAGATCAGTGCAATAAATAGGCTTCAAGGTGCCATGATGGCAGTTGCCCAGTTTGCACACACACACTTTCAGGAGATTGTACAATCAGTCGTTGTGTGAGCATATTTTGCCAGTGCATTCATTGTGCTGAACCTTTATATATTGTATTGGGAGAGTGTAAAAAAAAAAAAAAAACCCCTAGAAGAATTAGCAGAACTGAAAAAAACAGAGGATGTGACTAGAAAAATGACTGAATCATTTTAAGTGGGTATGAAATTCTGGATCCAAACTCCCCTTTTATTAAAGTTCAGATCCTATTGGCCCGGTTTTTTTCAAATACAACCATCAGGTTCTCAATGTAAAGCTCCCCCCATAGACCAATATTTAAATTATGAATAATCTAGGTGGACCCCAATACTGGTTGTACCACGTGGGGTAATTTTGCGTGGACCATTTTGGCTTTACAAAAAAAAACTTTTAGTAATTATTTTTTAAACTGGAAAATACAAAAACGGTCAAACTGACTCAAATATCTCACACTGTCTGCTGCAGGGATAGGCCATCTGGTCAGTGCTTGGCTACTTCTGGTGCCTGGGGTAGTGCAGAGACTTACAGAGCTGAGCACCCACCATCAAACTCAGCACAAACACCCAGGAGCATTTTGGAGCTGCTGCGCCTTCTTTTGCCTAGACGGGAGGCCACAGCAAAGTTCCTAAAATGCTTGAGGATCTGGGACCTGTTTATTAATTAAGGGTTTATTTCTCTGCAAGAAGAGAGCATCCTTCCAAAGCTCCACGAGTCCTCAACAACCTTTGAAAACTATACTAATCAGTTGCTCCAAGATCAATTAAGCCAGCAACAACTCAGAGAATAGCAAAAGTCAGTTAGCCCAACCTTCCCTCCAAATCCTCACCTTAGTATTGCACCTCAGCTACCCGTTACTCATCTCCTTATGAGCAAGGGAGAAAAGCTGGGCTCTGCAGAGCAATGTGAAGGTTGGCAAACAACTTCTGTTACAGACAAAGAAGGGAGGTGAGTCCCAAAGGTGTGGGGAACTCACTCGTCCAAGATCAACATTCTAGAATGTCAAGACTATTGTAGTCCATTTCCAGTCACAAATGGATCCTTTGCTGACAATCCGTTCCTTTTATAGGTGCTGAGAACTCCTTACCAGCTAGGGTGGCTGGAACAAAATCACCCAGCCTGCAGAACACTTACTGCAATGTATATTTGGTTTCATCCCATCCTCACCAACCAGCAAACCATGTCCCACATGAGTGTAGTGACAGCCACTGCTGACCCCTGTTTCTTATCTACAAGTGGAGCTGCGGCTTATAAATGTCACACCTCACATACACTAGATAGGCTCTAGAAATGAGCAAATAATGTTCCAGAGAGAGAACCTGGAAAAGACCAAATTGGGAATGGTGGGAAGACTGAGAATGTGCCTTTTGGGGCATATTCACTGCTGTCTCCAATTACTGTCTGGTGCTTAAATACCACAGCCTATGGTATAATCAAAGGCAGGAAGAAGAAAAAAATGTTACATGCTTTTTTTTGGGGGGGGGGGTTCTCTTTGTACACAGAATAAAAGAGCCTTCTGTATCTGCTAGGTAATAGTTGTTCTTTCAGCTCAGATAATAGAGACCTGTGCTTTTGATGCTGAAGGTCCACAGTTCTGTCCCCTTGATGACCTGAGGATGCAGTTGAAATAATTCCATTCTGAAACTGGGAAAGCCTTGCTGAGCAACAGACATGAGCAAAGACAGAAAATATAGAAGTCAACAGAATGTCTGTGCTTTGGTTTTCAGTCATCTTGACCTATCTATCGATTGATAAAGCACTAACTTGAAAACTGCTTAAGTGGAAGAGCTATCTATCAGTGGTGACATCGTAGAGGAGAGTAGGAAACTGATGCTGTTGTGAAAATAGCCTCTGTACTGCACATTTGCACAGAAGGTGTAATGATATCTGTTGGGATTTACTAAGGATTGCTAATGTAGGAACGTAGCATTCCAGAAAAGGATACTGAATGAAAAGCATCAATGAAAACTAGGCAACTTTTCAATCCATTTAACAAAGCCCAGGCAGTTCCAGGCATGGGAGACAATCATTGAAACACTAAGCAAAGAAAATAAATTGCTTTGGTTACAGATGAACTAACTTAAGAGTCAGCAAATAAAAAGGATAGGCCTGCTGACTTGTTGCAAACCCTGGTTAATAACACGTCTGGGCAGAGCACAGACTTCTGACAACTTTTTCCCTTTGTATTTGCTGCTTTATCTTGACATTCCACTCTTTCATATCTGTTGTTGATCTCCCAATAGTTAATCTTATCAGATCTATATTTTCCCGCCAAAGAGTGTCACTTGCACCTATCTGTCTTGTCATGGTATTTTTCAGGACGTCCATGACCAAATCAGGTCTTAATTAAGAAGATCCAATCATTTTGTATTAAGCTGATTTTGAAGAATTTTGTTACAGGTAAACAGCCTCAAAGAAATTGCTTTTATCTATTTTTGGTTTCTGCCTTAGACATTTCAAGTAGTTCAGTATAATACTCCCCCACACATCCCCCATCCCACCACGACCAAAACAATCTACAGCCAGTCCTTTCTATAACTATTCCAATTTCATATAAGGAAAATGACTGAAAGCAATTAATTAAAACTTTTTGACTGGGAAGCACATGTGGCTGCTTCTATTCAATGAGAGCTCACAAAAGAACCCTGGTATTTGTGAGCAATGTATCTAATGTATTAGGTGTGAATAGGATTTCTTTTTCAGGTATGCATACTTTTGTGTTCTTCTGAGTGAATACTTTTATTAGTAGACATATTTAGAGTGTTCCAAGTCAAGCAGAGGAGATCTCACTCAGAAACTCAAACTTGATATGTGTGTGTCTCTCTTTTCTCTCTTGCTGAGAGTTTGATGGATTTAGAGTGATGGATTTAGCTGGGACCTGAACTGTCAAAAGCCCTCCAAAAACTTGCAAAGTTCTGTCTAAACATTAGAAGTCCTAATTCTGCTGTTTGATCACTTGACTTGAAGGAAAATCTCCGTTAATTGACTTTAGCAGTATTAGTAACAGGGATATTTCATCAGGCATAACATTCTTCCTTTAAAAAGAAAAGGAGGACTTGTGGCACCTTAGAGACTAACCAATTTATTTGAGCATAAGCTTTCGTGAGCTACAGCTCACTTCATCGGATGCATTCCTGAAACCTCCCATTCTTCCTTTAGCACTGAATTAACTGCTATATACAAACAGGTTTCAGAGCAGCAACCGTGTTAGTCTGTATTCGCAAAAAGAAAAGGAGTACTTGTGGCACCTTAGAGACTAACAGATTTAAAACTAAATAAATTTGTTAGTCTCTAAGGTGCCACAAGTACTCCTTTTCTTTTTGTATATACAAACACAGGACTAAATTTAAGTCCCATTATAGGGGGCTTCCAATTTGGGACCAGTTCTAAAGAGTATGACAAAACTCCATTGACATCCATGAACTTGGATTTGATCAAGGATGCACAGTGGTACTTCATATGCATATAGACATATGTAAACTAAAACCCTGGATCCAAGCACCCCTAAGCTTGAGGGTTGTTCGAAAAACAAACCTAGAACTAAATTTCATAGATGTCATTTTGCTTTCTGATGGATGAAGCCAACATCGCTGAACTTTGGTGCTACAAAATTCAGATCTGGATCTCAATGTTGTGGCTTGTACCCATCCCTAATATAATTCCAACTGACCCATATTAAGAATGCAAACTAGAACCAGGGACCATCATAACTAAAAGCAGAAGTTTTTTCACCTGCCAGCAATAGTACTGATAACCCTTTTACAGCTTCCAGCCATTAAACAGTTTCACTCTTTATCTGTCTATGGATTTTGAATTGCATCCATCTCTCTAACATCTACACACACTTCCCATGTGAATTACATCAACATAGCAAGATCCCTTGTGGACTTCATGGAGTCTTCTGCTCTTCTCCATTCCTTGCCTGGGAAATCATCCAACTCTTCATGGGCAGGTGGAGAAATAGATTTCTTAAACCCTCTTGCTCACTGGATGACTTGCAATTTCTTCAGCCTGCATTAAGATTTGTGATGTTTTCTTATATTTCTGAATATGCAGAATCTCTGTTCCAATTGGCTCTTTTTAAAAGTCAGTGTCTCTCTCTCACAAACACACACATACATATATCAACCCACTGGTCACAAGGCAAATATCCAGATGGCACTTATGTACCATAATAATAGGCAAGAAATACCACTGCACAATTGAAAATTTCAGATTTTTTTGTTTTGTTTGATTAATGGAAATTGAGTGCAGCTAATTTCCCTATTCTCTTCTATGGAAAATCTGTCGGGGTTGAGTTAGAGAAAGTAACAATAGATACAGTTACATAGATAAAATATTGGAGAACATGTCCCCTATTGTCATGTTTTCTCTTTCCATTTAAAATAATGTCAAATTGATCCTCATTCTAGAAGTCAGAAAACTACTGTGTTACCTGTCTGTCTGTCTCCCTGTCAATGGGTTTTCCATAGTGCCCATCACCATAGCATCAAGCACAGTGTGTATATTCTGTAGTCTGGTTCTGTATATATTGTTGGTTACTATAATAAGGATCAAAACCTGCTCATCTTAATCATATGAATATCCCTTTGATAATAATCAAGCTAATTGCATCAGTAAGGCAAGCAGGATTTGGTTCTAAATCAGCGACCAAAAGGATCTAAGTGCTGATAGGTCATGAGTTCTTTTATTATTCTAGTCCTACACACACACAGTAGCCACTATTTTTATCCCAATAAAAGACATTAGTTGTCTCTTTTTGTTGTTGTTCTCCTGAAAAAATTAAAAAGAAAGCATGAGATTTTCAAAAGCACCTAAGTGAATTTGAATCACAAGCCACCTTTCACCTAAATGACTTTGGAGCACTGGTCCCATTGAATTTCACTTAAGTACATTTGCAAATCCTACCCAAAAAATAGGCACATAGGAATCTCGTCCCTATCCATTGGCTCATCTGGTCCAGTATCCTGTCTCTAACTGACCAGTACCAGATGATTCAGAAGAAAGTGCAAGAAAGGCTGTTGTGTAATTGTCCAGTGTGAGCTAAGGGAATTTTTTTCCTAACTCCCTAAGGGAGTGTTTGATTCATGCCTTCTGAAGCATGAGGGATTATATCCCTTAGTTTATCATGTCTAATATATGGATGTTCTCTTTAGCTATATACATTTGTATTTATTTATTTATTTTAAATCCCACTAAGCACTTGGCTTCCATCATATCCTGTGGCAATGAGTACCATGTGCTATGTAAAAAAGCATTGCCTTGAACAAGTTTACATGTGTTGCTTTTCAGTTTCACTGAATGTTCTCTTGTACTATGACAGAGGGTAAATAGGGTGCCCAGTTTGCCTTCTCAATACTACTATTTTGTATTTCCCTGTCATATGCCTTCTTCTTTATCTCCTCTCTAACCAGTCCCAATCTTTTCAGTCTCTCCTCTAATGGAAGTCCCCCTTCACTCTCCTCCAATCATTTTTGTTATCAATCTCTGAATCCCTTTTATTTTTGCTATCGCCTTTTATGAGATTGGATTACCAGAAGTGAACACAGAATTCTAGGTACGGGCAGACAGTTGATTTACATAATATCATAATAATTGTTTTCTATTCCATCCTATGTCCTGACATTTTGATTGCTTTTGCATGTGCTGATGCGTGTTGAGCAGACATTTACATGGGGTTCCCCACAACTACACCCAGGTCTTGTTCCTGAGTTGTTACAGTACAATCAGTTTAGAACCCAGGAATGTGTGTGAGTGGTTCAAATGATTTCTTCCAATAAACGTTACCTAACTTTTGTCAGTAATGGATTTCATCTGCCATCATGCTGCCCATTCACTAAACTTACTAGGTACTCTCAGAAGTTCCCCACAGTCTTCTCTAGTCTTGGCATACTTCAATAATTCTAATATCAAAATGTTTTTGGTATTAGAATTATTGAAGTATGCCAAGTATTCCTATAATTTGTATTCAAATATGGTGACCTAGTGAATTACACTGGAAGCCTCAGCAGTCTCCAAGATGTGTGTGAATGAATAAATATCACAGTCACATCTAACTGCATCTTTAATGATCTTTAGATTTCTTTTTACTGTGATGATTTCCATTTCTTACATGTCTGTCAAAGAGTGTAACAACTAAGTATGCCTAGTTGTGCTAAATACTTTATTAAAGATAATCAGGCAATAAACTTTACTGCTTTAAAATACCCTATCTTGAATTCTACCATCAAATGTGAAACTGCCTTACCCTAAGAAGATCATATGTTAATGAATAGTGTCCTTCAGCTAAGAGGAGCAAACTGCTTTGAATAAAAACCACTGTGAGCCTTTGCCCAGCATTCAGAAAAATCAAACTCAAACACTTCTCCACAGCTCTGAAGTGTTAACTTTCTCTAGCTAAATTTCTCCTTTTGGCTGGTGGTGAGCAAAAGTATGAGATCACACGTTCTGGATCAGCTACAATCTTGAAATGCTAGAAATAATAACAAAAAGAAAAGGAGTACTTGTGGCACCTTAGAGACGAACCAATTTATTTGAGCATAAGCTTTCGTGATGCCGATGAAGTGAGCTATAGCTCACGAAAGCTTATGCTCAAATAAATTGGTTCGTCTCTAAGGTGCCACAAGTACTCCTTTTCTTTTTGCTAATACAGACTAACACGGCTGCTACTCTGAAACCAGAAATAATAACACTTTTACTCTTCAGGGTTCCCTACCAACATTAACAGCCTTGTTTTTAAAGGGGCACTTGCAGCTCAAGTTGACTTTAGTGAGAGCTGGATTTGCACTCTGCAAATCATGCCATAAGTAATTCATCTTCACAAGAGCCCCCTAATGCATTATTTTTATCATCCCCATTTTGCAGGTGAGAAATTTGAGATACAAAGACACTATGACCAATTATTTTTAAGTTCTATTCATTGAGAGTTCCTCAGTTTCCCAGATCAGTCACAAAATCCCATTTTTTAAAAAGTATCCACTAATTTTGGGTGCCTCCATTTTTTTAACTGAAGCATCCAAAATTGATGGACATTTTTTTAAATCACAGGTCTAAGTGACAGAGGGACTCAATTTCTGTCTACTAGACCATGCATATAGCTTGTCAAGTTTTGTGCAGCTTTGTGTGTTATGCAATAGCCCATTAATTACTTTGCATACTCTCCCCTAATTGGCACATATATGTATAAATTAACATTTATATTGCAGTAACAGCTAAAGACCTCAGCCAGGCTGGATCTCATTGTGCCAGACTCTGTACAAACCACAGACTTCAGTTTAAAAAAAAGTTGTGTGGATATAATGAAGGGCATTGGATTGACACCAGATTCCTCTCTCAAGGCTCCCCTGAGTCATGGGAGGCAGAATCTTATTCTTGCTCCCCTGAACATGCATGTAGACAAAATCACAATCCCACTTTAGATTGACAGATTTGATTATATATTTGAAAGCAGGAATGTAACTCCACGTGAATGTGTGTATGTATGTTTGCAGCTTACATTGTACATTATGTTAGTAGTGTGTTGGAAACACCTAAGATGAGCAGAAGATACAATAGGGCAATAATTACCAGGCAGTATTTTATTAATAATTCTGCTGACAGCTCCAGAATTTCTTACAAAATAAAACAGAAATAGTAAGAGGAGATACCACTGGAGAGATCTGGCAGTGTGCAGTATATGAAACTGTAAAATCTGTAAATGAAATACTGTATGCGGTTATGAAAACAGTAACCTCTTAGCCATGTTTTTTTGGTCCTTTGCTCTAGGCAGGCTGTTGTTTAGTTTGCAGAGTCAAGTGCTTTGACCCAGCACCATGAATATCCTAAGAGTATGCTGGCCAATGAGCAATCTTTGTGTCTTTCGACAGAAGGTTGCATTGTATCCGCTGCATACGCACTGTCACACACATACTCTCTCTGGCTGCTTCAGCCTCCTGGAGGCTTTATCCATATTTCTAAACTGTTTAGAGTGAACAGCAGAAAGTGATGAAAGAGTAGGAAAGTAGAAGCTCCAAATGAACTAACATATCAAGATACTGCAGGTTTATTTGTTAGCTATCTAATAACTTTTTTGTGTGATAACTAATATCCTAGAGGTAAACAGACCAATATTAATCTGGCTGGGTAACTGAAATGGTAGAGGAGGCAATTAGAGACCTTAGTGTTTCCTAGCTCCTTCTCTCTTTCTTTCTTTTGGGGGTGGCAGAAGGATATGTTTACAGAGTCACTGGACTTAATTAGAGAGATTGTTACTTGCAGTTAGGATGCAGTGTATAATATTACAAATCCCAAGGTATGACATTTTCATTAATAAATATTCATGCTAACTACTGAAAAATCTTCACTCTCAAGTTGCTTGTGCCTTTCAGACCCTCAAATATATATTTCCCAGGGTAGATTTTTGTTCCCCCAGTATGCAAGATTAGATCTGATATTTCTAACCCTTACACAAGGATAGTTAGTCATTGCTGTTTATCAGAATAGCGTTCTTTTTCCTTTATAATCCGTCTTTTATTTTCCGACATGAGAAAACAGTTACAAATTGTATCTGACAGCAGCTCACCAACGCCTGAGATTCAGATGCTTCCTGCTTCATGTTATCTTTTCTGACAAATCACATAGCTGGTGAAAGAAGCATTTCATCGTAAATTAATCCTATCAGAGTACGGTGACATTGTCCAAATGCCCACACCGTAAAGTAGTTCCATATTCCCCTCACTATCCATCCTCATGTTTAAAAATAATACCAGGGCACAAAGATTCATTATTTAAAAGGCAAGAAAAATAAACATTTTAAAAAAGTTTAAAATGTCAGAAACCAACTAAATGCAGAAAATTTAAAGGTAAGGCTGACATTCTCTTCATCACCAGTGAAAGCAGAGTTATGGCAGATTGTAGAGCCCATAACTGAGAGTAGGGCTCCAGTGAGTGAGGCACTGTGCAAACACAGAGTAAGAGACCATCCCTGCTCAGAAAGATTCACAGACAAAGCTTGGGAGAAAGGAAATGCTGTTATCCTTATTTGTATTTGTATGCGTACATATGTGTTGAGGCAGTAAGGACTAGCTGATAAAGTACTGGATTAGGAATCAGGTGAGTTGGGTTGTATTCCTTGTTCTGCTACTGCCCTGCTCTGTGACCTTGAGCAAGTCACTTTGTGCCTCTGTTTCCATCTGTAAAATGGGGATAATGATACTTACTTTCCTGTTCAAGGTGCTTTGAGATTTCCGAGTGAAAAGTGCTATGTGAAAATTAAGTATTATTATATTCTGTACATCCACCCTAGTTCAAGGACTCTGCACTGTAAAAGCTTGTAACTGTCAATTGGGCTACTGCAGTGGTTCTCAACCAGGGGTACGTGTACCCCTGGGGGTACTCAGTGGTCTTCCAGGGGGTACATCAACCCATCTAGATATTCGCCTGGTTTTACAACAGGCAACATAAAAAGCACTAGCAAAGTCAGTACAAACTAAAATTTCATACAGACAATGACTTGTTTATACTGCTCTATATACTATACACGGAAATGTAATTACAATATTTATATTTCGATTGATTTATTTTATAGTTATATGGTAAAATGAGAAAGTCAGCAATTTTTCAGTAATAATGTGCTGTGACACTTTTGTATTTTTAAGTCTGATTTGTAAGCAAGTAGTTTTTAAGTGAGGTTAAACTTGAGGTACACAAGACAAGTCAGGCTCCTGAAAGAGGTACAATAGTCTTGAGAACCACTGGGCTATTGTATCTGGGCAAAAACAACAACCTTTAATTAAAAAGAATAAAGATGGCACAGATTCACTCCACAGAGGCAGTAACCTGACTGCTCATTCATGCCGTGCCATGCAGTACTTTAAAGGGGGGGAAAAAACAAGCCCTCACCTGATCTTTCCAGCTTTCATTTCAGTGTTGGGCATCTTGGCAGCAGCTGCCTGGTGCCAGTGAAGCCTGACTGAGATTTCCACCCACCGCTGAGCTAGTCAGCGCAGCAGCAGTTTGGATTCAGTGCATGGCTCTTGTTCTGCCTGTTTGCTTTGAAGCCCAGGTGTGAGGTGATCAACGCTGTGTTCCAAACTCATCTGAGTGCATTCTCTCGTGCCCTGGACACTATATTTTATTCCTCACGGTTGGGGCAGGGGCTATTATTAGAATATATTTGCAGACATTATGAAGCACCAAGGTGGTGTAAATACTGTCTCCTTTCCTGCTATCCAAGCAATGCTTTTTGTTGTTGTCCTTGTTTATGTTTAATGATATATTTAAAGCACTAGCTCAGAGGTCAATTGCTATGGGAACTAGCCAAGGGGGGCAGGAGTTCTCCTTCTGGAGCCTCATCCAGCTGGTGATATAAACATGACCAGGCTCAGTAAACTCTCCTTTAATTCCTCCCTTTAATTCTCTACCCCAGTGTGGCCGTTCTGCACAAACCGAATCACGGAATACAAGGAAGGTTAAATAAGTCTGCCCCAAGGTGCTCTTCGCTGATGTGCTAATCAGTTCTATATGATTCTGCCATCATAATTACTCAACAGTTCAAGAGCTAGTGAGATAGATAGATAGAGCTGTTCATCGGAGCCGCAAGTAATGCTCGCAGTGCTTCCACTGCATTGTGCTTCCAGGTTGTCAGCCTGAGGGAAACCATGGTACTGCTAGAATCAGACCCTTGCCAGCTGCCTGCCAGCATGGGATTGTTCCTGGCTTTGTCCGGTCTGGTTGTAAATGACTTACAGCAGGGGTCCCACCATTTGTCTTGGAAACAGATGTCGCTATTAGGGGGCCATGTCAGATATTCAGATGGAATTATCCTTCACTCAGTTTCATCCCATTTTTCCTCATTATGTCCCTTCCCCAGACCACCCTAAGCAGTTGCTCTCACTTTTTGGCATTTACTCTCCTCAAATATTTGAAGATGGTTATCCCATCCCCCACGGCGGTCAGTTCAAGCTGAATACATTTCGTTGTTTTCATCTTTCTTTACAACTTGGCCTCACAAACTGTCATCCATCTTTGTTGCTCTTCTCTGAACCCCCTCCAATTTGTACAAATGTCTGTTGGAATCTGAAATGTAGTGTCACCAATTCCCTGTACTGTGAAGGGATGTCTCTACATATGCAGCCCCAAATTCTGTACTCACAGTCAAGACCAAGAACTGTGGAACATATCATAACCTTCTAAAGAGCTTGCAGCAAATGCTGTACGTGGAGGGAGGAGGCTCTGAATAGTATGAGACTATCTAGGCTCTTCAGATTTCCTTCGGGACAATTTCCTCCAAAGTTTTAAAGAAGTGTGGTGAGTCCAGCCATGACTCAGAACTCTAAGAGCTGTAAGCCTGTGGTGGAAGCAAGTTCTAGAGTTGGCCACTGCCTATCACAATATTGTCTCCTTGTACTCTCTCATATATCTATATCCATCTCTTGTCTTAGATTGTAAGCTCCTTGGGGCAGGGACCATCTTTGTGTTCGCTCTCTGCACAGTCCCCAGCACAGTGGCTTCCTGGTCAATGACTAGAGCTCCAAGGTGCTACAGTAAGATAATAATAAATAATGTTTGGGCAATTTTGAAAGCTTTGCATTTTCAAGGAAAAATAGGGGGGAAATCAGTGAAATGTTTGTCAATTTTTGACCTTTTTGACAAGCTCTAGAAATGACTAACACCAGTCAGGCAACTCCAGTGGATTTACGACGGATTTATACTGACATAACTGACAAATTTGACTACTGGCTCTCCCTCGCTGGTTTCCAAATATTGTGGGCTTTGTTCCCCAAAAGCTCTGTGTGTGGCTGGCTAGCTAGCAATGTAAAATCAAACACTCTTACACGCTTAATTTGGACAGATTTTTGCACGGCAGGGTCCCACATGAAGTCCAATTACACAGGACAGACTGCAGGATCATGGCTGTACCAGTATATTCCTTAACTGTATCCCTGTTGATGTATTGTGTAAACAATACAGCCTATCAACTACTGTTTGCAGGAGTAACAGCAGGAAGATTCCAGTGAGAAATGTAAGCCTATACTTAACTTTAAGCATGTAAGCAGTCCCATTGAAGTCAATGGAACTAGTCATGTATTTGAAATTAAGTTCATGTCTGAATGAATCTCTGGGTTGGGGCCCCACTTAGGAGTGTAGCGCTGGCAGGATGGGTTAGTTCCCCTGAGTATATGCCTAGGGTTTCAGGCAGGATTGTACTTGGGCAAGTAGCCTGTCCTGCCACCTGAGCAGTCCCAGGTACACTGTTATTTTTAGTGTGCGAGCTGAGTCAGGGTCTACCTGTGCCAGCTATTCCACGTCCAGCTCCAGTGTAGACATACCCTTAGGTCATCTTGTCCATCCCCTTGTGGGTACCGAATTTAATCCCAAGAGTACATTTTCTCTTGCTTTTAAGCAACTCATTGAAGAGTAGGGTCCCATTAGAGGAAAGTCTGCAGCATAATTAAAAACCATTTAATTGTCCTTCTTCCTATTCCCCTTTGATCTCATCTTGCTGGGAGAAATGTAATTGTTAGCCTCACTTTGTCACTGTATTAATTTCTTCCACTGACTTTAAGGACGTTATCACTTGGTGTAGCCTTTGACTTTGGGCATGATTTAAAAACATCATCTTGGCAACTTTATTATCTTCCTTGCAATATTTCACAGATATTGCCCTCCCAACCAGGCCCTGGTTGTATTGATATTTTAACTAGCTCCTGGTTGGCAGGACAATAGCTGTAAAGTATTGCCAGTGAGATAAGACGTATTAATGTAACTGATAAATGATGGGCCTTAATGTTTAGCTAGTTGTTTTCTTTAGACAGGGCCATATGATGTTTGTTGTTCATGGGCCATTCACTTCCACTAGATAGAGTAAGATGGAAAGTATTCCTAAATGCATTAAATAAATCCTATGGAGAGTAGCTGAGTAACAGCTTCCTACCTAACTAAAGTTTTTCAAGTTCTTCCTTGAATTATCTAGTTTGCCAGAAGTGAGTGAATGCTTCTGAGTGTCTGTGATAACTGATAATACACTCTGGAGTCATTTCAGGTTTATCATGTAAATCTCTGAGTACTTTTAAGATGCATATTACTTTCTTGATAAACTGTGATGGCTCCTTTGGAGACATTAATACGAATTAGGGCACATACTGTGTGTGGTAGAAAGCATTAAGAAAAATATTATACATGCAGAGTAATCGGCTTTTTAAAAATATGAATACTATGGCTTTAATTTCATCTTCCAAACATCCTCAGTGATCAGATTACCTTTGTATATTAATCATTTGCCAAATTTCATTTTCTCTAATAAAAAAGGGTTTTGAGTTACACAACCGGGTGGTGGTGGGGTATCAGCAATTGACGAGCTTGTTTTTTTCCTCCTTCATTTATACAAGTTTAAAATTCCCAAATTAATTTACTAAAAACTATTTGAAATATCAAAAAATGCTGCATTTGAGCAGAGACCTACTAGGCATGTGATGAGCTGACTGGCGCATATTATGCAAAACATGCTCATCTTACTGTTTATCTCATCTTCCATGCCCTCCCACATTTTGTGTCTTCTACCTGTTGTATAGGTTTCAGAGTAACAGCCGTGTTAGTCTGTATTCACAAAAAGAAAAGGAGTACTTGTGGCACCTTAGAGACTAACCAATTTATTTGAGCATAAGCTTTCGTGAGCTACAGCTCACTTCATCGGATGCATACTGTGGAAAATACAAAAGATGTTTTTATACACGCAAACCATGAAAAAATGGGTGTTTATCACTACAAAAGGTTTTCTCTCCCCCCACACCCTACTCTCCTGCTGGTAATAGCTTATCTAAAGTGATCACTCTCTTTACAATGAGTGATCACTTTAGATAAGCTATTACCAACAGGAGAGTGGGTTTGTTGTGGGGAAGGGGGGAGAAAACCTGGATTTGTGCTGGAAATGGCCCACCTTGATTATCATACACATTGTAAGGAGAGTGATCACTTTAGATAAGCTATTACCAGCAGGAGAGTAGGGTGGGGGGGGGGAGGGAGAGAAAACCTTTTGTAGTGATAAACACCCATTTTTTCATGGTTTGTGTGTATAAAAACATCTTCTGTATTTTCCACAGTATGCATCTGATGAAGTGAGCTGTAGCTCACGAAAGCATATGCTCAGATAAATTGGTTAGTCTCTAAGGTGCCACAAGTCCTCCTTTTCTTTTTGCGGATACAGACGAACGCGGCTGCTACTCTGAAATATGTTCATACTGACATGGTTCCTCAGGATTTCATCCATTGTGCTTTCCACTAGAAGGATCTCCAAGCACCTCACAAACTGATTTACAAACTATATGCCACGTATATAGGAATCAGTTCGGCCATTACTAACATGTAGTCACCTCTAGCACGAAAGGAAGCAGCTGTTGAAGAATGGCCCCTGAGCCTTAGGACAGTGTGTGAAGAATACCACTGAAACTAAAGGCAAATTTTCAGTAGGCAGAATGGATTTACCCAATTGAGCCCACCTTTATTGTTGCCCAACTGCCATAAGATTTTCAGGTTTCAGAGTAACAGCTGTGTTAGTCTGTATTCACAAAAAGAAAAGGAGTACTTGTGGCACCTTAGAGACTAACCAATTTATCTGAGCATAAGCTTTCGTGAGCTACAGCTCACTTCATCGGATGCATCCGATGAGGTGCCACAAGTACTCCTTTTCTTTTTATAAGATTTTCAATCATTACAAGTCAGCGGGGATTGTGTTTTGATATCTCTTCTGAAAAAATAATGGTCTCAAACCTAGAACTTAGTGTTATCCCAAAACCGTTTGGGATGATTGTGAAATGTGCTGCCAGGTGACATGGCTGCAAAGGGGTGCCAAAGGAAAGGAGGAGACACAAATAGCTTGAGGTCCTTTAGATGCAGAGAGCTGGTTGGAAAAGCATGCACGGCACCTGTTTCTATCCAGCACGAGGTATTGTTTCATATTCTCTGTGTGTATATAAAGTCTGCTGCAGTTTCCACGGTATGCATCCGATGAAGTGAGCTGCAGTTTCCACGGTATGCATCTGATGAAGTGAGCTGTAGCTCACGAAAGCTCATGCTCAAATAAATTGGTTAGTCTCTAAGGTGCCACAAGTACTCCTTTTCTTTTTGCGAATACAGACTAACACGGCTGTTACTCTGAAACCTGTCACTATCTAAAGTGACCAAACAATGTTTGTAACACCACGGATGTGAAAAAAACCACCCTCATGTAAGTACTGCTTTCCAATCATTAGTTACATTTTCTCCCATAACTATATTAACTTAGTACCTTCCATGTAACTGCAGATACCCTATTGACAAAAGGCTGTTTGTTTTCAGTACCTGTTATTTTTCTTTGTTGAAAGATTGTACCAGGAAGCAAAATAATACACATTAATACAACAAGCAATAGGTTTTGTCTGTGTATTATATCCATGCATATCTATCCTACTGAGTTCTTTATTCGCTGGTGATATGTCTCTCTACCAATACTTTTTGCATCCGGCACATATATTTTCTTGACAGACTAAGAAAGAGGGAGGATTCAGAGAGAGCCATTGTTTTTCAAAACAACATCACCAGCAAACTCCCCATACCAGAGCCACTTTCCATCACTTGTGTTTCGACAAACAGAAAATGGATGATTCCCCTTTGTGCAATTATAGAAGTTTAAAAGGGCTTGTGGTTTTTACACTCTGGCAAGACCTGTTGAAAGCATCATCATCATAATTGAGATTGCACTAAAACCTTTTCCAATGGCTCTTTTGTCCCACATGATCTATGGTGAAATTTCTAAAAGGGTTTTCCTCCCTTAAGGCTCTTACATTTTTTAAAAGAGAGTCAATACAAACTTCTGCATTCTCACACCCCTTTCGTGGGCGAAGTTTGTTTGTACTATGGCAACCATGCATCAAAGGTAGGATCTTTTTGACTTTGTTTTTCCTTTCTTCTAAACAAGAGATTTAAATATCTGTATCAGAGATGCTTGTAAAAACCAGTTTCTGCATATGTTAGTCTGAAATGCTTCTTTATTTGTGACATGCATTGGATGTAGAAAAAGACAGATGTACAGTTAGATTAGGTCTGCTTGTCTCCCAGTTGCAGGAAAGATGGACTGTGCTGGATATATTCCAAGCATTGGGAAATCAAACACAAAAGCTGCCACAATCATGTGGCACTTTGTTTATATGAAAAGCACTGGGTAGTACTGTGTTTCCCTGAGTTGCAACAAACGTATACAGCTAGCAATGGTTTTATTTAAAAAATGGGATTATTGGAAGGTTTAGTGAAAGTGATAGCTTATATGATAATGTAAGATGATAAGATATAGGTAATTCATTCACATAAATGTTGGAACACTCTTGTACTTTATCACTTTCTATACAGTGATGGAGGCTCTATGTAATCGCGCACAGTAAAGCTTTCAGTATTCAGCATTTACTGGAATAGTAATTTTAAAAAAAAATCAATGAGCAGCTGTCTGGTGTTCTGTTAAACCAAGTTTAGCAGGTGTTTGGTGGAGGGGCTGCTCTGGTTAATCCCATTTCCAGTGCCTTCTAGCCATTGGCTACCCACCTGTGTCTGATGTGAAACAGACACGGGGCTGTATAAGACAGACACGCACAAGCAAACAGATTGGGGGCCCAGTGAAATTAACATGATGAGTGTCAGGGAGAGTGTTAAAGCAAAAAATACCTTTCATGTCTTTATTGCTGTGGTCATCATTTCCATTAGGCAGACTTTTTCTGACATACTTCAATTTCAGCTGAGAGCCATTTCTACCCCAGCATCAACCAAGGCAGGGCAACATAGTCCCCACAGACGCATGTTGTCCCCCAACCTCCTGAGAAGATGTTTCCATTCTGAAGGACATTACGATGTTGTCTACACTGAGTTGTTTGTGAGAATCATTTACAGTTGCTTTAACACCAGTGCAGCTCCACAAGCGCTAACAACCATAAGAAGACCAGTGTTGATCATTGGCCTAGCCATGTCCGAGCAGGTCTGGAAGGTAAGGCAATAAGAAGACCTGAGCCCTGTCTACACTAGCAGTCTACTATTCCCAACACTGATGGAGCTGCATCTGAGCTAGACTAAGAATAGGAGATTTACCTCAAAAATGTCTGAGATATTCACACCCTACCTGCACAAGGATTTGTTTCAGACAACAGTAGTAGTTGAATCTAAGCCATAGGCTACCCAGTAAGTGTACAGAATGAGCTACAATCTTTCTGAGAATGATTTCTTTACATGTTTGTAATGTGGATTTTATAACCAGGTACGGTGTGGATGCAAGTGTGTCACAACTGTAGTGGGCTGTGACTGTGTTTGGAAATAGGTTGGTGAGGACTGCAAACCAGCAGGCATGGAGTGCAGAAGCAGAGTAAAGCTGACTCCAGTAGGATAACTCTATGCGGAAGGGACATGCACTTCTAGCACTGCAGGGGAAGCATTTTGGTCTCCTCTCTGCTGAGTGTATTCTCTGTGACATTCATTTCAAGTTGTTGTTGAGAGAGAGAGAATGAATTTCACCGGCAACAGGGGCACAGAAAAAGTCAATAGTAACCTCAGGCTCAATCTATAGGGACATATTGTCCCGGAAATTGAATTGTCTTCCATTAGAACATCTACTAGCCATCCAGTATGTTCAAGTTAACCCTTGAGTACCGGTTGGCTGGAATTTCCCACTCCACTCTTGCCTCCTGGCCGATACTAATGGACTTTGCATTAGGACTTGTCAGCAGAAAAAATCCTATTCTTGGTATCAAGAGGTTTAACTTCTTTGAATATTGGAGCAATCATGTGCGCTAGTCAAGTGGATGCAGAGTTCCTCCAGCTGATCATGTTATGGTGGCTGCAGGATCCCTAGGTGGGAACATAGGGCCAGTACCAACAGACTTTCCCAAGGCACCAGAAGCTATCTCAACACTTCCAGCGAATCTGGTGGTTAACATGGTGCCCAGCGGCCTGGAACTTGATTTTCCTGGGCTTAATGATTCCCTCTATTTCCAGAAATTCATAAAACAAATAGGACTTCAGAGGCAACTGCTTAAGATGATCTCTCTTCAAGGAGGAAAAGAACTCAGCACCATATACTGTGCACTTGTTATAGCCTCTTTCTGAAAGTAGGGCTGTCGAGCGATTAAAAAAATTAATCCTGATTAATCGCATTGTTAAACAATAATAGAATACCATTTATATAAATATTTTTGGATGTTTTCCACATTTTCAAATATATTGATTTCAATTACCACATGGAATACAAAGTGTACACTGTTCATTTTATATTTATTTTTTATTATAAATATTTGCACTGTAAGAATAAAAGAAATAGTATTTTTCAATTCACTTAATACAAGCACTGTAGTGCAATCTCTTTATCATGAAAGTTGAACTTACAAATGTAGAATTATTTACAAAAAAATAACTGCATTCAAAAATAAAACAATGTAAAATTTTAGCGCCTACAAGTCCATTCAGTCCTACTTCTTGTTCAGCCAGTTGCTCAGACAAACAAATTTGCTTACATTTGCAGCAGATAATGCTGTCTGCTTCTTGTTTACAATGTCACCTGAAACTGAGAACAGACATTCACATGGCACTGTTGTAGCTGGCGTTGCAAGATATTTACATGCCAAATGTGCTAAACATTCATATGTCCCTTCATGCTTCAACCACTATTCCAGAGGACATGCATCCATGCTTATGATGCATTCTGCTCAATAACAATCCAAAGCAGTGCAGACCAATGCACATGCATTTTCATCATCTGAATCAGATGCCACCAGCAGAAGGTTGATTTTCTTTTTTGGTGGTTCAGGTTCTGTAGTTTCTGCACCAGGGTGTTGCTTTCAGAAGTCTTAAGAGCATGTATCACATGCCATCCCGATGAGATTTTGGAAGGCACTTCAGATTCTTAAACCATGGGTCGAGTGCTGTAGCTATCTTTAGAAATATCACATTGGTACCTTCTTTGCGTTTTGTCAAATCTGCAGTGAAAGTGTTCTTAAAACAAACAACATGCTGGGTCATCATCCAAGACTGCTATAACATTAAATATATTGCAGCATGTGGGTAAAACACAGAGCAGGAGACATACAATTCTCCCCCAAGGAGTTCAGTCACAAATTTAATTAACAAATTTTTTTTTAATGGGCGTCATCAGCAGGGAAGCATGTCCTCTTCAATGGTGGCCAAAGCATGAAGGTGCATACGAATGTTTAGCCTATCTGGCATGTAAATACCTTGCAATGCTGGCTACAGAAGTGCCATGTGAACATCTGTTCTCACTTTCAGGTGACATTGTAAATAAGAAGCGGACAGCATTATCTCCTGTAAATGTAAACATACTTGTTTCTCTGAGCGATTGGCTGAACAAGAAGTAGGACTGAGGGGACTTGTAGGCTCTAAAGTTTTACATTGTTTTGTTTTTGAGTGCAGTTATGTAGCAAAAAACATCTACATTTGTAAGTTGTGCTTCCATGATAGAGAGATTGCACTATGGTACTTGTATGAGATGAATTGAAAAATACTATTTCTTTTATCATTTTACAGTGCAAATACTTGTAATAAAAATGATAATATAAAGTGAGTACTGTGCACTTTGTATTCTGTGTTGTAATTGAAATCAATATATTTGAAAATGTAGAAAAACATCCAAAACATTTAATAAATTTCTGTTGGTATTCTATTGTTTAACAGCGCAATTAAAGTGCTATTAATCACATTTTGTTTTTTTTTAGTTAATCAGGTGAGTTAACTGTAATTAATTTTCAGCCTGCATCCCTCTCTCTGAAAACAATTTGGGCTCTCTAACAGCTCCACTTGAGGAATTTCACCCTCTCTGACCCACTAGCAATCAATTAACTAATTAATGGGATTTCTTCTGAAGGTAAAATCAAGTGTTAAACATTTGTTGGTTATTCTTAAAAAAACCAAACCTCATGCAACCTTTTAAAACTTACCCTAGGTTTCAAAAAACCTTGTGTATAGATAAAGCTCATTAGGAATCGTATTTATAATGGGCTTTGAAGGGACGCTTTCTGCTGCTTTATCTTGCAACAGCCACTGTAAAAGAAAAAAGCATGCAGTGTTCTTCCAGAGAGAGGGATTGACCTTGATCTCAGACACATGCATGCATGATTGCATAGCTTGTAAAATCAGCTGCTGCACACACTAAGGAGGACTGGTGGTGGCACTGATGGGGTAGGGAGCTTTTCATCCAGATTGCTGGTTCAAATCCAGCCCTAGCTGGCAGTGATTAAAGGTGGACTTTGCTTTCCAAACACATAGTTATCCTCCACATTTTAGTGGTGTGTGGGAAACACAGCTTTGGTTTGAGAATTAAGACACAGCTGCCAAGTTTTGATTCTGTCTGTCTGTCTTCCCCTGCAGCATTCATGGGTGGTGGAATCTGGGGGTTTTGTGCAGACCTCTCTCTTGTAATGATTGAAATCATCACCAACTGATGCCTGTTCAGTATCAGAACGTAGCAAAATGAGTAGCTGGTCTCAGTTCAGTTCTTGGTGGATGTGTCCCCCTCACATAGAACTCAAGGCCAGAGGGGACCATTGTGAGCATCCAGTCTGACCGCAGGCCAGAGAACTTCGCCAAAATAATTCCTAGAGCAGATCCTTCAGACAAACATCGAATCTCGATTTAAAAATTGCCAGTAATGGAGAATCCACCACAACCTTTGGTACACTGTTCCAATGGTTAATTACGTTCACTATTAAAAATGTATGTTTTATTTCTAGTCTGAATTTGGCTAGCTTCAACTTGCAGTCATTGGATCATGTTATACCTTTCGCTGCTAGATTGAAGACTACATTATTAAATATTTGTTCCCATGTAGGTACATATAGACTGTAATCAAGTCACCCCTTAACCTTCTCTCTGTTAAACTAAATTGATTGAGTTCCTTGAGTCTATCATGATAAGGCACGTTTTCTAATCCTTTAATCATTCTCAAGGCTATTCTCTGAACACTCTCGAATCCTTCCTAAATTGTGGACGCACGAACTGTATAGAGTATTCCTGCAGTGGTCATACCAGTGCTAAATACATAGATAAAGTTACCTCCTTGCTCCTATTCAAGATTTCCCTGTTTATGCATCCAAGAATTGCATTCGCCCTTTCGGCCACAACGTTGCACTGAGAGCTGATTATCCACCACAACCCCCAAATCTTTTTTCAGTCATTGCTTCCCAGGATACAGTCCCCTATCGGGTAAGTGTGGCTGACATTCTTTGTTCCTAGAAGTATACATTTACATTTAGCTGTATTCAAACACATTATTTCCTTGTGCCGCGTTTTCCAAGCTATCCAGATCCCTCTGACTCAGCAACCTGTCCTCTTCATTATTTACCACTGTCCCAATTTTTGTGTCACTTCCAAACTTTATCAGTGACGATTTTATGTTTTCTTCCAGGTTATTATAAAAATGTTAAATAGTGTAGGGCCAAGAACGTATTTATACAGGGCCCCACTGGAAACAAACCCACTCAATGAGGATTCCCCATTTACAGTTACATTTTGAGACCTATCATTTAGCCAGTTTTTAATCCATTTAATGTGTGCCATGTTCATTTTATATCATTCTAGTTTTTTAATTGAAATATCATGTGGTGCCAAGTCAAATGCCTTACAGAAGTCTAAGTTCGTTATGTCAACACTATTACCTTTTGTGACGTCTTGCTCAGGCCAATCAGAACTGTGAGTCATCATGTAACCGCTCCACAGCAGCAAAACTCACTCTTGCTGAGGCAAAGCTACGTGTCCTGATGCAACAGCTTGTCTGCCTTGCCAACAAACTCCTCAGGTCTCTGTCAGTCCAAACATTGCCTTGCAGGTAACAATCAGTGAATCCCAGTTCCCCAGAGATATCTCTCGGCGGCATCCAGTCCCTCTCACAGGACACTCACCAATGTTATCAAGTTCGCTGCCTCCAGACCTGCCTGTTAGTTTGGCTGAGGACTTCGCCACTCTGTTTAATACACAGCACTGAGATAATTTTGCAATAAAACAAGAGTAAGTTTATTAACAAAGACTGGATATTTAAGTGATAATAAGTAGAATAGAAGACATGGGTATGGTTAAAGTAAAACAAACCAAAGCACACTTTCTAGTGACTAAAACTAACTTCAGCAAGTTACAATCTTTGTCTAAGCAGGTTTCTCACCTATAGTCCATTCCAGTTACTCTTGGTTTTCAGACCCAGAGGATCCATTTCTCATGAGTTCAAAGGGTGCTGCTCCCCATTTTGTGACCCAGGTAATGCATTCCAAAATGACTTTGTCTTTCTGTTCATATTTTCTATTGTCTCTGTTTCAAGAACCAGGAAGGCTTCCTGGTGGTGCAGACTCCATCCCACATCGTGATCACTGAGCAGTCTCTCCCACACCCCCACCCAGTTAGCTTAATGGCTTTGTTTACCTTATATGTAGATGTACTTTTCATTGTCCTCTGAGGTATTAAATAGCTCTGGCTCAATTTACACTGTAGACATGTAAAAACTGGCAAAACAACATTCCATTGTCTAGGACAAGCTGGGTTTATACACTGCTTGCAAAACACCTTTTAAGAGCATATTTCCAGCACACATCTATAATTCTTTATACACCACCCACACATATATCACTCAATAATATTAATGACCAGCATGTTACCAGGTTGCAAGATACCTCAGATGACACCTTTTAGACACATATTATGACAACAGTGTTTTGGGGCAATGAGAAGGTCAATCCTGATGTGAGTTATGGTAACGTGTCCCCTCTGGGAGCTCACTAGCTCACACCTTACCAACCAAACTTGTAATCACAACAAAAAAGGATAACAAATTAGTTTGACAAGATCTGTTTTCCATAAACCCATGTTGATTTGCAGTAATTACATTATCCTCCTTTTATTCTTTATTAATTGAATCTCATATCAGCCACACCATTATCATGTCCACGATCCATGTCAGGCTAACAGGTCTATAACTATTCAGGTCATTCCATTTACCCTTTTTAAAAATTGGAACACCATTAGCTTTCTTCCAGTCTTCTGGAACTTCCCCAGTGCTCCAAGACTTATTGAAATCCAACAGTAATGGTCCAGCAAGCCCCTACGCCAGCTCTTTTAAAACTCTTGGATGCATGTTGTCTGGACCTGCTGATTTAAAAAGTTCTAACTTCAGTAGCTTCTGTTTACTATCCTCCAGAGACAAGAGTGGAATGGAAAGAGTATTATCATGACCAGAGCTGGTATCTGATAGTACTCTTGCTGGCAGTCTTAGAGATACCAAGGACTGAATGGGCATGGGAAGCAACCTATCTTCTCGAGGTGCTCCCTCCAGAACAGGGTTGATTCATAATGATGTAAAGGAAACTGTGGATGCTTTGTTCCAAATATACATGCACATGTACAGGTAATAGGAGCAAGGTGAGAAGAAAGACCCATTTGGTAAACCAGTAAGTTTGTAGTATCTAGCCTAACTTTTGGGTTCTCATATGCACCATTATGTCTAAATATAGTAGTAATTTTAGGGCAGATCAGCAATGACTGAAAGTTGTCACCTTTTTACATGGGTTTAGTGGCCTATGTGAAATGATCTGATGGTCTTGGTCCAGTTCTTAGTGACACATCACAAAAAATCAATTACCAGAACTAACAATTTTTGACACTTTTTTGTCAGTCTTACCAGAGACCACTAGGAAACGAATGGGCAAATAAAGTGAGCTACCCTTTAATGCCTGGTGCTAGTTCTTCCAGAACATGATAGTGCAGTTGTCTGGAAGAAGCTTGCACATTCATCGCCTGTGCTAAAGAACATAGTTATAATAATACTTATATTGTATTATATGTAATATAATAATAAAGTATTATAATGAATACTTAATGAATAAATAATGTGTGTTATTGTCTCTCAATGCCCCAAGGTCCTTGGGCACCTGAACAGAAAATAATTAAAACAATAGATTACAAATAGGTTAGCAAGTCTCCAGTCGAGTGGAGGTAGATAAAACCATAACAGTGCTAAATAACACAAAGGAACTCACACAACATTCAGAAGGAAGCTAAAAGTTCTCGAGCTTTGCCCTGCAGGATGCAAGAGCTGGTCTTTGGGCCCCATAGCATCTGACTTTTGGGTCCCATGAAATTGGGGGAATATAGAAATTAAGAAGAATTGCAGATTTCATTTCTAAAAAGGTTTCTAAACCTTTTCCTTGCAAAGACAGTCTACAAAATTTAAACCAATGAAAACTGAATGTTATGGTTAAAGCAAACATACATCTGGGTTCCAGGGGTGAAACTGAAGGGACCTAAAGTTTCTGTACAGTTGTGGAAACTGCAACAAGAGGTAGGGTAAAGGTAGATAAATTTATCCTATATTATTTAAAGATTTAAATACTAAAGGTAAAACCCACTCCTATAATACGTAACACAATCACACAAATTTCAGGTGTCATTTATTCTCAGGTCCTTGATCCAGCCTAAAGGTCGTGGAGGTGCAGATCATTCTGACAAAGTGCCTCTGAAGGAAAAAAATCAACCTTCGAATATTTTGGCAATTCAAAAATCATTCCTGAACATGTCCAGAACTGGCACTCCTAAACAAAACTAACCACATACTTCTAACAATCATTAATAATATTTGGCCATCCCTGTTGAGACAGACATCATCAAGGGAAGGCAGTCAAAGAGCAGGTGAAATAAATGGAAGACTTCGATCTTCCAGACAGTCTGTCACCTTTCCTAAGCACAAAATTTATCTGGAATGAAAGCAAAAATAATGAGCAAACTTGGTAAAGCGTATTACCCTCAGCCAACCACATGCATACACACAAAATAAATTGCTTAGCAAACACCTTTAAGACATACTTGTTCTTGAATAACTCAGATAGCTCAGCAAAACAAAATGGTTTTGAGACCTCTTTTCTAACTGATGCATTTTTTCAGCGGCAATTTAAGAACCTAAAGGAATTACATTTAAAAGAAGCCAACAACCTAAAATGTTCATGAGTAAGAATGCAGAATTACCACTGGGGTTGCAGACACTTCCCTCATTTCTTCCAAGGAGTAGATGAGGGTAGTGGCCATTTACAGTCTGGAATGTTTCCATCACTTCTGTACAGATGCACCAAAAAACCCTCTTTGAGTTCTTAATTTCTTTCTTGACAGTGCAGTACATAGGTCCCTGGAGATTGATATGCAAATAGTCTGTTCTGTCCGTTGCTTCTGAATATGATGGGCTTGATTCATCCCTACTTGCACAGGAGGGTGTACCTGGCACACATACACCCAGGTGCCAGTGGGGGCTACTGCATCTGGGGCAGAACATTCACCTCTGGGGAGAGTAGAAGCATTTAGGGGTTCCTGCAGGAGAGGCCAGCTTTAAATTGTGACTGGGACTTTTTTTGGATGTTTGACCCACAGGGACTATATGACAGATGCATTGAATCAATTTGTCTCTTGTACACCTTGGCCATGCCCCATGCTTGGCCCTTAACACCCACTTTTGGGACTGTGATGGCTATCTCTGAGCCTTTCACCACTGAGACCCATATAGCCTCACCCTAGTTAGGCAGTCCATCACAGGGGTCTGCATCCTAGGTTCTGCAGGTGAAAGCTGGCAGATACCGGGGATCAAGCCCCTTGTCTGTATCATAAACTTACAACTTTGTGTCCCACTGAGTGGGGCCACACTTAATTTCCACCCTTGTCCATTGAATGCTTTCCACACTAGAGATCTAGGGCAATTAATTGACTGTCCTGTGACTTCAGAACTGTACTCTAAGAGCATCAAGAAGATCTGGATGGCTCTTTAAAGTCTGTTACAAACAGGTTTTACTGTGCATACAGCCATTTATATTTTTGGATATGTGTGTTTGTTGGGAGATTCAGACGGGAGCCATCTCCAACAGATGGGCCCTTAAATGCAGCGTGAGAAGAAAACAGACTACTTTCCCTTAGGCGTTCCTATTACCCTTTCAGTTATGGAAAGAGTTTAAATATTTTTTTACTAACCTGCTTCGCATTTGGGAATCCTGCAATGGTTTCCATTTCCAGCTGCTGTAGCGAGTTGATTAAAAATACTTTCCATTGTGCACATATTAAGCATGTTGCCACCAACCATAGTGCAAGGGGGTATGGAAGAGACAAAAACTAAGATTTTGCCAGGCATTAAAATGTGGGTTTTTTTAGTCTGAAAAGTGACTGTGTGAACAATACACATTTGAGGACATAAGTGGCATGTAGGCCTACTGCAGACCTTTGCACATGGGTGAATTTCGCCTATAGAGTTTAGGGAGCCATAGGCCTGACTTTGAACCCTACCTTGGATCCTCATTGTGGTGCAGCCATTAGATCACCAGGCTGACCAAAACATCCACAGTGCACTAATGACTTGTTGTCTGATCTGCTGTCAGTCAACCCATTTTGCAGTCATATGACAGTGTTCTCAGAATCTGATTATGCTTTGTTTTCAGTTAAGTGCCCATACAGGAACATGGCAAAACTTTTCTAACATCAAAGATTAGAGGTGAACAATGTCTTTTTTGTTTTGGTTTGGTTTTTTGGGTTTTTGGTTGTTTTTTTTTTTTTAATTTTGAACTTTTGACAAAAAAGTGAAAGAAAAAAATATTTTTTTCCTGTTTCTATGTTTCAAACAGTTCTATCTAAGATATATCTAGTATATTCTAGCACTGGGTCAAATTCCACCTTCATTCACAGAACTCAGAACTAAGGCTAGTGGAATTACTGCAGATTTACACTGATTTTAATGAGGGCAGACATTGGTCCATTGCCTTCAGTGGAGTTTGTCTTGCTTTTCACCACCATAGGGCCTTACCTACACACCAGGATGCTTTAATCAATACAGTTAAAGCAGTATGCCCTCTTCCACCTCATGTGAATGCAGTTATAGTGGTGTAAAGCTGCTTTTATACTGGTGGTATAGTTATTGCAATGTGGGAAGGGGAATAACCTATCCCAGAATGAGTTATTTTTATATTGGGATAACTGTGCCCTAGGGGTTGTACTGATAATGATCTGGTAAAAATATCACACTCCTAACTGATGTAATTATGTTGGTATACCACCTCTCAGCTCCCATCTTTTCATGTGCTGTATATTTATACCTGCCTACTGTATTTTTCACTCCATGCATCTGATGAAATCGGTTATAACCCACAAAAGCTTATGCCCAAATAAATGTGTTAGTCTGTAAGGTGCCACAAGGACTCCTCCATTGTCTGTTCAGGGAGGTAGATTACCTATGCTGAGAGGAGAAATATTTACATTGAAGCACTATGGCATTTATAAGCGTACACAAGCCCTGTACTTGTAATTGCCTATCATAAGCTCACGAAAGCTTATGCTCAAATAAATTGGTTAGTCTCTAAGGTGCCACAAGTCCTCCTTTTCTTTTTGCGAATACAGACTAACACGGCTGTTACTCTGAAACCTGCCTATCATTAGGTTTCTCTTTTGTGTATGAGCCTGCTCCCTAGGACTGAAAGCAATAACAAAAGCATACGTGTGAATTTTCTCATTCATTAGCAGAATGGGGTGTCAACACACAGCCTACTTGCGACTTCTGAAATGGTAAGACTTGTAAACCAGAAGAGAAAACAGAAGCAGCCAATTTGAGCCACTTTGTCTGAGGCTATGTCTACACTAGTACTTTTATTGGTAAAACTTTTGTCAAAAACACCGCCCCTCCCCCCCCCGATAGACAAAAGTTTCACCGATAAAAGTGTGGACAGCACTATGTCGGTGGGAGATGCTCTCCTGCTGACATAGCTACTGCTACTCATTTGGGGTGATTGCATTATGCTGACAAGAGAACTCTCTGCTGCCGGCAAAGAAGGGTACATAGGAGACCATACAGTCGCATAGCTGTACCGCAGTAAGATCTGTAGTGTAGGCATAGCCTAACTGTTAGGGGTGAACCAGTATAAAATTAGCTTTGATTCAAATCCCATTAAAGAAACAAACCAAAAAAATCTAACATATATCAATTCATTACACTTAAGGGGGAAAGCCACTTAAGGGCTTCACCTAACCTTTTTGCAGGATTCAAGTAGAATATTACAATTGTATCCTCTGTGGGGGTAGCTCATCACCTTCTCTTACTAGAAGTGTGACTCCCAGTTGCCCCCAGTGGTGCAGTCTGAGGACATCTATACTTATTCTACTTAACAGTAACAGGAAGTAAAGCAGGGCCTGGGGAAGATTCTAGACTGAACCTCTAGCAGTGGCAGGCAAAGAAAGCTGTTTTAGGGATAATACTGTTTTCCTTATTCTAGTAAAGCTCCTTGTTCAGTATTAGGATATGGCAACTCTTTCTGGGTTGGCCTCAGCTTAGTGGAACCAGTTAGGTTCCAGGGCTCTTCTAATCAGAATACTTTCCAGCCAAATAGTCTAATGGGACACTGTAGACTGCCAGAAGGGTTCAGCACCCCTAGCTCAAGCACTGGGAGCTACAGGTGGTCAGCATCATGGAAAAATTAGTCCTATGAGTTTATCCTTTGTCCCCAACTATCCAGGACAGCTTAGAACTTCAAGAAGAGCAGAATAGACCTGCTGTTTATTTAGGGCCTGATCCAAACCACATTGAAATCAAGAGGAAGACTCTCATTGACTTTAGTAGGCTCCAGGTCAGACTTTTAGGGTCATATCCCAATATCCTTACTTGTGTCAAGTACTGTAGCATTGTTCTCTATAAATAGACCCATTGACTCCCTTGGGACTATTTGTGGAGTAAGATGATACCCAACATGAATACGGGTTTGTCTACTCTGCAGAGCCTTCACAAGTGTTGTGATGGTTGCAGAGCCCCCTAGTGTAGACATAGTGAGGTTCGCTTTGACCACAGAAGCACTCTTCTGTCAACGTAGTTGCATCTTCACTGGGGAAGTAATTTTCTCACACTCCTCGCCAACATAGCTGAAGAGTATCAAAATCTGGCCCATAGTGCTGTTTCATAAAGTTTGTTTTAGGTGCAGTTTAAGATGTTGGTTTTGTCCTATGAAGCCTTTTAAGATTTGAGTCTTGGGTATCTAGCGATCACCTATCTCTTTCTGTGCTTTACTGTGACCGTAGACATCATCTGGGATATCCAGGTTGGCAGTCCCTCAATTAACACAGAGTAGAGGATCTTCCATCTGGAATTCACTCCCCACTCTAATTGGACTGATAGAGCCCAAGTCTGCTAATCTTACAGGCAAGTGGGGGCCCGCAGGTATCAGTTCTGGGTCCGGTTCTGTTCAATATCTTCATTAATGATTTAGATAATGGCATAGAGAGTACACTTATAAAGTTTGTGGATGATATCAAGCTGGGAGGGGTTGCAAGTGCTTTGGAGGATAGGACTATAATTCAAAATGATCTGGACAAACTGGAGAAATGGTCAAAAGTAAACAGGATGAAATTCAATAAGGACAAATGCAAAGTACTCCACTTAGGAAGGAACAATCAGTTGCGCAAATACAAAATGGGAAATGACTGCCTAGGAAGGAGTACTGCAGAAAGGGATCTGGGGGTCATAGTGGACCACAAGCTAAATATGAGTCAACAGTGTAACACTGTTTCAAAAAAAGAAAACATCATTCTGGGATATATTAGCAGGAGTGTTGTAAACAAGACACGAGAACTAATTCTTCCACTCTACTCCGTGCTCATTAGGCCTCAACTGGAGTATTGCGTCCAGTTCTGGGTGCCACATTTCAGGAAAGATGCGGACAAATTGAAGAAAGAGAAGAGCAACAAAAATTATTAAAGGTCCAGAAGACATGACCTATGAGGGAAGACTGAAAAAAATGGGTTTGTTTAGTCTAGAAAAGAGAAGACTGAGAGGGGACATGATAACAGTTTTCAAGTACATAAAAGGTTGTTACGAGGAGGAGAGAGAAAAATTGTTCTTCTTAACCACGGAGGGTAGGACAAGAAGCAATGGGCTTAAATTGCAGCAAGGGAGGTTTAGGTTGGACATTAGGAAAAACTTCCTGTCAGGGTGTTTAAGCACTGGAATAAATTGTCAAGGGTGGTTGTGGAATCTCCATCACTGGAGATTTTTAAAAGCAGGTTAGATAAACACCTGTCAGGGATGGTCTAGATAAGGGGTGGGCAAACTACGGCCCATGGGCTGCTTCCGGACCGTCAGATGTTTTTATCTGACCCTTGAGCACCCGCTGGGGAGCAGGATCATGGGCTTGCCCCGCTCCGCCCGCCCAGCGCTTCCCAGCCACCGATTCACAATTCCACCATCTTCTGGCACACGCGGAGCCACACTGTGCAGGCGGGACTTCACTGCGCTGTTTCCGGGATCGGAACGCCATCCCTTCGTGGCAGCACCTCCCCCCATGCAGCATCATGCCCAATCCCCTCCTGGTCTCCTACGGCTCCACCCTTGAGAGCCTCAAAACTGCCCAGGGGCCTCATCTGTCCCAGCTAGGGTTCCTCTGCCCATGGCGGTGCCTGGTACGGCCGCCTTGGTGTCACTGCCTGTAGGGCCCTTAGGAGTCCCTGGTACTGCCCCTGTAGAACCCCCCCGCCACACCCCATAAGTCCCCCCTCCTCTCACCTTGGTAACATCCCTTATAGAGCCCCCCCATGCTACACCCCATTGAGTACCCCCCCACACCAGGCATTCATGTCCCACCATACAATTTTCATACTCAGATGCGGCCCTCAGGCCAAAAAGTTTGCCCACCCCTGGTCTAGATAATGTTAGTCCTGCAATGATTGCAGGGGACTGAACTAGATGACCTCTCGAGGTTCCTTCCAGTCCTATGATTCTATGAATCCAAGTTGCCAGGTCCATTTATTCCTTCAGGCTGAGACAGTGGGTTGAAAATGAAGCACTCCACTTTTTACATTATTGTTGTGATGTATGTTTTTATATCAATGTTTTATTGCCCATGTGCCTGGAGAATAGAACTAGAGATATCATATAAATCTGAAAGTGTATAAATAAATATAACTCTAACAATGCAGTTCAGCCAATCTGTCTCAAATTAATTTTATTTTTTTACAAGCAGTGGAATGATGGGTTCTTTCTGTAGATGAGAGAGAGCGAGACATCTCAGTAATACTGAAAATGAAGTGTCCTAAATCTATGCACAGCAATGCATTTCACGCACTAGTTACTGAATGATGAATTAATAACACTATCTCAGTTACATCTCCCATCAATATGTTTCTTTGGACTCCATCAGCATTCAATTAACATAAATTATATGATATGGGGAGGATTCAGAAAATAGCAGTCCGGAAAAAAATCAAACTGTCTTCTCACACATGATACTGAAATCCTCATTGACTCAGTTTGGCTATGTATACTCACACTGAGTTTTACTAGATATGGACCTCATCAGGTTCTAGGTCGGGACCTAGATCCTGCTGAGAACTTCTCCAAAGTTTGGTGAGAGCAGAAGATTGGTTTTGGTTCAGGCCCATCTATAAATTTTATGCCAAACTCTGATTGATTTCCTGTAAATTCTGTAAAGGGAATGGTGGCAACATATTGCAGTCTGAGCCCAATTTTCCTCTTATGCAAGTATAAATCAGCAGAATTAGGCTATGTAAGTGAGGGGGAGAATCTGGCTTCCTGCGTCCAATTACACTGATCCATTCAATACAGTCCATTCCATATTGTTTAATATTTCACCCACAAACATTTATCCACTTTTGCTGCTGTTATTGTGGTTTGCATTACAGTAATTGTCCTAGGCACCACACAAAGATGTACAAAGAAACTGTCCCTGCTCCAGAGAGCTTGCAATTTAACTAAACAAAGCATATGAGAAGAAATAGAAGTGAAATGAGTTGCCCACAAGTGGCACAGCCAAGATAGAACCGCTGTCTCCTAAGCACCAGTCCCTAGCCCAATCCAATATTGTTTGCTAGCTTCTTTTGGTGCCATGCAGAGCTTCTTCACCAGCTCACCCAGAGATGTAGGTGTCAGCACTTACCATAGCTGAAGGCTCTGAGGGTAGGTCTACATTGCAATGAAAAATCCATGGCTGGCCCATGCCAGCTGATTCAGGCTCGCAGGGCTTGGGCTGCAGTGCTGTTATACTGCAGTGTAGACTTCCTGGCATGGGATGTAGCCAGGGCTCTAGGACCCTACAAGGTGGAAGGGTCCAAGAGCTTGGGCTCCAGCACTAGCCTGGAAGTCTACACTGCAGTGAAACAGCTCCACAGCCTAAGCCCTGTGAGCCTGAGTTGGCTGGCATGGGCCAGCCACGGGTGCCTAGTTTCAGTGTTGACATACCCCTAGCCCAGGCAGAATGGGCATTGATAACAAAGTATACTTTAAAGTAGGGATAAGCAAGTGATGGTCTGAAAACAGGGCTTAAAGTGCAAAGGGCTACAGACGTCAGAAATAACATTTCTAACAAGCGGGCTGGTCACTGTGGGAGGAGGGAATGAGGTCTCACAGGAGGGAATGAGGAGCCAGAAAGAGCATGGCGCCTTAGCACAGTTCCATTCCCTCATTTCCCCTCCCCTCCTGTGAGCAACAGGACAGCTTCTCTGCTCCTCCCCTCTTCTCCTCTTCCTCCTTGCAACACCTGCCTAGGAAGGGGCAGAAAGGGACCTTCCACAGGCCTGGGGGTGGGGGGTGGGTAAAGAACCCAGGAGCTGCAGGAAGAGTAGAGATAAGACTGGGGTGTAGGAGAGAGAGAACTGATATGGGAAGGGGTTGGAGGGAGAAGAACTGATAAGGAGCTGGGGGGGGCAGCAAGATGTGGGGCCAGAAGTGATGGCAGGATTTGGGGGACAGGATAAATGTGGGGGTTCAGAGACAGAATTAATTGCTATGCAGGGAGGTGAGCAGATGTGTGGGTAATGACAGACACTCCCCCCCACACACACACACACTTTTTTCAGATCACTTTAAGCACTTTCTGTAGATAAGTTTGGGAGCCTAGTAGGGTTCTGGAATGGTTCCTTAAATCAAGGCAAATCCCAAAGGCCAGTCTCAGCATGTCCTACGCTTGGTGTAGAACCTGAGGTGGAGCCGGTCCAGTCAGTCAGTACTTGAGTTGTTCTAAAGTTCTTGTGAGACATCAGGAGATGAAGTCTCTTAAAATGGATTCTAAGGTCATCAGAAGTGGGCCATGGAGACTCTCAGCATCCCTCTTCCTGCCACAGAAGAGACTGTGAGGAAGTCTCCTATTGACCCTTATTGTGGCAGCTCTCTACTGAAATGTGATGTGCTCTGGCACACAAGAGAATCTAGCTTGAGAAATTGTGAAGCTCAGCCCGACTATTGGTCAGAGCGCAGTAATCATGCTGGCTGTTTTCAACACATTCATTTAAATGTGTCTGTGAACACTTCTGAAGGGTCTGGATTAAAGTCCTAGACAGATACAGATCACCATTCTATTTGTAGAGCCATTTATTTTTATATTGCTGTCATTTCTAACCCTACCTTTTCCATATGCATTGCATTTAATTGATTCTGCAGAAGGAACAAAAGGGTTCTCAAAAATTCTGGGTAACAATAAAGATACCCATCATCAAGACTATGTTGTTTTGACCCCAAGTCTTTTTCCAGAAATGATCTAACAATGGAAAGTTAAGGTAATCTGCAACCTGCAACACAACAACCCAGCATTCTTTCTTGATCGACATCTTACAAAGAACATGCCTCTATTTTGTCTACCTGCTGATCTTTCTAAGGCCATTGGGGGCGGGGGAGGGAATTCCCACCAGAATTGGTGGCAACACAAATGGAAGCTCTGGTCCAGGTTCTGCCATTTTTACAGTGATGGCTGGGATTATCAAAAGAATCTAGGGGAGTTAGGGGTCCAGATCCCATTGAAGATCCATGGGCATTTGGAACCTATCCCCTCAGGAATCTTTGAAATCACCGCCAGGGTTAATTAAACCTTGATCCTTATTTATTTTATTTTTGCAAATCACTTGGCAGGATGTAAATGAAAAGTGGTTGTGTTGTTATAGTAAGAGCAGTCTCCAAAGTTAAGACTGAAATACAACTTCCAATATAGTCCTTTTTTTTCAGCTGCTCACTACTTTCTGAAGTTTCTTAATATTGGGTAGGGACACTAATAGGTCTTTTCCATCTCTAATTTATATGTAGGATTTTTTCCTGTGATGTGTAATTGATATTTCTCTCACTTGTATTTCTCCCCCTTCTCCAAGAAAAGTGGTATTTCCAGTAATTAAGATTTAACCTCTGCTAATTCGATTATGTACTCCACTCTTGACAAACCACCTTCATTGCCTTAAAAACTTCATTATTGTTGATACATTGCGTCACTCTTCTTATATTGGTACTGTTTTAACTCAAGACCTGACTACATATTGCTGGTAGAGCTCTCTGGAATAAAAGAGTGATGATGACTTTAATTGCCTGATAAATTATTAAGGGCACGCCTTTAATTGGGTAGTATGGAGTTCACATCTTCATAGAAAACACTTAAGGAAGCTGTTGTGAATGCAGAGATTTTGGCTAAATACACAGCTATAAGCAGTGATTTTCCCCCTGAGAATATTAGCTTGTTTAGGCTATTAGATTAAATTCTGTGCAGGATGAATTGTACCAGACACTGGGACAGATCCTCATCTAGAATGACTGGACATAGCTCCACTGAGGTCAATGAGGCTACATCGATTTACATCAGCTAAGGAACTTGTCCACTGTGTCCAATGAACTTTTCTCTTAATATTTAAAATTTTCATTGATTTCAAAGATAACGCGATAAATGTCAAGCACAAATTATATAGGACCAGATTCTGCCACCTTTATGTTGATTAGTAACTTATCCAGCAAGTTGTCCTATTGATTTACAATGGATCTACTCTCAGAGTAAGTTACCACCTACCTTGACTGAGTTTGGAGGAGTCTGGCCCATAACAGTAGTTGTTTGATAGTCAAATAGCAGATAATGGGAGAAAAAACAAAGAACAGAAAGATAGAGGTAAGACATATAAACAAAGATACATTGATATGTACCTAGGACTGGAGTGTGGCTTTAGTAGCCATTTCAACATTAGTGAGGATGCACTGTATTGGTGCGAGTGGTTGGAGACCTTCTGCTTGCAATATGCAAGACTTTACGCCATGCTGATAAGGCCTCAACTGGAGTATTGTGTCCAGTTCTGGATGCCACATTTCAGGCACATGGGGACATATTGGAGAAAGTCCAGAGGAGAGCAATAAAAAACATGGCCTATGAGGGAAGATTGAAAATTGGGTTTGTTTAGTCTAGAAAAGAGAAGACTGAGAGGGGACTTGATAAGAGGTTTCAAGTATGTAGAAGTTTGTTACAAGGGGGAGGAGGAAATTTTGTTCTCCTTAACCTCTGAGGCTAGGACAAGAAACAATGGAGCAGCAAGGGAGGTTTAAGCGGGACATTAGAAAAAACTTCCTAGTTGTCAGAGTGGTTAAGCACTGGAATAAATTGCCTAGAGAGGTTGTGGAATCTCCGTCATTGGAGGTTTTTAAGAGCAGGTTAGACAAGCATCTGTCAGGAATGGTCTAGTTATTACTTAGTCCTGCCTTCAGTGCAGGGGACTTGTCTAGATGACCTGCTGAGGTCCCTTCCAATCCTACACTTCTATGATTCTATGATGGCCCAGGCAAAGAATGCCCCTGTATACAGTGGGAAAATGCAATTGGGAATAACAACTGCTTTATTATGTTAGTACAATGGCTAGCACAATGGGGTCCTGCTCTATCACTGGGGACCTTACAAATAAATAAGAATAAGAAGAATGCATCTTTTGGAAGGATGCAGCATATGCTCCCCAAGGGCCAGTCCCAGGCTACCAGCAAGCGTGGAAGAGAAGGAACAATGGTCCCACAAAGCCGCATCCCTTTGCTGAGGACCTCCCTTTCCTCAGGGTGTCGATGCAGGAGTGCATGGGAGGAAAGCACTCCCACAATCTTCTCCCCGTGTGTACGCAGTGAAGAGAACCCAAAATATAGCCTTTCTCAGAACACACTGTGAATTATCTGCTTGCTTGTACGTGTACTTTGGCAGCTGGAGTTTCTCAAAGTTTTGCAACGTAGATGGTTTTCTGAGCCTGTGAATCTGAAAAGAGTTGTCACATCCTTTGTTCCTTATTTTCCAGCCATAGCAGTATGTTTTCTGCTTTGTTAAAAAGAAAAGGAAGATGCTTGTCAGGGAAAGAGCTTTGTGTCACTGAGAGGTATTTCTAGAAAGCGGCCTCTGATGATAAAAAATCGTTCCAGCCTGTTTCTCGACTATTAATTACCAGTTACTTGTAGCACCCCCTTTTTTCCACCTAGACTCTAATCCTGCATTCCTTGCACACCCAAAACTCCCACTAAACTCAGCTGCACTTGTACCCCACTGGTAATTTGTCCCTTGTCTGCTATGCATGTAACTTCGAAGGGAAGCAACTAGAGCTGTGCCAGGTGGAAAATAAGTGCTAGAAAGGTACAAATACCACCAATATTTAGACACATATGCCATGGTCCTGTTTTTTAGATGATATATGGGAATATTCTCATTCCGATTCAGGACTTTTGTCATGGAAATAATCGGACTAAATATGAACTGCAAGGGGCAAGGGAGTGAGGGCAGCAGCAGAATGCTCAGTGGGGAGGGGAACTGAGAACATATTAATATAAATATTAGACGTAGAGTTCTGGAAGCCCATCACTAGACAGTCACAGCAGCATAGGCAGAGACATACAGGGTGAGCAGGGAATAGCAGCAACCAAATTAGATTAGCTGGAAGATGGGCAGCAGCATCACAGGAACTGACATATATGTGTATTAGAGAATATCATCTCATTAAGAGCTTCTTTCCCTCTGTCCCCAAATTCTCATACACCAGAACTGCACTGTGTTTCAAGCCCTGGCTGTCTCCTTCTGTGCTACCCTCCAACTCCTCTTCCAGGCCACTGTACATAAGAATGTTTATAGAGGAATTTATATAGAGAAATTTGACTATAGTGAGCACCTTTGTCTTCAGGAGCAGCAAAGGGCTCCCTGCCACTTCCAAATGAATGAAGAATGATTGCATCTCCCATAGCATGGGATATCAGTCACTGATTGGCTGACATACTCTTTTGGGATTTGGAAATATCCTTCTAACCCCTAGTCCAACAGACGTATTGGAGCATAAGCTTTCGTGGGTGAATACCCACTTTGTCAGAACGTCTGTTGTTGTACCAATAAAATAAAAACCAGCAGGATCTTATTAAAGGGAAAAAGGCAAAATACCACATTTATTGTGAATACAGAAAGAATCATAGTAAGCAGTTAGTTATAGCTATAACATTCCATTCAATCTCATATTTATTCACACATTCATTCATACAAACACACACACACACACATACACACCCACACACACAGGTTCTGCAAGGTTGTTATCATAGTTACCAGCCTTAGAGTTGCTCATGCCAAGCCACTGGCCAGGTGGCCTGGACATGAGGAGGGAGCAGGGCCTTGTCACATGCTCATCTGATGCTCCTGGAAGTTGGTTTGCAGAATCAGACCCCAAAGTTCTCACTTTTTAGAGTCTATTTTTATAGGAATTTCTTCCTATGCCAGTCTATGGGAATTGCTTCATCATGCTGTTGCTGAATCAATCAGCAGATAGCACATTCCTGACGGCTCCAAGATGTTATCTTGTTCTTTGGTTCTCCCATTCTTGAGGCTGTTGGGTGGATTCCAGTCTGCCCTCCGGGGGGTCCTCTGGTTATTTCCACTTGACGCCTTCTTCAGCCGATGGACACTGGATTCTTAGGCTGGCACCTCCCTGATCATTCAGTTATTATCCACACCAAGCATCCATCCACATACATCCTCTATCTCTATTTTAATTACAATTGTTAATACAACAAAAGGGCGGGGAGTCTCTGCATGCTGTTTCTGTTGTTAGGGTATTGCTTTGAGTCTCTCTCTCTGTGAATTGCTTTGAGAACAGACTCTGTCTTAGAATGTACTAACACAGTTAGCAGCTTGCAAGTTTCACACATAGAGGGAGAGAAACAGTACCAAAAACCAAGAGACCTCTTAATTAGTAATACCCTGGAATTTAAACTCTGGGGAATCAAACTCATTTGTGATTTTAATACAGAACTTCTTTAATATGATCCAACACTGTTAGTCCATAAGGTGTCACAGGACGCTTTGCCACTTTTACAGATCCAGACTAACATGGCTACCCCTCTGATACTTAATCTCATTTTGTCACTCCTCAATGTCTGGCTGCTGTGTGTTTTCCAGCTGTCATTCAGATACATTTGGCTCAACCACAGACGGCTGATATTTACACTGTTTTGGTGCTCACACAGTGCCTTCCATGAAAGGATCAAAATGTGCTTTGTTGTAAAGCATCCAGCCTCATACAAAATACCTTCACAGCAAGTAGCAGGATCTTCATTTTGTAGATGGGGAAGCTGAAGTGCAGAGAGATTAAAGTGGCTTCCACACTGACACAGAGGGAGCCTGTGGCTGAGCCTGGAATAAAAAGAACAGCTCTCATGATTCCCAGCTCTGCCCTTTCCTCTCTATTTATTACTCAATTTACTTATGTACTCTTGGGAGGCACTCAGGGAGTAGAGAAATAAGCATCAGAATCAGAATATAGAGAGATCCCTAGCTGCCACTCTGTGATACCCACAGGAATCTGGAAAATGAAATACCCATGTATTTCAATGCCTGTAATACTTGTTAATGTGTTGGGGTGGAAAATAGCCACTATCTTTTGGAAAGTTTCAGGGTTCAATCCATGGTTTACACCAGTGAAACCACATTGAAGCCAAGGGGCATGCATAGATATAATTGGAGGTCAAGTTTGCCCTTCGGAGTCAGAGTATGGACAATCCTGGAATGCAGTCCCCTCTGAGAAAGGACCTCCTTGCCCTTAACTCTGACTGTTTTTTCCTTCAGGGCTTTCTGGGGAAAGGGTAGTTACAAACTATTGCTGCTGATGGTGAATCTCAGTTACAATGTCTCCGATTCAGTGAAATCCCAGAAGATGCCTCTTTACATAAGGCAAGTCGAAGGAATGCACCGTGCATCCAGAAAACATCCACTTCAATGTACAGGTCCCGAAAAGTCAATCCCTATGAACATCCATTCATATCAAAACTAGTGTAGATGGAGCAGTTCCTCAGGTTAATGCTTCCAAACAAATCCAGTTTCTTTGAATGCCTGGGGATTGATTTCTTGGAACTGCTCTCTCCTCCACCCTCGGCCTGCCCCTGCCCCTCAGCCTCCCCTCCCCTCTGCTCCTACTCCCGTCCATCTCCATCATATTTTGCTCACCTCTCCCATCTCAGCAGGCAAAGAGCTACATTCTCCTTCTCCCTCCAGCACAAAGCTGCTTTGACTATGTGTCAGGAAGCTCCAACCCCTGGTAACTGCCACCTCTGTAAACTGCAGATATTTTGCAGAGGGCAAGATCCACAGCATGGGAAGGTTGGACCGTGTAGGAAGGGGAGGTTGCTGACAGAGGGTGTGGAGAGTGGATGGAAGTGGATCCATCTTGGAATCTTAAGCTGGCCTGTTCTTACCCTTAGCCATAGACACTCCTTCCCTACCCTATTGTAGTTACCACCACCACCCAAATCCAGGCACTGGCCAGCCCCATGGTGTAAATATGCCTCCAGGACCCATCAGTATCCTAAGGTTTAAGATAGAGGTAATAAAGGAGATAGTAAAAAATTTCCAAGCCTGGACTTGATTTCCAGACGTTCAAAAAGATTAATTCCGCATCCAGATGTAGCATACCTCTGCATATGCACACGATAATGTCATGGAAATGGCTCGTGGAGAGAACACACGTGGAGATGTGGAGAGCATAACTGTGCCCCCGCCCTGTGTTTATTGGATCTATCCTCATTATGCCTTTCACTGATAACATATTTTTATCACGTCCTGAAAGGGCTCTTCTGCCAGTTAGAACATCATTGTCTCGCTGATTCATTATAATTGTGGAGCAGCTTAGCAGTGTTATGTTGATTATGTTGTTAATGGGTGCAAAGACACTCAGTGTACTGCTCAATAACCATTACATTAATGTCTAGTTAAAGTTTACCTCCAATGCCATCACTATCAAAGGAGAATATGGTCCAGAGAACACAGTAATGAAGAAAAATAAAGCAGCTTTACATGTGGGTGTTGGGTTGGTTGTTTTTTTTAAAGTGACTTTACTGCCTTGATACTTTTTTCAGGTGAAACTGGAAAGTCGAATACCAAGCACATGTGTTATGACAAGCAGAGAAATAACAGGAAAGGGTTCTTTCTTAGCGCAATTGACATGCAAAGCAACCTGGGGAGAGAATTGTCATCCTTCACTTATATAGTGATACAGCAAACACACCATCCTCGCTGCCATGACACACATTAGGGCTCCTGAAGCAGAAAACAATGTAGGTGCTGGAATGCCATTTCTGGCAGTGATTTCTAACAAATGTGCTCTGGTCATTCTCCTGTCAGGGCCTTGCAAATTTTAGGGGTGCCCCTTCTTACTGTAATTGACAAACATCCTGGATCTTATTCTGCCTTTGGATGCATCCAGGTAACTCCCAAATGCTTCAGTGGGTCGAACTGGAGCCTGTTTGGCTAACGTTTTATTCTCCCTAGGGCTACAATCCTCATTTCAGTATGATCTTTGCCACCATCCTCTTTTATTTGGTACCAGGAATCTATACAGTGAGATTCTTTCAGCCTGGTGATCTCCTGTTTGAAGGAAGAAATGTAACTAGAAAAAGCAACAAATGAATGATGACCCTGCAAACAAGGCTTCGTTCAAGTAACAAGGCAAAGTAACACTCCGTTATGTGCAGCATGATATTTGCAATTGATCTCCCTGGTTTCTGGTCCTTAGCATCCAAAATCAGATAGGTTTGTGATGTTAGTCTCATGGCCCAGGGTAACTGTGTGTGGAAAAAGAACTGTACTGTTAATAGAATTAATGGTGCTAATCTACTGATGCTAATCCACTGGTTCCACTCTTAGAAGTCTATGGACCTGCAGTGCTGGAAAGTGCACCCAGGTTGTGCAAGCTGCCTGGAACTCCTGGCTGGCCAGCAGCCAGCACGACCCCATGAGTGGGCAGCACTGATCAGAGGGGCATAGCCATGGCATTCAGGACACACTAAATCAGGAGGTTCCACCAGAGGGCATAGGGTGACCAGATAGCAACTGTGAAAAATCGAGACACTTTATTTGGGGGGGGGGGGGGGGGTTAATAATTTCCTATATAAGACAAAGCCCCTAATATCAGGACAGTCCTTATAACGTCGGGACATCTGGTCACCCTAAGTGGAGCTTGTGGAGCCCAGCCATACAGTAAAGTTGTCCTCTCTGAATTTGTGTGGGGGGGTGGAGGGTGAGAAAACCTGGATTTGTGCTGGAAATGGCCCACCTGATGATCACTTTAGATAAGCTATTACCAGCAGGACAGTGGGGTGGGAGGAGGTATTGTTTCATATTCTCTGTGTATATATAAAGTCTGCTGCAGTTTCCACGGTATGCATCCGATGAAGTGAGCTGTAGCTCACGAAAGCTCATGCTCAAATAAATTGGTTAGTCTCTAAGGTGCCACAAGTCCTCCTTTTCTTTTTGTCCTCTCCTAGTGGAACACCTGAGGAAGGTAAACATGCCAATACCCCTCCCCTCCCCAAGAGTGAATAGCCCTGGGATGCAACTCCACCATCCGGCACAGGGAGGAACAATTTTCACACACCACTGTGCACTAGTCTCATTTGCAGACTTTACTGCGGTGTCTATAGATAAGGCTGTAGTCATGATCAAGCTGGGATTCTTTGGTTTCTGTATGTTATGTTAGCGGTTTCACAGTAGGCAAGTCTAACATATCTGGGCCCTGCACTGTGACTTTCCAGGCAACTAGTCCCACATTGCTAGGTGCCAAACTTTCTCTACGATGATATCAAAATTATAGCCATGGAACATTCACAGTTTTGCCCAGGGACAGAATTTGGCTGGTCCTCCTGCAAAGGTAGAACTTGTCAGCGAAAGTAATGACATTTTGCCTAAGCATGATTTTGTGACTATTCACAGAGCAAAACACATTGGATGTTGATCACAGCTCTAGGCTCTTGTCAGCTCTTTCTAGCCGTTAGATTTTCTATTTGCCTGTGATTGTTCCTGGAGGGTCTGGGTTGTGATCACAGGGAAGCAAATCTTGAGCTAATTGTAGAGCAGTTTAATGTCATCTCAGAACAGATGCTTTTCATTTCCAAAGTGTCCTTATAATGTTTTCTACAAATGGACCCAAAGGATTCTCTAAATTTCTTGCTGAGAAGAAAAGGAGGACTTGTGGCACCTTAGAGACTAACCAATTTATTTGAGCATGAGCTTTCGTGAGCTACAGCTCACTTCATCGGATGCATGCCGTGGAAACTGCAGCAGAAAAGAAAATCAGTGATGAAATCTTTTTCTGAAAAGAAAATCAGTGATGAAATTCCAACCTTTTTCAGGAACAACCTCGAAGAGGAGAGTTGGAGTCATTTGCAGCCCAAACACCTCACAGACTCCCAGTATTCCTTTGTACAAAATGCGCAACTGCACTCACTTTGACCATAATGGGACTACATATTACTGAGCGAGGCTTTGGGGATCAAATCCTTATTCAGAATAACTTTTAGCCCATTAATTCTCAGAAATTCTTAACAGTCGAGTTCAAAGTCTTAGAAGGAATTTAGTTATATTATTCTTCCTAACAATTACAACATATGTGTTTATGTGTATGTGTGTATTATGTGTATATATAGAGAGAGACATACACACATGCATATAGATACATGTATAAATATTCTGGGGTATGATTTAGGCCATAATCCTTCACAGACTTATGCACACACTTACTGTTGCATCAATGGGACTACTTGCATGTCTGAAATGAAGCACATGCATAAGTCTTTGCAGAATCAAGCCTATAGTGGTGCAAGCATCTTGTTTAGAAACTTGCAAGATTTCTGGGGCTTCACATTTGCATCTCCTCAAGGGTTACTCAACCTTCTTTCTTCCAAGGGAGATAAGCTGAGAACCATGGTAGGAGAGAGGGTTGTCTTTTGCATAAAACATTCAAAACTGAAGTCCTGGTTGGACATTAAAGATCCCAATTGCATTTTTCATAAATTTGTCCTGAGCAGAAATTTGCATTCTCCCACCACCGCTGCTCACTGATGGGTTGTCACAATGTGCAAAGTAATGGAAAACATAATCCCAAATATCCATCCAAAATGATGAGGTCTAAATTAGCTGTTACCATTCAAGAAAGAGATCTTGGAGTCATCGTGGATAGGTCTCTGAAAACATCTGCTCAATGTGCAGCAGCAGTCAAAAAAGCTAATAGAATGTTAGGAACCATTAGGAAAGGGATAGATAATAAGTCAGAAAACATCATAATGCCACTATATAAGTTCATGGTACATCCATACTTTGAATACTGCATGCAATTCTGGTCACCCTATCTCAAAAAAGATATATTAGAATTGGAGGAACACAATCCCATGCTTTGGGTGTCCCTAAACCTCTGATTGCCAGAAACTGGGACTAGGATGGACAGGGGATGGATCACTCAATAATTGCCCTGTTTTGTTTATTCTCTCTGAAACATCTGGCACTGGCTACTGTAGGAAGACAGAAAACTGGGCTAAATGGATCATTGGTCTGACCCAGTATGGCCGTTCTTATGTTCTTTTGTTCTGCACTCCAGAGGCAGCTACATCTCAGGGGTGTTTTATGTCTATAGTGGTGAAATGATTTGGGATGAAAGGCACTCTAAAAATACAAAATATTGTTAAGTAACATTCAGTAATAAGTGTCATAGCCAGGCAGTATAGTGTGCTGAAAAAAATAAGTGTGGAGGGTATTTTAGAATACTGAGCATACTACTAAAATTGGGGGTAGGAAATAGTTTCCTATTTTCTTCCCTTTACCTTAAGGCTTTTTCTTATCTGTCTTTGCCATGGTGACTATCTATCTGATCTCTTCTTATGTGCCGGAAAAAACAGGTGTGTAGCATCTGATCGTACCTCTGTATCTTTGCCTATATTTTATGGGCTATTTCCACTTTGATTATGCTCATCTGATAACATTATATTTGAACAAGTTGTCGCAGCAGAGACCAAGAGCTGTGAAATGGAGGCAGAACCCAGTGTAATAAAATATGCTGCTCTTGTATTTCAAGGCATTGATTAGAAAAAAAAAGGATACAGTTGGTGGGCAAAGGTATGAATTTTTATGGCACCAGAGGGAAAAGTGAAGTCTGAACTTTCAGCAAAATGTTAGAGGCAATCTGTAAACATGTGAAATGGGGATTTTGTAAATCTCCCATATGATACAAAATAATGTGGAAAAATAACCAATGGAAGATTGTATTAACAGCATCTTAATTGGCCAGAAGCCTCCTCTTAAAATACACCTCACATCATTTTAAAGAAAGAAGGACTGGCTGACTAACTGTATCTCTTTAAGCCTGTTTTCCTTGCTGATACAGACGCGTCTTTGTCATTACAAAGCTAGCTATTAGAACATTCTGTCTGAGACAAAGAAAGCTATTTTATCTTGGTGCCTAATACATTAACCATCGCCTATTACAATCCTCCTCCTTGTTAACAGATTGCATTTTTATACTGCTCAAAAAATGTTTCCGTCTGCCAGATGGGGTTACAATGGGAGTCGAGTCTATTTTGCTTTTTGTATGCAGGAATCTTGCTCTTGCGCAAATTTATTTTTTCAAATAAACATCTTGAAGAGTTAAAGAGTGTCATCTGAGCAACAAAAAAAAAAGGAAACCGAGAAAGCCAAGATCATGGCTCAGATTTCTTCAACTATAGAGCATTTAATTTACCATTAAGGTTTCTATAATGCAGAGCATGAACTGTAGCACAGATGTACTCAGAATGCCGGGCAGTGCCGCTAAGGCAACAGTTGCAGAATACAAAGTGGGCTGTGCTCATTATGGTCTGGAACACTCTCGCTGAAATGGACGCTAATCATCATAAATGGTTAAACAACTAAAGAAGCTACAGAAAATCATCAGGAGTGCAGGTTGCACCAGCAAAAGCAAGAAAATTGAAGGAAATATCCTGCATCAGAACTGCAGCCCGTAAGGTACATGCGGACAACACAGTTTGGGCCCCTACTGCTCTGGCTTTAAAGATTCTGTGTAAAAATTAATGTAATGTAATTATACCTCTGAAACATCAAACCTTCCTGTCCAAAAAAAATTACTTGGGGAAGCCTTGTTCCATGAGGCATGACAGAACGTAACAGCCTAGTGAACTATTGATATGACTGAATGTTTCTTCTTTCTTTTGTGTCAAGGTCTAGTTATAGTCTTCCTGAAAGTGCTTGTGAAAGGTTTCAGATGCACGGCACTGGAGACTGAATTTCTCTGGTTAAGCACAGTAACAGTGGAAGTGCAAGCTGCTTTTTTCAGCCTTGTTTTTGTGTCCCTTCTTACCACGTTCTAGGATGATCTTTCCTCTGTGTAAGAAAATCTCAGTCTTTGGCCCTGTTCAGTAGGTGATGTCTCTGCTGAGACTGCTGTTGGGGGGTATCATTTGCAATGGTGGATTTTTGGGACTTGAACATCTGTCTGCTGAGAACTGGACTGAGGTCACCTAATCAGTTTGCACATAGGCCAACAAACAAGCTGCCAGCTAATGACTTTAAGCCACTACCAGCTTGTGTAGGATTGCAACTGTTACTTATTTGCATTTATTTGGATTTATGCAAGAATAAAAAGGGTTACCTATTCAAAGCCCCAGGCATCCCTGACACAAGCTACAAGAACAAAACTCTTAGTAAATAGCAGCTTCCCCCTGACAGCAAGCAGAACTCAGCTTCCTACAAAACATAACACTCTCCTCCCCACATACAGCTCCTTACCCCTCTGTATACTGCAGCCCATGCAAACAGATGTGGGTTGTGCGCCCCGAAGGCCAGCCGACTAGGGCTCAGTTTGGGCGTGTGGTGAGTGTTCCAGACCTGAGGAAACCCCAGAGAGAATGGACCACTCATAGCCTCTTTTAAACCAGTCAACTAGAGTGGAAAGGCTCCTTATCCAGTTGCTCGACATCTTTAAATTTTACCTTGTGGACAGCCATGGCCATCATCTCCAGGGGTAGATTCAGCAATGGCTTGAGTCTGCAGCATCCTGTCGCTTGCTATGATATTGCATAATGGTATGTATTGGGAAAAATACACACTGTATCACTAGATGCTTCAAGGGCTGAAAAGGAGATTGGAATTCCAACCATAAAGCCAGCAGCAACTCTAAAGGAGCCAGCAAAGCCTCCCATTGTGGGTGCCACGCTTGACTCCTGACTTAATACACAAAATAAACTCAGAAAGAAAAGCAGGTTCTAGAGTTGTGTGGAGAACTAGGAAATTTCAGCTGAAAACTTACAATTGTTTTTCTGTATTCTGGCCAGCTGTCATATATAAAGCCCCAGATTCAACAAGGAAGGTACCTACAACAGAAATGTCTACTGTCATCAGCATTAACTGGAGGTAATGCTGAGGCTGTGTGGAAAGCTGATATGAATTGTCCTTTCCACTAGTTACTTTCATTTCCATCTGAAACCAGGACCACTAGTTGCCATGGAAAGTTTGCACACAGAGGCTTGCAAGACAAAGTCACTACAACAGCATGTTGAATGGGTAATGATACTCCTCCATCCTCAACAGAGTACACAGACCCTGAGTGTCCAGATCTGGGGCTTGGCTTTATTGGTAACTCATAAACAATAATTCAACATAAATCTCAACCGAAGCTCGTCAGTCCTTGGAGATTTCCCTGCATGACCTCCTCTGTTCTATCTCCCTAGTTTCTTCTCTGTAGAGCTACTCCCATCTCCTTTGTGTCCCAGAGGGCATCAACAAGCCACACTTACCACATTGACTCAGCAGAATTTCAGCAGCTTTAGTTAGGTTTCTAAATATCTGTCAGAATATCCCAGCTGAAGGGCCCTGCTGCCCTGTGTCATGGAGTGTGGGGGAGTCCAGGCCCTGCACGCCTCTTCCTGGGATTCACTGAGGCTCTCAGCCAGCCAGTAAAACAGAAGGTTTATTGGACATCAGAAACACAGTCCAAAACAGAGCTTGTGGGTGCACCCAGGACCCCTCAGTCAAATCCTTCTGGGGGAGCAGGGAGCTTAGACCCCAGCCCTGGGGTTCCCTGTGTTCCTCCACCCAGCCCCAAACTGAAACTAACTCCCCCCAGCAGGCTCTCTCCTGCAGCCTGTCTTCACATTCCTGGCAGAGGTGTTACCTCCCCCTCCCCCTCCTGGCTCAGGTTACAGGCTCTCAGGTCTCCCATCCCCAGGGCACATTCCCAGGTCAACACTCCCCCCTCCCTGCTGAGTCACATCGTCATACCCTGTTCTATGGACCTCTTGTTTTCATGCTGCTCTTGGCAAATGCAGTTTTGATTTTTAAAAAAGACAAAACCTAAAGTGTTCAAAATCCCTCCCACCCCCAGTGTATTGCTTATGTGAACCTCTGGAAGATGACAAGTGTGCTGTTCAACTTGTCAGACCAAACTGATTGTAACAGAAGAGCTTAAAACTGCATTGTAAAGGAGGCATTATCTATGACCTCAGGCAAACTCAGAGGGAAAGAAAGAATATGACTCTTTATATTTAAAATCAATTTTTCAGCATAAACTCAATTGTTACTTATCTTCAGTAGCAGAATTAACATTCAATTAGATTTGCTAAGTAATTCATGGGAATACATTTGATGTGCTAGTGAATTCTGGCAGTGTTTTGTACTCTATTGTTGCAACAGCCAGGATTATGACTAGAGCTAAAAGAAAAGGAGTACTTGTGGCACCTCTCAGTTGTTTCCACTGTCCCACCTCGATTATTCTAGGTTTTGAAACCTCACCATCTCCAGTTGCCTAAGGCTGAAATTTGGAGGGATCAGATGGATCATTAGCATTCAGATTTTGAGTCTAAAGAAATTTAACAATACACAGTATTTTGTGTTGTTGTTTGTTTTCTGCAGAAATGCAACATGCTCAGAGCTGTATAAACCCTTTGTAATGACACCATGTGAAATTCCTGTTTAGTCACGGAAATGAAATGAGAGTTAAAGGAAAAACATCCTGGGGACTGTGAACATTTTGCTGAAACTCAAAGGAAGATTGCTGCTGCTTGTAGAGAGGCACAAACTTTTCCAGATTGATTTGTTGGGAGGGGAGAACGGTTGGAGTGATTCCAGATTTACATCAGTATAACTGCAGAAAGAATGGTTCCCTGTACTTGTAGGTTTAAGAGCTTGCTTTTTACGTCATTTACAACTGTAATTTATTACACAGGAAAACCAGAAGCAAATATCATATATAGTAGGTTTGGAAAACGAGAGACTTTTTTTCTGACTGAACCTCTCACTAACTGTATCTTTTTCTATTTTGTTGATTTCCCCATTTGATTTTTCACCCTATATTGCAATGGAGGTGTAATTAGAGCCATCAGGGGATTTTAAATGGCTTTCACTTAAACAGCTAGCTTTTTAGCTCAATGTAAAGTCAATTACTACAATCATGCAAGATAATGTACAGTAACTTGCTCTAACATTAATTTGACAAAAACATGTTTGGCTCAGTGTGTGCTCCCCAAAGATATGTGATTTGATAAATGAGTGATGTGCATTAGATTTCAACCAGTTGCTCTGAAAATATTAAGTGCCTGATACAGCAAAGTTCTGAGCACTTACAACTCCCATCGAACTACTCAGCTCATGAAGCACTCAGCACCTTGCAGGATCAGCCCTGTAAGCCAGTGAGCATGTATATTTAAAACAACAAGAAAGAGGAACAATAAAGAGGAGACTATAAGGTGGCGAGGAAGGACGGTGACATACACTGACTCTGAGTTGCACATACACAGCACTATAGCCTTCCCACTGCCCTCACACATTTTAGTTAGAGTGTTAGTGGCCAAAGGTTTGGAAAGTCCAAATTATGCATTGGTGCAAATATTTATGATGCATCCTAGATTTCAATAAGATGAGAGAAAAGAGAGAATACGCACAGAAGTATATACATTTTTGTATGTGCTACCAACAGCAGGTCTCGCAATACTGGATATAAAAGGCAAGATTCTCAGTTCATGTAAACTGTCTCCTGCTGGTCTAAATTGCCTTAGATCCATTGATTATGGTGGCACTGTGCCAATGCACACCAGCTGGGGATCTGCCCCCAAGTTTGCATTGCTCATATTAGATACACAGCTCTTGTTAATATTTAGTACTTCTCAGTAATCATCGCCACCAACAAGCAAATATCACAAATGTGAGCTCATACTCCAAGGCCTATAGGTTTCTTGATGAAACAGTGGGCTGTGATCATGTTTAGAAGATCTACATCTGCCTGGGAATGGCTCAGCAAAAGAGTGACATCACTGGTAATGAATGAACAATACTAGTTTATTCACAACATTGCAAAGCTTATCTCTAACTGTAATTTGGCCCAGAGCTACAGCAACCTGGCTGTGAAAGCCAGAAAGGATGTCTGATCTGGAGCCTTTGGAAAAGAGATGGCATCTGTTCTGTGGGTTTAAAGAAAAAAAAATCCTACAGCTGCTATAAGACCAATGTGCTAATGCCGCTTATGGAAAAACTGCTGTTTCTCAAGCAATTCAGTAATCCAGCAGGGTAAACTGGAGTATGTTGATCACGTTTCACAGTGAAAATAGGTAGCATCAATCATAAAAAGGTAAGCAGTAGGGGTCAGGGAAGGCACTAGCAGAGCCCCCTCTAACAATATAAAAAGACTTGTGAATTAGTCACAGGCAGATTAACAAAAGACAGGAACGGTTGGAGAACACTAGTGCATGATGCCAAAAACCACAAGCCATTGAATTAGATCCAGTGCTTAGCAAGCTAAGTGACTATTCATGCTATTAAGACTGAGACTGACAGCAGTTACAAAATTTATTATAGAACATTTACTCTGGATTCAATCAAAAATTGCTCCAGTATAAACTGTGTCAGCTTCATTGACATATCTTTATTAGGGAGACATCTTTGATAGCAGAATTCATTAGGTGTTATAACAGTTAATATCTTTGTATCTTCCTAATACAAATTCAAGTTGCACAGAAACTTTGGAGAAAAATTATTATATTAAGCAGTGCTGTAATTGCCAATGGGTGTAATAAAGAGGAAGGTATAAAATATGTTTATTTTTTGTTCTGCAAAGCCCATTTATAATCCATACGGTATACTACTAACTTAAGGGCTTACTCTGCCTTTGATGAATATGGTTAGCTCTCATTAGCACTAATGAGAATTACACAGGCACATTGTGGGGAGATACACCCTTCAGGCGTTATGCATGTTTCTCTTCATCATTCACATTTTATTTGCTGGAAATGCATGTAGATTTTCAATTTTGACATTGGAAGAAATTGACATGGGTAACTTAACTAACATAGACTGGATCAGGATTCAGCATGGGAACCACTCCCCCCCTATCCTTTCTGGAAACAGAGTGAATTTGAATGTTAAAAGCTGAGAAGAGTCAGAAGGGTGGCCTGCTTGATAGCAGGGTTAAAGCCGCATCTCCTTGCTCAAATCTCAAGAGAAACAGATGCCAACAGAAAACTAGCAACAATGAGAGATGCAGCAGTGAGTTCCACTAACTTCCACCTGCATCTTAGTTTCAGTGAGTGAAACAAAGACTTTGACCCCCTGTCAACCCTTCAGGTGAGCAGAACTCAGAGAACAAGGCACTCACTGCATGTTTCTCAGCAGATCTTTATTGTAGACAGAACTCAGAGAAACTGTACTTAAGGTTGGCAAAGTATTTCCACCCTAAGACCCAGTCTTTACCCACTCATAACTTTCCAATTTTGACCTTGTAAGCTGTTGCTTTCCAAGGTCAGTCTCTGATTGAAGGTGATATTTTTTTTCTGGAGAGTTTGAGACAAAACAGTTGAGCCATTTTTGAATGCAGAGAGTGGGGCAAATAGATTTTACTCATTATAACAAAAACCTCCTGTGACCTTTGTGAGTATAGAAAAGATCTATCTGGAAGCATGTCAGGGTATTAAGTTGAAACTTGGCAGGAAGATAGTCCTCACTGAGGAAGAAGGACTCAGAGTGTTCTGGTTCAGTTCGGTATTCAGTTTTGATTTGTGTGAGCTATGAGCCTTTGACACCTTCACTTTGTGGATGGGGCTGTGCAGTGTGCAATATTAAGCAACATGCAGTGTGAAGGCAGACTTCATTGCCCTTGGGTGGGAAGTGAGGCTGGAGCCTTAGCTAATTCTCTGAACAGCTTGTAAGCGTGCACCAGGACATACATGCTTGATAGTGTATGCATCTTTCCAATTCATTAAAGTGTGCACAGCACAGAGATGTGTATTACTGAATGTACATTTTGTATGTTACCCCGGGCCTTGCCTCAGTCTCTGAACATCTGCTGTGGTAAACTCTGGGCTGATTCAAAGGAGAGCAGGAGAGGTTCCTTCCTGTGAATTTCATATATTGCATGGAAAATGGAGGTGCGGACCCCTTTGGAAATCTTAGGCATAGTCTGAGGATCCCCATGGGTCCGTGGACCACAGATTGAAAACCACTGTTCTATGGAAATGACAACCTTTCGCTGACCCTGAAAGAAGCTGGGGGAAGGCAGACTCAGAGTCCGGTTGCTAGGCAACTGATAGGGACAGAGGAGAGACACTAGTTTGAATAATAGGGCCTCTGCTGGCTTAGGGGAGTTAGGTGCGCCTGATGGCCACCAGCATGCCTGCTCAGAGGAGGAACAGCCAATGTCTGAGAGAAAGGGGGGGTTAGAGTTCAAATGACTGATAGGAAAAAGCCTTGGAAATTAGAGCTAGCCTGACCAATAAGGAAGGTCCTCAGTGAGATGCCCACCTCTCTCACTGTGAGAAAAGAGAAGCCATTTTGCAGGGTGCTTGGAGCCAGCCACTGAGAATACGTCTATCGGGCAAAAAAATACCTGCAGAAGGGAGTCTCAGAGCCCGGGTCAACTGCCTCAGGCTCGTGGGGCTCATGCTATGGGACTTAAAATATCAATGTAGATGTTCCCGCTCGGGCTGGAGCCTGGGCTCTGGGACTTGGCAAGCGGGGAGAGTCTCAGAGCCTGAGAGGGACTGTCCAGACTGTGATTTTTTGTTCCTATGTAAGCGGGGGAATAGTCCCGCTATTGTGGAGAACTTTCCTGGCTTCTTCACTACCCCAGTGAAGTGGGCGAGGGAAAGGATCTGAGCCCTCGCTCCCACTTCCTTTACCCAGTGGCCTCCCTGCCCTTGAGGATTCCCCTTCCACTCTCCTGTCTGGCAGAGTCCTCGTAACCCCAACGAGGCTGGGCCCAGGATTCCTGGGGGGCTCAACCCCTAACCCTGCTGCGGTCACCTAGGACAGGGGCTAGGGTGTCCCCACTCCGGGGTACTCTCTCTGCACTGGGCACTTCTCTGACCCACTGACCATTACATACAATTTGAAGCAAATGTAAGTTATTTAATCAACAATTAATTTTAAAAAGAATAAGGGGAAATGGGAAAGTTAAAGGAAACACATCAACCCGCTCTGTGGCAGGGAACATCACAAACAGTGTCTCTGGAATGTCAGGGCAGTCCACAGTCTGTTCCTTGTAAGTCCCAGGCCTCCTTCTCAGGCCCTGGCTGTGCTGCAGGGATGCTGTGGGTTGGACACTTGCTCTGGTGGTGGCCACATGTTCTCAGGCTCTAGGTGGCAGGGCCCTTCTTCCCAGTGTCGCCCCCGCCCTGTCGGGGTTACATATCCCCCTCCGAGTCTGGCCTGCAGAGCTTCCTGGCTGAGGCGTCTCCCTGTGCTGGGCCCACTGCCCAGGATCCCCCCTTGCTCTCCCCAGCTGCTCACGACACCCGGCTCCGGACTGCTCCGCTCCAGCTCCAGCTCCACTCTGTCTTAGCTCTAGCTCCACTTTACCTCAGCACGGCTGCTGCTCTGCCTCCAGCTCCATGGGCTGCTTCTCTGGCCCCTCTGGCTCTGGTTGCTACAGCTCTGCTCCCAGGACAGGTCTGCTCTGCAGGCTGCTTCTGTGACTCTGCTCCCAGCACTGACCTGCTTTGTGGGCTGTTTTTCTGGCCCCTCTGGTGCTGGTTGCTGCAGCTCTCCTCCCAGGCTAAGTCTGCTCTCTCTGGGCTGTGCCTCTGGCTTTGGGGCTGCAGCTCTGCTCCCCGGACAGGGTCTGCTCTCTCTGGGCTGCTTTTCTGGTCCCTCTGGATCTGGCACAGCTCTGCTCCCCAGCTCAGCTCGGGCCCCTGCTTTCTCCGTAGCTTGACCCCACTCTGTCTGACCCAGCTCACACGGAGGACAGGACCTCCCTGGTCTCTTGACTTCCTGATTAGCCTGCCCACCCTGTCATTCAAGCTGACCTGGAGCATTGGCCTCTCCCATTGTTCCTGAGGACTGTCAGTCTTGGAGTCCTGATTCCCCATCGACCCTTACCCTTTGAGTACTGGGAGCTAGCAACTAAAACGCCCCCACTGAATGTTAGTAAGGGGGCAACAGTCCCCTTACACGTAGCACGAGCCTGAGTCAGTTAACCTGGGCTCTGAGACTTGCTGCTGCAGGGTTTTTTAGCAGTATAGATGTACCCTGACAGGGTAGCGCCCACTGCTAGTGAGATTGGGAGTCCCAGGCCTGTATGCAGGGTTCCCCCCTGAAAACTTGCCTCTGGATACGTAGAAACAATATCCCTAAACTTGTTCCTTTCCCTGTTCAAGGTGACTCACAGTTCATAGAATTTTGTTGGGAAAATACCCTCCCCAGTCAGGCTGAGTTAGTCCTTCATCTCCCCAGTAAATCAGTTACCACATGGCAGCTAACTACTCTTGCTGCTAGTTTAGGGTTGCCGTACCCATCGGTTGTGATTGTATCTGAGTACTAAGGTAGGAGATTAGAATGAGGACATTTGAGGATAGTTATTATAATCTGTACCTGATCCCTGCATCCCTTTATGGTGAGGAGTCATCTCGAAAACAGAAGTCATCTGACATGTTTGAAGAGGATGCCTGTCAACTGCAGCTGCTGAGGAGTCTGAATTCAGCTCTGAGCCTGAGGATGGTTTGAGGAGTTTTGAGTGCACCATCTTTTAGTTAGTCAGTCAGGGGAATTGTTTGTGAGACCTTTATTCCCCCAACTGTGTCCTCAAGCCACAGGGTAAGGCCTTGGGGATTTTATTACTTACCATCTATTAAGCCTGGTGGAGGGACTTACCATCTTATCCCATGTGTGAGTCTTTGGGGCTGTACTGAACCAAATCAGCCAAATTACTTATTGCTTCTATAGAAGATGTAGCTTTCTTAAGTTGTCAAGGGCCCCCACAACATACACGTACCAACAGGACTCTAAATTTTATTCCTGCTACATTCAGTCACATGACTAGGAGTTTTGGGGAAATTCATAAGTATTGGGTTGGGAGGGCATCAGTAACCCAGAAAGTATTGGTTTACCCTGCTATGTCGTATTTACTTCCTGTTTAATGCAATTACTCTGTTGACTATTGTCAACTCCAGTCTGTCTCACCACCCAGGCAAACCTGCCCTTGTGACAGAGGATCCCTTACACCAAAAATCATGTCAATATTCAGGTTACTCCCAGTTCCAAAGGACCAGTCACTTACCCCAGATAAAGTGCACCCTAGATCTCTCACCAAAGACAACAATTGTAGCCAATCCTATAATAAACTAACTAAAGGTTTATTAACTAAGAAAAAGAACAAAAATAATAGTTATTTACAAGGTTAAAGCAGGTAAACATATACACACAAATAAGATACAGTCTTAGGTTCCAAAGGCTGCTGTAATATGCAAACTATATAACCTTTAGGGCTAACTCAAGTCATGCAGCTTGCGGATCCCTTTGTCTTTGTCCTTTGATGTTTCACAATGGCTTGTTTGGATTCAATGGGCCTTCTTCTTGTGTGCAGGACCAGTTCTTTACACTAATTAATGCTGCTTTCCTGTTTGGTGAGTTACAGAATTACAGAGGTTTACAGCGCAAACACTCAATATAACTGTATACCATAGGCTACTGATGTTATAATTGAGATCAATACATATAGCATCCTAGAAGCATTTCATCATGACTAAACACATTTTTATCAACTAAATATCTATTTTAACAATGCTAACATACCGGTGAGTCAGACTGACTTCCAGGTATGCATTTGTCAGTGTTCAGTGAGGCCTAGGGGCGCTGGCATGAGCTGGCACCTGGTGTGATTGTGTTATTCCTTGGAAATCTCCAACTAACTCAGAGTTACCCTGTGATTAGAATTATCCTTCTAAGCTGCCCTGGTGATCCTGTCAGGAAGGAGTGAGGGGGTGGAGGCACCGCCAAGTAAATATATCTGGGAAGAGAATAAGGAAGTTACAGCCTGCTGAGCTGGAGGCAGGATCCAGATGAACCCAGGCCCATCCATCAAAACTCATAAGGAGACTGATGTTACAAGAAGTAGCCAAGTGGACAGGGCACTGCACAACATTTAAAGGTGCTCAGAGAAGGGGCAGGAGCTCTTGCTTTAAACCCTGTGCACTTTTACCTATTAATTAATTTCATGGGACTCCCTTTGCCTGGTATACGTGTGCCACACTTGCAAAAGATGTTTTGTGTCAGCCTTTAGTCCACACAGAGGAAAATAACCTGTTGCTGCTGCCAGCTAATAGAACTGCTCCTTTAGCTTTCATGGTAGAGATCTGTGCTTTGTTGATGAAGATTCTGGTTTCAACCCCAGCTGGTGACCCATGGCATGTGGGGTTGTTAAATACACAGAGTAGTGTGCAATTTTCATAAAATGCCCCTTTCTACCTTTAATCAACTGCCTCCCAGGCCTGCACCTCAGGAGTTCCTGGCTTCCAATTCTTGTTCTAATCTCTCCTTTCTCACAAGGAGGACTGGATAAGTTTTGCTAGAAATTGTAGCCATATATGGAGGCCCTGGACATATTGCAAACCTGTAACTTAGACCACTAAGGCCATTCCCTATAGGCTTTAAAGAAATGGGTTTTTCCGGACTGATGAAGTCAAGGTGAGCCTCTTAATGCACAGTACACAGTGACTTGAATGTGAATGCACTATCCTTAGTACCCGGTAGTCAGTTTTGGTAAACAGCATATCTAATTCTCCAGAGGCTGTTAGAGCAGTAAAACTTGCAGTAAGTTCTTATTGCAATGGACAGATGCAAAAAACACCTTACAGATGTTGATTTTCAAAAGCTGCCTTAGGAATAGAATTCCCTCTGATGGTGAGCAGGGAAAACAGAAGTATAGATGTTGGCAAATGACATGGTGCATTTAACTAAAACTCTAACTGGAATAAGACAAATGGGGATTGACAGACCTGTTGTTCTAACACAAAGTTTATCATTGTCTCTCTGGAAATGAGGTGTTCTTTCCTATGTAGACTTGCAAACATGAAAAGACAAGAACTGGAATCTCAATTATACAAAGTACAGTAGGACAAGGGCACTATGTTTAATGTCTGCCAACACTTCAAAACCCTCAAGACACAATTTTGACTAAAAATCTAAAATGCAAATTGAACTGTACTTTTGACAACTCAGAGGCTCAAAAAGAATAAAAGAAAAGAGTTTCCCACAATGGTTTCCGAAATATCAGGCATGTTATTGTTAACGCTATGTAAGAAGTGGACATTAATTAATGCTAAATTGCAAGGAAATTCCTATAGTGTAACATATTTCACCCCCGCAGCCACACCAAGGAATTCATTATGAATAAAGGAATTAAAAATATATATCAAAAGGCAAAGTTAATGATTTTCCTCTTATTCAGTGTGAGCAAATATCCCCACTAGACTAAACTGAGAGGATAAGTATATCTCAGTTTTTGCTGAAGGATAAGACCATAGCCCTTAACGATGCCTTATGCTGGGGATGAAAGATTTATCAGGAGATTAATAGGGACGGGCTCTGTGTCCTTGAGCAAATCACTTAAACTCTTTTCTGCTCCTTGTTTTTTCATCTGCAAAATGGGGATAGTAATACTTACCTCACAGGGACCTAGGTTGTAAGCACTTTATGACAGGGACCGTCATTTTGTTCTGTGTTTGTACAGCGCCTAGCACGATAGGGTCCTGGTCCAGGGCTGAGACTCCTAAGCACAACCACAATACAAAAATAAATAATAATAATAATAATGTTGTGAGCAATAATTAGTTATGTTAGTTAAGCACTTGGAACATGAAGCCCTAAATACTGATAGATACTAAGTAGTATAGGCAGGACTGGTAATGCCACATATTATTAAGATTGTCTGACACTTACCATTGTAACACCCAATTTTCTGTTGCTTATAACTTTGTCAAATTATAACTGTTTGGGCTGAAATTCTTCATGCCAATTTTTCTGCCTCAGGATTTTTGGAAAACTTCCGCCAAAACGGTTTGACCGTTGCTGAGAATGAGACGAGGGGAAAATATGTTGTTTTGCCCATGTTAAAAAAATCCCAGCAATCTTTCCTTTAAAATAGCCCACTGTCCTCCCATTGTACTTTGGAGCAGGAACTTGACCAGTGCCGGGAGGGTGCCCTTTGCTACCCCTGTGAAAATCCACCTTTATCTGGCCCAGTTATAAGCCTTTGAAAAACCTTGCTCACGCGTGCTCAAGAGAATTCTTAGATTTTATCAGCTAAAATTCCCGAAGATTCCATATGCTCTGAGCATGCTCCGGGCCAGGGCTAAGAAGGATTTTCCCTACAATTGCAGCTTTGCTCTGCTGTGGGCCATGCCAGGTCTGGGTGTCTGAACTGAGAACAGGGAGACTATCTTTCCTGTGCTCTCAGTGGCCGCCCCCTGCTGGGCCCAGGCAATGTGGAGGAGGAAGCTGTGTGATTCAAAAGCAAGGGGGCAAGAGTTGGACCTGCAGGGAGAGTAGATTGGGACAAGAACAGAGGAGGTTTATGGGAGTGGGGGAGAGAAGGAAACTAAGACTGGGAGTCAGAGAAAGATTGGGACCACTTAGACAAGGCGACCAGGACAGGGAGCTAGTGGGTGAGGGGAAGACTGAGATCCGATTAAGAGCCAGGGGGAGACGATGACTGGGGTGATAAGCCTGAGGAGTGGAGATGGTTACTGGCTAGGTGAGGACTCTGGGAGAAGGAAGCAGGGATGGGGAAGAGATAGGCCTAAGATAGGGATGGGTTGGAGGAGATGGGGCAGAAGGGGTCAATCTTAGGGACAGAACAGTCTGTGCCCACTGGAGCACACAACCTTCCGGAGCCTGAAATGGGACTCAAGATTCCTGAGTCTCACCCTTCCTTTGCTGTCAGTAAATATGGGTGAAACCACCTGGCAAAGTGTCCAATCTCCCTCTACTGCCGGTCCACATAGAAGATGACAACTATTGCTATCAGTTACCATGTTAGCTCATGTGGCAAAGGTTCCAGTCTTGCTGTTGAACCTGTGGGTGTCAATATGATGTTATGGAATTTCTAGTTTTTTTATTTTTTTTTAAACCTAGGAAATTGCACACACAAAGCTACCTTAAAAGAACATTATTAAGTTAAGAAAGTCAAGCACTCAACTGTTAGGAAATATCAGAATTAAGGTTGCCTGGGCAATCTTAATTTGTCCCCCTTATTCATTTTTTCCATAGGACCCCTGTCCATTCAGTGCAAAGAATGGACAGGCTCCTTGAATGAGCAACTCATGTGCCCCATACTTGTGGGGGCAGGTCTCACATGGGTTCACAACTCAATGATGGGACCAGAGCGGGAGGAAATTCCCTGCCTGACCCCTGGGTCAGCAATAGGACTGGTGGTGCTGTATTTGGCAGCTTGGGGTCTGAAAAGCTTAAGACAGGGGAGGGAAAACTATGGCCCGCAGGCCAGATCCGGCCCATCAGGCATTTCAATCAATTGCCAGCCCCGTGGCGCAGAGGGACTAAGGCAGGCTCCCTGCCTGCCCTGGCCCCGCGCCACTCCCGGAAGTGGACAGCACCACATCCCTGCAGCCCCAGGGTGGGAGGGGGGGTCAGAGGGTTCTGTGCATTGCCCTCGCCTGCAGGCAGCACCCCCCGCAGCTCCCATTGGCCGGGAACGGGCAACCATGGTCAATGGGAGCTTTGGGGGTGATATCCACAGGCGAGGGCAGCACATGGCGGAGCCGCTTGTCCCACCCCACCCCCAGGAGCCATTGCCGGACATGCTGGCCACTTCCGGGAGTGGCACAGGGCCAGGGCAGGCAGGGAGCCTGCCTTCGCCCTGCTGTGCACCACTGCCATCCCAGAGCCACTCAAGGTGAACGGTGCCGGACCAGAGCCCGAAGCCCTCCTGCACCCCGCACCCCAACCTCCTGTCCTGAGCCCCCTGCTGCACCCCTCCTGCACCCCAACCCCTTGCCCTGAGTCCCTTCCTGCACACCTCACCCCCTCCAACACCCCGCACTCCCTCCTGCACCTCAACCCCCCGCCCCACATTCATGGCCCTGCATACAATTTCCCCACCCAGATGTGGCCCTCAGGCCAGAAAGTTTCCCCTGGCTTAAGGGCAAGCACAATTATAAGACAAGGTGAGAAAATGGTTCAACAAACCACAAAGAAACAATGAGATTGCTGTGGTGAGTTTTTGCATCGCTGATGTCACTTCGGCGGTGTAGCTTAGATGAATTTTGAATGCTGCTTGTGTGTAATACCTTCATCCCAAACTCATGCTGATTAAACCTATTAACCACACCAGGCCATCATATAGCTCTATCTCTTTCTCTCAGACATCAGTATATGTGTGTGCTTATGTATGTTTTGACCCAGCTTCTGAGCAACAAGGAACTGTTGGATTCAGGAGCAGAGGTTTGATCCTTTAGGAGAGCAGTGAGTTGAGACTGACACAGGCTACTCTGACCTAGTCTAATATATTTAGTGTGTGTAAATACAGCTTTTTTCTCATAGATGTTACAAACTACTTTCAATCCTAGCAGATCTGAGTTCAAATTTGCACATGACTGTTACTGTCACCAACAGTGGCCCAGCTGCTGTCACTCTCTGTATTCAACCTCCACCACACAGACATTAAAGGTGGAATAATCAAAAGCACTTTGTGCTGCTAACTCCATTCCCGATGAAGTCAATGATAAAACTCCCCTTGCCTTCAATAGGAGCCGGATTAGGCCAACACAGAGCACTTTTGGAAATCCCGCTATAAATCCTTTATGCCTGTTGCCCTTTTTGACTCAAGTGACAAGTCAAAGTGTGGGGCCCTAGGGATGTTCCAGCTGGGAGTAGAAATTGATGGAGTCTTGTGTATTTACACGGAATGTACAAAGTCCTGCTTCTCCATAGGCAGGAGGAACCAAGAACAAACAGAGCAGTTTCTCAGCTTACAGTCCCAAGCCTCTAGCCAACACCAGATGCAAAACCTCTCTCACTAGCTTTTTCCAGGGTCACTCTGTGTTCACAGGCTACAGCTTGGCTTTCTGGCTTTTTGCCTCTGTCTCTCCTGCCCTTCTTGCCTGTTCTCAGTTTTTGTGTGTTCTCCCATCCGTCTCTCTCTCTCACACACACACACTACTCAGCAAAACCCCTCTGCTCACTCAGTCTAAATGCCTGGGTGGGTTCACAATCCTTTAGTCCTATGTGTGGGGCTTGTGATTAACTTATCCTCAGAATTATGTTATTTGAGGGGTGCATTCACCTGCAATCTTAAAGAGACCCATGAAGTCACCCGTATCTGTCAGCATAACAGTGCCCGTGTACCGATGGACATCAGTGAAAATCACATTGGTAACAGGGGATGGAAAAGCATCTGGATTTGTCCTGGGTTAGGACAGCTGTGTCTTCAGTTGTTTTTCATCACAAAAGGAAGTCTATTAGGATTTCATAATCTTCCTTACAAACAAGGCTCCAAAACCTCAGCTTCTGTAAACCATGGACTTCTAAGGAGCTACACTAATTTACACCAGCTGAGGATCCAGCCCAAAGGCTAGTGTCTTCTCTTAACCACTTCTCAGTTTCAAAGACATCCATTGCCCTTGCAAATTAACCCAACTCAACACTCAGCTAGATGTATCTGCAATGGCTGTTAACCTCTTTTCTGGGTTCCCATCTCCGATATTTATTTCAGTAAAGTTCTTGCTTTCAGATCTTTAACACTTCTGCTATTCATGCTTCCATTTGTCTTTGCAGCTTAGATTGAACAATATGCCCTCACATTATTTCTGTCATTGCCCTGCATGTACCCTGTGCGTATATCCCTGAAGGTAAAATTCCATGCGACTAAAAGAAACCTATGTTGTCATGTAAATAATAACAGGTAGTTCCCCTGTTCAGAGAAGATAATTAGGGGGGGAATTAATGTAGCATCAGATGAATTTCCATTGTTACAATTATGCATTGAATTTAAAAAAAAAAAAAGATGTCATGCAGACAATCTTTATAGTCCTTATGGACAATCAGTACAAAAGAACAAAGAAAAATAATTTCAATAAAACAGTTTGCCCCAAGCAAGAAATATGCTTAATGAATCATACATGAGAAAAGATAGTTATTTGATGTAAAATGGAATTGTGACCTTGCTGCAGGAATGTTCATTACCTAACGCCACAGAAACCAAATTAATGGACTTCTGAATGGTGCACACACAAAAAATCATTCTGCTTCACGGCATTTGTTTGCTGACAGCGAGGTTTGGGAAGGGACATTTTGTGTTATTGGTTATAAAATGGATTTCAAAAGGAATTCGGTATGTCCTTTAAGATGTTACAGAAAATGAAGGTAAATACTGGGAGTCAAGCCTTTGGAAATATTTATTGGCTCAGCAGAGGTTGCCCAGGGACAAAACACTCAGTGGCTTAATACAGTAATAAATGATACATAGATAGATAGATAGATTACATAAAAGTAAACCTATCAATTATGCATCTAGCTGTCCTTCTGCATACTCAAATACCTAAGCTATAAATGTGGACATTTGTAACATGATTTCATGAGCATTTATGCGTGTTCAATAGCCGTTTGCTGATCAGGTCCACAGTGTACTTTTGAAGTAAATGTAATGCCAGTGAAAGGTAGTGAATTCACAGCTCTGGAAGCTGAAGTCCCTTTTCATTTATGCAGTGAACAGAGGGAGCCTGGGCCAAAGCAAAGGAAGCTTCTCCTATGCTAATAAAGACTAGCTGAAATGATTCCTTTCTTCAGTTTCCATGGCCCATTCAGTCCTTGGCTTGTCCTGCTGAGACTGCTTTAAAAAAGGTGCCGGTTGTGGTGCTGGATTTCCTGAGAGGCCTGGCAGCTTCTCTAGGAGATAGACTGAGACCACAAAATCTTTTTTCGGAGGCTACTGAGCCATTGTTTTTGTTTTTAAAGAGCTAGCAGAGTCCTGCAGCTGTGGAGGGAATTCTGTCTGAAGAATGACCTCAGGACTCATGTGCTCTTGGACCCTAATTCATAGAATCATAGAATCATAGAATATAAGGGTCGGAAGGGACCCCAGAAGGTCATCTAGTCCAACCCCCTGCTCGAAGCAGGACCAATTCCCAGTTAAATCATCCCAGCCAGGGCTTTGTCAAGCCTGACCTTAAAAACCTCTAAGGAAGGAGATTCTACCACCTCCCTAGGTAACGCATTCCAGTGTTTCACCACCCTCTTAGTGAAAAAGTTTTTCCTAATATCCAATCTAAACCTCCCCCACTGCAGCTTGAGACCATTACTCCTCGTTCTGTCATCTGATACCATTGAGAACAGTCTAGAGCCATCCTCTTTGGAACCCCCTTTCAGGTAGTTGAAAGCAGCTATCAAATCCCCCCTCATTCTTCTCTTCTGCAGGCTAAACAATCCCAGCTCCCTCAGCCTCTCCTCATAACTCATGTGTTCCAGACCCCTAATCATTTTTGTTGCCCTTCGCTGGACTCTCTCCAATTTATCCACATCCTTCTTGAAGTGTGGGGCCCAAAACTGGACACAGTACTCCAGATGAGGCCTCACCAATGTCGAATAGAGGGGAACGATCACGTCCCTCGATCTGCTCGCTATGCCCCTACTTATACATCCCAAAATGCCATTGGCCTTCTTGGCAACAAGGGCACACTGCTGACTCATATCCAGCTTCTCGTCCACTGTCACCCCTAGGTCCTTTTCCGCAGAACTGCTGCCTAGCCATTCGGTCCCTAGTCTGTAGCTGTGCATTGGGTTCTTCCGTCCTAAGTGCAGGACCCTGCACTTATCCTTATTGAACCTCATCAGATTTCTTTTGGCCCAATCCTCCAATTTGTCTAGGTCCTTCTGTATCCTATCCCTCCCCTCCAGCGTATCTACCACTCCTCCCAGTTTAGTATCATCCGCAAATTTGCTGAGAGTGCAATCCACACCATCCTCCAGATCATTTATGAAGATATTGAACAAAACCGGCCCCAGGACCGACCCTTGGGGCACTCCACTTGATACTGGCTGCCAACTAGACATGGAGCCATTGATAACTACCCGTTGAGCCCGACAATCTAGCCAGCTTTCTACCCACCTTGTAGTGCATTCATCCAGCCCATACTTCCTTAACTTGCTGACAAGAATACTGTGGGAGACCGTGTCAAAAGCTTTGCTAAAGTCAAGAAACAATACATCCACTGCTTTCCCTTCATCCACAGAACCAGTAATCTCATCATAGAAGGTGATTAGATTAGTCAGGCATGACCTTCCCTTGGTGAATCCATGCTGGCTGTTCCTGATCACTTTCCTCTCATGCAAGTGCTTCAGGATTGATTCTTTGAGGACCTGCTCCATGATTTTTCCAGGGACTGAAGTGAGGCTGACTGGCCTGTAGTTCCCAGGATCCTCCTTCTTCCCTTTTTTAAAGATAGGCACTACATTAGCCTTTTTCCAGTCATCCGGGACTTCCCCGGTTCGCCACGAGTTTTCAAAGATAATGGCCAATGGCTCTGCAATCACAGCCGCCAGTTCCTTCAGCACTCTCGGATGCAACTCATCCGGCCCCATGGACTTGTGCACGTCCAGCTTTTCTAAATAGTCCCTAACCACCTCTATCTCCACAGAGGGCTGTCCATCTCTTCCCCATTTTGTGATGCCCAGCGTAGCAGTCTGGGAGCTGACCTTGTTAGTGAAAACAGAGGCAAAAAAAGCATTGAGTACATTAGCTTTTTCCACATCCTCTGTCACTAGTTTGCCTCCCTCATTCAGTAAGGGGCCCACACATTCCTTGGCTTTCTTCTTGTTGCCAACATACCTGAAGAAACCCTTCTTGTTACTCTTGACATCTCTGGCTAGCTGCAGCTCCAGGTGCGATTTGGCCCTCCTGATAACATTCCTACATGCCCGAGCAATATTTTTATACTCTTCCCTGGTCATATGTCCAACCTTCCACTTCTTGTAAGCTTCTTTTTTATGTTTAAGATCCGCTAAGATTTCACCATTAAGCCAAGCTGGTCGCCTGCCATATTTACTATTCTTTCGACTCATCGGGATGGTTTGTCCCTGTAACCTCAACAGGGATTTCTTGAAATACAGCCAGCTCTCCTGGACTCCTTTCCCCTTCAAGTTAGTCCCCCAGGGGATCCTGGCCATCCGTTCCCTGAGGGAGTCGAAGTCTGCTTTCCTGAAGTCCAGGGTCCGTATCGTGCTGCTTACCTTTCTTCCCTGTGTCAGGATCCTGAACTCAACCAACTCATTTCATGATCAACTATCATCTATCAACTATGATCATTTCATGATCAACAATCATCAACTCATAGAACTCAACCAACTCAACCAATTCCTACAAGGCACTGGGCACCCTCAATTCCCACTTTCTCTGATGGGAGTCGAGGATGTTCTAGCCCAACACAAGGGGTTCTTAGAACCACACGGATGGCCTGATCCTAAGCCTTTTGAATCAAGCCCAGAATCAGTAAATAGATAGTCGGTGGCTTGCAGTCACATTCTCTGCTGGTGTTATTTAGTGCTGCTCTACGAAGTCAACTGATCTGTACCAGCAGAGAATTTAATGCCTGGCTTCTGAAGAAGGTAAAAGAAAGGAGTTCAAGTACCTACATCCTGACCCCCTCCACTACCCTATCCATGGAACAATAGAAACAGCCTCTGATAATGATATAGGTAGCATTTTGGGAGGAAAGGTACTGCAGGAGTGGATCCTGCTCCTGAAGGGTATAGATTGGTTGTAAAGGAAGTGATGAACTCACAATGATATAGAATGCAATGATCTACTCTCTCACAGCTGGAGGATCTGCTGTCAAAAATTTACATGGGGAAAGACTATAAATGTGAGCTCACCCATCGTGTTTTGGGCAGATGTAACGGAGTAATGGCTATAAGTAATCATGGCTCCAATGGAGTAAAAGTGTGCTCTAATGGAGTAAATATTCTTTCTGGAGTTTGTTGTTATTGTTCTTTTTTAACAAAGATCACACATGGGAGGGTTGTAAAATACCTATAGGTATGTCAAATGTTAAAATTATTAGGCAAGTATGTGCAGTAAAAGAAATACTTCTGCAAATGGAAAACCCAAGGCATCTATGCCTTCAGAATGTTATTGGCATTTTAAACCATGATAATTGCTTCATAATGTAAGTAATTTCATTGTGAATATGAACACTGTAGGCAATGTATACTGTATCAGCTGTAGCTTCTACTTTGACTTTAATAATTTCCCTGAACAAAATAATCATTTTAACATATTTAACTATAATTTATGACATAACACGTTGCATATTTTTAAAAATGAGTTCATTTAATGGTCAAACACAGGCTCACTAAAGATATATGGTTATATCTAGGAATGTCTACGTGTGCATACGTATATAAACTGGGCCAGATTTCAGTCTTGCTTACCTTGGTGAGGTCAACAGACTAACTTCAGTGTGAAACTGATGTAAGTGGCAATAGAATAAAGGTCTGATTTCCAGAAACAGTGGAGCAATGAAAGTCAATACAGTAGCGATTAGCACTTCTGAAAATCAGGCAGTCTGCATGTATGTTGGTGTGTGTGTTTTATAGGCAGAGCTGGTAGCACCAACTATAGTTAAGATTACCCAACACTTTCTATTATAAACCCCTGTTTTAAGTTGCTTATATCTTTGCCAAATTCACCATTCAGGCTGAAATTGCCCATGCTGACTGTCTGCCTCAGGCTGAACTTCTGGGGGAAAGTTTCAGCAAAAATGGTGCACCTGTTTCCAAGAACAAGATTAGGGGAAAATAAGGTGTTCTGTGCATTTAAAATTCTTACAACCATTTAATTTAATACCTCTAGCACTTCCATGCTTTGGAGCAGGGACAAGGAGTCTGGGAAGGAGACTGGGCCAGGGAGCTGATGGAAGGGTGTGGGAAAGGAGAGACGAGGACTTGCTAGACAAGGAGACCGGAACTGGGAGCTGGGGAGGAGAAATGGGGTGAGGAAGATTGAGCTTGCGCAAGAAGTAGTGGAGGAGACTGTAACTGGCTGAGCAAGAAGACTGGAACAAGAAGTGTGGGCAGGGCCTGGTAAGATGAGCTGGAAAGGCATAGGAGACTGGATCTCACACAGGGACCCCCTAGGAGCCGGAGAGGAGAATTTGGGAAGAGACAGGACCAGGGTGGAGGGTTGAGAGGAAGAAGGGAACTGGGGTAAAAGGGTTTGTGATCACAAGAGAACACTCCCTCCAGAATCTGCATCCAAGATTCCTGGGTCTTGCATTCCTCTTTTGTCAGCAGATATCTGTGAAACTCACTGACTACTCTCCCTCTAGTGGCTGGTCTAAATAGAGGATGACAACCTACTACAGGTTTCAGAGGAACAGCCGTGTTAGTCTGCATTCGCAAAAAGAAAAGGAGTACTTGTGGCACCTTAGAGACTAACCAATTTATTTGAGCATGAGCTTTCGTGAGCTACAGCTCACTATATCAGATGCATACCGTGGAAACTGCAGCAGACTTTATATATACACAGAGAATATGAAACAATACCTCCTCCCACCCCACTGTCCTGCTGGTAATAACTTATCTAAAGTGATCAACAGGTGGGCCATTTCCAGCACAAATCCAGGTTTTCTCACCCTCCACCCCCCCCACACAAATTCACTCTCCTGCTGGTGCTAGCCCATCCAAAGTGACAACTCTTTACATAATCAAGTCGGGCTAAAACTTCAATCCATCGGTGATCTTCCTAATAACACCATCCTGGCTACTATGGATGTAGAAACCCTCTACACCAACATTCCACACAAAGATGGACTACAAGCCGTCAAGAACACTATCCCCGATAATGTCACGGCTAACCTGGTGGCTGAACTTTGTGACTTTGTCCTTACCCATAACTATTTCACATTTGGGGACAATGTATACCTTCAGATCAGTGGCACTGCTATGGGTACCCGCATGGCCCCACAGTATGCCAACATTTTTATGGCTGATTAAGAACAACGCTTCCTCAGCTCTCGTCCCCTAAAGCCCCTACTCTACTTGCGCTATATTGATGACATCTTCATCATCTGGACCCATGGAAAAGAAGCCCTTGAGGAATTCCACCATGATTTCAACAATTTCCATCCCACCACCAACCTCAGCCTGGTCCAGTCCACACAAGAGATCCACTTCCTGGACACTACAGTACTAATAAACAATGGCCACATAAACACCACCCTATACCGGAAACCTACTGACCGCTATTCCTACCTGCATGCCTCCAGCTTTCACCCTGACCACACCACACGATCCATCGTCTACAGCCAAGCTCTGTGATACAACCGCATTTGCTCCAACCCCTCAGACAGAGACAAACACCTACAAGATCTCTGTCAAGCTTTCTTACAACTACAATACCCACCTGCAGAAGTAAAGAAACAGATTGATAGAGCCAGAAGAGTTCCCAGAAGTTACCTACTACAGGACAGGCCTAACAAAGAAAATAACAGAACGCCACTAGCGGTCACCTTCAGCCCCCAACTAAAACCCCTCCAACGCATTATTAAGGATCTACAACCTATCCTAAACGATGACCCAACACTCTCACAAGTCTTGGGAGACAGGCCAGTCCTTGCCTACAGACAGCCCCGCAACCTGAAGCAAATACTCACCAACAACCACATACCACACAACAGAACCACTAACCCAGGAACTTATCCTTGCAACAAAGCCCGTTGCCAATTGTGCCCACATATCTATTCAGGGGACACCATCACAGGGCCTAATAACATCAGCCACACGATCAGAGGCTCGTTCACCTGCACATCCACCAATGTGATATATGCCATCATGTGCCAGCAATGCCCCTCTGCCATGTACATTGGTCAAACTGGACAGTCTCTACGTAAAAGAATAAATGGACACAAATCAGATGTCAAGAATTCTAACATTCATAAACCAGTCGGAGAACACTTCAATCTCTCTGGTCACGCAATCACAGACATGAAGGTCGCTATCTTAAAACAAAAAAACTTCAAATCCAGACTCCAGCGAGAAACTGCTGAATTGGAATTCATTTGCAAATTGGATACTATTAATTTAGGCTTAAATAGAGACTGGGAGTGGCTAAGTCATTATGCAAGGTAGCCTGTTTCCTCTTGTTTTTTCCTACCCTCCCCCCCGCCCCAAAATGTTCTGGTTTAACTTGGATTTAAACTTGGAGAGTGGTCAGTTTAGATGAGCTATTACCAGCAGGAGAGTGAGTTTGTGTGTGTATGGGGGTGGGGGGGATGTGAGAAAACCTGGATTTATGCAGGAAATAGCCCGACTTGATTATGTAAAGAGTTGTCACTTTGGATGGGCTAGCACCAGCAGTTGAGTGAATTTGTGTGGGGGGGTGGAGGGTGAGAAAACCTGGATTTGTGCTGGAAATGGCCCACCTGTTGATCACTTTAGATAAGCTATTACCAGCAGGACAGTGGGGTGGGAGGAGGTATTGTTTCATATTCTCTGTGTATATATAAAGTCTGCTGCAGTTTCCACGGTATGCATCTGATGAAGTGAGCTGTAGCTCATGAAAGCTCATGCTCAAATAAATTGGTTAGTCTCTAAGGTGCCACAAGTACTCCTTTTCTTTTTGCGAACCTACTACAGTTATCCATTACTCCATTAGCTCAAGCGGCAGAGGTCTCTGCTGTGGATATAAAGCTTCCAACCTTGCTGATGAACCATGTGGGTGACAATACAATGCCATTGGATGGAATTTCTGGGAGGGTGGTTCATTTAACATTTTTAAAAATCTAGGAAATTACACATAAAAACTAGGTTAAAAGAATATTAAGGTTGTAAAGTCAAGCACCCAAAAGCTTTTTGTGTACAATATGTATATATAGTTTACACACAATTTAAGTTTGTGTTCATGGTATATAACATTTAAGGGACAGATCCTCACTTGATGTAAATTGGTGTAGCTCCAGTAACCTCCATGAAGCTAAATTGCTTTACATCCTCTGAGGATGTGGCCCATAATATGCAGAGATGAGCTTAAGCCACGTAGTTTAGATCCAAGATCAGGTCTGGATTTTGAAGCACCACGAAGTGTGGGATTATTCAAATTCACGGTTTCAGTTCAGTTCATTCTAGAAAGAGGCCATAGTAGTAAAATTCAGATCCAAACTTGGAGCATATTTATTTTTAAGATTGGAGGGTTCATATTTGGAAGTCTAGATCAGGATCATCTTTAGCATGACCCATTCACTGCAATCCTTATTCAGGCATAACTCCAGTTACACTGAATGGGAGTCATGCCTGACTAAGGGCTGGATAAGCCCTTCAGGAATTAATCCTATGTGTGTATGTATTTATATCTGGACCTATAACTATACTATATACAGCCTTTAGACCATTTATTAATATTACATTTGTAGCCATTATCACCCCTATTAGCTTGTTGCAATTTTCTGTACTTTCAGTTTTTCAATTACATTGATTATCACATTAAACTTTCCTCATGCTATACGAACAGGCTAAAAATAATAAGTTTGTGTCTTCATAATACAAATGGGCCATTCTCGTTTATAATATCGACAGCACGGTGGGCTCATTTTTCAGCGGTAATGAAACTCTCATCTCAAGAGGTCCAATTCATAAAAACACTTACACAAGCTGCGCACATTTCCTTTTACTCCCACTGATGTTCCTTTTGGTTTAAATCAGATTGCAGATTAGACCTGAGATTGAAAGAAAATGGAAGAACCTCACTGTGTGTTGTACTGAGCAAGTGCAGGGAATCAGGTTTAATGGCAGGAAACACCCCTTTCTATTGCTTAAAACACACACACACACACACACACAAGATTTATGACCACGTGGTCAATGGCATGAGTTCACACAGCTTCGCCATTTGGTTGATTTCCCCAAAAAGCAACAAGCTGCCAGAAGAGAGATGAAGTTGTGCTTAAGCTCATTTTTATTAAAAATATTAACTTTTACCCAAAAGGACCCAGGAAAGAAAATAAGAAAATAGAGGAATGTTTAAGTATTAACTCCCGTTTTAACAAATGAAAGGCAGCACGGAGATTTCATTACTTATTTTGATTCCTCCCAGTGCCTATTCTAAGCCCTAATTCACATCCCAATGATTAAAATGTATAATAAGAAATTAAATCTCCCTCCAAAATATTGCTGCAGATCTTCAGCAGGTGTAAATCAGTCTAGCTCCAGGATCTAGTCCACTAATTCAACTCCCAAATCATCTAACAATCATTCTGCTGCTGCACTGCAGCAATAGCTATACCAACCCCAACTCTGCCTGGTCTCTATGGTCTGTATTGAGCCAGCAAGGCCCTGGCCTGGTCAGGGCAGAGTGCTTACAGAACGCATGCAAGCTCTGCCATTCCCAGTACACGATGCAGCCTGTTCCCCCACCACAGAGCACCTGGCCTTCTCTCCAGGCCAGAGTGAAGTAGCTACAATGCCGTTTGCCCATTATGCAGCCAGCTCTTCAGAGTGGTTTGAACCCCAGGGAGCCGATCCAGCACTCCCCTAAACACAGAGACTGCAATTGTGCCCTCTCATTTTTTAGGGGTGGGTGTGGGTAGGTGGGCCGCGGTTCCTTGTGCTCTCCTCCTCCTTTATCTACCCACTCAGGGAAAGGCCACTACATAGCCGCTTGCTTCCAACCTCCCCAGACTGTCTGAGAAGAGAGTCACTGCTGTGGGTTCAGTTATTGCTGAATAAAAGGGTTCATGGGTGCGTGGTGCGGACAAGGAATGTAAAGATGGCCAGGAATGAACCAACAGTGTCGGTGCACCCGGAAAGCATGGGGAGCTTGTGAGCATGGGGGTACATGCTGCTGCCAACCTTCGGATAAGGACAGTGATTGTCAGGCTTTTAACTTCCGTAGAGGTCCAGGAGAGCTGTTCTAGCAGATGAATCAGGCCAAGTTCGGGGCTCCTCGGGGAGCCCAGAAACATGGAGGTCTTGTCTCAGGATGGTGCATACTGTGTGGCATTCAAGATTTTGAAGCACCTATATAACCAGGCTGGGTAAACCTGAAAATGTTCAAGTTCTGCTTCTAGCCCCAAGTTGGGTAAACCTGGCCCCAACCCAGCTGTGAACTGCCCTGTGATGACAGTCAAGACCTCACCACCTCTTCTTGCAAACCATCATTGGAAGAGCCAATTGCCCAGAACCAGGAGAAGGAAAGAAACTAGAAACCTCCCATTGGATTTAGCCCTCTCCTTCCACCTAGGGCTGAGGGCACAGAACATGTTTTCAGTGGATGGGCATCCAATTCCACAGCACCTAAACTTGTAACACTTTGAGTTCCCTTTGGCAGACACCTTGACACTCATGCTGCCAGCGTAGACCAGCTCAGATTATTACTGTTTTTTGCTCAGCCCAAGTTATAAGCACCTTGCTTTCGATTTCTCTCCTCTGACTTGCTGTCAAAGTTCCTGAACAATTGGTCATCTTTTCAGGGCACCACCATGCTGCTTTGTGGAACAGTGAAAAGGCTGGTTTGCTGGGACAACAGAATGTTGGTCTTGGAAGCGAACGCAGAGCCAATGCTATCCAAACGGACACCTGCCCCAGATGGTTCTATGAATAGGATATCTGTGGCTTTAATATAAGGTCTGAAAGTGACAGGTTAAAATGTGGGTGGGTGACTGGGAACCCTCCTTAACTGCTCATGTGCTCATTAATGAAGAGTGTTTCTAAAACTGCCCATTGGTCTGTGGGTGCCAGGCCATTCAGTGAAGTGTGTGTGAGATCCTGCTACAGCTTTGGAGCCCTCTTCCTGTTAAATCTGCACGACACATCTGTCCATAGATGAATGGGAGTTCTTTATTCTTCCCTCATGTCTCAAAATAGTGTCCAACCCCCTAGGGCAGCACAGCGGCTGGGCACGGAAGAAGAGAATGCCCACCCCTTTCTAGTGCAGACACACAAAACTGGACTTGCTCCCTTGGCAGTCATTGTTTTGACTGGTGAGTTAAATATCATTTGCTTTTCGATTCTCACCTTTGCCCCCTTGTAGTGCCATGCCTGAGAGGTACTCAGCTCATGGTGATAAGCCTAGAACAAATGCCTGGAGAGACAGATCAGCTAGATGTGCCAAGCTCCATCCCACTGCTTGCAGTGAGAACTAAAGGGGCTCTGTACCACTTGGGACATAGCCCATGGCAGTGGTGGGTGTACTAGTCTGGGACAGTTTGAAAGGCTGTACTAATGGGAATGTGTACAACTCACCACGGATATTGTTCCTTTAGCAGATTACCAATGTAATAGCTGAAGGCCAGAGTATCTGAGCTGAGGAAGGCAGCACCATGTTATCAGAACAATGCATTTTTTCTGCCACCAAATGCATGTTCTTTAACTTCGCTCAAATTGCCATTTAACATGTGCCAGAGGAAATCTGGGTGACATTGGGGAAGGTCAGTCAGACACAGGCAGGTGTAATATCGTTCAAGCAGGCAAGTCAAAATAAAGGTTAGTTAAAAGGAACATAATTAGGGCCAATGTTGCTCCCGTGGTGGGGGTGGAGGGTGAATGAGTGCCTAAGGGAGCCAGAGCTACTCCCTAAGAGTGTTGGCACCCCAAGCCTGGGCACTGTTCAGCCTGCCTCCACCTCCATCTAGGGGAAACTGTGGGAAATTACATAAATAAATCACTTGGAAAAATGAAAGCCCTTCTGATTTCTCCAGTGGGCATGAAAAAGGCAGAGTCAGAGCCACACGGAGGCGGGTCATGCTCACCCCTTTCGTTCTCACTGAGATGGGGCATCAGTCCCACCCATCCACTCTCCTTTCCTCTCCTCTTCCTTCCCGTCAGGGACTCATCTTTGCTCCAGCTCCCCTGGGCTCCACCGAGGGATGCAGATGCAGATGTGAGGAGAATAAACGCTTTACTTCCTTGCAGCCCAAAAGACATGGTAGAGTAGGGTAAGGAAAGAAGGTGGAAGGGAGAGGGTTCTCCTTCCCTCCCCTTCAGCCCTGCCATGGTAGCCCCAGCAGCACTGTGAGATCTGAGGATTGTTGTCCAATTCAGAAGGCATTTGGGGGATGTCCCTAGGTGTCTGTTTGGAGAAAGTAGGAGAGAAAAGATAATTAGCTCACCCCTATCACTTTCTCTCCCCTTCTCCCTGGCTGTGCTGGGCTGACTGGGGTTCTCAGTCATTCAGGAAGTCTAGTCAGATCTTGATTAGCCCAACTATGGTTATCCAAAAACCTTATCCAAAACCACTTATCCAAAATGAGGTCATGTCCGCAACGTGTATTAATTGCATTGAGAATTATCTCGATTGTCTGAACACTGAATTGATTCTGATAAATGAATGTCCACCATGTGACTTGGTAAATGAAGGTTTGAGTGTATTAGGCTCTTGCTGGAGGGGATGGCACAATTGTCTACGCTTCTGGGTTGAAATACCTAGTTTCTCTGGAACTAAAGGTCTGAAGCCCCACAGCTTTGATTCAGCCCTTCTTCCTTCAAACATAGATAATTTGATCCTTCTTGTTCTGCCTGGACATTAAAAATCCCATGGCCCATTTTGCAGGTATAGAGGGCCTGCCCCATGGCTTTACCAAAAATGCCCACTCCTCATATCATACAATAAGCAGTGTGCTGGCTGCCTACTTGATTACCGGATTCAACCCCAGAGGTGATTACAAACAGTTAACCCATCACTAGCATTCAAAGTGCTTTGGCTTCCTTTCAGATAAAAGCCATTATGGAAATATGGCTTGTTCTTTTATTTATTTGTGGGAGCAGCAGGAATCAGTGCAGAAAAGGCATAAGAACCCACCAAGAGAAAGAGAGAGAGGCTCATGAAGAGAGACTTGAGGTGTGAGACGATTGGCACCAGCTGAGGATCTGGCCCAGAGTTTTAAGTTTCCTTTTGTCACCTATTTGTCAGAAGCTACAAAAAAACTTGTTAAGAGGGCTTTTTATACAAAAGTGAAATGTGATTTTCTGCTTCTTATTTATTTATTTTAGAAAAATGGAGTGAAAGCAGGTTTCTCAGCCTCTCACCATCTTCGAGTTGTTGGCCCCCTGGGAGGAATGGGATGAATTAATCCCTACCGTGTCTTGTTTAACTTGGCCTCATAAAGAGCTAACCTTGTTGTAACTTGGAAGATCTGCAGATATTATGCATTGTACAAGTGGGAGTCATTAAGGCATAAGATATGGTGTCAAAAGATCTGAGTTCTAGGCCTGATTCTGTCACAGATGCCCTCTGTAGCCCTGGACAAATCTCTTAAGCCAAAATGTTCAAAGATGCTGACTATCTGGCTACATATTTATGTTTCTAAATGTAGATTTAGGAGCTTAATTTTAGGCACCCAAATTTGAAAACATTGGCCTCAGTGTGTGACTCAGTTTCCCCTTCTGTAAAATGGGAATAATATTTACCGAACTCAGCTTAATGTCTGTAAAGTGCTTTGAGATCTTCAAAGGGAAGGTACTAGAGAAATGTAAGCCGTACTTACCACTGTACATTTTTCCAGCTTGGTTATTCTTCTGCGTGCTAAATGGTTTTGAGTGGATTGTTAACTATAAACACACGACTATCATCTAAACAGAGTGTGTATTAACCTCACCCTGAACTAACTTTCTCATATAACATGAGCTCTCAGAGAAAAATAGTCTTTAAAAAGCAGCACACTTTCAAATTTAGCAACCTGAAACCACACATAATAGCATCTTATGTATCTAAGGGAGAGTAGCCACTATTCTAATGACTAAAGCAGGGATCACAAGTAGTATCCAATAATCTGGCTGTTATTCCTAGAGTAAATTGTTGTGTTTCTGAATCTTTACAACTGGTGATCAGACTCACACAAGACTAAACATTTGGCTTGCTACAGTATAAACTGCTACGCCTCTCATTAAATGCCAGTAACAGCAACACCCTTTCTTCTGAGGTTATTTACATTGCAAAGACAGTGACCACAGCAAGGGTTTCTAGCGAAAATACAATAATTTGTGTGGGTATATTTCCCCCCTGCAAATAATATGTCTTTGTTTTACAGAAAGAGTGTTTCCTCCCCTCACACGCACATGCATGTAGAAAATGCACAGTATAGATACATACATATTATGTATGTGTGTCTTTCTAATGCATATATATAGTATAGTTCCTCTTTCTCCTTTCACTGTATTTTATCTTTAAATTGAGAGAGTTTTTTTCTAACACGAATCATCAGAGAGGAACAGCTAGTTACCAAGGAGACTCCCTGATGAATCAGAGTCTGACTGGTATAAGATCTAGACACATTGTATCTTCTTAATTCATGAGACCTTACATTTTAAACAGAGGGGGAAAGATCCCATCACAACCAATTGTGGACCATGCATTTCTCCTGCCAGTGAGGACAGTTTTTATTTTTGCCACAGAAGCAAATTAGCGAGTGCATTTTGTGTGGAATCAGTTAACAGATTTAGACAAATGGGGGAATTTCTCTGGAGCACTCTTGATTCAGAAAAACAAATACCAACCAAGGACGAAGGGCTCCAGATGGAGGCAACAGAAGAAAAGACTTAAAAGCCCCTATTTCCATACAGGAATGAATAAGAAGATGCAGTGTCAAGCGAGTACTGGAGAAGCATCTGCATATCTGCTTTGCTGCAGCCTTGGTATTTCTAAAAGTAAAGATTGTGTCAGAAGAAAAGGTGTCTTCTTCCGATTTATCTCTGCATGTCTGGCATTGGACTGAATGGATCAGGATTCTAACTTCCACAAAACCAGTTCAAAATTGGCTGAATGCAGAAACTACACTATATTCAGCATCAACAGCTTTCGTCAATTATCCTAATGCGTCAATGTCCAAAGTTTTGTCAATAAGCCTTGGTTTTGTTTCCGACTTCTACACAGTTTTTCTCCAAGTACCAGGCAAAAGTGAAGAATTTTGCAAAGTGACATAAAATGCACTTATCCAGCACAAACCCGAAGTTTCCTGATGTTAATGGGAATTACCATAATGTCCATGAAACATGTGAACAGTTCAGTCAGCCGAAGATGTGTAAACAGAGCAGATAAGAAGAGGAGTTTTAAAAAACGTGGCAAAAATAAGGAGCTCTGTAAAATAAAGTTTGCATGTGGGAAGCTCAGTTCTTTAGACTTACTTTATTCAACAGAGGGTCTTCTCACCCAGCGACTTCTGACTGCTCATTTTAGGAAAATTACTGAACATGTTGGTATTTTTCCTTTCCACCTAAAAAAATAATAATTAAACACCCTTGGAACTGTAAGAAAAGTGAAAAATATTCCAAGACAGACATCGAGAGACAAGATTTATGGAAATCTCCCTCTTGAAAATAAGTTATTTTCTCAAAGGTGAAAACTACAGAAGTATGTAAATTAAAGGAAAAATCTTTTTGTCAGATCCAGTTGAAATCTCCATACTGGGAACAGAGAGTCCACTGTTGCTAAGGTAACTTGATCAATTAAAAGTTGGCTTAAATTGCAGGATATATTGAAATGTATGAAATAAGGAATGTATCTGAGAGTTAGACTGGCCAGCATGACGTGTCTGCGAATGAAGATTAAAGTGTGTTAGAACAAATGTAGGCTTTACTGTTACGTGTGTTTTGGAAGAAGAATTCCTGAAGTGTTAACATTTGGGAAGAGGCTAATGCTAACAAGGTTGTTAGTCAGGGATTCAAGTGAAGGACATTTTATAGGCAAATAATTTCAAGTACCGTTTTGTTACATAAATTACACTCTCTCATCTCACGAATGAAATTAGCTGGTGGCAGCATTTATGGGCTGAAATGAAAAGCTTAAGGTAATAATATTTTAGTAATGCAGATTGTAAGGTTTATCACCACTAAAAAAGGTCTTCATATTAGAATAGAACTCCCATTTGGAGAGAGTATTATCCAAAATATGTAGATTGATAGTGATTGAAAACAACATATGGAATAATGAAGTGTTATGACAAGCACTTATAGACAAAAAAGCTGGTTTTGGCACCATGAGACAAACTCAAGGAAATTTCAGGATTTGGCTGAAAGCCCATCATTTATTCACTGCCACTCTCTTCTTAACTTGATATTTTTGTGTCTAGGTATGCTGAAAGACTCTGAGATCAGTGCAAGGATTTATACAAAGTGATTTGCTGCACTTCTCAGGTACATCAGGCAAGGTAATGGTGTCAGAGCAGCAAGTTAAGAGACTTTCAGGATTGCAGTTTCATGGATATTGTGGGTTACTGGAGCTTGCTTGCCTGAGTTTTTATGTGCTTTATCATTTTGAATGGGTGCGGCCTACAGTGAACGCTAAAGAGAGAAGACTGAGAGAGCAATAGCTAAAGGCAGACTTACTACAAACAAAGCACAAACTTCCGTGCCCACATTTGCTACTAAAGCTCAGTCCTATCCTACAAGAGCTTTGCTATTCCTGGAGATTTTGTCCTGGAGATTGGTTATTCTACCAAATGCTTTCCATTCTTTTTAAACTGTGGGTGAACAACTTGCAGGGACATAAATAATACCTTGCCCCTACACAGTGCTTTTATCTGAGAATATCAAAGCACATTAGGTGAGGAAACTCCATTTTACATGGGGAAACTGAGGCATAGAGAGGTTAAGCGCCTTGTCTAACATCATTCACCTGGTCAGGGTCAGAGTTAGGTTTAGAATCCAGGTTTCTTGACTCTCAACATCATGCCTATTTATCCAGGAGGCCTAGCCTACTCATTGGCTCATGGTGACATTTACCGGGAAAAAAAACAAGTCTCCGTGGCTGAAAAACTAGTATCTAAAACTGCTGTGCTTTGTGATCTTTACCTTTAACATTATCTGAATGCTGGTTCTGCTTGTGAATTTTGGGGAGCATTGTGGGCATTGTGGGGTGGTTAACAGTGGTCTAAAAATTGGTTTTTGCAGATAATGAAAGTTGATGCCACTCGAGTCTGGTCTGCTGTGTAAATCCCTAGGGTAGGATTAATACAAATAAAGTTGGGGGTGGGGGAACTGTTAACAGAATCAGTTGCCAATTAAAGATTGCAGCTGCTTCTGAGCCATTGAGGTCTATCAGGGAAATGTGTGTTGTTAGAGAGTGTACTGATTCTGGAATGGCAGATTAGTATTTTTTACATGATAGATTATTGCAGCACAACTACATACATTCATTATGGTGTTTTGTGTAAATATAAATTTAGATCCTGTTTAAAAATGGAATTTCTGAGAAATGTGGCTATTCTGTGCTCATTTGGCTTCTGTCGCTGTGCCCTGAGTCCAGCTGCTGGGGAAACTTATGGAACGGCCATACAAATATCTCCCGATCATATTCCCTACAGTCCGACTGCAGAATCCCACCTGTCCTGCAAGAAGGGAGTGTGACTTTTAGAGGAACTCTATTATTTGGTGGCAGTCACTTTGCCAGGCAGATGGCATTGACAGGACTTTGCTACCTTCAGCCTTCAGAGCTTTCTTTCCTGCCCTAATGATCGTTTAAATTCACACTAGAGTTTACACCATGCTCCTCACTATGGTGCCTCAGCACATTATGCAACTGCATTGCTTCACCAAATAATCTGAATCCTTGTACAAAATGGTCACTCTGCACATTTCAGTTTAATAGGAAATTAACCCCAAATAAAAATCATTTGAGACTGATCAAGTGGCAGGGTCATCCTAAATAGTCCAGAGGATGCAGCATGTTGGATACCCATGCTGGTGATCTGAATTTGGGACCAAACTCATTCCCTCGCCTGTTCTGGAAGGCAGCACACTCAATGCTCAGCATGATTTGGGGGTGCAAGTCCATTCTTGAACAACCTCCTCTGGCTGACCCAAGAATTGCGTCAATGGGCTGTGGAGGGAGACCAAAGCCAATGCTCTTCCAGTGGAAGGATGGTTGTTTCAACATGTGGCTCAGGAGAGGAAAGGAACAAGGGAATGGGAAAGGCAACAGGAAGGCCCCAGAGCCCCTACTCCCTCAAATCTGGTAAAAGTCTCTGTTTCCTTGTAAACTTTTTTAATTGGTCAAAGAGGAATTGCTCTTTCTCTGTGTGACTCTATAGGCCAAGTTTCAGGACCATGGAGAGAATCTGTGCGGCTCAGTATTAAACTTTGCCTTGCAGACTTACTGTTAGAAGCCCTGATGTAACCTCCTTTTCAACAGTATGTTGTGTGTTGTTGGGATGTTCCATTTAAAAATGCCGAGTGAATGATGTCAACATTCTGTCATTTTTTTCTTATATCTGCCAGTCAATTGGTAGATAAATATACTAAAGGCCAGATTGCGCTTAGATCCTTCAAAACTGGGCAGGCAGGAGGGTGAGACACAAAGGACTTTCCCTCCCCTGAACTCCTGGCCAGAGGCCAGGTACAAATGAGTTCAAGGATGGCATACTGCTAATGCCCCTTTGGTTGCCAGACTCCCCAAGTAGGGTGTTGAGGAGCGGGGAGGAGAAAGGGGAGCATGGTGGTCATGGTCAGGCTGCCCCTGTGCACTGGAAAGCTCCCAAGGGTACCCCCTACAATGTTTCTGGTGCTCCCACTGGGGCAGTACAGCTCCACATCACCTCTCACTCAGAGCAATTTGAATTGTGCCCTGTAGCTCGTGAATCTTCTTGACATGCAGCTAGCATTCTCTGCTATGCAGCTGCAAGTGCTGAAAGCTATTAATCAAGGGATATGAGCCACTCTCAACAACACCACCTCACACTTTACCCTCCAAACTGTTAGCGGAGGCAAACTCAGTGCACCTTGCTGCTACACTGTGGATCATTATATTGACTGCTAAGTAGATTGACCCTGCACTTCACTGTGCATTAAACTAAAGGTCTACAGCACAGATGATATTATAGTAAACACAAAGGTAAAAATGCATTTTACTGGGATCTCTTTAGTCTTAGACATCTAGAGTGAAATCCTGGCTTCACTGGAGTCGATGGCAAAACACCCATTGATTTCCATGCACCTGAGTGTTACCCATAAGTATCCATTAAAAGTGCTTAAATATTGCTGGGTTTAGTCATAGGTTGGTTACAAGACTGTCTCAACTACTGTAAGTAGAGTGTGGATTTAATAGTCATTTGTAAACAAAACACAACATTGGGAAATAGTTCAAGTGGGAAGTGTGTGTCAGTGGAACCACCAGAAAGTGTCTTTTAATTTCCACTGAATAATTTTCATACTTCAGTGAAAATCAAAAGTATGAAAATGTCTAATGCTCCAATCCAACAAAGCATTTCGGAATATGCTTCACTTTAAGTTGAAGAGTCATGCCATTGACTTTAATAGGACTGCTCATGGACTTAAAGTTAAACACATGCTTAAGTTCTTTGCTGGATCAGTCTCTAAACAAACACCATAAGGATGCATCCACTTCACTCATGCCATTTATCCTTCCTTCCCTCCACTTACTCCAGGCAAGTAAATCTCTCCCTACCTGGCCTTAATGTTGTCTCCTTAATGTGCTTTGGATATATACAAGTCAATAGAGCTATGCTGATTTACCTCAATTGAGGAGCTGGCCTGTAGGGTTTAATATTTATGGGAGTATAGAGGACTGTGCTAACTGGCACTTAGGGTGAGGTTTAACTCTGCTCCCACTTAAGTCAATGGGAGCTTTACAATTGACTTTAATCTGAGAAGAGTTGGGCCAACACTGAGAACTTTTGAAAATCTGACCCATAATGTTTACCAATTAATTTATGTACCAGTTTTGTTTTAGTTAAAATGGGATTTTACAACATGTTAGTCTTGTTTATTTCTTCAGATGTATAATATGTTCTTATAGAATCATAGAAATCTAGGGCTGGAAGGGATCATGAGAAGCTAGCAAGTCCAACCCTCTGTGGTGAGGCAGGACCTAGTAAACCTAGACCATCCCTGTCAGATGTTTGTCTAACCTGTTCTTAAAAACCTCTAATGATGGGGATTCCACAACGGCTCTTGGAAGCTTATTCCAGAGCTTAAATTCCCTTACAGTTAGAAAGTTTTCCCTAATCTCTAACCTAAATCTCTCTTGCTGCAGACTAAGCCCATTACTTCTTGCCCTACCTTCAGTGGACATGGAGAACAATTGATAGCCATCCTTTTTATAACAGCCCTTAACATATCTGAAAACTGTTATCAGGTGCATCCCCCCACAACCCCTGATCTTCTTTTCTCAAGAATGAATGTGTCCATTTTTTAACCTTTACTCATAGTTCAGATTTTCTAAACATTTTATCATTTTTGTTGCTTTCCTCTGAATTATTCCAAATTTGTCCACATTTTTCCTAAAGAGTGGCACCCAGAACTGTATGCAGTCCTCCAGCTGAGTTCTCATCTGTCCTGAGTAGAGCAGGACAATTGCCTCCCATGTCTTACATACAACAAGCCTAGTAATACACCCCAAAATGATACTAGCCTTTTTCACAGCTGCGCCACATTGTTGACTCAAATTGAATTTGTGATCCACTATAACCCCCAGACCTTTTTCAGAAGTATTATCACCTAGCCAGTTATTCTCCATTTTGTCATGCTGGCTCGTATGTAAATTATAAAGGATCAAGTGGGAAGATATAATGTGAATGAGAATAAAGGAAGGAAAATTATATAGCATGAGAGAAGTGGCTGCATCCCTTCAATGCTCACTTCCAGATTTTCATGTTTTTGAAGTAGAAGAATTATTCTGTGGAAATTATAAGACACTTTCTGGCCATTAGGTGGTCTCCATTGATACACATTTTCCACCTTAATTATTCCTTAATGAAGTTTTGGGTTTATGAATTTCCCTGTTTTTCATGAGTGCTTGAAGTTTTAATTGGGGAGGGATGTGCTGTCTGGAAAAGAGAAACTCTGCTGCTCCCAGCAGCTCTCATGATTCCCACCAAAGCAGGGCTCCCCTCCTCCAGATGTTAGCAGGACAAGGAGGGGATTATGGAAGGTATAGAGGTGAAAAGATCCATATGTATAAAGGTAAGCACTCTGCCTTTCCCTGTCCCCTTCCATGGCTCAGTAGATTGCAGCACTCCCTTCTATGCCCTCTCTTAACCTGCCCCATTCTATGCCTCAGCTACCCACCACTTATCTATGCTCCAGCAATCCCCTTCTGTTCCCCATTCCATGACCCACTAGTGTCCTGCCCCCACCTCCTGAAATCTCCTTCTCTTGTCCCCTAAAGCTTTCTCATTCTGAGACCGGGAAGTAAGGCTCCATGCCATCCTTCCAGGTGCCTCCCCCAGTCCATCACCCCTAATCCATGTACTCCCTTGCCCCTTACTTCCATTTCCATACACCTTACTGGACTCCTGCCCTTCCACATATCCTCTTGGTCTCCTGTCCTCCAATCCATGCATCCAGCCTCTGATTCAACCAAGAAGCTGGAGTCAGAATAAGGTAGTTAATTTTTATAAATGATGCTCTCTGTATACACTTAAAAACAATTCAATGTGCATTTTAACCCTTTCCCCTCTCCTCCCAAAGGGAACTTCTCCACAACGTCAACAAAACCAAACAAAGTTGGTGTTTCTCAGCCAAGCTATTAGCAGTAGAATGTATTTGCAAAAAGTGTATCGGGTGTCTTGCCCCTCAAGGGCTGGAGAGCCTGGAGCTAGCCAATCCTGATTACTAAAGAGGCACTTCTGAGCTGGATCAATTAATTCCCTATAAAGTTCAGGAAACTGCAAGGATTAAGAAAGGTTCCTGTGGGGAAGACAGTTTGGAAACTGTAGGCTGAGGCTGGAAGGAGAAGGAAACTCAGGGCAGAGCTCCAGCTAGCAAGAGCCTGGACTGGTGGCTTTGAATGGAGCAGATTAGAATAGAGGAAGAACTCTGTGTGTGTGACAGAAGAACTAGGGTGGAGTATGAACTTCTGGTTTTTATGGTGAGAGACTTTACTGGGGGAGACCCGGATGACTTCTTGAACCATTTCTGTTATTAAGGACCCTGAGGATATTTTTATCTGTTTCTGCTGTTAAACCAGCCCTGGGAGGGGGTGCTGTTGGCCACAAAAGAGACTATGTGGAATTCTTGAGGGGGCTCACTGTGGCAGGGTGTCTGCATAGCCACCTCTGGCCACAAGGGGGTGCTCAGTAAGCAGACACTCTCCTGTATCTGAAGAAGTGGGGTTTTTTACCCACAAAAACTTATGCCCAAATAAATCTGTTAGTCTTTAAGGTGACACCGGACTCTGTTATAGTGACCTACAGTCATGTTTTCAAAACACTTTTAACTTTAAAACTCTGTCCGACTTTTCCCAAGATTGCCATAAAATCTCTACCCTGAGGGAATTACAACTTGCAGGTTTTCAGAAAGATTTGTTTCTTTTTTTGGAGAGGCTATGGGGGGTTTAAAATCAGATCTCAAGTGGAGAGCAAGCTTCAATTTTAACTATGGTGTGACTGCTGCTGTTCTCTTGTCCAATGTGATTAAATGGCTTACAAACTGCTTAAATTCCCCATTAAAATAGACCTATCTTTAATCATGAAAACATGCACATCAGGATATTATAATCTATTAGTAGACTCATACATGTAATAACATCCCTAAGGCCAAAAGCTAACTCATAAATGTTCTTGGGCCCATATGTTAAAAATGTCTTCTATTACAGCTTTTTACCAAGGATTTGAAACAGCTGTACAAATGTCAAGCCACGTGACACCACTATCAGTTGCTATTATCCCTACACTGGAGGAGGGTAAAGTGAGGCAGAGAGACAGGTTGTGATTTCCCTACAATCATAAAATGAGCTAGTGAAAGAGGTGAAAATAGAACCCAGATGTTCTGAGTCCTAGGTCAGAACAAGTAGAAAATATTACTTCATGCCATCCCTTAATGATGGTTATAAAATGGATACTACTTTTAAAAGGCTATCTTTCTTTTTTTCAGGATTTGGTTCAAAGTATCCATCCCCTCATAACTGGACGACCATGCTAAAAATGTAATCAACTCTAACAATAATAGTGAAAAGCAAAATCTCCTGATCCATAAAAAATAACCACCCACCCCTTGAAAAGAAGGGCTTCAGTTTTATTGAAATGGTAAGTGCTTCAGAGCGTTTGAAGCCACAACAATTGACCAGGGCACAATAAGCGTGGGATCACGTCTGTATAAAGTTTGCCTGCTTCCACTGTCCAATCCTGCAAGAGGCTGAGCACCCTCCATTCAGGGATTGAAGTGTATGATGATCTAGCTCTTGGAGGTACAGACAGGCCTGCTGTCGTGTGTAATAAATAAGCACTTACGATTTAGGTTTGTCAGAAGAAAAGACTCAGTACTTCTGGTTACCTGCATAATTTACAGCTTATTCTGAATCTGCTTGAAGCTCTGTGACTTACAGCAGACCGTAGTATAGTCATGCCCACTATAGCATTACATCCTCTCATTTGCATAGCAAATCCTATACCTGTTATCTCTCTTTATATCTGGGACCCAAACTGTTTGGTTTCATTGTGGGCTGGAGCTTGAAAGATACAAGTAAATAACTGGTATCAAGATGAGGGGCAGAGTATAATAAAGCATGTCTGACACAGGAAGCCACAGAGCAGGCAGAATTTGAACAGAAGAGCTGCCTAGAGCCCAGTGCACAGAATCGGATCTGATTTCAGATTATAAGGGTGTCCCCATTCTCCGCACGCAAACAGACCCGCAAAACTAGCAGTAGCAAACTCCAGCCAGGAAAACAGATCAAAGTTTCTCCCCAGCTAAATGTGAACACTGCTTCTACCAGCGTGGCTGGCCAGTAAGACACCTCTTACACCCTGCAAAGAGGTCACCAAAAAAGCATGATTATTTGCTAGTCTTGTGGGCACTAGCTTTAAATAGCTGGTCACACTCAAGTGTCTACAGCTTTCATGTGAATGCTTGCCATGTGGAATGAATATACAGGATAGTGGTGGGGACAAGTGGGTATTTTCACCACACTTAATGTGGTTCACAATATGAAAGTTGAAATATCAGTTCATTATTACAGAATGTAATATTCTGCAGTAGATTCAAGCCACAAATAACCAGAGAGATTATGACCTGTGTGTGGGATCACTGATAAATGAAAGGCATCCTCCTTTTCATTTCAGTGGTTCCTAGTCTCCTCATAGCCAGGAAATTGGTTTCTGTGGGTTATCGTTAACAAACATTGGTATAGAGTAATCCAGAACTCATCTAGTGATATGTCATCGTATCATCTGTGTATTAGTTTGAATAGCTGCTCTAATTCAATAAAGTTTATTAGAACACATTTGTATTCAAGTAGAGGATTAGTGGTTTGAGCATGAGTCTGAATACAACTAGACAGTGTGGTACCACCGGCGTACATCCTGATAGGCTCATTTTATCTCTTCAGATAAACCCAGGATTAAACTGTTTGATGTTGAGGGTTTTGGGATGATGTCCTGTTACTTATCCTAAGAGCATGGTCTAAATTCTATGCTTCTTGAGTTCAGTGTTCACTGGCTGCAATCTTACACCCTAGAAAACACTACCTGCTGGAGATTCTTTATATCGTGGCTTGTGAAGCACTTTGGGGCTAGATGTTTAAATGTAGAACATTATTCATTGTCACTGGTGATGCTAAAAGATTAAAATATAAACTGGTCTGGTAGGGGAGTGTCAGCACAGTGCATGGCTGTGGCTCCCATGCTCCCCAGCCTGACAAAACATAGGAATGTGACAAACCCTGTGGTGGGATTAAGGCTTTCTGTGTGGCCAGTGCTTTCAGTGGCACTCATGGGCCTCATAAGGACCCAGACCCAAGCCTTTTCAGCTGGGGGTGAAGTCTGGGAGAGAAAATAGAGGGCTCTCAGAGGGGCCCCTCACCACCATCACTTCCTCCTTCACAATGTCTCCCAAATATGCCCTTTCTTCCCATCCCCCCTTGGTCACCTCATGCCTCTGCAAATGTCCTCCTTGCTGATCTCCAGGCATTTCACCCTTCCACCCACTGCTCTCCATACAAAACACAACTGCTAAAATGATCTTTCCCGCCTGCCGTTCTGACTGTCACTCTCTCCCTCTTTGAATCTGCTCACACTACTCTGACTCTGTGCATACCTCAGTTCTCTCCTATCTACCCTCTTGAGCTGCAAGGTTGTTGTCCTCTGTCAGCTGGTTTCTTCATGCTATTTGTGGTGTGGCTGGCTGGGGATTGCTCTGTCTCTCTGCCTTGGTCTGCTGAGCAGCTCTCAATTTTTCCTCCTGAATGCCTCATCTTTTTCTGATGTTCTATCTCATTCCAATAGGCAAGGTATCATTGCTAACTTTGGGATGTTCCACATATTGCCTCAGTTCACCCCAAATATGCTCAACCTGCTGCACTGTCATAACTGACTGTAAAAACTGGCTCTGGACCAGCTTCTGGTAATACTTCAGACCTGATTTGGCTGGGTCAGCTGCGGAGAATAATTCACATCTCATAGCCTGCAGAACTGGTTTGTTTAATAAGCTCCCTCAGGTGAATTTACCTATCCAGAGGTCTGGGCCCTCTGGTTATATACTGACAGATTGAAATCAGTGGCATCCTTTTCTGCCCAGTTCTTCTATGGCCTTACTTGTGCACAAAGGGCAAAGCACAATATGTTCAGTCTGATAGCCTTATTCTAAAATAAAAGTCAAACAACAATATGGAACAAGAGTGCAGTCAGCGTATGTGTTTCCTGCATAGTAGACTGCAGCAACTCTGTACAAAATGGCTGCTGTGTCAATGGACCAGGACATTTAAAAGTGCAGTACACAGATAAAAATGGCATAAAACTTTCAAGTTACTGTACACATTATTTTACATATCGACCTTGTGCTTTGCCAAATGGTTGAAAATGCCTCTCTTCTCATGTGCTAAATGACTTCCTGCTCCTTCCAATTCCTCCTTAAAACACGATCTTCTTTGAAGTGTTTCGACAGTGAGTACTGCAAGAATTTCCCACCACTCCAAGGCTGTGTCATCACTTGGTGAGCTGTATAGCCACTATTGATCTAGTCTAGATTGGAAGCGCCTTGGATCATAGCCCAAGGGCCAGATCCTCAGGTAGTGTAAGTCACCATAGCTCCATGAATTTCTGCTTATACCAGCCCAGGATCTGCCCCTTGGCTTCATTTACGGGCTCTGTCAGTATTCAGTAACAATACAATGGAAGTAACTTTATTTCAGCAAATGGGAGGCAGCAGCAGCTAATGAGTTTGCAAACAACAAGGCTATTTCTGCTTTCCACTATACCACATTGTGCCTTAAAAATTCAAGGAGGAGCCTTAACCTCTGCTGCTTGTAGCCACAACAGCAAGGGACAGCAAGCAGGGGACAGAAGATGTTCTGGATGTTTTCATATGGTTCCTGTTGCTAAGGAAACTACCTCCTTGATATCTGTGTTCACTACATCTGGGTCACTTGGGCTTTTGCTCTCAGAGTAGAGAATGAGTTAGTGTTTGGGGACTCATGGGGAAAGGAGAAATGATTAAAGTATGTTCTTAATGCACAATCTCCCTCACTCTCACACGCCATATAATAGCCATGGGACAAATTCAATTTTTAATGATTATCAGTATTGCTAAAAGAAACACCTATCATCATATTACATGCCATGCTGTACATGACTTAAATTAAGGGAAAGCTTGCAAAAAATACACCAAAGAAAATGTCCAGTGTTGCAAGGTTCTGACCACCTTATTTACATTGTAGCTGTGCTTAAAGGCCTCAGTTAGGATCTCACTGTGCTAAGTGCTGTGCAAACACATGAAAAAACCCACAAACCCTACCCCCAAAGTGTTTATAATCTAATGGTCAATCTCTCACCCATGTAGACCCCATTTTGAAGTCAATGGGGCTTCAGGCAGGCACAGAGTGGCCACCTGCCTAGAGCTCATGGTAGGCTCAAGGCACAGATATCATAAAAAGTGTCAGGGGAGAAGGAGGGAAAACAAGAGGAACTATTATGAGATCACAGTTATACATAGCAATGATGTGCACAACGTGATTCTACCAAATTATTAGTGGGTGCTTTGGAGGGATGGCAGGGAGCAAAGATAGGGTTTATTTTAAAAAAAAATTCTGCTTTGTTTGTATTTTTACTTTTTAAAATATTCAAACCTCTGCCCTTTTCTTTGCTTTAACTATATTTTAATAAAAGCCGTGTGTGTATGTAAAAGTAATAAAATAGAGACACACGTCAAAACCTCAATGAAGACTCTAAAACTATAGACACATATGTCAAGGTTTTGAAATATGTCTCTGTATCATTACATACATACACACACACAGAGCAGCTGCCTTCTGAAAATCAGGGCCCTTTAAGTTGTGTCCCAAGCCGGGCACCCAAAACTGAAGCACCTAAAACTTTTATAAATATATGGGTGTGCATATGAAGGTGAGCCTATTCAGAGGTGATACCCACGTGACAAATTACAAAGCTTCTCCACTTGTGAGTTACACGGCCATCCCACGCCATCATGTATTGTGTCTATATAAAGCAGTAAGATAAATGATTATAAACGATTATATTTTGGTCTTTCAGTTGCTTTTGGAAGTGGGATGGATTCTGTACAGCACTATGTTCTTCTAGGCTATCATATAAATAAAAAATGGCTATTTCAGAGAGACTAATAAAAGCGAGCTGGTTGGTACTTGGCCAACTTCACAGAGTTTGTACTTAATGCTCAGTTTGGACTATCCCCCAAAAGTCTGATTGAAATCTTAGAACCTCCTGGGTCTGTGCATTGCACTGGAGCACTTATGATTCACTCCTTTCTATGGGCTCCAGTGGGCTTTGGATGAGGCTGTGGTTCTACTCTTTCCTAAAGTTCAGGTTGAAATTTTGAAAAGGGCACTGGCAACTGAGACTCTCTGACTCACTGGTAACTGAGACACTATCTCCCTTGTTTTACACTGGAAGCTCAATGAGCCCCAAATTATGGGCCAACTTTTGTTCTTACCCTGGGAAACAAGTAGAGTTTCTATTGATGAGATTATGTCAATGAGAGCAGAATTTACCCTGAAGAAATGAGATTATAAATGCCTTGTTCAATGCTTCCACACCTCCCCATAATGTATTTTCTGAGTGGATTTGGACTTCGAGGCTTGTAGGAAAATCGGGCATCAACAGAAGAAAATATCTAATAGATGAGAAATTACCTCCATTACTTAAATCCTTAACCATCTGCTACTGGATTGCACTGCACAGGCTGAAAATATTAGCTACCTCTTCCTACATAAATAACCCCAACTCCCGCATTAGAGGTTTTATTTTAGTTCAGTGTTTTAGGCTGCTATCCCTGTTTCGGTGTGACAATGTGAAAGAAAAGAAAAAACAATGAAGACCCAGGTCTCTCTGGGGTGTCTGGCAAATGGACCAAAGTGCCAATTGGTGCCTGCCCAGAGTTCTCGGCTTGGGACTTTGTGTGTGGAACTTTATTACATCTGTGTCTAATTGCTACCCGACTGCTATTAGAGAGATAAGGGGTGAGTTAATATCTTTTATTGGACCAACTTTTGTTGGTGAGAGAGACAAGCTTTTGAGCTTACAGAGTGTGGAAGCTCAAAAGCTTTTCTTTCTCACCAACAGAAGTTGGTCCAATAAAAGATATTACCTCACCCACCTTGTATCTCTAATATCCTGGGACCAACACAGCTACAGCAACACTGCATCCTTCTGCTATGGCATTTGGGGGACTCTGGTGAGGCACACTGAACAGGTTTTGTTGTATGAAGCTAAATTACTGTGGAAGGATTTGGACACAGCAGCCTGACCTTCCTGCTGTGGAGTTATGAAAAGCAGTCAGGGTTTATTTTCCTCACCTTCATTTCTCAATGCCTGTGTAAGCAGCACGGTCTGATGTTGCATCATGGTTTTCTGAAGCAGCTGTCTGTCTCCTTTTAAAGCTTTATCATACAGGTTTGCAAGTATCAAAAGTAAGTATTTAACCCCGGGAGATCTTGCACACTAGTTGAAAGCACCATCAAACAATCTGTTGCGGGATGTCTGTTGCATGGTACTACTGGTTTACCTGATAGGTAATGATGACTGAGTCTTGAACGCAACCTTTGGTGCTGTTTCTGAGTGACTTTGCATGCAGTTCCTCTGGACCACAGTGTCATGGGCATTTTGAGATAGATAGATAGATAGATGTTTCTTTCAGTCGGCCTGCCTGTCAGCAAGCCTTCATCATTTATTTCAAAAATCAGTCAGGACCTGCACTATCACCAAGGTTTCAATGTCTTGTGGCTCCTTGTACCTATGTAGTTTGTTGTGTCTCCCCTTTTCTGGTCCTGTGGCAGTCACTAAGGCATGCATTATTATCATGCTTGGATATTGCTTTAAAATGATGATGGCTCATTATTCATATCGCACAAAAAAGGTGACAGGTACTTTAGAGACAGGTAAATACACATGGACCATGCCCTCAAATGATTCACAATCTTAGCAGTCTGTTCAAGACTCACTTAATTAGTAGACATTTTATTTTCATATTTTCCATGTCCACAGGCTGCTTTAGGTATTGTACTTCTATTAACTCCTTTTAGTCCAGTAGTCTGTAATGGCTTCTTTGCCTTTTAATGTATGGGTCTGGGAGAGGTGGGAGAGGATTGTGTTTTGAGGGGGGTTTTTGCATGTATGCTATGGTTTGGTGCTTCCTGTTGTTCATTCATCACACAAGCTGCCATTTATCCCTATTATTAATTCTGATTTTAAAATATTAATGGGGATTCATAGAAATATCTCAGTAGTAAGGAGGTGTGAGATTAATACTGTCTCTTCCCCGGTCTAAAGGGAGGTATGTTTTCTCTTTTGCAGTAAAATCATAATTGTTGCAATTTATCAGCCATATAAATGTTATAAACTTTCTGCAGCTGGAATCCCAGACCTGTTATCTAGCCTCATTGTAAAACTTCCTTAGATACAAGGACCCACCCCCCCCCCCCATCTCTGGCAATGTACAGCTTTTCTTGCTCTAATACATCTTACTCAGCATATTCAGGGTGGTTTTCATCTCTCTATTTAAAGCCATTGCCTTCTGACTTTAAAATGTCACCAGACTGTTCTCTGTGCCTACACAGTCTTTTCTAGATGACTTTTCTATTTTGCTCCGTTGACGACAACAGTTCTTCAGAACTGGTGACTCCTGTATCCTCTTCCTATATCTACTAGTTGGAGATGGGCTTGAGTTACAAAATTCAGATCTAGATACTGAATCAAGTATTCCAAAGCTTGGGGTGTTCTGGACCAGGATTTTGGTTCAGATTTCCAAACTCTCTCTCCCTGGCCCAAAATAAGGGAAGTGTTATTAATACCTGAAGTTTTGTTTTGCATTCTATCTCTACTATTGAAGCTGCATCTAGTTGACCAGCACACTGCAAACCATGGAATTCCAGCTAGTGAATCTTCATTCAAAGGGCCGCATGTTTTGAAAATTTGTATATATTGTTGTCTTGTATACTAAGTTGGCACCATGTATAAATCATTGAAATATGCCAGGATGGGCCAGAGAGATGGTGTTTGTATCTAGATCTGGATAAGGTTGAGTCAGGGTTTAAGAGCTCAGGTTTGAAGTTGAATCAGAGCTAGGGTTCAGCAGCACCAAGATCACACAAGCTGATTTAATGAGATTTCGTCTGAGATAGCAGAAACCTTAAGGATCAGCTGCTTTTGTGAGATTTCTGCCATCTTGGGCCAAAGCTTCATGAGAGAAGAAAAACAATCCTCTGGATTGCAAGACCTGAGTTCACTTCCCTGTTCTGACGCAGACTTTCTGCGACACCTAGGGCAAATCGTTAAGCCGCTCTGTGCCTCAGTTTCCCCTCTGCAAAATAGGGATAATAGCATTTCCCAACCTTTCGGGGGTGTTAGGAGTATAAATACATTGAATATTTTGAGATGGTCAGATATGACGGTGATGGGGGGCAGATAAGTACATAAAATAGAATAGTTTGTTGACCATGTGGGATTTCAGCCACATTTCAGTGGGCGACCATAAGCAGACCCCTTTGGCTTCATATCCAACCCACAATCAAAATTCTAAGTGTACGTTTCAGTGAAGGGATTCAAAGCCAAATCTTTGTACCCCACCCCACCAAAATCTCAGCTGGCTCCAAATCAGTGATCTGATGTTGGCCTAGATCTACCAATTAATTAGTTAGTGATTAAATAAAAGGGAGGACTGATTTGGGCACTAAAACTGATTGAAGGCACCAGTTTAACAGCTGGACCATTTTTACATCAACGGCTTTCCTAGTGTGAGTTTTTCCATTGATTTTCCTACATAAATGTGAGATCCTGTCTCCTTTATTCCAGCCTAGCTTTGCCTTATAGGCAGTAGCCTATGGCAGCAAACTATCAGAGGCAACAAACTATACAGTGATTGTTTGGCTAGTGACTGCAGGTGTGTAAGGGGTGAATGTTTGTCTAGATGGTAAAACCCCTAGAGCAGGCCCTGTGTGTATTTCATCATCTGCATTACAATATCACCACAGCCTGTGTTAGTGCTGGCTTGCCAGGCAACCAAACCCCAGAACCAATCATGGCCAGCTGAGTTTCTGAAGTAGTTTCCAAGCTGCATGTTACCATTCTCTGTACCCGGAGTGACCAGCTGGGCTCCTTAAAGAGTCTCATTGAGCGCTACAGAATAGCTAGCTTGAAGATGCTTCATTTTAAGTAAGTCTCTCTCTCTGTCTCCTGACTACCTTACAAACCCTCGGCCTACGTTTGATCTCAAATCCTTGTATTCTAGCCAGCGTAGGGAGAATGCTATTTCGTGAGACTTTGACAATACTTAAAGAGATTACTTCAATCTCTTAAACAAATTTCAGTCTAGTTTTAAGATTAAGTACTGCCACTGAGATGTCCTTGTTGATTAAATCAGCATGATCTAACCTCACAGCTGGGGACTGGGGGCCAGAAGTCCTTAGTTTTATACTGACTCAGTTGTGTGCGATCTTGACCAAGTCACTCTAATGGCTCTCTGCCTCAGTTTACCTATCTGTCAGCCCCAATGTAAAAAACCTTTCAGATCCTCGGATGAAGGGTAATATAAGTGCAAAGTAGTGTTCAGGCTATGTACAATGTCATTTTCTTTTACAAATGTTGACATGTTTATTGCTTTCCATACTTATATTTAATATTTCAGATTCATTTAATATCTGCATGAGATTGATTAACAAAGGACTTGGGATGGTCTTAAAAATATCCAACTTTGTCTTTGTTCATGGCTGGTTTCAACCGTATATAGCTTAGTGATTTTTGACTTTGGTGCCCCGGTACAGGGTCTTGTGCATTTTAGCATACTCCAGGGTTCCATTCTGAATGCGGTCTTCAATGTACATCTGATAAGTGATTTCCCTGCTATGCCGTTAGTACGCAGCTTTCTCTTTCTATTGTATATGTTGGTATGGCTTTCTTTGTGTCTCTCTGATGTTTCAGAAATGATTAACCCTAGAAATGACTATGGTTTAGCCTTGGCTATATCACTCCAGGGTTCTTCAGAGCTGTGAGAAAAGTGACAATTTTTTTTTTTTTTTGGAGAGTTTGATGTGAAATTTTTCATCATTATGTTGTGGCCCAAGGTATAGCCCAGAAATTTTGTTTTGGATGAAAAATCTCCCAAATGGTCTGTTTTTCATCAAAAATATGCCAAATTAAAAATTCCTCCCTCCCCTTTTATTTTGACATGAACTGACTTCCCTCAAAGTTTTTAAGATTCTCCCATTTGAACAGGACCATGTTCAAGTCCAGATGGAAATTTCGTGGGGTTTTTGTTTTGGTTTTTTTTGGTGAAACTGGCCCGTTTTTAAAAATTCTAAATAAAAGATAAACACCACAATTAGTGAGGATTATGCCTTTGAGTCACTTTTTTTTTTTTCTTTTTGGCCCACCTTTCAGTTAGTGCAATTTGTTTGCCTCAGTTCTCAGTATCCCAGTTCTGGTACTTAGCTTGATTAGCATCCATCTGGTACCAATGTTCAGATTATGGTACGAAACCAAAGCTTTATAATAACATCAAAATCGTTAAATTGGTGCCTCTGTTCCTGCCGTACTATGTTCATTGTTGCTTCTTTTCTGAGGCTGAAAGTACATCTCGAGGTAGAGCGATTTAAACTGTGTATGTTCCAGCTTCTGCTGCCCCTTCTCCCAGAGCTGCCTGCTTCCAGCCCCTCACGGTGCTGTATTTCTGTGAGGTAATCCTTTCTAATCCGATTTATTACTGCAATCAAAATCTGAGTATGCTTTATTTTGAATCACATATGAATATTTAGCTCTTTGGGGCAGGAACTTGATCAGCCTACATGTCTGTAAAGAACTTCGCACATTCCTGGCATTAGAGGAGTAAATAATACAAATAATTTAATATGTCTAAGTTCTTAGGGACCCATTTCATTAAAAAAATTTTTTTTGCAAAATACAGCCAAGTGCTATGACATGAAAGTCTCACTTTAAGGTATGAGGCAGAATGGTCCAGTGTTTAGGGAATTAGCCTACGACTGGAGAAACTTGGGTGCTAGTACCCTGCTCTGAGGCATACTTTCTGTATGACCTTGGGCCAGTCACTTAGTGTCTGTCTGTGCCTTAGTTCCCCATTTATAAAATGAGGATAATAGCACTTTCCTGCTTCACAGAGATATTGTAAGGGTAAATACATTAAAGACTGTGATGTGCTTAGATACTATGTGATGGGGGGGCATATAAGTACCACAGATAAATAGGTATGTTTAAAAGAACAGAGAATCAATGGATCTTTAGTACTTCATATCTGAATAATAACTTACAATCATGTAGTGCTTTCTAAAGCATTCTCTTAAAATGTGCCCCAAAGCTGGAATGCACAAAGCCTGTGTAAGGGCCAGAACCACCACTGATTTCTGTGGAACTGGGCCAATTTATACCACTTGAAGATCTGACCCAGAATTCAGTTTCTCATTTTGCCTGAGCACTTAATAATTTATGTGCACACAAATACAAACATAAATAGATGCAGCTGCAGGATCTCAGGGTCCTGTTCAGGTTTCTCCTTTGAAAAATTGGCTCAATATACATAGGAAATATTTCACCCACTCAGCAGTGAGATGTAGCCCATCATGTGGGTAGAACAAGGCCACAGTTTAACAGCTCATGGTAACACTATATAGCAGTTCAAGACAGAAAGTGAAGATGAATTTTTTATCCAGTGGAAACTAAACAGGTAAGAGGGTTTAAGACAAAAATCCTTAGAGAAAAGAACAAATTAGCTTGAAAAGTAATTTAACAGAATGGTAATGCTCTAATACCATCTCTGCAAAAGCAGAATAGTTCAACCAGTGATGTACTCTTTTGAGGCTCAGTCCAATGCATATAAAGTCAATGGAAAGACTCCCCCAGCTTCAATGGCGGTTGGATCAATCCCTTGAGGTTTTTGGTTTGTCAGTTGCTTTTATTGTAACATGATTGTTTTCACAAAATATGCCATTGTAACTTGTTATGGTGATTAAGCTAATTTGTTAATTTCCAGAATGATACAGTTTCCGAATATGTACCGCATTTCAGTTCTTAAAAGCAGAATGTTAAATTCATTGCTGTATTAGTGTCATATTCATTATGTTCTGCAATATATTAAACCATAAACAATTTAGCCAAAAAATTCACAAGTCTGTAGAAAGAAAATTTCACACATGCTTAAAGTATATGTGATGACACGCAGTGCAGGCCACTATGATGATAAGCTATAAAGGAACCCCAGTCCCATTATCTAAAGGTCAGTGACCTGCAGTCTGTTTTAAACTAATTGTGTTGCCAGCCATTGTATTGCTCATTTCATTAATGGCCAGTTCATTGTACTCAATCTATTTGTTTATTACACACACCTGTTTGGAATGATCAGCTTCATTACACGTGTCTCTGACATTCCAGTGCCATAATCCACATGGAATTAAGTAGGCTTCCATGCATATGGAATAGATTAGGCATATAATGTTCTTTCACAGGAGGCAGCTGATAAGCACTGAGCTATCTCAGTCTATCCTTCTGTACAAGTCCTAGCAATGTCTCCCTGTCAAGCATTCCATTAACTCCTTCACTTCTTATTTCTTACAAAGCCACACGTAATTGTAATCTTTTTATTTTGCTGAGCTATTATCTCTCTGTGTTCCTGGTGGCCTAGCACTGAGATTTCATGGTACCACATTTTTCACTTAGTCTAAAATTGGGTTGGAAGAAGTCAGGGCAAAGGGCGCTTTCACTGAGCAGGCTGAAAGAAACTGTCTTGTCTAAAACTAAATCTTTGTTTGTAGCTACTTTTAATTCGGTGTCAGTTTAGAAGATGGCTTGTTTTACTGCAAGCAGGAATAATGAAGATCCTGATTTTACCACCTGTAATCCTGTCGAGTAGTACTTTATTCCATGGGGGTGCCCAATGGCACAGATCATGGCCCAGGCTATGCATCTGTGCACAATCATGGGAGAAATTAAACTTTTCCTGTGCACACATGCCTCTGTGCACAGGAATAAGGAGAAACTGCCCACCTCCTACTCCCCTCCACTGCATAAGAGGGCAAGAATTGGGCAAAGAGGGCAAGGAGTAGGCAGAGCCTTGGTTCCACCCAAGTGTGCCAGTCATCACCTTTCTGGTAAGGGATAATTGTACATTGCTATCCCACTGGAGCAAGTGGGCAAGCAGGGAGGAATTGTTCTGAGAAGCCCCATTCCTTCCCCGTGCTGCTCTTAGGGCAGCATCTCTAGTCACTAAACCTCACAGGGCAAATTGTATAGGGGGTACTTGTGGTGAAAGGCAGAATCAGGATGGCAGAATCAGGCTAAGAATCCCTACCAGATCCCCCACTCTGCTAGGATCAAGCCCCAGAACCATTCCTCTCCCATCATAGCATGAATACTGGCTGATCTCCCCTTTCCTTGGAAGGACCCACTATTAACACAACTCATCGTCAACTTCTGGAAAGTGTTTCTTTGTTTAACCAAAAACCTCCTTCCTAACTCTGAACTAAGTATTTCTGCATTAAAAAGGGAAAGTAGAAGACTGACTACAACCACCCCTCTCCCCTGCCCCACACAAAAAGGGTTGAAGCTCATTTACTCTTAAACAGAATTAAAGCCATTTTATAGATCATACATTTTGCTGGCCTGCTATATTAATCAATTAGGTGCACAAGCTGTCAACTCAAAAGCAAGCCTCTTAGGCTACTTCTTGAGAAGTTTGGATTCCAGAAGCTGTTGATCTATTGATACAGATAAGACCCATAGAGAGAGATTAGAATCAGGGCAAACACCCAGGAGAAGATTAAATAAAAATAACAACAATGATAAAATAGGTCTGGGAATGTGCAATGTGAAATTGTTGGAGTTCGCATTTCAATTAATAGCTGTTTATGTGTGTCTCCAAAAAGGCAATTTTGAGAAAGAGAGTCCACAAAAAAAAAAGCATTAATGATTCAGAGAGGGGAGAACAGAGAAATAGGCAAGTATCATCCATCTCAAAGGAGACAGGCAAGAGTAGTAGAAATGGAAGAAAAAACATGAGGCCTTTTAAAAAATTGTTCCTGTCATAAATATAAAGGGAAGGGTAACCACCTTTCTGTATACAGTGCTATAAAATCCCTCCTGGCCAGAGGCAACATCCTGTTACCTGTAAAGGGTTAAGAAGCTCAGCTAACCTGGCTGGCACCTGACCCAAAGGACTAATAAGGGAACAAGACACTTTCAAATCTTGCGGGGGAGGAGGAGAAAGTCTTTGGTTTGTGCTCTTTGTTTATATGTTGGTTCTCTCTTGGGACTGAGAGAGGCCAGACAGAAATCCATCTTTTCCAACCCATCCTAATCCAAGTCTCCAATATTGCAACTAGTATAGGTAAGCCAGGCAAGGCGGATTAGTTTATCTTTTGTTTTATGTGAATTTTCCCTGTGTTAAGAGGGAGGTTTATTCCTGTTTTCTATAACTTTAAGGTTTTGCCCAGAGGGGGATCCTCTGTGTTTTGAATCTGAATACCCTGTAAAGTATTTTCCATCCTGATTTTACAGAGGTGATTCTTTTACCTTTTCTTTAATTAAAATTCTTCTTTTAAGAACCTGATTGATTTTTCATTGTTCTTAAGATCCAGGGTTTGGGTCTGTGTTCACTTGTACAAATTGCTGAGGATTATTATCAAGCCTTCCCCAGGAAAGGGGGTGTAAGGCTTGGGGGGATATTTTGGGGGAAGACGTCTCCAAGTGGGCTCTTTCCCTGTTCTTTGTTTAAAACGCTTGGTGGTGGCAGCATCTGGTTCGAGGCAACATCTGTACCTTGGGGAACTGTTTAACCTAAGCTGGTAAGAATAAGCTTAGGGGGTCTTTCATGTGGGTCACCACATCTGTACCCTAGAGTTCAGAGTGGGAAGGAACCCTGACAGTTCCCTAAAGTGTTTTAGAACAAAACAATTGGCATGAGTAACTCTCCAGGACCTGAGCACTCCTACAGAATTGAAGCCAGTTAGAAAGCTCACAGTTGGACAATCTAACCCTGCGCCCATTGATGTCAATGGGGATTTTAACATGATCATAAATAGGAGCTGGATTGGGCCCCAATGGTGAAATTCACCACGGTGAAGAGGGCCACAGCAAGGTCTATGGCCCACTTAAGTCCCACTCAAGCTCTATTTTGAGGGCTTAAGCAACACACAGCCTCTGTGCTGTCCCTTGGCATAGGGGTGAATTGCACCCTATAGGAGAATCCTGACTACTGCTGAATGGATTTCAGTGGTTTGGGCTCACAAAGGCTCATACAATCCTTTTTTGGATTTGGTTCCTGCATATCTCACATCTTAGGGTTTGCACCTCATTATTTATTATTATTGATTTATTTATTGAATTTGCAGTAGCATTTAGAGGCCCAGTCATGAGTCAGGATCCTGATCTGCCAGGAGCTGAACACACATAATGAAAAGACAGTCCCTGCCCCAAAGAGCGCACAGTAGTGTTAGTTTCATTTTGAGTTTTAGCTTCAAGTCCAGACTTAGACCAGGTGCTACCTCTTGACTTCAGTGGCTGTATCTTATTACACTGGGTCTAAATTTGTCTCAAAGCAAAATTCAACCAAAACAGCCACATTTTGCTTGGTTTCAGGTGAAAACTTGAGTTGTGTAAACTTGTGGGGAAATTTTCACACAACTTTCCACAAGGTTCATTTTATCTCATTTTGAGCCCCTAGGAATGCTGCAATTTTGCAAAAAATATTATGAAAATTACATGTCAGACAAATATTCAAAACCATCCGTTTCCCACATTTCTGTAGTGCAAAAGTTTAGGTTGAAAATATTTCACGTTGTAATCTTTTAAATTGAAAGGGTGGGTCCTGTCTGTCAACAAAGAATGTCACAGAATTTTTGCAAGCAACAGCACCAAGTGTGAACTTGTCATAATATGTGAAAATACTCCTAGAGGCCTTAATCCAGTAAAGCATTTAAGCACATGCTTAACTTTAACGCTACTCTCATGAGCATCTGACTTCAATAGAACCACTCATATGCTTTAAGTTAAGCTTGTGCCTTAAGTGATTTGTTGCATCTGGGCTATGATCTAGTGCAACACCTCAGCATAAAAACCAAACATGGTCACGGTCTGCAGGATTTTTTTCCATTAATTTGATTTCTTGTAAGGATTAATCTTATCATAATAATAATAAATATTACCTAGCTAGTGTTTTTCAACAGTACATCTCAAAGCAGTTTACAAAGGATCCTCATTTCAATGATGAAGCAATTGAGGTGCAGAGATGTGAATTGACTTGCCCAAGATCACTCAATCAGGCTGTTGGCAGAACTGGGAAGAGAACGCTGGTCTCCTCACTTCCTGGCCAATTCTCTGTCTCCTAGGGCATGATGCTGCCTCTTCAGAGAGAGTTCCAGTTTGGCCTTCACTCACATTTTACCATATGATCCCTGAGTATAGAATTCAGCCTTTCAACAGCAGAGGCCTCCCCTTTCTGTGTCTCTCACATCTGCTCTTCCAGACCTTTTTGATAGCACCTGTTCAAGGGTGATGAGCTGTTATTAACCACTGTTCACTGAGGAGAATGCCGTAACATTTTCACAGCTCAAATTTCTTGCAAATGTTTCACATATTTCTAATGGACACAATGCAAAGCCACCAAGTTTTGCACAGTTTCCACTCCTCAAACATAAATCGACCCAGGCTCTGATTCTACTGTGACTTGGCCCAAGTTTGCCAATATTGCTGAATCTGGACCGATGTTCAGTTTGTAACCAAAGTTTTGCATAGCTCTGTGATCCTGTCGTCTGGTGGCAACACAATGTGCAGCCCCAGAAGGGATCTAAACCAGCACCCTGGCTGCCAGGAGCTGCAAAAAGACTGTGGCCTTTTTCATGGGAGTCAAGGAGCTGCTTGTGTCTCTTACTGTGGCCTACCTCGGGTGGAGGCAATGAGTAGCACTGACGGATTCTAGAAGGAGTCATACTCAGCCATCCTCTACCTAAAGCAGGATCTCAGCAAGGTGGGGCTTTTGTCAGAAGAAGGGGGTGTAGATAAGGGGGGAGGTGGCAATGAACTACATGGCTCACAAGGGAGAGGGCTGAAAGAGAACGGCCCATCAGTTATGGAGTCTTAATGTAGCTAGATCCATCCCTGTTGCTCCTATGCACACTGATTTTTGCATTTAAAAAATGTGAATCCCTGTGTAACAGCCAGATATCCACAGTAGTATTAAAGACCCAGGGACAGTTGTTCAGCTGGTGTAAATCTGCATAACACTATTGAAATCCGCAGAGTTACGGCATCTAACCCTGCTGAAGAACTGGGTCACATGGTCTAGTGGAAAATACTAGCAGAAGTGGTTAGCATGGTGAGGGGAGGGAAAGAAAGAAGTAGGCAGATGGGAAAGGCTAGGAAGATGAGTTAGAGAAGAAGGAGACGAAGGGCCAAAGAGGAGGTAAAAGCACCATTTCTGACCCAATCTCCATAAGCACGATTGTTCCATAAAGATCAATCTGGAGCATTTGGCCCAAGAGAGGCATATTATTTCCTCCTAGCATTTATATTTTACTTTTACCTCTTGCCACAATGGAAATTCAAGTCTTACATTCAGTCAAAGCTGAGCATTTTATCGCTTTTCCAGTCAACTGCCTGAGCCAGATGTTTAAAATTTATCACCAGTAGCTCTGTGAGTACTGGATATGTAAGTAAATGAAAAATCAACCTTTTGCACTATGTCCCAGAGAAGTTTTTTTTTCCTTTGGCCTGCTGAAGCAGTTGGCTATCAGAATATGTGGCTTTCAAAAGTGGTTTGCTAACGACAATGTTATAGCTATTGGAAAATGAATCTTGCAGCTATCGGAGAGCACTGTTCTGTCAAGCCAGTTTGCTATTACAAAATTCTGTATTTGCAGCACAGGTCTGTGGCTTGCTACCAAATAGGTTTGCCAACCTTTTGTTGCCACTTTTTTGATGTTGTAAAGAGAAAAATCTTATTTCATCTGGAAGTTAAAAAGCTACAGAAGAATGGGAATATCAGTCCAGCACGTTAACTTTTCTCTGTACCACTAAGAATCTTGTGTCATTCCTTGAAAAATCCCCTTTATTCCCTGGCACTATTATAACCACAATGCTTCCGCCAGACAGGGAGGAGACAGCATTTCCTTTGACATTTGTTCATGCCACACCTGAACTGATGGAAGAATCAGCACTGGGTGATGGAAAATGCTCTTCTACCCAGGGGCTCTGCAGTATTCTCAGTCATAAAGGACTAAGGAGCAAACACTATTATTAGAGGCCATGTGATCCAATGACCTGGGTTCTAGTCCTGGCTCTGCCACTGATCTGTTGCATGACCCTGGGCAAGTTATTTCACCTCTATCCACCCCATCACAGAGGTGACTGATCCTGCCTTAACATGAAGGAGGAGGTCCATGCCCAGACAGTCCACTCCATGTGGATCCTGGGGTATGATGCTGGCCCATTATGTTCACATGCACAGAGGAATAGCTTCGCTTGCTGTTAAAGTAAAGCCACCTTGGGCATAGAACACAGCCACTATTGTAACAGTGCCAAAGGAACCATGCCAAAGGGGTCAAAGATGAGACATGTGAAATGCAATTAAAAGTAAAGGTGCAATTTGACCAGGAGTCTGGGGCTAACATGGAAAATATGGGACTTATGGAAAATAGCATGGGATCACAAGTAGTTAGGATCCTCTTTATTTATATTCCATCTGCAAAATGGCATCTACAGTAGCACCATGCTCTGTAGCACCTGCTAAGGCAACGATTTAGCCAAGACTTAGCGGAGAGTGTCAGCTATTGTGACACCAGTATTACTTTCTGCTGCACTTATAGTTTCACTATGTTCTGAGGTTTCCCATTAAAAACCGACTGACCAGGTCCAAACCTTCTTAGTTTGGAAAATCTGACAAGATTACAGTGAAAAGTGGTATTTAAAAATCTGATCCAAAACCCATTGAAGTCAATGGAAGTCAATTCATTCCAGTGGGCATTAGATCAGAACCTGAACAGCTAAACTAAATGTCATCACACTTTACACATCTGTCAATTTCAGCTTTGCTTATTTGAATGTGAAGACCCTATAGCTCTGACCTAAACAGCTCAGATATGACTATTCATGCAGCGCCATACAGATGCATAGGTGTGAGCCAAATTCTGTTTATTGCACAGGACCTTGCCGTGTCATTCATACAAAAAGTAGCATTTACTTGCTTTACTATGTATATGTATTCAAAGCAATGGCATTGGAGGACCTGGCTGGATTATGAAACCTATTTTTCAGGGAAGTAGGGAGCGCATCAGAGAAATTTCTTTGTTATAAAATTTCTGATCTCCCCCTTGAATCCGGAGGGTTGATGAGTTCTATTTTAATGGCCTTTTAAAAGAGACTCAGTTATTCCCATGCTTGTTTAAACCCCAGCAGCTCTTTAATGACTGCACTGGCACCTTCTAGTAAGGGCAGAATAATCGTTAGCTTCCGAGTTTAGCCAACAAGCACTAATGACTAGTGAAGACATGTGTGTTTTAATAGAAGTTTTATGGGCATTTTCCTCTCTCTTAGGAGGAGTAAACATAGCAGAGGTTTGAAATTTTCTTTTATTTATCTCTCTGGCAAAAGATCTTATAATTCCCATGGAAGTGCTCATGATAGTTTACAGCCACTGGTAGGTGTAAAGTTAAGGAGCCGTCATGAGGCAGAGTTTACAGCATTAGCTGGTTTTGCCACAGCTGACGACAGCAAAAGTACAGTAAGCCTCAGCTTGGACGTATTTTATTACCCCAGCTACTTCGGTGCAAAGTACTTTGAAAAGGCAGAATGTTAGGGTGCATACTAAACGGCTACACGAAGGGTTACGGGCCTGATCCTTCCGGCTTTAGGCTCTGCACACAGTTTTTGTACCAGGATAACTATGTCAATTAGGGGTGTGATTTCTTACCAATATAGTTATCCTGTATAACCCCAAATGCAGACACAGTTTTACCATTATACTAGTGCCTTATACAGCTTATATAGCTTATTGCCCTTCCAGTACTGGAATAGCTATACCAATAATGTACATTGATACAGATATAACTGTTTCCACAGTAGGGGATATACTGGTATAGTTAATGTGATGCAACTTTCTAGCATAGGCAACACCTTTGCACAGGGGTGAATTTTATCCAAACTGACTAAGAGCAGGGACAATCAAAATCCCAGTCAAGCCCTTTTGAAAGGAGCACTTAGGTGGCATACAGGCCTCATACTGTCTTTCTGCACAGGGGCTAATTTCCTCCTTTGAATATTACCTTAAAAGCAATGGGGCTGCTCATGGCATACGGTACTGTTCACTGTATGCGGCACTGAAGTCCCACTTACGCCCTATTTTGAGGCCTTCAGTGCTGCATAGACCCTGTGTTGACCCTCCACACAGGGACAAATTTCACCCAAGGCCCAGAAGGTTGGGCTGGCATAATCAGGCTCTCCATTAGCATGTGAGAGGCGTTCTGATGTACCAAATGGGGGTGTGCTTTCTTTTCCAAGTGATTTATTGTAAAATTATTCATAATCATTTTATTACATGAAGTACATACTAGCAGCTGAATTGCCCTTACTCAGGAGTTGGGTGCTTTTTGTCAATGTGATTCCTTAGCCAAGTGTAATGCCATTAAATGATTGGATTTTATTGTATATATTGACTTGGTGTCACAGATGATTTTCATTCCCCCCTATTACGCTTATAAATAAAAACATCTGCCATAATTAGAAAATATGACCATTTTAAAACCTCCATTATTTTCCCCCTATTAATCTAAGAGCTGGGCAGATGTTTACTAATACCTTTTGACATTACATTCATCAACTGTTGCCTAGAATAAAATGGTTGAGATGCGATATTGCACCTGAGTTAAACAAGAAAGGATCTGGCTGAATCCAGGTTTCTGTTTAACGCAAGGAGGAATTTTGGTTTTCAGTCTAAGTACTTCTTAAAATTTTACCTCTCTCCTGGCCCAGAGTGTGCAACGATCTGCAGCTGGTCCTTCCTTTATGTAAAGGTCAAAATTCAGCATGGACTTGCTATACCCATTGAAATGAATTCTGGTTTTAAATGTTAACAAGGTTAGAACAAAGGGTGTTTCCTTCCACATCGTGCCAGTCTTGAGGTCTGTTTTTAGAATCTTTCTCCAGAAATCAGCTTCAGATTTTGGGAACTTTTCTCAATTTAATTAATAGAAATTAAAAAGTACCCACACAGTTATAGTCCGAATGCTAAAATCTCCAATGGGACTACAATAAAAAAGGGTAAAAATGAGTATTTTGGTCTGTCACTATGGCAGAACCAAACCCAAGTGTTTCTGTTCTATTCTATATAGGTTCTTACACCTCACTCATCACCATAATATCGGAGTCCTTCCAAGAGTGCATTAAGCAATGTGACTTCACATCTCTTCCATATTGTTTGTTCTTTCATCCTCCCCTCTGCCCCAGGATAGAATCATATGTAGTGGCGTCTCTCGGTTTGGTAGGGCTTTAGGTTTTTTATGTGTTAATACAAGAGAAGGCAAGGTCAAAGAAATGTACTTTTACTTGGAGTGAAAGGTGGTGAGGTTTGTGATGGTCCTTAGTTCCTGGAGGAGCTCATTCCACAGCCTCAGACAGGCCCCTGAGAAAGTTCTGTCTCCCACACAGATAATTTTTTCTCTTACTGCAAACAGTTCCACTGGGCCAAATGAACACAGTTGTTGATCATGGTCTTCATCACAGCACCTTTGGCTATCTTCATATCCTAGGCCCAGGCCATGGAGCACTTTGAAGATAAAGACCGAGACCTTGAATTTGATTTGAAATTGTATGAGAGGCCAGTTCACAGCGTGAAGGACAGGTCTGAAGTATTCATGGTAGCCTGTGTTGCTGAGGAGATGCTCTGAACACTCGCTTAGGAAGATGTAGACTAACACCTTTAGATACTTTGAGTTACTTATATTGTACGCTGTGAGGAGCTTGGGATGCAACAGGACCAGCATAAATGATCTAAAAGATGTTAGCTGTTGTCTTAACTAGCTTTAAGAGGGCTTTTCAATCAGGTTAAGCTAACTCAATTGAATGAGCACAATTGCAGAAAAGAACCATTTTGCCTATCAAGACGGGGCCTGAAGAAGAGCAACATTTCTGGTGAAATCTATCTTCTCCTTCTATTTGTTTTTTAATGGGGAACATGATGATATGTCCCAGGAGCAGCTTTGCAATGAGAGATCTGTAATGTGTGTGTGTATCCCGGTGGAAGTAACCTTCAAGGTCAGTGTTGAAAAACAGCATCACTTGGGTTTGATTTGAACGTTCCTTGTGTGATTACCAGAGCTCAAGGGAATATTAGAGAGGCATGGGCAAGGGGTTGCATACAGAGAGCAGAAAGGTGAAAAATGAAAAGGAGGCTGCTACACTTCCCTAAAATATTCAGCAGGCAAAATTAACTCACTTTTCTCTGCTTCCTAATGTCCATCTCCTCATTTAATCAACAGCAATACTAAATTCATTGTAGAAGCTTTTTGTTGTTGGAGAGAAAGATGGATGAGCGCCTGCCGGGGGGAATACTGGGAGTGTGGAGTAAAAGATTAAAAAGGAAGAACAGGATTTGTCAGATGAAGTTTCTCTGAACCAGTTCCCGTTGGAACTCGAGGGCAGGCCCAGGCTTCCACGGTACTGCATGGTCTGCAGCAGTAGATGCGAGTTTCCGCAGCTTTGAGTTGGTTGTAATTTCCCGCATAACGTTTGGCAGGTTTGGATGGTGAACTTTTCCTTTGATCCTGATCATTCCTGTCATTCCACAACTGTTGGATGGCAGCTGGCCTGTGCGATGTTTCAGGACCCGGTAAGCAAACTATTCTGATCCCCATCCCCCACCTCCCTCTCTCTCTCTGTCTCTCAGCCTGAAGGGCCATGGAATATTCAGAGTAGCAGACACATACACAACACCCATTGCTTCAGATGCTGTGTGAGCCAATGGAAATAATGAGCACAATAAAGCCCTGCAAACACATGAAGCCTTGGGCATCAGTGGTGCAATCCTGCAGCCTTGAATAAAGCCATCAGAATACTGCGATGACCAAGTCCAGTGCGAGGCCAGGTGGCTCTCCAACTTGGAAGTGGCCCATACGATAAGCAGTAAAGGGACATTTATCTGTGTCTCATTCCTTGATCATGAGTACTCATTGCCTATGGGGCAGATTAACTAGCTGCCTGCTTTGTGAGTTTCCCATAGTTCTCCAACATTCAGCCCCGAGAAGAAAGAGTGGCAAATGCAGGTGCCAGTTGGTGCTGGCCAATAAAGCATCACAGCTTTCATAACCTTGTATATGTGGGAGGGATGGACGAAGCTTGTCCCATGTTTGTCCAGGGAAGGGTTAAAGTCTTATTCCAGACCAAGAAGTTAGCAGGTGTTTTTCCTCAGCAGAGGCACCGCATGGGAACTAATGTGAGAAGGGGTGGACTAGGCTTACTGGTGATGATTCCTCTTCAGGAAGAGGTGTTTGGACTCATTGGCTTCAGAAGCTGAATTGAAAGGGAAGTGGCTGTGTCCTGATGCAAGAGAACATTTTGGGACTAGCTGCAGTAAGCCAGCCTTAGTTTCCTTTGAAATACTCAGGTGTCAGGAAACCTCACTTCCTTGTTTTGTATAGACTGTGGCTGTTTGCTTTGCATTTGACTTTGGATACAGGATTTGTTTTACTTGTTGCTGAGAGCTGAGGAAAAGCGCTTCCCAGAGGCAGCTGCTTGCATTGCACGTCAAGCTTAACTGGTCCCACATAACCCAGGAACTCTGTTGTATTTTCTTGAGTGCCATCTCCTGGTAACTTACCTAGTAACTACATATACACAGACATAAAGTATAATACTCATAGCAGCTGATCAATTCCCACTACAGGATCTCGATACATTAAGGAGAGAGTTGGGCTGGAGCCCCAGAGTTTGGATGGGGGTGTGTTGGATCTTGGATTTAGGTTTGTTACATTACATGGATATGGGACAGTGTAAAGCTGTATCTAGGTCTGAGTTTCCTCAAATCCTGGTCATGTTGGGATTTGAGATTTTGGTTTGGCCTATTGTAGACATAAATGCCAGATATGAAGTTGGGTGCTAGAGATTGTAACAGACTGTGATGATCCTTTAAAGGTAGGCACAACCCAGAACACCTGTTCTGCAGCCTTGCCCTCTTTAAGGCCAGGTTTCTGAGAGCTGTGTAATCTCCACTAGGGTCATGTGACTGATCTGATCGTATGACTAGGCTGAGAGAAATGCCTGCTTGTAGAAGAGGCAGGAAATAAAAGGCATGTCTGGTCTCATATATCACCACATATATGTCCATTGAACAGCTACTGATTCAGTAAAATATTTTGCCCCACTTTATACCAGGCAGCAAACAGATGGCAAACTATCCCCTTCAGATTTGCCTCTCCTCAGATAGGAACAGAATTCTCTTGTCCACACTAAACAGGGGAACAATGTAGAGTCTTGGTGTATTTCCAAATACAGGCTGCACTACATGACCGCACACTAGTGGGAAGCAGTGTGGGCTAGTGGATAGAGCACTGAACTGGTACTCCAAAGACCTGGGTGCTAGTCCCAGCTTGGCCTCTGGCCTTCTGGGTGACCTTGGGCAAGTCATTTCCCTGGTCTGTGCCTCTGTTTCCCTATCTGTAAAACGGGGCGAATGACACTGATCTCCTTTGTAAAGCACTTTGTAATCTCCTGATGAAAAGTTCTAGGTAAGATCCAGGTGTTATTACTGTCTGACTATGATTGTTACGGTGGGCCAAATTCTGTGGTGCTGTATAGCTGTGCAAGTCTCTTGATGGTAGGGGTAGTGCTGCATATAAGGAATTTGGATGGGATTTAGGAGATCTGGGTTTGCCACAGACTTCCTGTGTAATTATGGACAACATCTTGCTATGCCTCGATTCCCCCTCTGTTACATGGGAATAATGAGGTGCTCAAATACTGTAAACAACTGAAGCAACATTGTGTTTGACCCATTATGATCAAATTTTCACCACTGCATGTCCCTGCTCCTCCAACCCACATCCCCAAACAAGCTGATGTGGAAGTGGCTCAGCAGGGGCATCAAGAACATGTCACAGATGCATTAACGTGGTCCAATTTTTCATAATTCTTCACTGAGCAGCTGTCATATGCATAGTCCCCTAGCCCTTAGTATCACCATTTTGCAGCACTGTGTTGACAAAGCCAATAACTCAAACTGCTTTCACCAGTACACCTGACTAAGACACACTCACCATGCCCCTGATATTGGGGAGTGTCTGGTATTGTATATTCTGTCATTCCACTCAGTTCCTAGCAAGCACCTAAAGTGTAAATGGCTTTATACCAGTGCAAGTGTTCTCCAAGCATGTCCTGTATGGCAGTCATTTACATTTCTATCTCTTTGGTGCTGCCTAATTGAGACAGGGCAGGGCTGAGAGAGAAGTTTTTTTATGTTTGCAGCTCTTACAAAACAGGATGGGCCATAAAGGAAAAAGGTCAAACTATTGCAGCGTTTGTGTGTCATGGTCAGTCTCAGTGTATCAGGATTAACGGAGAGTGCCTGCAACAAGCACATAGCCTCCACTTTTACTTGTAGGAGCTACATCTCCCCGGTTATCAAGAGTGATAAACGCAGGGGAGAGACAGGAAGGAAGAGCCAGGTCATTCAGTGATCATGTTGCATAGCTTCTTCTCACACTCAGTACAGCAAGGGGATTCTAGAGAGGCACATTTATAGTGTGGCAGTTTCCAGCACACACCAGTCAGAGGCAGTGAGAGATCCAGCTGCCTCCTAATTGATGAGGTCTGTAGACTCAGACCCCTCAACAAGTATCTCTTTTGAGTCTAAGGTCTGATCACTGGATGATACTGTGGTCAGATGTAACTCTGTCACGTCAGAGCATTGCTCTTCGGATGATATTATTCACCCCCAGATCTTCTCCTCTCCTTGATGGAAAGGAATTTTCTGCTGGGCATTTTGCACTCGAACTTCAGTACCTGGACATGTGTCTTCCATGAGCTACTAGAAAATAATCTCCTAAAAATGAAATAGGTGTTACATGTCCAGTCTGGCATCCAGAGCATCATGATGAGTTTCTGCTGCAACCAATTTTGTTGCCACAAATTCCCTGAGGCATTCTTGCCCAGCACTATTTAAAAGGGGAACATTCAGTGTGCCCTGGGGAAGTGAAGCATGAAAGTCCTGTTATCACTGACAGAAGTTTTGCCGCCAGTTCCCCATCTGCTGTGCTGAATGTTAACTTCTAATATTGGCACTTCAGCTGAAATAATAAATAGGGGCTCCAAATCAAACAACATATTAGTCAGTCAGATCCTTGGTCAGTGCCAGGCCTTGGTCTGAAAGGATTTGGCACAGACATTCTTGTTTCAGGAGAGTGAAAAGACCAAAGAAAATCACATTGTAACCTTTTGCTGATCTAGGGGAAATGCGAGCATAGAACAGTACTAAATAATGGGTCAAAACCAGAACCATTTATTCCTAGTCTCTGTCAGATTTGGGGGCTCAAATGAAATGGGACCTGGCTAGGAATAACCTCAGGTTTTAGTTTTGCAAAACCTAAGCCACCCTCAAATTTTGCCCATCTCCACGGGGTTCTGCAAAGCTCCTTCTTGCAAATGATATCTAGAAACAGCCTAAAATAGCACAGAAGGCAAGAAAATCATCTGAACAAGGATTAATAGTGGCTTTAACTAGTGTCCGTGCAACTCATGGAAATGTCCATTTATCTCAGCTGAACCAAGGCTGGACCCTTAGATTCTATTGCAAGGAACCATGATTAGGGTGAAAAAAATCTGCCTCCTTATATAAAAAAAAGAAACCATCGTTGTCCAACGGTAATAGTACTGCAGCGTCATTCTTACAAACTGTACGTTTGCTGTAATTAATAGAGATTACAGCCATAGGAAAAATTGCAGCCGCTGTGCCAGCTCTTAGCATAGTTGCGATTTCTGTATTGGGGTATTTAGCCTGAAACTGTTGTGCTTTTTGTTTTGTTTTTTGCTGCATCTTTACATTTCTCAGAACCCTGCTAAAACAGCAAGTGTTTTGTTCTCATTGCTTCTGTTGCCCGGTATAGAAGGGAGATGCACATTGTAGTCTCTCAAGGAGACTTGGCTTTTGTTCTTTCTTATTGTTGGCTTTCCTGAATCTATGCTAAATTGGTTTTAGACTAAAAGTCTGCTATGAAAACATAATGTACCCAAGTTTTGGCTCACCAGCCAACAGGCAGCTCCACTTAGTAAATTATAAAAAGTTTTTTCAGGGTACTATAATGAATCATAGAATATCAGGGTTGGAAGGGACCTCAGGAGGTCATTTAGTCCAACCCCCTGCTCAAAGCAAGACCGATCCCCAATTAAATCATCCCAGCCAGGGCTTTGTCAAGCATGACCTTAAAAACTTCTAAGGAAGGAGATTCCACCACCTCCCGAGGTAACGCATTCCAGTGTTTCACCACCTTCCTAGTGATATTTTCCTAATATCCAACCTAAATCTCCCCCACTGCAACTTGAGACCATTACTCCTTGTTCTGTCATCTGCTACCACTGAGAACAGTCTAGAGCCATCCTCTTTGGAACCCCCTTTCAGGTAGTTGAAAGCAGCTATCAAATCCCCCCTCATTCTTCTGTTCCGCAGACTAAACAATCCCAGTTCCCTCAATCTCTCCTCATAACTCATGTGTTTCAGTCCCCTAATCATTTTTGTTGCCCTCTGCTGGACTCTTTCCAATTTTTCCACATCCTTCTTGTAGTGTGGGGCCCAAACCTAGACACAGTACTCCAGATGAAGCCTCACCAATGTCGAATAGAGGGGAACGATCACATCCCTCGATCTGCTGGCAATGCCCCTACTTATACATCCCAAAATGCCATTGCCCTTCTTGGCAACAACAGCACACTGTTGACTCATATCCAGCTTCTCGTCCACTGTAACCCCTAGGTCCTTTTCTGCAGAACTGCTGCCGAGCCATTCGGTCCCTAGTCTGTAGCGGTGCATTGGATTCTTCCGTCCTAAGTGCAGGACTCTGCACTTGTCCTTGTTGAACCTCATCAGCTTTCTTTTGGCCCAATCCTCCAATTTGTCTAGGTCCCTCTGTATCCTATCCCTACCCTCCAGCGTATCTACCTCTCCTCTCAGTTTAGTGTCATCTGCAAACTTGTGGAGGGTGCAATCCACACCATCCTCCAGATCATTAATGAAGATATTGAACAAAACCAGCCCAGGACTGACCCTTGGGGCACTCCACTTGATACTGGCTGCCAACTAGACATGGAGCCATTGATCACTACCTGTTGAGCCCGACAATCTCGCCAGCTTTCTATCCACCTGATAGTCCATTCATCCAGCCCATACTTCTTTAACTTGCTGGCAAGAATACTGTGGGAGACCGTGTCAAAAGCTTTGCTGAAGTCAAGGAATAACACGTCCACCGCTGACTGTTCCCGATCACTTTCCACTCATCTAAGTGCTTCAGAATTGATTCCTTGAGGACCTGCTCCCTGATTTTTCCAGGGACTGAGGTGAGGCTGACTGGCCTGTAGTTCCCAGGATCCTCCTTCTTCCCTTTTTTAAAGATGGGCACTACATTAGCCTTTTTCCAGTCGTCCGGGACTTCCCCCGATCGCCATGAGTTTTCAAAGATAATGGCCAATGGCTCTGCAATCACACCCGCCAACTCCTTTAGCACTCGCGGGTGCAATGTGACCCAAACATTCACATTCTCTGTAAAAAACTGCAATAAATATATATAAAAATATATCTCTGGTGCCTTTCTAGGGCAGCTTTTTAAGCCATAAGACTGTGTTTTGGACATTGACCTAGCGGCTGGTGAATTTCAAATAGCAAAGTGCTGCATGTGGACAGGAGGTAGGCTGGAATGAAAAGGTGCCAGCCCCGAGAAGTGCTCTTCTGTGAAATGTACTGTATTACAATGTGGCAAAGAGGAAAGATGGTCTTGAGGTTATAGCACTAGACTGAGACTCGGGAGATTTGGGCTCAATTTCTGCCACGAACTTCCTATGTGACCTTGGAAGCCCACTTTGTCTTTCTGTCCTTCCATTCCCTATCTGTAAGGTGGGAGTAATAATACTTCCTTTTTATCTCTCTAGTCTATTTAGATTTTAAGTTCTCTGGAGCAGGGGCACTCTCTTAGTAGGTGTAAATACAGCCCCTAGTACAATGCTGTAATCGGTTTGGTCTTGCAAGGCTGGTTGGGACTGGGTTATGGGATCTTTACAACAACCCTGGACTTTACAGGCGGTAGCACAATTCTGTAACATGCTGGTAACACACAATGACCCCATAAGCAAGACAAAACTGTGTTCTAATACAATGGCCCAACAAGGCTTTCACTGTAATTATTTTATTAAACTAGAACTACCAGAGGGAATGGTGGCTTTCTTCCAAAGTTCTATCTGCACCTTTATGCACACAATTTAACCAAGTGGAAAAAAAGGAAGCCAGAGGCAAGTTCAATCCCCTTGTGCCCTGATCCCCCTGGCTGTTCATGAATGAATGATTACTCCAGATCAGGCCTATCCATTGTCTGCCAGCCAGGACTGTGTCTCTGTTGCAAGATAATATCATTCAAATCCACCCATTTCTTAGTTCCTAAGGTGACAACTAATTTCTGCTCAAAAGTCCTTGTCAGGTTCCAGAAGAGGTACTGTTCATAGCTTGTATTTGCATACATCCCTCCTGAATGCAGAATTGTATCATTCTGTGGCAGGGACAAAGAGGAGACTGATTGCTGATGGAATTGTGACAGCCATTGAGCACACAAAACAAGATTATACTTGCACAGTTCCTTTCATCCAAGGATCTTAGAGCATTTTCCAAACATCAATTAATTGTTCCTCACAATAGCCCAGTGTGTTTAGAAAGAGTGCTACACGTTCAATTTTACAGATGAGGAAGCTGAACGTAAGAATGGCATCACTGGGTCAGACCAATGGTCCATCTAGCCCAATAGCCTGTCTTCTGACAGTGGCCAATGACAGGTGCTTCAGAGGGAATTAATAGAACAGGGAATCATTGAGTAATCCATCCCCTGTCAGCCACGCCCAGTTTCTGGTAATGAGAGACTAGAGACACCAGAGCATGAGGTGGCATCCCTGACCATCTTGGCTAATAGCCATTGAGGGATCTATCCTCCATGAATTTATTTAGGTTTTTTTTTTTAACCCTGTTATAGTTTTGGCCTTTACAGCATCCCCAGGCAATGAGTTCCACAAGTTGACTATGCATTATATGAAGAAGTATTTCCTTTTGTATGCTTTAAACCTACTGCTTATTAATTTCATTGAGTGGCCTCTGATTCTTGTGTTATGTGAAGGAGTAAATAACACTTGCCTATTCACTTTCTCCACGCCAGTCACAGTTTTATAGATCTCTGTCATAGCCCCCTCGTAGTCATCTCCTTTCCAAGCTGAAAAGTCCCGGTCTTCTTAATCTTTCCTCAAAAAGAAGCTGTTCCATACCCTTAATCATATTTTTTGCCCTTCTTTGTACCTTTTCCCATTCTAATATATCTTTTTTTGGAGATGGGACTACCAGAACTGCATGCAGTATTCAAGGTGTGGGTATATCGTGGATTTATATATGATCATTATAATGATACTTTCTATCTTATCTATCCCTTTCCTAATGCTTCTTAACATTCTATTAGCTTTTTCGACTGCAGCTGCACATTGAGCAGATGTTTTTCAAAGAACTATCCACAGTGACTCCAAGATCTCTTTCTTGAGTGGTAACAGCTAATTTAGAATCCATCATTTTGTATATAAAGCTGGGATTATGTTTTCCAATGTGCACTACTTTGCATTTATCAACACTGAATTTCATCCACCATTTTGTTACCCCATCACCCCATCTTGTGAGATCCCTTTGTAACTCTTATCTGATGCAAAGAGAGGGTAAGTGACTTGCCTGAAGTCACACACCGAGCCAGTGGCAGAGCTAAGAATAAAGTGCAGAAGTTCAGATTCCCTGTTCCCTGCTCTGATCATTCATTAGATTACAGGTTTTATAGTCCCCGGCAGTTACTCCACAGAAAGATAGGTTGCCTGTAGTGATAATACGTCTTTAAACTAAACTTGAAGTAAGAAATCCACCTGCTTGTTAGGAAGGCAGTGTAGCCTTAGCTCAGGTCTATAACACCAAAAATCTGGGTTCTATTCCCAACTCTGCCACTGATCTGCTGGGTAACATTAGCCAAGTCACATCACCTTGCTGCGCCTGAGTTTCCCCATCTGTATAATGGGGATAATGATCTCCATTGTCAATAGTGTTGAGGTCACCTCATAGAAGAGCTGTTTATTATTATTCATGTCTAACTGTGTCCCAGAAAAAATCACCAGATATCTGGCACTATAGGTGTTTGTCAGCTATGTATTTTGAGCTCCTCATGCAATTTACTGACCCAGTAAAACTGAACTGCTGTATTTCTCTGGACAGAAATGAAACCCAACAACAACAAAATTAAAAGAGTAAAAAAAGGCAGGCCTAAAGCAATATAGAGTTGTATTTATTTTTTAATTCCATCTCCTATAGCATCCATGATGAATGGTGTGACAAAAGGAACCTAACTGAATTAGAATTTCAGTATGGCCCACATAGACTGTAGCTCTTTCCATTCATAAACGGCACATCTGGGCTGTAATTGCCTGCTTGCTTATCTGCACGTCTCTTTTTAAAGCTAATCCAAACGCCAGACTCAAAACTAAGTAATTCTACAGTGTTCAATCCCCACTGCACGATAGTTTTAGCTTTGCCTCTGCCTTTGCTTTGCTCCAGCTGAGTCCTCTGTGGCACAGGGGTTGAAACAGAGGAGATAAGAAATGATTGTCCCCCTAAAGGAATTAGATGGGTGCAGTGGGAGAAGGAACAGTTGCTGCCATATCTGCTCCTGCTGTTTGCTCTTTTCCTTTGGGGGTTGTTTTGCTGCTGTTTATCTCCTTCCTTCCCCCGCTTCCCTGGTGTATCTCTGCTCCTCCTTTGTCATTTCCACTGGGGTGGGGGGCCTCTTTTTTTTTTTTCTATAAAATCCTCTCCCTCACACAGATCACATCACAAATTCTCCTTCTGCCTCCCACCCACAAACACAGCCACCATCAGTTTTTTAATCTTAGCTTTCCCCAGGTGACACGTGCCGTTGGGTGACATTTCAAAGCCAGGTATTGCTCAGTTAATGAAAATCTCCGTTCTGTTTTCACAAGGCACAAGCAAGTATGTACACTTAGAAATGTGGGAAACTAAGAGCTACAGAAATACACAGGGCCAAAGCCTGCTCCTGCTGAAGTCAATGGCTGAACTCTCACTGACTTCATTAGGGCCAGGATTTGGCGCATGGTCCTTTTAACTTTATCATGGATCCCAAAGCAGCAGTGAGCTCTCCCCCTAATTCTCTGACTTGGATAAACAGCACTCCCCCGGCTTCCCTACTCCTTGGCTGGTATTGTCAGCACACTGTTGGCTTCCCCCCATGTTTCAGTCTATTTTAACCACTAAACTTAATCCTAGGGTAATTATGCCATTGTTTCTACCTTCTCAATCAGAGTACTAGCTTCTCAGAGAGACAGGATGGTCCAGTGGTTAGGCTCCTAGCCTAGGATTTCTAAGAACTGTGTTCAAGGCCCTGTTCTGCCACAGACTTCCTATGTGACCTTGGGCAAGTCACATAGCCTCTGTGGACTTCAGTTCCCCATCTGTAAAAGGAGGATAATAGCACTTCCTTATCTTGCTGCACTGTTGTGAGGATAAATGCATGAAAGTTTTGAGTGGCTCGAATACTTACAGTAATGGGGGCCGGAGATAGATCCAACTGCACATTCCTGTATACAGTAAAGAGTTAACCATTTATACAGTCAAAGAGAATCTCCCTTTAACATATCACTTCACAGTAGACCATTACACAGTATATGCAGAAGAGCTCAGCTCCAGCGTAGGGGAAGATTTTCAACAGTGTGCAGCTCCCAGCAGCTCCCATTGTGACACTCATGAACCTAGGTTCACAAGTAATCCACTCCCAAAGTGCACCCAACTCTTTTGAAAATCTGGTGTCCAAACAGAAGCTGAGCTCTTCTGAAATCTGGCCAATTATATGCCCAGGAAAGCAAGGCTAGAGGAGAAGGTATTTTTGGCATTGAGAAGTAGGATGAAGACTCCAGCTCAAGCTCTATGCTGGAAGCAAACCACCACCAGTCTATGTTCTGGTTTAAGATGGAAATGGAGGGCTAATGCCAGAGAGAACCACAGTTTTTATTTTGCCTGCCCTATGTCCCGTCCTTTCCATGCAGCTCCTGTTTATATGTGACAATGCTGGTCGTGCCAGTAAGATTCAAACACTGACTGTGTGACTCAAACAGTTAGATGTGAACTTCCACCATTGTTGCCTTCAACATCCTTCCTCCTTAATGTAGTCTCCTGAGATCTCTGTTAGGGCTAGATTCCAAACATTAAACTTCTCCACTCAAGTCCCAGTGGGGTTTTGTGTGCTATGAAGACAGTGGAGACTCATGCCTTCCGGACTTTTTCTGCTGCCATTGTTCCTGCTGCTGGACACACCACACAAAGCTGGACCATTTTACCTATAGTCCCTGCCCTCCCTGGCACTCTGGGAGCTTTTGAAATGATGAATATAGTGCTTGTCCAACATGTCATTTCCTACATAAATGCAAATGCGTTTACAATTGACAGGGCACAGAAAGCTTTAAAATGTTTACTGAGTTTTGACAGGCAGAGGTGACAATTATCCCTGGCTGTTCCCCAGGGACAGTGATCCCCGTTGACTGCAGTGCGCCAAGAGATGTGATTGCCACGTGCTGGGACTGCAAACTCATCATCACCAGATGATGATGAGAATAATAAAGGCTGGCTTTTCTTTAGTCATTCAGTCGTCTCAAGGTGCCATACAAATAGCCCGCACAAGTGCAGAGGAGGAATATTATCTCCATTCTACTGAGGAGTAAACTGAGTAAACTGAGGCCTGGAGACATTCAATGACTGGCTAGAGGTCATTCAGGGGATATGTCTATACTGTAGTCACAGAGTGTGACTGCAGCTTGTGTAGACATAACCAAGCTAACTTGAATATAGTTAGCTCAGGTACTGGAGTAGTGAAGCTGTGGCAGAATGTACTTCGGCATGGGCTAGCCACATGAGCAATTACGCAGGGTCCCAGGAAGGCTTGTACGAACCATACTGAAGCATGGGCTGCTGTAGCATCACTGCTCCAGTACCTGAAATAGTTAGCTCAGCTAAGTCAACTGGAGCTGCAGTCACACCCCATGATTGCTGCACAGACATACCCAGAGGCAGAGCCAAGGATAGAACCCAGGATTCCTCAGCTCCTAGTCACAGGTAGTAGCCACGGCACAGCAGTCCCTCCCTTATTGATAATCTAGGGAACATATGGTAGTTGATTGAAGAACTCACTATCACTGATCTACTAAGTAATAGTGACCAGTATAATTCAGTCAGCATCCTCAGGAGAGGGAGCATACCAAAAACTAGCTAGTGACACTAACATTCGGGGCCATGTTTGGGGGATATCAACACAAATGAGGAAGCTGCTCCAAAAAGCCCTCAAGTCAAAAGTGAGGAATTTAAATTCTATACACTCAGCACAGAGGCTTTTAAACAGAGTCACAGTAAGCATGTTTCTCTAAACAAGAGAAGGAGCAGGAAGGCAGAAAGTTACAAAGCAGAGTTAAGTGGCAAGACTCAAGAGGTTGTTCAGATGTATCTTCTCCCCACCGCCCAACATGGAAATCCAGCATTAGAGATGTTTCAGAGTAACAGCCGTGTTAGTCTGTATTCGCAAAAAGAAAAGGAGTACTTGTGGCACCTTAGAGACTAACCAATTTATCTGAGCATAAGCTTTCGTGAGCTGTAGCTCACGAAAGCTTATGCTCAAATAAATTGGTCAGCATTAGAGAAGGAGCATAAACTATGGTAGGTAAAAAGTGAGATGGGAACTGGGAGGTTAAGAGAACTTAGGTGTGGGGAAAGTGACATGTAACCTATGTAGGTTGTGTGCAGGCCTGCAGCATAGGGATATAAATGTGTCACCCTTTCTTCATAGGTCTGTTTTATTCTTGCAAACACTAGGAGAAATATTAATAATGAAATACACGTAGAAAAAATCATAGGCAGTAACCTCAAGTCAAGACATTTTGCCTTTTTAAAAAACAAAATCCTCTTGTTTTCTGTAGCTAGCTAACTCCACCCTCATGTTGGTGACCCCTCATGCCATGTGAACCCCACATTTCAAACTGAGGGTGCCTTTCACTCTGTGGAATTCCCCATTTGGGGTTTGGGAACTACACCTTAGGAAGGTGCAGGAGGAGGGCAGAGAACAGGCAGAAGTCATAGAGCAGCAACATCCTCCATCTACCTTCTTAAGCTCTTCTCAGAGGCAGCATTAGTTTACTGATAGCACCAATCTTTCTCCTCCACAATGCTGACCCCCTCCCACACTGTAGAGGTGGGATTTACAGGATCTAATGACTGACAGGAATGCTTGCTAGCATGGCGCTTATTGGTGCCACTGGTCATGAGACATGCTGGAGAGGAAACCCCAGCTACTTCAACAAAAGGACAAATCCCACAGCTGAAAAATGTATAGCCAGAGGGGCATTCTACATGGGAGTAATTCATGAGATCCCTACAAGCATATACCAATGGAGTTCTGTACACCGTCATTTGCCGGTTGCTTTAATCGGCATTCAGCATTGTGGCTTATAAAATTTTGCAGATAAATAAGAGCTATTTATGTAGGTCATTGTCTTGCACTAAGGTCTGTTGTTCCTATTCTGTACCATTTGGTTGCCCTACAGTAAATGCCAGCACTGAAGTAGAGTCACGCCGTTTGATATTGCCTTCGCCACTGCACGATTTAGTGTGGCTGCTACCGGGGCGTTAAATGTTCCCTAAGTGGTAGCTGTCTTCCACTAATGCAGATGCATTTCCTTTAGCTAGTTGCTTTATAGCTGTTCTTCTTAGATCATGCTGGCTTTACTTCTGTTCCTCTGCATCCCTGATTTGCAGTAATATTTATTTTTGGTAATGGCCTCAAGTCGAACCAGCTCAGCAAATGTTGGCATTAATGTAAAGACCTGCAGGAAGAGCAGGTATTTTGACCCACTTAACCGGGGGGCGGGGGGAAGGGGAATTTTTCCAAGAAATACCACCTTCTGAAGCCTTTCTTCCTGTGAACACTATTCGCCTGAATGCCACTGGTTTTATATGCTCACAGACTGGGTATTTGTTCTTGCTGCTCTGGTATACAATGCAATAGTTTCTCTAAGTACTTTACAGTACTTTAGAGTGCTTTGTATACAGGTGAGTCTGAACCTGCCATCCTTATGTAACACTGACAGACCCTGGTCATTAACAGGTGGGATCGAACCTGGGGCCTCTGGAGCTTAGTGCTTGAGCCTCTATCGCATGAGCTAAAAGCCACCTGGCTGTTAGCTAAGACTGTAGAGCAGACTCATTTTATCTCTCTCTTTAAACAGACTCAGTGCCACTAGATGGGACAGAACACCATTCCCAGAAGGTGTATGGGTTACCCTTACACAGGCAAAACTACCACTGAGTCAAGGAAGAAGGTCAGTCTTGTCTTTAAGGAACAGGACTGGGAGTCAGAAAATCTGAGTTCCATTCTCAGCTTTATTATTGACCTGCTGTGTGGCCTTAGAATCATTGATGCTAGGCTTAGAAAACTCCTTTTGGGCCATCCCTTGAATCAGGCAGGCAAGATCTTAATTAACAGTAATTCCACCACTCTGGGCGATGGTTCCACACTCTAGCAAACCTCATAGCTAAGAAACTTTTCCTGATATTCAGTCTATATTTTCCTCTGAAATGTATCCCATTATTACTCTTATTTATACCCCATCCTGAATAATCTTCCTCCCTGCTTGGTGTCTCAGAACTGAGCACAGCCACAAGTGACTGTCCCTGTCTCTTCAATTAATACACCTCAAAGCTTGTGTTTGTGGGAGGGTGGGATTTGACTCCTGGTTCCAGGTTCTTGCTTTATCTCTGGGTACCTGTGGCTAGGAACACTGCAAAAGCAGACTGCTGAGCCACTAGGAATACTGAATACCTCACACCACTGAATAGTAATTATTCTGTCTAAGTAATAAGTGGTATTGATGGCCTCTTCAACGGGAAGGGTCATGATTGCAGTGCACAGAGTGAAAGGCAGGGAGGAGTAGAAGATTAAACTGAGGGCTAGTAGGGAATCCTCAAGGCTTGAAGGACAGAGAAGACTCCCCTTGGGAGGCAAATGACTTGTTCAGTTGGGAAATATTAGGAGTGTGCATCCAAATACTTCACAGCCTAGATAATGAAGGAAATGGCCATATTCAGGCAAACCCAAACAGCTCAGTGATTATATCTTTATGTGGATGCATGGTTTTCAAAAGCCTTTTAATACCTCACCATTTATGGTGTCAAATTAACACAAGAGCTGATCTTTTTGCAAATTTCCCCCTATCCAAGACGTGAAATGCCATAAGGAGAATTGATCTCATTATTTTGGTGCCATAAATGGCCCACTGAGGCCTCAAAAGAGCCTATTGTTGTCAGAAACCTGAACACAGGCAAACCTCAGACAAACATCAGCCTCTCACGCCTTCCTAAAACATTACCTGTACTATCCTTCTCGGACTCTATACAAAGGTGAAGAATTAGAGGTAATAGGCATTAGAAGCCCATCCAGACACTTAACTCTAACCTTGATAAGTGATGTGGCGTGAATATAGTGCCCTGTGTAATATGCCAGTGAGTTATCGAATGATTTTCAGGGCTGCTCCCTAGAATTACAGTGGGAAGGGCATTGGCCTTGCAGGAACAAAATGATTCTTAGGAATACTCAAACAGTGGGATTGTTCTTTATAAACTGTTTGTGAGGGGGGAGGAAGAGTCACAGTTCTCTGAATCTTGTTTTACTCCTTGTCACCTTCCCAGTGTATTCTCTATGCTAAGGAGACCCTCATGACCTTGAGTCCGTGCAAATACACACACAAATAGCATTTTGGGGCCACATCCTCCACTATAAAAGAAAAGGAGTACCAGTGGCACCTTAGAGACTAACCAATTTATTTGAGCATAAGCTTTCGTGAGCTACAGCTCACTTCATCGGATGCATTCAGTGGAACAATGAAGTGAGCTGTAGCTCACAAAAGCTTATGCTCAAATAAATTGGTTAGTCTCGAAGGTGCCACTAGTACTCCTCTTCTTTTTGCGAATACAGACTAACACGGCTGTTACTCTGAAACATCTTTTCTTGTCTTTGGCTGTCTCATATTAAACTCTTTTTGCCTGATCATCAAAAGCACCATTAAATTTACAGTACTGTACCTGTTATTATTGGTTGTAATGATGACTTGCATGCTGTTGGATTGATCTGGGCTGTAGTGGGCATGTATTTCCAAGTTACTGTCATGGTAAATGGCAGAAGTGTTAGATTAGAACTTAATCCTGCCCCATTAAAATCTATGGGAGGTTTGCCATTGACTTCAGCAGGAGTGGGGCTTTAGTGCATAAATGCTATCATGACCCGATTAGAATGTATATCCATTTTCCTCTAATGGATTAATTCAGAGCTGCTCGGCTATGTGTCACAGACCCTATGCTGCTGAGAAAGATTCTCCTTTCGCTGTGCTTCTGAGGCAGGAAGATCTGAGTTCCATCCCTGATGCTAGCTGGAAGTGCCAAAGGACTATTGTATGCAGCGTAGTGGCAACAATTAAGTTCTAGGCAGCTACCGATGTTTCACAGTCTATTTATAACCAAGGGTGTAAAAATATAAGCTGAAGTTTTTTTCTACTTCTGAGGTGCATTTGTATGTTGGTACCTGTGCACACCATTTAAATGGAGATAGAAACTGCTGAACTCAACATAATATTTCCCTTGAAGTGTGAGTATATAAGAATTACAGCCCTGTGACATCACAACTGTGAGGATAATACCCACAGTGTGTGTGTAATTGCTGTATTGCCTCCCCCATGTTCAGCAGTGGCCAAATCTCCCATGGACAGTTTGCTGCATCCCTAGGACAACAAACAGATCTGAAAGACGTGAACTAAAAAGTTAATGTTCTTCATGCTAAGCACTTGATAGAAAGCAAACATTGCTCCTCTGTGCTTTGTTTCCTCTTTCTAGAGGAGCTAATAACAGCACAGAGCAATTTTGTTTCATAGTCAAATTTGCAGTAAGACATTTTATTTACATAGTTGTGGACCAAAATTGAAACCATTTATCTGAAACATCTTCTCCACAGCTAACTGAAGCACAGAGGCCCAGTTCTGCCACCTTCACTCATGTTAAGCAATACCTTATGACTAGAGCTGAGCAAATAATTAATGTTTTTCGGGTCAGTGGCCAAAAAAAAGAAATTGTTTCATTTCAAAATGAAATTGATTTTTTTTGTTTGTTTGTTTTGTTTCTCTCATCAAATGAAAAACCAGAAAAAATTGTTCAGGTTGAATGAACCATTTGCACATAATTTTGAAATGACATTTTCTAAATGTCATGTTGATTCAAAACAAAATGTTGAAACAGTTCATTTGAAAAATGATGAAACAAACCATTAACATTTCTGAAATTCCCCACCCCCACCCCTTTTTTTTTTTTTTTGGCTGAAACTTATTTACCAAAATCAACCCAAATTAGTGAATAGTTTTGATGACTCTCAAATGCATTTTTTTGGCGCCTCTCAAAATGCATTTTTTGTCATATTTGTTATTTTCCAAAAAACATTTCGCCCATATCTATTTATGCCACAGTAGTGCCATTGAAAGCAGCAGGACTGCTCCTGGAGAATGCTGCTACTCATCATGAGTGAGGATACCAAAGTCTACCCCTAAGAAAATGCAGCACAGGAAAGGGGGTAAATGTAACCCGTACTTGAAAACACTAGTGGGAGTTGGACTCCATTTTAATGCTGTTGATAGATTGCTTACCTCAGTACACCTGGAGCTCCCCAGACCCTGCCCTGGAACAGTGGTGATTTAAATAAAATGGAACTCTGATCCCAAGGACCAATTGGATTTTGCAAAAACTAAAACATGGCCTCCCTTTCCAATCTCCATATTAACCCCATTGAAAGAGGAACATAAGAATTGCCATACTGGATCAGACCCAAAGTCCTTCTAATCCTGTCTCTGAGAGTAGCCAGCATCAAGTACTTCAGAGAAAGGTACATGATATTGCTTCAGTAGGCAGATGTTGGATCATCTTCCTCACAGGAAAGTCTCTCCTAACTCTTAATAATCAGAGATTGTTTTAAGATGTGATTTTGAGGATTTATATCCATTTCAAAACTCTTTTCTTTTTAGTAGATATTATTTTATAAATTTGGAGATGGCTGTCATTCATATAAACGTCCAGTCCCTCTCTGAATCTTGCTAAATTCTAAGCCTCAATAACATCATACGGCAATGAGTTCCACAGTTGCGTTACATGTTGTGTGAAAAAGTATTTCCTTTTATCAGTGGGGCTGCTCCAATACTACGGGTAAATTATTTTGCAGTTTTGGATAAGGACTGGCATTCGCAGTACAATTTGGGCAGGGGGAGGAAGCTTAGTGCAAGGAAAACGCACATGTTGTCTAACCAAACCACTGAACCAGCATATATTAACTTAGTTTCAGATTCCTCCATGTGAAATGTCTCTTTTCCCCTAAAGGCCCTCAGAAGAAGGATCCTGGAGATTTCACACCCCATTGTTCCTGTGAAAGGATTATAATGTATAGGTGACCCTTACAGCTAAAGAAAACACTGAATCAAGTCACTTACATCTGACCTTTGGAGTGGCTGCTGTGATGTCATTACTGTTACAATTTTACACAAGATTAGGCATGTAATTATCTGTTAAATAGTGAAGGGTGGCTTGCCTTGCACAGCTAATGAAGCAGGCAGCATTAATGATATCACATATGGGTAGCTCCAAGGCACCGGCATTCTGAAACATTATGAAATCATTCAAACTTTTCCAGAGAAAAAGACCTCTCCTTCCTTCCCATACACCCTTCTGTGCATTGTAGCCACCCCTCTCCATTTTGAAGGCTGCCATCACAAAGCCTTCACTCTGACTAGGTGAGTCAGGAGATGCGTAGCTACCTGTGGTGATGCTGCTACTATTCATCCTACCTGAGAAGGCTGTATATCACCTCAACTGTATGCTCAGCTGTGTTTAGTTTAGAGCAACGTCTGTGATAACCAAGCTCCTCCAGGTCTCCCAATGACTATGGCAGTGGTTTAGGCTATATCAGCGCAGCGTAGGTCCAGCTGCGTCACTCAGCTGCCCTATTACAGTTCTTTTAGTTTTAGCCATTCACACACCGTGTGTAACTTTACCTTTCAGTAAGTGACACCGACAGGAGTGATAGGACTGTGTGTGAACAGAACCTTAGAGGCCTTCCTCCTGAAGATTTCAATGAGTCCTCACAACTGCTTCATATGAACAGACTGAGTAAACTGATGCTCAGGCCAGGCCTCAATTTATAAAAATGGACACTAAATATGGTATTGGATGCCACAATTTTCTGTTTGCTAACTGAGGCCCCCAATGTTAGAGGCCATTTTAGTCAAGCTGAGTGTCACAGGGCTTCTCTACACTTAAAACGCTTCAGGAGCACAGCCGCAACGTTTTAGTGCGTCAGTGTAGACACTACCTACACCAATGGGAGGGGTTCCCCTGTCATCGTAGGTAATCCACCTCCCAGAGAGGCGGTAGCTGCATTGACAGAAGAATTCTTCCGTCTGCCTAGCACTGTCTACACAGGGACTTTGGTCAGCTTAACTACACCACTGAGGGATGTGGATTTTTCGCAACCCTGAGCAACGTATTTATGTTGTCCTAATTTTCTAGTGTAGACCGTGCCTTACTCATGGCTGCACAGTGAGTCAGTAGTCGAGCCAAGAATAGGACCCAGGAGTCCTGTATCCCAAGTTCTCTACTCTTATGGCCAGGGCTGCTGGAACAATTTGTACAGTGGGGGTGCTGAGAGCCATTGAACCAAACTGTAAACCCTGTATGTAATGGAAAACACTTCAAACCAGCGGGTGGGGCAGCACCCCCAGCACCTCCAGTTCCAGCACCTATGCTGACCGCTTGAAAACTCTCCTTAATGGGTCATCAGATTGATTAGATGCTGGTAGCTACTATTTCATCCTCCAAGCCATAGTTATTTTAGTCACAAATGCCTTTTCTTATACAGGTTTCAGAGTAACAGCCATGTTAGTCTGTATTTGCAAAAAGAAAAGGAGTACTTGTGGCACCTTAGAGACTAACCTTTTTTTTTTTCTTATACATTGTTCCCCTAATCCTTGACTACAGTTTTTTGCTCAGGTGAAAAGGAAAGAAAAGACTGTTTAGGTGATCAGCTACTACAGTGACAGGGGATAGCTCAGTGGTTTGAGCATTGGCCTGCTAAACCCAGGGTTCTGAGTTTAATGATTGCTTCAGGGGCCATTTAGGGATCTGGGCTAAAAATTGGGGATTGGTCCTGCATTGAGCGGGTAGTTGGAGTAGATGACCTCCTGAGGTCCCTTCCAACCCTGATATTCTATGATCAGGGGTTAAAGTAAGGAGACTGGGAGAACACAGCTTCCTTTCTTCTTCCTTGTTTGTTTAAGCAGTGCTCTCCCTCCTCTTTGGCTGGTGCAAAGAGCTCTCCTTCCTGCCTAATCTGCGTCCACCGATGAGTGTGATACAAATACTCAGATTACTGATTTATTTTGTGGTAGCGCCGAGGAGCCCCAGTGATAGACCATGATCCTAGTGCGCCAGGCACTGTACAAACGCAGAACAAAAAGATGGTCCCTGCCCCAGAGTAACAAATGGATTTTATTAATTTCAGTGTGATTTTGAGGGTGCTCAGTGCTAACAATAGGGCACTGAGCACTTGCCAAAAAGCCCACTCACTGATATACATTGTAGCTTTTTATGGTGTCACCCCAAGGCCTAAATTGGCAGAATGTTTTGGTGGTGGTTTCTCTAAATGTCAAGCCTCCTTCCCACTCCTCTGCAAAGTTTGAAGTGAAAAGACCCAGGGTTTTGTTTGCCCCATTACTGAAATAGGGGTCCAGCTGTGAAATTCTGATCCAAATCCAGATTTGGATTCCAGCCCTCTCACACTCCAAGCTGAATTTCAACTCAGACCTAGCTCTGGTTTTTTCCCTCCAAATCCGTCTCAGTCAGGTTGACAGCTACGCAAATTCATGAATCAGCCCTTGTATGACTTTGTAGATGGTGGCGTTACAGCATGTTTTTTTACACAGACAGCACTCTGGAATGCATGTGCACCCTCAGTGGAAACCACAAACAGCCGCGTTTATTTCTCAGTGAGCTAGGGAATGGCCACTGAGATATGAAAAGCTTCTACATTAAGGCACTTAGAATCCAGACTATTTCATTTTTATTATTGAGTCCTGCTCCACAGAGCAATAAATGCACACAGCGCTTTACAAATCATAGAATGAGATATGGCCTCTGCCCAAAGGGACTTCACAATCAAGGGCCCGATCTGGTGAGATGCTGAGCATCATTAAGTCACTTGTTTGTAAGGATGAGTGTTCAGAACCAATTGAGATATAGTTAGGTTGGGAAGGATTAACTTTTTATCAGTGAATGTCGGTAAACATTGATTTTACCATATGCACACAAAGTGACAAAAAATATTTAATGATGATAAATAAAATTGGCAAAGTAAGAAAAATTATTTTGAGAACTTATTAGGGATTGATTTAAGGATATTTATTTTGTATACTTTGACAGGTGAGGTTGACAACTTGTGCTTTAACGGTTAAAAAGCTTTAACTCCTTCAATCTCAACATCTACTGTCATTAAATAATTGTCTGACTCCCCCCTGCCACAATTTCCCACAACTGTGAAAATTTAAAGCAATAAAACATGTTAAATGCATAAAACCCATAATTTGGTGAAAATTCAAATAGATAAAAAAATACAATGCTTAAAAATAAACATCCATCAAAATTATAAAGAAATAAATTGGATCCTGGCAAACCTAGGTAGGGATGAATTAAAAGGGAGAAGTGAATCCAAACCAAAACCCTAGATCAAAACTCCTTTACATTTCTCCCCTCTTTAAATCATAAGCTCTGAAAATGAAATGCTACTGGTATCATGCCCTGCCATAGAAAAGAGAAAGCCCCGGGCAGCAGTTTTGCTCAGGGAGTGTTTAGGGAAATCACTGTAAATTAGAAGGCAGTAGGAAGGAGCTATGGCAGGCGGAGGATAGAGAGCCTGCTTGGCAGACATGAAGTGGGAGGTTGTGCCAGGCGGGCAGTGGGTTGGGGGTATGAAAGAAAACATAAATCTTAAGAGTGGGAGAATTTGCTGAAGGGAGTGTAGATTAAGGGGACAGTAGGAGGAAATTAATTGGAGTCCATTTAAAAAACAAAATCCTGGTTCTGCTTCTAAGACAACCATGACTCTGTCAGCTAAGCAGGTTTGGAACAATAAATCCTTTTATAGTCTATAGTGATATCAGATAGACTTCCAAAAGAATAAATAGCTCCAGGTGCTGCAACTCCATCTTTACTGAGGCAAGGTACCCAACTGGGAATTTTGACTGATTTAGGGTTGCAGGACTGAGCCCATAATGAACTGTAACAGATATATAACCTGTTAATTAATATACATCATGTTGACATGCTGGGGAAAAGGTATAATGCTGGCAGGGACTCACCAGAAAGATCAGCCCATGGATGATCTTAGCCTGATCTTATTAATCATGTTTATTATATTAGTGCCTAAGAGCCAGCTAAGAATCCTGGCAATCAAAGAGTTAATCCATTATATGAGCAATAGAAAAAGGAAAACAAACTGTCCTCAACATTTATTCTGCATGCATCAATGGAGCACCTAGTCAAGTTGCTATGATTCTCTCAAGCAGCGCCAATCAGAATGCCAGCTGGGAGAGGGACTGTAACTGCAGTTAGATTTAACTAGGAGTTTGGTGACAGATCAGTGCATTCTGAATACATCATGGGCTCACATAATTATTTAAAATCTATGGCTGCTTAGAACAAATGTATCAAGAGGTCTCAGGCCAAGGAGGAAAGCATACAAAAGTGATGGGAACAGCAAAAGATTCCAGCCTATTGTTTAGCCAGCGCTTGGAGTTCACCCCAAGGTGAAGTTTTCATTTTCCAGAGTGTGTGCAAGGTTGATCCAACAGCAAAGCAAGCGTTTGTCCGGGCAGTAAAGCACAGGCAAGGAAACGACATCTTATCTCTGATGTGAGCCAGTGCTAGCAAAACAAATGAGCGAGAGAAAAAAGTAGAAGATAACTTTGTGTCCAGCAAAGCTCCTGGAAGGGTACAGAGAGGGCATCTCTGTTATTTTACATATCGCCTCGAATAATCAGAAGGCCCACCTGCTTGGCCCAGAGCCCACTGAGCACTGCCAAGTGGATAGGAATCCAGGCCCGGGAACTTAGCACGATGGACACAACATGGTTTGGTGTGTTTCAAATGAATACTGACAGCGACTATCCCTCTCCTTCTAGGTCCTTCCGTCATCCCTCCAAGACCTCCACAGTAAGGAAAGGCACCACTGGGCAATCCTCTAAGATGTTTATTTGGACCAGTGGCCGGACCTCCACATCTTACAGACATGACGAGAAAAGGTAAACTGCAATGGCACTCACTGTGTTTTGTGGTTTTTAAACCAGGGTCTCTCTGAAGCATCAGCCCCTGGCTTTCCCCAGGTGGTTGTGAAGGGGGAGGAGGGAGGGAGGGACGGATGCAAGAGGCCATTGCCTCCCAGTATTCCCCTGCCAGAGACTTCTAGGATAGAACTGCTTGATAAATGGAAGGGGTTTCTGGTGCAGCACCCCAAAAGGGGTCTGATCAGACATGCTGGATGTGTGTCCAAGGTCCTTCTGGTCTCTCCCCGCCTCCCGGTCACTAGCACTTAGAGTTCCGTTCTGAGGTTGGCACACCCTGAACCTTTTTACAGATGTGCTAGTCACCACACATGAGCACAACCCCACCACCAAGGCTAGCAACGACATTCTGTTTTCCGCAGGCATCATGCCTCCGGCTACCATTGCTCAAGCAACACTCTCCCCAACACTTTTGCTGTCCAACCCAGAATGCCACTCTAAATAAATTCCATGCATCTCACTGATACGATGCACATGCTGAAATTAGAGAGTTGTCATAGATGTGTGTGTGTGTAAATAGAGAGGACATGCAGTACAGTATTAGATTTTTATTTTGTTTTGTAATTTTGACGGATAACAGCATTAATTTTTAAGCATTTTTCAATTTTTTTCCAATTTAAATGTTCACGGTTGTGTAAAATTATGGGTTTCAAGCATTTTTTCAGTTTTTATCAATTTAAATTTTCACAGAACTTATGGGGGGTGGTCAGACAGTAATTATGTAATGGCAATAGCTGAAATTCAAAAAGTTAAAGCTTTATAACCATTAATACACACATTGTCCACATCACATGTCAAAATATACGAAGTAAATATCCTGAAATCAAATTGTAATAAGTTCTCAAGCACAATTTTTCTTACTTGCCTATCTGTAAATTTAGATAGAAATATTTTTGTCAGTTTGTGCGTGTGCAGCAAAATCAATGTTTGCCGACATTTACCGATACAAATCTAATCCTTCCAAGCCTATAGGTATTGCACAATCACTTAGGGCATGAGAGTGAGCTAATTATTATGAAAAGGCCAGCTCATCTGAGTGATGCTGGTGCAGGGGATTGGTTGACGGAGACAAAGGAACAGTGCAAGTTACTAGAGTTCCTTCAGCAGTTGGGAATTACATACAAGAGAATGAAAGGGAAGGAGGGGAGAGGTTTAAAGTCCATAGACAAAGGCATTGCTCAGTTGGGAATGAAAGAAGTTAAATATCACTGATGAGAGAACAATTGTTCGCTAGTGCCCTGCCCCACCCCTCCAAAACCTCTCCTGTTTGTAGTGAGATTTGCCAGGCGACCTTTCTTGCCACCACTCAGTTGCATTTCCCTTTTTTCTCTCTCCTCCATCCCCCTTGCACTGGCTATGAAATGTAATCACAAAAAGTCAGCCCTTGCTGAAGCAAAAACAGAGATAAATGCATCCACAACCCTAGTGGGTTCTACTGGGATATTACTGCAGCTGGCTGGCCTCTGCTTTGGAAAATGTCCTTGTGGGGTTAGGTGCTCAACCTGCAGCAAACCTCCTGAGCTCGTCTGAAAATCCGCCCAGTTATTTTGGTGCTTAAATGGGAACTGAGCTCTTCTGAAAATCTGGCCCCACGTGGAGCCTGTGCTCTTCTGAAAATCTGATCCTATATAGCTGTATTTTTGTAAAATATTTAGGGGGAGATTTTCAAAGGCAAAGAGGCCAGTTTTGCACCCGATTCTCATTGACTACCAGTGGGATTATGGCATTTTCAAAGGCACTGCCCTCTGTGCCTTTGAAAATGCCCCCCTTAAATGCTTATTGGTCTGAAAAAATACATTCTTCTGTATTTATACCCAGAACTGGAAAGGGCTGTCCAAGGTTATCCTTGTTATGGACATTTACAGGAGATCTGATTTAATGAGCCCCACACAACTCCCACGGGCTCCCACTGATGTTGTCAGTGCTCAGCACTTTTGACAATCAGACCCTTCATACCATTCTGCAAAGAGACACAAACAGTCAGTTCTTTCCAGCACTGGGTAGTTATTCAGCAGTCAATACCACCTGCATCCAGTGTCGGATATACGCTGTAACCCAGCAGCACAGACAATTCAGGAGTCTAAGGGAGTGAGGCACTGTCTACAGTATGCCTTGATTACATTCATTATATTCTGTTTCGTAATGAAACAGCAGCAATATGGGCCCAGTGCTACTTCTGTTCAGTTCAATGGGAAGGGTGACCAGCACAGCCCCCGCTGCGTGCCAGCTCTCATCCAGCAGGACCCTGCCCCCCCAGTCCCGTTTCCGGCTGGCACTGGCTGCATGCAGTGAGCTGCGGTGGCTGGTGAGTGCAGGCCGGCACGAGGTGTCAGCCAGTTACGTGTCACCTCGGCTGCCCAACCATCGGCCCTTTACGTGCTCCCCCTCTCGCTATCCTGTCTCTGCTTTGCCCCTTCACACACACCTTAGCCCTGCTGCTCCTCCATATTCCTGCTCCCACACACACCCCCACACACCCCCCACGGGGCACATCCAGTGCTGTGGAGAGAAGCAGCCTGTGACTGGAGTACTCAGCTCACCAACAGCTTGGCCGGCAGGTTCCTTCATAGAATCATAGAAGATTAGGGTTGGAAGAGACCTCAGGAGGTCATCTAGTCCAACCCCCTGCTCAAAGCAGGACCAACCTCAACTAAATCATCCCAGCCAGGGCTTTGTCAAGCCAGGTCTTAAAAACCTCTAAGGATGGGCTGGTGCCCCAGGAAAGCCCAAGATCTTCTGGCCCAGGGAACTGGCCAGGAGGAGCTGAGCCTTGAATGTGCTAAAGCCCCGCCCAGTACTGGCACAGGGAAGCCTCTCTGCTCCTCAGCTAAGCTCTGGAGTGGCAGGAGGGGAAGCAATTTCCAGCCTGGTCATGCCCCGAACCTGCAGGCTCCACAGCAGGTCCCCGAGCAGGGGCTTAGCACCCTTTTCACCCCCACTCCCTGCATGCCCTGGATCCTGCCCCCAGGGAGCATGGGGCTGCTCCATCCTCTAGGCACCCTCCCCTGCTGAGCCACCTCTCTGGCTGGGTTCACTGAAGCCTCTGCAGTCAGGTTCCCTGGGCCCTGGTGCACAATGCATCCTTAGGGCTTAACCCCTTCTTGCTCACAGGAGGCAGCTGGGTTATGTTGGTGACCAGCAGCAGCCTGGAGGTGTTAGCTGTCTTGCGACACTATGCGGGCAGAAAGGGACAAGCTGCTTTCAGCTGGGGGAATGGCAGAGAGGAGAGAGATGAGCTCTTCAAAGACATAGGCCAGGTCATCCCTTTCCCCCAACCCCACTCCCCTGCGGCTGGAAGCAGCTCCTGTCCCTTCCCTCCCGCACAGTGCCGAAAGGCTGCTGCTGGCCACATTCTGGTGTGAACCCTGGCAGAAATCGGAGGGGGACATGTGACACACACACACACACACACACACACACACCACGTGTTGCCTTGGGAAGACATGGCGCCAGGTACCAAGAGAGGTGGGTCTGTCCTAGGGGCTCCGCCAGGCATGGAGGGTGGAGAGCGTCGGCCAGGGAGGGTCGGGTCAGTCGGTCACCCCCCCGTATGGGAGAGGTGTACGGGAGTGTGTGTTTGTGTCACCTCTCCCCATGTGAACCCTAAAGCCTTAAAGATAAGAAGGTAAATAAAAAGAACCCAATTACGCAGTATTTCTTTTTCACAGGGGCTCAGTCAACTTGATGTTAATTTAAATGTTTGTACTGCATAGTTCTGATCGATTGCCGTTGAACTCGCTTGAATACAAGTAATTTTACCAAGTGCCCTGTATTCAGCGTAGGGAAATATGGTCACTCTATCAATGGGAGTTTTGCCATTGGCTTCAGTGGGAGCTGTTGATGGCCTTCTGTGATCAGCAGCTGCCATTACACATACAACAGTTACTACCTCTCGTTGCACTGGCAAGACAGTAGTTACCATTGCTGCTTTTGACACAATGGATCTCGGTTAATTTCCCAGTAATCTCCGTACACCCATATCTAAGGTGCTCTTAGTGCCATGCAAGTAATAAATGATATTCTGTGAGGGTGAATGGGATGGAATAGAAAACCGAAATCAGAGCATCTCAACTACGGTCTCAGAAATACAAAAGGAGAGGAGTTAATGGAGTGCTAACAGGAGGAACTCTATGCTTTGCAGTGATTTTAGTACATACAAGGTCACCTGCAAAATCACCATCTCAAATAAGGAGTGAATTGTAGAGAAACAACCCCCAAAAATGATCCCTTCATAGGAATTTGTTTTTCAGGCATCATACAGGGAGATTATGGGATGGAGCAATAAGATGCTCCCATAACAAAACCCCACAACCACAGACTTTTGAGGGGGCGTATCTTCAAAAATAAGCACCTAATGCTCCAATCCTGCAACCATTTTTATGCACCTGAGCAACTTTACACATGAGTAGGCTACTCTCATGTAAAGTTACTCACAGGCATAAGTATCTGAAGGATTAAGGCCAGAAACTGCATATAATGCATGCTCATTTTAGACATTGTTTTTTTCAAATGTCACCCTTTAAGTTTTGGGAGCCCTAAAGAAGGCTGTTTAAGCACTCGCTCATTTCTCAATTGTCTTCTATTATTTTTAGCCCAAGTTCCTTTGCTTGGCAAACCTGAGGAATGTCTTTTTGGAGGGTTTTATGTGACCTTGTTTGGCCTGATCTAATGCAATGGGAGTCATTCTATAGACTTCAATGGGCTTTGGATCAGGCCCCCAGTTGAGTTTGCTTGTGTTACTACAGTTTTCATTACAACAAACATGATGCAACCACATACAGATGTGCTGTTTTTTTTAAATAAATGAAAGGGACAGAGGCTGCTGAGCACAAAAGGTCACTGAGCGTTTAGCACCGGGAACCTTGCAGGTGAGAGGGAGGTTTGGATTTGACCTCTACATTCAAGGATTTCAGGTACTAAAGACGCCTGGCATGAGGTAATTTGAATGATATCCACATAACAACTGTGATATCAGAGAACTGAATCGGGATTCAAAGTTATTTAGAATAATACAAGCACATGTGTATTCCCATCTGACATCCGCATGACCATGCTGTCAGATTAGGAAGTGTCTAAATTAACTAACCCATTAAACCCCTTAAGGATGAGATTTCTTGGTCTGATTCGTGGTTGTTTTCAAAATCCAAAGTATGTCCTTCTAGCTCGGCTGGTAGATTATTGTAGATTTTCTATGGGAGACGTGAATTAGGGAGGCAATCCTGAGAGTCCTATTCCTCACATCTTCAGTGCGCCCAGACCCTGCCAATTTGGGACCTATTTGGGACCATCCACAGCTCCTAAGGACTGTGTTGGGTGTTGTAAACGATCAACACCTCTCAGGATGGGATCTCGAGTTCTCAGCTGCCAAAGAGAATGTAGGAATTAGCACATACATGGCTATACTGAGTAAGGGCAAGATTTTGCATATAAAATGTAAGATGGGTGGAGAGGAGTAATGCTGGCTGTTTAGAGGGTCTCTGAGCCATTCATCCCTCTAGCACACCCTGCTTCTCCTTTTAAAAAGATATAATATGAACCCCTCTCTAATGTATGTGACAAATTCAGCATATGCACAGGAGCACTGATTCGACCACACCCTCAAGTCAGAAGACCAGACCCCTGAGACTTTAGTGTATAGAAGGATGCATTTGGCAAGGCCCCCTCCTATCACTGTGGCTGGTGCTAAGAGGATGTAGTGTCCTTTGTGATGGAGAATGAACAGTTCTTGACTGTAATGAACATAAACAGGATTCATTATTCAAGCCACTAGATTCGAACAGACCCTAAAGTTCTCCTTGTCTCTCTAGTTCCCAGACTGCCAAGACATAGCCTGTGCGGCCTAGTTTCATTGCATAGGGTCTCCCTAAGCTCTTGCCTGGACTCAGATATCATATAAGGTGCTGACTACACTGCAGAGATACTGGGAATTGAGAGGAAGAGATTCCCTCTGCTCTACCCCCATCCTACACAACACAGCCCTGTGTAATTTTTCTCTTGTAGTAGTCACGTCAGAATGTGCAGTCATCCGAGCTGCATCAGATGAGAGCCATTTGACAGGAGAACCTGGGGATTTATCAGGTGGAAACGGCAACTGAGAAACAGTAGGAGGAGCAAAGACCTTTTGTCCACCTGGGCTCATTTACATTAAGTTCCTTTGTACACAGGGAGAGAGAGGACCTGGGAGAACCCATGTTCTCATGCTTAGGACTTTAAAGAAAACAATTAGACATGTGGAGAGTTATCATATGAGCTCAGTTATTAGAGTGAATCATCAAGATGTAATGGCCGGGATGCATTGATCTGTGACTCCATTTATACACACTGCAGTAGTGAGCTCATTGTGTCCAAGCAGCAACAGGAACAGAAATCAGCTGCCTAAGCATAGCTCTCTATCGGCCCAGTGAGAGCAGCTCCTCCACTGTGCTAATGGTTCACATCTGACAAATCCCACCCAACAGAGAGGCACATATTACACATATGCCCAAACCACTCCATCACACAGCCACATACTACAGAGTGGATTTTAGTAGGATCGTCCATTGTGTTGACCTGAAGGACAGTTGTCCCCGTAAAATAACTTTGCTACTCCAGCTGAAATGAGGGAGTGGTGCTTCTGCTGGTGGCAGGACATGCGGCTTATGGGTTAGTTTGTGATTTGGACTACACACCCACACAAGCGAGTCAGATGTGGGTAAGATCTCCCATTATGCCACTGTGCAGGCTACCCAGGCATCGAGTGAGGGTTCATAGCTGTAAACAGGTGCTACATACCATCTGACTGCTTTCACTGTAAAAGATGGGCCAGGAATGTAGGGAGTGCACAGATCCGTGGCTCCACCCCCTCTTACTTTTTCTGGTTGGTGCAGGGAGAGCATCAGAAAATGCTGCCGGTTTCAACCAGCAGCAAGTTCCCCCACTAACCCGCTGGAGCAAGGGGGAAGTAGGGGAGCATACTTAGTGCTGTATCTCCTGGAGCTGCTGCGTGAGTTGGTGCATCTGACACACCACCACGTTCTCAGATCCGTGCCTCAAGTCACCGTCTAGCCATATATTTGCTCAGTGTTCAACTGTTACCCACACTCACTTATAGCAGCAATTCAGGGGATGAAGACATCACATAAAATGCATCAAATTCTATCTTTTTTTAGGGCTTTTCATCAACAATGGCAACAGAAAAATAGTTGTCAATGCTTCTGGCATGACCTCATCAGCAGATGCTTATTCTCCGTGGTCCCGGGGTCTTGAAAACATAACTGGCAGATTTTCCCCACACACTGCTCAGTTTTCCAGTCACCTTGTAGGTAGATTGTTTCTACAACATACCTTATAGTCCAACTTTTTACCTTTCATTGCACACTTCTTGGCTACAAGCCACATGGGAAACATTTGTAACTATTTTCAATTAGCTGTTTGTTTTGAAATCGTCCATTTAAATCACTTTTATGTTCTGGTGACATTAGAGACTGATTGCACTGTGCCTGGTTTACATCTACAGACTGACATAAGTCAAGCTGTGTGATTGGCTAATGTTCTGGAACTGTATGACTATTGGTACCTTACTGCCTGCTTTCATTTGGAAGCAATGCATATCTTAATAGCAGCTATCAAAGTTAAATACATTTTGATAAATAATAGAAGGAGTGTAACATTTGACTATTATTTTACATCAGTGCTTTTTAAGGCAACAGCATCCAATAAAATCACAAAAGATTCCCCACAACACCACAGAAAATCTCAATAGGCTGAATTACTGTTTAGTTTCCAATGAAGGAAATAGTAGCAAGTCTTTAAGGAACCAGGTTTTATAGAGAAACCCTGGAAATCTAAGGAAGTAAATTAGAAGTGAACTCATAAACTTGGGAAAGAAAATTGTTATCTGGAGAAGGTAATGACTAGAAAAGCTCAAAGAAAAAACAGTTGGCATATCAGTAGTAATAGAAGAAACGTAGAGAGGAGGGGTGAAATCCTAGCCCATTGAAGTCCATGGCAAAACGCCCATTGACTTCAGTGGAACCAGGATTTTACCCATTGTATTTTAGGTATGTTGAAATGTTTGAGCGTTTCTAACGAGAGCTGGGCAAAACTTTTGCTACAAAACACCAAGCCTCATGTGCCTTTTCTAGTTTTGGTTCTCACTATAAACTCAAACTCCGTTTAGATTCATCAGAAGTATTGCAAAGGTTTGGGGACCTGTGGTAAAATTATTTTCTTGTTTCTAGTGGACATGGAGGTCCCATTTATGATTTTCCATTAAAACCATTCTTTTTAAAATGACTGCAGTATTATCCCTGTATGCAGTAGCAACGCTGTTGGAAATTGCATTGTTTGATCTATTAATGTAGATTACATGCGACTGGTTTTTTCTAATAAGAACAAGTGAAATGTGATAGTTTCAGTGTAGATGAGTTGCAGGTTTGTTAGAACCCAAAATAATGCTCATTCTGATGCTGCTCACCTGCCATTTTGCAGACGGTAGAAGATGAACTACTTCCGGGTGGTACTACTGTGGCCATTTTATGGTGGTGCCCAGGCTCAAAGGTATGCGGCTTACATGCATCGGGTGCTGCCTGGAAGATTCAAAAGAATCTTAACAGAAAACACAGAAGCTTATGATCAGCTTCAGGTTTGTCAGTACATTTTAAACCCAAAAAGTTTGAGTGTGTTTGAAATGTACTCAAGTACATCCCTCCCCTGTCACTCTGTCCCCGTGACCTTTGAATCATCAAAGGCCTGGAGATGAAAGGACATAGGAAGTGAAAAGGACTTTCTCAGCTGGAGGGGAGAATAGTTTACTGTATTTTTCTTAATTGCAGGGGAAAAGTAGCTTTGGTGGATAATTTTCAGATAGGGTATTAATTGTAATGCGTAAGAGGTATTCCCATGAGTTACATTTCAAAAATAGAAAATAAGGGCCTGATCCAAAGACCATGGAAGTCAATGGAAAGACTTCCATTGTCGTCCATGGGCTTTGAATCAGACTCCTTTACTAACCCACAGGCAATTGAGAAAGAATGTGTTATGAGGTCCCCTCAGACATTTCTGGGTGAATATTGTCTTCTGGCCTGGCTACTATAATGAACTTAGCCCTGAAGAAAATACCCAGCAAAATGCCTAATAATGTTCAGGGGAATGAGGCAAGAGCTGGAGTTAATGGGTCAAAATTCAACTGTGGAGTAATTCTATTGGAGTCGATGATACATCAGAGATGGATTTACTGAGCTGGCCCAAGTGTCCAAATGTTTATATTTGCAATATAAGGATTTTACCTTTTCAGGAATGACTGTAAAATATTTTGGAAGTGAATTAATTCCCTGCCAGGTCAGAATGAATCCACTGAAAAAGACATCTGAGGAACCCTTCTCACCCATGAGATGGAAGTGGTGGTGGAACTACCCACCCTTTAGAGGGTTCACTGGTTAAATATGAACTTCACATAAGAATGTATTATTTTCAACCTCAGAAATATTTACCAAAAAATCAGGGATCACGATCTACTGGACAAAAGGAAAACAGTCACAGCTCTGAAAGCAGGAGAAGATCGGGCCATACTTCTAGGACTGACTATGATGGTGTGCTCCATTATGATGTACTTCCTCCTGGGAATTACGCTGCTGCGGTCATACATGCAGAGGTATATTTATTATGGTTACACTGTTCCTGGAATTTCTGGTTCGGCTGATTTCATTTCCCTCCCTGCTTTGACCTTTTAATGATTTCTCTTCTCCTCATGCTGCCCTTTGATCAGGATGGCCTGATTCTCCTCTAACTTACACCATTATAAATCAGGAGTAACTCCACTGCAGACAAGTGAGTTGTACTGGTGTAAGCAAGAGCAGAATCAGTGCTACGGTATCTGACAAAACCCTGATCACCTGTTTTAGATTTGTCACTGTTTAATTAGAGTGGGAGGAAAATGAACAGTTTTGGATTCTGAAAACACCTTCTCCATCACAATATAGATTTTGTGTAATATCTTTAACAGCTGGTCTGTGGCCTCCTGGAGTCCATAAACTACGGAGTGGCTATCGCTGTAAAATAGAGCCCCTGTCTATTCAGGGATATGATACTGTAAGTATCAGCAGGGAGCAGCAGTAATATTCAGTGGCCTAGAGAAACAATACCCTTTCAAATGAAAAATGGAAATTTAATTTGGAAAACGGATCATGCTATTTTATAGCATTTAGTTCCCATGTAAGCTAATTCCTTCATTTTAACAAGTAAAATCCTGTTGAAATATAGTAATTTGCTAGAAGTGAGACATCATCTTTCATCGTTATTATACTGCATGTAATTTTTCTGATGTCCTTCCACAGCTTCCCTTCTTAGCTAAGGACCAGAAAGTTTGCCCTCTGATTCACTGGCTGTGCTTCAGAGTAACTTTCAAGTATGAGCCCTACTTAGACTCCATCCTAGACTTGTGATGGAGCTGTCAGCAGTGCTTTTCTATTCTGATCCATGAAGACATGGGAACAAAGAATGTGCCGTTCTGGATTGGACCATCAGTCCATCAAGCCCAATATCCTACCACTACCAGTGGCCAATACCTGATTCTGCAGAGGAAGCGGGGGAAACATCCATTGTGTAATGCTGTACCTGCAGGAAACTATCCCTTCCTGACCTCTGCAATGCTCAGGATGAGCAGTGATGCATGAGGATTAGTTGCCCTGCATCTTATTCCCAGGCATAAAATTATTCATCCCTTTTTAAATCCAGACAGATCTTAAACTTTAGAGACAGAGATCAAGCCTGTTTAAACATCCAAGAGTGTTTACATTTCAAAATCACTCTCTCTCCCAGACCTCCTTAGCAATATCATTGTCAATTATGGAGGCTGTTAATGTCAACATTGCTTTTTTGGAAAGATCAGTTATGTTAGGAGCTATAGGACATATTGTCCAAGTATATCAAAGCACTTTGAAGATATTAATTAACTAAGCCTCAAAACTCAGCTGTGAGATAGGTGTAATTATAACCCTTTTATACATGAATAAAATAAGGTACAGAGAAATAAAAGTGAAGGAGCCAGGAATAGATCCCAGGAGTCTCTGTCATTTCTCCTGCAATAGCCATTAGGCCACACATCTTAAAGAGAACAATTCCCCCCCCCCCCCCCCCCACACACACACCAAAATACATCTTGCCCTCATGGGCAAAAATCCTACACTTTTTCATAATCATTAACAGAATTATCATGCCATAATTGAACTTTAATTATCAACCATTTTTAGTACATGGAACCTACAACTATAATTGTTACCAGAGCAAAATACTTAGTAAGAGAATTATCCAGGAGATCATTTAAATCACTTAGCATATAATCTTGTCACATCTTTAGTTAATTCAGATTAACTTTCCTGAGTGTCCCTGTGTAGACAAACCCTGATTCATACTTGGTCCACAGCTTGCAGAGTTTGGGAATACTTTGCTATATCAGGGAGAAGGGTTGACATGTTCTCAAATGAGCTATGTCCCAGCCCTTCTGTGGCAGAAAGATAGGACAGCCTTTGCAATGTAAGCGTGAAAGGTGCCAGAACATGTTGGGGCTCCCAGCAAGGTTCAGAGGAAGACCAATGGGAGAGGGGGACCCCCACTGGACACTAATGGAATTTCCTGAATAGCTGTCAGTTGTGATACTCCAATGACCTTTGTCCCTAAGAAAAGCCTAGTCATAGATTGTATTTTCTTATTTCCATCTCAGTAGAAATAAGGTTCATGATGCAGTACCTATCAGGGAGGTTCAAATGGTACATTGCTCCCTGTTAGGCTCTTATGTACCCAAGATAGACCAGAAATTCTCCAGCATGATTTCTCAAAGTGATTTATCTTCTTCAAAACCTAGTGAGACCTGTACCAGAAGAAAAAGTATTCTGACAAGTAGCATTCCATATGGTGGTGGAGGGCCATATGGTACAATGTGTCTATGAAACCGTGAAGGTATTTTCTAAGTACTTCACCTTTAAGAGTGAATTGGTCCTCCTACTCTGCCTTGAGGAGTGCACTCTCAGAGTTAATTCAAGATGGCTGCATTAATGAGTGAGCTGTGCAGACCATGGTCTCTCCCAGGCATGTTTTACATTTGTTCTTTGCTTTCTTTGTTCCCTTTAATCTCAAATAAATGTTCTACAAACTAAAAGTTCCTGTCTGCTTTTTGTCTATGGAAGAACATAACACGTGCCCATGCCCAGTCAGTGTGGTGCTCTGTCTCCCTCTAGTAGTGGCTAGGCCAATTAGAGATTGATTAATCTGCTAGAGCCTTGGTTAAGAGACCAGGTTAAATCCCTACTGCCAACAACCCACCCAAGTGTGTTGCCATTACATGCATGTGAAACCACTGTATTTGTATTCCTGAGACATTACCTTCACATGCTACAGAATAATAATCCATTCTATGATGGATGAGCTGTACTGAGAATGTAAGTCCACCCTGTAAGCAACAGTCTCATGAAAGAGCTTCTCCCCCAACGACTTACAGTATCATGTCCCTGAAGGTAACACCCGGCTCTGTTTACTACTTTGCTGTCCATTTTTGCTGTGATTTGTCTAACCTGTCTCTTTTCTACCTAGTGTTTGGACAGAAGAGGCTCAGTGCACACTCCTCAATGCCTCCATCACAGAATCATTTAACTGCTCATTTAGCTGTGGTCCAGACTGCTGGAAAATCTCTCAGTACCCCTGCCTTCAGGTGTACGTTAACTTAACTTCTTCTGGGCAAAAGCTCCTACTTTACCATACTGAAGAGACGATGAAAATTAATTCTGAGGTAAGAACATGGAACAAATTCCATCTCAAATGGATTTCTAGAGGGCTGTTCATTTTGCAGTATCCATTTTCTATTTTAAAGTAACAAGGCTTCCAGCCCCTGCCTTATGTCTCCCAGTAGATCTCTATTCCTCCTTCATAAATGTTCAGCAGGGGCAGCAGAATCAGCTGTGTTAGCTGAACTCTTTTGTTGAATTGCTGTGGGGTGGATTGTGCCTTATTCTGCACAAACATTCCCTCCTGTGAAGGAGTCAGGTACAGCTTCAGTCCTCACACTCCCGAGGTACCAGGCCTAGGAAATTCATGCACAGACACAGTGCTAGAAACTACCAAAGAGGGGTAGAGTAGAATCAGTACAGACCATCGGGTATGTAGAGTCTCTCATGGTAGAGAACAGATTTTAATGATTATAGAGGATTTTTTACTGAGGCTCCTGGATACAGACAAACCCTGTGGTTCTCCCTGGTGTTGCGTTAGCCTGGCAACTTAAGGTATGTCTACACTGCATTTTGAAGTCCGTGGGAGCAAACCTCCCATGCCGGGTTGACAGACCTTTGAAGTTGTAGGTCAGGCTGTGAAGCTTCGGGAGAGAGGTGGGCTTCAGAGCCCACAGTCCAGCCCAAGCTGACTTCAAAGGTCTGTCTACACAGCTATTTTTAGAGTCCTAGTGTGAGCCCCACTCGCTGTCAAACGAGGCTGGGAGGCTCGCTCCCGCAGGCTCCAAAATGCAGTGTAGACAAAAGGTTAGTGTCACCATGCAGGGTCCCCCCAAATCCTGGCCTGGAGTGAATAGCTATGGAGTTGGTTGCTGATTGCCAGAGGGACTACGTGTTACACCCTGTTACAAAGGTATAGCACATACCACTGTTGTGTGTCTCTCCTGCAGAGTTAGGACCTGCCGGAGGCAAAGTGCCCCCTGGGAGATGCTGCTGGTCTGCTGTCAGTCCTCCCCTTCTTTTGCCAATGCGGGCAGTGACTTAATGACACAATCTCACCCTGAGTGTCTGTCACATTGATATTCTAAGTGAGCTGTGTACAAGTCAATGCACATTTTTCATATGGTTGTACTTTATACTCTAACACCTCTAGCAAAGTAAATACAGCGTCCATGGTAGTGAGAATAGAAGTGGCCTTCTCGATGTGGAGCTAAGTCTAGCCAGCATGGCAACAGAGGTAGGTGATGGCTCTATATCTGACAGTAGACAGGTCTCCATCGTGGACATGGCAGCCAAATTCTGCTCTCTCTCTTACACCGCTGCAGCCCAGTTGAGGTCAGGAGAGTGTTACCCATGGACCAAGGAGTGCAATTTGGTCCCCTGGGTGCCATGAAGATGCTGAAAGTGTATCAAAGGGATATTGTCATGATAAAAATCATATAAAAATAACAGCTGAGATTCTCAGCTGGTGTAAATCAACATAGCTGCATTTACACCAGCTCAGTTTTACTCACCTGTTTTATTAATACCTTGAAATTATTTCAAAATCCTGAGCAAAAAATTGTTCTCTGCACCTCTATTAATCCAGAGTAAACTTAATCCAGTGGGACTGAGCCAGATCAAATATCTTCAGGAGACTATAACGAATGTCTCCCAGAGATTACGAGTACGTTTGTGCTGGTGACTCATTACTATGTGTATCAGGGCTTGTTAATGTTCATGACTGTGGCGAGTGACCATCTGCAGATGGCTGTTTGTATTCTTTTAAGTAGCAAGGGATTGAGGTCAGAGCTTCAGGAGCTGCCTTTCGTCTTGGCATCCACAATTATTTGCACAAATTATTGCAAGCCCAATTTTGCACCTGCAGTTACTTGAAGATGCAGTTAAAATCATCCCAGGGCCTTCCACTACACCCCAGATGATATGCATCTGGACACAATAACAGAGGCCCAGTTCAAACTGAGCTGCAAATACATCCCATTCAGTTACACCAGGCTGAATTTGACCCATTGTGTTTCTATTTGAGGCAGCAGTTCAGCTGACCAAATTACCTTTGTGTATTAAGATGAAGTGATATTGAAATTAGTCAAAGCATTTAATGGTTTCACAAGGCTAGTTATTCGGTTGGATAATTAACTCTTGTAGTTGGGATACTAGTTCCTATTAAATCAAATTGTGAAACAAAGGATAATGCCCCAGCCTTCTGTCTGTTGTAAAGTCCAGCAGCTACTAATTCTCTATCCAGTATTACTTTAGAAATATGGTTCTTAGAGATCAGTTTAGCCAGTAAACAGCAGAGACTTGGTTTGCTGGCGATGTATGCGCAAACTCCAGTGAAATTCATGCTGTATTTTGATTACAGCAACTCAAATACATTTTGGTCCTACAATGCGTATAAACAAATCAAAGGATTCTGTATAGATCTCCAGACTCTGTCGTTTGAAGATTTTTGTTTGTCTAAATCTATTCTTAAATTCTCCCAAACACAGCCTCCCCTTAATCTAATGTAGGCACAGTTAATACTTCCCAAGCCCAAGGTTGTTTTACAGGTTAAACTTTGCTCTCAGGAGGATTCCTAGGGTTTTTTTCTGATTTGCTGGTGGTTCTGTGATCAGAATCCAAATCCAGTATTAAATGGGACTTGGCCCTCAATATTAATGTCTTTTAAATACCAGACTTCTTGAAACTTGATGGAATTAACATAGACTCCAAGTTTCAGCACACTCAAATCAGCACAACAAATCTCTGCTACCAGGCTAGCAGTCCTCTCCTCATCGCAGCTCTGTGGCTACATTATTTGGGCCACAACCAGGGCACGCACCCACCCCTGCTGGGCTGACAGCTGTGCAGTCATAGCAGTTACAGTTGAGGTCAGGGTCACACTGACACATCCTGTTAGTATATAACTGTGACTCTTATCTAGCAATCAGTAACCACTTCATTTTCTTCCCTCTTTTGTCGTCAGTCTGTGCTGGAAAGCTAAAACTTTGGTCCCAGACAACAATGAAGTACAAAAAACAGAGTCTGGTCCTGTAGTGGCCAGACTGATATATTTAGGAAGGTCTGAGTCATTATGGTACTGAGATGCACTATAGGGAGAGGTGTCTGGGTCACAAGGCACAATGCTAGGCTACAACCACAGTAGACGTGCTGGCCATGTCTGCACTGCGGGGGCTATGACGGCATTGCCCTGTCGTGAAGATAGAGCCTACTTTGATGGAAGGGGTTTTTCCATCACTGTGGAAACATCACCTCCCCAGGCAACAGTAAGTAGGCTGATGGAAGCATTCTTCTCTCAACCCAGTTGCATCTATGCTGGGGGTTAGGTTGGCATAGCTACATCACTCAGGGGAGTGATTATATTGACCTACATTTTAAGTGTAGACCTGGCGGTCACCTCATAAGAACATAAAAATGGCCATAATGGGTCAGAACAATGGTCCATCTAGCTCAGTATCCTGTCTTCCAACAATGGCCAATACCCGATGCTTCAGAGGGAATGAACAGAACAGGGCAATTATCGAGTGATCTACCCCTGTAATCAAATCCCAGCATCTGGCAGTCAGAGGCTTTGGGACACCCAGAGCATGGGATTGTGTCCCTGACCATCTTGGCTAATAGCAACTGATGGGCCTATTCTCCATGAATTTATCTCCTCCTTTCTTGAACCCACTTATTCTTTTAGCCTTCACAACATCTCCAGCAATGAGTTCCATGGGTTGACTGTGCCCTGTGTGAAGAAATACTTCCTTATGTTTGTTATAAATCTGCTACCTATTAATTTCATCGGGTGACCCCCTGGTTCTTGTGTTACATGATGGGGTAAATAACCCTTTTTCTCCACACCAGTCATGATTTTATGGACTTCCATCACATCCGCCCGTAGTCGTCCCTTTTTCCAACCTGAACGGTCCCAGTCTTTTTAATCTCTCCTCACAAGGAAGCTACTCCATGCCCCTCATCATTTTTGTTGCCCTTCTCTGAACCTTTTCCAATTCTAATATATTGTTTTTGAGATGTGGTGACCAAAACTGCATGCACCGTTCAAGGTGTGGGCGTACCATGGCTTTATATAGTGGCATTATGATATTTTCTGTCTTATTATCTATCCCTTTCCTAATGGTTCCGAACATTGTTAGCTTTTTTGACTGCCGCTGCACATTGAGCAGATGTTTGCAGAGAACTATCAATTATCCAAGATCTCTTTCTTGAGTGGTAACAGCTAATTCAGAGGCCATAATTTTGTATGTAGAGTTTGGATTATGTTTTCCAATGTGCATAGCTTTGCATTTATCAACACTGAATTTCATCTGCCATTTTGTTGCCCCATCATTCCGTTTTGTAAGATTCCTTTGTAACTCCTCACAATCTGCTTTTGACTTAACTATCTTGAGTAGTTTTGTGTCATCTTCTAACTTTGCCACCACACTGTTTACCCCTTTTTCCAGATCACTAATGAATGTATTGAACAGCACTGGTCCCAGTACAGATCCTTGGGGGCCCCTGCTATTTACCTCTCTCCACTGTGAAAACCGACCATTTATTCCTACCCTTTGTTTCCTATCTTTTAACTAGTTACTGATCCATGAGAGAACCTCCCCTCTTATTCCATGACAACTTACCTTGCTTAAGAGACTTTGGTGAGGGACCTTGTCAGAGGCTTTCCTGAAAGTTCAAGTACACTATATGAACCTGATCACCCTTGTCCATATGTTTGTCAGCCTCTCAAAGAATTCAAATAGATCGATGAGGCATAATGTCCATTTACAAAAGTTGTGTCGACTCTCCCCCTAGAGCAGGCATATAAGCCACTTCCTTTTCCCATATAGTGCTGGAAGAAACCTGCATTAAGTAACATTAATACTTAGCATTGCATCCCTTGGATTTCAAAGCATCATTATCCCCACGTTACAGCTGGAGAAGTTGTGACTTGCCCAAGGTCACACAGGAAATCAATGCAAGAGCCCAGTTTTCTGATTCCCAGACTGATGCCCTCTCTACTGGAGCACACTACCACCGCAGTGTTGGTCTTGGGTGCTGATTGGCCCAGTGGAGAGCCATTCTCTTATGAAACACCAAGGCTAGAAGACCCTGCTGTACACTCCAGCATTGGCAAACAGCATTAATTTCCATCACTGTGGTTCAAGGCATCCCATAATTTTATCTGGACACTGGTCCGTCAGCCTAGGAAAAATACAAGCCAACGTGCTTTCAGGATCCCAAGCATCCTAAGCCAGTTCACCCCATGTGCAATATTCCTCATGTTTCTGATACTAGTTTTGGTTTTGAAATGAAGGGGCATGCCCCTTTCTTGTTATCTCTAATTCTTTATGTACCCTTCCCACCTTGTTTTTCCTCTGTATTTATAACCGCATCTGCAGACACCTAGCAAGCAATAATATATACTGCTGCTGTGAGAGGCAGGCTAGGAATAGCTGATGGGACTTCCCCGCTGCTAGACCTGACAAGCTGTCATCCATTCAACAGGTTGGAGAGGGGCCTCATGCACAGGAGAGAGGAAGTGTACACGAGAGTGCTTGATTTTCTATGTGCCAACAGGGTCCTGGTGGTCAGTTTCCTTCCACCTCATCATATTCCTAAGACCCACCTCCACCACTCACCCACAAAAAAAACCATGCAGCTGCCTCCCTGATCCCAAACATTACTGACAACACTATGACAAGAGCTGCACTTACATTCCAGAAGGTCAACACACGTGACCTTCCAAAGGTCAGCCTAAACCTGCATAATCTTTCCAGCTCACTGCATACCCCCACTACACACACACACAGAGTGCAGTGTCTGCAGCCACGCTCTCCACTTCTCTCCCTAGCTCAGACTGAAGAAAATGCACTTTGATTTGAAATAATGATTACTCTAGAAGACTCACGGTCTAAAATAGCTGTCTTCCCAAAAGGTTAAGGGAAGGAGTAGATGCAATTTATAGTGAGATATATAATGCACTCCTGTCAGTTTCTGATCAGAATCAACAGGAAGTCAATGGGTGTCGACTGAGCTATTTTAATCTCCCCAGAAGATCACACAAGATTTTTCATTCCTCTCCCTATGCATATTTTATTTCTAGCCTTTAAAGACTATTGCCTAGCTCCTTGTCAATCCTACAGCCATAGCACTCTCTTCTCAACTGTCAGCTGCTAGCAGCCTCTGGGGAAAGTAAACAGGATCAGCAGTCTCTTCTATTCAAACTACTGAGTCATTCTGTTACGCCTTGGAAGTGTTGCAGTACTTCAAGCAGTTGGGGAAAGCCCTGATTCTGATCTCTCTGTATATCAGTTTAATTCTTTTTCTCCACTGGGGTTACTCCTGATTTATATCCACAGAACATAAGTGATGTCAGGAACAGACACTATGTATCAGTAATCACTGTTATATCGCACTGTAATCAAAGCCTCCAAGCCCAGAACAAACCATTGTGACCATTTAGTTCAGGGGTGGGCAAACTTTTTGGCCCGAGGGCCACATCTGGGTATGGAAATCGTATGGTGGGCCATGAATGCTCACAAAATTGAGCATTGGGGTGCAGGAGGAAGTGAGAGCTCTGGCTGGGGGGTACAGGCTCTGGAGTGGGGCCAGAAATTAGGAGTTCAAGGTGCGGGAGGGGGCTCCGGGCTGGGGCAGGGAGTTGAGGTGTGGGAGGGGGCCAGGGATGCAGGCTCTGGGCGGCGCTTACCTCAAGCAGCTCCTCCCAGAAGCAGCAGGATGTCCCCCCTCCAGCTCCTACATGGAGGTGCAGCTAGGCAGCTCTGCGCACTGCCCCGTCTGCAGGCACCACCCCTGCAGATCCAATTGGCCCTGTTTGCTGGCCAATGGGAGCTGCAGGGCGGCGTTTGTGGCAGGGGCAGTGTGCAGAGCCCCTTGTCTTCCCTATGCATAGGAGCCGGAGGGGGGCTGTGACATTGCTTCCGGGAGCCATGCGGAGCAAGCCCTCAACCCCACTCCCTGGCAGGAGCTCCAGGGCCAGATTAAAACGTCTGAAGGGCCGGATGCGGCCCTCGGGCCGAAGTTTACCCACCACTGGTCTAGTTGGACCTCCTGTATAACAGAGGCCATAAAACTTCCCAAAAATGATTCCTAGAAATATTTCAAGAAAGAAAAGTCCAAACTGAACCAGCTGCAGAAAAGGGCTGCCAGGATGCTCAGAAAAATGAGGAGCTAAACTTATGAAAAAATTTTGCCCAAGGAGAGTTCAGTGGCAGAGCTGGGATTCTAACTCAAAGCTACCATTCTCTTGTCTTACACATCCCTCCCTTCTCCCTTGTAGACCATCCTCTTCTCTTTGGGGGTCAGCTGGCTAAATGCCAAATGTGATCGGTAGAGCAGTACGAGAGCAAAAAGTCTACCCACTGTTGTGAAGTTTTTCCCAGCTCTGCTGCAGCCCAAGGTTGCTGTGCTGATCCAAGGCCCCAATGTTCTGAATCAACTGTTATTCAGAAATGATAATGGGATCTAGCAGGTACCCACAAAAAGTTCAGTTACCTTTAAACCTGCTGACGTATGAGTACTGGGAAAGAGACAGTAGCAGTGAGCCACCCATGTTCCACTCTCTTTTCCCATTGTCCCACCTCCAGGGGACAGTATTTCTTCAAATCACTAAGGGCTTTCTGGGAATTAACGATGAGTCAAAGAGGCAAAGCTCTCTTCTTTGATCCATGCTGCATATCTCTCTTCCACTGTTCGTCTGAGACATAAATTGAGGTCCTTACCAGACCATATGATCATTAAAGTTCCCATACCAAATTTTAGAAGAGCAGGATCATTAACCATAGTGTCCAGGCTGAATTCCACATCCAGTAATGACATTCCAACCGCCTATACAGCCTGCAAGTTCCACTGGACAGGACAGTGCCCTTCCCTTCCTGTCCTAAATGATGGGCTGCAGAGACACCAATTTTCCATTAGTGTAACTCCACTAGCATAAATGGAATTACTCCTTACGGTGGTGTAAATGAGACTCTGTATTTCCATCGCCTATTTCACAGAGACAATGTGAGGTTTAGTTACTTAATAGGCCTCATTACACCACTCTCCCTTACACTGATGCAAATCAAGAGTAACACACATTTGAAAGTGGTGGAGGTGAAATCAGAATTTTGCCCCTGGTTCAGTTCTCCAGTTTGGAGAGACATTCAGAAATCTGGACGCTTATCTGAATTCTCCAAACCTTTGAATCTTAAAAGTTGGACAGCAAATCTTACAAGAATGAGTTCTCGCCATAGATCTCCAGTTCATTCTGTGTGTGAACACATTAGAAACATCACAAGAACCGCTTTTCTCGTGCTCCGTAAATGTAGATATGCAAATATTTAAAATAAATGAGCGGAAAGGTCAAAGCAAACTGTTTTTCAAATTTGGAACAAGAGATATGGCTATTTTGGGTCTATTTCAAATGAGGATCAACAGATTAGGAGAGTTCTCTTATTTTCCCTGCCAATTTTCTTATGCCTACCTGGAATACATCCGGCTACCCAGAGACCCAGACATTGGATATTTTTTATATCTGCGCATTTCTAATATTACATATGATTGACATTAAGGAGATACAAGTGTTGTATAGTCCATAGATTTAATTCCAAGATATGGTGATAAATAACATGAAGACCAGAACTCATAAGGCACTCAAACCCTTGTCATTCACAGGAGCTTTGCAACACCTCATTGCCAGCGCCTACCTTGCCCCTTTAGTAGGTTAGTGACCTTGGACAGGTGGACTAGGAGGGTTGTTTCCCAGCCACTGATCTGTCCAGAACACATAATCCTAAGCATAACTGCCAGCAGCAAAAGACAATGCAGGCAGCTGCATTGTTCTACAACTCTGGCTGCAAAGACTATCAGCTAGAAAGATGAAGCAATGTCACAGTTTAAAGCTTAACACACGCTGATGCTTTAGAAATTTGCCATTGAATCAGGGATTGTAAACCACCCAAGTACTCAGAACCTGAGATAATGGCACTGCAAACCACATGGGTATTTAGAACTTGGGATAACAGGCCTTCTAAAGCACCCTGGCACTTAGCACCTAGGATAACAGGCATCAATGATTTGTACAGCATATATAGGACCCTGGCACAGATAAAATCCTTCCTACTACAAGGACCCAGGGATGCCTGGTATAGGATATCTAGCTATCCTTGCACTTGGGAGGCTTGGTATTTGAAAATCATCTTGCCATGAATAGCCTCGCCTGGGTTGGTATGTCTACTCTCCCTGGCATCAAAAGACTCATAGAGTTGGAGGCCTGGTGTTGTAATTCATCTGCATACTAATAGTCTGGGCTTCCTAGAATATATAAGCACCTAGGCATTACTAAAGCAAAAGGCAAACAAAGCTAAGCCCCCAACCCTCTCTCATTCCCTTCCATAACCAAAATCCAGTCCAGCAAATTCAGTTCACAGTTATTCCCAGGCTGAGCGTTTATACACTGTCTATGACCAACACTGGATGGAAACTAAGAGCTAGATTATGGCCTGTGTTGTCTGGCTATGTAGGGCCTCTGAGCTGCTTCCCTTGACCTTGGGTCCAGGAGTCTGTAGTCAGGTGGGCACTATTGCCCAGATCCTCCCAATGGGAGATAGGCCCAGATCCTCACAGATGTTTAGGCATCTATGTGCCTGCTATTTCTTGCCTCAAGCAAGTGGATGGGGAGTGGCTGAAGAAGGGCAGAGAATGGACAGAGCCTTGTTTAATCTCATCCTCTCCCCTGCACAGCTCAGAAGTAGTAAGCAGTTACCTGCGGACAAAGGCCATAGCAGTGAAGGAATTGTGACTCTCTGGGGCGTTATTACGGCCTAGAGATTTTCTAGGTGTGTTGGGGCAGCTATATACCACCCCTCCCACAGGGCAAATTGGAAAAGAACAATTGAGTCCTAACAAACTACACAGAATTGGCCCATGATTAGAGGGACTGATAACATTAAAAAGGCCAAATATGTACCATCTGGCTTGGCTCCATTTGCAGCTAGGGGGAAGACAGGCTAACACACTACTGGAAGGCTGTAAACACCAAGCATGCAAAGGAATTACTGAGAGCGATATATTGCCAACCTCAAATATTCAAAAATCATGAGTCAGGCCCCTAAAAATATCGGACCGGTTTAAAAATCATGAGATTTTAAATAATAAATTTGGGGTTCTCTTTATTTTCCATCTGCTTTTTGAGCCTTTAGGCTGTACTTGAGTCAGGCTTTTCTCCACAACCATGAGAGCCAGAAATTTACTTTTTAAAAAAATGAAGGCTTAGATGCTCACCTAATCACAGGAATCCAGCACAGGGGGCTTTCAGAACAAAACCTGAATATCGACACTCGCAATAAAATCCCAAGAGCTGCAAACGCTGAGGTTACAATTGCCAGTTGAAGCAATGGGATATAAAGGAAACCACAGGCTGACCCGAATGAAACATTTCCTTACAATGTAACCTATCAGGCTGTGATCTGTGAGGTTCTACTGGGAAATTGGAGAAACCTCGTGGCGGGCAAAGCACTGGAGAATATGCTGGAGGGAACAAACCTTCTCTAGCAGGAAGATGGATGAGATGCGACCTCTCTGGTCTTTTCCATCTCTAGTTTCTATTGCTCTATGAAATATTCATAAAAGAAGTGCTGACGTGCTGTACCCTTAATGCCGCAGTCTGCTAATGCCATCCAGCATCTCTGCTGCACTGGAAATCAGATTCTCAGCTAATAAACTCACCAATGAATCAATCAAATCCTGTTACAAGGTTAATCTATGGGTTGTTATTAGGGCAGCAGGATGTTATGAAAAGTCATGGCATAGTCATAAAAGAGAGCAGGGAAAGTTTATGAAAGTTTATATATTTAAAAAAATCAAAAGTCACAGGTCATATGATTTTAATCAAAATGTCTTTTTCCTTTGCAAATCTCACTTGATAAAATTTAATTAATAACCAAAACCCACTGACAGCTGTTCTCCCAATGCAGGGAGATTCAGCCATGCAGCAGTGCTGAGAGGGGTCTGAGAGAGCAAGAGAGCTACCCACAGACCAAATCAATCACGGAACCCAGGATCACCCTCTGGCCATGTGACAAATCACTGCCCCTAATTACGGGACACATTCTGCATGGATGTGCAAAAAGGAAATGTATAAGGAGTTTCCACCTGTTCCCAGTTTGTGGTCATGTACAGGGTTTGGCCACTACCTCCCTGGGGAATGAAATACCTGCTTGCTCCATTCTGGTGCTTCCCTCTCCCCTGGGGCTAAGTGTCTGTAAGAGGGTAGGGTGAGGATTACTCCATTAATATCTGTATAGAACTTTGAGTTCCTCAAATGGAAACCGCTATAAAAGAGCACATAATTGTGACCATGACTATGACTATTTTACTATTCATTTAATTGTACTGTAGTCTTATGAAATCTCTGCTGGAGATTTTCCTGTTTGTCATCTGAAATAGTATTTGGTTAGAGACATTTCTTTTCCTTTTAATTTCTTCCCAGTGTTCCTACATCCCCAAGTGTGGCAAGAACTACGAAGAGTCCCTGTCACTTGTCAGTGTTGTACTGGAAAATTTCAGGAAGTACCAGCGCTTCTTGTGCTTTTACGACCCAGAAGGCATTCAGAAGAATGTGATATTAACCAAACTTTACAGTTCCAACGTGCTGTTCCACTCGCTTTTCTGGCCAACATGCATGATGGTTGGTGGGGTTGCCATCGTTGCCATGGTAAAGCTGACTCAGTACCTCTCCCTCCTCTGTGAGAGAATCCAAAGGATCAACAGATAAAAGCAAAAGCTTCTCTGAGATGTATTTCAGCTAAAATACTGTTTTTTCATTCTTCACCAAAGAACCTTAAGTTTGTAACGTGCAAGTCTGTTATAAGTTCCTTACTATATTCTTATAAGTAGAGCAATAATGCAAAAGCTGTTCTATATGCAAACATGATGTTGTTATTATGCAGACAACAGGAAAGAAATACTGTTTGTGTTGGTTGTCTATCTGATCTCATTTTATGCTGGAACTAGCACTTCTTTCTTTTCTACAGCCAAAATAGGGCTCGGTGTGACCATTTGCCAAGCTTTGTCAATGAACACATCAACATTTCAGTGTAACGTTCTGGGGGAAATTCACCCCGTGCAGAGGTCTAGCAAAAGGCCTGGGCATCATTTATGTCCCATTTAATCCTCAGGGCATGCAACGAATCGCTCTGGAGGGAATGAGGGGAAGAAAAGTATAGAACCTATGTCTTTTTATGGTAAGAGGGAATAGACTGGATGTATACACTACTGACAGCTTAAGTGGGACTTGCATGTTGCTTGTGCTGGCTCTCCCTGCAAAGGGGAAAATTTCACCCTCTGGTATTTTAGGTCTTTTGTAAAACACCTTGGAGATGGATATTTGCAATATGTTTTCCTCACATCACATCATCTACAGAAGCTACAGCCAAAAACAAAGAAAATTCAACCAATTTCAGTTTCTACTCCAAGCTGAGCACTGAGCCCTATTGCTGGAGATGGGACCAGACACCTTATGTAAAGGTTTATTACGCATTTGTCTTGTATTTGCTACCATATCACTGTAAAGAAAAAGAAAAACACAATCAGCTATTTTTTCATTTTTTACTTCCAACTATTTTAACTTTTTTTACTTGATTATATAGATATATAAAAAGAAAAGGCTACATAATATCTAATTGTGTATTGTAACTTGATTATGTTTTTTTTTTCCTTTTGACTAACTGGAAACTGAGCAGTATAACTCCTGTATTTATTACATTCAAACCCTGGAAAAGACCATAACATCAATGAGCAGCAACGTGGGATCTTATCCAATATTCACACTGACATTTCAATCAGATGGAGGTCTCTCTTACTGTGACATTTGTATTGAAAAAAATCTCCTCCACTTCATTAGATCTATTAATTGAATTGTTATACAATAATCATAATATTTCTGGAAATTATGATCGTTATGCTGTGCTGGCTGAAGTGACTTTCATTCCAAAATGTCCAAGTGTAATATGAGGTATTGGAAAATTTGAGATGCAAACTAATATGTAGTCCTAGCTGTCATGTATGTTCCATGGGGGCTTTACCGATGTAATTCCATGCACACTATGTGAACATCTTTGGCATAATTTATTTTTATTTCCCTAGTCACAACTTTCCATGTTGTTATACTCTACAGACAATCTCAACGTTTTTTACCTTGCACCTAAACTGAAGGACAAATTTGAGGCAGTCTCTCTGATTACCCCATGAACTTACGATAGAATATTTATAGGAAATTATTTACAGGTACATTCAAAAGAAGGAGATTCCACTTTTTTCCCTTTTTTTTGCCAAAAAGATAGCAGAAGGAGAAAATCCAGAGTCTTCTGTCTAGCTCATCCATATATCAGTACCTTCTTCCATGATGTAGTATTGAAAACTTTAAGGTGTTACAAGATTTTACAAATTGTACAAGTGTAGTCGGAGCTGTAAAAATAAGTTCACAGCAGTGGATTTAACCTGCAATCTTGTAATCCATGGTATGATTTTTCTTAGGCAAATAAATTCCTGGGGGTGGGGGGTGTAATCAGGGCTCCAAAAATATGTAATAAAAATATTAAATTAAATCTTCAGGATTTCAATACCTTTTCCATTCAGAACTGGTTTGTTTCAACGACTTTTTTTTTAAGATTCTTTTGCCATAAAACCAGGATTGCAAACCATCTGTAACATGAGAGGGAGTTTGTAAAAGTTTCTTTGTGAAAGCTATCTATTTATCTATTGTAGGGTTTTGTACAGCCCTTCACCATGGTATCTGGGCAACTTTCACATTTTTTAGATTGACAGTGGAGAAGCCCCTAGTGGGCTTCAAGAAGTCGCCTTTTAAATTCAAAAGAACTCACAACATTATTTTGTACAAGGCCAGAAAATCTGATTGATGCTTTATTTTCTCCCCTGGAGAGTTCCAACATAGAATAGATGGAGATAGAAGTCTGTAGAGGAGACGAATCCTAACACTCCGGTGCAAAGGGATTAATCAAGATCAAGGGCAGCTGAGGGAATGTTTCTGTTGGTACATTGCCTGGCTTTTACTAAAGATACTGTAAGAGAGGGCAAAAAGGTATGATATGTGCCCCCAAAGTGGAGGAGGAAAATCCTCAGAGTTACAATCGGAATTTTGTAAGCAGGAAACCGCAAGAAGAGCTATCAAGAGCTCCATTGCATCTGAATTACAGGAGCTGCCACAGGTAAGAGCCAGTTGTGCCCAACAATATCACAACAGAAGGAGGAAGAGTGAACACAACTGCTATTCCAAGTAAGTGCACGTGCAGTAGTGGGAGGCAGAAGACTCTGCAAGGCAAGCAGAGATTCCTCCAGTTACAGAAGAAGAAGTCTGGGCCAAGCAAGAGCTGAGGCACTTGCTTGGCCCAGACTGGTAGGAAGTCCTTTGCAGTTCATTTTTAAAGCAGGTTGGGAGGTGGTGGGGCCAAGGACTGAGCCCAAAGTTGGAAGTCAAGAAATCCTGAGCTCTGTTCCTGGTTCTGCCACTGACCTGTGTGACCTTGAACAAGTCACTTCACCTCTCTGCTGCAGTTTCCTCATCAAATAGGGATAATATTTGCTGAACCTACCTTACAGGGAGGTGCAAGGATTCATTGACTAGTGTTTGCGCAGTAGTTTAAATATATAAAGGACTACACAGTGTAATCACTAATGATTATTATTAAAGCATATCAGAAGAGGGTCCAAAAACAAAGGAGGTAGCCAGGCTAGGCCCACCCCTGTGGCATTTAGCAAAGGCCTCTTGGCAGGTGTCTAAAATGTAGCATGCCATGGGAGATTTTATTTTCGTTCATTCAAAAGTGGATGCTTGCTCCACCAGTAAAAGAGGCTGGTTTGTGTTCAAATTTGCTATCCTAAATTGCCCCTTTTCTTATATAAAAACTTCCGTGTCTTCTGCAGCACTACCTACATCAGAGGAAGAACTCAGCACTCTCCACTGAAATTGTTGCAAATCAAACATTCTGCCCAACACTATCTAGCAAATAGCTGTAATAACACAGGATTCTTTAGGAAATTACTGACACAAACGCTGGCCATTTACATGATGGTTTACGTGATCGGCAATAGAGTAGCTCTTTAGTTCCGTGTGTGACATTTTAGGGGCAGTGATTGTGCCACATTTTGTTTCTAGTGACAGGAAGCTGATTACGCTTGACATTTACACATCAAATGCACTTTTCAACATGTTGTGCCATAAACATTTTACCAGCGTTCCTGTGGGTGAAACATCTTGACACTGTTGCAGCCTGTAATCATTTTGTTGACATTAACAGACAGATCTGTGGGATAACAAAATAACTTGAGTAATTGAATGGAGTGAGGTAAAACAATAATTTAAAAGGAATTATCAGTCTGATCACTGGCACAGTTAGCCCCCTACTGAAGTATCAGCATTTCAAATACAGTTTAGGCAACTCCTGCTGCCCCGGAGAGATTAATTTCAGTCAGAATATTTGCCTGAGCTATTTCTTTCTCTACCTCATTTTACCCCCTCTTGCTCATTTCCCATGAACAGGAACTGAGATTACTCTGGGCAGATCAGTTGGAGCCGAACGTCCCCATTGACTTTCTACACAGCGTCATCAACATTATCTAGTGGGAAGAGGAAGCAACTGGGATTCACAGGTTCTGTGTGGCTCTTCCACTGACCATGACCAACTCAATTAACCCCTTTGTGCCCCAGTTTGACCATCTCTGAGGCATGTGGTGAACATTTAATGCTCATAAGGCACCTGAGATCCTCTACTGGATGCTATATAAAGACAAAGGGCCAGATTTACAAGTATTTAGATGCTGTAAGATATAGATAGGTGCCGACTGGAATTCACAAAAGCATCTATGCCCTGGTCTATGCTGCAGTCAGGTCGACATAAGGCAGCTTACGTTGACCTAATTCTAAAATGTCGCTCCCGCTGACGTAACTCGCCCACTACGCAGACTTAATAACTCCATCTCCATGAAAGGCGTAGCGCTTAGGTCAATGTAGTTAGTTCGAAGCAGCGTCAGTGTAGACCCTGCATTGCTCACATCTCTCTGCCTTTCAGAAGCAATCCCACAATGCCCTACACTGACAGTTAAATCAGCGCACGCGCTCCTGGTGAAGACGTGCACTGCTGACCCAAGGAGTGTAGTGTGGACATGCAAAAGTGATTTAATTACTGGGGTGGCTGTATGTGGACATAACTTAGGTTGACATAATTTTGTAGATTAGACATACCCTACGTGAGTTAGGCACCTAACTCCCATAGACTTTCAATGGTTTTGATTAGGTTATTTAATTTGTAACTTCCTTGCTGTAACACCCAACCTTGAAACTATGCTGCAAACCTTCCCGCAGTATTTTGCCAGAAGGCTACTGCTTACAGCAGGTTTACTAGAGTGGTACAAGCCACCACAGTAGAACATTAGAGTATTTACTAATAAGGAGCAAAACAAAGTCAGACTCTGTCTGAATGACTTTTTACCTTGAAAATGTCCCGGAGTTTCAGGGAGTGGGTGTTTGGGGTGTGTAAGGAAGGCAGAGATCAGGCCCTTGGAAGTGAGTGAGCCTGCATACCCCAGTGGGTGACAAATGTGAGAAAATGAAGTAGAACAATTCCAGAATCTCAGGGAGGGAATGGCAATTAAAACCCAAAACACAAGTGCTGGAAGACAGCACAGGCCTTTGTCTGGAAAGCAAGAGTCCTGTATTCTATAATCTTGAGCAGGTCACTTGGCCTCTGTTTCCCCTCCCATCCTTTGTCCATCTTGTCTATTTAGGTTGTAAGTTTCTCAGAGCAGGGCCTATCTCTTAGCTTGTGTTTTTACATTGCCCAGCACAACAATGCCCTGATCTTGGTTACGCCCTCTATGTGCTATTGTAATACAAATGGTAGTAATAATGAGCTAGACCAGGGATTGGCAACCTTTGGCACGCGGCCCAACAGGGATATCCACTGGCGGGCTGGGACAGTTTGTTTACCCGCAGCATCCACAGGTTCGGCCGATCGCAGATCCCACTGGCTGCGGTTCGCCATTCCAGCCAATAGGGGGCTGCGAGAAGCAGAGTGGGCCGAGGGATGTGCTGGCTGTCACTTCCTGCAGCCCCCATTGGCCTGGAACGGCAAACCACGGCCAGTGGGAGCTGCGATTGCCAAACCTGAAGATGCTGCAGGCAAACAAACTGTCCCGGCTCGCCAGCAGATTTCCCTGATGGTCCACGTGCCAAAGGTTGCCGATCCCTGCGCTAGACAAAGTCATTCTCCTCTGGCTTCCTATTTCCCAGGCTGCATTGTAAGAAGGGTGGCCTCATCCCCTGGAAATAACTACACATACACACACCCCAATATGGGGGCCATGTATTAAATACTCACTCTGATATGCACTGAGGGTTCTCAGGACAAATACATAATAGTCATTCCGAACCAGCCAACTTTGATTTACACCCCGTGCAAACCCATTGGCTTCAACCAAGTTGCACAAGGATGCAGAATTTGGCCTGCTGGCTGGTAGAGCTAACCAACCCCCACCAATACAATTCCAGTTGCCCATTTTTGTGGTGGGGGTACCAGAAGCAGCCCCCAAGAACGGAGATAAACTATAAAGTCAACTGAAAATATACTCGCCCTGCTGAAAAAGCAGTAAGGACTATTCCAGACGTGTCCAAGATTATGGTAACAACACAGAACTGGACAGGCACTTCCTTTAGCAACTCTAGAGGTAGCTAGCCACCCGCCATAGTCCTAGCCTCTGCTACCCAGTGTGGTAAGCAAACAGCCAGAGTCAACTCTGCAAACATACTAACCGTTCCTAATTATTTCCATAAACAAAAGACATGTTTATGAAACAGCAGACCATATACAGTACATTGTTATACTAAATAAAGCCTGGGCTCTGAGATCCTCCACCCTCCCCTGCCAGGGTCCCAGAACCCAGCTCCGGCCTGAGCCCAAACATCTACACTTCGATTTTATAGCCCCTGCAGCCTGAGCCCCAGGAGCCTGCGTCAGCTGACACAGGCCAGCAGCAGGTGTTTTATTGTAGCGTAGAAATTACCATCAGTGGGAGGTACTACCCCAGGCTTCAGTGTAACCAGGATAGTGCTCTTAATAATAAAAATAATCCCTAGCTTTTATAGCACTTTTCATCAATAGATCTCAAAGTACTGTATGAAGGTCAGTATCACTATTCCCATTTTGCAAATGGGAAAACTGAGGCAAAGGGAGGTGGAGTGACTTGCCCCAGGTCATGCAGCAGGCTAGTGGCAGAGCACATAATTGACCCTTAATAGTGGTCCTAGGGTATTATACACTATGCTATACCGAGATGGCTCAGCTGTCCCTGGGGAATAGGGATTTCTAATTTTGTTAATATTTGGGCTGAGCCGGTATATCCTAAACTCCTATGTGTTTTTCTATAGGACCATACATCTGAGGCTCACAAAATATTTTGCAAACATGAATTAATCAAGCTTCACAACCCACCTGTGAAATAGGGGAGCATTAACTGTGCCTGCATTTCACATAGGTAAGTTGAGGCACAGAGCGTTTTAGCAATGTGGCCAAGGTCACACTGAGACTGGAGGTCACACATAACTTACCTAGGACATGGTGAGGTCGCCATCACATGAAGTCAAGACTGGATACCTTTCTAAAACTGATGCTGTAGTTCAAACAGACGTTATTGGCTTGATGCAGGAATTACTGGGTGAGTTTCAATGGCCTGTGTAGTGCAGGATGTCAGACAAGATTATCATTCCTTCAGGCCTTAAAATCTATGAATCAATGGATTCACAGTGGATGAGAATCTGGATATGAGTCAGCAGTGTCCTCTTGTTGCCAAGAAGGCTAACGGCACATAGGGCTGCATTAGTAGGAGCACTGCCAGCAGAGTGAGGGAAGTGATTATTCCCCTCTATTCGGCACTGGTGAGGCCACATCTGGAGTATTGCGTCCAGTTTTGGGCCCCCCACTACAGAAAGGGTGTGGACAAACTGGAGAGAGTCCAACGCAGGGCAACAAAAATGATCAGGGGGCTGGGGCACATGACTTATGAGGAGAGGCTGAGGAAACTGGCCTTGTTTAGTCTGCAGAAGAGAAGAGTGAGGGGAGATTTGATAGCAGCCTTCAACTACCTGAAGGGGTTTCCAAAGAGGATAGATCTCAGCTGTTCTCAGTGGTGGCAGATGACAGAACAAGGAGCAATGGTCTCAAGCTGCAGTGGGGGAGGTCTAGGTTGGATATTAGGAAACACTATTTCACTAGGAGGGTGGTGAAGCACTGGACTAAGTTACCTAGGGAGGTGGTAGAATCTCCATCCTTAGCGGTTTTTAAGGCCCGGCTTGACAAAGCCCTGGCTGGGATGATTTAGTTGGGGTTGGTCCTGCTTTGAGCAGGGGGTTGGACTAGATGACCTCCTGAGGTCTCTTCCAACCCTAATCTTCTATGATTCTATGATTCTAATGGCAGAGATTAGAATCTACCAGTTTGGATTTCTGGGTCCCTGCTCCAACCATCTCGACCACCCTCCCTTTATTCCCAGCCACCGCTTTTGGCTAGTGTTCTGTCTGTCACCGTCACTAGTGAATGCCACGGCTGATACATGACCCTGTACAAAATCCCTTCATGAGTCTACATCTGAATTCCCCAATTTCTTCTGGTCCCCTCCCAGTTCAAGAACAGCACAAAGATAAACATTTTTTAATCTGCCACACTTAAAATCCAGCAAATGGCGCAAGGCAGCTGAAGGCCCCTTTACACGCTGAGCAAACATGTCAGTGAGGTGCCTCAAGCAGCATAGAAAACATTTTGTCACAATTAAGTGCGTCTCCCTGAACTGAACATTTTAGCTGCTGCTTCCAATGCACAAGTCACTGAGGAAGACAAATCAAATGTAAGAGGCAGGTGAGAAAAGCCATGTTTAGTCTATGGCTTCATTCAAACGCACTTTTTGCTCTGGTAAAACTATTGTGGTTGGGGTATGATTTTTTTTTACCAATATAATTCTACTGGTACAATCCCTAGGGTGGTCACAGCTACACTGGTATAAAGGTGCCTTCTACTAGTATTGTTTATTTTCCTTCTCATAGGGGAATACCTATACAGCATAAAGCACATTTATAGTAATATCACCACATCCACATTAGGGAGACCATACCAATATAATTTTTGCATGTGGATAAAGCCTAAGAATCTGAGTGTAGCAAAATCTCTTCTCCATCAGCTGCCCCATTGCTTCCTCATCTGCCACATATGTGGGCCAAAACACACTTCTGTGTCCCATGGAAACCCAAAGAAAATGTTGCCAGGGCCGCACTGAGGAGCCGGCGATCAACACTTCAGAGACCATCACTGACTATTATTATTTGTATCATGGGAGCATGTCTGAGGTTCAAAAGAGACAGGACTAGAACCCAGAGCTGTAGGGTGTATGATGCCTCCAGTCTGCTCCCCAGTAGTCGTGGCAGGACTCCCCAGTCGTCGTGGTAGCGCGATGCTTATACATGCAGTTAAGATAAAGACCACAGGAAGTGCTACTGTGGAAGGCCAGACTGACATCTTCCCTCGAGGCCCCCCGATTGGTATAGGTACTAGTATCACCCAGGAAGTGTCTGTGCAATGAAGTGGGCTTCCCTGCCAGCTGTAGCGATGGACCTGTCTCTCAGCTTGCTCTTGGACGCCTGACCCCAGTTTGGACCCTTGGCTTCCAGCCTTGAACTCTGAATCTGACCCCTGGCTTTGATACCAGGGCTCTGGCTCCAGCTCTGCCCCCTGGTTTCAGTACTTGGACTCCGACACTGGCTTTGACGCCTTGTTTTGGTACTTGGGGTCTGACTCTAGGCTTTGGCGTTTGACCTCTGACTCTGTCTATGGATCCTGGCTTTGCCTCTCGAATACTGGCTCTGTTCCGGCCTCCTAGGGCCCTGACACCAGTCCCAAACTCAGGCTTTTAGACTCTGACTCTGGTTCTGACCCTTGACTGAAGCCCCTGGATTCTGGCATTGGCCCTGACCACTAGGCCTGGCCACGTAAACCCCAGTCATGACAGCACCTCCAGGCTCTAACGCAGATTAAGGCCCTACTGTGTTAGGTGCTGTGCAAACACATTGTACAGTTTTCAGGGCAGGGACAGTATTTTACTATCTAACTAGACAAGAAAGATGAAAGGAAATAGAAAGGAAATTATGTATTGTTTGTATTATAGTGGCACCTAGAACAGATCCCCATTGTGCTAGGCACTGTACAAACACAGAACAAAAAGACAGTCCCCGCCCCAAAGAATTTACAGTCTAAATATCAGCTCCATTTTACAGCTAGGGGAGTCAGTCCCAGTGAGATTAAATGATTTGCCCTAGGTCACAATTGTGGCAAAGCTGAGAATTGAATCTAGTTCTCCTGCTTCCCATTCCACTGCTGTAACTGCACGGCCATCCTTTCTTACACTGATCTCCTACTACTGGCTCCAGCAGCAAAGGAGTAAACTATTTGCCTGATTCGGTTCTGGTGTTTGAAATAGACACACAGCGTCAGCTGATAGTTATGCTTCCATTTGTGCTAAGGTTCTTAGAAATGTATTTACTACTTTTTGGAAACATCCAAAGCTGCCACCATCTCCTCAGTATTAAACACGAGTCCCAGCATTTCTATATCCTTAATGCCTTGCGCCTCATGATAACAAGCCATTCATTACTCCACTAAATCGCCAGTACAGTGCTAAACACGCCAATCTGTGCACATAGCAGGGCGTGCTTTGATTAAAAGCAAACAAAGCATAACAGGAAGTGTTCTCTCTCCGCCTCTTTTCCAGCAGCTCAGTTTTGACAGTTCTCCAGCCATTTGAGAGCCCTTCTCTGAATGGTTCTTCAGCCAGGATCTGAGGCTGCTGGATTGTAAAACAAAACTAATTTCAGGGGAAAAGCCTGGTCTAGAATGAACAAAGAGAACCATTTATTTTAAGTAGGTAAATGTGGCCATTTTGATTTTCAGCTTGTTTAAGATTTATCAGATTTCTCTGAATGCTGAGTAATGTAACAAGAAACTGATAAGCTTGAATTAATATACAAACTAGATACCATTATCTTGGGTTTGAATAGAGACTGGGAGTGGCTGGGTCATTACACATATTGAATCTATTTCCCCATGTTAAGTATCCTCGCACCTTCTTGTCAACTGTCTAAATGGGCCAACTTGATTATCACTACAAAAGTTTTTTTCTCCTGCTGATAATAGCTCATCTTAATTAATTAGCCTCTTACTCCACTTTTTCATGTTCTCTGTATGTATATATATACATCTTCTTACTATATGTTCCATTCTATGCATCTGATGAAGTGAGCTGTAGCTCATGAAAGCTTATGCTCAGATAAATTTGTTAGTTTCTAAGGTGCCACAAGTACTCCTGTTCTTTTTGAGTAATGTATGAAATTCAATTATATGTTTATATATGTTTTATGTTACATTTTTCCGTTCTCATATGCAGAGCTGGCAGCTATGCGTATATGTTTGATGTGTCCCACACTGTTTTAGGTAACTTTTTTTCTCACCATTTAAGGGTTGTGTGGCCTAGGGGTTAGCCCACCTGTCCCATGGCACAGCCCTTTAAGATTTTAGGAGGTCTGAGGTGTGCCAGAGGTCCTGGGAATAAGTAGTGTTTGGAAACAAAACCCATTACTGTCTCTTTAAGGGCCCTGGACCAGAAGCCTTGCAGTGTCCCCCTCTCTCCCAGCCAGCTGGGATAAGCTTTGAGAACAGGACCAGCATATATGCTGCCTCCTCTGGCACAGCAGGGGGGCAGGAGAAGGCTGCCTGTTGAACAATCCAAGCTAGAGGACTAATTTGGGGAATGAGGGCAGCTGAAGGTAAAGCTACTAGAGCCCTGCAGCTGGGCTAAATTACAACCCCTGCTCCAAGGAGGAGAGCTGGGGGACTTGTGTCTTGAGGAGAGAGAGAGAGAAAGAGAGAGAGACTGCCTGCTGTATGACCCAGCTGCTGCCAAAGAGGCTGGAAAGGGCTTTGAGGAAGCTTCTCTGTAGTTGGTTGGGAAGAAGCCACATGAGGGGACAGAACTTCGGAGCAGGACTAGTGGAGTTCACAGCCACGAGCAGGACACTGACAAACAGGGAAAAACTAGGAACAGCCCAAGGACAGGGCAAGGGATTGGAACAAGCAGTCCCTAGCTGGCTGACACCGGGCTCTTGGGCTGGATCACAGAGGAGAGGGCAGCCCTGGGTTCCCTTATCTCTCCCATAGCAAGAGTGGAAGGACCAGTCTAAGGACTTAAAGCGGCAAAGACAGATGAGTCCTAAATGGGGGCTGAAGGTCTGGCATGAAGACTCTGGGTTTCTGTTTGTACTTTTTCTGTTATCCCGGAAGGGGACTGAACTGAAAGGTGGCCTGTCTGGAGGCCCAGGTCACAGAAGCAGCAGACTGCTACAACTGCAGAATGACAGATGACAGCAAGTGCTAGAGCAGACCAGAGTGGCATGCGAGAGCACTCTGGCGGTGAGTATGCCCTGTGACGATTGGCTAGTAATGATATTTTAAATCTACATAAAGCTTTTCATCCCAAAATGCTTTGCAAATGATATGTACCAAGCACCTCTGAAATGCAGTCACCACTGCAGTGGAGAGCAGTAGTCAGCTCACATGCCACAGCACAGAGGAGGGGAAACTAGACAGACAAAACCCAACAGGGGGACCTCATCCAGGCAGCTGGAATTATTTATCACATCCTCATTTACAAAGAAAGGGGTCTGTCTCTACCTTGCAAATTGTATGGAAAACCCAATGAGAACTAGGCTCATCCACACAGCCATAAGCCAGCAATGGAGTGTTTATAGGAACATTGAATTTACAGTGGTAGATGGATCATTAATCCATTCAGTCTGGGTTCCTGTGTTAATCAGTAGCCAATATCAGCAGTGGTTGGGAATTTTTTTATTCAACTTTTTTCTTCTGCAAATACAGATTCATCAAAACTAAAACTGTTCTCAGGAAAAGGTCGGTTTGGGTGAATTTCCTGTTTTGAAATTGTTTTGAAAAGGGCAAAACAGGATGTTTTGATAAAGTTCCAGTTTTTGGCTCAACATGACTTTTTTGTTCCAAAATTTAAGTTAAATTTATAGGGAAACTTTTAATTTAAAAAGTCAGCATCAGAACACCTGACACGGGTACAACAACACTGCATACAACATTGAAACAAAACATTTTGAAATTATTGAAATAATCTTTTTGGATTTTCAGTTCTCAAAAATGTTCAAGATTTTGACTTTTCGTCTTGTTTTGGGACAGGACAAATTTTTGAAATCATGGAAATGCTTGCAGGACAGGAAAATCATACTGTACCCAGCTCTAGCCAATATCTTCAAAGGAAAGTGAGAATCTCCTAGAATGTATTTAGTAGTATATTGTGTGATATGTATATGTGGGACGATGGCAGGTATGATCAATTTATACCCCGAAGTTTGACACTGGATTATACTTATGAATAATTACAAATTTTACAAGTTTATTGCATTTCATTACAAAGTACTGCTCATTAAATTATAAATCACGCTTCAATATCCAGCCACCCAAATACTTTCCTTTACTTTCACAAAAGGAAAAACCTACTCTAGCTAAATGTAGGCTGATCTGAGGGCAGGCAGGCCACTTCAGACTTGAAATAGAGTGGGGCAGAAGGAAGTGCCCTTTGCAGCACCTCCATGTGGAAGGCACTCATGGTTGTAATCACCATGCACTGCACATAATCTGTGATGAATATAAGGGAGTTTAAGTGTAGGAAGCAAAATATGGTGACTAAGCAGGCACACTCCTAATCAGCCCCACTCAAACATGACTTCAATGCCATTAATATGCTGAGACAGCTGTACGGTATAATGGGAATTAGTTAAACCCGCAGACTGCTGCAAAACACAACACAAAGGGGGTCCTGGTGAAATCTGATGTCGCTTCCTCTGCACCACTTTACCATATGCTTAAAGACTGGTGGGAAAGCAAGTTCGCAACAGAACATTTCCCACCATCGGCTGCTCTGACTGCTCCTTCGTTTGCCTCTGCTGCAGCAGTGGAGACTGCTTGTCTCCCTTTCAAAGCATTAATGTTACCTCCATTTGTGGTACGGGTTGGTGGGGAAGACACCAGTGGTTGGTTAAATGTGCGATCGCGTGCCGTGCCAGCTAGCGTTGTGAAATCCTATCACTCTGGGTTTTCTGAGTTTTAAATCTCCCCCACCTGGGAAAGAGTAGGGTGACCAGATCGCAAGAGTGAAATATCAGGACACATTGGGCAAGCAGGTGGGTGAGGGGGGAGAAAGAGAGCCACAGATGCACAGCCCTGACTGGAGCTAAGAGAGGGGGCACACAGCCCTAGGAAGCTGCAAGAGGGGTGTACGGCCCCTCCTGCAGCCCGCACCACAAGCCACGGGCATCTGTTACCCGGGGTTCTTTCAACTCCAAGCTCTTGGTAACTTTTACTCTGTGCGAGGTGGTGTCAGGAAATAAATCAGGGGAGACACGGCCGTCCGACCGATAGATGGCTGGCACACACAGGACAACACAAGAGTGCTTTCACTTAAAGCTAAACTTTACTTAGTCTCAAGCACTTATACACACGTCCGTCCGCAAGAGGTTAGTAAAACAACCCCAACCCTTGATAATTACCAAATCTGAGTGTGGCTCTTGAGTGGCACAGCGGCAGCCCGTCTGCCCCTGGGAAACACAAGATGCATCCAGAGAGAGAGAGACTCCAGTCCTGAAGAGTCCCCCTACCTCAAACTTTTTCCCCTTATTTATACATTAGTAATAGAATGATATGTTCCTTAAAGCAAACTTGTTAAGTAAGCAGTTTCAATGGTCAAGCGAGAGGTTCCTTCTGATTATCGATTAACCAGGTGTGGATTTTTTCAGAGTTTGCAGCCGTGAGGCCCCAATAGACATTCCTGGGGCACATCCTGCTCTTCTAAGATGCATGTAACAGCAACTTCAATAAAATTCTTATCAGGAAGGACGCAAGGTCAAGCTGTCCTCTCTGTGGCACCCCCTCCTGCCTTGGTTAAGCTAAGCCTGCTGACTTGGCTAATTTACAGCCTGCTGACTTGGCTGCTTTTAGCAATAAGCCATAGTGGTTTCAGGCACTTTACTGGTTTGCCAAAGTCTCCCCATACACAAGGACTCATGGCCCCAGCTCCAGACCCCAGCAGAAGCCACTGGGCCAGGAGCACAGGTTTCCCCTCCCTTCCTCCCAGTGCCCTTCCCCACAGCCCCACCACCACAACTAAACAATGCCTCACACAGACCCCCACTGTCCAGTGCCCTGACACACAAAGATCTCCCCCACCGCCCAGCACCCCCCAATAGGCCCCCACTGCCTAGCACCCCAAAACACACAAACCACCCTGTGGTGGGGTGGTGTCCCACCCCCTGAGAAGAAGGGCTGAACCAGGCCAGAGAGGCTGTGCAGACCCACAGCAGCCAATCAGAGATGGCCCGGGGAGAGCCAATCAGGGCAGGGGAAGAGGCAGACAATCAGAGCCAGCATAGGCCCTATATAAAGGCTGCCGAGCAAAGAGCAAGGCAGTCTCTCCCTGGTGGTCAAGGGAGGAGGGCTGGCTCCTGAGCTGAAAGGTAGCACCTGGGATAGAGCAGTTCTGGGGAAGGGCAGAAGGAGCTTGTATGTGCATAATGAATTGATCAATAATCACCATGTCCAAGTGTTTAAACTGGTGGCAAGTAAACCTCAAATCAAGAATAAGCTGCATAAAATGGCAACAGAATTTTTTCCTGAACACTTCTGGAGATGTAACAGACCACAATATCCAAAGTCACTGGTGATTTTGGATGCCTCCATTTTTGGGTGTCCAGGTAGAGATGTCTGATTTTCAGAAAGTGCGGAGAACCCATCCTCTGAAAATTGGTCCCCTTTAACATATCTTAATTTTGATACCTCAAATCACTAGCCACATTTGAAAATTTGGGCCAGAAAGTTTGGATAAAGCTGAGATAAGTATCTTCAGGTCATCTCAGAATGGACTGGCATCCACCTGCAATGCAACAGGGTTTATCAAACCAACAGGGGTCAAGTTAGAGTTACTGATTAAGTTGATTGTCAGTGGAGAATTGATAAACTTGCTTTAAAAGACAGATTTTTCTGCTGATTATCCACCACGCTTTACTCTTCCTTCTCCTTACACTGACGCATCCTGTTAAGGATTCTGGACGGAGATGTCCTGCGACCTTTTCCTGTACTAAGAAGCATTATCATTAGGACTGCCACCAGAGGGAATTCAGGACCCTCCCTCAAATCCTGGAAGTCTTTGCTGGGTCATAATTCCCACTGAAGTCAAAGGGAGCACTATTGCAGTAAAGTCCATAGGATTTTGCCTTTTTTGTGGATAATAGTCTATTACAAATGGTTGGTTAATAGGTTCATAGATGTCAAGGCCAGAAGGGATCACTGTGAACATCTAGTCTGACGTCCTGTGTAACACAGGCCATAGAACTTCCCCCAAAACAATTCCTACAACATATCTTTGAGAAAAGCATCCAGTCTTGATTTACAAATTTCCAGTGATGGAGAATCCATTATGACCCTGAGTAAATTGTTCCAGTGGTGAATTACTCTCAGTTAACAAGTGTGCATTTTTTCCAGTCTAAATTTGTCTATCTTCAACTTCCAGCCACTGGATCATGTTAGACCTTTCTCTGCTAGACTGAAGAGCCCACTATTAAATATTTGTTCCCCATATAGGTACGTAAAGACTATTATCAATCACCCCTTAACCTCCTCTTTGTTAAACTAAATAGACTGAGCTACTTGAATCTATCAACATAAGCCAGGTTTTCTAAACTTTAATCATTCCCATGGCTCTTCTCTGAATCCTTTCCAATTTATTAACAACCTTCTTGAATTGTGGACTCCAGAACTGGACACAGTATTCCAGCAGTGGTCACACCAGTGCCGAATGCAGAGGTAAAATAGCATCTCTACTACTCGAGATTCTCCTGTTTATGAATTCAATTGTTGCATTTATCCTTTTGGCCACACTGTCACATTGGGAGCTCATGTTCAGCTGATTATCCACCACAACCCCAAATCTCTTTCAGAGTCACTGCTTCCCAGGAGAGAGTCCCCCATCAGATAAGTATGGTCTACATTCTTTGTTCCTAGATGTATACCTTTATATCTAGCCATATTAAAATGCATATTGTTTCCTTGCGCCTAGCTTACTATGCAACCCAGATTGTTCTGAATCAGTGACCTGTCCTCATCATTTACCACTTGCCTAACTTTTGTGTCATCTGCAGACTTTATCAGTGATGATTTTAAATCACCAGTCTAGCTGTCATCTAGGTACTTACAGGATTCCCATCCCTGTAGAGGTATGAATGCTACCTGAGCTTTGCAGTTCCCAGGCTTATCTGTCTCTTATTTTATTAAAACTAGTTTTCCCATCTCTAATCTCATTACCTTTTGTCACTTCTACTGTGACTTTGCCTTGGCACAGGGCAAGCAGTGGCAGAACCTGATGCTGATGCATGGCATGGCAGGGAGAGAAGGATATAATATGACAGAGCGACACTGCTGGGAAGAAAGCATTCTATTTGCAAATCACACACTGTTTCCACAATCTGTCCGTGGTCAGGCCATGCTTATTGTGATGGATAGAAGCAGAGTGAACAAAAGCCATCTCCATGAACTGGCAGGCTTCATGTTGCACAGAAACATAGAAATGACACACAGGCAGTTCAATGTGCAGGGGTTGAAGTGGGCTGGCTCTTGGCATCCCAGAGAGCTGGTACGTTCATTGGGAAGCTGCCATCTGGTACACTGGAAGCTTTCATTACAATTAAATAAATAGTGATTATGCTTGCAAAGGTGACCTTCCAAACATGAGACAAGTGTAAACCGATGTAGCTGATTCTGCAGATAGCCTGACATAACAGCGCTGAAAGGTGAGACCTGTTCATACTCGCTTTGATGTTGAACTCTGTGCCCTTACAACGGCCACTTAACTGTCAATATAGTGAACTCTTTCACTGCTGCTCATACATGGACGAGAGATACAAGTCAGGCTGATGTCCCACGCACAGCGTGTAAGAAAGAAGAGGATTCATGACTCTGAAGATCTGTACAATCGACAGTGAGTGGACTCTTATTCTGGCACTTCTTGTGGGTGTTTCAAATAGGCAGAGCACAATTTGTGAGTGGAGCCTGGAAGGAACCCACTGCTTTGTATTCTCCATTTTCCTGCCACAAACCTGAGGCTATCAAGTGTCTGTCTTAAGGAGGCAAAACTCTTGAGCCTATCTGAATCCACGGACTTCTGATGGCAATGTTGCTTGAGCCTGGCTCACCCGCTTGCAAGTTCTTTATCTCAAGCAAATGAGGTTCTGACCACAATTGCAAAATTAAGCACTAAAGGCTAGACGTTCATCCTGCGATCTGCCCCGAATCACAATTCATTCCCTGATTCTCCCAGCATGGTGGCTCAGCTGTATTGGTCAGCACATAGGAGAAGGGGAGACAGGTTCCAAGTCTCCACCCACTTCCTGCTCCTGCATACTAACTCCCCATCCATCTGCACAGGAGATGAAGGAGGAACCCAGTGATAGCTGCTCCAGTCACTGTAACCCACAAAGTGGGTCACTCATGCAAGGGTATAATGGGGTACTTTATACCCTATTGCTGCCTTACATGGGCATGTAGGCATCAATTGTAAGCCAGTGTAAGTGAAGGTAACATCACAGGTGTTTTGCCTGACTAAGGAGTGCCAAAAAGGACTTTCTGCCTTGAGTTACGCCAGTGTAGGTCCATTGACAATGAAGTTACCAGAGCTACACTGGCTGACATTGGGGGCTTGTCTACACAGTACTTAACTTGCCAGTAATATTAGACCATTGGTCTACAGGAGTGTTCCCAAAGTGCAGCTTGATAAAGGGACCCTGCAGGGCTCAGATGTGAAAATGTTGTTGTCCACTAGCCCCTTTGCTAAGGGAGCCCACAAAACCTGCCTCCATGTGCTGCTGACCTGCTAATAAGATCATCCATGTGGGCCTGTAATTTCTTCTTTCTCTTTTAAACCATTAGATGAGGGCTTCCTGCAGAGAATAAGATGGAAGGCGCTGTCTGCACGCACCTACCCAGCAGGAAACACTAAACACAATTCAACAGGGCCAGAAATTTATTTCACGGCCATAAAATCAGATTTTTAAAAGTAAAGGAGTACTTGTGGCACCTTAGAGACTAACCAATTTATTTGAGCATGAGCTTTCCTGAGCTACAGCTCACTTCTGATGAAGTGAGCTGTAGCTCACGAAAGCTCATGCTCAAATAAATTGGTTAGTCTCTAAGGTGCCACAAGTACTCCTTTTCTTTTTGCGAATACAGACTAACACGGCTGTTCCTCTGAAACCATTTTAAAAAGTGTATTTTGGGCAGTAACCGGAGCCAAGAGCTGGAATATTAATTGGATATCCATCTCACCATGGACAGCTGACCTTGGGACAGACTGCTTGAATATCTCTGGCTGTGATTTGTGCCCTCAATTAATGTATTTGATGCTCATCTGGTCTCTTGGCTGCCTGCATTCCCACTATATGGGCAACTTCGAATCGCACTCGGCCAGCAACACCAGAGGAAACCTGGGCTTTCTTGGGTTTCAAGGAAGGGTGAAGATACTGTACGTAACCCTGCTGTGAGTGAAGGTTTGCAATGTTGGCTTTAAGAGAGAAGACAATTTGCTTTTGCAAGATGCTCCTTGCATAGCTAATCCTGCTAGGATCCATGTAGTGACAGCAATTTACATTTAGATAACACTTTTCATCCAACATAAAGGGCACCAGGTCAGCTACTGGGGATGAAACTCAATGAACTGCCTCTTTATTAGATTTTCCAGTCCCAAATTGTCTCCCAGGACACTTCAGCATCTCTTGCTCAAAGCCCCCTCTGGTACTACTATAACTCACATACAGTGGCTCACATGGACTGTGTTCTTTTTCCTGCTTCTCTCTCCAGCAAGTTGATTGAAAGGCTGGTTGGTCTGTGATAGGCAAACCAGTCTGTGTGATGTGACAGCTGGCCCAGGTTGTGGGCTCTCCAACCAAACATGAACTGTTGTGCTGGGTTCACAAGCATTTCCTTCCACTGCAGGGGCTCGGTGTGTATTGCTCCAGCTTCTGGATCTCTGTGTGAAAATGTGCACAGAGACCATTCCTCTTTTCTTGAGCTGTTTCAGCTGCTGACAAAGCTATTCTGACAACTATTTCAAGCCTTGGATAAAAATCCACTGCCCTGATGCTGTTAAATTGTGTCGAGCAGGCTTGTAATTACTGACCCAAAAAAAACCTGCGTTAAAAGAACATTATTAGGGTTGCAAAGTCAAGCACTCAAAAGTTAGGCAATTCCAGTCTTAAGGTGCAGTCTTAATTCGGCCCCCTTGTTCATGTGCATTCTGATACTATCTTTAATTACATGATCACATACTATTTTATCCATAGGACCCTTGCCTCGTTCCGTGCACAGATTGCGCAGTCATCATTTACCAAGCAGCTATTCAATATTTCATTGTTCAGAGCGTGGCCCCATGACTTATTTACTGCGCACTATTCAAAGCCTGCTCTGAAGACAGAATTATCAATTTCCTCCTGGGTTTTACTATGACGCTTATCACAAAGGTGTCTGCGTGCTAGTCAAATATTAATTAATTTATCTTCACAACACTTGTGAAATGAATGGGTATTACCCTCACTTTGCAGATGGGGAACTGAGGCACAGAGGGATTAAGATCAAAAGTATCTACTAATTTGGGGGGTCCAGTTTGAGAAAACTAGGACCACCTAATTTTTTTCGGAGTACTTAACATTAAATCGCATTTCATATGTTCAAAGCACAGCCCCCATGGACTTCAGTCCTCGCTGTGAGTGCTCAGCACCTCTGCAAATCATACCCAGAGTCTCAGATTGGGGCACCTGATGAGGAACAAACCATTAGTGAGAAAGTTTGGTTTCAGTGACTTGCTTAGCATCACATAGGAACTCTGGGGCAGAAGCAGGGAGAGAATCCAGTTCTCTGGGGCAGCATTAAGCTGACTTAACCATGAGACCCTCCTCTCTCTTCCTACAACCCACTGCCTCAGATACGACACACCATCCAACTTCTGCAACAAATAAAGCAGGGGCTTAGAGGCAACAATCTCCTTCACTTCACAACCCTGACCAGGCCCATCCCATGCGCAGAATGAGGCTGAGTCCTGTAACACACTCTTTTGCCCATTTCCCCTCAAGCACAAGCCTTTCTGCTCTGTCCCCTCTAACCTGTCCCAGTTCCAGTTCTGTCTTTTTTCACCTCTGCTCTTTGGCCCAGTCCCAGGCTCCTCACCTAGCCAGCCCCAATCTCTACTTCTCAGATTTCTCATCCCCATCTCTTTGCCGAGCAAGTCCTAATCTCCCCCCTCAAAACTCCTCATGGGATCTGTCACACTCCCCAACCAAGGCTTCCAGATGCCCTCCCCTGCCCACATTTCCCCATCTCCATTGGCTCCTGGTCCCAATCTCCCACGTCAGATTCCTTATCCAATCTCACTGCCTCCCCAGCACCTGGTCTGTTCCCACTCCCACCTCCCCACACTGGTTCCTCATCAGATCTTTCTCCCTTCCCCCATCACCTGCTCCTACCTGCTACACTCTTTAATTACATGATCAGTCCCAGGATGCTGAGGAGAGGATAAAAGGGGAGTTATGGAGACACAGGCACCCTGCACACATCCATTAAAATGGGAGTGAATATAACACTGGTGCAGGCGAAGTAGAGGTAACACTAGATCAGTGCAGGGCAGGCAGACTTTGGGCAAGGCTCCCTGTACAGCTCTGCCAAACCAGGTTGGTGCAATGCTGAACTGAGACCAAATGAAACATTCTGACATTTCTGAACCAAAAACTTCTGTGTTCCACCAAAAAAATCGATATTCTGACTTTTTATCCAATCACTGTCAAAATACAGGAATTTCCCAGGGGACAGAAATTCCAATCAGCTCTGCTTCCAACCTTCTCAGGCACCTGGGGCTGACTTTTTCGAGGAAGTGCAGCCCCTTTAGGCCTGCTCCCTGCTGAAAAGGGGCCACAAAGCCACTGGAAGAGCCCACCAGGGAAGTTCTCTGATGTAGAGGGAGTCCTTGGCCAATCCAGGGTCAACATAGAGGACTTTGCATGGCTGGGGCATCCTCACAGCCCAGCTATATCCAGCTGCTGAAACTCTATATGGGCTGGCACACAAGTTAGAGCAACTCCCAGGGCTGCTCTCTCTGCAACAGGGCCTCTCCCTGCCCCTGACAGCCCCACCACAGGAGAGGCACACAGTCACCTTTGCACTTCTGCTTTGATCCCCAGATGACGCACAGTTCAGCTACGCCCCCACATGCCACAATGATGGGTGTAATATAGACAGACTAGCAACCCCTTTTTCATTCCAGTCCAGAAGCTCTCTTGAGAACTGATTGCCAAGGTGCGTGCTGCTGGTTTTGTGACAGATAAACAAAGAACAGAGGCTGAGGTCACCAAATAGATTGTCTAGCTCCAGCCCCACACAGTGTAAGCTCAGAGATCCATCAATAGCCCAGGCCAGAAAGGACATTTTATTAACATCTAGTCTGACTTCGTGCATCACACAGACCAGAGCTCACATGCACTAGAAAAAGCCATAGTTGACTAAATCAGACATCAGCACTGACAACCAAATTATTCCTTCCCCACCCCTCCCCCTTTGGACAAGAAAAGTCACTTCCAGAAAATTCCTTAACACGAGCTACAGGTGGCCACCCGGGATTTACAGAGCCAGTTCTTAACTGACGGTAACCTTAATCTGAGCCTCCATATTCTAGCAAAATGTGGTAAAAGTTGATAAGGTGAAGCATCAATCAAGAGGAGATGAAGCACAACTAATTGACTTACCTGGATTATTTCAAAAAGGGTGGGTTTTTTTCCTCATTGGCGACTTTGCTGGAGCTGAAAATGCATCTGTGTCTCTCACTCTTGCTCTTGTTTTGAGTGTCTTCACCTAATTTCTTTTAAAGATATGGTTTGAAGCCAGGAGACTTCGTGCTCAGTGACTCAAAAATATATTGAGCATATGAAAAATAGGGAATTAGTGAATCTCAATGCATAACACATTGTTACTGCATAGGATTTCCTGTTTGTCAGTGGGGAAAAATAGACCTGCAAGATGCAAAACTTGAATGAATGAATAAAAAAAAAGTCATGAATAACATTTACCTACTAAACACCACAAAGTTTTACAAAGGTACAAACTTCAGCATATAAGGCACAAGTTAGCAATGGGAAAGGAGGTATGGTTTGTCTTCCAGTGCCCTCTCCGTTTCTCTGCTGGTGAATTTCAAGTTGGACCTGAGCCCCACAGTGAATGTGTAATTGCATCCAGGGTGTTGGTTGAGGCCCATCTCCAGTAAACGCCCCCCCCCCACCACCACCCACATTGGACCAGCTGTTTAGAGGTCAGCTGCAGAGAGGAAAGGGGGAGAATGAGAAGCCCCAAGTCATAACGCACTTGTGAGACAGAGCATTCATAGGACAACATGGCTACCTGTGAGGCTTTAAGAGCTACTTGCTATCAGTATACACTTTAGCAACCAGTAACATGGGGAGGGAGGGCAAGGATATTGAAGCATTCAAGATTTTCTGGTTCAACAACTGGTGCTCTGAGGAGCCAGCCCACTGGTCTAGAGCCGTACCATGCACTGGGAGCTGAGCTGAAGATTCAGCCTCTTCTTTCAACAGTCGGGCCATTTCAGATTAGGATTGCTATAGAGGCAGTTCTCCAAAGCCATTGGAGGGAAATTGAGAGGAGCACCCAGAGTGCTCACAGCATTGGAGGCTATGGAGTAAGCTGTGCCCAGTCTTCCTTAGCTAGAAGGACAGCCAGGCAAAAAAGGTTTCTATTTTTTAGTAATGAGGGAGCCCACAGGAACGTTTTATTTCTTTTCTCTACCCTTTCAAACCAATACACAGGCGAAGGGCAAAGGGAAAGATCAATGCGTTGCTGGATAAATTCTGACTACTACTATACAGAGGTCTATAAAATCACGAATGGTGTGGAGACAGTGAATAGGGAAGTGTTTATTCCTTCATATAACACACAAACCAGGAATCTCGCTATGAATTTAATAGGCAGCAGGTGTAAAACTAACATGAAATACTTCTTCACACAACACTCAGAACTTGTTGCCAGGGGATGTTGTGAAGGCCAAAAGTATAATTGGTTCCAAAAAAAAAAAAAAAAAACTAGATCAGTTCACAGGGCAGAGGTCCACCAATGTCTAATAGCCAAGATAGTCAGAGATGCAAACCTCCATGCTCTTGCTGTCCCTAAACCTCTGATTGCCAGAAGCTGGGCCTGGACAGCAGGGAATGGATCACTCAGTAATTTGACCTGTTCTGTTCATTCCTTCTGCAGCATCTGGCATTGGCCATTGCTGGAAGACAGGATACTGCGCTAGATAGAATTTTGGTCGGACCCAACATGGCCATTCTTATGTTCTTATATAATACACCTGTTTGTTACATCCACCAATCTATTTATGTAGTCCTTGCAACTTGTTCTTATATGGTTAATTTTCTAGCAAGCAACTGCTTCACCAACTAGGAGCTAGCAGTTATTGTCGTGGGTAGCTAGAAGCTCGGCCTCTGGGTGGTTTTGACACAGGGCAGAATTCCTTCAGAGTAGGAAACTGCACAGAGCACTGTGTTTAGAAACCTCTTTATAATATATTAACAAGACTGGTGTGCCAAGTGAAAAGGCATATAATACTATTTGTCAGGCTTAACTAGACTGAAGTAACAGTAGAGAAGGGTTGGATATTTCCACGGTTTTCTTTTTAATTTTTCTTTTCTGTTTTACATGTCACCTTTTATTTTAATTGGTATGTGTCTTATCTCTATAACTTATTTGTATGATGTTCATCTTTTGTCAGTGATGAAGTACCAGCATAGTACACCACCCATTAGAACTGAATGGATGGTCTTTTAATTGATCGTTAAGCTTTTTTTAAATAGGAGATTTATCTAGGAAAAAATTAAATAAAATAAACCCTATCTAGAAAGAGTGCTAATTTTATACAATTAACGGGGATTGTCTCCAAGGCCATAATCACACTGAAAAGACTCAGAGCTGAACTCCAGCCCTGCACTTGCCACTGAGCACTTGCTGAAATGTTTGTGAAAGCCAAAGGAAATAATGGGAGGTATTACTGCTGAAACAAAATGTCAAAACATTTCAAAATTTTCCAAACAGAACATCTGAAGATGAAAAAGTCAAAATGAAATATTTTGAAATGGTCAAAGCAAAATGTTCCAAGTCTTTCTATGTTTTTTTCCCCACTTTTTTCAGCTGAAACCATTTTTCAAATTTGATCCAAATTCACAAATAGTTTTGGTGCCCCCAAAAATGCTTTTTTCTGCTAAACCACTATTTGCCAAAATTATGTTGCTCTACTTCAGGTCTCAAAATATCATTGTAAATGAGGAATCATCATCAAATGGGGGTGTTCTAGTGGGTCCCACAGGGACTGATTCTTGGCTCTATGCTATTTTTACGTTTGTATTAATTACCTGGAAGAAAACATAAAATTATCACTGGTAAAGTTGCAGATGACACAAAAATTGGGGAAATGTAAATAAAGAAGAGGACAGGTCACTGAAACAGAGCCATTTGGATCTCATGATAAGCTGGGCACAAGCAAACAATATGCATTTTAATATGACTAAATGTATCTATCCAGAAACAAAGAATGCAGACCACCCTTACATGGTAGGGGCTCTATCCTGGAAATTAGTGACTCTAAAAAAGATTTGGGGGTTCTGATGGATAATCAGCTAAACATGAGCTCCCTGTGCAACAATGTGGCCAAAAGGACTAATGCAGTCCTTGGATACATAAATGGGGGAATTTTGAGTAGGAGTAGAGAGGTTATTTTAGCTCTGTATTTGGCTCTGGTGCAACCACTGTTAGAATATTGTGTCCAGTTCTGGTCTCTACAATTCAAGAAGGATGTTGATAAATTGGAGACAGTTCAGAGAAGAACTACAAGAATGATTAAAGGATTAAAAAACATGGCTAAAGTGACAGAGGCAAGGAGCTCAATCTATTTAGGTTTCAGAGTAGCAGTCGTGTTAGTCTGTATTCGCAAAAAGAAAAGGAGTACTTGTGGCACCTTAGAGACTAACAAATTTATTTGAGCATGAGCAATCTATTTAGCTTAGCAAAACGAAGTTTGAAAGTTGACTTGATTACAGTCTCTAAAGTCCAAACATGGGGAACAAATATTTAATAATGGGCTCTTCAGTCTAGCAGAGAAAGGCATAACAAGATCCAACGGCTGGAAGTTGAAGCTAGACAAATTCAAACTGGAAATAAGGCATATATTTTTAACAGTGAGAATAATTAACCATTAGATCAATTTAAAAAGGGTTGTGGTGGATTCTCCATCGCTGACCATTTTTAAATCAAGATTGGATGTTTTTCTAAAAGATATATGTTCTAGGAATTATTTTGTGGAAGTTATGGCCTGCATTATTCAGGAGGTCAGAATAGATGGTGACAATGGTCACTTCTGGCCTTGGAATCTATGAAATCTATGAAGGGTACACCCTCTGCAAACTGTTCTTACTAGAAATAAGTCTCAGAATTCTGGATTTTTGCAAATCTCTCAAACTCAGGTCTTGATCCAGTAAGGTGCTGAGTAGTTTATGGGAAATGAACATACAACTTAGAGTGTCTGCTTTTTGGGTCTGGGACTCTCTTGTTGTTGTGTGTTTGTACAGCACCTAGCACAACAGGGTCTAGATCCATGACTAGAAATAGTGATTAATAATTACAGTGGGGGTGAGAGTGCTCAACAACTCCCAGGAGGCTCTAAGCACCTTGTAGGATCAGTCCCTATTGATGGGGTTCATGAAACTATTTCCATTTCATGAACTTTGTCTTTGGCATGTGTATAATTGAAGTCCTGACTTTTGTAACCAGGTTTCTCTAGCTAAAGGGAAGTAAGTCTTAAATTTGGGATAGAATGAATTGCCCAAGCCTGGGCTGGCACAAGTCATTGCACTACAGAGAATTAACCTACGCTATAACATGGCAGAATTTGTAATGTAGTGATATCAGTGATGCCAGCATCAGGCATCAAGAGTCCAGCATTCAGGACTCTAAAAGGTGTTATTTTTTCATTTATAGCTTTCTCTCTGCTCCATTTTTCATTTGACTTTTTTGCCGTTGGATTTTGTTCCCTGGTCTCTTCCCTACTCCTTTTTTCTACATTCTCCACTAAGTGGAATTGAGAATCCAACAGCATCCCTGATCAAGTCAAATTTTCAGATGGAGTCTGACTTCCATGGAGTGACACTGATTTACATTGGCTGAGGATTGGCCACTTATAGTCAGATCAGCAATTATATGGTTGATTGGTATTCAAGTACTTAAATATTTTATAGGTTTCAGAGGAACAGCCGTGTTAGTCTGTATTCGCAAAAAGAAAAGGAGTACTTGTGGCACCTTAGAGACTAACCAATTTATTTGAGCATGAGCTTTCGTGAGCTACAGCTCACTTCATCAGATGTATACCGTGGAAACTGCAGCAGACTTTATATACACACAGAGAATATGAAACAATACCTCCTCCCACCCCACTGTCCTGCTGGTAATAGCTTATCTAAAGTGATCAACAGGTGGGCCATTTCCAGCACAAATCCAGGTTTTCTCACCCTCCACCCCCCCACACAAATTCACTCTCCTGCTGGTGCTAGCCCATCCAAAGTGACAACTCTTTACATAATCAAGTCGGGCTATTTCCTGCATAGATCCAGGTTTTCTCACATCCCCCCCACCCCCATACACACACAAACTCACTCTCCTGCTGGTAATAGCTCATCTAAACTGACCACTCTCCAAGTTTAAATCCAAGTTAAACCAGAACATCTGGGGGGGGGGGGGGGTAGGAAAAAACAAGAGGAAACAGGCTACCTTGCATAATGACTTAGCCACTCCCAGTCTCTATTTAAGCCTAAATTAATAGTATCCAATTTGCAAATGAATTCCAATTCAGCGGTTTCTCGCTGGAGTCTGGATTTGAAGTTTTTTTGTTTTAAGATAGCGACCTTCATGTCTGTGATTGCGTGACCAGAGAGATTGAAGTGTTCTCCGACTGGTTTATGAATGTTATAATTCTTGACATCTGATTTGTGTCCATTTATTCTTTTACGTAGAGACTGTCCAGTTTGACCAATGTACATGGCAGAGGGGCATTGCTGGCACATGATGGCATATATCACATTGGTGGATGTGCAGGTGAACGAGCCTCTGATAGTGTGGCTGATGTTATTAGGCCCTGTGATGGTGTCCCCTGAATAGATATGTGGGCACAATTGGCAACGGGCTTTGTTGCAAGGATAAGTTCCTGGGTTAGTGGTTCTGTTGTGTGGTATGTGGTTGTTGGTGAGTATTTGCTTCAGGTTGCAGGGCTGTCTGTAGGCAAGGACTGGCCTGTCTCCCAAGACTTGTGAGAGTGTTGGGTCATCCTTTAGGATAGGTTGTAGATCCTTAATAATGCGTTGGAGGGGTTTTAGTTGGGGGCTGAAGGTGACCGCTAGTGGCGTTCTGTTATTTTCTTTGTTAGGCCTGTCCTGTAGTAGGTAACTTCTGGGAACTCTTCTGGCTCTATCAATCTGTTTCTTTACTTCTGCAGGTGGGTATTGTAGTTGTAAGAAAGCTTGACAGAGATCTTGTAGGTGTTTGTCTCTGTCTGAGGGGTTGGAGCAAATGCGGTGGGTATTGTAGTTGTAAGAAAGCTTGACAGAGATCTTGTAGGTGTTTGTCTCTGTCTGAGGGGTTGGAGCAAATGCGGTTGTATCGCAGAGCTTGGCTGTAGACGATGGATCGTGTGGTGTGGTCAGGGTGAAAGCTGGAGGCATGCAGGTAGGAATAGCGGTCAGTAGGTTTCCGGTATAGGGTGGTGTTTATGTGGCCATTGTTTATTAGCACTGTAGTGTCCAGGACTCCCCATCAGTGTGAAATAGAAAATTAATTCCAAGGGGAGCAGTACAGTTCCCACAAAGGAGCGCTTCTGATTTCCAAGGGAAATTTTATATCAACCCCCTGTGTTTGATTTGCTCAAATGAGTTTGCCTCCACCCTTCCCAGTACTTAACAAACTCCAACAATAACCCTGCCTGGTAGTATCCCTGCTATCCTAGGGTGCCTCCAAAGCACATGCAGGCAGCTAAGGGCGCTAGCTCTGCCAGGTTGGATTCTGGATTTCCGATTAGGATAACGGTCCATAGTTGATCAGCCAACTCATTTTATTAATGACCTAAGCTTCAGTCACACCTGTGCCTTCAGAGATAATTGACTGCTATGCTGCTCTCTTAGTGAAGTCAAACAGAAGGGAACTTTCAGGTTAATGCTATTAACAAGAGTAGACTTGTGCCGGTGCAGTTCTGGAGTGTTGTTATACTGGATTAAATAAAACCCCTGAATATTTATAACTACAGAGATACTGCATGCCTGACTGCAGAAAAACAGCTTTACACCCATCTAGTATTTCTGAGCAGTGCTTTGGCACTGGAAGAGGAAATGGTTTTCTGTTTATGTTTTATTATTGCATTTTAAAGGTTGTTCAGGCCCAGGGAATTAGTTTTATAATACTACATAACTGAGACTCGTTTAGGGGCCAGGACTTGTCTGCGGTGGGGCAAATGGTGGTACTGTCCCAAGCTCCTCCTGCTCATGATATCAAAGATTGAGCAGATCTTTACAACTTTGATGCCCCTCCTTTTTTCATATGTGCTTTGAGCGGCATGTCAGTTGTTCGCAATGTTAGCGTACATGGGATCGTTATTAAGCTTCAGAGTTTGCCCACTACTTAAAATGAATGAGAGCATTTTACGTGTCTCTCAGAGCTAGAGCTGGTCAAAAAGTTTTTCAAGGGAATGTTACTCCATCAGAAAATGCCACATCATCAAAATCAAAATTTTCCACAAGGATGTGTCAATTTTGAGGAAATTTCATTTTGAAAAACAAATGGGGAAAAAAAGTGTTTTGATAAGGGTAATGTTTTGTTTTGACCTTTTGAATCAGATGGGACCATTTCAATTTCTTGTTTTGAAATTATTCATTTTGAAACGTATGTGATAAAATGTGTAAATTGTAAAAATTGGAATGAAACATTTCAGTGTAATGGAAACAGAGTTTCAATTGACCTGAAATGAAATTTCATTTGGTGGTAAATTTCAAAATGACAGAATTTCCCACAGAACAGAAATTCTGAGTTTCAACCAGTTCTGCTCAGAGCGACAGTTTTGGTCTCCCTGCAGATGCAGACAGCCGTCACTGCATTGATTTACATTTGGTTCACTTTCTTTAAAGTTATCTGTGCACCAATAAGGGCTAGAGACTTCATTCTTTTAAATAATATTTTTTTTAATTCTGTAGCATAATATGTAGGCATTAGGGGATACCTACTCACCCTGTCCAGTGCGTGGACTTGTCCTGTGGAGCAGGATCATTTAATATTTTCATGTGAAATCTTCAAATCAAGGTTTAAGAAATGCCTGTAGCTGTTTTTTTAATTGGCTTTTGATGCAACATTTAAGGGCTCTAAGAATGTACTGGCCCTATAAGAGTTCATCCGGGTATAGCACATTACTGTTACTGGTTTCTGCCCAGAATAATGGGATGTAGGAGTTGCAACTTGGAGGGACCCTTGAATTTACAGACAAAGCAAAGCATTCTGGGAAGGTTGCTGGGGGAATATTAAGAGCAGCCTTTCCTCAGAAACAGTGGGAAACTTGAAGGGAATAAAGTTAATCCAAGCAAAGGGCTCAGAATGGGGGTTTAGAAGTGTCTGGAAGGAGACATATAGGAAGTACCCAAAGGTGATGTTTTGGGCTTGAAAGTCAGAGATTGAGGGGGAGACCTAGAGTTGCTTGTGGGTCTCAACAGGAGTTGAAGTCTAGGGGGTAAAGGACTGCTTGTGAGCTCTGGACTGAGGGTTTTGGTGAATGACACTGGATTTTTGTTTCCCTGGAAGAGCAAGAGTTGACTTGTTTTGGCCAGAGGGCTAAATTAACCTATACAGAAAAGGGGAAAGAGGGCTAAATTAACCTATACAGAAAAGGGAAAAGTGAGGCAGTGACCACACCTGACCAAAGAAGGAGACACAAATCACTTGTACAGGGGCTAATTTCCAAAAGCAGCCTCTAAATGTGTGACCTCAAAAGTATGTGCCAACTTGCCTATGCAACTTTGGGCAGTCATGTTTTATGAGTGTCCCAGAATGTGAACTGCAGTGCAGTGCAAATGGTATTTCAGTGCTCAGCTTAGGTAGTGAGCTCTCTAAGTACCCATTTGGTCTCACAGATATGTTATTGCCACATAAACAAAAATCTGTCTTTTTGGGGGGAAGACCAAAATAGCATGGCTGAATATTAAAGCCAAATAGAGGCTGGGCCAAAGCCAATTTGCAGATTTGGTCATGACTGTTTCATGGACACTTCAGTATGAGAGAAACAGTTTCAAAAAATGGTTGAGTTGTTAGGGCTGCTGCATCTGCTAACCAGCAACTAGATATTACACTGGAATTAACCAATCCCAGTCATTAGCAGCATTCTCCAGCAGGTGTCTGGACTCAGCGCATGGGTATCCAGCACGTTACTGCAATTGAGGCAGAACTAAGTAAAGGGAGCCTCCATCCAGCCGATCAGACAAAAGTTATGCCAACCTAGTTGTTATACTTATAACAAGCACACGGGATCTTTATAGGGAAGAAGGCAGCACGCCACATTTATGGAGAATACAACAGTTAGCATATGCTTTTCAATCTCACACGCACACCATGCACACAGTCCTGCCAGTTGATGTTTATAGTTACCAGTCCAGAGTCTGGATCAATATAGTAACCAGCCAGATTGGTCGCAGAGGGGAGCAGGGCTCTGTCAGTCGCGATCCGATGCTCCTGGAGTGTGGCAAAACGAACCCAAAGTCCCATGGCCAAGCACCCTGTTCTTATAGTCTTTTTTCTCCATTGAAGACTATGGATTTTGCTGTGTCAGGTTGTAACTGGTTACTTCTTAATTGGTGTATCTTTTGATGTAAACATTCCAATACACCTCCGAGAGGGTTATCCTGTCCTGGTTCTGATTTAATCAGTTGTTCTGTCTTTAGGGGTGCCAGCCTTCACCTCAGGGTCGTCAATTTGCCCTTCCTTCATTATGGATGTGCGTTGATGATTTTCTGGTGTCGTTAAGTCTCTTTACTCCTTTTTTCTTGACCATCTGGCTGTAACAATGGCCTTCACACCTTGTCTTTTCCTGATGCATACCTTCTTCATTCACACAAACAGTCTTTTTACAGAGACCTTTGAGAATACAAAGTGTCAGTTTATTTTGAATCTCCTTAACATAGACACAATACAACATCCTGTCTTTTACTTACTAAACCTTAAAACAAAGAAATGTATATTTTACTAGAGTGCCTAATTTGTAATACATAAAGGAAACCATAGTAGACATTTCAGGTTTCAGAGTAACAGCCGTGTTAGTCTGTATTCGCAAAAAGAAAAGGAGTACTTGTGGCACCTTAGAGACTAACAAATTTATTTGAGCATGAGCTTTCGTGAGCTACAGCTCACTTCATCGGATGCAGTAGACATTATAACTTATCCTAAAACAAAAGGGTGACCATAATCAGTCATAAGGATTGTTCTGGTCTGTCCATGCCTTAACATCAGTACAGACACTGGCAGTCTGTCAGATGCATTCCTACCAATGTCCCAGAGGGTCCTATTCAAAAAGGGTGGCTGCTATTCAAAAAGGGTGGCTGGTAAAATGAAATCAAGACGCACGTTAGTACCTCTATTCTTATAGTACAGTTATAAAATCCTGTTCCTACATAGTCCCAGGCAGAAGCTGCTCTTCCAATGTCTTCTGACTCAAAGCCTGAGACAAGGAGGTGAGCAGTGAATATCCTGGGGCGGGGGCAATAATTTTTAAAATTTCAGAGTGCAAAATAGGGTTGCCAAGCTTGGTTGGACGTGTTCCTGGAGGTTTCATCTCATGACATAATCTTTAATTAAAGATTAATCTTTAATTCCTGGAGACTCCAGGATAATCCTGGTGGGTTGGCAACCCTAAGTGCAAAGGCAGAGAGAGAGTAAAAGGGAAAGATTTAGTTTTGATGCACTTTTTAGCTCATTTACATCTAGATCAAACCCTAGAAAGATACTACTTATTGGAAAGAAGAGATACAAAATCTCATGCAGTGTTGTTATGAGGCTGGAAGCAGAGCGTTCCTGCTGCAGGGTCCCTAACTGTGGAACCTGCTTCCTCAGGGGGCCCATCTGAGCCAGAGTGTGGTGCAAAGTTCATCTTTACAGGTATTCCTTTGGCTAACCCAAAGCACTCCGTCATCTTTCTGCATAGCTTTATATTGACATTTATCCCAGATGCTAAAGCAATGGGCACTACCGATCTATTCAGAAATCTCAGCAGTGTTCATGAAGCAGAACTTCTTCCAGGTGAAATGTTCTTTATCTTGTTCCCCGTTCTGCTGCGGTGCATCGCAGGCACCAAAAGCTGCAAATTACTTGCGTCAGTGCTCATCAGTAAGAGCCCTTCACAAAAGAAACTCGAGAAATTAAATCAATACACCTCAGCCAACTTATCAAAAGTGCTCAAGATGTTTAGGTCATTAAGCAGCAATAGAGAGTAATGAGAAAAACAAGATCGCACGTCATTAGCATTAACTGCAGTGTGTTGTATCATTTTTGGTTTCCAAACGAAAAGCTGCATAGCAAACAGGGAAGCTGATTGAGGTGTAAAATGTGAACCTACTAAGGTCACTGAGAAGGAAAGAATCATAGAATCATAGAATCATAGAATATCAGGGTTGGAAGGGACCTCAGGAGGTCATCTAGTCCAACCCCCTGCTCAAAGCAGGACCAATCCCCAATTTTTGCCCCAGATCCCTAAATGGCCCCCTCAAGGATTGAACTCACAACCCTGGGTTTAGCAGGCCAATGCTCAAACCACTGAGGAGAGCAAGGAGCTAAAATTTGTCCCTCGTAGCAAATGAGCATGCAGGAACTCTGCATCAGCTTCTGTGTTCATTAATTTAACAAACCATCATGGGTGAATTTAGTGCTCATGAATGCAAAGCCCTAATAAATGAGTGGAGACAGAACCACTGCTGGGTGGGAGCTGGACAAGCTTCCCAGACATAGCTGTGCCAATGTACCTCGGTCTTGACCCGCTGCAGCCTGGGGTCTCTCTTCACCACAGGAAGAGATATGGGAGTCAATCTGAAGAGACTACCAAATTCATTTCCATTTGTAACTTAAACCCAGGCCTTTAGTGGTAAAAAGGTAGCATACTAACTCACTGTCAAAGACTGTTGGCTTCTTTAATAATACCAAGCCTCACTAAAGAACTGTAAAAAACCACTTCACAACACTCTTGAGTGAAAGGTAATTGTTATTCTTCCCCCATCTTACAACTGAAGAAACTTAGATGTAGAGAGGTGATGCCATTACAACACATGAGATCCTGGCTCACAGAATCAGTTCTGTACTGATTCATCCAGAACATGCTGCCTTGTCATGGTGACACTGAAGAGCTGCCTCGCCCCTTATTTAACTCCATAGCAAAACTATGACTGTTTTAAATGGGAACAGAATTAAATGCTAGTGGAACATTGTTAACTATCCAGGTTTTGTCTTCAGCTAAACATCCATCCAGCTTTTGCACCATGAAAGCCCTCAAACCTGGCTTCTCCGTACAGCTGGCTGGAAAATGGGAACATATGTGAACAATCTGTCCCATTTCTTTGTCAAAACATTTTGAAATTTTTCAACCAGTTCTACTTCTCTGTCTAGGAAAGAACTTAGGAGATGCTGCAGTACATCGTGGTCTAGATTTGTCTGTCATCTGTAGAACTTCCAAATTCGTCTGTGACATCATTTGTTTCCTTCCTTCATGTTAAAGATCATAAATTGTTTCCTGGAGAGCTTGTTTGCTCAGGAATTTGTAAGGAGAGAGAGATTTTAACCTTTAGGTTTCCAAATCAGATCTGGAGATGGCTGAACATCATCTCAGCACCATCTGGTCTGGTAGCCTAGGTGACTAACCCAGGATAACCCACGGATGATAGTTTTGCAACAAAGCACAAAACCAGACAAGTTTCATTAGAAACCCAAGATTCAGAAAAGGTTTGTCAGATATGCCCAGCTAGGGTGCCCAAGAGGAAGGACAGTCCTGTGGTTAGGATGCTAGCCTGAGAATTGGGAAACCAAGGTTCCATCCCCTGCTCTGCCTCAAACTTCCTGCGTGACCTTGGGCAAGTCACTTAGTTTCTCAGTGCTTCTGTTTCCTACTTGTACATTGAGAATAATAGCATTTCCCTGCCTCTGATGGGTATTGTAGGGATAAAGATTTGTGAGATGCTCAAATGCTGCAGTAATGGGGACCATACAAATAAAGGAGATTCTTGGTGGGGGCAGAAAGGGTGATTCCTATTCTGGGATGCAGAAGGCCACAGTATGAGGTTACCAACAGTGAAAGAGCAACAGTAGGTCTGCGTGGAACCTTTTGCGTTCCATTAATACTGAATGGACCGAGGGGTGGGGAAGGGCAGCAAGTAGGCTACCTGCCCCCAAAGAACTTCTCCTGAACTGGGGAGAAGGGGTCCCACTTTCTGGGCACCCCAAAGGCTGTAAGAAGGAGTCAGAGCCAGCTAGATGATCTCCCTCCACAAGACATATGAACAAGCCACACACCCAGGGAAGGACACTGGCTCAGGGCATCCAAAGGGTAAGTGATGAAACTCTCTGAGATCATTGGTGAATGGGTATAAACACTGAATTAGCTACCCCAGCATTCCTAGTTACAAGCCAGAACTCATCCAGATGGGCACAGTGGAGAAGATTACCCAGTACTGCTCTATGGATGCCTATGAGCCACTCTATGGGTAAGGAGATGGTGCCCCGTTCAAGTTCTCTCTGTCAGAGATTTGGCTTCAAAAGCAGCTCCCAGCAAAATTGTTAGAAATGAGCTGTGTAAAGCCCTGGTAGCCCCTGTCCATACCAAAAACACATAGTGTACTATGTTCAATTCCATACAACAAGTGTTGGCCAGTACTTGACATGGATGCAGGTTCACAGCTGATTGGGAAAGGATTTTAATTGTGAAAGAACACAGAACAACAATTCATTTTCACTGTTACTTTTCTGTAAAATATTTCAAGTTTTTGTCAAAAAAAAACAAAAAACTCTTTGTTTTCAGCAACCAAAAATCAAAAAAGTATGGCTAGTCAGGCAAAAATGAAGTTTTCCTGAAAATATTTGATGGAAAAACAAGACAAACTTTCTCAAAACTGGACATTTCCCATGGAAGTTTCCATTTTGATGCAAAAGCCATTTTGCACTGGGGCACATTCTGAATGAAAGCTTTGGACCCAGTTCCACTTGAAATGCTATGAAATCTATCAAGTGAAGGCAGACATCACTGAAACACATTACACCCATAAAGTCCTACAGCCAACCCTTGGTCTGACATACACCAGGGAGGGCAAGAAGCTCACTAATTTGAGCACAGTACTGAGTGTCAAGAACTGCTGAGTTTTAATCCCAGCCTTGACACCCATAACCCCTGTGATCCTGGGCAAACCACTTAACTCCTCTGCTCTTCTATCTCCCCGTTCGCAAAATGGGGATTGCAATCCTTCCCTCTTCCATGGGCTGTTTGTGTGCTGTTGCACCAGTAGGTTCTGCAGGGGTTACTTTGAGCGCCTGGATGCTTATTTTAAGAAGAACATAAAAACCTGACAAGCAATAATTACAGTGTTGATAACCAGGGAAGGAATATTGATGTTTCAAAGCTCACATGACTAATTGGCCCTGAAACAGCTGTGCATGTAATTTCTGTGGTGTTTACTGTGTGTAACACAGAAAGGGCTGGAGGGGGAATTTTGTTTTGGTGGTGGAGAAACAGTCCTTCCTGAAGCACAGTTCTTCTGTGCCATGCGGTAATCTGGGGTGACCTTTCCCTTATTATATTGTCAAGCAGAATGAATTGGAGAGTGAAGAAATAAATGCCCATCTCTATTCCTTAATCACCTGCTTGGACTGGGATTTCTAACCACAGCATTATTCTTACTCAACATAAAGAATGCTGATGCTTATCAGCCACTGAGAATGGGCAGACACTGTTCACACCAGCACTGAGAGGAACACTTAGTTCCATCAGGGAGGGAGAGAGACTGGGGGAATACAATACAGAAGGCAAGTTTCTCCTCTGACTGTATCCAGCCTTGTTTCCTCTTTCAGAGCAGCTTTTTTTTTTCCCCTTGCTAAAAAGGGTATCTCAGGATGTCAGTTGCAGGGTCTCCTGCTCCCTTTCATGGCCTTCCAGAAAGGAGCTTTTGAAAAATATCAGCTGTCTCTTCCTAACGGATGCAAGGGTTTCCTCCTCCTGCGGATATGGGAGATGCTGCTTTCTCTTTTCTAGCTCTTTGAAATGGGTTACTACTAGGAATCTAAATGAGATTTTTGTTCCCCATTCACACTGACTGTCTGTGCTTCTTTATCTCCACACTTCCTTTTCCCCTTGTGCTGTGAGTATCTTCCCACCCACAGCCAGCTTAAATGCTGGGTGAGGGTAAAAGGATCCAAATGGAGTTTTGGGGGGATGTTTACGTTGTTTGTTTGTTTTTTCCTTTTCATTTTTCTCACTCTCAGTCCCTTCCCCCACCCCCACCCCTTTCTCTTCAGACTCCTTTTCTTTTCTCTTTTCATGTGAGGCCCCTCCACTTGGGTTTCAGAAGCAGGACATCCAATGTTGTGTAAGCAGGGTTATTGCTTCTCTGTGGTCTGTGGAGGATTGAGGACTATTTTTAAAGTGGTGCTGGGCGTGATAAGAGGCTTTAATTACAAGGTAAAATGTGTGGCTGTGTGTGTACGTGCAAGGGCAAGGAATTTTTTTTAAAGGTTCTATAAAAAGTAGTGAGAGCATCAGGTCCTGTTCCCGTGGGGTGGGAGACCCCAGGACGGGGTGTTGTTGGAGAGCGAGCCTTCCCTACGCTCACCTCTTAATGACTCCTATCCTGTGGGGCTGGCCTGGCTCCCCACTCCAGCCCACTGGCCCTTGCTACAGAATGCAAGCAGGCCCTCCCTCTGCCACACCCCATCTGACCCCCTTCCTGGCCATGGATGGGGGTCTGGGGGAGGAGGAGGCTGTTCCTGCTGTGGCCGGGGCTCCCCTGAGATGGGGGCTCTGTGCAAGTGCGCCAAGTGCACATTGATTAATTAGGCCTGCACAGGCCCAGCATAGTAGGCACTTACAAACAAATAGCCAGAGACCAAAAGAACTTACAATCCAAATAAACAAGACAGAGTAGGTGGGAGGGGAATCAGAGGCCCAGAGGGTACCTCTACACAACAGACATTTCCCAGCTCTGCTCAAGCCATCACCTAAAATCAGCAGCGTGGCCACAGTGGCACAGGCTGGCCGCCCAAGTACGTACCCAGGGGGTTGGGTAGCATTGTGTTCAGGCTGTGGGCGCACTGCTGTCTGTAGCATGCCAGCTCAAGCAGAGCTAGCCTGTGTACATCTACCAAAGCTGGGAATCACACTTCCCAGCTGCTATGTAGATACTCAGAGTGACTTGCCCAGGGTCACACAGCAACGGAGCTCAGCACAGATTCAGCAAGTGCCCTAGCACCTGAGCCATACTGCCTTTCTGAGAATGGTTGAATCTCAGGGGATCTGCCTGAAGCTCGAGGCTCTCTGAACAAAGGCCCTGTGCTTCCACACTGACTCTGAGTCCCCCTGCTCCATAGAAGTGTGTGCCGACTGCTAGAGATTCCCCTGCCTCTGTCTGCCCCGGCACTCTGCTTAAATGGGTGGCTCCCCGGAACAATGCTCCTTGGTGCACATAACCTAATGTGATTTGGGGAGATTTCCCTCTTGTGGCTAGAGGAGAACACCAGGCCTGCTCCCCCTGCCCCAACAGGGGGGTCCCCAACCTGACGGGTTTCAGAGTAGCAGCCCTGTTAGTCTGTATCCGCAAAAAGAAAAGGAGGACTTGTGGCACCTTCGAGACTAACAAATTTATTTGAGCATAAGCTTTCGTGAGCTACAGCTCACTTCATCAGATGCATGCAGTGGAGTGAGCTGTAGCTCATGAAAGCTTATGCTCAACCTGAAGGGTGTGAGGCTGCTTTGGTGGAGGAGAATTTGCCTTTCAGGAATTGCACACACTGCACCTTCCCATCCAGTAAAGCGCTTTCAGATCTACTCTAATTCGCCCTGCAGCAAACTGAGGGGAGTAAATATTTAATGAAGACCAGGGTGTTTGAAAACTGAGGGGCTGGCTATTACAAGCAAACACTAAGGGTACCTGGGCACTCCATCCCCTTGCTCCTACTGCTGGCAGCGTCTGACAAATGTTTAGATCCCTTTCAATGACTAGCCCAATCTCATTGCCACCCATTTCACCCAGGGACCTTAGAGAGGAACTTCATTAGCCCTGTCTTGCAGACAGGGGCTGGTGCTAGGAAAAGCACTGGTGCATCTCCTTAAACCAGCCGGGTGGAGGAGCATGTAGGACTTGAAGAAATGCTGAACTTGCTCATCCAAAGTCCCCGCTAGGCCCACCAGCTGTCACAGTTAAGTGGAGACCTCGTGTGGCTGCAGAGAATGTATTTTGTAACGGCTCAGGTGGGGTTCCTAATTCCTAATGTAAGAGGCAGGACTGCATGTGTTGGAGGCTGAGCGCCAATATAATAGCATTCTGCACTTTCACTGCACTTTTCATCCAAGAGTCTCAAAACACTTTGAAAATATTAGGGCTAGATCCTTGGCTGACAAGTTGTCACAACCCCACAGAAGTCAATGGGACTGCACTGATTTACACCAGCTGAGGGTTTGACCATCCTTATTTAAGCCTATATGAAATCCATGGGAGTTAGGTTCCTGGGCCAGAGAGGTCACATTAATCACTAATTAGTCGTTTGGTGCTTCCTCACTCAAATAGGGACAGTGCTATTGAAGTGATTCAAGGAGAGACGCAGCCACAGCTCTCCAAGCTATCTGCAGACTTTGCAGAAGACATACCCAAAGCACTCTCAGTCAGTCTTATAATGGTTTAGATTGTGCCTGCAAGCAAAGTGCAGAACTTTTGACATCACTGATGATCCTTCTGTATTAGAGCCCTGTGTCCTTCATCATTGGCAATGGACGTAGAAATGGACGAATCCATTATTAAATACGAGGAGTGGATCGTGATCCACATGCCTAAAAGGCAAACCAAACCCATATAATTTAGTGAGAAAAGCTTATGCTTTCCTGACTGAAAGGGCCTGTGTGGTACTGAGCACCTGCAATCCCTCCTGGTGTTATGGTTCAAGTAATATTTAGAAGGGGTGGCAGGTTCCATATGTGAACACAATGTCCTTCTATTCAGTCACCAGTGCCTATAGAGTTGTGAAGCGCCTTGAAGGGGAAGATGAGAAGCTTGAACTTAATGCAAAAGACAATGGAAACTCAGTGAGGAGATCCAAAGAAGGGAGTAACAGCAGAGGTGTAAGATTTGAGGATGTTATAATTTTTGGTGGATAAAAGTGCAGGGGAACAAAGCAAGGGCAAGGAAGGTATTAAAATAGCAAAAGCAAGAAATGAGCCTGTTGCATTCTTGCTGGATAGCCAAGCTCGGTAGATAGCCAAAGAAAGGGGAATAGGATGTGAAAGCCCGTGGTGTCAAGATATATGGAATCACAGTCCATCTTGAATAGGCGGGTTTTCTTTTAAATAAACAAACAGCTGCAGCTCCAAACAGGTTTCCTCACAGCTTGAATTCCAATTTTGTTTCTCTTGTTTACCAGGGACCCCACTGACTCTGGAATTCTACAGTGCACACAGAGAATTTACTGGCTGAAATATATACTGCAGTGAATATGGGAGGGCATAAGGTCAAGACAGTGACTAATGCAAGGTAGGAGCAGTGCTCTTTCCGTACTTTGGTTAATTTCATGATAGACTTAGGGGCCAATTCCTGAATAGTCAAGTGGAAAACTAGTCTGTTGGCAGGACCAAAAGATACACATTTTAAAAGCAGAATAACATTTAAGTACATCTGTTTCCCCTCACATTTCAGAATGTAAATTGCTTAGCAGAAGGACTGGTTCAACCAAGCCCCTTTCCTCTCCCACTCTCTTTTGATGCCCAGCATTATCCCCCTCGGCATTAATGACATTTGTACTTCTGTAATAGTCTTTTCAAGTTCAGGGAGCTAAAATTATCTCCTTTATTAAAAAAAGACCTACATTCAAATGGAGGTGCGTAATATTTGGTCCATTTAATTATTTCCAAAAACATTTCAACCAAAGATGCTTTTTGGGTTCATTGCAAAATCCTGAGTGCAAAAATTAGTAAAATATATACCCAGATTAAAACCTTCCCCCCCACACCCCCCCGAGGGATTAATTAATTTCAGCGTAGCCCCATTGTCGTTGTTGACCTTGATTAGAGACCCATTTTAAATGTTTGTACACGGGCTTTTCAGTTTGGCAGTGGTTTCTATTTCTTAAGACATACTGACCTCTACAGATATGTAGAGACTTTTAAAAAAATCACACCACTGAAATTAATCTTTACAGAGACAGGTTGAAACCATTTTTGCACCTGTTTCCCAAAGGTAGTTGACATAACTTTGGTCTTCCTCAGAGATCTTCCAGGTTGCTGCACTGGAGAGGGCCAGCACCCCGTATTGTACTCCACCCAAAGCCCTCCCCACCCCACCCCTCCCCCCCATATGCCAGTACACACAAACTCAGGAAACATGAGCAATTTCAAATATGGTCCATGGTTGGAGCCTAAAAGCTAACAGCTTTCTATCTGCAGAACAGGCCTTTATGTTTTGCTTCTGCTGCAGTTTCTCTGAATTCAGTGTTCTTCTGTCAATATCGGCCCAGGACACCTATTCACTGAAGATCAAAAGTATTTAAATGTAAATCCAAAGAAGCAGAGTGTTCAATAATCCCACAGTACCTACTTAGATTTCCTGACTTCTGTGCTTCACTTCTGTTAAGAACATAGGCCCCAAAGATTTCTAAGGCATCTCTCACTAATGTGTCTAGGCACTAATGTTAAGGACTACGCTGCAGCTGGAAGTGTAATTTCCAGCTAAAGTAGGCAGGTGCACACTAGTTTTGATCAAACGAGTTGCTACCAATAGCAGTGCCAGGGCGGTGTGGGCGGTGGCTCGGGCTAGCCACCCTGAATACATACCTAGGTTCCGGGTAGGTTGTACTCAGGCCAGCTAGCCTGAGGTGCCGCCCAAATTGCTGTTTTTAGCACACTAGCTCAGTCAAAGCTGTCAGATGTACATCTACCCAAGATGGAAATTACACCTCCCGCTACAGTGGTGGTACCATTCCACCCTTAGCGACTTGCCATCTGCAATGTTCGTCAGGATCTACAGGTATGTCTTCACTACATGCGTAGCTCAAGTGTGACCTCTGGGGTGTGGTGCGGGGTCAGGTTAGGGGTAACAGGACTGCAAGCTGGAGGTAGCTAGCTCATCAGGGAAGGGGTGGTTGGAGCCTGAGAGCACCTGAAACTCAGGCTACTAATGCAGTGGGGATGCAGCTTAAGAGAGTGAGTCACCTGCCATGGTGGGACCAAGGAGAGAATATGAGTGGAAAACAAAAGATTCTATGGCTGCCTCTTTTCCATTCAAGTATTGACCTAGCTCAACCACAATTACTAGCTTATATAAGAACTGACCAGATCACAAGTTATCACTAGACAGCTGCAGGCTAGTGGCTTTGTTGTTCTATTCACTAAAGCTCTCAGCAATAAGATAACAGGAACCTAGTAGGCCCCCAAGCCCTGACTCCTGAATAGACCTGCAGAACATTATCATTATTATCATTGGTGTGGTCCCATAAAGGTACATGGCTCCATTCAAAGACCTGAATGTGCCATCATACAATACAGAAGAAATGCAGAGTGGGGTTGTGATCTTTCTGCAGGAGTTGAAATACTTTGCAGAACAGAAGCAAAACGTCAGCCTGGGTATCAAATGTATACAATCTTTCCAAACAATGGGCCTGATTCTCCTTCTCAATGGGCCTGGTACTTGTGTGTGTCATTTACATATAAGCAAAGCTCCACCATTCTGACTGCAAAGCATTTTACACAGGTGGAAATGACTGCACTTTGTGCAAGGTAAGGGAGAATCTGACCCAATAACTTTAAGAACAGCCATTCCTATTACAGAAGATTATGTATGCTGTAGCTGCCAACCTAACAGCGAGGTCAACAGCTAGGTCAACAGAAGAACGCTTCTGTTCACCTAGCTACTGTCACTCAGGTAGTGTTCTTACAGCGATGGAAAACCCCCTTCTGTTGGGAGATAGCGCTTACACTACAGTGTTATGCTGTAGCTATGCTGCTGGATTCCCACTAGTGTAGACATGGCCAAGGTCAACCCTACATCCCCCACCCAGGTTTGATCTGACTATCTATACAGAGGTAAAATCTCCCTGTGCCTTGTCACCACCAGGAATTTACGTGAAGTTAGTTACCTCCATGTACAAACCGCACTCTTTTTCCCCATAAGAACAGCCATACTGGGTCAGAACAATGGTCCATCTAGCCCAGTATCCTGTCTTCCAACAGGGTCAATGCCAGATGCTTCAGAGGGAATGAACATAACGGAGCTATTTCAAGTGATCCATCCCCTGTCACCCACTCCCAGCTTCTGGCAGTTAGAGGCTTAGGACACCAAGAGCATGGAGTTGCATCTCTGATAATCCTGGCTAACAGCCATTGATAGACCTATGCTCCATGAACTTATCTAATTCTTTTTTGAACCCTGTTATAGTTTTGGCCTTCACAACATCCCCTGGCAACAGGTTCCACGGGTTGACTATGCATTGTGTGAAGGAGTATTTCCTTATGTTTGTTTTAAACCTGCTGCTTATTAGTTTCACTGGGTGACCCCAGGTTCTTGTGTTAAATCTGTAAATAACACTTCCCTATTCATTTTCTCCACACTGTTCATGATTTTATAGACCTCTATCATATCGTCCCTTAGTCATCTCTTTTCTAAGATGAACAGTGCGACTCTTCTTAATCTCTCTTCATATGGAAGCTGTTCCATACCCCTAATTATTTTGTTGCCCTTCTCTGTACTTTTTCCAATTCTAATATATCCTTTTTGGAGATGGGGCAACCAGAACTGCATGCACTATTCAAGTTGTGAACGTACCATGGATTTATTTAACAGCATAATGATGTTTTCTGTCTTATTAGCTATTCTTTTCCTAATGGTTCCTAACATTGTGTTAGCTTTTTTGACCATCACTGCACATTGAGCAGATGTTTTCAGTAAAGACATAGTCACTTTTCTGAGTATCTATACTTTGGTGTGTTTCTGATGTGTCTAAACTAGACCTTTTTACCTCAAATTAATTGATTCCTAGTTAACTCAATGTAATTAACATTGTGAAGTGTACAGACTAGCCTTTACAAATGTGTTAACTACCTTGATTTAATTGGAAATTAATTAACTCCTAGTGTGGGCAAACCCAGAGGAAATGAATTGACTGTGCATGCTCTATATGCTAATTTAAAATATCTGTAACATGTAACTGCAAACCAAGTTCTTTTCGACATGAGTGAGCATTAATCTTCATTCACATTCAGTGGCTCTAAGTACCAAGCTATTAAATTAAGCTATTTTTCAGTTTTCCAAGCTCAAAAACATTATAATATGATTTTTTGTCAGAAGATACATCATAATTTTATTTTCAAAGAGCCTCTTATTTCAACTTCTCCTTCAGATACTTTCCACCCCACTTTCTGATGCAACTGGTTTATCATATTTTAGCTTTTGATTATCTGGAAAACCACATTCAGGATCTGTGTCTGTTTCCCCCCCATACCTGTGAGAGGCAGACAGTGTGAATTACACAAGGTTAGATACAAAACTCTTTTCTGCTAAGTAAGACTGCTTCTGTTTCTGAGCATGAAGCAAAGAGATTTCATTTTCTCATTTTGCTCAGAAAATTGAAAAAGTCAACGGATAAAAAAGTGTGAAATAAGAATTAACAGCCAAAGAGTGGGACCTGTCTACTTTTTATCACAAGAACTTTCATTTGTTCTTTGTATTTGCTGCACTGCAAATTGTCATTATGTACAATATATGCATTTATTTTAGAATCTTTTTCATTCTTTACCTCAAGAAATAGAGAGTTAAGAATGCTCAGTTATTAGGGAATCAGCTTTGGTGTGTGAGAGTAACATAAATTGAAATCTGTAGTTCAGATGCTGAGGTGAAGTTCTGAAGTATGCTATGGTGTGGCTGCCGTAAAAGAGCTGATGTGTAAAGCTCAACATCCAAAAAGGTCAATTTTAGTTAGGACGATACTAATGCTTTTAAAAATAGTGTGGTGAAAGATCACCTTAAAAGCTAAGAAAAAAATGCTGCATTCTGGCTCATCTAGATAAATTAAATCCAGCTACAAGGTATGGATGAGAAATCTGGTACAGTACCACAGGTCTTGCATAGTAACATGAAAGGCATGTTGAAATCAAAATGACCTCAGCTCACATTTGTGCAGAAATAGCAAAGACAGGTTGAAGGTTGCTAGTGCCATCTGGCTTTTTGCTGCACAGGACTGTCCAGAATTTTTAATGGATAAAGCAATCACCTCATACAAATGTCAGATATTGCTAATATTTAATGAAAAGTCATAATAGAGCAGGTAATATTTTTATGGCACGAGGAAATGCCCTTGTTCTACATTTACATTGATTTGACATTGACAGCATCATAACCTTGGTTTTGTCATAGTATTTGGCAGTTAGTAAATGAGGTTGAGCATCACCTCCAAAATGTCGGAACAGCTCTCCCCAATCCACTTTTATTTCCAAGGTTTCAAATTTAATGGTAATATACCAGACCAGAGGTTCCAAACTCAGGGCTCCAGAGCACTTGCTAATGGTCCACGCAGAGACAGCAGATAATGCACTTCTGGCTGTCATCTTTGCTCTAACTACTAAACTACATTAAAAGAAGCTAAATGTGTACTGAATAATTTTCCATGTAAGCAATGGTAGTACTTGCCACAGCGATCTTATGTAAGTGCAAATGAGATGAGAGGAAGGATGATGCAGTGGTTAGGGCCGTGACATGGGAGACCTAAGTTCAATTCCCTGGTCCACCACAGCCTGGTTGAGTGACCTTAGACAAGTCACTTTGTTCTCTGTGCCTCAGTTTCCCCTGGGGATAACAGCACTTTCCTACCTCACAAGGGTGTTGTGAGGTTATGCACTTCAAAGATTGTGAGGTGCCCTCAGATACTCCTATGGTAATTGAACGTTGCCATATGAATATCATAGATAACAGGTAGTCTGTGTTTTCATGAATGGGAGGGGAAGTGTCCGTGAGACAATCTCTCTATGAAAAAGGTCTGAGAACCCTTTCCTAGATGATCCTCCTCACTGAGGCACCAGGGGGTTATAACAGCACTCCATGCCAAGGCTTTATTTTAGTCCATCTTGCTGGCAAATATCAGTATGTGCCTATCATCTGAACTTTAGCAAACCTCTCGTGTAGTCAGGAGGGAGCATGGTGGCTTTAATGCTTTAACTTCATCAAAGTACGTTTTGGTTTTTTTTAAAATCTAAAATACTGCAAATATCAGGTCAAAATCATAGTCAGTAATCCAGCACAGCAAACACAGCACCAGTTACCTGCATGGCACTCTTATGTGTATTGCATGTCAGATAATTTGATGGAGTAATGATGACACATCAATCATTGCACAGGTTAAATTCTTTAGCCCCCCCGCCTCTGTATGTACGTCAATTTTTGATGCACTGTACATGTGAAAGAGTAAATCCAACACTATTATGCACCAGCTTGTAGTTTTCTAAGCTGTGGCATCTGAGCCACTTATCATTCACTCCCATGTGCCACAGTTGGCCTTAGAACCTCCGCATCTTCATTTTTGGGCCCCGATCCAGATCTTGGCAAGTGGGACTGGCTTGCCAAGGTCACTACAGCTGTTGCCAATGGAACCCTAAAGGAATAAGAAGGAAGGCGCTCTGAACTGTCCCTCCCTGCTTTCTGTGGATTAAACAATATTTCTGATGCTTTCAAGTTATTCATTTGACTGAGACTGTGACTAAACTGTATCTGGCAGCTGGTTCACTTAGCTTAGCCAGTGCCGCACAGTTGTGCTCAGTTTTTAAAAGGGCCTCCACGGTCAAAATAAAAGACAAACCCAACAGAAAAATATGACATACCATTTGAGACGGGCCCAGACCAAAACCTGGCACCCCCAAAGTTGTGGGAAGTTTGGATCCCCATTCCTTCTGCAGCTTGGGCCTACCCTCAGTAAGGAATACAACAAGGAATTAAAATGAATAGCAGTACAAGAATTTTTCCATTCTACCCCTAATTGATATTAATGTTAAGAGACTGAGTCATTCAAATACTAATTAAGGGAAACTCGTATTGACTTTCATGGGCGATAGATAAGGCGATGTTTTAGTCACGGGTATTTTTAGTAAAAGTCATGGACTGGTCACGGGCAGTAAACAAAAATTCATGGCCCGTGACCTGTCCGTGACTTTTACCATATACCCCTGACTAAAACTTGGGGGGGGGGCAGCCCGGGGGGCGCCATGGGCGATGGGGGCCATGGCCTGGAGGGGGGACGTGGGTGGTCGGGAGCACTGGGAACAGCCGGGGGGAGCATGGGTTCTCGGGGGGCATGTGGCCCAGGGGGCACTGCGGGTGTTGCAGGGGGGGGATGGCAGGGCTGGAGCAAACTCCCTACCTGGGTCCTGGGAAGCGGCGACCTCCAGCTCCTAGCTCCACGTGCTGCCTCTGCTCCGCCCCAAGCCCCGGTTCTGCAGCTCCCATTGGCTGGGAACCGCGGCCAATGGGAGCTGCGGGGGCAGTGCATGCAGGTGGAGGCAGTGCATGGAGCTAGGAGCTGAGGGAGGGGAGTTCATGTGGCCTTTCCGGGGAGCCCCCCCAGGTAAGCACCACCCTGCACCCAACCCCCAGCCCTGAGCCCCCCCCACACCCAAACTCCTGCTGCTGGGGGGCCGGAGGGTCCCGAGATTGCCCCAGCAGTGACTGGTGCAACTGGCCCGGGGGCTGCCCGAGCTGCTCAGTTGGCTCCCAGGCCATCTGCATGGGCAGCTGCAGAAGTCATGGAGGTCACGGAAAGTCACGGAATCCGTGTCTTCTGTGACCGCTGTGACAAACACAGAGCCTTAGCAACAGATCAGGCTCCAAGTCATCTACTGAGTAATGCTGTTCGTGCTTAAGAAATAACAACAATAATGTATTGGAAAAAAATGAACTCCCCCTTTGCAAATGTACCGGAGCTTTGCTGGGTGCCTATGACTGAAGGAATGTAAATAATCTAGTCCAAAACTTCATGTTAACAAAGCAAAAAGATTACTTTTTCCTTGGCCATCACCTGCTGCTGCTGTTTATGTTTTGTGTTCGAGGAACACCTAAGGGCCCCAGTCAGGAGCAGGGCCACACAGGGCTAGACGCTGTACATACACAAAGTAAAAGATGGTCCCAGCCCAGAAGAGCTAACAGTCAAAGTAATGCATTATTTTACTCCTTTTTTTTCATCTTGCAGGACAGTAGGTTTTGCTATGGTTCCAAACTCTGCTTTCAGTTACACAGGCTCCAGGCCACTGACATCTTTGTGGTTACACATGTATGGAACTGAGTGTATGTATATATATATATGTAATGTTTATGTTCACACGTGTATGTATATGTGTGTTTACAATTAAGAGCAAAGTTTAGTCCAAACTCATTCACTTTTGGTTTACTACACTGTATTCCAGTGCTACTTTTAAAACATATATTATCATTATTTATTGTGTATATTGTGGTAGCACTTAGGAGCCCAAGGCATGGGCCAGGACCCCATTGAGTTAGGCTGTGATGGGGCATCTGCCACACACTAGCCCATAAAGGGTTAATTGGACCCTAGGGAGGCTGTGCAACAGGCAGCCAATTGGAGAAGACCCTAGGGAGGCTGTGCAGGAGACAGCCAATTGGAGAGGGGCTGCGAGGAGCAGCCAATCAGGGCTAGTCAGGCCCATATAAGAAGAGCCTCAAGCCAGAGCAAGTGAGTCACTCCCTGGAGCTCAAGGAGGGAGGAGGACTGGCTGCTTTGCAGGTGGAGGGCAGCTAGCACTTTGGACAGAGCAGTGCTAGGCAGGATCAAGGGAGTGAGAGCGAGCTCCTGGCTGGAGCCCTGAGACAAGGGCAGAGAAGGTGCTGGGGCTGTGGGAAAGTGGTCCAGGGAAATAGACTGTGGAGTTGGAGGGGATGCAGTGCATACCTGCCATCTACAGGGACCCTGGGCCAGGACCTGGAGTAGTGGGTGAGCCCGGGTCCCCCCTCCTGCCCTCACTCGACACCGAGGAAGTGGCTGGAGAGTGAACTACGGTTCCCCTGGAAGGGGAAAGAACAGAGTGTGACACAGCCAGAGGGCTGTGTCCTGAAGAGGACACTGTGTTCTTTGGGACAGCTTGCTTCCTGGAGCAGAAGTGAGGCCGGCGAGACATCACCAGATGAGGGTGCACTGGCAAACTAAGCTAATTCCCAGGACAGCCAGCTGGAGATGCCACAGCGGTGAGTCGAACCCCGTCGCATAGGCGCTGTAAGAACACAGAGCGAAAAGATTGTCCCTGCTCCAAAGAGTTTACAACCTAAGTATAACACAAGAGACAATAGGAGGATACAGACAGAGACAGGGAAGCACAAGGAAACAATGAGACCAACCCACTAATGTCAACAGGCCTGATTCTCTGTTGCCCTGTGCCTTGAAGTGGTCATCCATACCTAGGCAAAGTGAGTGTAAAATGCTGTCTCTCTGATTTGGCAGCTGCACCCTCACCCCTTGCACTGGTGTAAATGACTATTCTGCATGCAGGGAATCTGCCCCTGTGGGTGTAACAGATGGAGGTAGCTGAATAAGGGTATGTTTACACTACACGCACTGCAGCAGCTATGCTGCCATAGCACCATGGCATGGACACCTACTACAGCAACAGAAGAGGTTTTTCCATTGCTGTAGTAAATCCACCACCTTCACAGGTGGTAGCTAGGCTGATGGAAGAATTCTTCTCTTGACCACCTGCATCTACACTGGAGATTAGGTCAACCTAAGTACATTGCACAAGCATGAAACTTTTCACAGCCCAAAGCAATGTAGCTAAGTCAATCTAAAGTTTAGGTGTGCAACAAGCCTTAGATTGCCTGCTATAACGTGCTCCTCCAGAGCATTCACAAATTGTGATATATAGTTTATTGGAAGCAAGGAGAGAATAGAATTTTTAAAATAATATTTGGAACTGAGCACTAAGCATAACAGAGATGCTTTTTGCCTTCCCCATACAATTGAGGACACGAGGTGCCTTTTGGGTGTCTTGATTTTGCTTTCATTAACATGTTAGATCGATTTCCCAACTGACTCAATTAAAAAGGAAAGCGATGGGAGGTTACAGTGAAATGAAAGTGCTCAAAAGCATATAGCAAACAGGTCATCATCTTTCCATTGCAAAATCAATATTGCATGCCCACTATCACTCTGTATACAATAATAAAAAGCCTTCTGTCATTATTGCCATGGAGTACATTGATTCCTTTTAAATATTTCCTGGGAACATTTTCAGCATTATGCATGTGAATCTATAATCATTGACCAGATACATGGAAAATCTCCAAGTCCCCTAGTTCTCTGAATGAGCTTTTCAGCTATCTCACTGAGATTGACACTTAGATCTGTAATGCTAGTGTGCAAAAGAAGAGGGTTGTCATTTTTATTATATTGACTTTTTGGCTATTAGCACACCATAAAGTAACCATCTCACCTGCTCACTGTTTTTCTGCTTCTTCCTTTCATCATTTTTCCTTAGAATAAATAGATGCAGTCTATGGGGGAGGCAGAGAACCAAGACTGGGTAATTTCTGCTTTATGTACCATCTCAAACGGAACTGAGAGCAGGGTCAGAATCACAGTAACTTCATTCACTAGGGCTGCAAAGATACAGGATCATGGAAGGATGCCTGGAGCAAATGATGTTTCTGTGTCCCTTTCATCTGTGACCTGCTATAGGAGGAAGCTTGCAAACAGTATCATTTGTTGTGTTAGTCGAAGAGATGAGCCATATCCAAAGCTCAGATCTGAATGCCACTAACAATGGGAATTTGGATCAGGTTCCAAACTTCACAGCTGGCCTTTTAACAGCCAGCACAAAATAACCCAGATCTGAATGTCCTTGAACTTTGTGAAAGATCCAGATTCAGATACAAGCTTTGTAGCTCAGGCCCCTCTCTAGTTAGCAGCCTTAGACATAGGTCCCTCTTTGGATGCCTTTATACTTACTGGTGCCTGTATGTCCTTAGTCCATGGTCCTCAAGTCCATGTGGAGCCACAGGGCCACCTCCTCTCTGCCAGTGAGGACAGCAATTTGCTTGGCAGCTCCCTAGGGACACAAAGTGCCTTATCCCTGCCCCATTGAAATCAAGGGGAGTTTTTCGATTGATTTCAGTGGGCTTTGCATCAGGCCTACAGTGAGGAGAGGCTCTTTGCATGATCCCTGGCTGTATCCATCTGGGGGCTGGGCACAAACTAGCCCACTGTTAGTAGCAAGTCTCTTTTCCATAAAACCCACGAGTCTTGAAAAAGCCTGGATCCAAGCCTGACAGCACAAGTCTGTTCCAGTCATTAGTGGTCAGGGAAATAAGGGGAGTGGGATAGGGATAGAGTTACTCTCCCCAGTGGAAGGATTACAGAGCAAGAGAAACTCCTCATTTAGGGCCTGATTCTTTGTAAGATATTGAGCAACCTCAATATCCATTGGAGTCAATGGAAGACGAGATGCATCCTCAGAACCGGGAGCGATATCAAAAAATGTTTCTATCCCAACTTGGGATGAAAAGTCAAAATCTCAAAAATGTTTGCAAAGAAAAGGTTTTGTTTGGATCATCTCATTTGATGAAACCTTTCATTTCAATTTCAACCACTTTTTTTTTTTTTTTTTTTTACAATAACTAGCTTAATCTTTTCAAAGAAACATTGTTTTGAACTGCAAAACTGGAATTTTTCATTTCAAAGATGCCAAAACAAACGGTTTAGGCCATGTTAGAAACCTTTTTCCAAATGTTTACGTAGAAAAAGTCATTGAAATCAACACTTTCCCCACAAAAAGTTTTGATAAATCAGCATTTTCTGGTGGGGGAAAAAAAATTTTGTCAACAAATTGCCAACCAGCTCAAGTACTCAGCACCTTGCAGGATGAACTCTGCAGCTGGTATGTAAATCAAGGGTCACCTTTTCACAGCAAGCTTCATAGAAATTAAATGACCACCCATCCGTGCTACACTGCCTCATTTCATAGATTTGCCGGACTAAATTCAGAGGTGATGTATAGGGAGTGCTATGTAAACCATATGTTAGTCAGTGGGTGAGAGAAGAAGAAGAAATTGTAAGTGTCTAAGGGACTGAACACTGGATTGGAAGAAAAGGTGAGCTACACCAAATTAGGCCCCACTCCTGGATTGAGCTCTGTGCAAGTATGCTCTTTAGAATTACTTAGACTTACACCGTTCCTCATCACCTCTGAATTAGGCCCTAAGAAAGGACCTATTGGGATCTACAGTACTTGAATTTAGAGGGTCCTGTGCAGGCATATGGGTCCACAAGCATGGAGAACATTGCAGGAACAGAGCCATTGACTCCCCAGACTTTCTTAAACTCACTTACATCCTCTCTAATATTGGCCAAATTCTACCACCCTGAGTAGTACCATACTTCACAAGTAGGTCCGTTGACATCAATGGAACTACTCATGGAGTAAATGAAGTGAGTAATGGTAACCCAATCTAGCCCACTGTCATTACAAATGGAGAAGACCTGTCAGATTACCCAGCATACCTCTCTGCTAATGCAGGATTCTTCCCTTCCGTGCCAAACCTCAAGCTTTGTTTTCCTGGGGACATTTTAAAATTATATACACTTTTGGCCAATTCTTAAGTGCTGAACAGCTGCCATTTGGAAAAGCAAACTTCATCAGAGGTGTTATACTACAAATAATAATAATAATTAATAATGGAGGCAGAAGCGTTCAGTTCTCAGGGTAATATACTGCCTGTGTATCACTATACACAAGCCATTTTCTGTGGAAGAGACTTCGGATGGTCTCTAGTTCCTACAGAAGTTCCACATCCTAAGAACACCACCACCACCCCACCAGGCACTGATGGACCAGGGACGCCTTTGTTGTCTGTCATAGCAGAGAGGCGCTCAGGAGGTAAATGAGCCTCCTGCCCCTGGAGATGGTTTTCTTGGTGAAAACTGAAACCTGAAAACAAAACTCTACCAAAACAAAACCCTCCACTGCCCACACAATTCTCCCCTGGGGAGGAGATCAGAGAGAAAACAAACCACAAGTGACAGATGTTAGTCACGTCACTTAACACACTACTGGAAGGTACTCAGATAATACAGAGATCAAGGTGATATAAAAACCTTAATGAAACAGAATACAGGCACATTGGCAGGATAGTGTATAGAAGGCTGGTACTGCTGTTGCCTATGCTGTGGCTGTTCTGTGGCTAAAGAGAGGACTTCAGTCTACAAGACCATCAATTTGCCAGCAGTTTCAACATTAATGACCCAATCCTATGAGGTACTGAGCATCCTCCACTCCAGCTGAAGCTCAGCACCTCATAGGATCTGGTGCTAAATTCCCTTGACTAATCTGTAATTGCATTGCAGCGAAATTGCAATGAATCTAATTTTTAAGGAGAATACATTGCCAGCTGAAGAACTGGGAACTCTGCGGAAGTTGGCAGGGTCTGTCCAGCTTTATTTTATACACTAATTAAACTAATACTGGTCCTGGAATACTGTTGTTTTTATTCATTCATAAAAAAGTCATTTTGTCTAGACTTGAGCTGCTGCAGTTTCATTCTCAAAAATACAGAGTCGATGCACAGTTTGCTTGTCAAAAACAGCTGCCCTCTTCTGTTTCCAAAGGGATATTGCCAGTTTTTGAAACTATAGCATTTGTGGCATTGAAATAGAAATAAGATACCAGCACTTCGCCCACTCCACTAAAGCTAATCCATGTCAATATAACACCATCACCTCTTAACACCTCCTTTGATTTTGGAGCCTCAATATGGAGTTGGGGGTAAAATTTAAAAAAATATCTAAGTCATTTATGACCCTAAGTCTCACTGAAAGTCAATGAGACTTTGGCTCCTAAGTGATTTAGGCATTTTTGAAAATGTAGGCTTTTAAGTTACTTCGGTCCTTTTACTTTACCCTAGAAGCCTAATTTTAAGCACCTAGGTTTGAAAATTTTGATCTGTGTCTTTTACAAGTTTGAGACTGTCAGTGCTTAATGAATCCTACATAATGATAATTAGAAAGCAGAATCCAGAAATGTTTTACAGGTGTGCAAGAGAACAATTGGAGTCCACATGAGCTGCCATGTTTCTGTTGGCTAGAAACACCTGCGAATAGACAAAAGATTGTACACTATTGCAATTAATATTCTACAGTGTGCCATAGAATTCATCAATTCCAGGTCAGAAGGGACTATTGTGATCATCTAGTTCAGTGGTTCTCAAAGCTGGTCCGCCGCTTGTTCAGGGAAAGCCCCAGGCGTGCCGGTTCGCCACTCCAGGCCAATGGGGGCTGCGGGAAGCGGCGTGGGCCAAGGGATGTGCTGGCCGCCCTTATTGCATCCCCCATTGGCCTGGAGCGGCGAACCACGGACAGTGGGAGCCACGATCAGCCGAACCTGAGGACGCGGCAGGTAAACAAACCGGTCCGGCCCGCCGGGGGCTTTTCCTGAACAAGCAGTGGACCGGCTTTGAGAATCACTGATCTAGTTTGACCTCCTGTGTATCACAGACCACAGAACTTCCCCAGTGAGAAAGAGCAACTTGATAGCAGGCAGAGCAATGTGCTGGCTTTTTTAACAGGTTATACGTAAGGCTCTGTGTTTGTCACGGAGATCACAGATTTTGTGACTTTCCGTGACTTCTGCAGCGGCTGGTGTGCCTGGCCTGGGAGCCACCTGAGCAGCTCAGGCAGCCCCTGGGCCATTCACACCGGCTGCTGTGGGGCAGTCTCCCCCCCGCCCCGCCCCGCCAGCAGCAGGAGTTGGGGGGGGGGGTTAAGGCTGGGGTTTGGGAGATGGGGTGGTGCTTAGCTGGGGGGGGGGACCCCAGAAGGGCAACAGGAACTCCCCTCCCTCCGCTCCTAGCTCCACATGCTGCCTCTGCCCTCAGGCACCCGCCCCGCAGCTCCCCAGCCCATGCCCCCCCGAGCACCTGTGGCACCCCCCCAGGCCCTTTCTCCCTGAGCTGCCCCACCCCCCAAGTTTTAGTCAGGGGTATATATTACAAGTCCTGAACAGGTCACGGGCAGTAAACAAAAATTCATGGCCCGTGACCTGTCCATGACTTTTACTAAAAATGCCCGTGACTAAAACATAGCCTTAGTTATAGGACCTGATCACAGACCATTTGAGTCAATTGAAAGATTTCCCTGGGCTTCAATATGTTTTGGATCAGGCCATATTTTATTTTTAAACTGTTTTTATTGAAACTATTACAAGAATGTATGTGTGTGTAATGTTCTGTTTTCAATAACATCTTTAAATCTAGGTGAGGGCGGCACTAGATAATGTCAGCTTGATACAAATGATATGTTAGGGGTGAGTCTATATTTTTTTTATTTTGAAATAATTAATTGTTGATTCCCATTTCTTTTCAGAGTGGCCTAAGTTCTGTGCTGTTCTTGAACTCTCACTCCTTGGAACCTTTCCTACCAGGAATGCTGCTTTGTTAAAAAGCTCCAGGTGATTGATTTGTGATCCTTCAAGGTGATGGTCAAATTGCTTCCCTCTCATAAAATCTATTTTAAAAAAATCAGCTTTACCAAGTAAATGTCTTTATAAGCAGTGTCAAGCATCCCTTCTCTTAACCCGAATCCTTGCACCAATAAGATTAACACTGATATTGCACCTTATGTATTCAAATTGCTGTAAATATTAACTAATCTATCTATCTGCCCATCACTCTCATTTTAGATAGGCAAGATTATTTCCATTGTACTGTCAGATAAACTGAGGCAAAGTAAAATTATTTGGCCAAGGTCAGCAAGAGACAGGGCTAGAAACAGACACTCATAGCTATTGTTCTTGCATTCATTTGTCTTGTGCAATTCACTTTCCTCCAGCTTGTAACCAGGATCAGTAATTTACTTTCACTGTCAAACACAGGTTTTATTAATGCCATAGATGGAATGATGATCATTAATGTTTTGGGGGCAGGGGACTGAGGGCCAAGTTCTATTAGCAAATTAAATTCTCAGCAAGGTTATGTCTCTTTCTGTGAGCGACATTCATTCAAACTGAAACCAAATTCTGCCAGTGTTCTCCATCCCCACTGCTGAAGGTGAACTGAGAAGGTTTTGAAAAATATTAAAAACTTGCTTGCAAGATCCCATAAGAGGATACGGGAAAGTATGTGTGTTTGAACATATTAGGTCCTCTGCAGCCTAAAGTTGACACGGCCTCTGCTACTTACATGCACTACAGTTCTTCTCTTGTACCCAAAGTCTCAGCTTCTCTATGGTTTGTTCCTTTCCTGCTGAGTTGTTTAAAAATCTGGCCATAGGTGTCCCAATGGGAGCTGCTGGGAGCTGAACTCTTTTGAACTCCTGACCCCAATAGGGTTGCCAACTTTATACTCGCACAAAACTGAATACCCTTGCTCCGCCTCTTCTCCAAGGCCCTGCCCCTGCTCACCCCATCCCTCCTCCCTCTGTCACTCACACTCCCCATCCTCACTCGCTTATTTTCACCAGACTGGCTCTGGGGGTTGGGATGCAGGAGGGGGTGAGGGCTCTGGCTGGGGGTGCAGACTCCGGGCTGGGGATGAGGGGTTTAGGGTACAGAAGGGGGCTCCGGGCTGAGGTAGGGGGTTGCGGTGCGGGGATGTGAGGGCTCGAGCTGCGGGTGTGGGCTCTGGGTGAGGCTGGGGATGAAGGGTTTGGGGTGTAGGAGGCTGGGTGTGGGCTGGGTTCAAGAGGTTTGTAGAGCGGGAGGGGGATCAGGGCTGGGCCAAGGAGTTGGGGTGCAGGCTCTGTGCCGCGCTTACCTCAGGCAGCTCCCGGAAGCAGCAGCATGACCCGCCTCTGGGTCCTATGTGGAGGCACAGCCAGGAGGCTTTGCGCACTATCCTATCTGCAGGCGACATCCCTGAAGCTCCCAGTGGCCATGGGTCCCATTGTTTTGAGCTTTATATTCTGGAGATCTGTGCTCTGGACTCATTGGTACAATTGTGATTTTTGTATGCCACTGACCATAAATGTTGGCTGGCATTTTATGCGACCCATGGCCAATGGGAGCTGCAAAGCGGGCGCTTGGAGCGGGGGCAGCGTGCGGAGCCCCCTGGCTGCCGCTATGCCTGAGAGCCGGAAGGGGGACATGCCACTGCTTCCGGGAGCCACGCGGAGCCAAGGCAGGCAGGGATCCTGCCTTAGCCCCACTGCACTTCTGACTGGACTTTTAACTGCCCATTCAGCGTTGTTGATCGGAGCCGCCTGGGTCCCTTTTCGACCTGATAGTGTAACACTTGCACTTTACAGCTTTCTAAGGCTTTTTCTTTCACCAAATTCTCTGTGAGGATAGAGTCATAGAAATTGAGGGCTGGAAAGGCCTTCAAGAGGTCACCAAGTCCAGCCCACTGCACTGAGGCAGGATCAAGTAAACCTACTTGATCCTGCCTCAGTGCAGTGGGCTGGACTTGGTGACCTCTTGAAGGCCTTTCCAGCCCTCAATTTCTATGACTATTCTATTCTATTCTATTTGTCTGACCAGTCCTTTAAAAACCTCCAATGATGGGGATTCAACCACCACCCTTGGAAGCCTATTCCAGAGCTTAACTCCCCTTACAGTTAGAAAGTTTTTTCCTAATATCTAACCTAAATCTCCCTTGCTGCAGATAAGTCCCATTATGTCTCATCCTACCTTCAATGGACACTGAAGACAATTGATCACTGTCCTCTTTCTAACAGCCCTTAACATATTTAAAGATTGGGCATGTGTAGTCTTCAGAAACTGAGCTGCGACCTGATAACAATTTTTTTAACCTTTCCTCAGAGGTCATCGTTTTGTTGCTTGTCTTTGGACTCTCTTCAATTTATTCACATCTATCCTAAAATGTGACACCCAGAACTGGACACAGTCCTCCAGCTGAGGCCTCACCAGTGCCAAGTAGAATGGGACAATTACTTCCCATGTCTTATCTGTGACATTCCTCTTAATACTAGAATGATATTAGCCTTTTTCGCAACTGCATCAAAATTGTTGGCTCATATTCAGTTATTCAGTTTGTGATGGCTGGACTCTTTCAACATCTGTTTTGCAGTCTCAGAAATGGATTTAAACCCTTTGAGGGATGTGGAAAGGATACTCCTTGGAAAGGGCCTCTTAGAGGAAAGGTAGATAAAAGGATAAACTAAGTTTAGTCCTTCAAAGGTTTGATTTCTTTAAGGAAACTGTTTACTTCAAGCATACAGCAAGTCCACAAATGAAAAAGGTAGCAGTTGTGATGCTTCTATGGTCCACTAGATGGCACTGGTACTAGATATATTGGCCAAAGACAAGTCATTTCTAGGAAACAAGAATTGGAAGAGCCCCGGGCACCAGAAAAAGATTAAAGATTGAAGCCCAGTAGGAAAGACGTCCTGTACTTGTCTGGCAGAACTGCTGCCAGCGAGAAGAAATCTGAAGCTATAATTGTTTTATCACAAATGTCAAACATAAATGATGCCCATGTATGATACAGCCTCATAACTGGGGTAGGTCTAGAGTCTCTCCCTGGGACATGCTTCGATCAGCCACATCCCACATTCACTTAAACAGCAAGTGGGAAAGACCTTTTGAAAAGCAAGCACTGCCCCAGCTATTTACAATTTATGGCTCTGTCTTCTTTGCAAAAAAGGTATGTTTTTAGATTGAAATAGCTAACTCAATATATCTATCTTGATGTTAAATCGAAGTGGAGACAAGTGACTGTTGTTTTTATCTCTCTATCACAAATCACGGTCAATCCCAGGTGGAGGTATAGGGTTGATATATAGGTATTGGTAAAAAAAATCACCTGTGCCCTGTCTGCACTGGAACCTTACATTGAGATAACCATCTCAAGTTAGCTATCTCACTGTAAAAACACATCTCTTTTTGCAGTGAAGTTATAGGGTAGAATTTTCAAAGGCACCTAAGTCACTTAGAAGCCTAAGCCCCAAAGTGACTTAGGCACTTGGGGGATTTACAAAGGTATTTAGGTGCCTAAAGATGCAGATAGGCGCCTGGTGAGATTTACAAAAGCACCTAAGCAAGCTAGGTGCCTAATTCCCATTGACTTCAAGTGTGCCATTGGCATCAAAGTGCCTAAATTAAGTCACTTTAATTAGGCTCCTTAGTCACATACCCTGTTAGATTTATAGACCTTAAGGCCAGATAGGACAATACATGATCATCTATTCTGACCTCCTGCACATTACAGGCCTTAGAACTTCACCCACTCACTCCTATAATAGGCCCATAACCTCTGGCTGAGATACCGAAGTCCCCAAATCTTGATTTAAAGACTTCATATTACAGAGAATTTTACTCTAGTTCAAACCAGCAAGTGACCTATGCCCCACACTGCAGAGGAAGGTGAAAAAGCCCCAGGGTCTCTGCCAATCTGACATTTTGAAAATTTTACCCATGGTCTAGAAGAGCAACGCTGTGACATCCCTGGAGTTCAAATTGTGTTTCCTCCATTTTTATTATAAACCACACTGCCATTTTTATAATAAAGCCAGTCAAGTCCCAGCTATTTTAATATCTAGTATAAATATGTTGTTCCTGTCTGAAATGCCACTTCATACTGGACGTACCCAAATCTTGGGGAGAAAATATTTAATTGTTTGAGTTCTAATTTCCTAAACTATGCAGTGTACATTATTGTTTATATCCAAGGGAGAAATGGGGCTAGAGCAAGGCCCTGGAAATAGGAACATTTGGGCTGGATGCTCATCTCTGCCACTGACTCACACTGTAACCTTAGACAAGTCACTTGGCCTCTCTGTACCTCAGTTTACCCATGTGTAACGTGCACCATAATCATTCATACTTCAAGAGGTTAAGCTGGGTTGCTGCAGGGCTCCCTGCAGACACCATAAAATCAGTTGTTGCAAGACAACTGGGAGACTCTCCACTCTGGCATGGGGATGTGTAAGGACACAACCTCTGAAATGATCCATAAGAATCATTTCCAATTTACTTATTTTTTCCCTCCATTTTTTTTTCTTTTTCTTTTGGCTCGGACTGAGTGAGCTTCCAGGGAGGGCACTGCAAAAAGGCTTGGGTTCATATAAAGGTGCAAGGAAACCTTTCTGAGGCTGTTGAGGAGAATGAGGCCTGTGGGTGATGAAGGAGGCTAAAGGAGGTGTCAGGTCCCTTCAAGCTGGCTCTTTTCTGTGTTAATCCTTTCCTTCTCCCACTCCTTGGTGTCTGTTTTTAGATGGTGTAAGCTTTACAGGGTGGGGATCTGCCTTATTTTAGAAGCATGAAGCCTCTAGCACACTTTTGGGTTCAACAGAAATAATATGTTCCTGCAATGAGGCAGCAAAGCCTTTTGAGAAAAATGTATTATAGCTAAGATGTTAAAAGCAATTTAATAGAGACAGAGGGGCTAAAGAACCTGCCAATTTTACCTCTGAGACGTGTAGATTATTTTCTCTTTTAAGCGTTATGGCCTGCAATTCAGACCCAGGATCTCTCTTTGGGTCCCATTGTTTTGAGCTTTATATTCTGGAGATCTGTGCTTTGGACTCATTGGTACTATTGTGATTTTTGTATGCCACTGACAATAAATGTTGGCTGGCATTTTATGCGACCCATGGCCTCCCGTGAATTGTTTCTGTGAGCTTGGTCACTCATCCATTTCCCAGCCAGGTTGTTAAGTAGGCAGCCTGACAGCGCCCTTGTAACACAGCTTCAGTTTTCAAAACAAACAGTTTGAGGACATGGTTTCCTAAATTAGGCTAAGGCCTGTGAATTTGGTGGGAGGCAGAAAACACAAAGCAAAGCTGGCTTGGTTGTTGCATTCAGAAGCTGGGGTTTGGGGCGTGCATGTGAAGTGTCAAAGGCATTACTGTATCATACATTTTTTTGCCACCTGTGCCCTGCACTCAGATTATAATGCATCTAAGGAGTTGCTGTGGTCTAACTGCATTTTAATAAGTGCCTGCCATGTACATATACATACCTGTGGCCTGATCCTGCAATGATGAGCTCCACTCAGGCAGCAGACCTCTGCCCATGTGGAGCTCAGTGCAAGATCTAAACATGTCAGATGGCTACTGGAGATATTACTGCTACAGCAAGTTAACAATGTGCCTTTAAAAGAAAAGGAGTACATGTGGCACCTTAGAGACTAACGAATTTATTTGAGCATAAGCTTTCGTGAGCTACAGCTCACTTCATCGGATGCATTCAGTGGAAAATACAGTGGGGAGATTTATATACACAGAGAACATGAAACAATGGGTGTTACCATACACACTGTAACGAGAGTGATCACTTAAGGTGAGCTATTACCAGCAGGACGGTGGGGGGGGGGGAACCTTTTGTAGTGATAATCAAGGTGGGCCATTTCCAGCAGTTGACAAGAACGTCTGAGGAACAGTGGGGGTGGGGAATAAACAAGGGGAAATAGTTTTACTTTGTGTAATGACCCACCTACTCCCAGTCTTTATTCAAGCCTAAGTTAATTGTATCCAGTTTGCAAATTAATTCCAATTCAGCAGTCTCTCCTTGGAGTCTATTTTTGAAGTTTTTTTGTTGAAGAATTGCCACTTTTAGGTCTGTAATCAAGTGACTAAAGAGATTGAAGTATTCTCCGACTGGTTTTTGAATGTTATAATTCTTGACATCTGATGTGTGTCCATTTATCCTTTTACGTAGAGACTGTCCAGTCTGACCAATGTACATGGCAGAGGGGCATTGCTGGCACATGATGGCATATATCACATTGGTAGATGTACAGGTGAACGAGCCTCTGATAGTGTGGCTGATGTGATTAGGCCCTATGATGGTGTCCCTGAACAGATATGTGGACACAGTTGGCAATGGGCTTTGTTGCAAGGGTAGGTTCCTGGGTTAGTGGTTCTGTTGTGTGGTATGTGGTTGCTGGTGAGTATTTGCTTCAGGTTGGGGGGCTGTCTGTAAACAAAGACTGGCCTGTCTCCCAAGATCTGTGAGGGTGGTGGGTCGTCCTTCAGGATAGGTTGTAGATCCTTGATGATGCGTTGGAGAGGTTTTAGATGGGGGCTGAAGGTGATGGCTAGTGGCGTTCTGTTATTTTCTTTTTTAGGCCTGTCCTGTAGTAGGTGACTTCTGGGTACTCTTCTGGCTCTGTCAATCTGTTTCTTCACTTCAGCAGGTGGGTATTGTAGTTGTAAGAATGCTTGATAGAGATCTTGTAGGTGTTTGTTTCTGTCTGACGGGTTGGAGCAAATGCGGTTGTATCGTAGAGCTTCGCTGTAGACAATGTGCCTTTAGAATCTCAAAATATGGGTCCAATCCTATACTCCTTGTGACACCAAAACTCCTGTTGAAATCAATGGGAGTCTGGAATGTGCAAGGAATGCAGGATCAGGCCAGTTATGCTTACAGCACCCTTTCTGATAAATTATGTTTTATAGAATGTGCTGCCTTTTGCCTGCAGAGACCTTGCTGGAGGGATCCTAGTGGCAGAAAGCCCTCCCAGAGGGATAATGGTGGCACAAGGACATGCTTCCTAGCCCCAGGATGCCCATTTCCAGCAGAGCAGCCCAAAAGGAGGGCAGTGCTGGCCAGTTGGAGAGTGTGCTCCAAGTAGCTGGGATATGTGCTGATTTAGCCAGGGTGGCATATATAGAACCCTGCATAGACGGTAAAGCTATCCTCTCCCACAAGAATATCATCCCCTGAACTAGATTCTCCCCTTGTCCCAGTGCAGTCATGATTTGCATTAACAGGGCAGAATCTGGTCCCTGTATAATAGACTTTTAAGAAAAGTGACTACAAAAAGGCCACAATCAGCTTAATAATGTGATGGCAAGAAAATCAAAAATTAAGACTGATTTTTCAGAGTAAACTTTCAAAGTCTAGCTTGGGGATTGAGCCTTGGGATTCAAAATACCCACATAAGACTGGGTGAAACTTGCATTCTTTGTCATTTATTTATTTCTTCTCTCATTAGCTGGAACTAAGAAGGAAACAGCCTGACATCATCATCTTTTTTAAATGTTGGTCCTTCTTTCTCTCATAATTTTCAATAACATTCATTAGAAAGGATTTGTTTTTCAATGTAATAATAATCCATGTTTCTCCTAAGCAAATAGACTTTAAATCAATCAAATAAGACATTAAAACAAACATCATCAAAGATGTCCTACTAATTAAATTTAGCCGCGCGTCAGTGTGACCATTTCCAATCTTACTATAAAGCAAAAAAGAAATCCTTAGGCACAAGTAAAGTAACACCTTCAAAGGCCCATTCACGGGTTAGTCAAAGGAGAGTGTGAAGGTGAGATGCCCAGCTCCTGATGCCTAGATACCAAGGTGACAGGCATCAGATAGAATGCACAAGGGGTCAAACTCAAACCTGGCATAAATGGCTGTGGCATCATTGAGGTGAATGGTGTTGCAGCCTCTTACACTTGGACCATCATCAACCGTGGTTGATCCTGCAGGGTTCTGAGTGCCATTCATTGCAACAGGAGCGGAGGGTGCACAGCTCACTTATCTTTTAGCCCCCCGCCCACCTGGAATTCAATACTTTTGCCCTTTCCAAGTTACAGCCCAACATGTTGCTGACGGGATAATGAGACAGGCAATATAGATGCTTTTGTTGTATAGCAATATAAAAAACAATTGTTTTTTTGCTTTGCCGAAGTATTTGGTCCGTAAGCGTGTCGACACAGCAGAGTCAAAATGAGCCATACTCCTGATGAAATGTGTACAAGCTCTATATTATTATTATTTATTTAATTTTTATTAGCAGTGACCTCTCAGTCAGATCTAGCACCTATATATTCAAACTGTTTCAACTTCATAGTTTTTGTAGCCACCTCCAAAGACCAGCACTTAACACTTGCATTTTCATAGCAGGATGCCTGGGGATTTCGCCATGTGTCCTCCCCTGGATTCTAAATCCCTATGCATCACCTTTTCAAATCTAGGGGTAAAGACAGGCTAATGTAACATTTTTGGATACTGTTGGTCTGATTCATTTAGCTAAATCCATGGTCTGATTTGTTTACATTATTCCTGCATAAACTGATTCTGCAGAGGCAGCATGACCAGTTTATTACGCTGTCATCTTAGTTTTTCTTTAAAAAAAAAAATCACCTTATCCAAACATCGATCTTGTTCTTCTGTTCAAAATATCCCTTTGTGAAAAATGAGACCCTGATCACGAGAAACAGAACTTAAATTAATACAGTACTCTTAGCACCCTTGTATGTACACCAAATACCTACCAAAGACAGTTTGTAGTCTCAGGTAATTTATTGGGGACAGTCCTCCCATCTCCCTTTATATTGGTGTAGATTTGTGCTTGCTTTACACCAGCACGGAAAGAGAATTGGGCCCAGTGGAGTTATGCTGTTGTAAAAGAGGTGTAATTCCAAGGATTAGGCCCATTGCACGATATTGTTAGAATAGTTTCATAACTACCATAAAATAGACAAGTAGCCAACCTAACACCTTGGAATAACTAATAATAATAAACTAATAATTTATATGAAGTGAACATAACCTAATACAGAAGCCCCTCCATAGCCTGTATTTTGCTAATCCGAACATAAAAATTGGCAGTCTCTCTCCACTTTTCAGCTAAGATTTAACGGCAGAGACACTGCCAGGATGAGAGGTTTCAGAGTAGCAGCCGTGTTAGTCTGTAACACGAAAGCTTATGCTCAAATAAATTTGTTAGTCTCCAAGGTGCCACAAGTACTCCTGTTCTTTTTGCCGGGATGAGGTTTTACATTGCCAAGACCTCATTCTTTTTAAAACTCATGCTACAGTCCAGTTACTAAAACATTGTGAGGTAATATAAGTAATGAAAATTAAACATTTGTTAAAATAAATGAGCGTTCAATGAATTGGGAAGGATAGCCCAGTGATTCGGGTGAAAACTTGGGAGCCATGGGTTCAGTTCCTGGCTCTGCCACAGACTTCCTATGTTAGGGGCCAATGGGAGCTTCGGGGGGCTGTGTTGCGGGTGCAGGCAGCGCACGGAGACACGCTGTCCCCATCCCCCCAGGGGCCACAAAGATGTGCAAGCAGCCAGCCACTTCCGGGAGTGTCGTGGGGCCAAAGCATGCAGGCAGCCTGTCTGAGCCGTGCTGTGCCCCCGGCCAGGAGCCGCCTGTGCTAAGCACCTCCTGGCCAGAGCCTGCACCCCACACCCCCTCCCACACCGCAACTTCCTGCCCCAGGTCAGAATTCCCCTCCTGCACTCAAACTCCATCCCAGACCCCGCACTCCCTCCTGCACCCCAATCCCTTGCCCCAGCCCCCTCCTGCACCAAACTCTCTCCCAGGAAAAGACTTATATACAGGAGCCCCACAAAATCTAATAGCCCCCGGCCCACAGGAGAGTTAATCCGGCCCTGATATCAGGGAATGAGGGCTTTCCACTCTTTGTAGAGCTTTGTCTTAAATGGTGCCTCGAATGAATCACGGTAGCACTTCCTGCCTCTGCTCAGGTCGCCGTAGGATTTGTGCTAAATCAGTAACATAAATCTCTACTTGCAAGGTTTCATAACTTTATTAGCTTGGTAGCTTCTCTAATGAGAGGGTGATCTATGCATTAAGTCATAGCTTCCGGGCTCCAGAAGGGACAAATTGCCACAGCACCACCACAGTTCCACTGCCCACTGCAGGTGGAAAGCAGGAAGCCAAGAAGCCACTCAGGGGCATTCTGCAGTCACATGCATGCTACAGAGGTGGGCTTCATGGAAGCCCTCTTGGCAGGACCATGTGGGCTTGTTGTCAGGCCAGGGTCATGACTAATTGTTCCATACTAATCCACTGGCCACAAACCCCTTGTAAAGGAGAGGTGCACAGCAGACCGTGTCAAGTAAATTGCTCCTCATAGTCCCTGCCCCTCTTCATTGGTTCCCCATATAAAGCCCATTATCCCAAGCTTTGTTCAGAGGATGTTCATTTCACTCTTAGAATGGAAGAGTTGTATGTGAATTCTAAAGGTTATGGCCACTGGGAAATTTGTTCTTTAATATCTAGCAGTGATATGGAGACAATTGTCTGAATTAGAAGTCTTCTAGTCTAAAGACCAGATCCTGTAAAGAGCTTCCACAAAAGGCAGTGGGAGTTGAGGGCACTCAGCACCTCACAGGATCAAGTCCTTAGGCCATTAAGTGCAAAGCTTTATAAAGTGTATTGATTAAGACAGCTTGTCTCTCATTAACTGCATTATTTTTCTCCTTTTCTCAAGTGTAAGTAAAAGTAAGAGCTTCAGGACAATTTCAGAAAGGTCACTGGGAACAGGACTGAGAACAGCAACTCATATAGGCACTGAACAGCCATCATCATTTTAACAACTTAAAGGCCCCTACTCAGGCAATCTCTTAGGTCCATGCTTAAGTTTTAATAAGTGCTTTCCTGAATCAGGGCTGTAAAGTAATGTAAATGAGAGGGGAATCTGGCTCCCTGGAGTTATACCAGGGCATATGTGATAATCAGGCCTGGTATGCACCAGTCTCTTGAGCCTTTCAAAAACCTTTTATAAAGTTAAATGCCCGTATGATTTTTCACTCTACCTTTCTTCAATCTGAAGATGCAAGTGAGCTTGTGGTATCCATTCTGCAGGAAAACACAATGTGATGCAAAGCCCTTCACAGTGATTTCGGCTCCTATCCTGCAAGGTGTTGAGCATCCTCAACTCCTTGTGAAGCCAAGGAGTCTTGTGGGGAGATTTAAGACTAAAATGGACTTCATAGGAGTTGGAGGCAGTCAGCGCCGCACATGGACCCTTTACCTGTGCACTAATACATATTAGGCAGCTAGTCTCAAGCACCTGTAACTCTTCTGCTAAGCGGAAGCCTGTTTAGAGCCATGCACTCACCAGCAGGAATAAAGCCAAAACACTGAAGTTGTGGAATGGTGAGAGCAAGACGATTTATTGTAGAGTGGAGAAGAGGTTCATTTTCATCAACTCAACTATTCCCCTACAGAGTTCAATGCAATAAAAAGAGGGACAAGTGTACAAAACCAACCTGACAAGAAGGCTCTAGATTAAGTACATTCAAAGCATTTGCAAATGATGCTACCATACAGTTGCAGGATACAAATTAAATCAGTTCCTTCCAAAGTGGACTGAATCGATTCTGTATCCACATTCACGATTTTGTGTTTCGTTTCAGAAACATCCATAATCCTCCCTTTCACTGCAGATGCCTTATTCATTTTTTATATAACTCCACTGGCCTCTCCTCATCACTGGGAAAAGGATTCCAGCTATTATTGTCTAACAATTGATTTAAAAGCAGATTTTTTTCTTACTTCCAATTTGATGCAGGTGGCAATCGATCCTGCTCCAGTGAAGTCAATGGGAGGTTTGCCATGACTTAAATGAAAGCAGGATCAGGTCCACGATTGTTCAATCCTGCATGCTAAATTTATTCCTGGGAACACATGGACTTTGCCAGTTGTAATAATAGTTCCTTTTGGATCCATCTTGAAATTTGCTTTTCTTAAGGGGCAAAAGGTTTCTTCCTCATCCAGAGCATCCTTGTGGATACAGACATAAAAACATGTACATGACAAGGCATCGGCACTACAAAGTTCCTGGAGTAGTTTAAGGCTTGATCCTGTTCCACTGAAATCAATGGGAGCTTCACTGCCAATTTCAGTGGGAGCAAGTTCATGCCCTTACAGAGCAAGAGAAATATTCTTTAAAAAGCCAAGCCAGCCTAGATTGTTGTAACAAAATCTACGATTGAGAGAACATTTAGCACCCTGCTTTGTTTTGGCATGGCCAACGCAAGTATACAGTGCAGCCATGTCATTCACTTTGTACTCAGGCAGTAACCCCCCTGCTGTCAATGGGAGTCTTGCCTGAGTAATGTGATGACAGGATTTTTTGCTCATGTTATTAACAGCATATTAGTGAGCCAAAATATGAATCAATGCTTACAGATCGATTCTCTCTATAATGTTCATGTAGTAAGGAAAAAAAAATCTCCTGGACTAAATTTTGCTCTTGGTAACACTGGTGTAAATCCAGAGTAACTCCACTGAAGTTAGAAGGGTTACTTCAGATTTGCACCAGAACAACTATACACAGAACTGAGCCCCATGTTAGGTAATGATAGAACACATTTATTTGTTAATGTGTAATGACATCTAATGCTTAATACAAAAAAAACAGTACCTCTTTCTTACTCCATATAAATTATATGGATCCCATGTATTGGTCTCATTGCCTTAAAATAAAAGCTACAGCTGGAATGAAATGCATATGTATTTAAAGTTAACATTAAGATGTGCTCAATTTACTGAGTACACCATGTAGACAAAGGTTGCAATTGTGACTTAAGAAAAAGCTGGAGGCAAATCCTGAATTTGTTTGCCTTGAAAACATAAAGGAACAGTTTTATTTTATGTGAAGAAAAAAATACATATACGTGGGGAGAGGGGGAAGAGCCACATTTTCACAAATAATAAATATCTAGTCTGATTCGAAATCAAAGTGCGCTGAAGATTTGTCTATTTAAACAAAAATAACCCATAGGATAAAGCCATAAATATTCACGAGACTGTTAGTGATCAGCATAATAAAATAAATATGAATGCAATGATTTTTTTTTTAAGCAGCAAAGATCATTAATCTACTGGCCAATGTGATAGCTTCACAAAAGTCCACTTCATTTTTTTTTTCCAGTCAAGAAATAAACTATTCAAGGGGGGGGGGTCTCTAAAAAGGTGCCACGCCTGTATTCTTACTCGGTATGGTGCCTCTCCTGCTGCCCGCCGCCGCCACCACCCCCCCCTTTCTGAATGTAGATATAGCAGAATACATTTTCCCCAAGCATTCTGAATCCTTATGTACAGAATTACTTTAATTCGCATACAGTCAGGTTATGACCTTCTCCTCTTGCTGAAGGGCCTTTGGGTTGGCTTTAACCCTTAAATCATAGGGGCATAGGACTGGAAGGGCTCTCCTGGGTCATTGAGTCCAGTCCCCTGCTTTCGCAGCAACACTAATAAGGTCTAAGGTGTTTTTTCATACCTTCATGATTAGCCATTTTCTAGGTCAAGGAGAAACCACTGTGGGTGCTGTGATGGGAGGGGCAGTCTTTGGTTCCATTGTGCTCACATCAGGACTCCTGGACAGAGCAAGTCCCAGCATATCCCACATCCTTCTAGCCATGGATGCCTTTTCTCCTGCCTGGGAGACTTGTCACCAGGTGCTGTGGAGTCCCACTCCCTGCTTCACACCAGGGAACAGCAAGGACAGAGGAGAGATGGAATTCTGGAGGTGACAACCCTCATCCCTGATGTTCCAACTGAGATTGGATGGCGGGGGAGATCTACCTGCCCGTTGGGCAGCCTCCCAAGAACAAACGTGGGAGCCCCATTGCTGGGGCATTTGAACTAGACACTGTTTTGTGAGGCAAAATGCCCCGTTGACTAGACCCTGAGCTAGACACTCTACGTATAACAGGGCTTTTCCCAGCTCTTGTTTTATTCAGTGTTGCACGAAACAATGGAAACACCATGCCATGGTTTATGGCAAATGGACATTTAAACATGGTGCAAAAAATGTTGTGGGGAAACACGACAGGGCAACTATCGTCCACCATCTTCCGTCCTTGCACGGGGGTGTACAGCCAGGAAAACAGAGGAAAGGCCACAGTTCCACTGTGTGGAATGGGGAGCAGGTCATGCCAGAGGACTGCACTCTCTATGGCAGCACAGGGAGGTTGGGAATGGGGCAAGCCAGTGGGCATGGCCAGGGAGCCAGCCAGGGAGAGCACAGGGGAAGGGGCTTGTGTTTGTGCTCTGCAACCCAGGATTCTGTTCTCGCACCCATTCCACCCGATGGAGTTCCTCTGTGAAAAGCCTATTTACTCAGACTTTGCACAGAGGACCAGCATTAGGTGCTATAGACACTGGAGTCTGTTACCCTGCATATAAACATGGATCAGGAGGGAACATGTGATGATTGCTGTGACTTGCATTACAGTTTAACCTCATGGAGTATAGGAGTGCTATATAAAAGACAGGGCAGTTGTGCAGCGCTCGCTGGAGGTGGCTGATGAGACAGATTACTCAAAGTCTGAAGAACAGCTTTTGAGCACGCAAGTGATACAAGCCTTTCTGTGGTGGACTGAGAAGATGAACAGAAACTCTGTTTTTTAAGGCTGAAAAAGGCTGGTGGAATGCAGGATACTAGGGAGCAGGGACCAGTGAAGGATGGCGAAAAACAGGGCTGTCTGCAACATGATACACACTAGGCCAAATTCATCCCTGCTGCAGCCCCACTGAAGTCACTGGGATTATACCTAGGGAAGAAGTTGACTCACTGCCTCCAGGAGAAGGGGACAAGCTACAGAGCACCTTTTCATTTCTAGTACCCTCCCACCCGAAAAACAAGGAGCTACACCAGCATAGAACCAGAACAGTAAAGCAGGCCTGGAAGGGAGATATCCACAGCACCTGCCTGGCTCTGACCCTACTTATTTTGGATATTAGAAAAAAGATAAGGATCATTAAATTCACCACAACTTGCGTGAATGATCAGAGGAGAGCACAGCAGCCCCACTGAGAGATCACCAGGGCGCCAGCACGGCAGCTCAGCCCGAATATCACACACAGAGAGCGCGGCAGTCTAGCCCAGAGAGAACACAGGGGAGAACCTGGCAGCCCAGCCCGGAGATCACACGAGGCACAGCACAGCAGCCTTGCCTGGAGATAATTCATGAGAGAACACAGCAGCCCAACCTGGAGATAATGGGTGCCAGCACGGCCCTCCAGCCCTAACATCACACAGGGAGAGCACGGCTGCCTCACCCAGAGATAGCACTGGGAAGAACACAGCAGCCCAGCCCGGAGATTGCACAAAAGATAGTACAGCAGCCCAGCCCAGAGATAAAACAGGGGAGAACATGATAATCAGCCCAACCTGGAGATTACATTCACGCTCATTATCCCTTCCCTAAAACAAAAGACTGTAAAACGCTGCTGTTCAGAGGGAAGAAAGATAAAGGAAAGCTCAGTCTGAGACTTAGAGTAAAGGGAAGAGAGGAAATATGCCCAACATGGGCAGCTCTTCTCCAAAGGTGAATTTCACTTTGCACATATAATGTCTGTCAGGCTTAGTGCAGCTGAATGGAGTGGAGGTTGCGGCAGTTGAAATCCAATAATCCCCAATTTCCAGGGAATTATACTACATCACAGACCCACCCCCTTTACAGTTACTACTACAGGCTGGAGAACAGCACCTGACCCCCCCCTCAGCACCAATCTGATAGGGTGTTAGGACCCATGATTCCTCCCCAGCCCATCCTCATTGCACCATCCATGCTGTCCTATGGAGGGCCAAGGCTCAGTACAGAGCCCCCATCAGATTATATTAGCTTCTTTGCTCTCTGGGCCCTGCACAGGCCCTGCTCCCATGCTGCATAAAGATGCCTAGTGGCTCCAGTGTGGTAAAAATCCATTGCCAAGAGCAGACCAGAATCTATCCTCCTTGACAGAGGAGCATATCTGCTGATGTGGCAGATCAGCTACTCTCCTATTGCAGATGTTAGGTTGAAATCCTCCCCAGCCACTTGAAGTCCAAACACTGGTGGGTGGCCTAGATGAGGGTGAGTGAGATAGGATCCTCCCACAGGGTATGTGCACAGCCTCTGTGCCGTACCGACAGGAATGCAGGAGGCACCTACTGTAAGGTGTATTTGAGGCTATAGCCTCTTATGCTTCTGCTAGCAGGGATGCGTGGCCAACAATGCCATTCACACATCTGCTGGCTCTGTTCCCTCCTCTCCTCTAGCCTGACCACAAAGTCCCCCTGCTGCGGAGTGATGCTGTGGAGCACAGCTCTAGGACACGCCAAAAAGGGTGATGCGTCTCCACATACCCTGCCTGCATGGCAGAACCGTGGTAGTCCCCCCAGTGCTTCTTGGGCCTTGCACACTCATGCAACAGGGCATGGGGGAGGACAGGGCTCCCCCAATATGCAATGAAGAGCTTTAGATAATGAGCAAACAAACATTAAAACCACTTCACGTCCTGCAGAGCATATTCCTGCCAACAGTGATATAAAAAACCCCTAACCATACCATTAAGTTTGCAGGTATTACATGTATAGCTAGAGAGCATACTCCTATCAAATGGAGCACAAAGCAGGGCATGTGGCAAACAGCAGGCAAGACAAGCTGTTCTATCTGCAAACTACTACCAAGGGATAGCGTGTCATTGTACATAGCCAAGATTCTCCATCTCATTCCTATACCTCTGTTCAGACACCTTGCTTTTGTGCTGTTTGCTTTCTAAATGTTGTCGGAACTCCATCTCTTCGCTAGCCCCAGCATTGCACATGGAACAGTAGTACTGGCCACTTGGGGTGACACACATAGCGAGATCACGAGGAATTCGCTGGCGGGAGCGTGGATTGAAGTAGGGACCTGCAGAGAAAATAAAGGAGTCCATTTATCTGTAAGCAAGAGGAGCCCTGCAACGTTTCAAGCCTCACTTCACAATCACTAAGGACTATGAGTAAAATGTTCAAAAGCACCTAAGTGACTTGGAAGCCTAAATCCTACTTTCAAAAGTGACTTAAGCACAAAAGTGACTTAGGCCTAGATTTACAAAGGTATTTAGGCACCTACAGATACAGATAGGCACCTCGTAGAATTTTCAAAGGCACCTAACTGGCTTTGATGCTTAACTCTCACTAAAGTCAATGGGACTTAGGTCAACTTTATTTTGTACTGTAGACTTGCCCTAAGTTATGTCGACGTACAGGCACCGCAATAATTGAATCAATTTTGCATGTCCACACTGTGCTCCTTGTGTCGGTGGTACGCATCCTCACCAGAAGCGCTTGCTCTGATTTAACTGCCAATGTGGGGCATTGTGGGACAGTTTCTAAAAGGCAGCAACAGTCCATGTAAACAATGCAGCATCTACACTGACACTGTGTTGCCCTAACTACATTGACTTAAGTGCTACGCCTCTTGTGGAGATGAAGTTATTAAGTTGGTGTAGTGGACACGTTACATCGACGGGACCTACATTTTACTTTGACGCTTACAGCGTTAGGTCGATGTAAGTTGCCTAAAGCTGTATTGTACACCAGGCTTTAGGCTCCTAAGTGCCTAAGTCACTTTTGAAAATGGGAGTTAGGCGTTTTTGAAAATTTGACCCTGTATCACTGCTCCCCCTATTTCAGAATTAGAATCAGCTTTCTGATCAGAGTAAGTTTACTGCCCGCTTAATTAAAAATAATTACGATAAGATCATATTTAATGCAATTTTAGAAGAACCGTTATATTAACTAACACCATGCTGAAAACACAGAATTAAACTAACACTCATCAGAGGGCTGTCTGAGCTAACGAGCGCTCATTACAAGACCCGCAAAGAAAAAATAAAACCGCTGATCCAGACACTAATAAATATACTTCAAATTAAATGGTATAGAATTAAGGGCTGATTTTTCTCTCTCTTGGACAGGAAGCTGCAAATCAGGAATACCTGATGTGTGCGCTCTGTGGAGTTACACAGATATAAAATTGCAGCAAATGAGACCAGAATCAGGCCAGAATCAGGCCAGATTCATTCCTACACTAGGGCTAGTGCCGGCTCAGGAATAGAGAGGGAACTAACTTCACCTCTCCTCTTCTGCTGCTACTCAGGGCCAAGGCGCAAGCTGGAGCAGCCACAGGACTCCTTTTTTCTGCTGCTATAGCCCGCTGAGTTTGTCTATACTGCAGCTAGGAGCAAGCCTCCCAGCGTGGACAGACAGACTCGCACTAGTGGTGCTTGAGCTAGTGTACTAAAAAAAAGCAGAGCGGAGGCTGTGGCTCATGCTGGAGCTGGGCTCTCAAACCCAGGGGGTTGGGTGGGCTTGAGAGCTCAGCTCCAGTCTGAGCCACAACATCCACATTGCTACATTTAGTGCACTAGCTCAAGCCCCACTAGCGTGAGGCTGTCTACCTGGGCTGGGAGGCTCACTCCTAGCTGCAGTGCAGACATAACCAATGGGACTGACTCCCCACTGCTGCCATCAGCCCTGAGCTCCACCCTAGCCACATCTCCTTCTGCTCCCGATCCACCTCTTCCCTCCTCCAGTCTGTCAACCTTCAACACCCTCCCCTCGTCATGTTCCAACCCACCACTCCTCCACGTCACTCTGTCCTGCCCTAGAATGCTCCCGGCTTCTGCTGAGGCAGCGCATCACTGGCAGAGCTAGCCTTGCACTGGCCAGAGGCTCCTCTGAACTGGAGGAATTGTCTGGGCACAGGGCTGGGCACAAGAGCAAAGTGACTGTCACTCAGGGGTGAATTTCCCCCATGCGCTTTTCTCTGCTTATTCCTAGATCAAAGTTCTTTTTAAAGGGTTTTGCAGTAAATCAAAGTGCTTTTCTCCCCCTCCCCACAGCCAAAATTAGAGAACAGAATCTGTCTTTCCCATATTGGGTTTGTTCAAAGGGTGGCAAAGTCAGAGTCTGAAACACCAGAGACACTGATTCTGGGAACAGATGGCCTTGGAAGATGGCAAACCTGCTTTATCATTCTGGCCAGCAAGAATGCGAGCATGGGTTGATGTGGTACAGTCGGAGTCAAAAGCTCAGGCCCCTTGCCAAGAAAACACCAGGAAATAGCCACCACTTAAAGCAGCAATAGAGAAAGGCAGATGGGAAATTAAGTTACGAGATGAGAAACCAACCAACCAAAAGAGGCTGACAAACTGAAGTAACTTTAACTGCTGAGAGGATCAAGACGGACAGATGGGTGGAGTCAGCGAGAGCCAGACAAAGCCCTGGCACCACAAATAGTTTCTTTCTTTGCAAAGCTTCCTTTACTGAGGGGCTCACTCAGCATCTACACAGAGCTCAGGTAAACAGACTGTACGGGGACAAGGGAGTGGGGAATGGAAAGCTCCCAACTTGGGCACGGAGCACCCGTGCAACCTGCACAACCTCTGAGGTTGCAGCAATATGGGTGTGGTACCGCAGCTTGCTGTATCACTTCTAGACAGAGGCTTTGGCCAGGGGGACTGCATAATCATAGACCCACTGACTGTCTTCAAATGCCCCTTGTGAGGTAAACACACAGCCAGGGTTGGGCTGCTCACTCAGATGCCATCACTGACCACAACCCCCACCTCAGTGAAGACCTCCTGGATTACGACTGGGAGGACGGGGTGGATCCCCTGGCACTTGGTTGGTGCATGGGGCTCTCCATCCCTTGTGTCCTCCGGTGTGTACACCAGGAGGTGAGGGTAGCCTTATCGCCTGTCTCTCACGCCTTCCTCGAGCAGGCACTGGTGGAGGGTGCTCCCTGCCCGCCCCTCACCTCTGATCCTCCAGACCTCGCCATCAGGCCCCTGCCCTGCAAGCCCCCCCTCCGCACCACCCAAGCCAGCTACATGACCTGCAGTTGGTTTGTTTCTGTATCAAGCCTAGGAAGCAGCTGGACATGTTCATATTCCATACCCTTCACGTCCCACCCCGACGCCAAGTGGCAAGAACTTCTACCACCTGTGGAGGGTGAGGAGCCCCGGTCGGCCAGTCTATATTCTACCCTGGACTCCGGCCTACCAGGGATATGAGCTGGCAACTCCTGGCATGGTTCACCCACTCCCCTTCCTGACACGTGCCATTTTTGCGGTGTCACATAGACCCTGGTACACATTTACATCGAGTGCACCAGGTTGCAGCCCCTTTTCCGGCTACTCCAGAACCTTCTCCTTCGGTTCTGGCTGTACTTTTTCTCGCACCTCCTGATCTACACTCACCCCATCTGTGGCCCCAAGAAGTGGCGAGACCTCCTCATCATTGGCCAAGGTGGCCATCCATCATGCTAGGAGAAGGATGCTGGATGGGAGGCGCTCTGTGACTGTGGGGCCTATTTTCGCTCCTCCCTCCAGTCACGTATCTGGGCACAATTACTCTGGGCCGCATCCACTGGCTCCCTGGACACCTTTGAGGAGCAGTGGGCACTGTCCAGGATTCTCTGCTGAGTGTCCCTCTCTGGCTCCCTGCTTTTACCCCTCACTCCCATCCCTACTTTTCATTCATTGTCCCCTGAATTTACCTGAGCCCTGGGCTCAGTGGCTACTCCCTTTAGGCTGGGGGAGGATCCTTTAGATGTGGGCTGGCGCAGATGTTCAACAGGTGCCCTGACTCGCCCCTCTAACAGAGTCTGCTGTGACTAAACCCTCAGGCAGGCTGCAGCAGCCAATCCCTGGACAGGGCCCAGGTCAGCCTCTCCTTGGACCCCAGTTTCACAAGTAGCTTTGCCTCCCCAGATGGTGAAAATGAAGTTCATGTGACCCAATCAGTCCTCTGTCTTATCTAACCCTAGGTTTGGGAAGAAAGGGGAAGTGGTGGCGGCTGATGCTGCAGGAAGGCTGTGAGGAGCCAGAGGAGAGCACAAGGCTGGCAGAGACCTGTGGATGACTCCAGGTAGGAAGGCCAAGGAGTGCCTGCTTGGGAAAGACCAGGGAGCAACCCAAAGGAACCCAGAGGAGTGATGGAAAGGAACCTGGGAGGGGCTGAAAGCTGAGCCCAGAGGGTGAGCAGAAGAATTAGAGGACAGAAGAGAAGCCCCTTAGGAAGAAGGGGTTAGGCCTAGTTTGAGACTGGGGAAAAGGCTCTGTTTTGTTTGGCTTTAACATGGATGTGGAACTCTGTTTCCCTGGAGAGTTATCCTTTTGTTAAGGGCTTAGCTGGAGGGCCAAGTCATAGCAGCAAGCCACTGCAGCAGCCAAATGAGGCTGTAGAGTTTTGAAGAGCTGTGAGAAGGGGGCAAAATGAGGCAGGCCTACTGCAGAGTCACCCCATGCCACCCTGTTACAGTCCCTCACGCTAGAGTCAGAACCAGTGCAGACCAGCCCGCGGAACAAGAGCTCCCTAACGCACGCTTCTGTGTTAACCAGAGCTTGGACATGGAAGAGAATTGAACCCATTAAGAAATAGTCACTGTGCGACCTATGGAGCATGTAAGTGGTGACACAAGCATTCAAGTACCTGTACTGTTTGGAACCGCATACACATTTCTTCTATTCTGCATCATCTTATAGTCGTTCCCTTCTTTCCGTGCCCTCCGTTTGCCCAGTTCTGATGTATCCCTGAAGGTTAAAAAAATACATACAGCTGTGTTTTAAAGCTCTCTGAGATACATTAATAGAGATTGCTGGAGTCATGGCTGCACACGTTCAGGCCAGCCTTAATGTAAAGGTTGAACAATACCTACGGGAATGAGTTGCTCTGTGCTTCTGCCAGGCGTAGCCTCTTGGCATGATTCTTTCCTTGGTAGTGAGCCTGGGCCACAGCCGGGGAACTAAATGAGGCATCACAAAGCTTGCAGTAATCATTCTCTGTGGCCATGATCACTCGGCCTACTGGTTTAGAGGCACCCATCTATCAGCAAAAGGGAGGGAAAGTTTCATATGCAAACATAGGAGACTTCATTCTTTGAAATAACTGAGCCAGGCTCAATGAAGTTGACCCCTCTCAGCAAGCTGGTGGAAGATTAGAACTTCAGGTTCACTGCACAGTGTTCCCCAAATTCTTTCCCTTGTGGGAGTAGGTTTTGCCTCTCCTTGGCTCCAGCTGGGAGTTTGGCCCCCTGAACCTGCACATCCCTAAGATCCACACAGATCTCTGAGAATCAAATGGAGATTAAAACTATCTGTGCAGAGGCCCTGTACCTCTGCATTGGCTCTGGCGACTCCTGCTCCCACTTCCAGCTTCCTCACAGGCTTGACTCCTCTGCCTACCTCTGCCCCTGGGAGCTCCCTGAAAGGAGATTCCACAGCACTCAGGGCGGTCTGTGTCCAGACTACCTACCCCCTAACTGGATCTCCAGCCCAGCAAAGAACCTTCCACGGGTTGCAGAGAAACAACTGACCCCTCCTCACACCTTGCCTATGGACAGCGGGAGTTCCATATGCAAATTTTAGAGGAATGATCCAGTCCCGAGTAAGCTCAGTCCTCAGGATTTCCCAGTGCATTATGGGGCGTGATCTTGTCTGTCTACTTAGAATGTAAGCTGATTGGGGCAGTAACTGAATCTTTTTGGTGTTTTGTACATCACCAAGGAAACAGTATTTCCCAAATAGTGTGGATAACAATGATTTACTCATTGACCTTGCCAGTGCTACACTTTCTAAGGTGCAGTTTCTTTGGCCCTCGTTTTGATACTTCATATGCTTCTAACTAGACCCTCCTCCCAAAAAAACTCTAGAATTCTGGCTTGCATCGTACAATATGAACATCTTCTACGCAGCTGGCTCAAACCTGGCTTTCTTTTTTTCTGAGAATTAGTTCCTCAAACAAGGCAGAGCAGCCACCCCAGCTGTTGGGAAGCAGCAAAGTACACTTGTAACATGCAAGGGCTTGGGGCAGGGCCTGCTCTAATGCCAACTGAAGCTAATGGAAAGACTCCCATTCACTTCAGTAAGCTTTGGATTAGGTTCTTTTTGCATGTCAACAGGTCTCCCCCAGCCTCATATAACAACCTGGGGCTGTCTGGCCCCAGCAACCATATAACAACCTGCTACTTACTCACAGTTAAGGGATTCATTCTCCTTTAGTTTAAGTGGTAGAGGCCCATGCTTTTGGTGCTGAAGGCCCCAGCTTTGATCCCTGCTGACCAACACGCAATGACATGCAAGTGTCAGGTGTGGAGAACATTTGATTTACCCCTTGAGCTAATGGGGCATGCACTCTTGCTCTACATGTGCCTGCCATTGGGCAGTTCATGGGACAGCATTAATCTGGACCCCAGAGGGGGCCATTCACTCATGCTGCGATTGGAGAAAGTGCCACAAAAGTAGCTATTTAGGGAGGGAAATGATGGCCCAGTGCAGTTGGTGCTAGAATCTAAGCACCTTTTCTACATAGGCACCGAGGTGCAGCCTCACTTCGATGCACAGGAGATGGCTAGGCAAAGGGAGGATATTCCACAAACACACACAAAGGAAGGACATGACGATGAGTGTTTTCCATGGCTTTAAACAGCCATAATCAGCACAGCATCTGATTCACACAGGTATCATAGGATTTGCCATACAGGATTAGATCAGTGGCTCAGTGAGTCAAGTCCCCTGTATCCAGGAGCGGTCAATACCTGATGCTTCAGAAGAATGTAAAGGCACACACCAGTCCAATTGCACCATGCTGGACATAGTGGGGAAGATTCCTCTGACCCCTGCAGCAATCCCACCCCAAAGCATGAGACCTAGTTACCCTTGTCATAGGGAGTACTGAACATGTAAGCAGCACAGCCTCGCTCATCTCTCAAGGCCTTACCTGAGCTGGATGGGAGACAATCTGAGGCACGGCAGGCTCCACTGAATTGCTCATTCTGGCAGGAGCTGGGCAACTATTTGCAGCATAGTAATTCCGAAGTTTCTTACTATGGTTTTTACCCTGGAAACAGAACTCAAATTAATCACTGTCCAGGTGGTAGCATGCCACCTGTATATAACAGCTAGAGGACTCAGCTAAGAGGCTGAAATGTAAACGTAGTCATGACATCAGCAGCTCAGATACAGGCTCTGATCCTGAGAGGGGCTGAGCAATCTCAACTCCCATTGATTGCAATGGGAGATTAGAGTGCTTGAGATTCCTCATGAGATGCTCAGTACCTGGCAGGACTGGGTCTCAGGATGAGGTATGTACCTCCTGACACTAGCAGTGAAAGGGTGAAGGGGAGCCCAATTAGCCCATTCTGTTGCACCTGGCGTGAAGACAGGTAATTGAGGATTAGACCCAGCTCTGAAGAACCAACCTGGGTGGCTTCTATAAAGAAAGGCTTCAAGGCAATATGGAGAGGAGACCTAGGAGAGAGGTAGTTGGGTGTTTCCTCTCTGGGAAAGAAAACACAGAGGGGCCTGCACCTTCAGACCATCCCTGAAGGCAGAAGGTAGCTGGGAAGGAGACTCCTGAAGCAGACCAGGGAAAAGAGAGGCTCCAGGGAGATAACATGGGACATGCTTTCCAGGCCAGCCAGCAAACCTAAGGGATGAACCTACAAAATTCTGCCTGCAAAAATTAGAAGCTGCTTTGAAAATCCATCCCAGTAATACAGAAAGACACTCAGGTCGCCCCATCTCATTAAAGCCCTTCCTGTTCAGTACACTCCTCTAGAAAAACCAAAGTGAAAATTATTGCAACATACCCAAAGGTCAGCAAACTGGCACTCTGTTGGACTTGGGAAGGGGGAGTGAATTGAAGACTCTTAGACCACCCACCCCAAATGATCATAACTAGAAGTTGTCAGAAGTTGAGCGTCCAATATGATGGTGTTATTACCAGGCAGAAGCACAAAGTGAGAGATGAGGAGTACTTGTGGCACCTTAGAGACTAACCAATTTATTTGAGCATAAGCTTTCGTGAGCTACAGCTCACTTCATTGGATGCATACTGTGGAAACTGCAGAAGACATTATATACACAGAGACCATGAAACAATACCTCCTCCCACCCCACTCTCCTGCTGGTAATAGCTTATCTAAAGTGATCACTCTCCTTACAATGTGTATGATAATCAAGTTGGGCCATTTCCAGCACAAATCCAGGTTTTCTCACCCCCCGCCCCCCAAACTCACTCTCCTGCCGGTAATAGCTTATCCAAAGTGACCACTCTCCTTAAAATGTGTATGAAAATCAAGGTGGGCCATTTCCAGCACAAATCCAGGTTTTCTCACCCTCCGCCCCCCCCGCCCCCCCCCAAACTCACTCTCCTGCCGGTAATAGCTTATCCAAAGTGACCACTCTCCTTAAAATGTGTATGAAAATCAAGGTGGGCCATTTCCAGCACAAATCCAGGTTTTCTCACCCTCCGCCCCCCCCCCCCCCCCAAACTCACTCTCCTGCCGGTAATAGCTTATCCAAAGTGACCACTCTCCTTAAAATGTGTATGAAAATCAAGGTGGGCCATTTCCAGCACAAATCCAGGTTTTCTCACCCCCCCCCACACACACACACAAACTCACTCTCCTGCTGGCAATAGCTCATCCAAACTGACCACTCTCCTTACAATGTGTATGATAATCAAGGTGGGCCATCTCCAGCATAAATCCAAGTTTAACCAGAACGTCTGAGGGGGGAGGGTTAGGAAAAAACAAGGGGAAATAGGCTACCTTGCATAATGACTTAGCCACTCCCAGTCTCTATTTAAGCCTAAATTAATAGTATCCAATTTGCAAACGAATTCCAATTCAGCAGTTTCTCGCTGGAGTCTGGATTTGAAGTTTTTTTGTTGTAAGATAGCGACCTTCATGTCTGTAATTGCGTGACCAGAGAGATTGAAGTGTTCTCCGACTGGTTTATGAACGTTATAATTCTTGACATCTTCTATCAAGCATTCTTACAACTACAATACCCACCTGCGGAAGTGAAGAAACAGATTGATAGAGCCAGAAGAGTTCCCAGAAGTCACCTACTACAGGACAGGCCTAACAAAGAAAATAACAGAACGCCACTAGCCGTCACCTTCAGCCCCCAACTAAAACCCCTCCAACGCATTATTAAGGATCTACAACCTATCCTGAAGGATGACCCAGCACTCTCACAAATCTTGGGAGACAGGCCAGTCCTTGCCTACAGACAGCCCCCCAACCTGAAGCAAATACTCACCAACAACCACATACCACACAACAGAACCACTAACCCAGGAACCTATCCTTGCAACAAAGCCTGTTGCCAACTGTGCCCACATATCTATTCAGGGGACACCATCACAGGGCCTAATAACATCAGCCACACTATCAGAGGCTCGTTCACCTGCACATCTACCAATGTGATATATGCCATCATGTGCCAGCAATGCCCCTCTGCCATGTACATTGGTCAAACTGGACAGTCTCTACGTAAAAGAATAAATGGACACAAATCAGATGTCAAGAATTATAACATTCATAAACCAGTTGGAGAACACTTCAATCTCTCTGGTAATGCAATTACAGACATGAAGGTCGCTATCTTACAACAAAAAAACTTCAAATCCAGACTCCAGCAAGAAACTGCTGAACTGGAATTCATTAGCAAATTGGATACTATTAATTTAGGCTTAAATAGAGACTGGGAGTGGCTAAGTCATTATGCAAGGTAGCCTATTTCCCCTTGTTTTTTCCTCCCCTCCCCCCCTTCCCCCTCAGACGTTCTGGTTAAACTTGGATTTGTGCTGGAAATGGCCCACCTTGATTATCATACACATTGTAAGGAGAGTGGTCAGTTTGGATGAGCTATTGCCAGCAGGAGAGTGAGTTTGTGTGTGTGTGGGGGGGGAAGGGTGAGAAAACCTGGATTTGTGCTGGAAATGGCCCACCTTGATTTTCATACACATTGTAAAGAGAGTGGTCACTTTGGATGGGCTATTACCAGCAGGAGAGTGAGTTTGTGTGTGTGTGGGGGGGGGAGGGTGAGAAAACCTGGATTTGTGCTGGAAATGGCCCAACTTCATTATCATACACATTGTAAGGAGAGTGATCACTTTAGATAAGCTATTACCAGCAGGAGAGTATGGTGGGAGGAGGTATTTTTTCATGCTTTGTGTGTATATAATAAGATCTTCTAAACTTTCCACAGTATGCATCCGATGAAGTGAGCTGTAGCTCACGAAAGCTTATGCTCAAATAAATTGGTTAGTCTCTAAGGTGCCACAAGTACTCCTTTTCTTTTTGCGAATACAGACTAACACGGCTGTTACTCTGAAAAGTGAGAGATGATCTCTGGGGACCCATATCATGAATCATATCAAAAGAAATGTACATTGGGGTAGAGAAGCTGGCTAATCCAATTGTGTCTGTCATATACTACACCCCCATTTGTATAATGAAGCCCCACTCAGAGACAAGACCAGTTCAAGTGAACCATATGCATGGTGTTTGGTGTGAAGAGCAAGGTAGTGACTTCATTCTTAAAGCACCCTCTGCTGTCTGAGTTACAAAGAGCATACTCCCCAGTCTCAACAGAGCCTGTTCAATCAGTCTCCCGGGGGACATAAACCTGCTAAACTGGCATCCGCTGATAAAAGCAGCAAAGCTGGGAGAAAAGATGGGTAATCAACATTTTTAAAATATATTTTTAAATTAGAACTGGAAGGAAAATCAGAACTTTCTGTTGGCCTTAGTTGAACTGGGGAATCTGGTTAGATTCCTGCTGCCTTTCGCCCTTTATTCCCCAGATTCCCCACTTCCACTAAGGACCAAAGCGCACGGGATTTTGCTTTCTCATTCTCCTGTGACGGGGGGAGGAATGAAAAACTTTAACAAATACATTTTCCATTATTTTGGTTGAAAGGGCAACATTTTTCATGATGGAAAAAAAGTTTTGATGAAAAAATTGTGATGAGCTCCAGCCTAAAGCAAAAAGAGGACAAGCAACTCATTAGGGCCCCACTCTTAAACCCTGTATAACCTCAGTAACCCTCCTTCAGGCATGGGAGCAAAAAGAGGGGCTTCATCTGCCCACATGCCCCACCTGCCTCTGGCAGTGGGACCAGAAGGGGAGGAAGTCCTGGCACATGACTCCCTCACTTATGGCAGGTTGCGGCCCTACAATTCATAAGGCTTGCCCTACATCTCATATTGAAAGAGTGGTAGACACCTCACAGGAACAACTAATCTGAACATCTTTCTTCTTTTGCTTCTCCTTACCTGGTAATGCGCCTGGGCTTGCTGTGCTGAATTCAGAGTGACATTGCAAAGTTTACAACACAGAGGCTTACATAGTTCCTCCAGCACAGGATCCTTTGCCAGCTCCTCTTCTTGTGAGTGCTGCAAGGAAGGCCCTAGTCCAAAAGGTTTCTGTGGGGACAGTGGTGAGTTGGCTCTTGGCCTTGTGGCCACTGACATAGGAAGAGATGAAGACTTCTCAGGACGAGGATGAGGAGGAAGTCCTGCCTGCTGCAAAAGAATCATTGGCTGGGAGGACTGCTGGCATGTTACTGTTGAAGGAGGAAGACTCTTCTTCAGCTCTGAAGCAGAAAAAAGACACAGGCTCAAATAAACAGCATCCTTTTCACAGTGTGAATGTTCAAGATTGGGGCTAACTTTGCCACTTTCACTCCAGCTGCTCTGTGTCCCTCCAACAATGCAAAGCAGCCATGAACCCACTTTAACGAGAAGTTAAGATGAGTTTATAGCTTCTGCTTCACTGGAGCAGGGCAAAGCTGCTGCAGTCAGCCTGTTAATCCAGCCTCAGATATTTTTTTAGGCAAGACGACACAGATTAAAATCTGGGTTTAGCTATTAATAAAGGCAATGACATCCTCCTGGAAATTTAAGAGGACTACTAAAAACTTATAATATCTGAACAACAAACAAAGTGAGAACTCACCAGGCATAAGCTTCCAGATGCAAGAAAATATCATTCTGCCATATTTGTGCTACCATAGGAGGCCCTGAGCCTACATTTGTTTGTGCAGTGACTCACTGCTGAGCTCATGCAGAGGCCCATTGAAGCATTGCTCCCAAGGGTAAACACGTGCAGTACTGGGGCCTTAGGCCCTTTCCCAAACCCAAGAAGCGGTAGGCTCTGTGCCAACGAGTTCACAATCTAAGAAATAAACTAATACTGCAATATGTGTTGTTGCTTGGTACCTTGTCAATCATTTGGAAGTAGTTGTGTATGTTCTGAATAGTAAACCCCATACAAAGCCTTCCTATATATCAACTTCAGGAAAATATGTCAAAATTGACTTTTTTCCAGTAAATAAAAACACTGAGGGAGACACCTTGTTCTAACCAGTAGACAACAGTATCAGGAGTCACTTCCTCTGGGTTCCATTCCACACTCTGCAACTGTCTTGTGGCATGACCTTGAGCAGTTTCTCCATGCCTTCATTTACTGAGTATCTGAATCCTTTTCACACTATCAAACATCGCTTAGAGCCTGTATAAGACCCTGCCATCCCTGTCTGTCCTGGGCTGCTCTTTGCATGTCCTCTGTGTTAAGTCCCATAGTCGTCCCTCTCTCATGTTCAATGGAGGGATTCTTTCACTCCGCCTCTCTTGCGTGTTCCTCCAGTTGCCCAATGGTACGCCTGCCATGGCAGATGCTCTGGTTACATTCTTAATACATCCCAGATATTTACATTGTCTTCTCTGGATAACTTTGGAGTTAAAAAGTTGTTGAACTTTGACAAATCTCCTCATTTGTTACAACTTCATTCAATTTAATACCTACCATTTTCCTGAGGCATTTGCTATTGAAAGCATTTGGATATCTGTCTCTTCTTCTGGCAGATTTTACTAAGTACAATGCAATATTAAAAACTACTTCATATTTTCTTAGGTTTGGAAGATTATCTCATATTAGCACTTATTCAGTTTATTTCTCAATCAGTTCAAGTTCTTAGGAACCCCCTTAAATTTCCAACAAAAAGCTTTGAAAGGCTTAATTAATTGATGTTTGCAAATTGTGTTGAAACCCTGTGATGAACATTGCTAGGTTAATGCAAAGTGGAAGTATTAGTGTGAATCAAGACAGAGCCACTTTCGTTAAGATTATGTTAGCTTCTCATCATAACCCCACTTACCAATAAACAGGATTTGATATCTTGGCCATTTCAAATCACATCAAGCTAAAATTGCATTCCGGGATGCCATATTTGTACTATCTTTAAGCAAAAGTGATTTAAATACAGGGACCTACCCTTACTTTTCTAAATAGGCAATCCTTAATTTGTATTGCAAGTAACATTTTCAGAAGTATCTTAGGTGCCTAAGACCCATTTTCAAAAGTGACTGTGGTTCTTAGGCCCAGATCCTCAGAAGTATTTATGCCTGAGGGCCAGATTTCAAAGGTATTTAGGCACCTAAAGATGCACATAGGTGCCTACTGGGATTTCCAAAAGCACCTAAACAGATTAGACACCTAACTCCCACTGAAATCAATATGAGGTTGGCATCTAACCTACTTAGGCACTTCTGAAAGTCTCATGAGGCACTTATTTACATCTTTAGGTGCCTAAATACCTTTCAAATTCTGGCCTGTGAGAACCTATGTGAATGGGCCTTAGATACTTGGACACCTCAGACACTTTTGAAAATGGGATTTAGGAGTCTAAGCCACTTAGGCGCTTTTGAAAATGTTTGTGTTGTTGTTTTTGCACACTCGGACCCCAGTTCTGCAATTGGCTCCTTGTAAGCAAATCCCTGGGCCTGTACAGGACAAGCTGCAGAACCGAAGCTCAAGTTCCAGTGAACAATATTGCTTTAAAGTTTTCTGAGTATTTCTAGGGTCTAAAGGGGGGAAAACCCACAAAAAATGAAGCACACATATACATGCCTTTGGAAATGGGTGGACAATAAAGCCTTTCGAATGTTCTATTTCTGCAATGCACCTCCCTTGTCAAGGTGCTGTGCTCCCTACTAAAATCAATTTCTAAATATTAATTCAAATGCAATCCAAAAACCCCCAAAGAACCTCACTAAAATAAATTTGAGGATGTTCAATGCAGAAGCTAAAGAGGAAAGAAGGGAATGGATGGAAAAGTTGCAATTAGAGGGAAGTGGTTGTTCTAAAAGACACCGAAGGAGGGGAGGTGTTTAATGGTGGGCTGAGAGATGGACTGCTGGGTTATATGGTGAAGTGAATTCCACACCCGAGGGCCCAGCACGACAAAGACACTAATTGCATATTCTAAGTATGTTGGTGGGGTTCCTAAAAGGATAATCATGTCATAGCAGAGATCCGCTTCAAGATGAAGTTCAAGGAAGACGTTTCAAATATAGTCAGGGAGCCTACCTTGTTGCAGCCTTTAAAAACCAACAGTACCAGCTAACAATTAGTGTCCCACTGCACGGGCAGCCAGAGCAAAGAATGCCGAGTGGACAGAATGTGAACGTGACTGTTAGACCAGTGAGAAAAGGGATGCTGGATTCCGAACAAGTGGCAAACAGTGGAGCAGCTCTGCTGTTAGCCCTCACGAGAGGGAATTTCATCAGCTGAGCATATGAGACACAAAGGCAGGGTTTGCTGTTGTGAGGTTACCCTGAAATAAATCTCCTGTCCATCACCTGTGCAAACTGTGCAGTGCAAGTGCAAAAAAAGTTCCTATCACATGGAACACATGGAGGGTGCGGGTGGAACTTCCTAGAGAGGGCATGACTGACTCACTGCTTCTAATCACACCCTCTCAACTAGAATGAGCCTTCTTGTAGTAACTAACTCTATCCAGCAGCAAGACTTCATAACCAATCCTGGGAACACAGAAGTTTTAATGTGTCCAGAGAAGATAGTTCAAACAACCCTCCAGGCCAGAGACTTGAACTGTGCTGTCCACAGGGCAACAGATGTACAGCTGTGCCTACATCCCATAGTAAGGAATTATCTGGTTAAAAGAGCTCAGTATATACATGGAACAACATGGGTGATAAAGGGACCTTTGATGGTGAGGCCTCATCTGGAGTACTGTGTCCAGTTTTGGGCCCCACACTACAAGAAGGATGTGGATAAATTGGAGAGAGTCCAGCGAAGGGCAACAAAAATGATTAGGGGTCTAGAACACATGACTTATGAGGAGAGGCTGAGGGAGCTGGGATTGTTTAGTCTGCAGAAGAGAAGAATGAGGGGGGATTTGATAGCTGCTTTCAACTACCTGAAAGGGGGTTCCAAAGAGGATGGCTCTAGACTGTTCTCAATGGTAGCAGATGACAGAACGAGGAGTAATGGTCTCAAGTTGCAGTGGGGGAGGTTTAGACTGGATATTAGGAAAAACTTTTTCACTATGAGGGTGGTGAAACACTGGAATGCGTTACCTAGGGAGGTGGTAGAATCTCCTTCCTTAGAGGTTTTTCAGGTCAGGCTTGACAAAGCCCTGGCTGGGATGATTTAACTAGGAATTGGTCCTGCTTCGAGCAGGGGGTTGGACTAGATGACCTTCTGGGGTCCCTTCCAACCCTGATATTCTATGATTCTATGAAGGACACAGCATTTCAAATCCCATATTATCACCATGGACTGACTCCTCTCTTCTAGGTAAGACTGCAGAGCAACTCCGGACACACTAGCTATGTTCCTTAGCTGTCAAAGCAGCAACCATGGTCACTCATATCAAAAGATGTTAAGAAATCCATCATGACCAAAATGACATGCTGATCCTGATTTAAAACCACTGGGAGATCATTCGTGAGCCTGACAAGTGTGATCTCAAATCCAAAAAATGCCAGTCATAAAATGGGAACTATCTAGGATGCCACTAATGTCCAAGTGCTCCTGGACTGGAATAGCCACAGCCTTCTCAATCTTGTTCCCTGAAAGTGGGGGATTTGACAGCTGGCAAGCACTTCAGTGTCAAGAGATGGCTTCTTAAGGAGGGGGGTGGACATCTGCCTGTCTAAGGATAATTAACATTTTTCTCTTGTTAAGTGAGGCATTGGTGACATCTCTCAATGATGGTGGCAAAGTCACATCATTGTCAAGATGGACAGAAGTCAAAACTGCAGGCAGTATGCCACAGGGAATTCCAGAGGACAAGGAAATCAGAGATCAGGTGAGATAGTCTATTGGGAACCCATGGCTTTACCAGTCAAAAGATACAGAGACTAGAACCACATTGTCTCATCTGTGTAAAAAGGTAACTAACTCACCATTATAATCAGTTGAAGGAACTGCTAATTGAACAAGGCCATCTGAAGTAATCTGATTGCACACTATCCAAAAGAGTTCAGCTGGAATGTGCATTACAGAAGGTCTAAGCCTGAGGACAAGTAACATCTCCTAGCCTCACTGTCAGTGATTCTATATGCCTGCATAAAATCCTTTAACAGAAAAAGATCAGACACCAGGTAATTATCCCAGTGACCTTATTGCCAACATATGCTCACCATTAAATAACCCTTACATAACCGTGGTCTCCATATTTAGCAAATTGTGATGCTACAGCAAGGGGAAAGGGAGTCATGACCCAGCACCAATATGAAGGTCTCAGAAAAGCCACAGAATTCAATAGCCTCCAAGGCCATGAATCTGTAGCACTGGTATGGCGTCTGCATTGACATAGATAAGGTGATGATTGAACTACCCAACATAAAGCTGTAGTCTACCATCAGTGGGTGTTCTCTTTGACCTTCAGGGTAAAACCCACAAGGTGAAATCCTTGCCGCATTAAAGTCAAAGGCAAAACTTTCATTGATTTTAATTAGGCCAGCATTTCTCCCAGAGAGTCCTTTCACTTCCACTCAATAGAGCATTTGAAAAAAACTGACCAATTTTTTTATATTATCATATTGACACTGCAAGCCAATAATAATCAGATTATAAAGTTACAATGTGACTGGTAAAACAATAGGAGTACTTGTGGCACCTTAGAGACTAACCAATTTATTTGAGCATAAGCTTTCGTGAGCTACAGCTCACTTCATCGGATGCATACTGTGGAAAGTTTAGAAGATCTTATTATATACACACAAAGCATGAAAAAATACCTCCTCCCACCATACTCTCCTGCTGGTAATAGCTTATCTAAAGTGACCACTCTCCTTACAATGTGTATGATAATCAAGCTGGGCCATTTCCAACACAAATCCAGGTTCTCTCACCCCCCCCCCCACACACACACACACAAACTCACTCTCCTGCTGGTAATAGCTTATCCAAAGTGACCACTCTCCTTACATTTTTTCTTTTTGCAAGGAGAGTGGTCTCTTTAGATAAGCTATTACCAGCAGGAGAGTGAGTTTGTGTGGTGGGGGGGGGGGGTGAGAAAACCTGGATTTGTGCTGGAAATGGCCCAACTTGATTATCATACACATTGTAAGGAGAGTGATCACTTTAGATAAGCTATTACCAGCAGGAGAGTGGGGTGGGAGGAGGTATTTTTTCATGCTTTGTGTGTATATAATAAGATCTTCTAAACTTTCCACAGTATGCATCCGATGAAGTGAGCTGTAGCTCACGAAAGCTTATGCTCAAATAAATTGGTTAGTCCCTAAGGTGCCACAAGTACTCCTTTTCTTTTTGCGAATACAGACTAACTCGGCTGTTACTCTGAAACCTGGTAAAACAATGTCAGTACAAGTCTAGAACAATGCCTTAGAACAACATCAGATCATATTAAATGTCTGTAACAGCAATGACTTTAGGAAATGAAAGGAAATCATATCACTGGAAGCTAGTGAAAACCATAAATGCATCATGCTTTGAAGTCTCTGCTCAGGAATGCTTTTTCTCCAGGAATAAAGATTGCTCAAAGCTCACAGAGCTGAAGATTCATTAACATTTCTTCCCTTCTCAGCACAGTGTCTGGATTTTAATATAATTGCATCTAAAAGTCTGTTAAGAGAACAGTAAGCACTCAAAGCCGTGAAATGACATAGTTAAGGTTGCTCTCGCAGCCTTAACATTGCCCTTTGGCTTGTATCCTTTTACAGCACAATCTTTAATGACATGCTTTCGTAGTGTTTCTCAATACTATACAATTTTTCTGTATAATCTTAGGAGCAGATTGTGACCCCTTTATTCACAGTATTAAGCTGTCATTCACACGAGTAATCAATCGCATGTACAGGTGCCATTTCTTCTCATTTTTAAAATTTGTTTATCCTTACTCTTTTCATTAACTCAGTGATGAGAACAATCTTTACTGTTTTAAGGTACAGTCCTGCAAAGTGTTGCACACTCTGGTTCTGATCCAGCAAAGAACTTAAGCCTGTGCTTCACTTTAAGCATGTGAGTTGTCCCATTGGGATAACAGTCCATGGGATAATGCTCTTTCACTTTTTATAAATAAATTCTCTTCTCTCTATAACTATCTTAATCATTGAGTCAACAACTATGTACTATATAATATTGTTTCTAACCACCAGTATAGTTTACCATGGGTTCAGCTCAGGGCATAACTGTTAACTCTGAGACAGAGTCAGCCCCCCTTACTCACATTGAGTAGTATTGTACTCTGCAGGTAGTCCCATTAATTTCAATGGAATGACAGGTGGAACAAAGAGTTATTCATTTGTGATCATGGGTTACATAATTTGGACCTATAAAATTAATTTAGCTACACATTTAGATGACCTAGACATGCCAGCAAATTTGTATTATTACTCTATTATATATAATGAAGTGATTTTCATTTGCGGTAAAAGCAGTTTACACTGTTCCAGCAATGGAAAGTGGCCTTAAATTAGATGTAAATATAGTTTACTCTCACTTTAAGCCTACTTTACAAAGCAAGCACAGTCTAAAGTAGCTTTGGAGTAAATGAGAACCAGGCCCAATCTGCTGTATCTTGTATAAGAAGTGTCCGCTATTAGTTTCATGAACTCTGGCTATCATACACAGTACAGTTCACAGCACTACAACATGTAGGGGAAAAAATTATGACATGACCTTATTTGAGAAATGGTATGTAATTAAAGACTTTTTGCAGTGGATTAAGGGTTTGCAGTGGATTAAGTGGATTACGGGGCAGAATTAAGGTTACATATGCAATTTTAACATGACCATTTCCTGACTTTTGACAGGAATGTTGATTTTTCTTTAAAGGCGCAGTGCTAGGATGTTTTTAGTTGGCTAGTTTAGAGAAATATGTAAGAAAAAGAAGATCCATATCTAGAACTACTTGTCTAGGCCCCACTGTAACACCCCATCCACCTTACTAGGTCCACAATGTACTACATCTCCACACTGTAGGAAGTTAGCAGGAGAGATTCCCTCTCCCTTTAGAAGTCATGCCATTTTTAGCTTACGAGATGACCAATGATCCCTGCATTATTCTCTGCCCAACTTCAGTAAAGGCTCAGTTGTGCCTTTAAGACACAACTGGAGCTGCAGTTCCCCAGGGTGAGTTCCAGGAGGCATTCTGCCACCGGAAGACAGGACGCCTCCTGGATCTCACTGTCATGCCCACTGCTACACATCGTTATGGGTTTCAGCATACTTCCTCCTGTGTGTTCCACAGGACAATGCAGAGGGATTCAGCCAGGTAAGTCCACCTACTTCCTACCCCTTTAGAGTGCTGTGTGCCCCTGGGAGAGTATGGAAGGAGCTGATTCTGCACTTCCCTGAACACAGAGATCACAATTGTACCTGGCCTTTGTGTGTGCCATACAAGAGGGGAGGAAGGTTCTATACGTTCACTACCCTCTGCAACCCCGAGAAAAATGTCAGGCACGATCTAGGCCCAAAAGCTTTTCACAGCACAGTTAAGTTCGTCAAGCACGTACACACGATACAGCCTTCCTTAGCGGCAGATTTTATGAATATAGTGGGAAAATTCCTTATGAAATGCACTCTACAAAGGCTGAGTGCAATTTTTTAAAAGCTCATAACTCAGTCAAATCAAATTTCTGTGCCAAGTTTTCCTGACTGTTTCCAGCTGTTTCAGTGATGGAGTTAATCAAACAGTCGCTATTTATTTATTTATTTTTTAAATGAGAAAGTGTATTTTTTTTCTCCAGGCTTCTCGTACTCCAGAATGAATGTACTTGTTTTTACTGAAACTTTCCCAATACATTCACCCTTGGTCAGAGATCAAGCCTGACAAATTTCAGCCTGAAAGATGAAGGCTTCATACAGTACTAAGTGACTGAACACAGGGCATTAGAATGGAAACAACTTTCATGACAGTGGTCACTGACTCTAGACTTCTGTAGATGCAAAACAAGTAACACAAAGGGCAAGGAAACATTTTGTTACCTAATACATCATTATGGGACTATACATCATGATGTAAAAACTGACATTCTAGCAAATGTATTTATGCAAAATTGGAAGCTTTACAATCCCCATGACTTACATTCTAATTAAAATCGGATGCATCTGTTGTTATCTTGAAATGGTTGCAATTCAAGAGAGAATTCAAGATGCAATTTGGGAAACATACACGCAAAACATAGCATCCAAAAACTGATGCAATATGCAGACATTCAAAACATACATGCAACATAAATACCCACATGCAAAACAAACATGGAAAATCCCACAAATGAACAAGTGGAACATATACATAACACTGCTTGTGGTGAGATTTACCTCCCTATTATTGCCAATGTCCTGACTACTCTAATAAATGCATACACCCAAGTATAATGCACTTACTAGAATCCCCTGGTTCTGGGAGGAGGGACTCAGAGAAGCAATCTGCAGGCAATCCCCTGTACCTAGAGCTGGCCAGCCCTGCACATCCCCAGCTGAGATCTTCACCTCCTCCTTTCTTCCTTTTTCATGACAACTTAAGTCGGGTTGCTCCCCACTAGAGCTGAGGGGCCGGCAGTCAGAAAAGTCAGAACAACCGGACAGAGGGAAACAGCTGCAGGAAGTGACTGCAGATCAGGGGGAGGAATAGGGGAGGAGACTCGGGGAAACTGCCTCTAGTATCTCTGCCAGGGCGCATGAGCCTCGGAGCTCTGGAGAGGAGCAAATATTGCTGCTGATACTGTGTACAAAGCGATGCTGCAGCTAAACCCCCAGGCTCACTGGAAAGCCCACGGAAGGCAGATCGGTGACAGACGTTAAGGGATCGCTTCCTTGCCCTTTGCCGGGATTTGCACAGTTTACCATGCCAGGAAAGTACTACGGATTGGAATGGAATTCGTAGGAGGGGAGTAACTAGAGAGAGGAGGGGCTGGGGAAATCATGAGTGAGAGGAGCCATCACCAAGGGGCGGGGATGAAAGGGAGGGTACGAGTGGGGAGTCACTAATGTGGGGGAGAGGACAGGGAGGGGAGGAGTCGTTAGTGCAGGGATGGAGAGAAGGAGGAGATGGAGAGGAGGGAGGTGGGTTAAGAGCCTTGAGCTGGAGGTTTCTGCCAAAATGACCAACGGTGAAATAGCAAATATATATATATATATATATATATATATAGCTATTTTAAATGCCACTTTCTGGTTTCAGAGTCCGCAACCCATTGAGCTGGACTGGGCCGTTTGCCTGTCTCAGAGCTATTGCTTCAGGATACCTGCGGAAGAAAACACAGACATGGTTTTCACAACATTTTAAAGCCTTCTCCACAGTCAGGGAAGACGGTATGGATTGGGGTGCACATATACGAGGCGTTACATTGTGCCCTACAGCCTTGTTTAATTCGTGTCATTTTATAGGATTCATTTTATTGTGTACTCCTCTTTTTTTTCCCAAGTAAAATATAATTTTTAAAACCAAAAGAAGAAAATATGTGTTGATTTTCCAGGTGTTCACTTCTCCTCTGCAAATGGAGGATTCAAAGCATTCTTATTCTCGTCCAGGCTGCAGTTATTATTATTTAACATTTTTAAGAACATACAAACAGCCATCCTGGGTCAGACCAATGGTCCAGCTAGCCCAGTATTCTGTCTTCCAGCAAGGGCCAGTGTCAGATGCCTCAGAGGGAATGAACAGAACAGGGCAATTTATCACCTAATCCATCCCCTGTCATCCAGAGGTTTAAGGACACTCAGCACATGGGGTTGCATCCCTGACCATCTTCGTTAAAAGTCACTGATAGATCTATCCTCCATGAACTTATCTAATTCTATTGTAGAAGCACCTATAGGCTGACCTGGTCGGGCTCCTATCTCTTTTCTTAGGTTGTACGCTTTTTGAGGCAGAGACTCTCTTTTCGTTCTCTGTCTGTACAGCGCCTAGCACAATGGTTCATGACTGGGGCTCCTAGGCATTATGACAATAAGATCATTATTAATAATTGTGCCATGTGCTGTATAAACATATGGTAAATGACTGTTCCTGTCCCAAAGAGCTTACAAGCTAAAAAAAGCAAGATTATCAGGTGAATGAGACAAACCAGTGAGTCAGGGCGTGGTGCAATTATAGCATGTGTGCAATTCTTAGCCAGTCAGAAGTAGACAGAAGCTGGAGTTTACAAGAAGATAATTGTTCAGTACCATAAAAGAGAGATTTGTAGATTCTAAGCAACATCCTGAAAGAGGATTAATTATCTGATCTCTTTTGCACCTTTTACAAACTGTGTAGAAAATCAGATTATGAGGGATCCATGTGGGGGAAGTGTTATGCCAGTTTTCTGGAATATTTTTATCTATTTAATATATGCTATTTTGCCCTCTGCTAGTTCTCTTGGTTCCTGCCCATATTCTTTGTAAAGTAACCCACAATGTCATCTTCCCTGGTGTCTTCTTCTTTACCTTGCTGATAATTCACCATGTCTTTTCTCTAGAGATTGGGGAGTGAGTTTATTGTTCTCTTCCATGTATTTATAAGATGCCATAGGTCCAGAACCTCAGCTAGTGTAACCTGGCAGAGCTCCACTAAAGTTAACAGAGCTGTTTTGATTTCCACCAGTTGAGGATCTGTCCCCATATTGTTTCTTGTACAACCGCTGTTAAAACTAATCTATTCTTAGTTCACAGAGTACATATGCACCTATTCAATCATTGCCCTTGCCATTATCCCTTATCCGCTTCTTGTTTCCTTACATAGAAAAACTTCCCAGTAACTTTTCCTACCATGTCTTCTACTGCCCTTGTCCTCACAGTTCTCCAACTCACATCTCAGTTTCTCTTGATTAGTCTTCTGTTTTTCTTTGGATTATTTGCCTAGTTAGATATTGGCTTATCTATCTAACAGATGTCTTCCTTTTTATCTTATCTTCTTCTATTAGAGCTTCAGATAGCTAAAGGCAAAATTAAATTATCAGTCATTGAACAGGTTTTTTTTAATTCCTGTTAATTATAGGAACATAGCGAAACAGGCCAATAGTCCATCTAGTGCACTCAGCTGTCTCTAATGCTACATTGCTTCAGAGGAAGGCATAAAATACCTATAGTACACCTAATTGTGCATTACTATGCCATAAGGGAAAATTTCTCTCCAACTCCAGTAGCTGATCACTTTACACTCTGTTTTTTGGATGTGCTTGCCAGAAATATTATTATTATTTTATTTATTATTAAAACATTACACTCAGCTTCTCTTTCTTTACTAACTCTTATTCTAAATTGACACTGATTCTTTTTACTTACCTGTTCATTCAGATCCTCAGTTGTGATGCTGAACTGGTAATTGCATCTGTTTTACAGTTGTTCCTCCTTTTTTCCAACAATAGAAATTATGAATATTTTGTCAGTGTAGAAATATACTTATCCACCATACCCAAACCCCTTCAGAGCCAAGATGGCCTAATTTCCCTCAGAGCCTTTGGCGATGACAAAGCAAAGACTTCTGTCTGAGGACAGGACCCACAGCTCCAATGGATTTTTAGTGTGAATAGGGGAATAGATTTCCTCTCATTTCTGAGGTCCTCGAGGCAACGGAAAAGAAGTATTCATTTGGGGGCAGGAGGGAGGTTAGAATTTGTGCTATCCATGTAACCGTGGCTGGAACTCATTTGGCAATTGTAGAGATTGTGCGTGCCTTCTTGATGGAATTCATCTTGTAGCACACTGATCACAGTGTTTATAAAATACCTAACTAACGAGCACTGAGGAAGGATCTTTACCAAGGAGAGAAAAAAAATTCTTTGATGGGAGTTATCTCTATCACCACTATTCAAACCTCACTTAAAACCTTGCTTCTGCTAGCTTGCCTGTGAAGAGGAGGAAAGGTATCAACAACAACAAAAAGAAGTGACTCATCAAGATGTAAACTTACATACCTTATGCATTACCATGTGATATTTTTCTGTCAGCTTCATCCTACTCTTGTCAGTTTATGTCCCTCACTTCTTGTATCTTGTTGACAGTATTGCAAACCCCAGGCATTCAAAAGTCATGAGATTGGCTTTAAAAGATGAGGGTTTTTTAACTAATACGATTTGGATTCTTTGTCTGCTGGTTTCTTGGCATTCAGGGTGCACTCGCTTCATATTTTCAAGTTTTCTTGGCAACCATTAAGGCTAGAAACGTTCTATTTTTAAAATTAAAGATGAGATGCTCATGAAATTGCTGGATTCCAGCAGCTAGAGCTATAAGAAAAACTCCAAATATTGTGAGACGTGTGACAAAATAATAATTGACAATAATGTTGAATTAGACACCTGTCAGGGCAGGGATCACCTCCTTCGATGTTTGATGAATTGTGCCTAGCGTAGCTGAGGCCTGGCCTGACATGAGAAATTAACACCTGGTGGGATGCCTCATTTCTTGGAAGATAGAATTAGGGAGGTGTGATGGGGTTTACAAATTTTATGCTGGAGAGAAAGGAGTAAAGAGCAGCTCTGGGCCCAGGCGTCCCACCCAGCCACACCTGCAGGGCTGGCACAAGTTGGAGGCAGGGCTTTAAAGGAGGAACAGAGCAACTCATTCGGAGGCGGGTATTCAAATGGAGCAGATGGCTGCTCTGAACTCTGAGGGGAAAGTACTGCTCAGGAGCTCCTTGCCTGAGGCCTCACTACACAGACTAGTGAAGAACCTACAAAAGAGAGAAAAGACACAACAAATCCTGCATCTTGGCAGAGGTTACGTGAGATGACCCTTGCAGTTCCTCCTCGCCCCATGATTCTAAGTGACTGAGCATTGCAGGTCAGAGACTTGAGAGAAGTGGCTTAATCTATGCAATTGAAAGAGATGGAGGTAGGAAGTGGCCCAGGGAGGGTGGTGACTTAGCACCCCAAGGGTCTAAGTGTAGCCACCCACTGTGGGGTCCTGAACCAGAGCTCAGTGGAGAGAGTGGGCCTGGGCTCCCCTATCCGCTCCCAGAAAACAGTGCAACACCAAGAGCCTTCAGCTAAGTCAAGAGGCCTGTTGGAATAAGCCTTGACTACTCAAAGACCCAGCCACTGCTACACCTGTGCAGGAGAGGAGGACTAGAGAACCTTTGGGCGGAGGACACGAAAGGGCAGGACTGAATTTCTAATGCAGGGGTGGCCAACCTGATCGTGAGATGGAGCCAGAATTTACCAATGTACATTGCCAAAGAGGCAGAGTAATAAGTCAGTAGCCCCCCATCTGCTCCCAGCGCCTCCCCCTCACCAGCAGCCCCACCGATCAGCGCCTCCCCCTCCCTCCCCACACCTCCCGATCAGCCGTTTTGTGGTGTGCAGGAGGCTCTGGGGAGGAGTGAGGGCACAGCAGGCTCAGGGGAGGGTGCTGGAAGGGGTGGAGTGGGGGCAGAGCCTGTGGCAGAGCCAGGGGTTGAGCAGTGAGCAGCCCCTGGCCCACTGGAAAGTTGGCACCTGTAGCTCCAGCCCCGGAGTCGGTGCCTATACAAGGAGCTGTATATTAATGTCTGAAGAGCTGCATGTGGCTCCGGAGCCACAGGTTGGCCACCCCGGTTATAATGGGATAGTGTCTTGCCTACCCCTGTGTAACCACTAGATGGCACTGTGGGTGATGGTGCACCTTCTGCAGGAGGTTGAAAAAGACCGTGTCTGAGTCAGCTAAGATAAGAAGGAGAACTCCCAGAAAACTATGTACTAGGGAGGAAAATGTCAACCATGGACAGAGCATGCTGCACAAGGATTGGTTCCTGCAAAGTGACCGAGCCAATCCAAAAATGTGTGATGTAATGTATAGTAAATGTAATGAGAATATGAAGGGAGAGGGTTTCTGTGTAACTTTGGATGTGTGGTACATCCTATGCTCACGCCCTGTGCTTGAGTCTGATCAATTCAGCGTAGCTTTGCTGTATGCCAAATAAAGGAAGCTGAGTGATGAAATCTGGAGTCCCACTGAGTTTTTTGGATCCCAGAGAATTGGGTGAAGTGTTCTTCCATAACTGGACAAGGTATTGTGGAGAAGCCGAATGGAAACGGTCTTGGAGGAAATCCAATAGTACAATATCTGGATTCTCAAAAGTGAAAAATAATAACAATAAGTAATTGACCTTCCTATGATTCTATGACTCACTTGAGCAAGACTCTGCTTGGGCAGAGGCAGGAAATAGCAACAGTCATTCATCAGGCAGAAAATTCAAAAGTCTTTATTAATTCTTCATAAATGTTCTTATAAATAGTGCCTCAAAGAAATGTTGTCCTCTGTGGGCAAGGAGGATTTGCAGGCCCGAGTAGCAACTAGTGGATCAATTTTAGTAGGTATCCTTCCACTCCTTACTTACCCTGACTCTGCTTGCTATTGAGGCGAATGGTCATTTTAATGTGGGGAATGATTCTACTCTCATTTACACTGGCATACATCTGTCAACTCCACTGACTTCAGTGGAGTTCTTCTTGATGTAAATCAAGAAGAAAACTGAGCCCTGTCCAGGGGAGGAAACCTTGGAGTACAGGCTCCTTCAGTGGGAATCCATAAGTGCATCCACCACCAAGTGGACAGGAAGAACTTCTCACTCAGTGGCTACCTACAGAATCACAGCACTGAAAACCATTTTTTTTCTGTAACGTATTTAGCTTGAAAGCCCCGAATGAGATATCAACCTTAGCTATGCAGTGTTTCTTTCATGATTCACCATTGGTGGTAGCAACCAGGGAGATTACACTGTTGACAAGACTCAGGGTATTTTTTACCACTGTGTGGTCTAACCTATTCTGAGGTTGTAAAAACAATTGAATTCTGTGCATGCTACAGCCACTATTGAAGCTCTGACAGTGGTGGACTGGGGATCCTAATTACATCATGGGCCAAAGTCTGTCATGAATTAAAACATACCGTGTGACTTCAGTAACCGAATGATTGTTTGACTTCACTGGGATGGCATGCTGTATAAAACAAAACAACGGTATTCCGTGTAAATCATCATTAAGGCTGAGAGTTGGTCCCGGAGGTCATGGATTCCGTGACTTTCAGTGAGCTCCATGATTTCTGCAGCGGCCGGCACACCTGGCTAAGGGGCAGCTCAGGGACAGCAGCAGAATTTGGGTGTAGGAGGGGGCAGGGGAGTTGGGGCACAGGATGGGGTGAGGCGGGCTCTGGGCGGTGCTTACCTGGGGTGCTCCATGGAACTGGCGACATCTCCCTCGCTCAGCTGCTAGGCGGAGGTGTGGCCAGGCAGCTCTGCATGTTGCCTCCGCCCAGAGCGCTGGCTCCCATTGGCCCCCGCACACACACCCAAACTCTGCTGCTAGGTGCCTCCAGGACATTGCAGACCAGCAGCACGAAAGGGAAGAACGATGGCTGCTCAAAGGACCCCCTCCGAGATGCTGTTCCAGGAAGATCCTGCATCCTGAGGCCGGCCTGTCGGGACATCACAACCAGAAGGAACATCCCCTCCCGCTCCCCAGCAGCACCAGCCGCCGAGGGACGGCCGCCGTGCCTTACAGCAGCTGCCGACGGAGAGCCCCCCACTCTCCAGCAACACCAGCCGCCAATGGAGAGCCCCCCAACTCTACAGCTGCAAGATGCTCTGAGGCGACAACCTCCCACCCCTGCAGCTGCCCAGGTCCCTGACGCTGGTGGTGCTCTCGCTGCTCTACACACCATCAAGAGAGGAATCTCCATAGACAGGACCAGCATCTCTCCAGAGACCACCCAGAGGGTCACCAGCACCTCGCCGGATGCCTGCCCAGCCTCAGAAACCACCCAGAGGGATCCCAGGACCTTGCCGGATGCCCGCCCAGCCGGACCTCTCGAGCCCACCTGCCCACACCAGGATGAACCAGCCAGCGATACTGTTGATGCTGCTGGAACTCCCCCGCTGCAAGGTAATGAGGACACCATCTACCTGCAGAACCCCCTTGCTGCAGACGTGCTCATCTGCCCCATCTGCTCTCAGCCCCGAAGCTTCCACCTCCTCGGTGGTGTCACCAGGCACCTGAAGAGATGCCACAGCAAGCGGTCGCCTTTAGCTGTACCCTCTGCAGCCTGCCCTTCAAGCCGCAGAAACAATGCAAGACGCACCAAGTTGCCTGCAGAAAACGCCTCAAGGGAACAACACAGTCTCCTGCCCTGGCTCCCAGCTCTCCTGCTGCATGCTGGCCCGCTGCTCCTGAGCCTCAACAAAGAAAAGCGACCTTGCAAGCTGCCGTCAAGAAGCCTGTCCCCATCGCCAGGCCAGCGGAACAGGATGCTGCGATCAAGAAGGTACCTGCTGCCTTGGGGAAGATCACCCAGGTCCTCGCCAGCAGGATGCCTGTCTTACCCTCTCATGTCGCCAAGCAAATCTCCATACTGAGACGACTCAGTGCTACCTTGCCACCTGTCTGGCACGTCCCCGTCCCCAAAAGGATCAGCGCCACCCGCACATAGCTGCTCGAGATCCTGTCGCCGGAAGAGCCAGCGCCGCCCCTCAGACCGCCCTGCGAACTCCAGCTGCCGGAGGAGCCAGCACCATGCCCCAGATCGCCCTACAAACTCCAGACGTTACTGGAGGAACCAGCCCCGCAGCCGCAGCAAAGCACCGGGCCTTCATCGCCAGATGGCCCAGCACGGCCCCCAAGTCCATTCTGCGGGACACTGCCTACGGCAGATCTCACGCTCCAGCAGCAACCGCCCAGGCAGCAGCCACTCACAGAAGGACCAGTGGTGTCCCAGCAACCCCCGAGCCAGACCGCATCTCTCCGACCACTAGCAACGCCAGCATCCCGCCAGAGATCCCTCCCCAGCACCCAACCAAAGGGAATCCTGACCCACGAGATAGACGGCAAGCCGACCACTCAGGCTTTGAGCCTGCACCAGACGAGGTCGAGGACCACGAGGGCCAGCAGCCGATGGGGAGGGCTGCCACTCCGTGGCAGACTGCCTGGACTGAGGAGCTACAAGCGGCAGCTTCCTTTGACGACTTCAACCTCCTCGTAGACAGGCTGACCCAAGAACTATCTGCGGAAATGCTCCCAGGAGAAGTTCGAACCAGGAGAACGCCCCGCCTGCCCACAGAACGCCTGCTCCAAACCACACCACCACCACCAGGGGAGCCAGAAGTAGAGACGCCAGCCGCCGCTACGATCCAGCAGCGGCTTCAAGGATCCAAAAGCTGTACCGGGCAAACAGCTCTAAGGCCATGAGGGAGATCCTAGACAGGCCCTCGCCCTACTGCATGATCCCATCTGAGCATCTCTACAGCTACTTCAAGGATGTATTCGACCGCATAGCCTGGAATGACGCGCAGCATCCAGAGTGCCTCCGCCCCCTGCCCCATGACAATAAAGCAGGTGTCCTGGAAACTGACTATACGCCCAAGAAAGTGATGGCCAGACTCTCAAAAACAAAAAACACAGCTCCTGGGAAAGACGGCGTCCCCTACAGCCTCCTGAAAAAGCGAGATCCCGGCTGCCTGGTCCTCGCCACACTCTTCAACCAATGAAAGCGATTCTGCCGGACTCCCAACTCCTAGAAGAAGGCTATGACGGTACTGGTGTACAAGAAGGGTGAGCAGGATGACCCCAGCAACTGGAGGCCCATCTCCCTCTGCTCCACGGTGTACAAGCTCTATGCCAGCTGCCTGGCATCAAGGATCACGGAGTGGTCGGTGAGCGGGGGAGCCATCAGCTCCATCCAGAAAGGCTTCATGTCCTGCGAGGGCCGCTATGAACACAACTTTGTCCTCCAAACCACCATCAAAATGGCCAGAAGGGCGCGGAGGCAGTGCATGGTAGTGTGGCTCGACCTGGCTAACACCTTTGGGTCCATGTCCCACCACCACATCTTTGCCACGCTCCAGGGGTTTGGGATGCCAGAGAACTTCCTTTGTGTGATCCGAGAGGTATACGAGGGATGCAGCACCACCATTTGCTCGGTCGAAGGGGAGACCGCCGTGATCCTGATCCGGAGCGGAGTTAAGCAGGGCTGTCCCCTCAGCCCCATCATCTGTAACCTCACCATGGAGCCGTTGCTGTGAGCGATCTCCAATGGCACAGATGGCTTCAACCTCCACGGTGAGAGAGTGAGCATCCTGGCTTACGCGGATGACCTGGTCCTGCCCGCAGACGACCCAGAGAACCTCCAATGTATGCTAGATGCCACCAGTCAAGCTGCCAATTGGATGGGGCTCTGCTTCAATGCAAAGAAGTGCGCAACCCTCCACATCGACGGCAGCAAAAGGGACTCGGTGCAGACGACAGAGTTCCAGTTTCAGGGCGAGTCCGTCATCCCCCTGGCAGAGGGGCATGCATACCAGAACCTTGGCATGCCGACGGATTTCCATGTCCGGCAGACACCCGAGGACACCATCCAGGAGATCTTGCAGGATGCCGCCAAGATCGATGCCTCCCTGCTAGCACCATGGCAGCAGATAAACGCCCTGAACACCTTCCTGATCCCCCGCATCTCGTTCATCCTAAGGGGATCCGCCGTGGCGAAGGTACCCCTCAACAAGGCAGACAAGATCGTCCAGCAGCTGGTGAAGAAGTGGCTGTTCCTTCATCAGAGAGCCAGCAACGAGCTGGTCTACATCACCAACAGGCATGGCGGTGCCAATGTCCCCCGCATGGGTGACCTCTGTGACATCGCGGTGATCACCCACGCCTTCCGCCTGTTGACATGTCCCGACTCCATGGTAAGGAACATCGCAGCAAACGCCCTCGATGATGCAACAAAGAAGTAGATCGGCAGAACCCCCTCCAACCAAGACACCACCACCTTCCTGAGCGGTTCCCTGGATGGCGAATTCGGACGGGACGGGCATGACATCGCTTCTGTGGTTCTGTGCTCGCAATGCCACGTGTCGCCTGGGGAAGCGCATCGGCTGCCGCTGGGAGTGGCGCAAGGAGCACCAGGAGCTGGGAATCCTGGTGCCGCAGATCAGGTCTGAGGACAACACCATCATCACTCTGAGCGCCAGGGGCATGCTGGAGAGGACCCTGAAGGCAGCCATCCACTCACTGTACATGGAAACCCTGAAGCGTAAACCAGACCAGGGTAAAGCCTTCTAACTGACCAGCAAGTGGGACGCCAACAACCACTTCCTCGCCAGGGGTGGCTTCACCCGTTTTGCCGACTGGCGGTTCATCCACCATGCCCAGCTCAACTGCATCCCACTCAACGGAGCTGTCCGCCATGGGAACCAAGACAAGCGTTGCAGGAAGTGTGGCTACTCCAACGAGACCCTGCCCCACATCCTGTGCAGCTGCAAGCCCCACTCCAGAGCCTGGCAGCTGCGCCACAACGCCATCCAGAACCGCCTGGTGAAAGCCATCGCACCGTGCCTGGGGAAGGTCGCCGTGAACTGCGCCATCCCCGGTACTGACAGCCAGTTGCGACCTGACATGGTAGTCACCGGCGAGGCCCAGAAAAAGATCATCCTCGTCGACGTCACAGTCTCCTTTGAGAACAGGACCCCGGCCTTCCACGAAGCCCGAGCTCACAAGCTGGAAAAATACGCCCCCCTGGCCGACACCCTGAGAGAGAAGGGCTATGAGGTGCAGATGGATGCCCTGATCGTTGGAGCCCTGGGCGCTTGGGACCCCTGCAACGAGCGTGTGCTACAGACCTGTGGGATCGGTCGACGCTATGCACGGCTCATGCAGTGCCTCCTGGTCTCGGACACCATCCGATGGTCAAGGGACATCTACATCGAACATATCACCGGCCACCAACAGTACCAGGAGGTGTGAGCTGGTACGACATCATGCATCAACTATGGGAAAGGGACTGAGAGACTTTTTCCATTGGACCATATGAACTGGAACCATAAACTCACTGAACATTAAATCCCACCAAATGAGGGTAAATCCATCCTCATCACCGTATCCACTCATTATACTCCACACCTGAACATAGCCATCATATGAACAACACACCCCCATATCTCAATACTTTGACCCGTACTTTGACCCGTTAAACTTTTACCCCCAACTGGGGAGATTGCAGATTATGTATTCCTTACGCCACTCGCTCCTAAACCGAATTTCGTACCCCTTGATAATCTTATTCCCTGATTACCAGAAACTTCTATGCTTAAACTCTGTACCGTTTTCTTTTTACTTCAACATCATCTTAATAAAATTATCATCGGCAAACTTTGCCACCTCACCGTTTACCTCTTTCTCCAGATCATTTATGAATAAATTGAACAGGATTGGTCCTAGGACTGACCCTTGGGGAACACCACTAGTTACCCCTCTCCATTCTGAAAATTTACCCTTTGTTCCCTGCCTTTTAACCAGTTCTCAATCCATGAAAGGATCTTCCCTCTTATCCCATGACAACTTAATTTACATAAGACCCTTTGGTGAGGGACCTTGTCAAAAGCTTTCTGGAAATCAAAGTACACTATGTCCACTGGATCCCCATTGTCCACATGTTTGTTGACCCCCTCAAAGAACTCTAATAGATTAATAAGACATGATCTCCCTTTACAGAAACCATGTTGACTTTTGAGCAACAATTTATGTTCTTCTGTGTCTGACAGTTTTATTCTTTACTATGGTTTCAACTAATTTGCCAGGTACTGACGTTAGACTTACCAGTCTGTAATTGCCAGGATCACCTCTAGAGCCCTTCTTAAATATTGGTGTTACATTAGCTATCTTCCAGTCATTGGGTACAGTAGTTGATTTAAAGGACAGGTTACAAACCATAGTTAATAGTTCCGCAATTTCACATTTGAGTTCTTTCAGAACTCTTGGGTGAATGCCATCTGGTCCCGGTGACTTGTTACTGTTAAGTTTCTCAATTAATTCCAAAACCTCCTCTAGTGACACTTCAATCTGTGACAATTCCTCAGATTTGTCACTGATAAAAGATGGCTCAGGTTTGGGAATCTCCCTAACATCCTCCACTGTGAAGACTGAAGCAAAGGATTCATTTAATTTCTCTGTGATGACTTTATCGTGTTTAAGTGCTCCTTTTGTATCTTGATCATCCAGGGGCGCCACTGGTTATTTAGCAAGCTTCCTGCTTCTGATGTTCTTAAAAAACATTTTGTTATTACCTTTTGAGTTTTTGACTAGCTGTTCTTCAAACTCCTTTTTGGCTTTTCTTATTACATTTTTACATTTAATTTGGCAGTGTTTATGCTCCTTTTTATTTAGCTCACTAGGATTTGACTTACACTTTTTAAAAGATGTCTTTTTATCTCTCACTGCTTCTTTTACATGGTTGTTATGCCACGGTGGCTCTTTTTTAGTTCGTTTACTGTGTTTTTTAATTTGGTTATACATTTAAGTTGAGCCTCTATTATGGTGTCTTTGAAAAGCGTCCATGCAGCTTGCAGGGATTTCACTCTCGTCACTGTATCTTTTAATTTCTGTTTAACTAACCTCCTCATTTTTGCATAGTTCCCCTTTCTGAAATTAAATGCCACAGTGTTGGGCTGTTGAGGTTGTTCTTCCCACCACAGGAATGTTAAATGTTATTGTATTATGTTATTACGTTATTATATAATTATTATTATTATTTATTAATTATATATATTATTAAGTTTTAGTCAGGGGTATATAGTAAAAGTCATGGACAGGTCACAGGCCATGAATTTTTGTTTACTGTCCTTGTCTTTTACTAAAAATACCCATCACTAAAATGTAGCCTTAATCATCGTTAATCTATTTTGTTCCTTCTGGTTTTCATTCTCCCAGTACCATTTCTTCTAAAGTTCACACTGAAAATATAAATGCCTATAATATCATGACAAAAATAAATATCATACAGTATAAGCAATTGTCAAAGTTTGACTCAGACTCACAATTTATCAGACCACTCTGTTTTATTAGCAAAGCTGCTCTGCTAATACATTTAGAAGTGAGCCCCCCGAGTGGGGCTTGTGTCTTTTAATTTATACAGTTTTTTGGAGAACAAGTTACAGAGAAGTTACAGACAAAAGAAGAAAAAGATTTTAGTCACCACCCTTCGAGATCCCTGAGACCAGTCACGTATCTTCAATTACCTGCCACCCTTAACTGGAAGCTGTTAAAGGAGATTGTTAACTTAACTAATTGCCCTTCACACCTTCCATTCTGATGCCTGTTTCTTAGACGTGCTGGCTCTATCTTAATTGCTTCTCCATTCAAAAGCTAACTGTCCCTACGTGTGCTCCCTCAGATACTTTGTAACATGTTTTGGCATGCCCTCTCATATACAATGTATCCAGCATGTCCCCTTATACAATGTTATACTTATACAATGTTATACTTCCACAATCCCCCCTTTTGGTCAAGGCTACGCCCATGACCAATGACTTACTGGATTCCATATATCAATCGTTCTTTTTCATTACTTTCACTGGTGACATTTAACAACATTAGATTAGCACTCTGGTTAGGGGTAACCTGATGGATGGTGTGTCTTGTGCAGTTTTGGATACAACAAGAAATCAATTGAAAACACACAAAGATTATTAGAATTCCAAATAGGATAGTCAGGATTCCTTGAAACAACCAGTTCCCAGACTAGAGAAATTGAATAAGTTACTTATCCATTTCCACAAGGAACTTGGTTCTTCGTGGGGAAGGTATGCAATTTGCTCCAGATGGCTAGCACGATTTATTACCTCATTAGTATTATCAGGTATGTATACACAGCATTCTGTTCCAATTAGAGCACAGGTCCCTCCTTTGGCTGCCAGTATTATATCTAATGCCCGACGGTTTTGGAGGGCCACTTGTCAGACCGCTCCTGCTTCTTTGGCTAGAGCTTTTAAGCTCTCTCCTGTTTCATTGGCCATGATCTCAACCACCGCTTGTAACCTTAAAAGCCTTTTTGCATGGTGGATTACCCCCCCTACTGGGACTAATGAAATGCCAACAGCTTCTTCCCAAGTTAGGGGGCTTATGTTATCCACATACCATTTAGCATCTGGCAAGTCCCTCCTTTTTCACCTGAAATTATGGAGGCGATTTCGTGGGAGGGATTGAAGCACCCGGAATTGTGGGAAAAGCTGAGCAGGATAACAGATACCTGACCAATTTGCTGGTAACGCAGTGTAAGCATTTTCCCCACAAACCCAATGATGTCCCATTAAAGCTGGGAAGGGTTGACTGCAACCCTTTGACATGTAAGAATTTACGAAGGAGGAATAGTATCCCCCAAAGGGCACAGGATGATTTTCGCTGGGAGAAGAGGTAGCATTCACATGACATTTGTAGAAGGTGCTGTTTTTCTCAGGGAGGCTGTAGGGGGAGCAAGAGATTGAATCTTTGGTTTCAATCTCTTGAAATCTCAGCTGGCCAGTCTGCGGCAGTCTGCGGTTTTTCTCAGGGAGGCTGTAGGGGGAGCAAGAGATTGAATCTTTGGTTTCAATCTCTTTTCAATCTCAGCTGGCCAGTCTGCGGCAGCCAACCATTTTTCATAATAACTGGCAGGAGCTAACAATTTACACAGTTGGAGGAGATCTGTCTCAGAGGATTCATAGGTTTCACAGATTAACAGAAACTTCTCAGCAAATTTGACAGAGTTTTCCTGTGGTTTGGGAAAACTTTTAAATATAGATAAAAGTTCCGTACGAGTCCAGGACTTATAATTCCATATGGACTCACTTTCTCCCATCTTAAGGACTCGTAAGGGTGCCACAACAGTTTGATCAGAGTCTCTCATTAACCTCCCATCAGGTTCTCTTTTCCAAGAAGAGATGTCAAGAGAATCTTTGCAGTCTGCTTTGGATTTCTTCTTCATAATATTTTGCAGAGCTGCGAGGCCAATGAGGGTATCTTCTTCACTTTCATTATCTGTAGTCACTGAAGATTTTTCCTTTTCTGATTTCTTATTTGCGCAGGAGTATGGTGGGGGTCGGGTTTGATCCGGATCATTGCACAGGACTGGGCAAAGGGGAGCGCTTGGACTAGTGGTGGGAGAGACTGCATCCAATTGAACTGTTAGTTTTTTGATAGAATTTTTAAGAGAGGTGAGTTTTGACTCAGTCCATCTACGATTTGCCTCTTCCCACCACTGCATGAAGCAGTCTACTTCTCCTCTCTCCAATTTGGTTTTTGGGAGGATGAGTTTGCTTTTTAAAGCATCCACTCGATCCTTGTCCCAAGAACCTAACAGTGGCCACTGTAATTTGGGGTTCTCTAGAGCTAATTTGGACCATTTTTCAAGAAACCTACAAGAGTCCGGACCCCTCCTAAAATACATAAAATAAGCTGGAGTTCCCTTAGGGAACTGTTCTACCTTAGACTTCTGATTACCCATCCAGGAGGACTTCACACAGCACTCACACAAGAAGGAAATTCGGGCTCAGCAGAGCGGTACCCGGTGCAACACACAGAAAGGAGCCCACAGGCTACTGCCTCAACTGCCCTTGCTTTCACACCAGGGGTTATACCCAAGGCATGGTGCGGCTGCAGCTGTGCAGATTCCACTTATTCAGACCGTGGGGACGGGGACAGCCAGTCTCCGGACAGAGGTCAGCCAGAGGTCAGCCAGTCTCCGGACAGAGATGGCTCCCAGATTCACACACACACCACAGGGAAGACGGATAGACACAAAGACAAGACAGTCCTCAAACCGGTTAAAGCACAAAAATAATAATTACCTGAGACGTCTGATTCCAGAAGCTGGATCCAAAGACCCCTACCTGAACAGAGTGGGAACCAACAAGTTCAATGGCGTAGACTGCGCTGCTGCTGTGTACCTTTCTGTCTTATGGAGGATCGCTTGGACTAAGCGTCCAGGCGCCGGCTGCCACGATCGTAATGCAAGGCAATCAGGGATCACACAGCCTCAGTGAAGCCGCTTGCCATCTCGGTGGAATCTCCAAATTGTCAAAGTTTGACTCAGACTCACAATTTATCAGACCACTCTGTTTTATTAGCAAAGCTGCTCTGCTAATACATTTAGAAGTGAGCCCCCCGAGTGGGGCTTGTGTCTTTTAATTTATACAGTTTTTTGGAGAACAAGTTACAGAGAAGTTACAGACAAAAGAAGAAAAAGATTTTAGTCACCACCCTTCGAGATCCCTGAGACCTGAAGACGTATCTTCAATTACCTGCCACCCTTAACAATCTCCTTTAACAGCTTCCAGTTAACTAATTGCCCTTCACACCTTCCGTTCTGATGCCTGTTTCTTAGACGTGCTGGCTCTATCTTAATTGCTTCTCCATTCAAAAGTTAACTGTCCCTACGTGTGCTCCCTCAGATACTTTGTAACATGTTTTGGCATGCCCTCTCATATACAATGTATCCAGCATGTCCCCTTATACAACATTATACTTATACAATGTTATACTTCCACACATGATTGCACTAGATGGCAGCAAGCAATCAGAACCACAAAAGAAGAAGAAACTTCAAAATATCAAAACAATTTCAAAGTATTTCTTTCCAAGTGCAGAAAAGATACTTGGGTTGACAACATTCTTAGCAAAGTACACACAGTTTTTGTTAGTTAATAAATCAAAACGCAAAATACAAGTGAAATGTTATAAATTACTAAAGAGAGAGAGATGACTTTTAAGCAGTGAGGACCTTGTGATTTTACCACAAACGTTTTATAAATGAACAAGATAGCAAATGACAGGTTTCACAGTGGTAGCCATGTTAGTCTGTATCAGCAAAAAAAATGAAGAGTACTTATGGCACCTTAGAGACGAACAAATTTATTTGGGCATAAGCTTTCGTGGGCTAAAACCCACTTCATCGGATGCATGCAGTGGAAAATACAGTAGGAAGATATGTGTACACAGAGAACATTAAAAAATGGGTGTTGCCGTACCAACTGTAATGAGACCAATCAATTAAGGTGGGCTATTATCAGCAGGAGGGAAAAAAAAACTTTTGTAGTAATAATCAGGATGACTCATTTCAAACAGTTGACAAGAAGGTGTGAGTAACAGTAGGGGGGAAATTAGCATAGTTTTTACTTTGTGTAATGACCCATGCACTCCCAGTCTTTATTCAAGCCTAATTTAATGGTGTCCAGTTTGCAAATTAATTCCAATTCTGCAGTTTCTCATTGGAGTCTGTTTTTGAAGTTTTTTTGTTGGAGTATTGCAACTTTTAGGTCTGAAATTGAGTGACCAGGGAGGCTAAACTGTTCTCCGACTGGTTTTGGAAATGTTATAATTCTTGATGTCTGATTTGTGTCCATTTATTCTTTTGCGTTGAGATTGTCCGGTTTGGCCAATGTACATGGCAGAGGGGCATTGTTGGCACATGATGGCATGTATCACATTAGTAGATGTGCAGGTGAATGAGCCTCTTATGGTGTGGCTGATGTGATTAGGTCCTATAATGGTGTCCCTTGAATAGATATGTGGACAGAGTTGGCAACGGGTTTTGTTGCAAGGATAGGTTTTTCTTGTGTGGTGTATGGTTGCTGGTGAGTATTTGCTTCAGGTAAGATAGCAAATGGTGATGAGGTCACCACTACTTTGAAGTGGCCAGGACTATACATCTCAGAGATAGTGAAGATTCTATCACATAGATCAGAGGCTAAAAAGACCTGTCAGATCAATCAGTTTATCATGTGGCAAATGCATACAAATGTGGCATTCACTATGACAGAGTCAGCAGGGGCGAAGCCTCTCCCAGCTATGATGTCCATCTACAGCACAGCCATGTGAGCAAATCCCATTTCCTTTGCTGACCATGGTATCATCAGGCTATGAGATCACTGGGAGGACTGATGATGCAGTGAGGCCTGACTGTATTTTTTACTTTGTGTACCGTGTTGATGCCCTCCCGCCAGGATTTAGACCAGGATTCTCAAACTGGGGATCGGGACCCCTCAGGGAGTCGCAAGGTTATTACACAGGGGGGTCGTGAGCTGTCAACCTCCACCCCAAATCTCGCTTTGCCGCCCGCATTTGTAATGGTGTTAAATATGTAAAAAAGTGTTTTTTTTAATTTATAAGGGGGGGGGTGTCGCACTCAGAGGCTTGTTATGTGAAAGGGGTCGCTAGTAAATATGTTTGAGAGCCACTGATTTAGACAAAGAAGACGCGGGCACCAAGTCAATGCAAGGGGAGCGTTTTGTATCCTCCAGGTGCGTGCCCGCCCCTTGACTGGAGACCAGCGGGAGGGGGGAGAAGACCCGCAGCACCAGCCCCCTGCCCCTTCCGCGCATGCGCACTGAACGTTCCTGTCTCGCTCGCTCCTCCCCTCCCCCCCTCTTTCTAATCACTTCCGGTGAGTCCGTGCGCGCCCGGGGTCACCCCCGCTCCCTTCCTGTTATTCCCTGTGAGGGGAAGCGGCTCTCCGAGGGGCTCAGCGAGCCCGGGGAAGCGCTGGGGCCGGCGGCTCGCTGTCCGCTGCTCTGAGGGCGCACCGGGCCCCGGAGACCCGAGGACGGGCTTTGGTGGCTTGAAGGGGCGGCGGGGGTGCGGGTCCCGCTGGGCGCTGGGCGCTGCCCGTCGGGGAGGCGGAGGCTCCGGGCGGGGGAGCTTCAGGGCTGGGGGCGGGGGGCCGAGTTGTTTGTCCCCCCCCCTCGGCTCCCGGTCGTGGCCGCCGCCTCCCCCGGTGCGGGGCTGCCTCCCCCGCCCCCCTCCGAGTTGGCCCCGCCTCGGCGCTGGAACCGAACGCACCGGGGAGCGAGAGGTGAGTCACCCGGGGAGAGGGGCTGGGCGGGGGGAAAGGCACCCCGAGCCATGCGGGAGCCGCCGCAGCTTCCCCAGGGCGAGGCAGGGCTGCTGCCCTGTGCCCACCCCACCGCTAAACCCACAGGGTGGGATCGATCTGCCTCCTCGCTCAGGGGCTAGGAAATGTGTCCGGCTCCTGCGCTAGGAAATGAAGAAACTGGGGCTTAATTGGTCGCTAATTTTGAGTGCTCCTAATAACGCTGTTTTTTTCTTGTCACCACGCCATGCTGCTTGATTTTCTGATGACTGCTCCTGTGGTGCCGGTATTAACGCCATGGTGCCCAGAGCTTTCAGTCGGCATCGGACTCTGTTGTGCAAACACAGACCCAGTCCCTGCTCTGAAGAGTTTACAAGCTAACTTAAAAAAAAAATGCCAGTGTGAAAATATTGCCTTCTGCATAATAGGCGAATAGAGAAATAAAACCTCATCATCGGCTGATGCTACACTGGGTGGTACTTCAGTCTGATGAACTCAGGTCACTGATCTTTGAAAAGTGTCTTGTGTGTTGTTTCTAAGTTACTCACAAATTCAATCAACTTTCGCAGTTTAAATCTTATGCCTTTCCACAGGACCTGAACAATAAATAGCGCAACTGCTGAGTTAATAGTCCGCTTTAGATATTTCCTTAATGCACTACTAATGTGTAGTGTTTTTATGTACCTTTATGGCAATGGTTGGTGGCTAACAAGATGGTAATGGCTCTTCTCCAACAGGGAAGAAAAAAAAACAGATTTTATTAAATGAAATTCAAAGTCCATAGTGTGTTGTTTGCTTTATAAAATGTATTTATTTTTAAAACATAAAAATGCATACATCATCCACAATGATGTGCTTCTATTTCTGTTGGTAGAGTGCAACTGAATTCTCAGTCTGTTGACTAGATAAGCCTAATCAGGGCAGGAAACACCTTTCAGTTATGCATGATGTATAGCACTGGGCTCTTGGTCTGTAACAGGGGCTCCTAGGTGCTACTACCATGCAAGTAATAGTGCCTCCGTTTCCTACTTGTAAAATTGGGGTAATAATACTTACCTCATTTGTAATGTGCTTTGACGTCTACTGATGAAAAGCATTATATAAGAGCTAGATACTACTGTTAATAACACTCTTGTGTCTGCTTTTAGAAACCAACCTACTTAGTTTTTCAGCATGTACTCTGTTATGAAACTTAGACCAAACCAGTCCAAATGAGCTTAAAAACATTTTGAACTGTCTAAATGAGAATGCAGATCTCTTAAAAACAGACAACAGTGGATTAACAACCCTGGCTGTGGTTAGTTCCACATTTTTCCCACCGTTTTGATACAATATGCTCCTTTGTAAACAGATTTGGGTACAAATCTGGATTTCTTAGTGTTTAAAAGTCAAAGAGAATGAACTCATGTTCTGTTAGCTGCTTTTCAGCTTTCTTTTCTGGGTTCAACCAATAGCCTTGGGGTTCTGGATGGAGACACTGAGCAAAGAACCCTGGACAGTCCCAGAGCTCTTCAAAGGAGTCGGTGGATGCTGCCCAGAGGAACTCTGCCTAGAGACCTGAAGCAACAAGGGAGCAAAAACAGGCTCTGCAGTCAGAGCACCCCTGTTGAGCTTCCTTCTCCATGTCTGGCAGATAGCAATCATGGCTGGTGCCAGGAGGAAGTCTTGCAACTTTATGGGGCCCACAGATGGGGCGTGCAAATATGAGAAGAATGGGGTGGAGGGAATACAGCCTGATCCTCAGCAGGAGGCCCTGGAGGAGCCAGAAAAAGGGCTGCAGCTTGATGCATTCCACTTAAATGTGTACAAGGGCCTTGCTCTTGCTGCAGAAGGAGCCATCCTGGCCAAATAATGGGAAAATTCTTTGTGTGTGTGTATGTGTGTGAAAACAACCAGGAGTTCTTGTGGCACCTTAGAGACTGACAAATTTATTTGGGCATAAGCTTTCGTGGGCTAGAACCCACTTCATCAGATGCATGGAGTGGGAAAAAAAGGAGGCAGGTATAAATATACAGCACATGAAAAGATTCTATGCAAAAGAATAAATGGACACAAGTCTGACATCAAGAGTTGTGACATTCAAAAACCATTAGGGGAGCACTTCAATCTCTCTGGACACTCAATAACCGACTTAAAAGTGGCCATTGTTCAACAAAAAGACTTCAAAAACAGACTTCAACGAGAAACTGCAGAACCAGAATTAATTTGCAAACTTGGCACCATCAAATTAGGCCTGAATAAAGACTGGGAGTGGCTGGGTCATGACAAAAAATAATTTTCCCTCTGATACTCACCCCTTCTTGTCAACTGTTGGGAATGGGCCACATCCACCCTAATTGAATTGGCTTCATTAGCACTGACCCCCCCCCACTTGGTAGGGCAACTCCTATCTTTTCATATGCTATATATTTATACCTGCCTACTTTTTTTCACTCCATGCATCTGATGAAGTGGGTTAAAGCCCACGAAAGCTTATGCCGAAATAAATTTGTTAGTCTCTAAGGTGCCACAAGGACTCATTGTTTTTGCTGATACAGACTAACACGGCTACCCCTCTGAAACTAGTGTGTGTATTGTATGGTTCTAGTTTGTTCATTAGATCAAGCTAAATTTCCATTGAGACTGTCAGTGTCACTAGCCTCTGATCTGAAACTCCTTCAGTTGCTTTTGTAAACTTAGTGTGTCCTTTTAGAATCTTTGCATGTAATGTGGTGTTTTGATCAAAGTCCTCTGGCTCAGTGCAGATTTCATCAGTTGGATGTAGACTTCCTCAGAGTACAGTCTGTCTCTGGGAAGATGAATTTATCTACATGGAGAAATTGACCAGAATAAAATCACTTTATTGTGGAATAATTAGGATGCTTCCAAACTGGAGTAATTTATTCTGAAATAAAAGTGATTTTTATTTGGGAATAGTGCCCAAATGGGGAGCTGGTGTGGCATAGCTTATTTTGTAATATGTATTGTGGTCAATGTCTCCATGTGAACAAGCCCTAATACAACCAACTGTGAAGTTGATTGTGGCTATGGAAGAATTTTTGAAATTATGCAATATGTCTTAGGACTGTTAGGTATTTTGCTTTCTCAGTAAGGTTTGGCACACTATTTAAGCACTATATGGCAAGTTCAAGATGAATGGACCTGAGATGTTCTCTAGTCTTTATTTTAATTGTCTGTGCAGTTAGCAAAGATCTGCTTACCTCTGCATTCTTAGCAACTTACATTCAGCATTTCATACTTTTTCTTTTCAGATTAGAATCAGTAGCATTAAACACAATACATTTGTCCCTTTGGCTGCTTCTAGTCATTGTCAGTTCTCTTGTTTAATTCAGAATAGTGGATTAGTGTCAATGTCATTTCATTTAACTTTTCCTGTTCTTCACTTCTGTATCTAATAGTGGACCTGTGAATTTGAATCTGTCCAGAAGAGCATATCTAGGAGAAAGCTGTATCTGCTTCTTAAATTGCTTAGTTGTGCTATATTGAAGGTGATGCTAACATTTTTAAAAATCTCATCTTAAATTATGGTTGTTTCCATGGTTTAGGCCTAGATTAATCATTGCCATTTTTTGCATGTTGAAGAGAAACAAACTCTTCTTGGATGAAGATGATGCTGAAAGTTGCTGGAAGGCCTAACATAGGAATATAAATCACTCCGGCTATGTTTTAATGTTGACAGTGGTGTCAAATGTCTCTCTTGCAGGGTCATCCAACTCATCAGCTTTTTGTTGTTCCACTTAACTGAAGAAAATCACCTTGGTGGGGTGGGCGGGTTGGACTTCTTTCCTGATGTTAACTCCTCCACAAACTCAAATGTGTAGTCTTATGAAGTCTGTGCTATAATACAGTTTCTAATACTACTGTTGTAGTTGTCAATGTTTCTGTTTCAAACACTATTTTCAAAGGTTTTATACATCTGTCAGACAACTTGCTTCATTTTTTCATTAATTAAGCTGGTACTTTGCATACAAGACTCACATTTTTCCAAAACAATTCACAGAAATAATCAGTTCAGCTTCTTCCAGTTTTCAGTCTGATACTTATAGGACCTGCGCTATAGTAATAATTAAACATCTTACAAACATCAATAAATTTATCTTCACAACACAGCTGAAAGGAAGGGAAAATTACCACAACTTTATGGATGAAGATCCGAGGCACAAAAAGATGAAGTAACTAGCCCAGGGTCACACAAGAAGTCTGTGGGAAAGCTGGAATGAAATGTAGATTTGCTCTAATGCATACCTTAACTGTAAGGCTTTCCTTCATTCCTAACAACTAATAGGCTTTCTATCTGTGTCCTAGGTATTGATTACATAGTTCTAGGAAAAAAGGGCTGGTAAAAACTAAATTTCATAATTAATACATGCTCCTGAACTTGTTGGGGAAGAAAAACACTTCAAAGGCATAAGTTAGACATCAGCAGCTTTAAACATAAATCTTCTCACTTTTGTCTTATAATTATTTAATTTGAAAGTACTGTTTAAATTGTAACTTTGAACATTTGAGAAGTAAAAAGTCAAAGTTCAGACTTATAGTACTATGAATGCGTTTTGAGATTCAGGAGGTTTATCTTCCCTTTGATACAACGATATGCATAGCTCACAAACTTTTATTGTGGTGGAGGGTTTGGCTGTGTTCAATGGTTGGTAGAAGAGAGCTAGTATGGTGTATAAGGTCAGTTGTGTTGAACGTGTATTTTGTATAAGCAATATGAGTCCTTGACAAGAATAAAATAAATGTAGTATTGGACATAACAATGTCCATACCTGTAGAAGTCAAATCTAATGTAGCTACAGACAATACAAATGCACCAGGCAATGTTGCAGGTTGAAGCTTTGGTAATGACCAGAAGAGATGATAGGAATACTTTCTCTGGAGAAGGAGAAAAAAAACTGGCGGGAGATTACTTTTCTTCTCCCCTGTCCCTCAAGTTGTGAGTAAGTAAGGCAAAAAAACCCCAGCTTCACAAAAAAAGCATAAGAAGACAGTGTCATATTTTAAAAATTGGGGAAAAACAGACTAGTGCCTCTGCTTCCTCCAGTATGTTTTCTGGGATAGAAGATAGTGACGTGTGCACTCTATTCTAAAGTATGTGAAGTACTCCTGAATGTTATGAAATGTTAAATGAACTGAGAATATAGCTTTCTAACATTTTGTTTGTATTTGTTTTTAATCTCTTTATGATGCCTTACAAAGAGCCTAAAACAGCTACTGTAAATCTATTGTGTTAAATTTTGAACAGCTTCTATAAAATCAAAATTGCTAGTAAAATGGGAGTTAATAGATAAATAGGAGCAATCAAAACATACAGATTCAGGGTATTTGAGGATATAGTAAAATCCATATAAACTCTCATTTTAAAAAAAAACCTTCTGTCATGCTGATTACAAAGAGCTTTCATTACTTGCAGTGATGCGTGGTTTCTTGTGGGCAGAGCACATGTTAATCTAGAAGATTATTGGTCTGGACTCTTGTTTTTAACATTGACACTTTCAGAAAACTTGTTCCCCCACAGCCCCGCTGCATCTTTTTTTCTTCCCCTTCTATGTGCTTTCTCATTTTCCTAGTCCAGGAAGGAGCAAAAGCACTTGCCAGGTAAACTTGCATTAAGTGTATTTGCTGGAAATGTTTATATTCAGTATCAAGATCCTAGAAGAGTGTTCAAAATGATATTATTCAAAATGGGGCATGATGGGTATCTTTGTAGGTAACCTTCCCTAGGAAGCTCTTTGAAAATACCTTAATTTGGGATAACCCCATCTCTTCAAAACTTGCTCCTGTCTCATTTGCCACAGAGATGATTTAGCAGCTGGAGAGAAAGGGAACCTCTACCAAAGACATTCAGATTAAGAACAGCTGGATCAAGCATTGATTATGGATTCATCCAGTTTTTTCATGTCCACCTTCCTTACACCACCACAAAGTTGAAGCCAGCTCAGTGAAGTCAGGCAGAAATATACACACATTTTGTACTTCTTAATCTCTTTTTGAGATACAACAGGAATACACTGTGTCAAAGCAAGCACTTACACAGGAAAAACAGACACTTGTACAAAACATGTCTAAAGACAACTAATCTGCAGAAGAAAACATACTCTGGCATTTTTCCTTTTCTGTGTGTGAAGGCCTTCTTTTAATGAAGGGCTATAATTATCACTGGTTACTTTGTAAAATCACAACTCTTATTAACACTTCTTTCAAATACAGAAGGCTTGATTAATTGATTAAGACTTAGGCTGTGTTTACACTACGCACCTTTTAGTGACACAGCTGTGCTGCTACAGCCGTGCCACTAAAAGGCGCACAGTGTAGCTGCTGTTTGTCGGCAGGAGAGAGCTCTCCCGCCGACAACTTCCACCCCTAACGAGCAGCGGTAGCTTTGTCAGCAGGAGAGCGCTCCTGCTGACAAAGTGCTGTTCACACTGGCACTTTTCGTCAGCAAAACTTTTGTAGTTCAGGGTGATTTTTTTTTTCCAGACCTCTGAACTACAAAACTTTTGTCGTTCAGGTTCCAGTTTAGACAAAGCTTTACTGTAAAACGCCCTGGAACGTTGAGCCAATTGGTCGTAATATTTAGCCAGTAGAATGACTCCTTTTGCAGGGAGAAGAACGATTTCTTTTACAGAGTAATGTCCAATGGATGTTTCCATTGTCACTCTCCAGAATGGAGAAATATTGAGTGTTTTATGTGTTCTAACGTTTACACCTCTTAAAACTTGACTTTTTTTCATAATTGTTCCTAATAGTGTCCCTTATACTATAGTGTTAGTTTGGACAAGACAAGCCAGTCTGCTTTATCTCTAAGTGCTCAAATAATGTACTTGCAACAGTTGCAGCATTAAGATGCTTTAGAAGTCTTAATGAATCTAATGCTCAAAATTAGTCCGTAATAGCTCTGGGCTGCTCCCTCCACACGGGAGATATTGAGAGGAAACACTTATCTAATTCAGACTTCCTTTCAGAGAGAATTGTCTTTCTCCATGCAGAGGCTTTTCAAAGTCAGCTTTTCTACAAATGTCAAGGTATTGATAAAGATTGGTGCTAAAATTAGTTTATACTTTTCTCCCTAGAATGGATGGAAAGCCTGAACTACGTCAGCTCAATCTATTTAGCTAGTTTTCCTAACTTCCATTTTTCCTGAGACTAGTAGTCCTGTAGTGCAGGGTATCATAAATTAGAATTATGGATCCATAAAACACAGATACCTGCACAGTGTAAGAACTTGTTCTTTATAATAAGTGGGAAGTTCTGTGCCAGTATTTATAACCATGGTGAATGCCTTAATTGATTGATCATGTGTGCCTTGGTCCAAGCAGCTGAGGATCTTCTTTGCCAACTGCTGAAAGAGGGAATCAAGTTCAGACTGAATTCACTTTTGCTCCTGGTGTGCAATCAATAGACTGTGCACAACATCAAGAAGCATCTAGCAGTGTTGAGAGAAGATGGAAGCAATGAAGGTTTGGCATGATAGTCTGAGGGTAACTGTGATCATGGGTGGAAAGGCCTGTCATGTCTATGATGAATTTAATCTAATGTTGGCATGTCAAAACACTGAAGTTTCTGATGCTTTTTGAAAGCAATTCACCTTCACCTTGCTACAAGAATGAGGCCAGCTACTCCAAAGATGAAAATGAACTAAAGACTGAGGACATGAAGCTTCAGGCACAAGGAGAGCAACAATAAGTAGTGGATAAATGTTGGTTATCAAACAGATGATTGGAGATGAGGAGCCTTCTTTGTAAGGTATTAAACAGCACTGTTTGTTCTTCTGAAAATTATTACATAGGCTTTTATGGTGAGGTAAATCAGCATTTAACTTAAAGCCTATACAGTTGTTAGTGTATTTGTGATTTTTGGTTGTCATTAAATAATGTTAAGTTTGCAAAGCACTAACCCCACTCTTGACCACAAACTTTTTTATAACCGATTTCTATTTGTGCCACTGTTGCTGAATGTGGAAATTCCCTGATGCTGAAATAGTCAGGGGAGGATGAAAATATGATTTTAAAATCTGCTTTGCCTGATCATTAAATTGTTATAATGCAAAACACACAACCCTATATCTGATCTACAAACTGTTTCTATAAGCAAATTGTCAGTTCGGTTGGGAACCTCAAAGCCAGGTGCCACAACTGTAGTCCTCATGAAAGCGTGAATGGTTGCTAGCAAGGTTGGAAGTTTCTCTCTGAATCTGTCAAGCTTTTAAATGAGATACTAAAAAAAAATACTTAAACTGAGTAATAGGTTTCACTGACATCTATGCATGGCCCAGGCGCTAATAAAACTAATCAGTGTATTGAGGAAGTTCCCATTAATAGGGTAGTCAAAAACAAATTCTTAAAATGGTTGATCTCTCTTGTATTTCATCTTTTTGCAGTCACTTGCTGTCACCTTAATAAAATCTCTTCCAGTTTTGCCACCAAATAGGAAATGCTCTTCCATTCTATTTGTACCAAGAGAACATACCAACCTTTTCCACTGAATGAGAGTATCAATCAAATAATCACAGCTATTGGATAGGCCTTTGGCTTCCTCATAAATTAATTCTGGAGCTCAGAGGGGGCATATGTTCAAGTGAAATATCTGCTAGAGCTCTGATGCCACTTGTAATGGCATAGTTACAAAGATTAGTGTGTAATGTTTGAGTACATATTGGTATAAAAGTAATATTTAGAATTGAGGTGTTACGCATATTTGTACTGGTCAAAGAACCCAGTGATACATGTTCGCAAATGCCTAAAACTAAGCTCCTAGGGAAATTTGTTTTTAAGAGAATAGATTTGGCTTTCTTAAAATAGTTCCACTTCAGTGTTTCAAAAAACAAAACAACTCTAAATGAAAAGTCATAGCTTGCATAGAAGTTTAGTTTGTCTTGTGATGCAGCTTCTTCTTAGCCTATGTGCAATGTGCCTCAGGTGTCACGTGACCAGGATTCATCACTGAATTTGGTCCGCTGGCTGGATCATTAGTTCCCCAGGCCAGATATTGACGGGGAGTGCAACTTGAATGCTGATCTATGCCTCTCTGTGATGCTGCTACTCAGTCCTAATGTAGTAAAATTATCCACCATTTCAATCCATGTTTAACAGAAAAACAAAAATGTTGTTAGAATAAAGTACTGGTGTAGCTATCCTCTCTCATCAAGCCTTTGTCCAGGTAAATCTAGAGGTCGACCTTGGAGCACGTTGACCTACGAAGACAGACAGCATAACTTCCAGCAGGAGACAAGGAAGGATGAAAATGAGAACTAGTGGAAAATGAGATTCTTGTTTTCCTCATGAATGAGCTATGCAAACTATTCCTAACTCTGGAGTCAGAGTAACAGCCGTGTTAGTCTGTATTTGCAAAAAGAAAAGGAGTACTTGTGGCACCTTAGAGACTAACCAATTTATTTGAGCATGAGCTTTCGTGAGCTACAGCTCACTTCATCGGATGCATACCGTGGAAACTGCAGCAGACTTTATATATACACAGAGAATATGAAACAATACCTCCTCCCACCCCACTGTCCTGCTGGTAATAGCTTATCTAAAGTGATCATCAGGTTGGGCCATTTCCAGCACAAATCCAGGTTTTCTCACCCTCCACCCCCCTACACACAAATTCACTCTCCTGCTGGTGATAGCCCATCCAAAGTGACAAGTCTTTACACAATGTGCATGATAATCAAGTTGGGCTATTTCCTGCACAAATCCAGGTTTTCTCACATCCCCCCCACCCCCATACACACACAAACTCACTCTCCTGCTGGTAATAGCTCATCCAAACTGACCACTCTCCAAGTTTAAATCCAAGTTAAACCAGAACATCTGGGGGGGAGGGGGGGGGTAGGAAAAAACAAGAGGAAACAGGCTACCTTGCATAATGACTTAGCCACTCCCAGTCTCTATTTAAGCCTAAATTAATAGTATCCAATTTGCAAATGAATTCCAATTCAGCAGTTTCTCGCTGGAATCTGGATTTGAAGTTTTTTTTGTTGTAAGATAGCGACCTTCATGTCTGTGATTGCGTGACTAGAGAGATTGAAGTGTTCTCCGACTGGTTTATGAATGTTATAATTCTTGACATCTGATTTGTGTCCATTTATTCTTTTACGTAGAGACTGTCCAGTGTGACCAATGTACATGGCAGAGGGGCATTGCTGGCACATGATGGCATATATCACATTGGTGGATGTGCAGGTGAACGAGCCTCTGATAGTGTGGCTGATGTTATTAGGCCCTGTGATGGTGTCCCCTGAATAGATATGTGGGCACAATTGGCAACGGGCTTTGTTGCAAGGATAAGTTCCTGGGTTAGTGGTTCTGTTGTGTGGTATGTGGTTGTTGGTGAGTATTTGCTTCAGGTTGCTGTCTGTAGGCAAGGACTGGCCTGTCTCCCAAGATTTGTGAGAGTGTTGGGTCATCCTTTAGGATAGGTTGTAGATCCTTAATAATGCATTGGAGGGGTTTTAGTTGGGGGCTGAAGGTGACGGCTAGTGGCGTTCTGTTATTTTCTTTGTTAGGCCTGTCCTGTAGTAGGTGACTTCTGGGAACTCTTCTGGCTCTATCAATCTGTTTCTTCACTTCCGCAGGTGGGTATTGTAGTTGTAAGAATGCTTGATAGAAGATGTCAAGAATTATAACGTTCATAAACCAGTCGGAGAACACTTCAATCTCTCTGGTCACGCAATTACAGACATGAAGGTCGCTATCTTACAACAAAAAAACTTCAAATCCAGACTCCAGCGAGAAACTGCTGAATTGGAATTCGTTTGCAAATTGGATACTATTAATTTAGGCTTAAATAGAGACTGGGAGTGGCTAAGTCATTATGTAAGGTAGCCTGTTTCCTCTTGTTTTTTCCTACCCCCCCCCCCCCCCGATGTTCTGGTTTAACTTGGATTTAAACTTGGAGAGTGGTCACTTTGGATGGGCTATCACCAGCAGGAGAGTGAATTTGTGTGGGGGGGGTGGAGGGTGAGAAAACCTGGATTTGTGCTGGAAATGGCCCAACCTGATGATCACTTTAGATAAGCTATTACCAGCAGGACAGTGGGGTGGGAGGAGGTATTGTTTCATATTCTCTGTGTATATATAAAGTCTGCTGCAGTTTCCACGGTATGCATCCGATGAAGTGAGCTGTAGCTCACGAAAGCTCATGCTCAAATAAATTGGTTAGTCTCTAAGGTGCCACAAGTACTCCTTTTCTTTTAACTCTGGAGTGTTTCACTGCTGCTATCTAAAGAAGCTACTGTTAGATAGGAATGCCTTACCAGCAGATACCTGCTTGAATGTATTGTCAAATGATTTGGCACAACTGATTCAGCTCATCTTTCACCACATGTACTTTGCATGCCCTTCTTATACTCTTATCTCATGTATTACTAAAGTGCAACTGAAAGTTGTTAGTGTGGATCTCCTCCATTACACAATCTTAATCTTTCCTCCCTTCCTTGCTGTTCTAGTATGTGCATGTGGGGTTTTTTTAAACAGCTCTCGGTGAGACTTGGTCACAGTGGGAATCTTCCATAAGCAGTATTCCAACTCACTTAAGTCCACAGAACTAGTAGAATTAGATTATCATAGTTTTCTTAGGCACTCTGTGTGTTAAATTTCACCCAGTTGGGAATTGTCAGTGGTTTCTTATATTACCTTTAGTCTTCTATTTTTTTTTTAAAGATTTTTGTAATAAACTGCTGGCAAAGGATGTCCTACATTGAAGCTTCCTTCTGGTTGAAGACTTGTAAAAGTCCCTTAATAGCAATGGTTTCCTACTGAAAGGCATTCTTGATGATTAATTTTTTGTAGTGCCCATATTTTCTGTGAAAAGACAAATTTATGGGGGCAGCATCTTTAATAATAGAGCCCTAATTATTCTTCTGTGGAACATGCTACTAGATTATGTAGCACTGCCTAAGAATTTTATCCATTATGATTGTGAATCATGCCTTCCAGACATGGAAGCTTACATTCACCTAAACCAGTGTAAAGTTGGTATGTAGCTCTAAATGACAATCACCCTTTCCCTGGCTCCCAATTTCTTTTCACTAGGAAGCCTACTGCCACTTGAAATTTGAATGCTACCTGTACTAATCTGAACTTTTGTTGGATACAGTGGAGCATTATGATTTTAAGCTCCTATCCCATATTAAGTTTCTCCTCTTTAAGGTGTGGAAAGAAGATGTACCTGTCCTGCTTACATGCTAAAAGCCCCAACTCCTAAGGCAGAAAACACTACGACCCTTCTTTAGCTAGCTGCCCAGATGTGTAGCTTTTGCTGAAAACTCCTACACTGATAGTTACATGTTATCATAAGAATGGCCACACGGGGTCAGACCAAAGGTCCATTTTGCCTAGTATCCTGTCTTCTGACAGTGACAAATGCCGGGTGCCCTAGAGGGAATGAAAAGAATAGGTAATCATTAAGGCTGTGAGTCTGTCACAGAGGTCATGGAAGGCGTGGATTCTGTGATTTTTCTGGGACCTCCGCGACTTCTGCAGCTTGCAGGTGTGACTGACCCCAGGGCTGCCGGAGCAGCTCGGGCAGCCGTAAGATCAACAGCATCACTGTGCCCCACCCCACACCAGCAGTCCCAGGCTGCCTTCCACCCCATGAGCAGCGGCAGTCCAGGGCTGTCCCCACCCCCCAGAGCACAACTGCAGTCACAACTGCAATTTGACAGGTGTGGGCAGCATTAAACTGAACAACATATAAAATACTTTTCAGTGACTTATTAGTTAGGTTTTTAAAAAAAACAACAACAAAACTTATGATACTGAAGAACGCTAAGGCAGTCTGTGACAGAGGAATGGAATTTAAGTCCTACTTGCTACAGACTTCAGAGGCCTTCATATTAATCAGCACTCTTGTGCAAGTGCCATCTCCAATTTTCCCTTTCAATGGCACATTCTACCATCTTCTGACTCGTTTTGAGGTAATAGCTAAAGCACAGCTTGTTTCTCAGTGCTTGTGTGTGAAGGAAAAGTAGTTCTATTATGCAGGGCCCCTGCTGATCATCTGCTTTGACAGAGCAGAAGTACAATTCAGTTATTTTGGCATATGGGGATGACTCTGACGTTCTGCCCTTTGTATGCAAATCTGACTACTGTCATGACTTCTGCCCAGCCAACAGCCTTTGACACCAGGAAACTGGCTTTGGGTGATCAATACTGTCTGTATTGCAGAATAGCAGCATCACAAGGTGGACATGTTAGGTCTGTAGCTTGACCACAGTTGTTAAATCCCCATTCATGCTCCTTCCATTATCTCTGGGACCCTAATACCAATGACCTCTTCTAATCAGATTTTTTTAAGTGCCAGCTGTTGATTTAACCACACCATCCACATGTTCCAATGAGTAATGCTCTATTTTTAGCCAGTGTCCACAAAGCAGTAGCGCTTGTCCATAGTGATTGCAGTTCACATACGCGTAGGCAATTATTGTAATAATGGGCCAAGCTCTTCACAAAGAAAAGTAGTCTTGTTCATTTACTGTCCCATTTCACAAATGTAAAGTAAAATTGGTTCAAAACTCTGAACTTCATCTGGTCATAGGTCTTGTTTGTATATAGGGGAGTCTCAACGTTTAGATCCTGCTGGTTAAATAGGTAGCTGTATGTGCCATCTATGATAGATAACCTCTGCTGCTTCACTCTCAAGAGCACTCTTCTTTCAAAGTATTGGTATAAATTAGGGTACATGGCTCATCTATAGAAGCATCGACATTGAAAGTAGCATATAGTGTGATTGATGTCCAAACTGCTAAACATCTGTCAGCACGCTATTGGCTATGTTGAAAGCTTCTAAAAATGAGTGCTTCAGCATCTATTACTGAGGCACTACGATGCCCAGGAATGCACATGCGCAAACAAGGTTGTGTGGAGTTGCATGGGATCATACCTCCAGTCTTATGCCAGTAAATAACATTTGTGGACCCACTGAACTCTATTAGGGGTAGCCAGCTAGTCGTCAACTTTTACGAATGGTGTTTGATGCTTCCGGAAAGCAGTGTTGGAGGGGTGTGTGGAAGGTTATTAGCTATAATTGGACTAAAGGGCAGAATATTAACTGCACCTTCCAGTACTGTTCTGTCAAGGTTCTTGTTTTTATACATGGTTGTAAATAAATGTCCCTCTCCACCCCCAAATATTTTAAACAATTTGCATATGTCAATTTAGAAGACAACATCCCCTTATAATGGATCCAGAACCTTGGGGAGCACTCTTCCTATGGGGAAAATACGTTTATCCTATTTAATGTTTGTCTCAAACTTAATTTTATGAAGTGTAGGGCAGGGAGGTAGATAAAGTCCAATTCAAGAAGTCTCAGATATTGGTTAGCTTTTTAGGTTTGGTTATGTAGTGAGAGGGAAGATTTCTCAGGATTTATCATCCATGCAGAGTTAATATAGGCTCTTATGCAGGTGTTGCGCCTTAACCCTCTCTGAGGCTTTGTCTACACTGGCAACTGAATGACCAGTTCAGAGGTATTAAACACACACACACACACACATGAAAGACAAAAGTTTTGTCAAGGAAAAGCACCAGTGTGAACAGCACGTTGTCGGCAGGAGAGCTCTCCTACCGCCGCTCATTGGGGGTGGAAGTTCTTTGTCGGCAGGAGAGCTCTCTCCTGCTGACAAACAGCAGCTATTGCACACCTTTTAGCGGCACACGTACAACTCTCTCGTCTGAGTTTAGTAGTTTTTTCAACCAGGGCTAGCTGGCTTATCTGGGGCTGTAAGCTAACGCCCAAGTGAGGCTTCCATTTAGAATGGTAACTTCTCTACTTTGCAGTGACTTAACTACTGGTAGTCCTCCAATGCCTTCCCACAATTCCTCCTATGTTCCCAGGACAGCCAGTTCACCAGGAAAGAATCAGAGTGGCTCAGCTTACTCAAGAATTTTTCATCTCGTTTGACCTCTTGTGTAGCACAAGCAATAGAATTTCACCCAGTAATCTGTATATCAAGTCCATATCTTCTGGTTAAACTAGAGCATATTTTTTAGCAAGACAACCAGTTTTGATTTTAAGTGATAGAGAATCCACCACAGCTGTTGGTAAATTATTGCAATGGTTAATTACACTTAGGCTTCAGATAAGGTGAAAAATTACCTAGCTTCAACTTCTAGCCATTGGATCATGTTATGCCTTTAATTTATAAAAAGAATCCTTTACTGTCTGAAATCTTCTCCCCCTTTAGGATTCTGTTTAGTTTAGCTCACTGCTTGCCTGTCTCTTCCCTTTTGGGGACTGCTACTCAAAACTCCCTGCCACTGTTCTGATGACCTAGTCACAGGAAGGCTGTTACTTCAGAATATGAATTCCTTGAGGGCCTGGAGATCCCCTCACACTATAGGAACTATTTGACCCTTTGAGTGCAGAACATGTTTTGTAATTTGCTAGAACTGCTTGAGAGCACTTCTGAAAATGCTGGTTAATTCTTGTCATCTTTTGTTTCTGGTTATAGCAAAGGACAGTCCCTCAGCAGAACCTACAGTACCATGAAGAAACTGAAAGCACATAAGAGGAAATAACTGCTTGGTGCTTCAGTTTCTATGGCCCTTCACTTATTGCAGAGCACCCTTGTTGTGAGAGGGTACAAGAAGTCCCACCCTTTCTCTTTCTCCAGTTACAAGTAGTTGGAGATGCAACATATGCACAAATGTCTGCACTTTATTCGTTAGTTCTTGCATTCAGGCTATGTCTTATATTTCTTAATCTTTTTGCATAGTATCTAAGACAGCCTTTGCTATTCATCCACACAACTAAAACTCTTGTCCAGGCTCTGATCTCGTGTCTCTATTACTGCAATATCCTTTTCTCTGGCCTTGACATGTGCAGCCTTGCCCTGCTCACGTCCATTCATGTGCTGCTGTAAAGATGATTTTCTGAACCCATTGATTTGACCGTGATACCACTCATAGACTCCTAGAATATCAGGGTTGGAAGGGACCTCAAGAGGTCATCTAGTCCAACCCCCTGCTCAAAGCTGGACCAGTCCCCAATTTTTGGCCCAGATCCTTAAATGGCCCCCTCAAGGATTGAACTCGCAACCCTGGGTTTAGCAGGCCAATGCTCAAACCACTGAGCTATCCCTCCTCTCCACTCTCATTGCATCCCTCCATAGCCACCGCCTTCTCTATTGCATCAAATATAAGCTGCTTATCTTCATTTCCAAGGCCTTTACAGTCTATCCCCACCCTACCGATCCTCTCAAATTCACTGTCAGCTCGTGTTGCCAGCCTTCATCATCCACTTGTTAAGTTTTTCAAACAAGCACTTATGCTTTCCTCCTGTGCTGCCTCTCATACTTTGGAAGAGCTCCTCATAAACAATCTTAGAGCTACCTTATCATTCTTCGAATCCCTTCTTTAAACTCTCCTCTTTTCTGTGATGCTGACAGGAAAAAAAACTTGACAACTGTTTTTCGCCATTGTGCTGATATCCCTGCCTATAACATTGACCTCTGTCTGTCTGTCTTGTACTCCCATGTTTGTAACCATCTGTTGTCTTTTGTTTTATACTTAGATTGCGAGCTTTTTGGATCAGGGACCTTCTATTTGTACAGAACCTAGCACAATGGGGTTTTGCTCCATGGCAGGGTCTCTGACATGCTACAGTAATACTACCATTAATAAAAATAATCAGGAGACAGATTGCTCTTTATTCAGTGATTACAGTACCTCCCAGTGAAGACTTGTGAGGGTTGTGCACCAGTGGGAGGTCAGTATGTGGGGAAAGCCACAACACTGCTAGTTTAGCTTTGCTACTTTTATTACCCCTTCCCCTTCTCATAGCTTTTCATCCATCTTCTACTATTGCAATTAAGGTTGGGGACTGGATCTTAGTTCTGTCAGTGCCTGGGGCAGCCATTTCATGAGAAGTCACCAAGCTCAGGTTGTGAGGGCTTTAGACTGGGTATGCAGCTACCAATCCTCTGTTTGGTATCTTCATCAATGATTTAGATAATGGCATAAAGAGTACACGGAGGGGATAGGATTAAAATTTAAAATGATCTGGATAAACTGGAGAAATGATCTGAAGTAAACAGGATGAAATTCAATAATGACAAACACAAAGTACTTCACTTAGGAAGGAACAATCAGTTGCACGCATACAAAATGGGAAATAACTGCCTAGGAAGGAGTACTGTGGAAAGGGATCGGGGGTTAGAGTGGATTACTAGCTAACTATGAGTGAACAGTGTAGCACTGTTGCAAAAAAAGCAAACCTCGTTCTAGGATGTATTAGCAGGAGAAGTAGTTCTTCCACTCTACTCTGTGCTGATTGGGCCTTAACTGAATATTATGTCCAGTTCTGAGTGCCACAATTTCAGGAAAGTTGTGGACAAATTGGAGAAAGTCCGGAGAAGAGCAACAAAAATGATTAAAGGTCTAGAAACATGACCTATGAGGGAAGATTGAAAAAATTGTGTTTGTTTAATCTGGAGAAGAGAAGACTGAGAGGCGACATAACAGTTTTCAAGTACATAAAAGGTTGTTAAGAGGAGGAGGGAGAAAAATTGTTTTCCTTAACCTCTGAGGATAGGACAAGAAGGCCATTGCAGCAAGGTTGGACATTAGGAAAAACTTCCTAATTGGCAGTTAAGCACTGGAATAAATTGCCTAGGGAGGGAGATTACACAACATCATTAGAGTTTTTAAGAGCAGGTTAGACAAACGCCTGTCAGGGATGGTCTAGATCATACTTAGTCCAACCTTGAGTGCAGGGGACTGGACTAGATGACCTCTTGAAGTCTCTTCTAATTCTGTGAGTCTCAAGAGCAGGGGCCTGCTGAGAGCTTCTGTCTCTGAACTCCCCATGACACGGAACCCAGCTGTAGTGAGTAGGTAAAAGTGGCAGTAGCTACTAACACTCTGCTGAGGAGAAAGGTCAGCCAGCACTCCCATTCCGTTGCAGCACAAGGAATCGAGGGCTGCACCCCCAAATGTCCTGAGGACACAGGAATTTGACTTTGCAACATAGCTACTCACACCCAGGCTAAGTTAACCTGGATACTGACCACAAAGCTAACCACAATTCATTCGTACCCTCCCAGTGCATACACATGGGACAAAAATTCCTGGGTTAGTGTTTTTCCCCTAACTTAATTTTGGAGTACTCCTGTTTATAGATACTGCGTAAAGGTGCAGAATGGAATAAAATCCACAACACCTATATCTGAACTTTCTTTCTACTGTTTTTTTCTTGCCACTGTGTATGTGTGCCAGCATTTCCTGTTTTGAAAGATTCTGTTTACTGTCTGGGTTCCAAAATCTCAGGAAGAGTAGAGAATTGGAAAGAAATTTAGAAGGAAAAATATAAGCAAACAACTTAATCATAGCCGGAGTTTATATTTTAGTTACATTTTTGGCTACCAATCCAATTAGTTTTATACAAAAGAAACTCAAAAATAAACCCTCATTCCCATCACACTGCCTTACCCTTTCAAAAAGGGCAGAAGATTCCTTTTTTTCTGTATACAAAAATGAAATTAAAGCTCTCTGCTTTATCACTGAGTTCTCTTCTGTGCTCTCTTATTAAATGTTCACGTCACCAATATAAAATTCACTTAGTGTAAAAACTCTGAGACCCATAAGCAGGCAGGAAACCTAACCATTTTATTTTTACATGTGCAAAGGTGGTTGCTATTGTTTCCCCTGCGTTTCTTCAGCACGGCAGGCTTGCCTTAACAGCTTGAAAAAACTCCAGTGTTTGCTCACCCCACTTCACAACATGCTTGTAGATGTAGCAGAACACCTTCAGCCAATGTAGAGCCACATGGAGCAGGGCTCTTGAACTGTGAGTGGGAAACTTTTTCCATATAGAGGCCAGAATTCCTGATTGGAATAATAGGATTTAGCGGATGTATGGAAGTTCAAGGAAGGAAGGCACACTGGCCTTCCGAGGTGTCAAAATGCAATTTTAGTGTTTAACAGTGTGTCACTGATTAAAAACAGAATATGTTGGGTTTTTTTTATCTCCTCTGAAGATGCTACTAGTTGAAAAACACTGCATCACTGTGGAATTCTCCCCCCTTGTATTATGCATGCACACAGCATGGTGGAAAGGAGATCAAAATTGTAAACTAGAAGAAAATGTCCAAGGAAAAAAAGAACAGGCATTCCCACCTTCTCCATGTTCTTACTCCTTAGGGTCCTTTAAGGAAAAGCATGGTTACAGAGGTGGTGGTGGAGGTCATTTAAAATTCCAAGTGCCTCTCTTTCCCAGGATCCTCCTTCTGTCCTTGAAACACTGAGTGCATAGTGACAAAAATTTAAGCGCCTTTAAAACAACAACAACCACCACCCCAAAACACTTGAGCAGGCCACACTGCCCTAGAGCCACAGACTTCCATACCTTACTGTCTGTTTTTTACCTTTTTTCACAGTTTTAGCCTCTGCGTACACTGGGCTTCGAGCAGAATTGAGGAACAGTGTTGACTCTATTTAAGCATGTCTTCAGCTTATCTGACTTGTATTGTGCTTTGACAGCCAGGCTGCATATGGATTGGCAAAAAAGGGACTTGTAATTGTCCATTGTTGCAGCTCTACCACTGGTATCAATATTGGAAGGCTTGGCGGTTTGTGTTTAGTCCTGCTCTGAGCAGTGTTCAAATAAAAACAAAACAAGACTACACAGTGGCAAAAACAGTTAAGCCCTGCTACAGGGCTATTTTTGTGGCCAGGCCCCTCTGAAGAAAAAGCTTTACAAAAATGCTGTTAGAATTTGTAATATGAATTTTAGAACATGGTTCTATAATATCCTAATCACAAAATGGGTTTAAATGCAGATATTTAATTTTGGACAGTATCTTACACTGGGTCTGATGCCAGTGCTGATGCCAGTGCAGTGATAATCGTTATAATATTCACTTAAGATTTCATCCTGGAGAAAGAGCTCTCTAAAGCCGTGTCTAAATTACAAAATTTACCCATCACTGGTAGTGGGTGCGGCTAAACGAGTGCTGAGATCGCTGTTTCAGAAACTTATTTAAACATATTGGTTCAACTACAGCAATTGTCAGCAATGGGTACATTTTGTAGTGTAGACAAGGGGGCATTTTGTAAAACAAACAAAAACCTTAGCGATACAAGGTTTCAAAAAGGGCTATATTCCTCCTAATCCTTTCCTTTTACTATGCTGTTTGCAGCCATACAAGAATTCGTGTGAAAACTGTATTTGCATAATTTGTTAAATGGATGAAATAAGATAGAAAAATACAAAGACACGAGGAAGCTCTACATACAGTGCAGCAAAAAATAATTTTATCAGCAATGTTATAGCAGAGGACAATTTCAAGTCTTTGTATTAGATGCTTGGTCTGTATCTGTACTCTAGAAAAATGCCTGAAGGCAGGCCAGAAGAACAAAGGAGTATCACTGAAAATATCTAGACTGAAGGCAGTTTTACTGTCACTACGCAGCAGATTTGGACAGCAGAAAAAGCAAACCCACTGACAACCCTGCCAACTCTCCTTGTGCTGGGTTTTGGAGTGACTGATGTGCCTTAAGAGGGAAAAAAACATTTGTTCTCTAGTCCATGGAGTCTGAAATTTCTAGGCTGACATATTGGCACCAGTGGATAAAAGTTTTACATTCTGAAGAGAGAGAGAGATTAATGTTTTTCCCCTGGGAAAGTGACTCCTGTTCCTCCCAGAATTTTGCTTTTGGGGAATCGATTGAAGTCATAACAGTCTTACGTTGGAAAAATTCAGTTGGTGTTGAGATTGGGATAATGAGAAATAAAGTCAATATGGTGGTCTAAACCTGAACAGTGTAAACGTTTTTGGAGTTTGTTTCATGTGGGGCGTGAGGGGTCAGTCAGTTATGAATCTAGGAGGTTTTTAGTGTGGATTGTGGAGTGAATTTCTAACTGGGAAGACTAATCAAATCTGTACAAAAGTCATAGTGGAATACATATAAAACAGAATAATTGTTACAGGAAACTGTTATATCCTGTCTGTCAAAGCAATTTAATGAGATTTTTCTTGCAATAAGAGAAGCTAACTGACTTTGAATATTTGGAAATAAAATGTATCATGTTTATTGAATGGCTCATTCAGTTGTAAGGGTAAGCTAATGGTAGTGAAATGAGTGATTACAGTTTATGCATTGAATTGCAGAGGATTAGGAAACTTTACTTTTCAATGATGTTGCAGATTTATTCAGTTTGATTTATAATTATTAAGGTGTATACATTAAAATACTGTTTGTTTAAATTAGTTGTTCAATACATCAACAGTTAATGTATGGAGCTGCTTTGTCTTTCCTGGTTAGTTCCTACTGCTTGCTTGCTTTTGCAAGAGAGAAAATCCTAAAGGAAGGATGTTAGCTGAACTTTTGTGCCTACAAGGTAGTATGCTAGTCAGTGAATAATAGTGAACATTGCAGGACTTCACCGTTGCAAAGCCTGCACAGGAGTGGAGTTTTTTTGCACTGATGACAAGCGACCCTCAGGATAAAGGAAGGCTGAGCGGGAGGATGCAGTTCTCCCCTCTCCCTCCCCCAAAGCTGGTCATTGGGTCTTCATACTGCTTTTGGGGAGACACTAATATATTGATTCTAGATGCAAGTTTAGCTCCTGCCAATAAAGCATCCGCTACTCTGATAACATCCAGAGTTGGAAAAATTCCAGTTAATATAACTGCTAACAGTAATTATATTCCTTGATTACCAACACTACAACTTTATACTACAGATCATGCAGACAAGAGAATTTTCATTAGTAATCTTGATGTAGGGTGGGTTGCATCTGTGGATCTGCTGCATCTGCAAAAGGAAATACGCCATTGAGAACAAGCATGCTCCTCCCTCGGGCAGATTCATGAAAGAGCATGTTTATCTTTGGGATTAAGGCTGTATCCATTCTTTAGAATCATTTGGTTTTAGTGGCACAGTCAAAATACGGATTAATAGATAGTGGTCTCTGGTGCAGCTGCCCCAGAGCTGCAAACCCCTGGGAACTGGTCCAAGGATTCAGATTCTCAACTCCATAACTGAGAGCCCTGGTTTGAGCTGGAGTTCTCAGGACTTCTAGGGTCCCTGCTGCAGATCTGAGAGCCAAACTACGGCTGGAGCCAGGGCACCTGGGTCTTTCAGGCTTCTGCCTAGAAGTCCTTAAGTGGCGTGGCTGCTCCAGAGCCCCAGCAGGAGCCTGGGCTCTGAGTTTTAGGCACCCTGCTCTGTGGCAGGGAGGATGGTAGCACTGCAGCGTAGTGGAGATCCTAGCAGTAAGAGCCCCAGCAGGTTCTGTACCATGGTGCTATGGATCCTGGAACACAGGCCTCTTGGTATGTTTCCATTGGCAAAAGTTAGGTCAAATCTGTAATAGGTTCACCAAAATATCTTTCTTCAAATCAGTATTTTCTGATGAAACAATGTTTAGTTGGACAACATTTGTCTAGCTCCACTATTGATCTTTTTCCCCATTGCTTGTTTAAATGTTCTATGGCAATCAGGTAGCCGTTATATTATCTGCATTTTATGTTTTGGCAGAGATTCCTGCAAGTTTCAGAAAGTTGTTATAGCTTCTTCTGATCAGATGATGACCGTTCAAGTGGGTTGCTACAGGAATTCTCACTTTCAGGAAAGAAGTGGTTGAGGAAGAAATAACATTAAACTTTGTAAAGGCCTCAGATGAATGTTCATGACAAAAGTGTGCCCAGTAGTCTTGGCTAATTGTACACAGCAATTTGACTAAAGCCAGGCAAAAAACTGATTTTTCTATTGGCTGACAATTCTGAAAAGTTAAAAAAAAAAAAAAAAAATGTTCTGGTCTGATGAAATGTTTCATTTTAGATGTTTGTTTACTGTTTATAAGAAGACTGAAGTACATTTCTAAATGAAAGGTTCAGAATAAAAAAAATCAAATATCTAAATGAAATGTTTAGGCTGGTGGGAGGTTAGGTCTCTCCCCTTCCCCCCCCCCCCCCAAAAAAAACCCCCCTCCCCCAATAAAAACAATTCAGCAAAATTGACAGGAATTAACAAAATGTTTTGGTGTTGCCAAATCTGCAAATTCTCCACAAAAAAAAGTTTCAACTGAAAAATTTCATCCAGCGCTGCTTATAATGAAACGTTCTATTGCATGGAAATTCAGTTAAGGTAGCCAAACTACCTCAATTCTGCCCTCATTGCAATGGCATGAGAAAATGAGACTACCTTATCTATCCAGAACAGGGTTAGTCTTGTACAGTAGAACCTTAGAGTTATGAAAGCCTCGGGAATGGAGGTTTTCATAACGCTGAACAAAACGCTATGATTTTTCTTTCAAAAGTTTACAACTGAACAGTGACTTAATACAGTTTTGAAACTTTACTATGCAGAAGAAAAATGCTTTTAACCATCTTAATTTAAATGAAACAAGCACAGAAAGCTTCCTTACCTTGTCAAATCTTTTTTTAAACTTTCTCTTTTTACTTTTTTAGTAGTTTACATTTAACACAATACTGTATTGTATATGCTTTTTTGTCTCTGCTGCTGCCCGATTACGTGCTTCCAGTTCCAAATGAGGTATGTGGTTGACCAGTCAGTTTGTAACTCTGAGGTTCTACTGTGTGACAGCAAAAGCTAGAACGCTTCGCTCTTTATCTTGGGCCTTCTTTATGGTCATTTCTCGTTCACCGGAAAGAGGATGATACAGATGACTGATTTAGACAAATATTGTGTGTCTTCGGACAGCATAGCTCTTAGTACTGGAAAAATGCATGTACCAAACCAAATAGGAAAGTGGTCTACGAAGCTTTTTTTTTTTTAACTACTCAATATGTAGAGGAATGAAGATAAAAGTTAAATATGTTACATGCATACTCAAACTACTTTAATAATTTTGGGCACAATCTAAAATATAGGTGTGCATTATCAATAATTGCAACAGGTGGTTAGTGGGGTTGAGAAAGGAGAATCAATAACACGGTGGTTCAGGAAGATGCTGTAACCAGCCCAGAGAGTTGGTAGTTTGATCAGTGAGGGGCCTGTGAGTTTGGTCTTGCTGGCTACTTGTGGTGGTTCAGAATTCTGGTGGTCTGGAGGGGTGATTAACCATGATTTGGAAGTGCTCATCGCTGCCCCTAATTGTGTCTATGTAATATCTATTCCAAAATAATTTGTTACAGTAATATTCCTTGAGCTGTTTTAAGAACAGAATTGATTCCCTTTATTCCAGGCAGCCTTCCAGTTTTCTCAAAACAAGACAAAAACACAATCTGCTAATTATACTTCGAAAATGTAAACCGAAATTCTTTTACTCTCCAAATACAAACCACGATGGTATCCTTACACGCACAAGTGGAGTGAATGTGCACATAGGATTAATGTGCGCACGGTTTCTAGCCCCTACTCTGTCAGAAGAAAAATAAGCTGCTGTTTTAGTGTGATTGTTCTAAAATGGTGACTTGCCCATTGGCCTACTTGCAGCCCACACTCTCTTTTAGAAAACAAACACATTGACGATTTTAAGATTTGTACTTCATAAACATAATTTTATTTTGAAAAATTATTTTGGGTCTGCTAAGACTTGATGAATTGTTTGATATTGTAATCTAAAATTAAATAGTTTTTAAAAAATGCCTACACTTTTCAGCAGCCTAATGTTACAGAACTAGGCCACAGTCTGCACTACAAAAATTAACATGCTTAAACATGGGGGTTAGGATGATTTGGACACAGCCATGTTTATCACTTGTTTTGCATATGTGGACAGAAAACATGTTCTGAACAGGACACCCAAATTTTAACACTGGTAGATATCTAGGTTTGTAACATGGTTCCCCTATATCTCTCTCCTGACCATACTGGTAATATATAAATTTAAAAAAAAAAAACCCACACCACACAACACTTTTTTAGTAATATGATTTAACTATAAGTATGCTAGACAACCATAATTTTGGTAGTGTAGACTGGAGTCTTGTTCTTGTCTTGGTTGACTCGGAACAAAAACAGTATAGGGGAAAATATTGCCAGCCTGTCATCTCTTCATGACAAACTCTTTCAAAAACGATTGGCTTGTATACTAATATACTTGTATATTAATAAGTACAACTACTTTTTTTTTGGCTTGACACTTTCCTCATGATATATTTTTCCACCATCCTTTTGGGACATCAGAATTTCTTCATCATTATCTCTTGTCATAAGAGACTGAAATATATTCTATTAAAATGGCTTTTGTCATTGAAGAATGGGAGAGGGGGAGACATGGATATAATAAATGCAGTGATGATGTGTATGTAAAAAATAAAATATATAGAAAATAAACTAGAAATATGAGGAAACTTGATTTCTGCATATGATTTATAGAAAATTGCAAGATCAGGCTTGTTTAAATAGATTTATACTAATTCTGTGTTAATAAATGGATTTGTTAACATAGTAATACAAACAATGGTGGGTTATTTTCCTTGCCTCATTTAGTTTTGTTTTAATAATGGGTAGAATGGGGATGCTAATGTAAACAATAAAGAAAGCAATAGATGCTATATAGTCAGTAAAGGACTGACTGAGTCATTGAGTCTCTCTCTCCACCAAACACCAGTTTTGATATCTTTGGCAAGTTATTTAACCTTGTGCACCTTATTTCCCCATGTGTAAAATGGGGATTCTTACCTACTTTAGACCTTTGAAATACTCCCATTAAAGGATTATATAATTTCAGAGTTTCACTCCTACTCTTTTGTAATTAACACCATATGCAGAAGATGGTTTTCATTTAAATCTCAAATTAAACTCTTATTTATGATCTAGTTGAGCAGTCAATAGGTGTGAGTGTATGTACGTAGAACTTAAAATATCCAAATCTACATTGCCTTCCTCTGGGTCAAATAGAGACATTTCTTTAACTTCTGCAGAATCTAAGCTTTCATTTAAAAAACAAACAAAAAACCTAGCCTTTATGGTGACAAAGAACCTTCTAATCACGAATAAAGTATAAATCAATGTAGCATTTTACTAAAACTGTAATGGAGAGTTCCGTTGCCTATGTTGCTATTTGTAGAATTTCCAAAGCTGCAGCAGAGAAGGCTGATCACAATCTGACTGCAGTGGACTCCAGAATTTTGTGGACTGCAGTGAAACTGAAAAGAATTGTCACTTTCATTCTGCTGCTCCTTGAGAAAACTGAACAGTGGCTGAAGTAGATCTTGACCTATTCAACATAAAAAAAGAGGGCAGAGTAGTGGAAATGTGCTCCTTATAGCAGCTGGAAAGCTGAGAAAGATATAGGAAAGCAGAAACTTCCTAACCAACCCTCATAGCAGACAGGAGGCTTTGGGTTGGAAGGGAAGAGGTCTGAGTAGAAAGAGAATATATCTTCTCCCTTCTGGCAACCATAGGAAATTTTGTGGTGGAGGAGTTATCAGACATATATTAGCCAAAGACTGACATCAAGCAGAATGGAGGGAGGGCACCCTGACAGGCATCCCAGCTCATTACTTTCAGAACATTTGGGATGGGGACAATTGACTTAATTGAGTGTTGCATGTGGACATTGAAGATCCTATCTTTCATATTGGTCTTTCTCTAGCAGAGGACAAAACCTAGCTTTTAGCTGTTAGGTAGAAGAACTTCAAAGCCTTGTCTGTCAGTGATTGGAGATGGATAGATGCATATGTGGGTTGGCAGGACACTAATGAGAATATGGGAAATGTTTTAGTAGCAATGTACTGTAGAGATTCAGTGGGTAGACCTGAAAGTGATTATTTAGCACAGTTGCATACCTTCCAAGTTACTATTTTTAATACAAATTGAAACTGTAAAGCATAGTCATCTGTGACGTTCATATGTAAGTTAAAAATAGGTTAATGTTTTAATTATTGGCGGTAATGTAGTGGGGAATGAAGAGAATTATTTAAATGTGTTTCAAACATAAGTATGTAAATCATTTTTAATGGAAAAAAATTAATCCACTTTATTTTTATTTTTTGCAAATCACTAAATGCATATTGTTTAAAAGTTCGCAACAAGGATGAATAACATCTGTGTTGCTATTAATTGTACCATTTGAGGGATTTAATTCGTATTAAAAATGTGGCTTTTCCCCAGAACTTCCTTTGACATCAGACTTTGGGTTGTCTCTCCTACACCCTCCTTGGTAAAATGCAATAATTTGTATGTCCTGCCCCTATTTAATGTCATAAGTGCTCAGATACTGTGTCAGTTGGGGTTATAGAAGAGTCTCTAAATAAAGCTGCTCTCAATTCTAATTTGTGAGGTTTATATTTTTTCATTCTAATATGTTTTAATGTTTTACATTTATTTAGGTCTCTCCTGTAGGAATCTGTGCTTAAACCTGTTTCTGTTGTAAGTTTACCAAAAGATTAAGAAAATGCCTCCAAGACCATCATCTGGTGAACTATGGGGCATCCATTTGATGCCACCAAGGATCCTTGTAGAGTGTCTTCTACCTAATGGAATGATAGTGACTCTAGAATGCCTCCGTGAGGCCACACTATTGACTATCAAGCATGAACTCTTCAAAGAAGCAAGAAAATACCCTCTTTATCAGCTCCTTCAAGATGAATCTTCTTACATTTTCGTAAGTGTTACACAAGAAGCAGAAAGAGAAGAATTTTTTGATGAAACACGGAGACTTTGCGACCTGCGGCTCTTTCAGCCTTTTTTAAAAGTCATTGAACCAGTAGGCAACAGAGAAGAAAAGATTCTTAATCGGGAAATTGGTAAGATGTTCTGTGTTTTAAAGTTTCCTGATTTACCTAGTTAGTAAACTTAATCATCTTGTCCTCTTCAAAATACTAAAAGAGGTGTTAAAATGGGAATGTGATTCTTATCAATTGTAATTTGCTGCCACCTTGCAAAACTGCAGCAGTCTGGCAGAGTTTTAAGGGTGGTCTTATGAGCTATATAGTGTAGACCTTGATCACAGTAAAACCAGCACTCTTTTATTGTGTTGTGCAAATAAAAAGTTGGGATTTTAACTGCTGCAATTCTAATTTTGGAGCGTGAGTAGGTTTTCACGAGCAGTGGAGGGGGAGAGTTTTTTTTTTTTTAAGCAAAATGTCAGTGGAAAGTGGTTGTTTTTTAAATATTTTGAAAGTGTTGGTGGGGTTTTTGGGGGTTTTGTTTTGTTTTGCCTTTATCCAGTCTCCCAGAAATGGTTGTGGAATATTATTTATTACTAATTTTAAAACAGTAGGAATTCTGTCCTCTTAAAATGCGTAAAATATTGTACAAATTGGTTCTAAATCCTGAAGTCATTCCTATTGTTGATTGTCTTGATTGTTTCAGGGAGTAGAATGTAGGGAGGTAGGGAGTTTTTGGTGTAGCCATGTCAAAATATAAAACTGATATTTCCTACTGTGGGGTAGAGAAGGGGCTTGAAAAATCCACTTAACTATGGTGAATGTGAAGTTGAGTCATCAACTTTTGCAGTCTCAAAACTTTTGTTTAAAAGGAAAAGTATGTAGTCATTTATGCTAGAAGATAAATTTCCAGCCATGAACAAAGTATAAGTCAGTATCTTTCTAAGTCTGTAAACAGATAGGCAAAAGGAAAGATATTGCATCTGGTTTATATGCAGTTTTTGTACTGGTATAACTACTTTTGTTAGGGATGTTTATTTTTTTAAAGTGAAATAGTTATATCAATACGATCCCTAGTATGGACACAATTATAAATGTACTTTGTACAAGTATGGTTTCTTCACCTTCCTGTATGGGTATAAGCCATACCAATGTAGCTGTGACACACTTGTGGGATTGTACAGTTTTCTCTCTCTCAATATAGTGAAAGCTGTACAGCTTTTGTGTGTAGACACAGATTTAGTTGCTTTGGAAAATTCAACCCTGGTTCCTTTCAGTTGCTTTCCATGGTAATTTTGCCATATAGTCCCAAGTGTGAGGAATGACATCCTTGTGCTGAATGCCAAGGAAGAGCATACTGTAACTGGATACGCCTTGTGTTTAATTTATTACCTTACAGCCAGAAACAATTTGAGATCTTCAATGAAACAGTAATGATTGAAGAGCTAATGGATGTTAGGGATTGTACCTTGTATTTTGGAATAGGTAAAACGGTACAGCTTTTGTGTGTAAACAAGCCTGCAGGCTACTTAAAGCCTTCCCAATCTGCAGCAGAGTAATAGGGAATCCTGTAAGCAACAGTGAAGTTGACCAAGAATCTGGTCAATTTCACTTTGTTGCTTATGACCTTTTCTAGGTGGCAGCACAGAGCTAGGCACTGGAGGTATACACTAGGGAGGAGGACCCCAAATGGAGGCTGGGAAAGGGTTGATCAGTGCAGACAACTGCTATTATTACAGCAGTTAGGAGAATCAGGGTGCAGTGCAAAGAGAGAGTGCCTCCATCCAGTGTGTTTGGGGAATACACGTTTTAGGCGGTTGATAGCTGATGGTTACAAAAGATGGAGGCCCTGGGTGTAGAGTCTGTGGACAGCACCCTGTTAGGAATCCAGAACCTTCCTCTTCATCCTAAAACGAGTCTGGAGGGGAAAATAAATGGTAATTTTCCCAGGCTCTGCCCACATGTGATAGAAGTATAAAATTAAACTCATTGTAACTACTTTTGAATTCTTAAAGATTAGAGACTGATTAGAGATTTAAAAAATCTTAAATTCTGGAGCACTTAAATTCTGATGCAGCCACTGGGGAAAAATACTAATGTGCAAGTAGTTGTGATCCGGTCCGAGTTTACTCCACTCTTTCCTAGCAAATTGTTCAAAGGGGGTGGAAGGGCCTTCGGTTCTTAACAAAGCATTGTCTCTGTGGCTCCATATCTTTGGTGCTGTTTGTTTACTTTGCTGGCTGTTAGGGCTTGAAAAGTGTATGAAGGGGTGGGTATAAGTAGGTAGGGTGAGTTTGTGGGTGTGAATGAGAGAGTGGAAGGAAAGGAAAGTGGAGGAAACAAGACAGAGTGGATAAAAAAATGATTTTAAAATATCAAGTAATATTTATAATTCAAATCAGATTTTTTTTATTTATATGTTGCTAATTCTTTCTCGCCCTATTTTATATTCTTCAATGGCTAAAGTGGCTATTTTCTACTTGTTTGTTTAATTAGTTTCCTGCTCGTTAGTAGAATTTCAGATTATTAGAGGTTTTATTCTGCTAAGAAGTTTCACACTTAAAATGAAAAAGACAAGTCCAGGATTTCATTAACATCCATACTGTGTGGCTTGGGAGCCTAACTTTTCGGTTCCTGCTTCTGAAAACTTTGGTTTGAGTGATTTTTTGTGTTTTTGTTTTTTAAATAAAGTTTGCAATAACTTTGTTTAATGTATTGAAATAATTTTCTTTAACACTGAAGCAGTTTTGTTTTGAAATGACAAAGAATTTGTGCTACTGAGAGAAGTTTTTAATAAAATACAATTTTAGCCCCCACTGCTGCAAACACTTAGCTTGTAGCAAATGAGTAATCCCATTGAAGTTAGTGGCAGTATTCCTGTGAGCAGAGTTATGTACCTGCTTACGTGTTTACAAGATCAGAGCCTTCATTTTTGATATTTTTTTTCTTTTGCCCATATATAGCTGTTTTGGAAAATTCAAATAGGCTAGTTCATTATAAGTTTTAATGTAATGTGTTAACACAGAGTGCTAATTGGTTTTACAAAGCCTCAATCTGATTTGAATGAATAGTTAAAAAAAAATTAAATAATTTTAAATACTCTTGATTTTTTTTTAAATGCATGCTTAGAAAAGAAGACTTCACAGAGAGAATGAGATGGGGGAGGAGCAGGGGGAAGAAGTGGGAAAGGTAGAATGAACATCAAAAACAATCCCTAATAAAGGAAAGAGAGAGATCAATGGTAGCTGAAGGAAAGAGAGAAAAGGAAAAACAGAGTGCAAATACCACAGAAAATGATTAATTATTAAAAAGGACAGAGAGAGAAGAGGAAAAGTAAAGAGAAGCCAGTGGGTGTAAGAAGTTAATAACACACTTTTTACAAATGTGTTAAATAACAAGTAGACAATATGTTGCAGTTAATGTTCTCGATAAACAACACATAATCTTTACACTGCAGGAGCTGCTGCTTTAGGAGGCTTGTATCACAAGTCGCTTTCCCCTCCTCCCGTCCACTTGGCATTTAGATGTCTGGTAGACTTTTTCAAACCAGGGTGGGAATGTTTGGTTTAATAATGCAAATTATGGTAGTATGCTTTTGTATTTATCTATCCTGCATTGATCACCAATGTGTTTTACAATTATAACCACATCACAGTACAAAACCAGTTGGCTAACCCTTCTTTTCTTTTATAATGTTGAGTGAGTTTTCTCACTACTTGGTGTATTTGATTGACTAAGAACTGTTTGGAATAATCACTAGAGCAAACCAGTTTTATATAAATGCTTTCTTCTTATCCTGTTCCAGTCTGTCAGTCTGAAAAATCAGATAACTATATTTTGTAAAATAAAATCTTGTAGATAAAACATGGTGATAAAAATCTTCACTTTTTTCATTGAGTTTTGCAACATTACTGCTCACTTGAATGTGGTACTACAGTAAATATTCATGCTAAAAATAAGTTGTATGAGCCAATCTTAAAGTCTCTAACAGATGCATATTAAATTTGTTGTTGTAGGGACATCTCAAGTGAGAGAACTTATTTTTTCCCCCAGAATGCCCCAAAATGTTTCTTAGGATAAACCAGGTGGTTAGTATAGACCAGTGGTTCTCAAACTTTTGTATTGGTGATCCCTTTCACACAGCAAGCTTCTGAGTGCAAACCCCCTTATAAATTAAAAACAAAATTTTAAAAATATTTAACGCAGTTATAAAAGTGGGGTTTGGGGGTAGAAACTGACAGCTTACGACCCCCACATCATAACCCTGTGACCCTCTAAGGTTTCATAACCCCCAGTTTGAAAACCCCTGGTATAGATTCTTTTCCAAGTTCAGGAAAGTTTAAAAATACAATAGTGGTCCTGAATAGGTTCTCTTAATCACTTATCAGTACAATCTGAGCAGAGGCGTCATTTGCTATGTGATGGGGGGCAGTTGGTTTGGCCCTCTGCCCAGACTTGCCATAGCTCCTCACCAACTAGCACTATGGTGTCTCCCCTGGACCTGCGGGGGCATTGGGTCAGGCTGGGGCTTCTACTGACTGCATTGTCAGCACTGCTTCTCAGGTGGCAACCTGTGCCAAAGCTGAGTCTGGAGCAAATCAGGCTCAATACCTGCCCTCAGCCAGCTGTCAGTGAGGACACCCTCCCCATCTCCTCCCCCGCCCCTTGGATGGGACTGGCCGAATAACCCCTCACAAGCAACTGTGGCCTCAGCAGGAAGTGGAAATGGGGATGCTGATACAACTTTGCATGCCGCCTCAATCCCCACAGAATTTTTCTGAACTGTTGCCCAGAATCTGAGGGTTTCAGCCTGTAAACATTTACTTCTGTGGGTAGTCCAGCTGAGGTAAATGGGACTACATGCTTGAGTAAAAAATTTGCAGGATTGGTCCCTTGCTGAATCTTCAAGAGCTAAGTTAAGTGCCTAATGTGACAGTCAAAGCTTAAATCTTGTAGCTATTCTAGAATATTGAAAAGTTGGCGTGCAGTAAAGTAGATCTGGAAGTTATAGAGGAAAGCTGATGAGGGCTCTGAGCACTCTGTGTGAAACCCAGTCAAGGTCTGGGGAGAGTCATGTAACAGCAACTGACTTCAGAGGAAGTCTCATTAGTCCTATTCCTGTTGGAGGATGTTGGCTGTGATGAGGGCAGGGGGAGGCATCCAATAGTGACCCAGAAGCTCCCCAGGTTACTTCAGTGAGTGTATCCCTTTCTAACCTTTTCATGTGCTCCTGGGTTTACTACTGCCAGATTTACCAGGTACACGGTTACATTATAAGGTTGATTTCATTATTCAGCATAACTGCAGGAGTGGAGGACTAGTAGCTAATATAAAGTGTGAACAAGTATTTTGAATTGCTTTTATAAGCTGCTTAAATACAAGATGTTTGTTCTGTCAGCAGTAGAAAAATAGTATTTCTATGAAAAATATACTGCGATATATTTATTAGTCACTGAAAATTAAGTATTTTTTCAATATCTTAGGTTTTGCTATTGGCATGCCTGTCTGTGAATTTGATATGGTTAAGGATCCAGAAGTACAGGACTTCAGAAGAAATATTCTTAATGTTTGTAAAGAAGCAGTGGATCTTCGAGATGTGAATGCACCCCATAGTAGAGCATTATATGTCTGTCCACCAAATGTTGAATCTTCACCTGAACTGCCCAAGCACATATACAGTAAACTAGATAAAGGTATAACAAATGTTTGCTCTAACAACTTAATGGTACTTATTTCTATTAACAAAAATTTCAGTTAGTACAATTCATGATGGCAGACAAGTGAATCATTATTTATGTAGTATATTTAATACACTGCGGCAACATCTTACAGTTTGGTTACACGCTTTGTCTTCAGTCAGGATAACCTGCATAGTAGGAGTTGAACTCAAAAAAAAAAAAAAAGTGTCACATAGTTCAATTTTCTATATTCTAGGAAAACTCTTTTACAGCTTGAGTTATCCAGTTATTGCACTGATTGATGCAACTGTTTCAGTGATTATGTGACAGCGTGGACTGATTTGCCAGCTGCTGTTAGCATTTTTGTCTGAGTTCAGAAGTGTCTCTAATAATATTTAGAACATGTAGAATTAAATGATTTTGGAAACATAAAACTATCTTTTAGTCCTTAGTTACAGAATAGTCATATTGTTGGTGGAAAAAGATTGGCTGAATAAGTACTAGTTGTTTAGAAATAGTTTTGTGATTAAATGACAGTTTGAATGTACATGGACAGTAAGACCAGAATGGCTTTTTCGGAAGTCAATGTAAGTAGAGTCCACTGAGCACCTTTTGTAGAAGGTTCTCTGCACTTTGGGCTATGAACTGCGCCTGCATGTTCTTTCAGTAGGGATTATGACAAGCAATTCCAAGTCTGACCAGTTTCTTTAGAAGACTGTGTATGGACAATAATAGAATCTGATGTTGTTTCACATTATTCCAGGGCAAATAATAGTGGTGATATGGGTAATAGTGTCCCCGAACAATGACAAGCAGAAATATACCTTAAAAATCAACCATGACTGTGTTCCTGAGCAAGTTATTGCTGAAGCAATCAGGAAAAAAACACGAAGTATGTTGCTGTCATCTGAACAACTAAAACTCTGCGTTTTAGAGTACCAGGGCAAGTATATTTTAAAAGTGTGCGGCTGTGATGAATACTTGCTCGAAAAATATCCTCTGAGCCAGTATAAGGTGAGTTACTTGTTGTAAATTAATGGATTTATTTAAAAATACACTAGAAGAATTGAAATTGGGAGTGCAGTAAGAGAATGATGTATTAAGATTCTGTGACGGACTCTTGTTTCGTTTCTTAAACTAATTCAGAAGGCAGAAAATGAAAATTCATAAGATTAGCCAACTAGCTTAAATTTTTGTGCAGTTGAGTTTACTGTGTACAGATAATTGCAGTATAAATAAAAATGCAACAGAAGTGCTCAGCTTTGGCCTACCCAGGCTCCCATTGAAGTCAGTGGGAATTTATTCTAATCAAGTAAAGGTCAGCGCTGACCACTTTTGGAAATACCACCCTAAATTTCTGAGAGAAAGTGCTAAATTACAAAATAGACATTACTACTTTAAATGACATTTTTATTTAGAAATAGATATTTGAACTCCTGTTTGCTTTGTGGTAATTGAAATAGCAATAAGGAGTATCGCTCCACTGCAGAAATTATAGCTAAGTCGTTTTTAATTTTTCTTTGTCCCTGAGTTTTTTGTTTGTTTTTTTTTCCCCTCCCAGCCTTGTGGTTTTTTGTCTTAAGTAATATCCATCACTTTGACAGGGAACTACTGGATGGAAGAGTGGGTGAACAGCTCCGTCTGGAGCAACATCAGTGTTACTCAATAGACCTGGTGACAGAGACTGAGTTGTGTTGCTTTCTCTTTAGAGACTGTACCACTATTGTATCAAGACACCTCCAGCCCTTTACCGCTAGCTGGAAACATGGAATTCAGATAGAATGTGCTACTGCTGCAAACAATGATTATTTTTGTCTTAAAATTTGTATATCCTGCTGCCTGTTTGGTCATGTGCAACAAGCTAGTTAAAAACATTGGTGTTGTAACTGAAAACAATGTAAAGGGATGCTATAAAGATAAATGCTACAAGAGCTCATTAAATGTAATTTTCTTAGCCTTTTGGATTTTATATATGCTTTCCTTTAATATTTTTAAGCATTAATTACAAAGAAAATACAGCAAAACAATCTTTTTTTTTTTCCTTCTTCTTCTTCCAACTATTGCAGTACATAAGAAGTTGTATAATGCTTGGCCGAATGCCCAACCTGATGCTGATGGCTAAGGAAAGCCTTTATACCCAGCTGCCACTGGATACCTTTACAATGCCATCTTATTCCAGACGGATCTCTACAGCTACACCATACATGAATGGCGAAGCTTCAGCCAAATCTCTCTGGGCCATAAACAGTGCTCTCAGGATAAGAATTCTTTGTGCCACCTATGTAAATGTAAACATTCGAGACATTGACAAGGTGAGTGAAATTCTGAATACATGGATGTTAAAATATTGCCTAGAATCAGAATGAAAACACTGAGCCACACTCACTGCAATAAGCCTCTCTAACAAAATTAGGGAATCAGCTGGTCAACAGTATATGTTGATACCAGCTACTAGTGTTAATTAGGGGCCTAATTCACACTTACGTCAATGGAAGCACTCCCACTGACCAGTGAGTGTTGGACAGGGCCTTGGAGCATACGGAGCACACACAAAACTAGCAAAGTTTATATTTTCAAAGCAAATTTTCTAACTAAAATTACATGATAGACTAGGGGTGAGCAAACTACGGCCCACGGGCCGGTTCTGGCCCACCAGCCGTTTTAAGCCAGCCCTCGAGCTCCCGCTGGAGAGCGGGGCCTGGAGCTTGCCCTGCTCCAGCACTCCATCTGGGGCACAGGGTTGGGGGCTGCTCCACGCGGCTTCCAGAAGCAGCGGCGTGGCCCCTCTCCGGTGCTCCAGCTGGGGAGCAGGGTCAGGGGCCACTCCACGCAGCTCCCAGAAGCAGAGGCATGCCCCCCCACACACGCTGCAATGGCCCCTCCAGCGCTCCAGTGGGAGCTGCAGGGGCAGTGCCTGTGCACAGAGCAGCATGCAGAGCCGTCTGGCTACGCCTCAGCATAGGAGCTGGAGGAGGGACATGCCACTGCTTCCGGGTGCCGCTTGAGGTAACTCCCGCCTGGAGTCTGCACCCCTGAACCTCTCTCCATGCCCCAACCCCCTACCTCAGCCCTGATCCCCCTCCCAACCTCCAAACCCCTCATTCCCAGCCCAGAGCACCCTCCTGAACCCCAAACTCCTCATCCCCAGTTCCACTCCAAAGCCCTCACCCCCAGCCAGAGCTCTCATCCCCCCTGCACCCCTCAGTCCCAGCGCAGAGCACCCTCCTACACCCCAAACTCCACACCCCCAGCCGAAGCCCTAACACCCTTACGCTACTCACCCCATGCCCCAGTCCGGAGCCACCTCCCACACCCTGCACTCCTCATTTCTGGTCCCACCCCGGAGCCCTCACCCCCAACAGAGCCCTCACCCCAACCCCAATTTTGTGAGCATTCGTGGCCCGCCATACAATTTCTATTCACAGATGTGGTCCTCGGGCCAAAAAGTTTGCCCACCCCTGTGATAGGCCATCATAATTTTTTCCTTGTTTGGTTAAGCTGCAGTGTATTTGAAAAGGCCATATAAACTCTTCTTTAAAAAACAAAACAAAATTGAAGGTATCTTCCAGAAGTTGAAAATGGTGTGCACACACACGGCTCCCAATGCCATCTTTTTTTCTTTTGACGAACATAGAAGTCAGTATATAAATTCAGGCCCATGCTTTCAAACTTGGCTGCCTAAAATACCTAAATCTTTCTTTGTGTATCCAAATACGTTACCTGATTTTTTCAGAGTTATTTAGCACCTTCAGCTGACATTGATTTCAGTGGGTACTAGGGATTACATGACATAGTAGAAAATTAGGCCAATTGTTTTAGACACCCAAATCTGAGAATTTTGGTCTTATTCATTTAATAAGAAGCATGATAAAACTTCTGAATTTTTCCCTTTTACATATTACTGTAACTTACAATCTGTGAAACCCAAAGCACTGAGGTTCTGAGTTGAATGCTGAGCAATTTGTAGTATCAGGTCTTAATTTGGTGATTCATCTAAAATAAACTGGGGGAGAAGCAGGAAAAATGTAAGTAAGGATTTTTCTTGTGTATCTTAAAATAACAAATACTATGCTTAAAGAGCCATTACTGTAAGAACTGGGACAAGTTTTTGTTTGAACAGTGCTGTGGACAAGTTTGCTACCCTTACTTGAAAGAAAGAGAGAAAAAACAAGGGGGATAATTGCATTCAGCATAAACTGTTACCATCCTAGTTCTTTTCTGTGCTTGGAAGTTGCCCAGTTTATCCTTCCATCTCCATGGCTTGCCCTGGTAATCAAGGATAAATTCCAGTTGTGTTGTTACTTAAAGTCATTATTTGAAATGCAGTCATAATTAACTTTGAAATGGTGATGCAGAGGTAGTGAACTAAAATTTTGTACTAGAAGCACAGTAAGAATACTTTATGCCATATAGCTTTTTCTCAAATTGATAGAAATTAGTGTGTGACATATGGTTCTAATCAGCATCTAATAGCAATGGTGTTTACAGTAATACTTTTGTTCAGACCTGGGTCTAGTATTCAAATGGACTATAACAGGTGCTAATGCTTAAACATGTTATTTTCAGATCTATGTCCGAACTGGTATCTACCATGGAGGAGAACCATTATGTGACAATGTGAATACTCAAAGGGTACCTTGTTCCAATCCCAGGTAAATAATGCTACTGTAACAATTTGGGGAAATCTGATTTCCAGAGCTTTGTAAAGCAGAATTAGATTCTGTCCGTACCAATTTTTACCATCAAGCAGTTTCCCTAGCTGGGAAGCAGATAAGATAGTAGGCACCACTGAGAGAAAAAAGCAGCCTTATTTTCTAAAAGGATGTACTGAAAATAATTTATCCTAAACAAAAAACATTCTTATTTAACATGTATGTAGCTGTCTAAGAATTATAAATAATCACTGGAGTTTTCCTTTTAAATTGATCACTCCTTTCCATTTACAGATTTGTTTAATTGGATTAATTTAGGATTTGCAGATCTTCATTTTGGCTTGTAAAATGTTATGTAAAAGCAGCAACCTTTTACTCAACAGGTCTGTTCTCTATGTGTATTAAGAGTTTTGTCTGTGACCCAAAAATTTGCTACATTTCCCCTTTTTGTTTTACAATACAGAACCAGCGTAGCTACTAGAAATTGAACTAGATTCCGTTCTGGCTTGTGACTTGTTAGCAAAGCTCCAACTGCAAGTTCAAATTCTGCTTGTAACATGCAACAGTTCTGTTCAGCAGGGTTGCACAAGTATTTGCCCTGCAGAATCTATCACAATGACAAAAAGACAAACATAGCTTGACTTTCAGATCCTAAGATGTGTTTGCAGAGCTGGCTGCTTCACATATTGTCTTCTACCACTTGTTCTGTTGATCTCTCAGTAGAATCTGGGTACATGACTGAGGTTCCTAGGCAATATCACAACACAAACAATCTGGGAAATTTTTTTTTAGTGAGTGAGGCATGATAAATAGGGAACCTCAGAATGCAGTTTTATAGAATCACTTTTCAAAATAAAACCACACTTTAAGTGGCCACCTTTTTCACTATCATCATGTTGGATTGTGATTAATCGGATTTGTTAATATCATCAACGTCCACCAACCCAACACAAGCCACTAGGGAGGGGAAAATGCTGTTAGGGCTTCAGGGCAACTGGAAGTCTGGAATTAGGATGCTCCTGAAATACGGCAGGACAGGGAATAGAAAGAGCTTTAAAAAAATCTAGGAATAGATACTGTTAGAGAAAAGAGTTTTGTAAGCAAGAAGAGAAGTGCATAAATAAAAATACATAGGAAAAGGTGGAATTGACATACAGTGTGGCCCATGTAAAGAAGAGCTACTTGGCAAAGAGAAGATCGGAGAGCAGTTTGCTAGAATGGAAGTTTATTAATTTGACAACCTAAATAGATTGGATCTACCTTGATTTGTGTCTAAAAATGAAACGTGGAAATTCAAATGATGGTGATGTAAATACAAAATGTGTGTGGTACAAATGTATGCCAGTGAATTTAAAACAAAGGTCTTAATCTCCAAAAAGTGCTCTGCAGTTTCTCCTATGCTCGCTCTCTGGCTCTAATGATAGTTGTGGGGCCTCAGTATCTGCCTGGATCAGACCCAGAGTGTATTCAAAAATAATTCCAAATTCACATTTTCTGTCTGATTGACCTTGCATGTCTTTAGAAAAGTTTATTAGTTGGGACTTAAATTTTGCTTGCAAACACTACTGCTCTCCAAGGGAATGAATAGATATTATATAATTAACAAGTCTAACAGAATATATGGTTATTGAAAAATAATTTCTCTCTTCCAGTAGCTGTGGTTCAGTTTATCTGCAGTGTTAATATAGTGTAGGGATGTTTGGGGAGGAAGTCTCTTTAGGGAAAGAATGATGAAAGGTGTTAGTCCAGAACATTATCATATTCATTAAAGTTTCTCCGTTCTTTGACTTCGGCCACTGACTCTTCTCCAAAGCTCTTGAGGCTGCAAGATAGCCATTTCCACCCTGTATTGTAACTTCAGGGGAAGGAACTTTCAGGAAAAGTTGCCCCTCCATATCCGTAGTCTTCTGGTAGCAGGTACTAGTAGCCAACAACAGGGATTGCGGCTGTATCAGGGTTATGAGTTCTGTAGTGACTGCAGCATGAATTCACTTAAAAGGAATCTTTTCAATCATGCTGTACTTTAGCTCCCTACTATGTAAGAGGCTGTGTGCACTTTTGTTTTTCTATCCCTGAGAAGATCATGTGGATGGAAATGAAGGTGGCGCATACTGGCATCCACCGCCTCTGAAGTTTATGCTTACCATAAGCTTCACGACAGGCCACCCTTTTCTCTTGGTGGAGGGTTATATTACTTGATATAGCTCATTTGCATTCCAGAATCTGCATCCATATCCCTTTTGCATTAGTCTCTTGCAGGGGAGCTTCATCCACCCAAGACAAGAAACCAAACATAGTAGCAAACTGGTTCAGGAGAACCAGACAGTGAATTGACTATAAACAGACTGGCCTAGTTTCACTATCCATACTGAATAAACAATACAAATGGTAAAAAATAATCTGTGTCCTACATATTGTTAATAGGAAAATGAATTATCTTGTTAGCCTTGGTTCAACTCTCCCATTCACCAAAAGAGCTGTTGATGTGGAAATTCACCAAGCACTGTTCTCTCTGATCTCTCTGTTGCTGAGTTCCCCCTCTCAGATCATCACTTGGTCTTTTTCAGTAGTGCTTATTGGCACACTCCCCCTCGTACATGTGTGCCTGTCACTTGACCTTTCCATATTTTGAATGGAAAGATTCTATTAGAATTCTTTTGAGGGGGTCAACAAGCATGTGGGCAAGCGTGATCCAGTGCATATAGTGTACTTGGACTTTCAGAAAGCCTTTGACAAGGTCCCTCACCAAAGGCTCTTAAGCAAAGTAAACAGTCATGGGATAAGAGGGAAGGTTCTCTCATGGATCAGTAACTGGTAAAAAGATAGGAAACAAAGGGTCAGTTTTCACAATGCAGAGAGGTAAATGGTGGTGTCCCTCAAGAGTTTATCCGGGGGCCAGTGCTGTTCAACATATTCATCAATGATCTGGAAAAAAGGGTAAACAGTGAAGTAGAAAACTTTGCAGACGATACAAAATTACTCAAGATAGTTATGTCCAAAGCAGGCGTTGAAGAATTAAAAAAGGATTTCACAAAACTGGGTAACTGGGCAGCAAAATGGCAGATGATATTCAGTGTTGATAGATGCAAAGTAATACATGCTGGAAAACATAATCCCAACTCTACATACAAACTGATGGGGTCTAAATTAGCTGTTATCACTCAAGAAAGAGATCTTGGAGTCGTGGATAGTTCTCTGCAAACATCTGCTTAATGTGCAGCTGCAGTCAAAAAAGCTAACAATGTTAGGAACAATTAGGAAAGGGTTAGATAATAAGACAGAAAATATCATAATGCCACTATATAAAGTCATGGTACGCCCACACTTTAAATACTGCATGCAGTTTTGGTTGCCCCATCTCAAAAAAAGATATATTAGAAATGGAGAATGTACAGAGAAGGGCAACAAAAATGATTAGGGGTATGTGAAAGCTTCCATATGAGGAGAGAAAAAGACTGGGACTGTTCAGCTTGGAAAAAGAGACGACCGAGTGGGGATAGGCGAGACGTCTATAAAATCATGAATGGTGTGGAGGACATGAATAAGGGGGTGTTATTTGTCCCGTTAAGTAACACAAGAACCAGGGGTTGCGCAATGAAATTAAAAGGTAGCAAGTTTAAAACAAAGAAAAGGAAGCACTTCTTCACACAGTGCACTTTGGAACTTGTTGCCAGAAGATGTTATGAAGGCCAAACTAGGTTCAAAAAGGAATAGATAAGTTCATGGAGGATAGGTCTATCAATGGCTATTAACCAAAATGATCAGGGATGCAATCCCATGCTCTTAGTGTCCCTAAGCCTCCGGCTTCCAGGAGCTGGGACTGGATGACAGGGGATGGATCACTCAATAATTGACCTGTTCTGTTCACGCCTGCTGAAGCATCTGGCACCAGCTTCTGTCAGAAGACAGAATACTGGCCTAGATGGACCCTTGGTATGCCCCAGTATGGCCATTCTGGCATTTTTATTTTCAATCCAATGCTAACAACTTGTGTGCTTTCAGCCCTCTCTTCTGCTGTTATGGTGGTTGATTCTCTGTTTCTCACTCTCCTCTGCCCTTACTCTTTTGCTCCACCCTACCACCCTCCTCAGTCCTGGCTCACTCTCAATAGCTGCTTCCTCTGTTCCTGCTCTCATGCCATGGAGCATCTCTGGCAGAAATTCTGTGACCAGGCTGACCTTCCTCCACTACAGATTTGTTCTTTCCTTTCTGAGTTCTGCCATCTTCCTAGCTAAATAACTCTACTTCTCCAACTTATTTGCATCTCAGCTACTGCCTTATCTCCCTTTTCCCTTTTATTTCTAAGGTTATTGAACACATTGTTTACAATTGCTGTCTGGAGTTCCTCTCTTCTAGTTCCATCTTAGACCCTCTCCAGTCCAGCTTCTGCTTCTTGCTCTCAATTGAAACTGCTCTTGCCAATGGCCTCTTCTGAGCCATATCTCAGAATTAGTACTCCCTCCTCCTCGGCCTGATAGTTGACCATTCTCTTTTTCTTGAAATCTTATCCTCCCTTAGCATCCATAACTGTTCTCTCCCTCTCCTAGTTCTCCTCCTAACTCTCTCATTGTTCCTTCAGCATGTCCTTTGGAGGATCTTCATCATGCCATCTCCTAATTTTTGGAGGGATTCTGCAGGGCTCTGTCCCTGGTCCCCTCTCATCTCCCTCTGCACCTCTTTCTCTGGGTAGTCTCCACAAACACAAATTCTACTCTATGGGGTCAACTCACAGATCTACCTCTCTACTCCAGTCTCCTTCTGTCCAAACTAATATCTTAGCATATCTCTCTGAAATCTCATTGTGGCTGTCTTGCTTCAGCTCAGGTGCAACATGGCTAGAAGAGAGCTTTTTATCTTTCCCTTGAAGGCCTCCTAGCTGCCTCCTTTCTCTTTCCCGTGGACAACCCCACTTGCTTGCCTGTTGCTCATGCTCATAATCTGGTGTTATCTTTGACTTGGACCTCTCTCTAGATCCTCACATCCAACCTACATCAAAGTCTTGTTGATTCTTTCTGCATGACCATTCCAAGATATGACTTTTCTCATCCATTCACACAACTAAAACTCTTGTCCAGCCTTTCATCAACACATGTCTCAAATACTGCAATATCCTTTTCTTTGGCCTTAGTTAATTCAGTCTTCCCGTTCAGAATGCTGCTGCAAAAATCATTTTCGTAGCCTGTCGCTTTGACCATGTCACCCCTTTCTTTATGGCCCTCCACTGACTTCCTCCTTCTCTCTTGTATCAAACCTGTTACTTGTCTTCACTTTCAGGGCCCCTTGCAGCCTGCGCTACTATCATCTCTCATTCACTACCAAGATGTCAACTCTTGCCTCTGATTGATCAATGATGACAGCATCCATCCTCTACTTGTTTTCAAACACCTTTGTGCTTTCTCCAATGCTGCCCCTCACACATTAGAGGAGTTCCCAGTAAATAGTTGCAAAGCTACATCAATATCCTCCTTCAAACTCTCTCCTTCTCTGTGATGGCGCCAAAAAAACTGGACAAAAACTAGGCCACTGGTGCACAGAGGCCACAGCCTGGCATTCTGACCACTGTTGTCTCATTCTGTCCTTATATTCCCCCATCTATCTGTAGCCATCTGTTTTGTCTTGTTTTAAACAAGCTGTTTGTGGAAGGAACTGTCCTTTTGTTCTGTTTGTACAGCACTTGGCACAGTGGGTTCTTGACCCAGGACTAAGGCTCCTAGGCGCTATGATAATACAGGTAATACAAGAATGGGGAGCCACCAAATGAAATTAATAGGCAGCAGATTTAAAACAAAAGGAAGTATTTTTTCACACAACGCGCAGTCAAGCTGCGGAACTCCTTGCCAGAGGATGTTTTGAAGGCAAAGACTATAACAGGGTTCAGAAAAGAACTAGATAAATTTATGGAGGTTAGGTCTGTCAATGGCTATTAGCCAGGATGGGCAAGGATGATGTCCCTAGCCTCTGTTTCCCAGTAGCTGGGTATGGGTGACGGGATGGATCACTTGATGATTACCTGTTCTTTTCATTCCCTTGGGGCACCTGGCATTGGCCACTGTCAGAAGACAGGATACTGGACTAAATGGACCTTTGGTCTGACCCAGTTCGACCATTCTTATGTTCTTAAATAATCAATATCGGTCTCCCTTTAAGCAGAATCCAAAGAGTAAGGTCTATGTAGGGCTAAGGAAGCACTATTGATACATTTGCAATTTTTAAGCCCTTAATGTTTGCTTTTAAAATGCTGCTTTTTAGCATTTTGTGTTAGCTTTTCAGTTCTTCCATGAGCATAGTCCATTTTTAAAGGCTGGTGCCCTCTTCCAACAGAGGAAATCTAACTAGGCAACCCAACAAAGAAAATATAATTATGCATCTTTGCTTTTGTAGGGTAATAGCCAGACATATCAGTTGATATATTCAACATGTTTTAAGAAGTCTATAACAATAATAATGACAGTACTTGGTAGTCCTGTAGAGCCAAATTTTGCTCTTTGGCACCCAAGTGTAAATTTGAAGCAACTCCATTAACTTCAGTGGAGTAACCCCAGAATTAGCAGAGAGCAGAGTTTTTAGCAGAAAGCAGATTATGTGCCCATTTATTATTATATGGAGGTTAAAAGGTGATGAAACTCCAGAAATTGCCTTCATGTGCAGTGTGTGTAATGCTGGGGAGCTATTGAGATGAAAACCCCGACGGTCACTTACGGAAGACTGTGTAAAATTTCAATTCCACTGCTCTGTAAAATGGAGTATTTGAAGAAAACTTTTCTCTTTCGTAAACTATCTTTATCTTTACAGCCTTATTTTATTAGTTACAATGCAGTAATTGAAACAGGTTGCACTCACTGTGCTTCAGGCTTCTCTATGACTTTCATTACCTAACACATATCCTGTACTAAATTCAAGTATTCTTCTCCAGTGTTAATTGTTTCCTGTGAGGTTTACTAGTGTACAATTCAACAGAACCATAATTAATACAGCTATGTAAATATTTGGAAAGTATCCATTAGCTAGCTAAGAAATTATTCTTTCTTAGTACACTGTTGTACAGGAAGTATTGCTCTAGATCAGTGATTTTCAACCTTTTTTCATTTGCGGACCCTTAAAAAATTTCAAATGGAGAGGCATAGTCTTAGACATAGTCTGCAGCCTCCCAAGGATCCACAGACCACAGGTTGAAAACCACTGCTGTAGATTGTTGGCATTTAGTAAATACAAATACCAAATTTGTTGCAAAACTTATCTTTAAGAAAAAAACACAGTATTTTATCATACCTGGGGAAAAGGAAGTGTACATCAGGGAGAAGAGAGATGAGACACTGGTTTTTACTAAATGTAAAACTGACCAGTGGTGTGTGACAGTTTTTCATTCAATTACTTCCTCTTAGGATTTATATCCTCAGAATTTAATTTTCTTTTCTTCCACTTGTCTGTGGCGGTACTTCCTCTACACCTTTCAGGGGGTTTTCTTCAGAGAGCGTCTGTTTACATATTAGTAAGGCTACATTTTAGTCATGGGTATTTTCAGTAAAAGTCACAGACAGGTCACAGGCAGTAAACGAAAATTCACGGCCTGTGACTTGTCCATGACTTTTACTAAAATACCAGTGAATAAAACTTGCGGGGGGTTGCTGCCTGGGGGCCCTGCAGGTGCTGGGGGAGGGCAGCCTGGCTGCTTGGGGGTGGTCCGAGACCCCCCCCTGGTGTTGGGTGGGCGTAGGTGGCGGTGTACAGCTCGGGACCCCCGCTATTGTTGGGGGCGGGAGGAGGTTGGCAGGGCCGCAGGCTCCCTACCTAGCTGCATGCCTTTCCCCCCACTCCCCAGCAGCAGCAGTAGTAGCAGAAGAGTTTGGGCGTGGGAGGGGACAGGGGGTTGAGGCACGAGACGGGATGAGGTGGGCTCTGGGTGGCGTTTACCTGGGGGGCTCCCTGGAAGTGGGCAACGTCCCCCTTGCTCAGCTGCTAGGCGGAGGCGTGGCCAGGCAGGTCTGCAGGCATGGCTCCCGCAGCTCCCATTGGCCGCAGTTCCTGGCCAACGGGAGCTGCGAAGCTAGTGCTCTGGATGGAGGCAGCATGCAGAGCTGCCAAGCCAGGCCTCTGCCTAGCAGCTGAGCAAGGGGGATGTCACCGCTTCCGAGGGGCCCCCCACGTAAGCACCCCTGCCCGCTCCCAGACCCAAACTCTGCTGCTGGCAGGGGCCCGAGACTGTCTCAGCAGTGGCCAGTGCATCTGGCGCAAAAGCTGCTTGAGCTGTCCCTGAGCCAGGCACACCGGCCGCTGCAGAAGTCACGGAGGTCATAGAAAGTCACGGAATCCGTGACCTCCATGACAAACCCGCAGCCTTAAATATTAGTTACATCATGTTCTGACGTGCTTAAATTTTTTTGCTCGACTTAAGCCTACTAAAGTGCTTAAAAGTGCGTGGCTCTATATTGTAATGTAACTATAAATATGGTATTGTTTGTCTCCCAATGATCCCAATACTGAGTTTACAAGTAGAAACATGCATTTTCTACTAACTAGCTCTTGCAACTCAAACTGCGCTCTGAGAGTCAAGCCAACTTCTTTACTTTGTACGCATCTTCATGAATAGTTAAAGATTTGCAGGCCAGATTAAACCCTCAATAACAGCCATGCAAACCCATGTTGTCAGACTAGGCCTACATTGACAATTACAGTCAGGGAGTCTGCGCAAATGTTGATTGAATGTGGTAAACAATTCTGTTGATGGTGCCCAGAAAGGAATAAAAATCCATCTCACTTTCTCTGAATGACATTGGTTCTGCAGGGCTAACCAGAGTAAAAAGCAGTAAGGACTTCGGTGACTAAAAGCAGTAGATGTGGATGAATACATGCAGGTAGCTGATCTGCTCAGTCAGAAAGTGCTATTTTGATGATGTTGCTTTTCTAGAGTAGAAATATGTATTTAATATCCTTGGAAGAGGAACACTCTGATTTTTCCATATCATTTTGTGTCTATTTACTAACTAAAGTGTACTGAGTTTTATTTGCTTTAATGTGGTTTTTATTTTACTTTTAAAATCCCACAGATGGAATGAATGGCTGTCGTATGACATGTACATTCCTGATCTCCCACGTGCTGCTCGGCTTTGCCTTTCCATCTGCTCTGTTAAGGGTAGAAAGGGTGCTAAGGAGGTAAAATATTTAATAATTTTAATAGTTCTAACGTGTTATAAGAGAAAACTCCAGGCAGCCAAGTTTGGGAAGAACAGTTGGCCAAAACTTGAATAGAAGTTGGTCTTACCAAAATCTTCTATTTTCTTGAATTTTTATTTGATTAAAATATCTAAGATGTATAGAAACTTCTCTTAACTTTATTGATTGACTACAAATTAATTTTTTTGTAACCTGATATATTTGTTGTATATTATCCATGCAGCACTAGTTGTGGTCTGTATAGTTGAACAGAAAGGGACAGGCCAAAATTTTCAAATGTGGGTGCCTAAAGTTAGGTTCCTGAAGCCATTCTTAGGCACCTAAAAAACAGTGTGTGTGAAGGTGCTGAGCACTTGCATTTCCTTTTGACCTAAATGGGAGTTGGGGTTGCTAAGCAATTAAAAAAAAATCAGCAAGCTTTACTGATGTGCCTAAAATGTGGGTTTTGGATCCTAACTTTAAGGCGAAGGTTTCTAACCATCAGAGGAGTGACGTTCTGGAACAGCCTTCCAAGGGAAGCAGTGGGGGCAAAAGACATATCTGGCTTCAAGACTAAGCTTGATAAGTTTATGGAGGGGAAAGTATGATGGGATAGCCTAATTTTGGCAATTAATTGATCTTTGACTATTAGCGGTAAATATGCCCAATGGCCTGTGATGGGATGTTATAGGGGGTGGGATCTGAGTTACTACAGAGAATTCTTTCCTGGGTGTCTGGCTGGTGAGTCTTGCCCACATGCTCAGGGTTTAGCTGATCACCATATTTGGGGTCGGGAAGGAATTTTCCTCCAGGGCAGATTGGCAGAGGCCCTGGGGGTTTTTCGCCTTTGTAGCGTGGGGCATGTGTCACTTGCTGGAGGATTATCTGCACCTTGAAGTCTTTAAACCATGATTTGAGGACTTCGATAGCTCAGACATAGGTTAGGGGTTTGTTACAGGAGTGGGTGGGTGAGATTTTGTGGCCTGCATTGTGCCGGCGGTCAGACTAGACGATCATAATGGTCCCTTCTGACCTTAAAGTCCATGATTCTGATACATCCAGGCTCAAAAACTTTGGTCGTGTGTGTGTTCTGATGTACTGTCCAATTTTTATTTGTTAGTTTGTTTGTGAGTGTGTAAGACTTACTTACTTACTTGAGGAAAAAATCCTAGCAGGTAGCTTTAACTCTTTAGATTGTGTTCTTTGAAATGATTATCCCAGCAGCTGACAAGACAGAGGTTTGAAGTCTCACAGGGAAAATATGCTACAACTTTCATAATTTGCTCTCTGCTAACCTACATATTTGTTAATCCATGCTTTCACACAGACTGTCTCTCCCCATTTGACAGTAAGGGTTTAATAGCAGAGACATAGTGCTGTAATGATGTCTCATGACAAATCTTGTAATATGTTCTGTAATATATTGTGTAAATTAAGTATTATCAAAAATTAAAACTAGATTTGAGAAAATGAAAAGAGTACAACTTGCAATGTAATTCTTGTCTTTTAATTATTTGCTTCTCTCTTTTTGCTAACTTAAAAAATTAATTATGGTAATACATTATTTATTCTTAATAGCAAGGTTCTACTATGCTATTTTCCTGAATCCAGCTGAAACCTGATATCCATACAAGATTGCCTGAAAAAAGTATTGTGAAATATGATTCAACATGCATGCACATGACTTTCATGCGCATGTATTGTTATTTTCTTGGTTAGAAAACTTAGAAATCAAGAAACCAAGCTAGTCAAAAATGTAGGAAAAATAGTGGCTCTTAACTATACTGGCTTTCATTTTGATAAATTGTATTATTTCTGGCTTCCCATAGTGTCAATGCACTACAATACAAATAGATTCAATATGTGTAATGACCCAAAACACTATTTCCCTAAGGGTATGTCTACACTACGGAATAAGGTCGAATTTGTAGAAGTCGTTATTTTAGAAATCGGTTTTATATATTCGAGTGTGTGTGTCCCCACAGAAAATGCTCTAAGTGCATTAACTTGGCGGAGTGCTTCCACAGTACCAAGGCTAGAGTCGACTTCTGGAGCGTTGCACTGTGGATAGCTATCCCACAGTTCCCGCAGTCTCCGCTGCCCATTGGAATTCTGGGTTGAGATCCCAATGCCTGATGGGGCTAAAACATTGTCGCGGGTGGTTCTGGGTACATATCGTCAGGCCCCCCTTCCCTCCCTCCCTCCGTGAAAGCAAGGGCAGAGAATCGTTTTGTGCCTTTTTTCCTGAGTTACCTGTGCAGACGCCATACCACGGCAAGCATGGAGCCCGCTCAGGTAACCGTCATCCTATGTCTCCTGGGTGCTGGCAGACGCGGTACGGCATTGCTACACAGTAGCAGCAACCCATTGCCTTCTGGCAGCAGACGGTGCAGTACGACTGGTAGCCATTCTCATCGTGTCCGAGGTGCTCCTGGCCACGTCGGCTGGGAGCGCCTGGGCAGACATGGGCGCAGGGACTAAATTTGGAGTGACTTGACCAGGTCATTCTCTTTAGTCCTGCAGTCAGTCCTATTGAACCATCTTATGGTGAGCAGGCAGGCGATACGGATTGCTAGCAGTCATACTGTACCATCTTCTGCCGGGCAGGCAAGAGATGAGGACGGCTAGCAGTCGTACTGTACCATTTTCTGCCGAGCAGCCATGAGATGTGGATGGCATGCAGTCCTTCTTCACCGTCTGCTGCCAGCCAAAGATGTAAAAGATAGATGGAGTGGATCAAAACAAGAAATAGACCAGATTTGTTTTGTATTCATTTGCTTCCCCCTCTCCCCCGTCTAGGGGAATCATTCCTCTAGGTCACACTGCAGTCACTCACAGAGAAGGTGCAGCGAGGTAAATCTAGCCATGTATCAATCAGAGGCCAGGCTTACCTCCTTGTTCCAATAAGAACAATAACTTAGGTGCACCATTTCTTATTGGAACCCTCCGTGAAGTCCTGCCTGAAATACTCCTTGATGTAAAGACACCCCCTTTGTTGATTTTAGCTCCCTGAAGCCAACCCTGTAAGCGTGTCCTCCGTCGCCCCTCCTTCCGTCAGAGCAACGTCAGACAATCGTTCCGCGCCTTTTTTCTGTGCGGACGCCATACCAAGGCAAGCATGGAGGCCACTCAGCTCACTTTGGCAGTTAGGAGCACATTAAACACCACACGCATTATCCAGCAGTATATGCAGCACCAGAACCTGGCAAAGCGATACCGGGCGAGGAGGCGACGTCAACGCGATCACGTGAGTGATCAGGACATGGACACAGATTTCTCTGAAAGCAGGGGCCCTGCCAATGCATGCATCATGGTGCTAATGGGGCAGGTTCATGCTGTGGAATGCCGATTCTGGGCTCGGGAAACAAGCACAGACTGGTGGGACCGCATAGTGTTGCAGGTCTGGGACGATTCCCAGTGGCTGCAAAACTTTCGCATGCGTAAGGGCACTTTCATGGAACTTTGTGACTTGCTTTCCCCTGCCCTGAGGCGCATGAATATCAAGATGAGAGCAGCCCTCACAGTTGAGAAGCGAGTGGCGATAGCCCTGTGGAAGCTTGCAACGCCAGACAGCTACCAGTCAGTTGGGAATCAATTTGGAGTGGGCAAATCTACTGTTGGGGCTACTGTGATGCAAGTTGCCCACGCAATCAAAGATCTGCTGATATCAAGGGTAGTGACCCTGGGAAATGTGCAGGTCATAGTGGATGGCTTTGCTGCAATGGGATTCCCTAACTGTGGTGGGGCCATAGATGGAACCCATATCCCTATCTTGGCACCGGAGCACCAAGCCGCCGAGTACATAAACCACAAGGGGTACTTTTCAATAGTGCTGCAAGCTCTGGTGGATCACAAGGGACGTTTCACCAACATCAACGTGGGATGGCCGGGAAAGGTACATGACGCTCGCATCTTCAGGAACTCTGGTCTGTTTCAAAAGCTGCAGGAAGGGACTTCATTCCCAGACCAGAAAATAACTGTTGGGGATGTTGAAATGCCTATAGTTATCCTTGGGGACCCAGCCTACCCCTTAATGCCATGGCTCATGAAGCCGTACACAGGCAGCCTGGACAGTAGTCAGGAGCTGTTCAACTACAGGCTGAGCAAGTGCAGAATGGTAGTAGAGTGCGCATTTGGACGTTTAAAGGCGCGCTGGTGCAGTTTACTGACTCGCTTAGACCTCAGCGAAACCAGTATTCCCACTGTTATTGCTGCTTGCTGTGTGCTCCACAGTATCTGTGAGAGTAAGGGGGAGACGTTTATGGCGGGGTGGGAGGTTGAGGCAAATCGCCTGGCTGCTGGTTACGCGCAGCCAGACACCAGGGCGGTTAGAAGAGCACAGGAGGGCGTGGTATGCATCAGAGAAGCTTTGAAAACCAGTTTCATGATTGGCCAGGCTACGGTGTGAAAGTTCTGTTTGTTTCTCCTTGATGAAACCCCCCGCCCCTTGGTTCACTCTACTTCCCTGTAAGCTAGCCACCCTCCCCTCCTCCCTTCGATCACCACTTGCAGAGGCAATAAAGTCATTGTTGCTTCACATTCATGCATTCTTTATTCATTCATCACACAAATAGGGGGATGACTACCAAGGTAGCCCAGGAGGGGTGGTGGAGGAGGGAAGGAAAATGCCATACAGCACTTTAAAAGTTTACAACTTTAAAATTTATTAAATGCCAGCCTTCTTTTTTTTGGGCAATCCTCTGTGGCAGAGTGGCTGGTTGGCCGGTGGCCCTCCCACCGCGTTCTTGGGCGTCTGGGTGTGGAAGCTATGGAACTTGGGGAGGAGGGTGGTTGGTTACAGAGGGGCTGCAGTGGCAGTCTGTGCTCCAGCTGCCTTTGCTGCAGCTCAACCATACACTGGAGCATACTGGTTTGGTCCTCCAGCAGCCTCAGCATGGAATCCTGCCTCCTCTCATCACGCTGCCGCCACATTTGAGCTTCAGCCCTGTCTTTAGCCCGCCACTTACTCTCTTCAGCCCGCCACCTCTCCTCCCGGTCATTTTGTGCTTTCCTGCACTCTGACATTATTTGCCTCCACGCATTCGTCTGTGCTCTGTCAGTGTGGGAGGACAGCATGAGCTCGGAGAACATTTCATCGCGAGTGCGTTTTTTTTTCTTTCTAAGCTTCACCAGCCTCTGGGAAGGAGAAGATCCTGTGATCATTGAAACACATGCAGCTGGTGGAGGAAAAAAAAAGGGACAGCGGTATTTAAAAAGACACATTTTATAAAACAGTGGCTACACTCTTTCAGGGTAAACCTTGCTGTTAACATTACATACATAGCACATGTGCTTTCGTTACAAGGTCGCATTTTGCCTCCCCCCACCGCGTGGCTACCCCCTCAATCTTCCCCCCTCCCTGTGCCTAACAGCGGGGAACATTTCTGTTTAGACACAGGCAAACAGCCCAGCAGGAATGGCCTCCTCTGAGTGTCCCCTGAAGAAAAGCACTCTATTTCAACCAGGTGACCATGAATTATATCTCACTCTCCTGAGGATAACACAGAGAGATAAAGAACGGATGTTGTTTGAATGCCAGCAAACATACACTGCAATGCTTTGTTGTACAATGATTCCCGAGTACATGTTACTGGCCTGGAGTGGTAAAGTGTCCTACCATGAAGGACGCAATAAGGCTGCCCTCCCCAGAAACCTTTTGCAAAGGCTTTGGGAGTACATCCAGGAGAGCCACAAATGCCAGGGCAAAGTAATCCTTTCACATGCTTGCTTTTAAACCATGTATAGTATTTTAAAAGGTACACTCACCGGAGGTCCCTTCTCTGCCTGCTGGGTCCAGGAGGCAGCCTTGGGTGGGTTCGGGGGGTACTGGCTCCAGGTCCAGGGTGAGAAACAGTTCCTGACTGTCGGGAAAACCAGTTTCTCCGCTTGCTTGCTGTGAGCGATCTACAACCTCATCATCTTCTTCTTCTTCTTCGTCGTCCCCAAAACCTGCTTCCGTATTGCCTCCATCTCCATTGAAGGAGTCAAACAACACGGCTGGGGTAGTGGTGGCTGAACCCCCTAAAATGGCATGCAGCTCATCATAGAAGCGGCATGTTTGGGGCTCTGACCCGGAGCGGCCGTTCGCCTCTCTGGTTTTCTGGTAGGCTTGCCTCAGCTCCTTAAGTTTCACACGGCACTGCTTCGGGTCCCTGTTATGGCCTCTGTCCTTCATGCCCAGGGAGATTTTGACAAAGGTTTTGGCATTTCGAAAACTGGAACGGAGTTCTAATAGCACGGATTCCTCTCCCCATACAGCGATGAGATCCCGTACCTCCTGTTCGGTCCATGCTGGAGCTCTTTTGCGATTCTGGGACTCCATCATGGTCACTTCTGCTGATGAGCTCTGCATGGTCACTTGCAGCTTGCCACGCTGGCCAAACAGGAAATGAGATTCAAAAGTTCGTGGTTCTTTTCCTGTCTACCTGGCCAGTGCATCTGAGTTGAGAGTGCTGTCCAGAGCGGTCACAATGGAGCACTCTGGGATAGCTCCCGGAGGCCAGTACCGTTGAATTGTGTCCACAGTACCCCAAATTCGAGCCGGCAAGGCCGATTTAAGCGCTAATCCACTTGTCAGGGTGTAGTAAGGAAATCGATTTTAAGAGCCCTATAAGTCGAAATAAAGGGCTTCATCGTGTGGACAGGTGCAGATTTACATCGATGTAATGCTGCTAAATTCGACCTAAAGTCCTAGTGTAGACCAGGGCTAAGTTAAGTATCCTCATGCCTTATTGTCAGCTGTCTAAATGGGCATCTTGATTATCACTACAGAAGTTTTTTTTCTCCTGCTGATAATAGCTCATCTTAATTAATTAGCCTCTTACAGTTTGTATGGCAACTTCCACCTTCTCTCTGTGTGTGATATATATATATATCTTCTTACTGTATGTTCCATTCTATGCATCTGATGAAGTGGTAAGCACAAAAGCTTATGCTGTAATAAATTTTAGTCTCTAAGGTGCCACAGGTATTCCTGTTCTTTTTATAATTGTGTGATTCCATAGTTCAGTTTTTCAAAAATCTTTTTCCTCCTCCCTTTATTTCTTGAAATCCAATATTGTACTATAACTTGATCACTCTTCACACTCATTTATTAATGATCATTTGATCTTTTAAAGGAACACTGCCCATTGGCTTGGGGAAATATAAACATGTTTGATTATACAGACACTCTTGTATCTGGGAAAATGGCTTTGAATCTGTGGCCTGTGCCGCATGGTCTGGAAGATCTGCTAAATCCTATTGGCGTTACTGGGTCAAATCCGAATAAGGTAAATTGATGCTTATATTCTAATTTCAGCCTTAGTAACACACATCGACTTGTTTAGATTATAATGATTTCTAATTTATAATTTTGTTTCAGAACAATCATGAAAATTCTTTTTTCCTCAGGAAACTCCATGTTTAGAGCTGGAATTTGATTGGTTTAGCAGCCCTGTAAAGTTTCCAGACATGACAGTGACTGAAGAACATGCCAATTGGACTATATCTCGAGAACTAGGGTTTAACTACAGCCATGCGGGGCTGGTAAGGGGAATTTACTTTCCAGGATTAGTTACTAAAACTTTTAAAAATATATGCACATTTTGAAGTGCTTTATTTGTGGGGGGAAATATTTTATATCAAAATACATGGAGCCAAATTCATTTTTGATAAACACCAGACAAAAAATGGCCAACAGGTTCTGTCTCTTGCAGTAAAACATATTGATGCTTCACTGATCAACCAAAATCTTTTAAGGGTATAACTGTGTCTTACTGTACAAACAGTTCTGGACTTTTTTCCAGCTTATATAAGCAATTTGTCTGGTTGTCTGAACGTTAAGTTGATTTTGCAAAAACTGTAACAGGGTTAGATTCTCCATCAGTGGCACTATTTCTTTTAATTTTTTGCTCCCTCTTCTCCCTCCCTCCTTCCCTCCCTCCCACAATTTCTTGTCTGTTGTATATAGGTTTTATCTTTGAAAAATCTTTCTTTTATCGTCTGTAATATGCTTGTAACTTCTTCGGCAATGCTGATATCTAAGTTTTATGTTCTAGCAAACTGCCACAAGTTAACTTTATTAGCAGTCAGAGATACTGTCTCTTGAGCTGAACCCCATGCATTCTGAGATTCGGTGGTCTTGAAATTTACCACCAAATCGATCCCTTGCTTCAAATGCTGAGCTTCCTTTTTTTTTTATTAAATTACATTTTTAGCCCTGGTGATTAAATAGAAAACCTCAAAAATGTGAATGAAAACCAATTCAATGTTTTCTTCCTGAAACAATAGCTCTTAGATGTAAACTCATTCACATCAAAAGACTGTTGGCACTGAAACCTAAAAATGGTAGTTTAGGTCCAGTTTACTTCAGAATCCCATGGAGGCCGTGAGTATATGGTGTAACCTTAGAAGACTGATGCTAAGTGCTTTTCCGAACCATTCAGACTGTTTTATTTTGTAAATCTGTTTTGTTCTGGCTGGGACAAATATGAGTGGTGCTGCCATCCCAAGAGCCAGGTCGCAGTGCCACTCAGTCATGTTTGGCCTGGCTGCCTCCACAAATCTCCCTGAAATTAATCTGAAAATGTTGGTCAGTGTGGACTGCACTGTGTCTGCGAAGTCTTCAGAATGCTTTCCCCTGCCCACAAGCGCAACCTCAGTCTTGCTTGGGTTCAGTTTCAGCCAGCTGTTCTTTGTCCTTGAGCTGAACTTATCCAGGCACTGGGCCACCCTGGTGGTAGTGGCATGGCCATGTGTGGCGAATGATAAGTAGGGCTCTGTGTTGTCTACATATTGCAGGGTGAATAGAAATCAGTGATTTATTTTGAAAAACTAAAACACAGTTTTTATTTAAATCAGATATTTTTTATTTTATTTAAATTGTTTTTTAAAAATAACTCTTTCTTTAAAATGAAATCTGAATGTAATACAAAATATGTTAAATCCTAAACTTTTTATAATCTCAAAACATTTTAAATGAAAAATAAATATGTTGAATCCATGAGCCCTCTATCAAAAACTGAGTTAAAGGCTGCTTTTTTATGAAGAATGTAAATGGGAAAATATCTAACTTTTTGCGATCAAGGTTTATGAATATGGCACAGTAGATCATGTACTGTATTAAGGGCTTGTTTTGTTTAATAAACACACAACAGCATATAAAATTTATTTTTAATTAAATTCTAGTTGCTATCCTAATGCAGCTTGACACAAATCATGAGCAAAAAGTTAATTATCTAGTAAATAGGCAATATACGAATCACCATTTTCTAACATGCTAAACATGTACAATTAATAAGAATCTGAAAATATTAAGCTATATATTTGCTTAAATAAAAGTATTAGTGTACCAAATCTATTTAGTTGTAAATCAGCATGTTTTAATGGTTATATCAACCAATGAGAATGCACCTTTCTTTAGAAAATAGTTGAAGTACAAATGGAAAAGTTGATTAAAATTGATTATTTAAATTGCCGTGATTTAAGTCATTCCACCCTGATCAGGTGTCAGCGAAGCACAATATCTCCTCTGAGCCACAGTGTTTCCTTTTCTTCTCTGGAGGAGGAGTAAGTTGTGATACCCCTTTATGTGACAGCATATATGCACCCCAGTTTGGCTTGTAGCCCTATTGAGGCCTCACGGAGTAGGTTGGAAGCCGCCTCTGTACCCCCCCCCTCGCCCATCCCTACCCCCCACAATTCCTTTGTGCGGACATGTTGGTGCTAGGCATGATCTAACCCTACGTCGTCTGATTTTTGGAGCGGTTGAGACGTTTGAATCTGATTCGAGCAATGGGTGCTCAGTACCTCCAAGTCAGTTCATTTTATTAGGTGCCTAACTATACAATATTGGCTAACACCACCACCACCATCATCATTACTGTTGTAACTTACATGATCAAAAGTGTGAAAGAAATAAGTAGATACAGAAATAAAGACACAGCTTTATTGAAGAGCTTCCTGTTTTTTTAAATTGTGATCAGAAAGAGGAAAGGAAAAGGGGGGACAAAGTTGACAAAAAAATTAAGGTAACCTGATTAATGTTACTTTATGAACCAAAGGTGGTAACGTAGAAAGAGATGTGACAAGGGTTGATAAGGACCTGCATGTGAAAGAAGAAGGAAAGGGACAACTTTAAGAGAATACCAAAGTTGTGAGCTTGAGTACCTGAGGGACAGTGGAGTTGTCTGAAACTGTGGAAGAAAGGGGGAAAAGAGAAAAGACAAAGTTTACATGTTTGACAGTCAAGGATTGAGGAAGCAGAAGAAGATACTGAAGAAACAGGAAGAGATGCAATCCTTGATAGATGAGGGGTAGATCTGAGAGTCACTGGCATAGAGGTCATCCTTAAGTATGAGGTCGTACAAGGAAAAGAGAAGGGGGGCTGAGGCAGACATCTGAAAAACACCAACAAAGTTGAAGTGTGATGATAAATCAAAGGCAACACTGAAGGAGATTACATGCAGGTGAAGAACCAGGAAAGAAAGGGCTGTAAATCCACATAAGATGATAGTTTTGAGAGCTGGGTGGTCAACAGCATAAAAGTAGCAAAGACTGAAGAGAATGAGTATGGTCCTTAGGATTGGCAAGGGAGAGATTAGTAGTGACTATAGTGAGGGTTTGTAAATTTAGTGGTTTCTAAAATATTCATCTCTACAGTAGCTGAAACCTGTCTAGGTTCTTACTTTGAGCCCATGACTGTGGTACCTTTAAAAATTACAAAGCACTCTCCTGAATGTCCCCATTTCTCTTTCTTCAACGTGAAAGTAATAGTGTGCATTAGGTGAGAGTTATGCTTTCAGAATGCTGTAGTTTTCTCCCACCTATAGAACAGATTAGTAGCGGGGGTCCTCTGCTTATCACAGATGGACACAAAATTCTGATAATTAATTACCAGTCCAAATCATCTCAACTGCAGAAGCTGCTTTAAAGTAGGAACAAGGCAGACTTGCAGAATCTAGAAGTTGGGGTTGCATATCTGATGCATATTTGTATCTTCTTGATTGACTGTAAATCTTGAAAGGACAGATACTTTTTAAGGCTCGAATATAGCCATCTCAGTAGTGTTTCTTCTATCCTTAGCTGAAACTAGAAAGTGCAGAGAAGTATACATTCTAATAGTTTTTAAAGGCACAACAAAGACGATGTGATACATTTTGAACTTCAAAAATATTCAGGGTTTGTTTTTGAAGGTTAGGGTGATGGGTGGGCGTTTATTTCCTATTGAACCAGCTTGCTTGTCCCTATGATACTCAGGAGCGAGATCATAGCAGTTAGAGGAGGAGAAAGGTGTATTAGCATCCATTTCCATGTCAAACCAGTAATGCATAATGCTACTCATACTCTCTCCTTTTTCTCCTTTTGTATTTTTTTTCACATTGCTCCCTACTAAAACTCTAATAATCTACTTTGTGTCTGCCAAGTATCCTCTTGCTGCTCCTTCTAATCCCTCTTTTAAAACATTTTTCATAAAATCTTCCTAAATTTGTCTCATCACTATTGATATCTCCACAGCATACCTGTTGTTCCTTTTATTGTCTTACCTGTTTTTATCTTGTAAACTCTTTGGGGCAGGAGCTGTGTGTTCTGTAAAGTACTGCGTGTTTTTATGGCTGTATAATAGTAATGACGCCAAGTAACTTGAAAATAAAACTTTGGACAAGACAATGTATGCTACACATTCAAGATCTGACACTGGCTTAGAGTTTACCAATTACCAATATACTTGTTTAAAATTTTTGACACGTTAGTCCCAAATGCTGTGGAAACCACCAGGCCAAGTTACCATAATGGTGTTCTATAAAACATCTTCTGTTAACATACGAAACAATAGACATGTATTTTTGTTTAATTTTGAAATGCACTATGTTGCACTTTTAACCAATAAATTAGTAGAAATATTTAAGATCCAGTATAGATACTGTTATAATGGAGCATTTATAGATCCATTGTTACTTCAGATATTTCAGACGCTTTCTCAAATATTAAATTTATATATTATCTACTTTACTGTCCCACACTTCATAGAATTTCAAGTTTTTGATGTTGACCTCAACAGGATAAATGCATTTTCCCACTGGGCTTGACCTAAACCATGAACTTTCTGACCTAATATACAGGTACATTTTGTCTTATGATCCAACATGTGCAAATAGTTTTAAATCTTATTTTACAGTGGTATTAATTGAAGGTCAAGAAAATGTAGTGATTTTTTTCAAATTTATAGTGAATTAAAAGCAAAACTAGATTTGAACTGAGCTTCCTAATTCCTAGTCACTTTCTGTCAACTTGAAATCTAGTCAGTTTTGAAAAATGAGTTTCCAGTGCTACCCATGTCCCCTAAATCCACTTGCCAATGTGTATAATATGCAAACAGATTTCCTTTTTCCCCCCCCCCCACCTTTTTTCTTTTTTTTTCCTACCTGGTTGCTTTTCAACAAATACTCACACAAACAAGAAGGAAAACTGAATGACTTGTATAGGAAAAAGAGTGAACTAAAGAAACAAACTGAAAAATTATTTTGCTGTAATCAATTTAAGTTACAGTAATCTTCATTGTGTATAACAGCTGCAGCCATAAAAGGAATTTCAGAAGTGTGGTTTGTTTGTCCTTGAGTTGATGCTTTAACTCTAAACAGTAGCACATGGGCTAGTTCTGTTTCCTTATTTTTATTTGGCTTTGTTCTACTTACGATGAGCCTCTACCAGAAGCTAGATAAATACGTGCTTTTATAAAGCTTTTAATAATTTTTTATAAATATGACTCTTTATAGGATTCAATATATAGCTTCCCCACTCCTGGCATGAATCTTTTATCCACTGACTTACCTCCCATAATTCTCTTTTGTCTTAAGGTTTTTTTTTGGTTTTTGTTGTTTTGTTTTGTTTTTTCCACAGCATCTCTTGCTATAACATCAAGTGTATATCCCAGTTTTTGATGACTCCAAGACATTTGGAATAGACATTATTGTGCCATATCTACTATATGTTCTTTTAAAAAACATTTCCACTGGTGGCAGTTCTAAAGTGTTTGCCTCTTCTCTTTTCTGACTCCAATTCACTTGCTTCAGAAGCTGCACTCATTAAAGTGGACAGGCTAGAGTGGCTGGATTACTAATCAGGTGGGAGATGGGTGGGGAACAAGTCGAGGGATTTTCAGTAGATATGTGCTGCAAGGGAGTGTGATATGTTCATTCCCTTTGGAAATGCTCAAGACCTAATTTAAGCCATTTTAAATGTCCCCATATAACACCGTGAACCATGCCTTGTGTGAGTAACTATAATAATACAGTTTAAAAAAAAAATGACCTAACTAAAACTGAAGGCAAAGCATAGTACTTCCAGTCTTAAGTATAGGTTATGTACCTTTTTTTAACCGGCAGTAGGCTATAATCTGTCAGTTCCTTCTACATTAAAATATTTTATGTACATTTTAAGGCATAATACTCTTTAAAAGACCAAACAATATGTCTCTCTGTCTCTGGGTGATTCTGGTTTGCCTTGTTTCTCAAATGAGAACCAGCCACACTTACAAAAAAAATCTTCTTACCAAGATGTTCTAGGTAGTTCCACAATGATGTTACCCAGTAATCTAGCTCTGAAAGAGGGTTTCTGCGAACAAAATGGGAATTTCGGACAAACTGTAGTTTTTAATGCACGTTTCACATGGCAAAGGGGCTTACTCTTCACTTTTCCTTTTACCATATTTTATAACAACATATAACATATATTTTATATGCATCCTGAAGAGCTCAAAATGTGAATTCAGATTTAAAGATGTGTGCAGTTGAATAGAATTAGATGTTTCTGCAGCATTTCAGCTTCTGACAAATAAATTGCAAAAATGATAGCACTTAAAAATAGAGCTGGATGAATAACTGATTTTTCAGTTTGCTGGCCGTACCAAAAAAATGGGAGAAATTTTGTTTTGAGTTGACCCAAAACAAAAAACTTTTGACTTTTTTAGACAAAGTTCAAAATAAAAAAAAATTGGCTTTGTTTTTTGTGTTTTTTTGTTTTTGTTTTTTGCTTCTTTCTGTTAAACTTCATTCAGGTTTATTTAATCAGTTGTTTTGAATCCAAAAATCAAGCAATCGAAAATCTTTTTTTTTTAAATGTCATAATAAAACATTTTGGATTTTTTTTATCTGAAACAATTCGACAAGTTTAACACAAATTCACAAAATGTCTCAATCGAGCCAAATCTGTGGTTTTTGATGGAAACAAGTTTAAGATGAAAAATGTCACCATGCTCTGTGAATTGTGGCTTATGCTAAAGAGCATACCAAAGCCCTATATCACTAAAACCCCTTAGGAATTCAGTCTTTGTACAGTGCAAACCATTCCACAAACAAAATATCAGAAACTCCATTACCCTGGCATCATGCTGTAAAATGAAGAAGTTTTACACCAACCATAGACTAAAAGTTACTAAATTATTGGAGAAAGAAAGAAGGGGCAGAGGAGTCATGGGTGACCGAGCTGGTTTATTTGATTTTGTATCTATAAAATGCATCTATGTAACAGGTTCTGAACACATGAAATGACGCTTAATGAACTCAATCGCAGGATGCACCTAGCTCCCCTGAGGGTTACTTTGAGTGTCCCTACTCCTTTGGGGAATCTGTTCAGCATTAACGAACACTGGCTTTACAGTCACATTGGAAATCAATTTGAAACTCTCCCCCTGATTTTCCAAGTTTCCTGGACATGTTCCACACTTCCTCTCAGACCTCATATTCACGTATTTTTTTTCCCACACTCTGCTTCTCCATTCTTGGCTTTTTCTCTGCCCCCTTCCAGCAGATATCCTGAATAGTTTGCTAAATGAGGATGGGGTTGTCACTTTCATCTTGTGGTTTATGGGGCTCTTGCTAGAATCTCATTTGATGGTAGTGTGCCAACTGCTATTGTCCCTCCATCCAACTAATTTCTTTGGAATGATATCTCTGCCCGTGGTCGTAAGCAATTACAAAAATCAAAACACTATAAAGCTAGCACTGTTTAATCTTTTTTAAAATATAATACAGAGCTGCACTCGGATTGAAAGAAACAACCAACAGATTTTTAATAATAGAGTATAAATGATGCTACACTATATAAAAATACTATGTTTACATCAGGTATGTAGCTTGCATGAGAGCAGAAGTGTGTGGAAGGATAATGTACCATTTTCTTTTACAGAGTAACAGGCTAGCTAGAGATAATGAATTAAGAGAAAGTGACAAAGAGCAACTCCGTGCAATTTGTACACGAGACCCTCTGTCTGAAATTACTGAGCAAGAGAAGGACTTCCTTTGGAGCCACAGGTATACAGAATCATAAAGATGGGGTTCTGGAATTCTCTAATTTCATAAAACCCATAATTGACTTGAATTCTGGCCTGTTGTTCAATATGTTCCTCCATGCTGTGGTTAGCATTTTAGGAAAGCATATATTAGTTTTATTCGCCTGTGGAGGAAAGCTGGTGATAGAAGTAATCCATTATGTGCCTCAGTTCTGCAAACTTACCTGTGTGGACAGATACCTGTGCCTATGCAGAGCCCTGCTGACTTCAGTGGGACTCTGCAGGCATAAAGGTAGATAATAATTCAGGATTGAAGGCCATAGTCTGCTGTGATCAAAGTAAAGCTACTTACTGTTTACCTCTAGTTTGTATATGCAAGTTACATTTTTTTCTCTTTTACAGACATTATTGTGTAAATACCCCAGAAATTCTACCCAAACTACTTTTGTCTGTTAAATGGAACTCTAGAGATGAAGTAGCCCAGGTAATATACTACGTTCAAGAAACTTCACTAAAAGACATTTTTAAACACAGTTTATCTTTGATTTTTAAAAATGATTTTCTTCAACTTGCATGAAAGTGAGCAATCATTAGTAAGAATATGTTCTGCTCATGCAACCCATTGGTTGGTGTGTGTTCTGTCCCGCTCTGTGCCTGATCCGCAGATGATGGTTCCAGAGCCTGACTGTTTAGTTCAAGAGCCTTATGCTTTTACCTCTAGAGGTCCCTGGTTCAATCCCTGATGTCTTGCTGACCAGTGAGTTACGCTGGGTTGACATTACTGACTATGGAATGACTGAGGTTGTAGTTCTTATTATAGCTTTTTTTATATAGTGGATAAAATATTTAGCAGGTTGTAGTTTCCATCAAGTTAGTCATTTGTGAGATCAAAGAGTAAATTCAGTTTATAAACAGGAAAATGATTGCTGGTTCTACATGGGTCTATTTCATAATTATTGTTTTGTCCATGCAACTGCTTAAAATGTCTGGATTATGTTGGGTTGCTGTTTTTGTTCCACACAGATGTACTGCTTGGTAAAAGACTGGCCTCCAATCAAGCCAGAACAGGCAATGGAGCTTTTGGACTGTAATTATCCTGACCCAATGGTGCGGGCATTTGCAGTTCGGTGTCTGGAGAAGTATTTGACAGATGACAAACTGTCTCAGTACTTAATCCAGCTAGTACAGGTACCCTAGCTTGTTCTGTTAAATTAGAGGTTATGTATATTTGTTGTTGACAATTGTTTTTAATTGTTGCTTCCTAAATCTGATGTAGCAAGAAGAAAGAGAAGAAATCTTGACAACAGTAATTCCCGAATGATTCTGGGGAATAGATAATAAATATAGTAGTTGCAATCTTGAAATATCAAACCTGGTTTATTTTACTGTAAATAGGATGAGAGATGTTAGGACCCTGCAAGGAGATACAGAGCTGTTCTGCTGATTCACACTGGCAGCCAGACCATTTATCTTTCTGTAGCATGGACTGGGCAGGCTCCCTGAAGAGGCAATTCTAGAAATCTTAGCAAAATGATCCTAAAATTTGGTTGGTGTCAGTTAAGTTAACAATAAAGGAAATGTCAGATAGGTGGTAAGTTTGGACCTTTATCCAGTGTGTGTACTGTTAAGCAGGGTTGGAACAATGCCTGCTAACATTTACAAACCCTAAAGTATGAGGGCCAGACATTCTTGAGTTATAAAATCCTTTTCCAGAATGTGGCTCTTCTTTTATGTAGTATGTGTCTGGATGTGTATTATCCATGGGAATATTCGCAAAATGAAAGCTACAGTTCCAAATTCTCATTTCTTCTTACCCATAAATAGGTTCTGAAATATGAGCAATATTTGGATAATCTGCTGGTGAGATTTTTACTCAAGAAGGCACTGACCAATCAAAGGATAGGACACTTTTTCTTTTGGCACTTAAAGTAAGTTTGTTTGGGAAGTTTTTTGGGTAATGGTGGGTTTCCACCAAGCTGTACCACAGTAGTTAGGGGTATGAAATGTCAGAAATGTTCTTTTTTCTTAAGTTATTACTACTATAAGGTTTTTTTGTTTTTTGTTTTCTATATAAGCAGCATGACTCCCCAGACAAAATTAGTTCTCAAATCTGTAGTCAGTTTAGGTGTCTAGAAGTTTGGAAAGATACAGAAGATAATGAACTACCTATTTTTGATATAGACTTTTTTTGTAGTAGCCAGCATTGTATCTACGGTAGGAATGTCATGCTCAGTCACTGAAGAGAGCTGAATTCCTTCTCTGATGGGCTGAGGGTATAAATTTAGGGCCCCATACTCCCTCAATCCACAATAGATCTACTATTCTCAGTGGAAGGTTTATACAAAGATCAATAACTTTTAATTATTATTTATTTGTTCAGTACCTCGTTATTGCATTTAGTATCACTAAGTAAGAAAGTATGCTCCCCTTTAAGACCACCATTCTTCATTTGTCTTCCTCCTTTAGCCTCTTCTGTTTCTTTCAATCTTTCCTGCCCTCTAGTTAATGTTTACTGAAGCAGTCACTCTGGCTTTACTGTGTACTTATTCTGTTCCTATGATTAGACCTTTGTTGTTGCATTATATCATACGTAATCCCCACCATGGGTGCAGGGGACTGGACTAGATGACTGTCAAGGTCCCTTCTAGTCCTGTGATGCTATGTCATGATCATTGTTCCACTTTGTCTTTTCTATTTAAATCACTGCTGAAAGTGTAATGAAAAGTTTAAAAAATAGGTGGTGCATGATGTTGAAATTTAAATTAAGATTGCTGAGTAGTTAGTAACTGGGTGTGTACAGTGTGATTATCAGCAAATTCCACGTGAACTGTAGATAATTAGCTCATCTCCATTGCTTGCTTTCTAAATTTAAGATATTTCAAATTACTTTTATATGCAAGAGCCTTTTAAAATTGCCTGTTGTGAAGAATGTGGGAATTATATGTATTTTATGAATATTTTTATATACACACACACCCCCCCACACACACACCCACCCCCTGTGGGTTTTGAAGTTACTGTGCTGCTGTCTAAAGGGCAACTAAGTTAAATCAGCCATAGTTAACTTACTTCTCTAGGAACCAAAAGTGAATGGCTGAGTGTAGACAATCCCGATGGACAGTGGAGCTGATAATTCCTTGGAGGTGTACCTTCACTAATGTGGAAATGGGCTCACAGACCCCATTGCAGGGGAGTGCAAGAGCTCCACTTGACACCTTTAGGGTTTCAATGCAGGAACTTTCAAACAGAGAGATTGAATATAGTTGAAAAGCTGAGCTTCTGAGTCATAGGGATAGAGCAGGGGTGGGCAAACTTTTTGGCCCGAGGGCCACATTGGGGTTGCAAAACTGTATGGATGGCGGGATAGGGAAGGCTGTGCCTCCCCTAACAGCCTGGCCCCTGAACAATCCAACCCCCCCGCTCCCCACCCCCTTACCATGCCACTCAGAGCAGTAGAAGCTCGTGTCCACGCTGCTGCGCTCCCCGGCAGGAGCGACAGACCAGAACACTGGCAGTGCGGTGATCTGAGGCTGTGCGGGAGGGGGACAGTAGGGGAGGGGCTGGGAGCTCAGAGCCCATGCAGGATGGTCCCACGGGCCATAGTTTTTCCACCTCTGGGATTGAGGGTCTGCAGAGAAGCAGGCAGTAACTGGTCCCTGGGAAAACAGGAAGGGTGTCAAGGCTAAATTGGGCCTACCTAGTTGCATGAGGTAAATGCTACATTTGGGCAAGGCTGTATGCTTTAGTTATTTTTAAACCTTTTCTCTCTGCTTATGATGTTCCTGTGGATGGATAAATCATACTGTTTTGAACAAGCTGTTCTGTCACTGTGTTTACCAGGGGATCACAGCTCCCAGAGTGGGATCTACAGCAGAGACCAAAACCAGTTGGACCTGCTGAGGTAATATAGGTGATAAGCAGGAGGTGCTGTAGCCTGGTCTGTTGTCTAAAAGTGGGCTGAATTGTAGAATTCCATTCTGAGAGAAGTTTGCCAACTGAGAAAAGGGCTTAGGGACAGCATCAGTCCTGAACAGTAATACCTGTAAACGTTCTTCTTTTACCTGTAAATGTTCTCTTTTGATAGGTCTGAAATGCACAATAAGAATGTAAGCCAGAGATTTGGTTTACTTTTGGAGTCCTACTGTCGAGCATGTGGGATGTACCTAAAACATTTGAGCAGGCAGGTGGAGGCTATGGAGAAACTGATAAACCTCACAGATATTCTCAAGCAGGAGAAGAAGGATGAGACACAAAAGGTATTAGTGTTATCAGAATACAAGAATTAAGTATGTTTAAAAGTAGTTTAATAAGAATTGGGTCTTTACTTGGTTAGTTAAAATAGTGTGATATTGTTTACTTCAGTAGGTAATAAAATTCCTTACCAGGTGTTGGAGATATTTTTACTGTACCCACTGTTGTTGGCCAGTTGAGTAGGTCATTTGAATAGAAGTTATGTCATACAACTATTTTCAGGTAATATGAAAATAATGCTTCAGTTCTGGTGATATATGACGAATGTGGGATTGTTTGTTTTTTGACACTTGCATTACACAAAATTACATCTTAAATCAAAATTAAAACCCAGCATGTATGTACATCTTTCTCATATCATCAAAAAGCTCTCAAATTAAATGTGATTACCCTTCAGGTACAGATGAAGTTTCTTGTTGAACAAATGAGGCGGCCAGATTTCATGGATGCTTTACAAGGCTTTATTTCGCCTCTTAACCCTGCTCATCAGCTGGGAAATCTCAGGTATGTTCTTCCCTTTTGGAATTTATCAAAATATTTAAGTAGACCATTTTTCTGAAATTAGTGCATCTTGGAAAAGATTTTAAAATTTGCAAATGTACTAAGAAAATTGTATAGTGGATACCTTTTTTTGACCTTCAGCCGGTAGCATCAGTAGAACAAATTTAAATGACAACAGAATAATGCTTGTAATTTTTGTGACGAACCTTATTATTTGGCCAGAAGTGATGCTGCCTAAAGATTATATACACCCAGTTCCCTTGTCAGGCAGCACAAGCTAGTGCACTTCTTGCTTTAAGTTTAAGGCTCAAGAATGAAAATTTGTTGTTAACTGTCCATCTCGGCCCATCATAGTGTTATATCAGCCATAAATGTTGGGGGAAGGAAAGGTGAAGAGAGCAGGAATACTACAAAAGCACCATTCACTGATGTCAACAATTCACTTATTTAGAAGAAATCTTATCTTTTTGTAGGCTTGAGGAGTGCAGGATTATGTCCTCTGCAAAAAGGCCACTGTGGTTGAACTGGGAAAACCCAGATATTATGTCTGAACTGTTGTTTCAAAACAATGAAATCATCTTTAAAAATGGAGATGGTAAGGGCATAAAATACATGCATATCCTGGTTAACATATTTTGTGTGTTTATACATAAGCTTCTCTTCTCATACCTTGCTTGTTGACTTAAAGTTTTTTTTATAAATAATTTATAGAATACATGTTAAAGAAATACACATACCTTGTTTGGCTTTGCTAATTTAAGTTTCTAAAGAAATAGGTATGTAAAAAATGAACAGACAAACACATGCACAGTATTTTTGTAGCTGTGCTCCTAGGCTATGCTTTTTCAAACACTCATTCTCTTTTATAACAGTATTTTGAACTGTTTTTTCCTCTTAGAACATGACTCGTGTATGCACTGTACTTTCCGTAGTATTGAAATTGATTTGCCTAATATTTTCGTAGGGTCACTCTGTTCTTATCATAACATTATTTAACTGTAATACTATTCAAATGTTAAAATGCTTTAGAATATTTGCTCTCATTTGTAAAGCCATGTTTGATGTCTGTCTCATTAATCCACGCAGATTTTAAAGTTGTATATTACTAATCTGTCTTGAAACTACCTTAACTCTTTTACATTAATCCTTAAACATTAAAGGTTGCTTTTGACTTCTGCATAATGATAATACATTTTAGAGAACGTAACTTTAGTGAAATACACAACCTACTCTCTCACTCTAAAATATATTGGGGGGAAAATAATAAAATGGCATGTTACAAAAAGCTTTCATGCTAATCTTATAAAATCCACAACATCTGTATGTACTTGAATATTTCAGATTTACGTCAGGACATGCTGACACTTCAGATCATTCGAATTATGGAAAACATCTGGCAAAATCAGGGTCTTGATCTTCGGTGAGCAACAGAAAGTATTCTCAAGTGCCATTCTTAATGTTTTCTGTTTAACCTAATTACTACATATGGTTCCTTTCCTTTTCCATGAAAAACAAATTTAATACTTAAAATGATTTGTAAGCATGTTTCTGTATGTTATACTGTAACTTTTTTATAGCTTCAAGATATCCAAAATATTGGGGTCTATAAACTGATCTGTGCCTTATGTGCAAATTTATTTTGGTGGCCTCAGTCTAGTTCCAGGGAATGACCATCAGTAAGACTAGCATTGTTGCGGTACATGGGTTTCCATTACCATTTTATAATATTGACAGGTAATAGATCTGGAAATGTATTTTTAAAATTTCATGTGGGGTTTTCGTAAAGCAGGCTTTACTTAAGCTTTATTCTCTATTATGCGTTTCTGGTAGCACTCAGGTTGTGCTGAATGTTCCCTTTCTTAAAGTCCGGAGACTGTCCTGCCCTTAGTATTAAAGTCTGAAGATGTGTACAGAAATATATCTTGATAAATCTACCTACATTTTGAAAGTTCCATTAATGATTATTTATAATATTCAGAGGTATTGCGGAAACCACTAGTAATTTTCAGCTTAAATCTTTTCCCAGTATAAAACTAGGAAATAAATTGCCAGATACAGTGGCCGCATTGTCAGGCACATTATTGAACTCTAGTGTTCTTGCACACTTTTTTTCTCAACACTTCTGATAATACAGCTGTAGGGTTTTCAAATGTATTTTCAGCAGAACCCTATGAAGTAAATCCAGTAATAGATGGTATTGATCTGAATAAGGTTACTAACCAGAACGTGCATATTTTGTACTGTTTAAAATGCTTTGTCTGAAAACTTGCTCTTTATAAATTTTTTTTTTTCTTCCAGGATGTTGCCTTATGGCTGTTTGTCTATTGGTGATTGTGTGGGACTTATTGAGGTGGTGAGAAGCTCTCACACAATTATGCAGATTCAGTGTAAAGGTGGTCTAAAGGGCGCATTGCAGTTCAATAGCCACACATTACATCAGTGGCTCAAGGACAAAAACAAAGGAGAAATGTGAGTTTTTACTTTTCATTTACTTACTCTCCTTCTTAATTCACCTGTTTTGTTTTTTTGATGGAGGCCTCAAAACAGAAATATTTCATGCCCCCCTTCTTGAAGTGGGAAACTAAGTCATACAACGATACTCCATGCCTGGTATTTTTGCTATCCGTAGCTCTCCTCTTGAGGTTAAGGCATTGTGTGATATCGTTGTGACAATGCGGCAGTTGGCAAAAAATTGGCAATTTAAGATATACACTTGCACAAATACATGGTTTAAATCTGAATTTGCATTAGTAGCTTATCAGAGTGAAAATTTCTTTTCTGTGTCTTTAAGAAAGTTGCTCTAACGGTGAGTTTATTATTATTTTTTGATCTTATTCCAGGTATTGTTGTATTCCAAGAATGCTGAATCTCTACCTAGCTTTTTGATTCAGTTCAATGATAAAATCCAAGTAGTTTTGATTTGCGTGTTTTCCATAAGCTAGTATACACATATCTTTCATTACATGCATGTTATTTCTGCACTTCTGTGGTGTTAGAACTTCAGAAGAATAATGCCTCCAGTGTTTGTTTTCAACAGGTATGATGCAGCTATTGATTTGTTTACACGGTCTTGCGCTGGCTATTGTGTTGCTACCTTCATATTGGGAATTGGTGATCGTCACAATAGTAACATCATGGTGAAAGATGACGGACAAGTAAGATACTATTTTGCAAAAACATCTCTCTCTACAAATATTTGCGTATGTAATATGTCATCTTCCATTTGTCTGATGTATAGACACTAATTGTATGGCATATTGGTGTTTGGATCACAAAATCCAAGCAAAAATTAGATGAACTGATATTACTATGAAAGCTGTTTAAATATGCAGAATAATTTTAAAATATGTAACCATTTTCTTCCTTTTTAAAGCTGTTTCACATTGATTTTGGACACTTCCTTGATCACAAAAAGAAAAAATTTGGTTACAAACGAGAGCGTGTGCCATTTGTCTTAACGCAAGATTTCTTAATAGTGATTAGTAAAGGAGCCCAAGAATGTACCAAAACAAGGGAATTTGAAAGGTAAGCCATTTTTTAATTGAGCAGTTATTTCACATAAATCAAAATATACAAAAACTGATTAAATATATTTGGGTATATCTTGTAGCAAAATCTCTGTCCTAGATGTAATAAAGAACCAATGATCTTTAATACTCTGGCCTTTGACTTGAATCAAGCTATGTGCTGTAAGACCCTGTATAGGTACCTGTAGAGCTTAATGTAACAAAGAAACATACTGCAGGCATACAATGTTACATTAATTCAGTTGTGGGGGGACACATCTCTTTCAAATCGTCCACCCAGGATAGATCTTTTATGGTTCTCGGCACTCAAGGCCTGTGGGCCTGATCCTTCAAGGTGCTGATCCACTACTCCTACTGACTTTGCTGGATCAGGCACATACATAACCACTTAGGGTGACTGGATTAAAAATGTAATTTTACTCAAGTGTTAGAACTACAGCTAACCTTGATTAATTTTACTGGTCATGAGCAATTTTGTTTCAATGCTTAAAACGTATTCTTTTTAGACTTGCATAATCCAAATGTCTCAGTGAATTTCCTTAAACGTTCCTAAATAATTCACCTTTTGAGAAAGCTTATGAACTGAAAATAGGGATTTAGAATCTCCAATTTACCTGGTATCAATTAGTCACTGAAAAATGACTTGAACCTAATCTAAGGGAAAATCTACACTACAGCACTATATTGGCTCAGCTGCACCGATATAGACACACCACCATAGCGTGTCTGGTGAAGACACGCTCTGCCTCTCTCCTTCTGTTGCCTCCAAAAAATGAAAGTTGTGGATCCAGTATCTTGAACCAACCAACTCTTGTCTTTCTTTTTAAGGTTTCAGGAGATGTGTTATAAGGCTTACTTAGCAATTCGGCAGCATGCCAATCTCTTCATAAATCTCTTCTCCATGATGCTTGGCTCAGGAATGCCAGAATTACAGTCTTTTGATGATATTGCGTACATTCGAAAGACGCTTGCACTGGACAAAAGTGAACAAGAAGCTCTAGAATATTTCATGAAGCAAATGAATGATGCTCATCATGGTGGCTGGACAACGAAAATGGACTGGATCTTCCACACAATAAAGCAACATGCCTTGAACTGAAATGAAAGTGAAGAATTTAAAAAACTCATCGCCCACTTATGGGTGCTACACTGCACTGTTAATACTTGTCAGCAGCAAAGACTGGTTGCATAGGAATTGCACAAACCACAGACGATGGCATTAGAATTTACAGCAAGAGCAGAGATGAAATATTCAGACATTTTTCAAAAATAATGTAAAAAAAACGGGGTTTCAGATAGCACTAAACTGTACACTTCAAAATTAAGCTTTCGTGTGATGTGCAATTTCATATTATGCCTTAAGCCCAAAAAGGTAAACTTGAAAGATGGGCAGGGGGTTTTTTGTTTGCTTTTAATTTGGATAATTTGGGAAAAGGAAAACATGCTATCATCAAAAATAGTCCATTACATATTACAGTAGGTCTAGTATCACTTTAAAGATTATGTAGGGTTTCAAAGAGTTGAAAACGAAGAAAACTTAGTGTTTTCATGGCTATTTAAATAGTAGGTATAGTGTTGAAAACTCCTTCAATTTCAGCTCAAAGATCTAAAAGATTAAAGTGAGGGGACAGTTCCTTTAAATTTAGTCATAGGCATAATATATTTTGGTTTTAATTGAACCTTTGACTTCTGGGTCTGTCATCATCTGCACCATTTTGAAAGAAGTAGGAAATAAGCCTACTATATGGTATTCTCCTGGACAGTATTTGTAGGGATGCGATTTATAGCTTCATGAAGAAACTCTGGTCCCCACCATCCCAAATGACTGGCTTAGAAATTGAATGGGCAGGATAGGGTTTAGTGCAACAAAACATTGTAGTGTTCGCTTTGGGATTTGATTTAATCTAATCTGAACACAATAGATTTTTTCACACATGTTTTCCAGAGCCTAGCAAAAGGTTAGTTATTAAAATTATTGAAAGATTATTTTTATAAAGGCTATTTATATAATAGGAACTATTAATATATTTTCTTTATTTACATGATTTGTCCCATATTCACTCATTTAATTTTGCAACCCAGTTCTCTCTGTCCAAGACTCTCATTGTCCATCATGTCACTGATGGTGTTCAGTTGTAATCATAGGACCAAATCAACCCTGGTGAAAGAGTATACAAGTACCACTGAAATCAGTGGGAGATATACCCACTTGTGCCACAGGTGAACTTGGCCCAAGTTTCTTCAAAGAATCTCAGGCAATATTCTTAACATTACTTTGGGCTGGTCTACAATACCATAGTAAATTGACATATGTTACGCTACTTTAGTTATGTGAATAACATAACTGAAGTTGACATAGCTTAGGTCGACTTACCACGGTGTCTACACCATGCTATGTTGATGGGAGATGCCCTCCCGCCGACTTACTTTGCTCTTCTCAGGGAGCTGGAATACAGGAGTTGATGGGAGAGCGCTCTGCCATCGACTTCATGGGTCTTCACCAGACCCACTAAATCAGCACCGCTGTATCAATCGCAGCATTGCCAATCTACTGGTAAGTGTCAACAGGGCCTAAGTGATATGCTGGCTGTTCAAGGAATGTATGGTTAAACTCTCAGCCTCTGGGTCCACCTTTTCTCTCTCTTTCTGTTCTTTCCTGCTCCTTTGAAAGCAGCTGCTTAATCCCTATAACCAACACATGAGAAATAAGTTTGGATTTTCAAAATGATCACCAGCTACTTATAGCAAACACTTTGGAAAGCTCACAGCATATAGAGCTGCCAAACAAACATTTTATAGCATGCATGCTCTTGCACATGCACTCTGGCTTTCTTGTATGCTCTGTGTGAGAATGTAAGTGAGAGAAAAATCTAATTGTTGGGCACCAGTTTTTGCAAGTATCAAGACTACCAGAGGTTCTTAGATTGTCCTTATGCACAGCTGCAGGCAGAACTTGCTACTCTGAAACACTTTTTTATAAACTCTTAAATATTTTTGACAATAACTTGCTAAACCCAGGATTCTGAGGATGATATTTACTCCAGTGTTTTAAACTTGTTAGATTTACAGCATCTAAAGTGAATTCCAAAAGTCCAGGAGTTTGAGGCGGATGGGTTTATTCACATGCATGCACACAGACAGACACGTATGTGTCGGTGCCACTCAAAAAAAGTGCAATACCAGATGTAATATAAATGTGCTGACAGTTGGTATTAGAATATAACTTTATAAATAAACTGTACTTTGTACAGGCTGTATTTATGAAGTATTGAGTGGTTGGATTCATTTAGCAAATTGTAATACTTTAAAAATGTGCAATCATTATATTATAGAAGACATGGATAGCAGTGAATTGGGGATTATAAAGCCAAGGCTTTTATTTGGTCTTTTAAGACAATTTTGTAGTCATTTGATTCCTACAGTTAGTTATTGAACACACAGGTACTAAATCATGTGGTAAAACACTTCATGAAAAATACAAAGAAATACTAAGATTTGAGTGGGGAAATATGGCTAGTCTTATCTCTACTGAACATTTTAGAGCAATCCAGCAGAATTCATATGTCCCTTTGCTCAGATGTGAATGTTTTCACTCAGTTGTAGTTACTAAACATAACTACCCTTATTGTATTTATTATTAGTCTACAGTCAACCCCCTCTAATGTTCTAGAGTTTTTAAAATTGGGAATTAGTTACAGAAAGAAATTCAGTTAAATGATACAAATCTGAAACCCTGAGCGCTGTAATTCATGGTCTAACAGAGATGTGTGTTACTCAAGTGCCACATTAAGTGCTACATTAATTATCCTTATGATTCCTCTTATATTGAGACAACATATTTCCCTGTAGAGAGATGCCTTTTAGGACCCGAATTCAAAGGTCCTCAAACTTATTGGATCTTATGGGCTTGATTCTCCATATTTTGCACCTTGTGTTAAATGCTGCCATATTAGAATGGTAGTGTTTGTACCCACTGTGCACCTGTTGCAGGGCTGTGAAGAATCAGGCCCAATATCTTCAAGAGTTACTGCAACCAACCACTGCACAAGCTATAAAAGAGTTCTTATGTGCATGCTAGAAGAAAGCAAATTGAGTAGCCAACCCAGGTATAATAGGGCTTGGGGTAACTTTAGAATTAAACAAAGAAAATGGAAGCATGGGAAGATAATGGATGGAGGTGTGGGGCTTGAAACAGTTGTTCATAGTAACAAGAGAGTATATTTAAAGAAAAAAAGTTGACCCTAAATATACTAAGTGGTATTCTCCAGTTTTATACAGATATGAGTCCATTGACTTTAATGGGGTTACTCCTAACTTAGACTGGTGTGTGTGAGAGAATTAAACCCACTATCTCAGCTACAGAAAAAGGATCATGAATGCATTGGTGACTGAGCTGTAGATTTTGTTAGAGACTGTTTGGAATTTGATTTTTTTAAATAGTTTTTTTTACAGTTGACATTTAACCTGAATAGAGGTCTGACAATGTTCCCTTTGTTCTGAATACCAGCTGTGCAAACACTAAAGTAGTTGATTTTGTGCTTGGACTGAATCTAAGCATCTTGCTCCAGCAAAACTCCCATAGAAGCCAATAGTAGTAGGAGTCTGATCAGAGCCAGGAGCCCAGGATTTGTCCTTACACTTTATTACAGAGCCATTAGAAAAAAGTGACTTAGGGAATATGTATTAAATTGTAAAACAATGTAACTAATTTCTTTTCCAACTGTGAAACTATACATTTGTTTTAATGACAAAACAGGCTGCTGCTTTTTTTTTCTTGAAATATATTTGTTTTCCAAAAAGTTACAGAAGAAACTCCTGTACTGACTTACATATGCATACTTTTCTGTTCTTAAGGAGTGCATCAGTAGTTTCTTCATGGGTAAAATACCATCTATCGGTATAATTTCATAAAAAGCATTTAAACAAAACCTAAACTGTAAGTGGTTTGGCATCTTGTGGAAAAAAAAATAAAAAGTCTAGATATTAAGGGCACTGTCAGAATTATGCAGCATGTAAAGAACTTTGTATATGATGACCTCTGGTTATTTTATTTTATTTTTTTTAATGTAAAGCCATCTAAGCCCCATAGTGGTCAGTAGCCCGTGTTTGTTAATTTTGGGGACATTTTATTTGCTTTGTCATTTTATAACTGACATGCTCAATATTTGCGCTGAACAATAATTGTGATTTCCTCCTGTTTTTCATGTCTGTACAGGTTACAGACCTGGGCTGGACCAGTTTAAAACAAAAAAGCCACTTGAAATTATGATGTATTTTGAGGTCAGACATCTTTAGAATGCTTCAATTTAAAGAAAATTCTATGGTATTGGAGAGGATTGTGATATGCTGCTTCTAAGGTTTTTTGTTTAAAAATACAACTTCCATATTTCATTTTTTTTAAGGGTTTACTTGAATGAAGAACCACACTTTTTATACAAATACTATACAGCTGTGGACACTGTGTGGCAGATGATTGAAGCCCAATTACTGTTGCAATATATTTCATACCAATAGTGAATTTGTATTTATTTTTTCTTTGGTCAAAGTTGTCTCCATTTATATAAGGCTCTATCTGTCCAAAATGTGTTGCACTCTGCAGATGTCATGTTTTTAGGTCTCCACTGATCAGACAAACTAATTAGAAATTGAGCCTAGGTGTAGAAACCTTTTGTTTGTGTGCAAGAGTCAGACCTAGTAGAGACTTTGGGCTTCCAGTAATTCTGATGTCACTTTACACTGGTATAACTCTGATTTCAGTGGAGTTACTCTTAATTCACAGCAGCATATGAGCTATCAGAATTAGGCCCTTCATTGGAAAAAGGTTCTCCAGTCTTTGTTTGCCTGTCCATGTGACACATGAAAATTAATTTATTCTCTTGCTAAGGCCTGGTCTACACTAGAAAATTGAGTCATCTTAACCATTTCATTCAGGGATGTGAAAAATCCACACCCCTGAGCAGCATAGTTAAGCCAACTTAACCTCAGCATAGACAGCACTAGGTCGAGGGAAGAATTCTTTTGTTGACGTAGGCACCACCTCTCAGGGAGATGGAGTACATACACTGACAGGAGAATCCCTGCTGTCAGCATAGGTAATGTCTACACTGAAGCTCTATAGTGGCCCAACTGTGCCTCTATAGCATACCAAGTGTAGACAAGCCCTGTGAAAGTTCCTGATTGCAAGCTGGTGACACTAATTGGCTGGTAAAACACCTATAATTCTAAATACTTGTTTTCTATTAACCAGCTTCATTCAGTTCTCAATTTCAGGAGTGCTATGGTCTTGCTTATCTTTTTTTGCTTCTGTTTTTAAGGCTTCAAGGATCTCTGCAGCTCACTAGTTTAAAGAAAGCTCTGTCCTCTTAAGAAGAGTTTCTCTCCCTACTCTATGATGACAGTTGGGTGCTTTAAGAAATCTGATCTCGGAAAAGATGGCTGTGCTCTTGACATAGCATTGGGAGTAGAACATTCATCTGAATTCTGAGTATCCTGGGGCACAGAATTCTAAAGGCATGAGATATGTCAGTTAGCCCTTGTGGCCAAAAATAAGAGTATATACAAAACAAAGAACTTTTTTTAAAAAACAAAACAAAACCTAGTTTACAAATTTAAACCATTTGTTCAGGAATTAGGCAAAATCTTGATAGAAGAGGTTCCTCCAGGGGAACGTTACTTGGGATTGTTCATTTTGTTTTCATAACACAAACACTTGTGCCAGTGCTCACAAAACTTGATGCTGAAACATGCTTCAAAACACATCTTACATTTTAAGTGCCCTTATTTTCACCCTAATGTGTTCGTTAGAGGTAATAAGTTAAAAAAAAAAAATCACATGTCATACGGATCCTATTAAATAATCTGGCCAAAATCCCCATCTGATGTAAATTATGGTAGCACCATATTTCAGTAGAGCTATGCTGATTTACAGTATCTGAGAATCTTGCCCACTATCTGAAATTATCCAATCCATGGTCATACCCAGTAGCCCTGTTTTATTGAATAGCTCAGGCTGTGGAGAGACAAGTTGGGCAAGACTTGATCTTTAATAATCATCATATGCCTGTACTGCTCTCCTAGCTCATGAGGGCCCAAACCTGATTCTTCATAGCTGCAAATACATGCAATCCATCTCTAGGCTTGCTTTTAATTTTCTTGGATTCCTCAAGATTATCAACTGGCCAAAACTGTCTTAATGTTGTATTTTTAGTGGAAAAGGTCTAATCTTTTTCTGCCTTAAGGCCACCATGGTCTCAAAACTGCTTTAATTTCTTGTAAAGTTTCCCCTTCCTACTAGTGATAACTCAATATCCAGAGCACGACTGTCAAAGTCCACTGACTTAAGAGGTCGATATTTCCTATGTGCTCATCAACAGGGGGAGGAATTCTGTGCCTCCATATTTGGTAAAGAATGGAACACTTGACCACAAACTGACTTCCAAGACTCTTGTGCTTGGAATTTTGAAAGTAGATTTCATGTTGTCCTCATAACTGGTACTCACAGCTGCAAGAATTTTGGATGAATAGAGCCCAAGAGAGTGTATTCTGCTCTTGGTGCCCACATGTTATTCCCTTAAAACTAATGGAAATTGTGCCTGCATCAAGAGGAGAACATGGATACCCCCAAGTATTTACTTGAAATCTCTTAAAATGGAGACAATTCTTATCCTTTGACATAACTATTAGCTAGAGAAAAAATATTGCCCTGTAATTAGTTTGTCATTCTATGGATAAAGGTTCTGTGGTATAATACATTGTTCAACTTGGGGGGGAAAGGGGGGGTTTTAGTATTGGGCCAAAAGAGTATTTAAGACACAGCAAGATGCATGTGTTGTTGTATTGAGAATATAGTCTTGCAGTATCATTTTAAAATGTTCATTTTTTTCCTTTTTTGCTGTGCTACTCAAATAGCAAATATTTGGCCTATGCACTTATTGTAGTTTATGTTCATCGGAAACTGTAAAAAGTCTGCTTTTTATTTAACTTTGCAGTCTGTATCTCATCATGATGTGTATTTGTGTTTCATCACATTTTTGAGTGTTAATGTATATACTAAAAAGTAAATTTAAAATAATATGGTTGGTACAGTTTTGTATTCTGAAACATGCACATTCGTGGAAGAGTTAGTGCTCTAGAACTGAAGGAATTTCTGTGGATTTAGAGCACATTTTGGGTTTCATCTGATGCATTCCAAACAGTAAGGAGAAAGGAGCTACAGAGAAAATGTGTACACCTGTTCATCCAAAAAAAAAATTTTTTTTTTAGAAATAAGAATTGCATTGTGCTTGGATTTAGGAAGAGGCAATAGCTGCTCCATAGTTAAAGTTGAGACTTGATTCCCATTTATGTCTGATTTTTATCCTCAAAATAAGTCACTTGTACTTCAAATGTATGTGTTGTCTGTGACAAGAGGACAGACGTTTGCCCAAATTTGAGGTGTTTCAACCAAACAGTTTCTGAGAGGGCTTTAGATGTTTAGGTGTTGATTATGTTCTGAAAATTCTCCTAATTCTTTGTTCACTACAACTGCCACAAAAAAGGAATGTTATAGCAACATCATCATCAATAGCAACATTTGAAAGGTCTTGGTGATGTCTGCAAGACCAATTCTGAGAATGGGAAAAGCAAATTTGAGAACTTATTCACTGATGAAGTAAGAACATCAGAAAGGCTCCTTAGGCTCAGTGAAATTCAGAAAGGCTCCAGTCCTACTGATGACTCTTGTAAAGGTAGAGTTTCATTTTTTGTAAAGTAAGCCTTTTCTTTGCAGCGATAGCAGGTGTTTTATATTTCAAAGGGAGATCTATCAAAAGAATTTTTAAAAAAGGATGGGGAGGGTTGAAGGGAGATCACAGCCTAATCTATAACAAGATTCAGGCTCATCAAGGGATTCTGTACAAAGCTGACAGTGCTACTTGTTTTCTATCTCCATGCTTGTTTGAGTTGCTGCATGACCCTAGTAGCAAAGTGCTCACATCATGGCCTTCGTGAAGGGAGATATTTGTGTTAAAATGTTAAACCTATTGAACGGTAATCTACATTCTGAGGAATTTGATGATCTAAGTGAAACAACTGGACAAGACCCTACTCCAGGTCACATGATGACCAGACCTTAACAAGTGATGAACCCAGTGACCCATCTGGATATATAATTTGCTGTTTAATTTGTTTAAAACATCTTGTAAAGAAAAATAAGAGGTCAAAAATGTGAGATTATGTATTTTCTTTAACCTACAGCAGGAAGCTAGACATGAAGGGAGGGCTGGGGAAATCCCAGAATAGCTTTAGCAGTATTACTGCTTTCTTTTTTCTTTTTTTCTCCCTAGTTCCTTGTTCAGAGTTGGAAGACAGCAATTCTCTCAGTGATTGATTTTTTTTGGGGGGGGGGCATTATCATATGATGTGCTCAGCCTAGTTTCACCTTTTTTTCTTGTTCTCAGAGCTCAGGTAGAACTGAGATCTATAGAGAATCATAGAATATCAGGGTTGGAAAGGACCCCAGGAGGTCATCTAGTCCAACCCCCTGCTCAAAAGCAGGACCAATCCCCAATTAAATCATCCCAGCCAGGGCTTTGTCAAGCCTGACCTTAAACTTCTAAGGAAGGAGATTCCACCACCTCCTTAGGCAACGCGTTCCAGTGTTTCACCACCCTCCTAGTGAAAAAGTTTTTCCTAATATCCAACCTAAACCTCCCCCACTGCAACTTGAGACCATTACTCCTTGTCCTGTCCTCTTCTACCACTGAGAATAATCTAGAACCATCCTCTCTGGAACCACCTCTCAGGTAGTTGAAAGCAGCTATCAAATCCCCCCTCATTCTTCTCTTCTGCAGACTAAACAATCCCAGTTCCCTCAGCCTCTCCTCATAACTCATATGTTCTAGACCCCTAATCATTTTTGTTGCCCTTTGCTGGACTCTTTCCAATTTATCCACATCCTTCTTGTAGTGTGGGGCCCAAAACTGGACACAGTACTCCAGATGAGGCCTCACCAATGTCGAATAGAGGGGGACGATCATGTCCCTCAATCTGCTCGCTATGCCCCTACTTATACATCCCAAAATGCCATTGCCCTTCTTGGCAACAAGGGCACACTGCTGCCTCATATCCAGCTTCTCATCCACTATCACCCCTAGGTCCTTTTCCGCAGAACTGCTGCCTAGCCATTCGGTCCCTAGTCTGTAGCTGTGCATTGGGTTCTTCCATCCTAAGTGCAGGACCCTGCACTTATCCTTATTGAACCTCATCAGATTTCTTTTGGCCCAATCCTCCAATTTGTCTAGGTCCCTCTGTATCCTATCACTGCCCTCCAGCGTATCTACCACTCCTCCCAGTTTAGTATCATCCGCAAATTTGCTGAGAGTGCAATCCACACCATCCTCCAGATCATTTATGAAGATATTGAACAAAACCGGCCCCAGGACCGACCCCTGGGGCACTCCACTTGACACCGGCTGCCAACTAGACATGGAGCCATTGATCACTACCCGTTGAGCCAGACAATCTAGCCAACTTTCTACCCACCTTATAGTGCATTCATCCAGCCCGTACTTCTTTAACTTGCTGACAAGAATACTGTGGGAGACCGTGTCAAAAGCTTTGCTAAAGTCAAGAAACAATACATCCACTGCTTTCCCTTTATCCACAGAACCAGTAATCTCATCATAGAAGGCGATTAGATTAGTCAAGCATGACCTTCCCTTGGTGAATCCATGCTGACTGTTCCTGATCACTTTCCTCTCATGTAAGTGCTTCAGGATTGATTCTTTGAGGACCTGCTCCATGATTTTTCCAGGGACTGAAGTGAGGCTGACTGGCCTGTAGTTTCCAGGATCCTCCTTCTTCCCTTTTTTAAAGATTGGCACTACATTAGCCTTTTTCCAGTCATCCGGGACTTCCCCCGTTCGCCACGAGTTTTCAAAGATAATGGCCAATGGCTCTGCAATCACAGCCGCCAGTTCCTTTAGCACTCTCAGATGCAACTCGTCCGGCCCCATGGACTTGTGCACGTCCAGCTTTTCTAAATAGTCCCTAACCACCTCTTTCTCCACAGAGGGCTGGCCATCTATTCCCCATGTTGTGATGCCCAGCGCAGCAGTCTGGGAGCTGACCTTGTTAGTGAAGACAGAGGCAAAAAAAGCATTGAGTACATTAGCTTTTTCCACATCCTCTGTCACTAGGTTGCCTCCCTCATTCATTAAGGGGCTCACACTTTCCTTGGCTTTCTTCTTGTTGCCAACTTACCTGAAGAAACCCTTCTTGTTACTCTTAACATCTCTCGCTAGCTGCAGCTCCAGGTGCAATTTGGCCCTCCTGATTTCATTCCTACATGCCCGAGCAATATTTTTATACTCTTCCCTGGTCATATGTCCAACCTTCCACTTCTTGTAAGCTTCTTTTTTATGTTTAAGATCCGCTAGGATTTCACCGTTAAGCCAAGCTGATCGCCTGCCATATTTACTATTAGAATGAGTATCCCCCTCCACATACAGCCCTGGCCATGCCCAATGAAAAGCAGTTCTGTTAGCCAGGACCCTTTTGTGGCCTTGCAGGGGAGAAGGCTACCTTGAGTTAAATGAGATTTTTTTCAAAGATGCATAAGGGATTTAGATATTCAATTCCTATTAATTTTAATAGGACCAGTGAGTCCAAATTCCCTGTCTTTGAAGATCTCAACCAAATGCATAAATTATGCAACTTTTAAAATACATGAATTACTTAACCCACCCTATCATGTGGCTAAAATATGGAACACTTAAATCCATATACAGCCACCTGTGGGTTGAAACTAGGCAGCTGTTTCTCACCCTAGAGTGACTATGCATGATATTTGAGAAGAAGAGGTGCAGAATATCCTATTCAGTTGCTGGAATGTAGATAGTTAAAATGCACTTATCAGAATAAGGATTTGGCCTGGATCCCATAGTTAACATCCTGTCTCTTGTTAAAAGTGCCATTGGGTATTCAGTGATCACCAAATAGACTGACATCTTCCATAACAGAGGTTGTCCTTCATCAACTGTAGCTTCCGCTCACGGGAAGCAAGCTAAAGCTTTAAAACAGAAATCCATAAAGTACTTTAATCTCGCAGTGCCTGGCACAATGATGCCCATTTTGATTAGCCCCTCTAGGGACTACTGGAATACAAATAGTGGTCATACTTCAGAGTAAGGTTCCATTTATAAATTGTTAGTAAATGATTAATATTTTAGTAAAGGGTTAATCATTATTAATCTGACAGCCCCCACTGTTCTTAGCTCCTGGAGGAGCTATGATCCCGCTATAATGGTAAGTCCTAGCTACTTCCCCAGTGTAATATAGAGGATGGATAGATAAGTCCATCAATGGCTATTAGCCCAGATGGACAGGGATACAACCCCATGCTCTGGGCTTCCCTAGCCTCTAACTGCCAGAAGCTTGGAGAGAATGACAGGATGGATTACTCTATAATTTCCCTTTTCTTTTAATTCCCTATGAAGCAGCTTGTTGAAAGACAAGATACTAGGCTAGATGGACCATTGGTCTGACCAGTATGGCTGCTTTTAATAGAGGATTCCCAATAAAAATTGAACCAAAAAAATAAAATATTCCATTCATTTATGCTCTTGGTATTTTCATCACCTCAGGAAATTTCTGTGTATAAAAATCAAGCAGACAAGAATGGAATAAAGCTTTTTTGAAACATGGGGCCTGTATCCTAAATGTGAAAATGATCATATGAGTCTACAATCCATTTCAGTTGCAAAGACAAGTCCAGCAAATATAGGGATAGTGCTGGGGTGAAAAAAACTCATCTAAGCTATTAATGTTGCAAACTGGGCTCATTCCACAATTTACAGGCCAGGAGAAAGCTATGGTACTTGGAAATCTTCCAAATGTCACTGCTTAGTAGCTATAATTCAAAACACAATGTTCATTGAGCCATCCAGCTTCCATATTTTGCTATAGCACACTTCAGCTCTGAAGTTGTCACCTGTTTAATTAACATTAGATATTTATGTGATGTCACAATGCAGATATCTAAAGTGGTTTTGTTTTGCAACAAATATTAAGCAATAAGTGTTTTCAAAATTAAAAGATGCACACAGATAACTGGGACAAAATTGGAATTGATTTTCCAGTGATAATTGAGCTCTTCAGTCATAATACAGGAGCTGTAAAGAAAAGAGACAGCATCTTAAAGAAGATATCTACAAGTTAATAAAAGTAACAAGTTTATAACAAAACTGTAATGAATAAGACTTAATACAGAAAGAAGTACACAATTTGCTCCAAAATTTAAAAATGAAATCAATAGCAAACCTCCCATTTACTTAAATAGGGCTAGGATTTCACCCAAAGTGGGGCTGATTCAGGACCACTTTGGAGGGCTAATCCTGAGATGTGCTGAGCACCTTGAATTTCAATTTTCAACCTAACAGGAGGCATTTAGCAACTCTCAGAGGGTGCAGAGCACCTGAAATAATTGGGTTCTAAATTATACCCTGATAATGGCAGAAAAAAGTGCCTAAATCAGTAGATTGCTTTGTTCACAAAGTGTTTTATTAGTATAGTACATGATCAAAGTTTAAATCTTTTTAAACAAGAAACAGACATGTCCTGGGTAGGTTGTTTGCTCTGGTGGGTTGTGTGTTTTTTTTGTTTTTTGTTTTTTTTTTAAAACCGTATCAGAAACTTGGTGAAAGTCTCTGTTGATCTTAGCAATCTGGGAGTTTTCCCCATTGATTTCAATAGGACCAGGATTTCACCCTAAGAGTTTTCAGCTGTGTTATTAGGCCCAAACTTTGTTGTTCATCAACAACCTAGATAACAGCACAGTTCTCCTTGTGTGCTCAAAAACAATGAGAGAGTCTGTCCATCCATCCCCCCTCACATCACCCCCTAAGATAGGACATAGAAGGCAGTTCTATTATGGTCTTGACCCAGCAGCAACATTTCTCTGCCTCCTCTTGTCCCCAGCTTTCTCTTCCTGACATCCAGCAGCACGAGTTTCCCTGACACCCTGCACCCGCTGCTCCAGGACCCTCTCACTGCACTAGGGCCATAGATGAAGTCAGGGATCAGTGGCAGGGCAAGTCTATGTGCTCAGTCCCACCCTCTAGGCTCTCACAAACAGCTTCCCCAAGTGCCTAGCCCTGGGGGGAAAAACACACACACACATACTTCTGTATTTAGCGTATTGGTGCTGATGGACCACCACTAACATTTAATTATTAGAAACAAGAACTATTCCCAAAGGGTAAACTAGAGGGGGGAGCACCAGGACAGCATGTGTCTATGGGTAGGACACTAGACTGGGGCTCAAACCTAAGTTCTCTTCCTGGTTCTGCTTCTGACCTTTTGTATGATTATGGGCAAATCACTTCACCTCTGAGTGCCTCTGTTTTCCCCTCCCACCTTTGTCTGTCTCATCTAGTTAGACTGTAAGCTCTCAGAGCAGGGAATGGCTCTTCCTATGTATTTGTATAGCACTTAGCAGAAACATTATTTGTAGGACTCTCATGCGATTAATCGCACTGTTAAACAACAATAGAATACCATTTATTTAAATATTTTTGGATGTTTTCTACATTTTCAAATATATTGATTTCCATTATAACAATACAAAGAGTACAGTGCTCACTATTTTTATTACAAATATGTGAACTGTAAAAAACAATTGTATTTTTCAATTCACCTAGTACAAGCACTGTAGTGCAATCTCTATCATATGAAAGTTGAACTTACAAATGTAGAATTTATGTACAAAAAAATAACTGCAATCAAAAATAAAACAATGTAAAACTTACAAGTCCACTCAGTCCTATTTCTTGTTCAGCCAATCACTCAGACAAATAAGTTGTTTACATTTGCGGGAGATAATGCTGCCTGCTTCTTGTTCACAATGTCACCTGAAAGTGAGAACAGGTGTTCTCATGGCACTGTTGTAGCTGGCATTGCAAGATATTTACATGCCAGATGCACAAAAGATTCATATATTCCTTCATGCTTCTATCACCATTCCAGAGGACATGTATCCATGCTGATGACGGGTTCTGCTCTATAGCAATCCAAAGCTGTGCGGACCAACGCATGTTCATTTTCATCATCGGAGTCAGATGCCACCAGCAGAAGGTTGATTTTTCTTTTTTAGTGGCTCAGGTTCTGTAGTTTCCGCATCGGAGTGTTGCTCTTTTAAGATTTCTGAAAGCAAGCTCCACACCTCATCCCTGTCAGATTTTGGAAGGCACTTCAGGTTCTTAAACCTTGGGTCAAGTGCTGTAGCTATCTTTAGAAATCTCAAATTGGTACCTTCTTTGCGTTTTGTCAAATCTGCAGCGAAAGTGTTCTTAAAATGAACATGTGCTGAGTAATAGCCGAGACTGCTAGAACATGAAATACATGGCAGAATGCACGTAAAATAGAGCCGGAGACCTGCAATTCTCCCCCAAAGAGTTCAGTCACAAATTAACGGATTTTTTTTTAACGAGCATCATCAGCATGGAAACATGTCCTCTAGAATGGTGGTTGATGCATGAAGGGGCATATGAATGTTTAGCATATCTGGCACATAAATACCTTGCAATGCCGGCTACAAAAGTCCCACACAAACACCTATTCTCACTTTCTGGTGACATAAATAAGAAGTGGGCAGCATTATCTCCCATAAATGTAAATAAACTTGTCTTAGCAAATGGCTGAACAAGAAGTAGGACTGAGTGGACTTCTAGGCTCTGAAGTTTTGCATTGTTTTGTTTTTGAGTGCAGCTATGTAACCCCCTCCCAAAAAAAAAATCTATATTTGGAAGTTGCACTTTCACGATAAAGACACTGAACTACAGTACATGTATGAGGTGAATTGAAAAATACTATTTCTTTTGTTACAAATATTTGCACTGTAAAAATGAAAAATACTATAAAGTGAGCAGTGTACACTGTAATCTGTGTTGTAATTGAAATCAATATATTTGAAAATGTAGAAAAGCTATAAAAATATTTAATAAATTTCAATTGGTATTCTATTGTTTAATAGAATACCAATTGTTTAATAGAATACCTACTAATACCTTCTGGGAGGAGGGATAGCTCAGTGGTTTGAGCATTGGCCTGCTAAACCCAGGGTTGTGAGTTCAATCCTTGAGGGGGCCATTTAGGGATCTGGGGCAAAAATTGGGGATTGGTCCTGCTTTGAGCAGGGGGTTGGACTAGATGACCTCCTGAGGTCCCTTCCAACCCTGATATTCTAGGATTCTAATAATGTGATTAAAACTGATTAATTGCAATTCTTTTAATCACAATTAATTTTGAGTTAATCATGTGAGTTAACTGATTAATTGACAGCCCTAATTATTTGTATTAAAGTAGCACTTATAGGACTCAATTGAAATTGGGCCTGTTTTGCTAACAGCAGCAGCAGCTGCTGCTCCTCTCCCTGGCATGGATGAGCAGTGCTCTCCATCGCTTTTTGGCAGTTGGAGGAACACCACCTCATCTTATTCCACTCTTTCTATCCACTGGATATTGTAGCAATTTTTAGATTGGTTACAATCTAACCTTAGTGACCTTGTAACATTAGTATCTATATAATAAGATTTCAGGATTGCCACTCAGAAGCCTAGAATATCTGTTGTCAGTGTGCAGCAAGGGAAACCTCAGCAAGCCTGGCTGACAGCTCTTTTTGTTTAGACTATCACCAGGGTCAATCATCAGCCATTTTTAAACTTGTAAATTTTCCCATAAACAAAATGGCCACCATTTCCTATTACTGTCAGTGGGCCTGAAGTCTGCAAGATAGCCACCGTTTCCCTACAGTTAGTGTGCAGGTGAAAGCTAGGCTGCCCTTAGTAAAATTGGCTACCACCTCCCACTGTTTAATTGAATGGAAGGAAGCCATGTCCACAGGCAAACTAGCCATGACTCTATGGTTCAAGGGGCTAGACGGGACACAGGGACCAAGAGGACTAGCACAGCCACTGTGAATGGGGTGAGTGAGGTGGAACAGGGCCGTGGGTGGAGCAAGAGGCAGATTTACAGTTGCAAGGGGATGTGAGAGCCAGAGGAAGCCTGAGGGGGTGCAAAACACAGTGATGGGGGGATTGGATGGCAGCTCCCCCTGCTAAACTCTCATGAATTGATTGCAAGTCCTCCTGCAGGATTTTGGCACGTGCAGGAGAAGCTGTCATGATAATAAGAGCAACTCCTCCAATACTCTGATTTTCAGGGCTGTGCACGTAGGGAAGCTGTGCGTGAGAGCCTGGGGGCTGACTTCACAGACGGTCCCAGAGCAGTGGAAAGAAGGAGTCAGAGAAATGGTGTTGCTAGGTCCCAGACCAAGAAAGCTCAAGGGAGCAGAAGGCAGAGAAGTGTTGCTGCTAGGTTGAGACAATACATGGGGAACTGCCTTCCATTTCCTCTCTTAGGGGTAATTGGAATCTCCCTCTGAGCAGCTAAGGAGATGTGTGCATTTCTGTGTGTATTAAAGGTTGACTTTTCAACCTGAAATTCTCTCTCTCACATTCACAGATGAATAAAGGGAGTTTAAAAGTCCAAAAAAGAAAAGGAGTACTTGTGGCACCTTAGAGACTAACAAATATATTAGAGCATAAGCTTTCGTGAGCTACAGCTCACTCCATGGGATTCATACAGTGGAAAATATAGTGGGGAGATTTTATATACACAGAGAACATGAAACAATGGATGTTACCATACAGACTGTAACAAGAGTGATCAGGAAAGGTGAGCTATTACCAGCGGGAGAGTAGGGATTTGGTGGGGGGGAACCTTTTGTAGTGATAATCAAGGTAGGCCATTTCCAGCACCTGACAAGAACAGTAGGGAGGGAAATAAACAAGGGGAAATAGTTTTACTTTGTGTAATGACACATCCAGTCCCAGTCTTTATTCAAGCCTAAGTTAATTGTATCCAGTTTGCAAATTAATTCCAATTCTGCAGTCTCTCCTTGGAGTCCGTTTCTGAAGTTTTTTTGTTGAAGAATTGCCACTCTTAGGTCTGTAATCGAGTGACCAAAGAGATTGAAGTGTTCTCCGACTGGTTTTTGAATGTTATAATTCTTGACGTCAGATTTGTGCGCATTTATTCTTTTACGTAGAGACTGTCCAGTTTGGCCAATGTACATGGCAGAGGGGCATTGCTGGCATATATCACATTGGTAGATGTGCAGGTGAACGAGCCTCTGATAGTGTGGCTGATGTGATTAGGCCCTATGATGGTGTCCCCTGAATAGATATGTGAACACAGTTGGCAACGGGCTTTGTTGCAAGGATAGGTTCCTGGGTTAGTGGTTTTGTTGTGTGGTGTGTGGTTGCTGGTATTTGCTTCAGGTTGGGGGGCTGTCCGTAAGCAAGGACTGGCCTAACTCCTAAGATTTGTGTGAGTGATGGGTCGTCCTTCAGGATAGGTTGTAGATCCTTGATGATGCGTTGGAGAGGTTTTAGTTGGGGGCTGAAGGTGATGGCTAGTGGCGTTCTGTTATTTTCTTTGTTGGGCCTGTCCTATAGTAGGTAACCATGATTTCAACAATTTCCATCCCACCATCAACCTCAGCCTGGACCAGTCCACACAAGAGATCCACTTCCTGGACACTACAGTGCTAATAAGCGATGGTCACATAAACCCTATACCAGAAACCTACTGACCGCTATGCCTGCCTCCAGCTTTCATCCAGACCACACCACATGATCCATTGTCTACAGCCAAGCTCTATGATACAACCGCATTTGCTCCAACCCCTCAGACAGAGACAAACATCTACAAGATCTCTATCAAGCATTCTTACAACTACAATACCCACCTGCTGAAGTGAAGAAACAGATTGACAGAGCCAGAAGAGTACCCAGAAGTTACCTACTACAGGACAGGTCCAACATTTCAGTTTGACAATGTGCATGTTTTGGATTTGTATTCCTTCTCTGTTTAATATTTTCTTGCAGCAGTCAGTCACATATAACTTCACAAATTACACACGTGCAAATAGCATGGCCTTTCTGCTTGTTAAGCAAACATTGTACTGTTCAATGCATTGCCATGAAATTGAATTTCACATTAGACACACCTATTGATATATATCAAGTTTTCACTGTTTTAAAAGAGCTAAACAGGAGCCTATTTAGAACAGAGATAAGTTCCTGCCATGGGCAAACCACAACTGGGTCATAAGCCTCAAAGCTGCAAAAAACAGGATGAACTGTCTGAATTTGCTGGGTCTTTTCTATGCTTTTTCTGAAAGGTGTGAAAATATATGAGCCAAGCTACAGAAGATGGTAAAGTGAAATGTTCAGCTGATAAATTGTGCTTTGCAACTAAACAAAGGAGTTAATTGCAGACTTCAGGCAGTTACATTTTACCCACAAAAGACATGACATTAGATATAGAAGCCATCCTGAAGTACTCTAGTTATGAATAACATACATTTATCCTCTCAGTAGACTAAAATATGCAAAATATAATGCAGTGAAGCCATTGCATGCTTTGTGATTAAACTGACAGGATAGTCTATTTGGGGGGAAGGGTACACTGAGGCAGGGAGCTCCATTAACATGAAATTAATGCTCTGAAGTTTCCACTCAAAATATTCAAAACAACCTTTGCCTGGCTTCCATTTAATTTTGGGCCCAATTCCAAGTGCAATGAGTGTTTCCCATTCCCCCTACCCAGCTCTTGGATGAAGGGAGCATGGAGTGAGGCTGTCACAAGCATTCATGCTCCATCTCCTGCGGAGCCTGCTTTGTCCACGTGCAGCAACACTGTCCACTCCCCATGTACTCTTCCCCACCTGCCCATACTCTGCTCCCATGTCTTCCTATTTACCCCTATTCCAACTCCTGTGTATTGTAACTATGTCCCACTCCCCCAGACCCAGAATACCATATTTCATTTCTTCCATCTCTGTTCTGTTCCCAGGCCTCCTGTACCCAACTCTTCTCTTCTTCAGCCAACTCCCATATATAGCTCTTGTGACCCATACCCCTTATGTGCTCTGTGCTTAGACTTACCCATTGTAATACTGATGCACCCTCACATGTTGCCTGTTTGTTATACCAATAAAATAAAAACCAGCAGGATCTTATTAAAGAGGAAAAGGCAAAATACCACATTTATTGTGAATACAGAAAGAATCATAGTAAGCAGTTAGTTACAGCTATAACATTCCATTCAATCTCATATTTATTCACACATTCATTCTCACACACACACACACAGGTTCTGCAAGGTTGTTATCATAGTAAGCAGTTAGTTATAGCTATAATATTCCATTCAATCTCATATTTATTCACACATTCATTCTCACACACACACACACACAGGTTCTGCAAGGTTGTTATCATAGTTACCAGCCTTAGAGTTGCTCATGCCAAGCCACTGGCCAGGTGGCCTGGACATGAGGAGGGAGCAGGGCCTTGTCACATGCTCATCTGATGCTCCTGGAAGTTGGTTTGCAGAATCAGACCCCAAAGTTCTCACTTTTTAGAGTCTATTTTTATAGGAATTTCTTCCTATGCCAGTCTATGGGAGTTGCTTCATCATGCTGTTGCTGAATCAATCAGCAGATAGCACATTCCTGACGGCTCCCTGCTGCTAGATGTTATCTTGTTCTTTGGTTCTCCCATTCTTGAGGCTGTTGGGTGGATTCCAGTCTGCCCTCCGGGGGTCCTCTGGTTATTTCCACTTGACGCCTTCTTCAGCCGATGGACACTGGATTCTTAGGCTGGCACCTCCCTGATCATTGTTATTATCCACACCAAGCATCCATCCACATACATCCTCTATCTCTATTTTAATCACAATTGTTAATACAACAAAAGGGCGGGGAGTCTCTGGGTGCTGTTTCTGTTGTTAGAGTATTGCTTTGAGTCTCTCTCTCTGTGAATTGCTTTGAGAACAGACTCTGTCTTAGAATGTACTAACACAATTAGCAGCTTGCAAGTTTCACACATAGAGGGAGAGAAACAGTACCAAAAACCAAGAGACCTCTTAATTAGTAATACCCTGGAATTTAAACTATGGGGAATCAAACTCATTTGTGATTTTAATACAGAACTTCTTTAATATGTTCAGAACTTCAGGGCTGCTCGTATTGCCTGGCAGGCTGCTCTCTTAACCTCTAGAGCCCGCTGAGGTCAGCCTGACTGGTAGACAGCCACCTGAACCTGCATCTCTTGCTCTGTCCCCTCATGGCCTGGCAACAAATCACAACAGAAGACTCCATCCAGCAGGAACTTCAGCCACCGCAGTGCCTTCACCTCCTGCTCTAGATCCAGCTCTGGGTCTGCTTGCACAATCACCCCAACCAGGGCCACTGGGATTAGATACATCTCTTCAGCTGCTGTAGCATCTCCAGCAATCGGTCTAGCCCAACCCAGCGTGTCAAGGAGGAGACTCTGCACAGGAAGAAGATAAGCTGTGAGTAGATTCTGTCCTGGTGCCTGGAGCAGCTGAATTCATGGAGTGAGAGGCCTCTCTCAGCCCTGCGGATGGTCACTTGATTACAGGCCACTGTGCTAGTCGCACGGAATGCTGGTATGGGGAACTTAGCAAACACTTCCTGTTGAAACTCTTCCACTGTGTGTTGCCTCTGCAATTCCCCGACCAGGTGTACATTATCCCCCATCATAAACTGCAGGGTCACAAACTCCAATTCTGTCTTCTCATCTTGGGGAAGAGCAGAAGTGGCAACCACTGCCAACAGGTCCTTCACCAGCTTCATGCCAACTTCCTGGCCTTCCCAAGCCCGCTCCGTGACCTCTGCCTGGGCTCCTCCATCCAGCTCTGTGACTTCCACCTGGGCTCCTACAGCCAGCTCCATCCTCTTCCCTTTGTCTCCTCCAGCCTGCTCCATGACCTCTACCCAGGCTCTTCCATCCAACTCCATGATCTTCCCTTGGGCTCCCACAGTCTGCTCTGTGACCACTTCTTGGGCTCTTCCATCCAGCTCCATGATCTTCTCTTGGGCTCCCCCAGCCTGCTCTGTGACCTCTGCCTGGGCTCTTCCACTCAACTCCATGATCTTCCCTTGGGCTGCCGCAGCTTGCTCTGTGCCTTCCTCCCAGGCTCTTCCATCCAGCTCCATGATCTTCCCTTGGGCTCCCATAGCCTGTCTGTGATTTCCTCCTGGAGTCTTCCATCCAGCTCCATGATCTGCCCTCGGGTTCCCCCAGCCTGCTGCATGACCTCCTCCCAAGCTCCCCCTTCTCGTTCCATATGCCTCTCCTGAGTTCCTCCATTCATCTCCATAATGTCCACTCAGGCTCTTCCCTCCTGTTCGGCTTTTTTCTGGCTCCCTCTTTCCTCTCTCCATTTCCTCCCACCTCTGACTGTTGATAACTTGTTGCTAGCGATGTGGACCCTTTGGTGTCACAATACATACCCACCTGACTCACTCCTTCCTACAGTAGAGGCTGAAGGTACACATCCTCATTCTCCTTCATAGCCTTACACTGACTTTTTCCCAAAAGCCTTTTTCAGGTCAATAAACAGGCAAAGGTAGATAATGTGAAACCTTTCCCTGACCAAAAAATCAGTTATATCAGTGGTTCTCAAACTTTTGTACTGGTGACCCCTTTCAAATAGCAAGCCTCTGAGTGCGACCCCCCCTTATAAATTAAAAACACTTTTTTATATATTTAACACCATTATAAATGCTGGATGCAAAGTGGCGTTTGGGGTGGAGGGTGACAGCTCGTCCCCATGTAATAACCTCATGACCCCAGGGGGTCCTAACCCCCAGTTTGAGAACCTCTGAGTTTTACCCTTTGGATTAAAAAAAAGAAATAGGCCCACTCTACAAAAAGGAACTGAAGGATCCACCTTGATACACAGTCCTGCCCATCTGATATCTGAGAGAACAGGAAAAAGAAAACAAGGAAAATACCTTTGGAGAAAGGAAAGAGACTCCAGTACAGCCTCACAATATCTGGCCTCCATCTTGCTACCAAATCAGAAATGGACAGCATTAAAAAATGGGCACGTGTAGTCAAAGATCCATCTTGATTAATTTTGGCTACACTTCGATACCATTACATCAAACAATGCCATTGATGTTGATTAGCATTTCATGATAGGCAGCTGCTGTCTGTGTTCAAAGGGATATGCTGGGAATGTGAGTGATATGGGGATATGCTGGGTGTGTGAACAGGAACCTGTATCTCATCACCAGGAGAGAATGTAGAAATAACACAATGTGAATATCCAACAGATTGTCATGGAACAAACCCTCAGCTAATCCAATGGTTTGATTGGGACAAACATTTTCTCCTCAATTTCCTGCCACTGAGAAATATTTCTTGGCTAGTCCCAACTGTTTGTTTCTCTATCTCCTGGTCTCATTTCATGTGCTCTTGAATGACAGATTTTCTCTACAGTCAGTAGCCAACGTGGATACTATGAAGAAAGGAGCATCAGAAATATCCAAAATAGATCAATTAGATTATGAATGTATAAACACACATTCTGGTTTCAGAGTAACAGCCGTGTTAGTCTGTATTCGCAAAAAGAAAAGGAGTACTTGTGGCACCTTAGAGACTAACCAATTTATTTGAGCATAAGCTTTCGTGAGCTACAGCTCACTTCATCGGATGCATACTGTGGAAAGTGTAGAAGATCTTTCTATACACACAATTGCTGCTATTACCAATAGGAGAGTGGCTTTGTGTGTGTGGGGTGGGGAGAGAACCTGGATTTGTGCTGGAAATGGCCCAACTTGATTATCATACACATTGTAAGGAGAGTGATCACTTTAGATAAGCTATTACCAGCAGGAGAGTGGGGTGGGGGGAGGTATTTTTTCATGCTTTGTGTGTATAAAAAGATCTTCTGCACTTTCCACAGTATGCATCCGATGAAGTGAGCTGTAGCTCACGAAAGCTTATGCTCAAATAAATTGGTTAGTCTCTAAGGTGCCACAAGTACTCCTGTTCTTTTTACATTCTGGTTTATTTATCAAAAGTGAATGTGAGAATCCCATCCAGATCTCTGAATGAACATAGTATACACTTAAATTAGTACTTAAAAACAAACAGCAAACACACACAATATACACTCTACTTGCACTATTGAAGTAAATGAGATTTTTGACACTTACTGCACTGGACACAGGAATAGGCCTAAAGAATAGACAACACTTGCAGATTTACAAAAGGAAAGAGAAGACATGACATAGGTATAAAATCAATGCGAAATGAGAATTAGGACAAGACATAAATATTCTCTCATAGCACTGTTAACATCTTTAATATCTACATGTTGGCTTCTTGACAGTGACTCTCTCAAGATCATTATTACATAGCCATTTTTTTCAAGGTATCCCTCAGACTGCACAAACCTTGCTAGCATGGAATCCCACCCCAACAAACCCTGGTTTGGTCCTAGGTAAGCTCCCATAGCAACGTTCTAGGGGTAGTAACATTCCAGTGGGGACACTGCTACTTCAAGTGACAATTCTTCCCTTAACCCTGGCATATAAAAATATAAGACACATCCACACAAATGAACACACACAAATACGCTATTCTGTGAAGTGAAAGGTGGCACCTCTAGCAGTTTAGTGCCCCCCATGGCGTGCTGGGGCCTTGGCTTGACAGAGGGAAGAGTAGCACCAACTGTGTTACAACAGCACCTTTAAGAAGCAGCAATCAGTTCCATAGAATCCTAGAATATCAGGGTTGGAAGGGACCTCAGGAGGTCATCTAGTCCAACCCCCTGCTCAAAGCAGGACCAATCCCCAACTAAATCATCCCAGCCAGGGCTTTGTCAAGCCTGACCTTTAAAACCTCTAAGGAAGGAGATTCCACCACCTCCCTAGGTAACCCATTCCAGTGTTTCACCACCCTCCTAGTGAAAAAGTTTTTCCTAATATCCAACCTAAACCTCTCCCACTGCAACTTGAGACCATTACTCCTTGTTCTGTCATCTGGTACCACTGAGAACAGTCTAGATCCATCCTCTTTGGAACCCTCTTTCAGGTAGTTGAAAGCAGCTATCAAATCCCTCCTCATTCTTCTCTTCTGCAGACTAAATAATCTCAGTTCCCTCAGCCTCTCCTCATAAGTCATGTGCTCCAGCCCCCTAATCATTTTTGTTGCCCTCCTCTGGACTCTTTCCAATTTTTTAACATCCTTCTTGTAGCATAGGGCCCAAAACTGGACACAGTACTCCAGATGAGGCCTCACCAATGCCGAAGAGGGGAATGATCACGTCCCTCCATCTGCTGGCAATGCTCCTACTTATACAGCCTAAATTGCCGTTAGCCTTCTTGGCAACAAAGGCACACTGTTGACTCATGTCCTGAGGTTCCTTCCAACCCTGATTCTATGGGGCCCTAAGGGACATATAGCGTCCACTGTAACCCCTAGGTCCTTTTCTGCAGAACTGCTGCCTAGCCACTTGGTCCTGAGTCTGTAACAGTGCATGGGATTCTTCCATCTTAAGTGCAGGACTCTGCACTTGTCCTTGTTGAACCTCATCAGATTTCTTCAGGCCCAATCCTCTAATTTGTCTAGGTCCCTCTGTATCCTATCCCTACCCTCCAGTGTATCTACCACTCCTCCCAGTTTAGGGTCATCTGCAAACTTGCTGAGGGTGCAGTCCATGCCATCCTCCAGATCATTAATGAAGATATTGAACAAAACCAGCCCCAGGACCGACCCAGGGGGCACTCCACTTGATACTGGCTGCCAACTAGACATGGAGCCATTGATTGCTACCCTTTGAGCCCAATGATCTAGCCAGCTTTCTATCCACCTTATAGTCCATTCATCCAGCCCATACTTCTTTAACTTGCTGGCAAGAATACTGTGGGAGACCGTATCAAAAGTGCTCCTTGGGGGAAGGTTTTTTTTTTTTTTTTTTTTAAGATAAAAAATTAATAGGATGATCATTTAAAAAGAAGAGAAAATAAAATACAGCGTCAGTGGGAAAAGTAACTCCATGGGCTATCAGGCTGGGGATGGGAGTTTGGTTGGGTTTCTCAACCACAGGGTCCATCTATAAGGGCTATGTGGGGGAACAGCTCCCTTGGGTGGTGTCCAGATGAGGGTGGGATCCCTTAGTTCTCCTGAGGATTCCATATGTAAGAGTGCTATGGGGAAAGGGCTCCCTTAATTTCCTTCTGGGGTTGTTCCCCCCCCAAGGAGATTTCTATGCAAATGGGGCTGGGTTCCTTTGTTCCCCTGGGGGAATGATGGCATGGCTATGGGCATGGGTTCCTTCAGTTTACTTGGAGAAGGTGGTTCTCGGGGCTGGGGGAGGTAGTTACCTGTGGTTAGCGGCATGGCTTTTGGGGTGGTTCTCCTGAGGGGTGGGTCCTCTGTGAGGGGTGGCATGGCTATGTGTCTGCACTGGGTCCCCAGTGAGGGTATACTATGGAACTGCTCCTCTGGGGGTATAGATATAGGGCACCATGGTAATTGGGCTGGGCCCCCAGGGGGTATGGCAATGGGGCAGTATGGCTATAGGGCTGGGACCCCAGGAGGTATGGCAATGGGACTAGGGCCCCGAGGGGGGAGGGAAATGGCTGGGGGGAGTATGGCTATAGGACTGGGCCCCTGGGATATATTGCTATGTGGTTAGGGCTCTGGGGCGAGGGGAATGGCTGGGGAGCTATGGCTATAGGGCTGGGGCCCCAGGAGGCATATGGCAATAGGGTTAGGGGCCCGGGGGGGAGGGGAGCGGCTGGGGTCCCAGGGGACATATGGCTATAGGGCAGCATGGCTTTAGGGCTGGGGCCCCAGGAGGCATATGGCAATAGGGTTAGGGCCCCAGGGCGAGGGGAGCGGCTGGGGGAGGTATGGCTATAGGGCTGGGGTCCCAGGGGACATATGGCTATGGGGCAGCATGGCTATAGGGCTGGGACCCCAGGAGGCATATGGCAATAGGGTTAGGGCCCCAGGGCGAGGGGAGCGGCTGGGGGAGGTATGGCTATAGGGCTGGGGTCCCAGGGGACATATGGCTATGGGGCAGCATGGCTATAGGGCTGGGGCCCCAGGAGGCATATGGCAATAGGGTTAGGGCCCCAGGGCAAGGGGAGCGGCTGGGGGAGATATGGCTATAGGGCTGGGGTCCCAGGAGACATATGGCTATGGGGCGGTATGGCTATAGGGCTGTGCCCCAGGGCGGGTATAGCTATAGGGCTGTAGCCCCAGCCGGGACGGCGAAGGGCCTGGCGGTTACCTGGGAGGGGGAGGGCGGGTTCCACTCCACAGCAGCCTGCGCGGCTTTCCTCCCGCCGGCTGCGGTAAGGCGGCGGTGCCGGCAGGGGGCGCAAGGGGCTCGCCTACAGGGTGGCTGCGCCTGGGCCCAGCCCCGTCCCGCCCCTTCCCCTGCGGCCACGGTCGGTTCCGGCGGCGGCTGGGGCCTGCAGCAGGGCGCGGAGCGGAAGGTGAGCGCGGGGTGCGGGCTGGGCTGGGGTGCCGGCCCGCCCGGAGTAACCGCGGCCTCCTCCGTCCCCATGGCCCCGCCTGGGCTCCCCCCCTTCCAGCCCCTCTTCTCAGCTTCTGGCCCCAACGCCGCCCCCCCCCCCCGCTGCCCCATCGCCCTCCCCACGGGCCCCCGTTCCCGGCCCCCGGGGCTCCAGGCCGCGTTTGCTCTAAAAGTCCCGCTGAACCGCGCAGGGCAGCGCGCCTTCCCTCCCCGGCGGCCCCGGCTTCCCTGGGGACTTTCAGGTCCCGCTGGCAGCCTCCCGGCCCCGGGGGTTGCCGTGTGGCAGCCCCCGGCAAGCTTGTTCCCCCCCCCTTTCGTTGTCCCCCACACCCTGGGGGGCTGTGTCTCATGGGGTGGCGGGGGGCAGCTTCAGGCTTAGCTCTGGGGCAAGGCTCCTAGCAAAGCTCTCTGCGTGTCGGTACAATCATGTCTAAGAAAACCCCGCATTAGGTAACCGCTTCATGAGGCCAATTAAGGCGTAGACTCCAAACACCCCCCCCCCAAAAAAAAGCCTTGACTTCCCCCTCTCCAGCCACCTTCCCCCCCAAAACCTGCGGAAATAGGCCCTGGGAGGCCCACAAATGCTGGTTGTGTCAGACCAGCAGAATAGAGTTTGAGACAAAGTGGGTTTTCATTAAAAATGTCCTACCTGTCCCCTCCCATTTACATCTGGAGCTGTTAGCTCTAGTGATCCCAACTTTTTGAGGTAGAATATGGAGCTGTTTGTTTCTTTCCTCCTTAATCTGTTCTCAGAATCCACTTCTGTGTGAGCTCCTCTTCCTCCTGACTAGTCAGGCCATAGTTGGTGTCACTGCCTAGAAGGGAAAACATTGTGTTTTGGGTCAGGCCCTGTATATGTATGTTGACGCTGAGGAAGACCCAGAATATGATGTGTTCTGAGATATCACCTCAAAGGAGGCTGTGTTCTATTGATGGCCAATATGTCACAGCTATTTCAAGAATCATCTCCATCTGTTTGTCTGTTGTAGGCTAATAAGGGGCAGCAAAAGGCAACAAGTTTCTGCAGAAGTTGAAATAAGCCCCTTAGATATATATATATCTTGTATGACTCCCAACTTTTTATATTGCTTTCTGATTGATCTCTGATTTCCCTGTATTTGTCGGTATTTGGGATACTTCTTACTCTGATATTTTTCACTCCATGTTTCCAGGATTTTAAAATATTACTGCTGCATAACTTACATTTTTCTCTTGCAGATACTTTCTCCACATTTGGATGTTGTATAGCAATCAATTTCTTAGATATTAGTCCTCTTGCTGATATTGAAGATTACCTCTAGTAAGTTGGGTGGGCCAGGGCTCTTTTTAGTGTTTTCAACATGTAAACATTTTATGCATTTTGGGGAGAAGTCCTCCAGAGTCTCCCCCAAAAAGCCCACTTCAGGGGTAATCTCCAACAAAAGATGGCAGGAGTTGGCTCTAAAAATGCCACTTCCTGTGTCATGTCGACCACTTGACAGTGACTCAAAGTGCTGATCGTCCCTCCTTATGGGGTGAACTCCATTACTCTTCTATCCCAAGGAATGAGGTATGAAACCAGAGTGTAGTGTGTGTGTGCTTAGCACTTGTTTCTGTCACAGTATTACAAAACTATTCGGGATGGTGGGAGGCAAAAAATGGTAACTTGAGAGACGTTGGGGCTTTCAAAAAAGCCTATGTCGTTAAGAAGCACAAGTCAATGGGACTAGTGCTTCGGGCTTGTCTACACTACTACTCTTGTCGGTATAACTTATGTTGCTCAGGGGCATGAAAAAAAACCCTCTGAGTGACATAAATTACACCAACAGAAGTGCCAGTGTGGACAGCACTATGTCAGCAGGAGAGCTTCTTCCATCAACATACCTATCGCTGCTCGTGGAGGTGGTTTTATTATGTTGACCAGAGAACTCTCTCCCATTGGCGTAGAGCGGCTACATGAGCGATTTTGCAGTGGCGCAGCTGCATTGGTACAGCTGCGACACTGTAAGCTCACTAGTGTAGATGTGGCCTTAGGCACTTTTGAAACCCAGTAAGTATAATGTAGTCACCCAGCACCAGTGAATATATCTAAAAAGAAAACTATGGCCCTGACTCTTTTGGTAGCTCCATATGAGCAGATGTCAGTACCCATATGGCAGCCTCACTGAAGCCAAGCCCTCTGGTCATACCTGGGTGTCTGAGCCCACAAAGTGGTAAACCCTGCTCTGACCTCAGAACCAGGTATAGCTTGGGAAGCTGCAGTACAGCGTTCTTCATTCTGCTGTAGTGGTGTGTCTGTGCCTTGATTGGATGCATCCACCTCTACAGATGAGAGGGTAGTTCAGTCTCCATGCTCATTCAACTTAAACCAAAAAAAAAATAGGGACAGAACATGAATTTTTATCTTGCAGATTAGTGTCATTTCACACAGAATTGAACATTAGTTTAATTTTTGTGATAAGGAATTTAGCTTTTGGGGAGTCTGTTTCTGTGCTTTGCTGGTGTACTGAGATTAATAATTAATCTTTAAGCACTGATTCATGATTGCAAACCAGCAAAAATTGGTGTAACCAGTTCTTGGATATTGTCATTTTTAATTGATTTAGGCTGAAGCAAAATGAATGAACATCCTAAAAAGAGGAAAAGGAAGACTTTACATCCTTCACGTTACTCAGGTGAGTCTACAGCTTGAACTGTTGACACTTCAGTGTGTAAGTTACTGTAACTTTCCTCAAAATAAACCTCTCTCGTTTCCTGGAAAACTAAAATGCAAGAATTTGTGAAGGACTCATAAACTAAGAGGCGAATTCAAATACATTCATGTGAACGTACACTGTTCCTTTGAAAAAAGAACAGGAGTACTTGTGGCACCTTAGAGACTAACCGATTTATTTGAGCATAAGCTTTCGTGAGCTACAGCTCACTTCATCGGATGTAGCTCACGAAAGCTTATTCTCAAATAAATTTGTTAGTCTCTAAGGTGCCACAAGTACTCCTTTTCTTTTTACGGATACAGACTAACATGACTGCTACTCTGTTCCCTATGAGTGCACCACTGTTAAACAATTTTAAAACTGTTCCATTTAAGCCAGCCATTGTTAATGTTTCTCTAGTCATTTGCTGTTCCCCATTTCCTCAGTGGCTTTGGGAAAGCTACTTAACTTCTGCGTCCCTATCTGTAAAATGGGGGCAAAGCTACTAACACAGGTGTTTAGGGGAGATTATCAAAAGTGTTGGTCTAACTCTGCTCCCATTGAAGTCAGGGAGTATTACTGTTGATTTCAGTTGGATCAGAGTTAGACTAATGTTGAGTGCTTTTAAAAAACATTAATGTCTGTACAGTGCATTGAAGATGTAAATCATTATATAAATGCTAAATATTTTTAGTATTAGGCCATCCATGGTCTTTTAAATTTGGATGCTGTCTAAGAAACATCGATGTTACCACTGAGGTAAATGTGTATTTTAAAGGTATGTGTTGCTATATCAACTTGTGGTTTAAACACTTTTTTCTTTTTCTGTCTAGATTCTTCAGGTGTAAGCAAATATATAGACAACAATGGAATCTTTTCTGATCACTGCTATAGTGTCTGTTCTATGAAACAGCCAGACATTAAAATTTCTGAAAACAGAGGTAAGATTACCTTCCTAGTATATTATTAATCTCCTCTGACAAACACTTATCTAGGTGTATCAAAGTTCTGTCCAGAAAAGCAGCAACATAATGCAAAAAAATGCAACAACTTTCCTATGTAAGTACATTTAATTTTCCACTCTCCAAGACTGGCAGAAGGCTATTAAATAATTTTATTTGAAATTCTATTTCTCAATAAGGTATAACATTTTAATAAAAATATAGAAATATTGGAGGCCTGGCAGTTCCCGGTATTTATGACAACAATTGGACTTCACAAGTTAAAACATTTGTTGAATGGTGTCAAAATAATGTAAAGAAAGATTGGAGTCAGATGGAACAGGGTGCTTTATCAGAAATTTCTTTTAACTATTTGATTTGGGCATCTAAAGACCAACTTCATTATACAAGTGCCCACTACTTAGTGTTACCCTTGAAGTATAGGATGGAGTGAATGTAAGGATACACTTCCTTTCTGTCTCCAATAAAATTAACACTGAATCTCCAGCATTATAATTGAAGTATTGGAATAGGAAGGACTGTGCAGTTGGAAGCATTGGAATAACTTTTGCTCTGCCTCTTTAGAAATTTAAAATTAAAAAGGATTGTAAAAGATTTTTCCGCATAATCAGCTATAGCTATTTACTGCTAAAACTTGTTTGCGGAGAGAGAAATTTATTAGCTTTTGAATCTGTTGGTCAATGTTAATCTGGGCATAAATAATTTCTAGAGCTCTCACATAGGTCTTTGTACATATTTCATATATAAAGAGAAAACAATGGAACTCTGGAATAAATAATTAGAAACTCCATTATCAGACATTTAGTGAAAAGCTGCGTAGTGTAGAGCAAACAATTCAGTTTATACCACAATACAGGAAAACCTCAGTAAAATTATGTATTAATGGTATTTAACTCAATCAGATTATACATAATACAGTATATGGCAGTGGTTCTCAAAGCCAGTCTGCCACTTGGTCAGGGAAGGCTCCTGGTGGGCCGGACCGGTTTGTTTACCTGCCGTGCTCGCATGTTCGGCCGATCGCAGCTCTCACTGACCACGATTCGCTGCTCCAGGCCAATGGGGGCTGCGGGAAGCAGTTGGCCTGGAGCGGCGAACCGTGGCCAGTGGGAGCCGCGATTGGCCAAACCTGCGAGCATGGCAGGTAAACAAACTGGTCCGTCCCGCCAGGGGCTTTCCCTGAACAAGCGGCGGACCGGCTTTGAGAACCACTGGTGTATGGCACAGTCTCGAATGTTAAGATGACTATTTTTAATGTGGCATAGACTCGCTTTTTAAAATATATAAAAAGTTCAACTTCCTTGGTACCCAGCTGTGTTAGAATGTTTTTTATCAGCTGACAAAAGTTACCCTATTACATGGAGGACAATTAATTTTGCACTTTTATTGGAAGTCAGGTGTGCTGTTTTTACCTGCTGGGGAGAAAAGTGAGCATCCCCTCTATTAAGTTTAATAAACATGAAAGGTTAAACATTAGGAATCTTAAAAATGTCTGGTTTTCTTTTTTGAATTATGCTGGCCAATCAAGATTCAATTTTCAAACCTAGAGGACTCTATGCTATTTTCATTATTAGATAGTATTAACCCTGGGTGCACTTGTATTATTTTTGGACACTAAGGACTGATCTTCTGCATGACATAAAACAAAAATAATGTGAGTATAGTTTGATCAGGATTGACATAGAGTTGATTGTAGCTGCCCTTCTCCTAAATGTGAGGAAGCAGCCTACAGAGACTACCAGGTCCCAATACAACGTGCTTTATCTTGATTTCAGCAGCCTTACATCAGAATCAGGATAAAGCATTGCATGTCTGGCTACCAGTGCACAGAGAAGATGAAGGCCATAATGTTGTAGGGGTGGGTATTTTGATCGTAGAATTTAGTGGGTTACATTGTGTCCACAGTGCCATCATATTACAAAGAAATTTTTAGAGAACATTGGGATATAGAGAAGAAAACCAGACTTCCCTTATCCTCATAGGTAGATTCCATGCTCCTGCACAGACCCTAGATACTGATGATGATGGCAGCCCAGTGCATGCCGGGACATCTCATTGGAGTGGGGCACAGTCGAATGTCATGGGGTTGCACTTTACAGACCCAAAAAAGAAAGGTAATTGTAAAGGTATATTTGCAGAAATTCATGGGTATTGAAAAACTTTCTTTGAATTTGGGGGAAGTGTGTGTGTGTGTTGTCTTTCAATGTAACTGTAATAGAAAATGTTGATCATGAAGAAAATTTATAGATAGATCTAAACGTGTAAGGGTGTTTCATTTAGCTGGTCTCCTTATTGAAAAGAAATTTGATTTCAGTGGCTTGAGGAAAATATTAGCGTTTTTCTTTTGTAAACTGCTACAGGCGATGAAAAGCAATATTTCGACCCTTCTGCAACTTTTAGTTTTTGTTATTTTTAAACTATGGCTCGTATCTTCTATTTTCTCTTGTAGAGAAAAGTGCTAATAATGGAATTTATAAAGACATGTGTGAGTCTCCTATATTTGGTGACAGTCCAACTGAAGAGGAGAAACCCTTAGATATTCAAACCATAGAAATTTCGACTACAGAAGTTAATGCTGTAGAAGTTCATGATATAGAGACGCAAACTGTTTCACCTGAAAAGCTAGAAGTTGAAGACATTGAAGAAATACCTGTTGAAAGCTGTAAACTTTTTGAGAAGAACCAGGCCTTGAATATCACTGCTCAGCAGAAGTGGCCTTTGCTGAGAGCAAACAGTAGTGGCCTATACAAGTGTGAGCTGTGTGAGTTTAATAGCAAGTACTTCTCTGATTTAAAGCAGCATATGATCCTGAAGCATAAGACATGTACAGATACCAATGTCTGCAGAGTATGTAAAGAGAGTTTCTCCAGCAAAGTTCTGCTGATTGAACATGTAAAAATACATGAGGAAGATCCCTACATCTGTAAATACTGTGACTACAAAACAGTGATATTTGAGAACCTCAGTCAGCACATAGCAGATACTCATTTCAATGACCATCTTTATTGGTGTGAGCAGTGTGATGTGCAGTTCTCCTCAAGCAGTGAGTTGTACCTGCACTTCCAGGAACACAGCTGTGATGAACAGTATCTGTGTCAGTTTTGTGAGCATGAAACCAATGATCCAGAAGACTTGCATAGCCATGTGGTGAATGAGCATGCATGTAGATTAATAGAGTTAAGTGATAGCTATAGCAACAAGGAGCGTGGACAATACAGCCTCATAAACAAAATTAGCTTTGACAAATGCAAAAACTTCTTTGTATGCCAAGTGTGTGGCTTTAGGAGTAGGCTACATACGAATGTCAACAGACATGTAGCGATTGAACACACCAAAATATTCCCCCATGTTTGTGATGACTGTGGGAAAGGCTTTTCAGGTATGTTGGAATATTGCAAGCATTTAAATTCTCATTTATCTGAAGGGATTTATTTGTGTCAATATTGTGAATATTCAACAGGACAGATTGAAGACCTTAAAACTCATTTGGATTTCAGGCATTCAGCAGACTTGCCTCATAAGTGTACCAATTGCTTAATGAGGTTTGGAAATGAAAAAGATCTTATAAGTCACCTTCAGATACATGAGACAGCTTGATGTTTTTTTCTTCTGTAGTCAATTTATTAGAATTAAAATGTATTTTCCATTGTGTTGTATGGTAATATTAAATACAGTTGTAATAGAGATTCTACAGTGGATAATTGTAATGCCGGTTGACTTTTTTTTTTTCCCCCAACAAAACATGTTTAATGACTGGTATGTTTGTTTTTGGGAATTTCCTGGTGTTAGAGCTTGGGTGGGCAGGGAACAACTATATTTAAAAGATGATTGTTCAGTCACGTGGAGGGAGTTGCATGTTATAGTAGCCATTTTAAAGGTCATTTCATCTGCTATCATGTAGTGGTATGTGTGTTTGACATGAAGAACAGGAAGGCAGCTCTTTCTGGATAAGAAAAATGGAAGAGAAAACACATTTCTATTTTCACTCTTTTAAATCTGTACTTAATTTACTGTTACACTTTAGCAAACAGGGGTGTTTGTTCTCAATGGGATTCCCCAACACACATTAACCTCCTCAGCAGCTAAGTGAGTATACTCATCCTCAGTAAAGTTCACTGGACTACTGAAGACATGTATGCTCTAAAAAGTGGCCTCTCTGCAAGCATCCATCTAGCACTTCCCTTAACAAGCCTCCAACCCTATATTCCTCCTGCTGCACTGACAGGCCCTCCTACTTCCTCCACCATAACAAATTCCTAAATTTGACCTCTCTTAGCCAGTGTTCTTGCCCTAGCCCCACATTCATACTGTGCTGTCCTTTCTCGGTCAACTGTTTGATCCCAGCTTTGCTTTTAGCTGTGGAACTGTCCCACCACTATCCCTTCCCCTGACAAGTGTCGCATTTTTCCCCATAACTGCGGCAGATCTCCCCCTTTTTTTCTGTCTCTTTCCCATCTATCTGCCACTCCGCCGTCCCATGTTTCTATTCCTTATGATGCACCCAGCTGACAAATGTTGCCTATAGAGATTATATTACATTCTAAGGGATAGTGAGAAAGGAAGCTGCTTAGGGATCCACCTAAGAACGTACCCAAAGGAGTGATTTGTTTGGCAGTACTGTGGCGCTAATTAAACTCTTATTAAAATGGGGTATGCCATTGATTTCAGTTATAGCAAGACTGAACCATAGATTTATAGTTAGCTTTACATTGTTGAAAGGGTTGAGGGAATGTGCTCTAATTCCAGAAATTCTAAAATTCCTCTCTTCTGTATCTAAATCTTTATTATGGTACATTATAAATAGTCATTTTGAAAACTTCTCACAAACCGTTTCAGATTGCACACTGCCATCCTCATGTTATCTTCCTTATAAATTCATTCCGATTCCATATTTCTGATCTGAACAATATTTAGACGTAGCATGAGAGGAGAGAGAGAGCTTAGACTGTGAAAGCTATAAGGGTAAAATAGCCAGCAACTAAGTGGTTGACTTTACGTTTCTGTCTGTATTGATTGTAAATTTGTAATGTAAGAAATTGTCCAATGTAAGTTTGTATAAATACAGTCCATGTGTAAAATATTTCTCTGCAGTGGTAAGAATGAGATCCTTGTTACTAGTTCTGCACAAAGTTGTGCCAGATTTACATGCTGAATTTATACAGTTAAAAGATAAAAATTGGCCCTCTTCAACTTACAGAACTTACTTGTCTCAAATACATGTCATTCTAGAAATATTTCTAGAAGTTTTTCTTTAAGTACCATTCCTAAAAAACAAACACCAACTAGCTATTCAGAAGGTATATTTGCATGTATTTAGACACTGAATTCCTTAAATTCACCTTCAAAGTTTGTTAAAAAGATATTGATTTCTATTACACCTTTATGATTGGATACCCTGTAAAAAAAACAAGTACTCCATAATAAATTTCCCCTTATATACTATTGTTTCAACTATAAATTACAAAATATGCTTGAGAATGCAACTTCTTTTCAAATATCTTGGTAGTGGCAGGGAGTTGGCATACCTAGAAGGAACGTGCTTCGTAACTTGAGTAAAGATAGACATTAATAAATAGTCAGGGTGTCTATGTAGTTTATAACACTGGCTTTGTCTGTGATCACAGATCTTTATTTTTGTTAAAGAATATGATACAGGTTTTAAATCAGGATGCACTGGGATTTTGGGGTGACTTTTTTAATTTACTTTAAAGTCAGATGCCTAACTTGCTTCTGCAGTCTCTGTTAAGAATAAATTGGACCTGTCCTGACTTAATTGTATTAACATGGTTTTATTAGAGTGTATGACAGAAATCCCATTTCATGTTTTAATGGGCTTGCTTAAATCAGTTTCAATACAACAGTGATATTTTTATGGGCTATTGAGGTATTTTGGATACCACCCACCTTGCTGGTAGCATAAAATGGAGATAAGAATTTGTGCCCGGTTCAGATTTGGGAAATCAGTTTCATCCTTGGAGGTGGAGCTTGGAGGAGAGAATGCCTGTCACTCTCTTTGATTTCATCTTAGTGACTCAAAGAATGGCATTGATAAACTCTTGAGGAGAAGCCACTGTGATGTGGGACCTTTCAGGGAATGGGGGAAGGGGTATGTGCTTGTGGTATGTGAAGAGGTGCATAGGATTGCTGGGATGGGGAAGAAATGGGTGCATTTGTACAGAGCAACATTGTATCACCCAGGAAAGATAGTCTAGTGGATAGAGCACTGTAGTGGGACATGGGAGACCTGGGTTCGATAATTCCTGACTCCTGGATGTCCTTTGGCAAGTTACACAGGGCATATCAGGTATCAATTTCTCATTTGTAAAATAGAGATAAAATTTACCTGCCTCACAGAAGTGTTAATGGCCATGAAGCTCATGGATACTACTGATGAGGATCATATGCATACTAGATAGGCAGATCCAAGCTCCTGTTAGGTGGAAATTTTATAAGCAAGGGAATAAAATAGAGGTAAAAGATTTGACTCTGATCTCAATATTTTTCAGAAGATGAAAGGAAGTTAACACGAACCGGTGATGTGCTATTATAGGTCAACAGGAGACTAGGAGAGTTAGTGAGTGGATTTACAGGCTGCAGGAAGAATACAGTGATTGAAGATAGTAAGATAAATAGACTAGTATCTGCAGGGAAGTCAAAAGGCTAAGTAGTATGTTTGCAGCTGTTGGGGAAAGTATTCAAGTTTCCAACTGAAGGGGAATAATATATCTGTAGCTGTTTTATTATGACAGGATAGTTACAGATTGAAAAGGAGCTGTTTGATATATCAAATGCGAAGTGCATTATAAAATGGAAGTCCAGAGTTTTGAAGAAGAAAATAAATTTAGTGTTTGAAGTGACTTTAGTGCTCATGAAAGCTAGCTTAGAGGTCCTGGAGACTGATAGTCCTCGCTACCCCCATGGTCCCACAGTTTACCTCAACCCTGGTCGAGAGAAACCATCTCTAAGAGTGAGACGAGAATTAAGTTCCCATTAGTCTTTGGTGTTTTTGAGGCTGCAAACAAGAGTGCCAAATCCTGTTGTGATTTTTTTTTTAATGTGGTCACCTGTCTACTAGAGTGACACCTCTAGGACGTGTTTGTGTCTGTGAGTAATGGTACTGCCAAATCAAAACATTCAAAAACCCTCAGTTGATCTCCCCAAAATTGAGATTGACTTAAAAATAATACATATCTGGTTCTTATCCCCTTCCTTCTGGTTACACACAAGTCGTGTATTCCAACGCCTCAACCAGGAGGGCTAAAAATATTTTTTAAATGAAAGCTCATAACTCCAAGATTGGGGCTTTAAGAAAAACACTAATTATTACAAGACTCTCAATAAAATACATCCCTATTGGCAATATTGCGGTAAACAGTGTATGTTCTCCATGAACACCCTCAGTGCTGGTTGTTTGCATTACAGTCTGTGAGTTGATGTATAGAATGTAAAGACCTGTCAGTGCTCTTTAGTCTTTGAGAAGATTGTTTTTGGGATTTGTCATTCATATGTATGGCTGACTTTGATTAAGTTATGGCTGGTGCTGATAGTATGTAGAATTCCAAAGGGGTGGCTTGTTTTACATGTTTTATTATAGTTCCATTTTAGCTTTCTCTCTAAGATTGCAAGGACTGGGAGTTTGGAAGAGTAGGAGTAGGTGAAATGAAATCTAAACAGCACAAAATTCAGTGATATCTGGATGAAGACTTCTAGTTAGGATATTCAGTTTGTCATTGATACAAGTCCGTTTGAAAGGTGGAAAATAGCAACTTTAAAGGGATTATCGTATTGTCAGCAGGACAGATACGGAACAAATGAAACCAGTATGCTAAGAAAGATGCACAGTGATGTAATTTTTTGAAAATTTGTTTACATTAGTTGAATGGTAATGCTAGAGTATAAAACCTGAGGCCTAGTGTACATTAGAAAAGGATTGCTGATATAACTATAACATTCTAGCTATACTGGCAAACCTTCATAGTGTAGATGCAGCCTATACCGGTAAAAGAGTACTTTTGCTGGTATTGCTTATACTATTTTTCCTGAGGAAAAATAAGGTATACTGGGAAAAGCATTTTTATCCCAGTGTAACTGTGACTGCACTAGAGCTTTTGCTGATATAGAAATGTCACAGGATTTCCCCTACACACACACACGTACATTCCTAACCAACATCACTGTAGTGAATACAGGTTTCAATCATCTCAGAACTGTAGGAAATAACAAAGCTAAATGTTAGTTATTGAAAATACATGAAGTAAACAATCTTGTGCCACATGAAGTAAATAATTAATGAAGTCATTTTGCTTTTTACTTATTATGATGAAAAAAATTATTTGTATTACCATGGCACCTAGGAGCTCCAGTTATGGACCAGTAACCCATTGTGCTAGGCACTATACCAACAGAACAAAAAGATTGTCCTTGCCCCAAAGAGTTTACAATCCTTAAGTATTACTCAAGAGACAAGAAGTGGATACAGACAGGCAGACTGGGGAGTACAAGGAATCGATGAGACAATATTGGTCGATAGGATAGGCAATGGTCTCAATGCACCAGTAGGCTTTTGAGTACTGTCTTGCATTTTGCATTATAAATAACACCCCACCATCCCAGACAACATTGTTACAAACACAGTTGCTTGGATTGCGTAGTAATTTGGGCTCATTCAAACAAAATGCATTTTAATGCAGCTAAATACAAATGTATACCCCTAGGAACAAGGAATGCAGACTATACCTACAGAATGGGGGACTGTATTTTGGTAGGCAGTGACTGAAAAGGGTTTAGGGATCATAGTGGACAAGCACCTCATCATGAGCTAGTGTGATGCTGTGGCAAAAAGGGCTAATGTGATCACTGGATGTAAAATCAGGGGAGTAATGAGCAGGAAGGAGATTTTACCTCTGCATATGGCATTGGTATGGTCGATAATGGACTACTGCATCCAGTTTTGGTGTCCATATTTTAAAAAGGATGTTGAAAAATTGGAGAGGCTCAAAATAGAAAAGAGCCACAAAAATTATTTGATGGCTGGAAAAAATAACAGTGGGAGATTTAAAGAGCTCAATAAGTTTAATTGATCAAAAAGAAGATTGAGGTGACTTGATTAGTGTATAAGTATCATCCGGGGGAGAAAATACCACGTATGAACAGGACCTTGAATCTAGCAGAGAGAGGCTGCACAAGAACCAATGGCTGGAAGCTGAAGCCAGACATTTATATTAGAAATTAGACATTTTTTTAATAGTGAGGAGGTGATGAATGATTGAAACAAATTACAGAGAGAAATGGTGGATTTGTCATCTTGATATCTTCAGATGCATTTGTGGAAGATGTGCTTTATTCAGACAAGTTATTGGTCTCAGTACAGGGTTAACTGGGTGAAATGTAATGGCCTGTGATATATAGGTGATCATATTAGATCATCTAATTAATCTCTTTTTGCCTTAAACTCTATGAATAGTGTTACCAGCTCCCATAATTTCTTCAAGTAAAATGATTTCTTCTGGGGCTGGAGTCAATCTCCTGATGACACCAGAAGGTCCAGCCCTCTCCTGGAGTTCAGTTCTTCCCCAGTCCCCACTTGTCAGGCTCCTGGGGCAGTCAAGAAGATATTTGCGAAGGGCAGCAGGGAGAGGGTGAAACTGACAACATTCTTAAAGGAATGGAGGTGGGAGGGAGCAGAAGAAATCCAATATCTCCAGGACAGGGCAGCTATGTTCTCTCTTTCCACTGCCTCCCCCCCCCCCCCCCCCCCTTGGCTCCATGTGCAATGGGTCACTCTGCTCTCTCCTTTACTGCCCTCTCCATCTCTGCAGTGTCTGTCCTGGGAAGTGGGGAGGGGATGAAGAACTCCCTGGAGTTATGCACGCACTCCAAAGGCCTACGAATGGAGAGAGGAGGATGCTTCTGCAGGCCTTGGGGGGGAGAGGGCAAGGAGAAAGAACCCAAGGTGCTGCATGAGGTGGGGATGAGGTAGAATTTACATGGGGGATTGCATAATTAATTGCTTGGCAGAGGGACTTAGAGGTGGGGAAGAGAGGCAGATTAATTAATCGAAATGTTTCAGAAGAAGCTGGAAGCTTTGCACTGTCAAGCAGGCAGCGAGCGCCAGAATTGCCTGGCTTAATACATTTGCAAAGGTTGGCAATGCTGTCACATAAACTCAGGGTGGGCTCAGAGGGTTCAAAAAATCAAAAGACAGACCTAAAACGACAATTTTTTAAAAACCACATCATTTTTTTTTTGGAGTTTGACTGATGAGTGTTGAACTTCTGGGGCTGGCACTACTGCAGTGATGCAGACAACTTATGATCTACAACAGAGGTTCTGAACTGTGGTCTGCAGACCACCATTCAGGTGGTCCGCAGATAGTTCCCTCTAAGGTGTGCGCCTGGGCAGCTGAACATGAGAGAATGAAGGGCCACCTGCCTAATTAGTGGAGCCGCACAGGCGTGGCTCCACTAATTAGGGGCCTGGACCCTGGAGAAGATGCACATGTATGGTGAAGTGGTGGTCTTGGGGGGAATAAGGGTTGGGGGGAGGGGGCAGTGAGGTGAGAAGAGGGGGTGTGGGGAATTTGGGATGTGCAGGGCCAGAGAAAGAGCTGACTTTCCCCAGCCCTAGGGCTGTGGCTGCTGGGGAAAGACAGCCCTCCTTCCCAGCCCCAGGTCCGGGGCTGTCGCAGCAGGGGAGAGAGGGCACATCCATTGTATTAGAAAGGTAAGACTACTGATATTAAAATATGAGATGTGTGCTTTTATTTGTAGAGCAAAAAAAGTTATTAGTTTTTTTTTTATATAGTGCTCTTATCCAAACCCCTTCATAAGAGTTAGCTAACGGTACAAACAACATTTGGAAAGATCATTAAGTGGTGCGCCGAGACCCTCAGTGATTTGCAAGTGGTCCGTGGGGCAAAAAAAAAAAAAAAAAGTTTGAGAACCACGGGTCTAGAATCAAACACCGAGTCTTATTGCAGCATGCAGTGATCACCCTGGATGTGGTGGTCAGCGGGGGGCTTGGTGTGCAGAGCCATGGCTGGGGGAGGGATCGAGGTCACTGGAGCTGAGGTAGGGCTGCGGGCTGGGCAACAGTCTGTTACAGCCCCAGGGGCCAGCTCGGGTGGCATGGGCCAGACTCTGCTGTGAGAAGGAGGGAGCGATGCAGCCTAGGGGGTGGGAGGGTGACAGGAGGGTTATGGTGCTAAAACCTCCTCCCCTGGCGGGAGCTAGGTGGAGGGTGGGTAACTAGCCTCCATTTTAAATGAAGAAAGGAGCCTCCATCTCCTTCTGTGACCCTCAGTACAGAGGGTGCTGAGGCTTTCTCGTCGGGAGTTTGCCTTCACCAAAGACAGCGACTCCCTTAGGCGTCACTTCCGGTCGTCCTCAGGCGCCTGCCCTCGTTAAAGATGGCGACCCCGGCCTACCGCGGGGGGCACGCTCAGGGCAGAGGAAGCGGAAGCGGAAGTGATGTCCGCCCCCGCGCACGGGGTGAGGAGCAAGGAGGTGCGGCGGGCCGCCGCAGCGCGCAGCGGTTGCTGGGTAACGGGGGAGCGAGCGAACCCGGGGGCGCTGTAAGTGGGCTGGAGGGAGCAGGTGGTGGTAGGGACACGGGGCACCGCGACCTCCCCTCGTGCCCCGCCCCGCGCGGCAGTGAGCGGCTCTGGCCGGGCCCCGTGCGCCTTAGGACACCCGCTCCCGCCAGTCGGTCACTTTCCTGTCCGGGGCGGTGGGAACCCCGCCTTTTTCCGCTCTCCCGGTCCTGGGGTCGGCTGCGTCCGTGGCTCCCTGCCCCGGGCTCGTAGCCTGGTGTAACTCGCTCCTAGCCGAGCGACCGTCTTTCGGGCCTAGCAGCGAGCGGATTATTCGTGTCCCGGCTTGTCCCGCTGTGCATTCCCCCTCCACAGGCAGAGGGGAGAAGCTAGTCAGTTACCCTGCTGTTTCTAGTCGTTTTCATCAAGTGGCTGTCCTGCCCTTTGCACAGAGCAGCAAACCCTGCAGAGGGAAGTTTAAGTCTACATAGCTGATGACAAAGCAGGAGAAACGTGAGTTTTAAGATCTGCGAAACCTTTCTTTTTTGTTTTTAAGGTCCTAAAACGTCACTGTTGGTTTTTAAACTTTCTGACAGTGGCCCATTAAAGAGACAAGGTGAGCGAGGTATTATCAGTTATTGGCCCATGAATTTATTTATATTTTTGAGCATAAGGAAAGAAAGGAGCTGGGGAAACGTCTTGAAGATGTGGCCTGATTTTTTTCAGCTCTTTGCTCGTGCAGCCACGTTGCGGGGGGGAAAAGGGGTACAAGATGTTCTGGCATATATGCATCTAGGAGGCTAGGATTGGTGATGAACTAGTGAATCTTTCACTTGTAGGGTTCTAGCTACAAGGCCTCAGAACAAAGTTAAGGTACCGTATTTAAATGCAGTTCCAGCTAAACCTGTTTCTCGATAATCTGGTCGCTGTGGATAGAACCAAACCAGGTGTTTAAAAAAGTGTGTTCTAGCCAGCAACCTGAAATAATTATTTGTTGAGCTGACTAACTATGCTGTACCAAACCAAATCTAATAACTTCTTTCTGGTATATATGTAAATAAGCTTTTATGTAAACAAATAAAGTAGATTAATGTATGTATTTCTAGGACAGGAGAGAAGATATTTTAGAAATCACAATTTTCTCTTTCTCTTCGTAATCTGCTATTTCTATTGCTGCTAGATTAGAAAGCCTAAAGAACAGTAAAACCGATTTCAACTAACTTTGAAGTTGGTGTATTTGTTTTTAAAACTTACGTTTCACTTACTTTAATTGAGAGGGAACTAGATGTGTTGTTTCCTACTTCTAATTTCTAGAGAGTGTTTCAGTCATTTGTACATAATTTCTCTTACAGTTGCATAATGGCAGAAACTACTGCCTCTCCCCTGAAGCACTTTGTGCTGGCTAAAAAGACAATTACTGCTATCTTTAACCAACTGCTGGAGTATGTCACTGAAGGAGCAAGTTTTGTTGAAGGTTAGTTTTCATCTTCGGGGCAGGGACCTTGTGTCTTTGTACGTGTATAGAAATAGCACAATGGGTCCCTGATCCTTATTGGGTCTTTGGGTACTATGGTAACACATACATTAATTGTAGTTATACATTCTTCAGTGTCAGAGTCTTAGGATATATACAAGTATTGCAAGGGAAGATGGTGTGGTGCATCAAGTTGGGAAACCTAGAGTTTATTCTCTGCTCAGCTTCATTTGTTGTATAATCTTGGAAATGTCACTTAAACCTACACTTTCAAACTTGGATGCCTAAAGACAGGCACCTAAATAAAAGCTGATTTTCAGAACTGTTAAGCATCTGTGGCTTCCATTGACTTTAATTAAACTACTTGTGCTAGCCAACACTGAGGGTATGTCATCACTGTAGAGTTAATCTGGGTTTTTACTCAAGTATTTCCCCTAACCTTCTGCCTGTTCCCACATACGAACTTCTGAGCAGAGTTTGGTGATGTTTGCAGTCTGGGATAGCTGGTTCTTCTAGGGCTGTAGGCAAAAGCCAGAGTAAGGCTTTCACTCGGGCTGGTATCCAGTCAGTTGGCAGTGAGTATGCTTGCTAAACCACTTAAAGTGCCGATAATACAGCACTGGAAGACTGGTTTCCCCCCTTATGCCCAGAAAGAGAAGCAAGTTCTTCCACAATTCACTGGGAAAGAATCCTTGCACAGATCAACCTGCTGCAGCACAAAGAACTATGGGATATGCCCCCCGAAAGTCCTACCAACACATAGGAGTGCGTGTAGCACCAGTATGGACCCAGTAACTCAAGGGTGGCTACTGATAACTGGGCTAGGCTATCCTCGGTGCCAAACACCCAAGTTAACTCTGCAGTGAAGACCTGCTCCAAAATAAATAGTGTTTATGGGATGGGGTTGATTCCTCCTCTTTCTCTGCCCTGCCCACCCCCCGAAGGAGAGGGGATCACAAGGAATGGTCAAAAAAGCAGGAGACAAGTGATACCAATGACTTAGCAAATTTAGTCCAGTGTGTTGCTGTGACTTATTCCAGTTCCTAAATTCTTATGTTTTAGAAAAGAGAGATGCTGCAGCTGTATGACATGCAATTAGCAACTTTGTGTTTCACTAGTGTGACTCAATGTTAAATAAAAAGGAGTACTTGTGGCACCTTAGAGACTAACCAATTTATTTGAGCATGTTAAATGTTAGTGTTAAATGACAATGACTAATATCAGAGATTGTAGATAGCTCTTTGATGGCATATATTAAATAACATAGTGTTGATCCATAGCTAATGCCTTAGAACATAAATTGTTCTCATGATTCCTTTTGTAATAATCTTTTCTTATGTATAGTAACATACAGGAACCCAGAACTTGAATATGTAGCAACTAAAGAAGAACTGGTGAAAATACAGGCATATAAAAACAAATTGGCAGACATCGGTGAGGTGCTTTCACGGAGACACATGAAAGTTGCATTTTTTGGCAGGTAATGAACTTAATTACCAAAATAAATTGGATTTTCTATTTCAAGATTTAGTGTTTATCTCTTCAAGTTATATGCGCTTGGATTTTGCATAACACCTTGTAATGATTTGTTCCCAATATAATCACAGAAATGTAAGACTGGAAGGAACCTTGATAGGTCGTCTAGTGAGTCCCCTGCACTGAGGCAGGACAAAGTAATATCTAGATCATCCCTGACAGCTGTTTGTCGAACTTACTCTTAAAAACCTCAAGTGACACAGATTCCACAACCTCCCTAGGTAATTTTGTTCCACTGCTTAACTACCTTTACAGTTAGGAATTTTTTCTCCTGATATCTAACCTAAATCTCTTTATTGCAAGTTAAGCCCATTACTTCTTGTCCTGTCCTTATTGGTTAAGGAGAACAATTTATCACTCTCTCTTTTTATAACCATCTTTTACATACTGGAAGACTGTTGTCATGTCCCCTGCTCCTCCTTCTCTTCTCCAGGTTAAACTGGTTTTGTTTTTTCTATCCTTCCTTGTAGATCATGTTTTCTAGACTTTAATAATTTTTATTGCTGTTCTCTGGACTTCCTCCTGTTTGTTCATGTCTTTCCTGAAGTGTGGAGCCCAGAACTGGATACAGTGTTCCAGTTGAGGCCTTCTAAGTGCTAAGTAGAATGAAAGAATTACTTCTCATGTCTTGCTCATAACAATCCTGCTGACACATTCCAAAATGATGTTTGCTTTTTTGGTCATAGTGTAATATTCTTGACTCGTTTAGTTTGTGATCCAGTATAACCCTAGATCCTTTTCTTCAGTACTACTTCCTAGGCATTCATTTTTCATTTTGTATTTGTGCAATTGATTGTTCCTTCCTAAGTGTAGCACTTTGCATTTGTCCTTATTTAATTACATCCCATTTCTCCAGTTTGTTACGAATTCTGATCCTGTCCTCCACAGCACTTGTAACCTCTCTAAGCTTGATATTGTCTGCAGATTTTATAAATGTACTCCTATGCTGTTATCCAAATAATTTTATGACGATGTTGAATAGAACCGGACTCAGGACAGATCCTTTTGAGATCTCACTTGATATGCCTTTTCAGCTTGACTGTGAACCATTGATAACTACTCTGAGTATAGTTTTCCAGCCAGTTGTGCACCCACCTTAGAGTAGTTCCTCTAGGCCAGGGGGGGGTCTCAACAAATTTTTTGGTGGCCTCATAGTGCGGCCACCAACTCTTGCTGGTGGCCACGCTGACAATTTTTCCTAAAATACTTTAGGAAAAACAAATGAATATGCGCATATATATATATATATATATATATATATACACATGTCCAAATCCTTGTAATTTATTTATGTAGGGTTTTTTTCAGACTCAGTAATTTATAGTTGCTTTATTCTTTACAGGAGCTAAACAGACTAGAAACACAAAAAGGCACTTTGCATGTTCTTGTATTTTTTTGTTTCTTTTTCTTTTTTCAGTTGCGCTTCCCCACCCCACCCCCGCAAGACTTGCCAGCTAGTAAGTCTTCTGCTGTGAAAAGTGATATTTGTATGTTTGTTAATATCACTTCTCACAGCAGACTTACTCAGCCTCAGCAAGCCCTGGGACAAATTAAGCCCTGGATGGGGAGGTGGGCAGGGAGGCAGTGGGGCCCAGGTACAATGGCAGAGGTAGCAAGTCTGGGTCCAGATCCTGGAACCAGAGCCTGCCAGCCCAAAGCCCTGTGGCCGAAGCCAGCCTGCCTGCCTGCCTCCCCTACCCCTGGGAAAGTGGGGAATTCACTAGTTGCCTGCACCTCAAGTGTGTGTGTGTCTGGAGGGAGGCAGGGCCCAGCCGCTGCTGGCAGCCCAGCGAGAGGGGCCGCTACTTGCGTCCTGGCTCCCCTCCCCCGCAATCACAGCCCAGTGGCTGCGGCTACAAGAAAAGGCTATGGTGGCCACATTTGAGAAACACTGTTCTGGGCTATATTGTTTGATACTGTTTCACGTGACCATTCCATAAACAAAGGACTTACTAAGGTTGAGATACATCACATCTACTGCTTTCCCCCAACCACAAGGCTTGTTACCCTGTTAAGGCAGGATATTCAGTTGGTTTGATATTTGTTCTTGACAAATCCTTGTTGACTGTTACTTAACATCTTCTAGGTGCTTACAAATTAATTATTTAATTAGTTGCTCCATTATCTTTCTGGGTTCCAAAGTTAAGTTGACTGTCTATAATTCTCTGGGCAGTCCTTAGTCCCCTTTTTATAGATAGGTACTATGTTTGCCCTGCCCTGTCCTGTCCTTCAGGTTCTCTCCTGTCCTCCATGAGTTCTCAAAGATAATTGCTAATGGCTCAGAGATCTTAGCCAGTTCTTTAAGTGTTCTACAATGTATTTCGTCAGGTCCTGCCAATTTGAAGATCTCTAACTTGTCTAAGGCCATGTTGACATAATTAAACCACCCCCATCGAGCAGCGTAGCAATATTGTCGGGAATGAGTCTGCTGCCGGCATAGAGCTATCTATACCGACACTTCTGGTAGTGTCACGTATGTTGCTTAGAGGGGTGGGGGGGGGGGGGGGCTTTCACACCCCTGAGTGACATAAATTATACCAACAAAAGTGCTAGTGTATACATAGCCTAAGTAATTCTTAACTTGTTGTTTCGCTATTATAGCCTCAGATCCTATTCCATTTCCATTGATAGTCACTATGTGAGTAGTCCGATCAGTTCTAACCTTCTTGGTGAAGACTAAAACAAAAAGGGCATTTAACATAGGCATTAATGTAATATAATTACACACTTGTCTATTCACTGTTGGCATCTTCCTTTGATTCCATCCTACTCTATAACTGCAGCTTAATTATGTACATAATGTCACATGCTTTCCACTGGCAAAATTCAATGGAATGATTAATTATTTCCATGAAACTTTTCATAGTGTGATTCTTCTGTGTAGCGCCATTGTTTAACTGAAGAGTATCTTTGAGATTGCCACCATCCTCTTCCCACAGTTCTGCTTTAACTTCATGGTGTTCTTGTTTGTTTAATTTCCTCACACTTTTAAGGATTCTAGTTTGTGTTGAATGTTGATGACCCTGAAAAACAAAGAAAAGTTTGATTGCCTGTGTTTCCATACATAAGCAACTGAGAGAAATCAGCAGAAAATGGGGGGATATCTTGAAAATAAAGTTTCAAGATAGTGGAAAGACTAACTAGTGTGAAGTTAGTCATGATTATTTGTTACAACACTATATGCTATGTGATTTACAAACAAGTATGAATATTTGGGATCATGTGAAATTCATAGTTAACTCTCACTTAATTTGGAAGAATGCTGGTTACAAATCTTGGTTGCAGAACGTCTTCCCCATTTAGGTAACATTCCCAAAATATTGGAAGAAAATGCTCTTTTAGTACTCTTCTTCTGTTCTAAAAATAACATTTTCAAGTGTTGGGAAATAATAATAATGAGCAGTTAGTGATCATCTGAGTTTTACTTTTTTAATACATACTGCAGTAGGCAGGTAACTGCAACAGCAGGCTCTGTACGTATTGATTTGAAATAGTTCAATTCCTCAACTTAACATACTGAGGAAAATATTAAACATTTTAAGGGATACTTTCAGGTATTTAAGTACAAATATTGGTTATATGTTGGTAGGGATTGGGGGTGGGTTTGAAAAACTTAATATTAATAGAAAACTTGTAATGACTTTAAAAAAAAAACTTTCACTGAAAATTTTATTTGGATTGAAGCATTCCCATTCAATGTTAGTAAGCCAAATTTTGCAGCTTCATGTCAGTGCATGACTACTAGAAACTGGATTTGAGCGGATATGAAGATGAAGTTCATAAGACTTATTTTCACTGTATGCTGTGAGTGAAATGTAGAACAGTAAGTCACTATAAATGGTGAAGAGCAAGCTTAAGGTCCTGATCCCTGCAGATGCTTAGCTTTGTTTATATGAGTAGTTCTTATGAAGCACATGGGATTTACTCATGGGTAAAGTGAAGTATATGTGTAAGACTTTCTGAAATTCAGTCTTATCTGCATTTGGAATACTTAACTGACTAGGTAGAAAAAAATAGCTTTTTCAAAGTATTGAAATTTCACAGAATTACAACTTGAAGAAACATATAGGTATGGTGCCTGACAGAAAGTTGCCATTGCAAAGGGCTGAAGGGGTTACGGCATGGGGAGCGACAAGCTGGTGAAAATTCGACTTTAGTGCTGTATTTTGAATGAATTATGTTGGCAAATAGGCGTGTTCTAATAAATTTTCAGACTACTGTCTATTGAGTGTTAAACCACTCTTTAAGGTATGATAGCTAAAAGAAACTGATTATCATGAGTGTCTACACAGGATTCCTTCTGTTGCTTAATAGTTAAGCCCCAATTCTTTATGAGTGATGAGTGGAAGGCTAGCGTAAAGTAGGACATAGCTGAGAATGCGTTTTGAATCCCTTTAGTATACTGAGTTAACAAACAGACCTGTTAGCCAAGTTTACTAAGGGCTTGGCTGCACTCTACATTTTATAGTGCTCTAATTTGGTGGCTCAGGGGGGTGAAAAATCACCCCAAGCGCAGCAAATCAGAGTGCTTTAAAGCGCTAGTGTAAACAGGCTCCGAGCGCTCGAAGCTAATCCCCTCGTGGAGGTGGATTACCAGGAGCGCTGGGAGCGAGCTCTCCCAGCGCTCGCGCGCAACCATACTCACACTTCAAAGCGCTGCTATGGGAGCGCTCCTGCGACAGCGCTTTGAAGTTTCTAGTGTAGCCAGGCCCTAAATGTCTGTTACGGCTTTCATCCAAAATAGGATTAAAGCTAAATTCCGTCATCTAACAAAGAGGAATTTTGTATTAAAATAAACGAGATTACTGTTAGAGAAATGCATTTTACAATTTAAAAAAGAAAAGACAAGTTAGATCTTCCACATTTTATTGTGGAAGCCATGCTCCAGTTGAGAAGGTTATCTGAATGCATCCAATGAAGTGAGCTGTAGCTCATGAAAGCTTATGCTCAAATAAATTTGTTAGTCTCTAAGGTGCCACAAGTACTCCTTTTCTTTTTGCGAATACAGACTAACACGGCTGTTACTCTGAAACCTTACCTTAAAGAGATCTAAGTGGTCATATTTGACTGTGAGACTTTACCTTGGAATGAAAATAATTTTTGAAAAGTAGCTGAATTTATTATTATTGTCAATTTATTTTTATTAGGGTAGTGCCTAGACGTCTCAGTCAGGATTAGGGTGCCATTGTGATAGGCACACAACAAACACAGAGTAAAAGGTGGTCTCTGTCTTGAAGTCTAGGGCCAGGATTACACTAAAACTTTTGCTGGTATAGTAATGTTGGTTAAGGTTGTGACTTTTTGTGTGTGAGAGGGGTGGGTGTCTTTTTTTTTTTTCCTGACAAAAGTCCTATTGTAGATTCAGTTATACCAAAATATAAGTACTTTTGCCAATGTAGTTTATTTTGCGGGCCACACCAGTATATGCAGTATACTGTCACACACCAGTATACTGTCAAAAGGGCTTTTTTGTTGGTATAAGCTATATCTACACTAGGATGGTTTGCCAGTTGTTACGAACTATTCCAGTTAGGACACGTACGGTTCGTTTCTAGGCTGAGGCAACCAAATGAAGACAGACTGCAGAGTGTCTCAAAGTTTGTAGGTTTATTACGCTCGAGCATGGTACTGCTCCGTTAAACAGAACGGGACCCTGATTACAGGTTACACAAAGATTATATACTGTTGGCAAAACATCCTGCCTGTGTGCCTCGGGGGGCCTGAACCAATAAACGGGGCTTCTCCTTACCTATCACCAATCCCCTGCAGCCACGTTCCCCCTGCAAAAATGCTGAAGCGGCAACTATTTCATGCATGTCGTCTGGTTCCTGTCTACTTTGTTTCCCTTATCTTGAAACTGTCCAGCTGTCCACCTTGGTACGTGATGTGCTCGCTTCTAGTTAGTGGCCAACAGGAAACCCAAAATGGAGTCACATGTGCTAACTAAGTTGATTTCCCCTAACAGTCCCTTCTTTTCTTATGTACGTCAGTAAACTATACCGGGGCAGAATAACCTCGATGCAAGATTAAAATTTGCCGGCAGCACATACTACAGCATTGTAGGCATACAAAGAATAATACAAAAACAGAAACAGCCGTAAGAATGAGGTACAAAATACGCCTTCCCCAAGCCCCCAAGTCTGGAAGCCAGGAGGTGAGCCGGCTCCAGGCTCATGGAATCCGGTTCTGGTGTCGGCAAGGGTGACACAATGAAGCGAGGTGACCTGCTGCATAAGGGTGTGGATATCGGTTTCCACCCTGCGGTGTTGATTCACAAAAACAGAAAAGCTTGAGTTAACAAGAGCACAAACTGCCTCCCCCCCCCCCCCCCATTTGCAAGGAGATAATCCAAGGCTAAGCGGTTCTGCCGTGTGGTCTGAGATAACTGAGTCACCTCGATTTGAAGGGTAGATAAAGCGTTTGCTGTGGCATTTGCCATTAATTCTAAGGCTACAGAAATATTAACTATAGCCTTTTCTAATTCACTCACCCCCACCCAGGGCAAAAACCAACGAACAAAGCAGTGAAAGCCTGTAGGCCGTTCAGAGAGAGGGTTTAATGGGACATTTCGTCGGTTCCTCCATACCAGGTTCCGAATTTCCCCCGTGAGCCAGGGTCTGGTGTACTGCAACAGCGGGTACTATGGCTCCTAAGGTGCATGTACCACACCAACCTGCTGGGAGGACCTTATAAGCCGTGTGGTTGCACAACCAGAACCAGCCTGATCCCTCAGGGACTGGCCACGGCACCCTGGAATACTTGGGTGAACTTGCCGCGCTAGAGCTAATGTGGGTGGTATCATTGCACCCTACACAGTTACCCACAAAAACGGTATTTTCGAAATTTTTACGTCGTGACACACACAAAGCATAACTACCCTGGGCCACCATATCAATAGACCAAGTTTGGATTGTAACATTCCAGTTAAATGGAGCGTTTGTCCATAATCCGGCCTGGGGGGTTCGGTTGAGCGGGATAGGCACCCCTATCAACGGGATTCCCTGACCTATGTAGGTGGGGGTATGACTACAGACCCAACACTGCGTTCAGTTAACCCCCGGTGCTATAGCATGGGTTAAATCCAGGAAGCTGTTGCCTTCCCATCCGTGTACCAAACTCGGGAATAGAGAGGGGATTCCACAGGCCACCCATACCAGTATTTGCATCTTCCCGTATACCACGCAAAAAACAGGACAACAAATATAAGTCCAGTTAACAAGAAAACAAGGAGTCCTGATGGAGTCTCGAGATCCCAATAGTTGGGGAGTTCAGCCCAGGGACTGCCAGTGGTGTTCATTCCCAGGGCAGCTCGTCGGGCCCAGGCGGGGGTCCCTGCTCCAACTTAGCGTAGCTCTGATGGATCCAGGAACTTCTACCTGCAACTTTTAAAGCAGAATAAGTACATAACAGAACCTGGTACGGCCCCCTCCCATCGGGGTTCCAAGGGGTCTGTACGGGGGAATTTTTTTACCACCACCTAATCCCCTGGTTTGAAGGGATGAACCTGTAACCCCAATGGCGCGGTTTGAAACAATTGAGCCACAGACTGGTTGTTACTGAGCTCTATTTGTAATCTGGCTACATACCTGGCCAAGGTCTCATCTCCATCCAAGAGGCTAGTGTGAGCGGGAACATAGGTTCCCGGAATCAAAGCCGGCCTCCCAAACAATACCTCGAATGGGGACAAGCCCAGGGGCATGCGTGGGGCCCGCCTTATGTGCCACAGGACTATGGGCAAAACCTCTGGCCACTTCAGTCCAGTCTCTTTGCAAAACTTTACTACCATCGTCTTCATGCGTTCCACCAGCCCTGCCAACTGCGGGTGGTAAGGGGTGTGGAGTTGTTGCGCAATCCCCAGGCACCGGTACAGCTCCTCTAAAATCTTTGCAGTAAAGTGTGATCCTTGGTCCGAGTCGATGACTTCAGGGACTCCAAATCTGGGCACAATGTCTTTCAGCAGAAATTTTAGCACAGATCTGGCATCTGCTTTTCTGGTTGGTATTGCTTCGGGCCATCCGGAAAGTTGATCTATTACAAGGAGGTGGCGAAACCCCGAGCTTTTAGGCATTTCTGCATAGTCTATCTGTAATCGCTGAAATGGGAAGTTAGCCCAAGGTCTCCCCTGCCCTAGTGTTGGCATTGAGCTGAGACCGAGCAGAGAAGGCCAGGCAAGTAGAGCAGGAGCCAAGAACTTGCTTCACCACCGGATAGACATGAGGAGCTGCCCAACCTTTAAGAATAGCAGCTGCAGTGGCCTGAATGCCGGCATGACCCAAAGAATGAAAATAGTGGGTGGCCGAGAGCAGATAGCAACGGGGGAGAATACGTTTGTTCCCGATTCGCCAAACCTTATCGACGCTTTCAGAGCCTTCCCAACGTTTCCAGTCCTGGAGCTCGTCAGGCAGCACATCAGCATACAAGTGTGTCCAGTCCGTCGGCGGGAAGGACATATCCAGAAGAAGAGTTGCTGACACCGGGAGGGGCTGAAGGGCAGCAGTCTTTGCGGCCGCATCAGCCAAGGCATTACCTTGAGAGACAGGATTCTCAGACTGCTGGTGAGCATAACAGTGGACAACAGCCAGTTCGAGAGGACCTTGAATGGCTCCCAAAAGTGCAGAGATTAAAGGGCCATTTGCAATCTTAGTGCCTTAGAAACCCTTGCTGTTTCCAGAGCTGGCCCGTAGCATGGCAAATCCCGAAGACATATCTAGAGTCTGTATAAACAGTAACAGATTTCCCAACAGACAACAAGCAAGCCCTAGTAAGAGCGTGCAATTCCGCACCCTGAGCACTAAAGGAAGGTGGAAGGGGGGCTGCTTCTACAACAGTTGTCTGAGTAGTGACGGAATAGCCTGATACCCGCTTGGCCTCCAAATAGGAGGAGCCATCGGTAAAAAGGGACAGGCCCAGGTTTTTCAGAGGGAGGTCGCGTAAATCCGGGCGAGGCTTACCACTGTCAGCAATGACGTCCATACATACATGGTGAGGCGTGCCATCCTCCAGGAGGGGTGTCAGTGTAGCAGGGTTGAGGACATTGCAGCAGCAAAGGGTGATGATGTCAGCGGCCAGCAGAATCAGCTTATATTTGTGTGCCCACTGCAGAGTCATCGCCTGCATTGTATGCTGTTTTAAGAGAACCTCAACCTTGTGGGAGACCCAGTCAAAGGATGCCAGAGAACAATAGGGCGTGACCGTTCCACCATAAGGGTGCAGCGGCAATGGACCACACACAGGAGACTGATCCCTGAATGACAGGGTCTAACTGTACCGAATAGTAAGCTATGGGGCGTGGGCGATCCCCTAGGTACTGCAATAGGACACTGTTGGCCACTCCCCGCTGCTCGTGACTGAAGAGAAAAAATGGTTTACTGTAATCCTGGAGTCCCAAGGCGGGTGCAGAGATCAGGGCTTTCTTTGTGGACGCGAAAGCGGCTTCCATCTCCGGGGTCCAGAGAACAGGATCAGGGTTAGAAGTTGTGGTGGCCTGGACTAACTGTTTCACCAATTCCCCGAAGGCCACTATCCAGGGTTGGCAGAACCCCGCAGCCCCCAGGAAAGCCCGCAACTGCTTTTTTTGTAGTCGGGCATGGGTAATCCTGGATTGCCTGCACCCTATCAGGGGAGAGTAAACGCTCTCCAGGCCGAATCACAAAACCTAAATAGATCACCTGGGTTCGGCACAGCTGCAGCTTGGATGGACATGCACGGTGGCCCTTATTAACTAATGCAGTAAGCAGAGTAACAGAATCAGCTAAACATGCATTATAGTTAGATCTAGGAATCAACAAATCATCCACATATATTGGACTAGAACAGAGGAGCTGGGCAAAACAGTGGGGGAGCCTGAGAACCCTTGGTGAAGGTGCGTCCAGGTTAGCTGCTGACCCCCCCCCAAGTGAACGCAAACAGATATTGTGAGTTGGGGTGCAAAGGAATACTGAAAAATGCAACACACAAGTCTACAACCGTGAAACAAGTAGCCGACTGGGGAATCAGTGTCAGGATAGTACTCAGATCAGGGACCACTGGGTGGGGGGTTATGACATAACTATTTATCGCACGCAGATCTTGAATGAAGCGATAAACTGGGCGCCCATCCGGGCCCGGTTTTGGCTTTTTCACGGGAAGGATAGGAGTATTACAAGGAGAACTGCACGGAACCAAGACCTCCTGGGTTAAGTAGCTAGAGATAAGAAAGGAAATACCTTCCTCTGCCTCCTTCGGCAGGGGAGGATATTGTTTTACAGAGGGAGGCGGCCCATCCCTCACCTGCAGACTGACTGGAGTGGCTGATTTAAGGAGGCCCACATCGGTGGAACTCATGCTCCACAAATTGGGTGAAACACTGGACAATTCTGTGGGGAGATGGGGAATTGGGGTAACCGACGCCATAAGAGAAGCAACCGCCGAGTCCGGGACGGACATGCGAACCCCCTCGGGGGCACAATGTATGTGGGCTCCCAGCTTGCTAAGCACGTTCTGCCCAAGAAAGTTTAGCGGGGCCTTCTGGCATAACAACAAATCTATATGACAACTTTAAAGAACCCTGCTCCTCAGGGACGGGGCAGGATAGGGGAGCCGGGCATGGCTTGCCCTCAATACCCTGCACCCAGACCTTGATATTAGAAAGAGAGCCCGGAACAAAAGTTAAAGTGGAAAGGGTGGCTCCGGTATCCACCAAAAAGGGCACAGACCGTTCCCCGATTTTCAAGCAAATTTGCGACTGCAATCCAAGATCCCATTCCAACTCTCCCACGGCTCCCAAAATCTCCGCCTCTAGTCACTGGGGATTGGCAAAGTCCTGGGGAGCGTTAGGGGGAAAGGAGGAACCGGTCTCCAGCTGATCCTGCCAAGGAGCCCCTCGTGGAAGCAGGGGGCATTCCCTCTTCCAGTGCCCCGGTAGCTTACAATAATTACAGTTCCCGTTCCTTGTTCCACCCCAGCCTCCTCCCCATCCTGTCCCGCATCCCCTCCCCCTTGTATTCCCGTGTCCCTGCCAGTGCTGATTCCCCAAGGGAACCTGCAATGCGGCTGCCAACATACTTCCTCCTTCTTTTGCTTACGTTTTTCCTTCGCTTTCTTCCCTACCATAAAACACAAAAGTGGCCAGGCGAACTACTTCGCTTAGGGGTTTCCCTGGCCAGTCGGGAACATGTTTAGTTAAATACTTCTTTATGTCCGGTGCCGCTTGATCGACAAAGTAAGAGACCATCATCGTGCGGCTAACCTGAGCTTCTGGCTCCACCCCCCCCCCCCCATACATTCTAACCCGCTTAAACAAGTGGGCCAAAAATGCAGACGGATACTTGTTTAGGTCTTGCTGGCACTCTCTAATTTTTGACCAATTTGCCGTCTTACTACCTGCCCTACGGATGCTATCCAGGAGCCCTTCCCGGGCAGCTGAGAGGCTGGCCTGACCACTGAGGTCGTTAGGATTCCAACCTGGATCGGCTTCGGGCCAAGAGGTGCAAATCTCAGCGTCCCCCGCCCAACGCCGATTTGCGTCTAGAATAGAATACCTCTCGTCAGGGGTAAATAGGGTTTGAAAAATAGCCTGGACGTCTGCCCAGTTAGGGTTAAATGCCATAAAGACTGAACGGATAGTCTGTAGGACTCTTTCCAGATCGTCATGCAACCTCAGCATCTGTGACTGCCAGGTTACCAGGTCCCCAGGGCCAAAAGGGCGATGGACAGTGACCATAGTGACACGGTCATTGCTTGTCGCAACGGGCTGTTGTATCAGGGGCGCTTGAAGCACTACAGGGGGTAGGGTTAGAGACGGGTATAGAGGGGCAACAGGAGGAGGAGTAGGGGGAGGAGACTGAGGAGGGAAAGCAGCTTAGGGCGGAGCGGAACCCGCAAGCGGCATGCAAACCTTAGATCTGGTACCAGAGCCCAAAGTCGAGGGGCGCCCCTTATCTCGGGCGTATGCCCAGTTATCCCATACATACCAATAATCCATTTGAGCTGAATGCTTGTCTTCCAGCTGTTGTCTAAGGCAGGTTAATTCATCCTGTCCAAAAGTTTCGTCGGGTGGCTATCCAAAGGGCGTCTGAATAGTCAGCGCTGGCCACTCGACTTTACACAAAATTATAGCTCTCCTTTTACCTAACCCATGGGTGCCAGAAATATTTTTCCAATTCTCGAGACTCTCAGCCAAAGGGGTTCCCCTGCTCACACGCTGCCCAGAGCCCATTCTAGGGCTACCAAAAGAACTCCTAATGTGCCACCTTATCGCCTAAACGACGGCCCACGCTCCCGTTCCTCAGAGTTCTCGAAGGTGAACTCACCCAGTGCCGGCTGGAGTTGTCCGAGGGAAGGAGTGCGGTTTCGCCTGCAAGGGTGAGCCTAGAGTCCTTTCGTGGTCGCCAAAACTGTTACGAATTATTCCAGTTAGGACACGTACGGTTCGTTTCTAGGCTGAGGCAACCAAATGGAGACAGACTGCAGAGTGTCTCAAAGTTTGTAGGTTTATTACACTCGAGCGTGGTACCGCTCTGTTAAGCAGAACGGGACCCCGATTACCGGTTACACAAAGATTATATACTGTTGGCAAAACATCCTGCCTGTGTGCCTCGGGGAGCCTAAACCAATAAACAGGCCTTCTCCTTACCTATCACCAATCCCCTGCAGCCACGTTCCCCCTGCAAAAACGCTGAAGCAGCAACTGTTTCATGCATGTCGGCTGGTTCCTGTCTCCTTTGTTTCCCTTATCTTGAAACTGTCCAGCTGTCCACCTTGAAGGATCCTTCCTTGGTATGTGATGTGCTCGCTTCTAGTTAATGGCCGACAGGAAACCCAAAATGGAGTCACATGCGCTAAGTTGATTTCCCCTAACAGTATAGCTATTCTGAGAACCTTTTTTTTTTTTTTTTTTTAGTGTAGATCTGGCCTTAGGCCCTATTCCTGCAAGCTGTTCTGTATGGACACAAGGGTATGCCATGAGGAACAACTTGAAGAATCTGGGCCTAATTAAGTAGGGAGAATACAATCTAAAGCAAAGGTGTGTTTGTTTTTCTGTATGCCTTGCTTTAAATACTTTTATATTCTCTCTTCCTCTAGAACAAGCAGTGGAAAGAGTTCTGTCATTAATGCAATGTTGTGGGATAAGGTCCTTCCTAGTGGGATTGGCCACACAACGAATTGCTTTCTCAGTGTAGAAGGAACAGATGGTGATAAGGCTTATCTCATGACTGAAGGATCAGATGAAAAGAAGAGTGTCAAGGTATAGTTTTTCAATGGTTAAGAAGCAGGTGCTTGGAAACCTAGTATTAAAAGGACCATTTTGTTAGGTGCAATATTTAACACTTACCGTTTTTAAGTATGGGGAACATAAACCGAAATGTATTTATTATTTCAAAGTCATTCTTCCAGCACTGAAATAACTAAATAAAACTAAAACAAAGTCTATAGCTCGCTCTTAGGCCTTGCATGTAAATGGCTCATTTGTACGTTACTCTATCGAATGGTTTGTGTATGTAGGACCACCAGTAAGTTCTATAACTTTTCAAAGTTCTGGAAGGCTCACATTTGAAAAATACACATGGACCATTTTCTTCCAAAAACTTACAATGTAAATTCAGAAAAATATGCCTCTTGTTTACTTTTTAAACGTTTTGCATTCTTAAACATTTATTTTGATTTGTTAAACCCCTGTTAAAGGAGAGCTAATTATAATCTTGCATTGGGTTCCCATGCTTCAGTTATTACCAACTGTTGTTTGTTTTTTGTTTTGTTTCTTAAACCAGTCTGGCTTGTTCGGCATGAGTTCAGAAATGACCATTTTAATCCATAAAGTGTATTTAAAAAATTATCCTTTAAATACAGTGAGAGGTAGTGTGCCGGCCTCCTAGCATTTGAAGAAGTACATTAACACTCAATGGTAACCCTCCAGCCATATAAGGAATACCACCACTCCAAAGAGAGTCCTGTCCTTTTTTCAAAGTGTAGAAAAATGACTATTTAGACACTAAGGGATGTGAAGGGCCCTGGATGGAAAGAAGGCATTTGAAAAAATGATTCACAATATTTAAGATGTAAGTTGAAACCTTGTATCAGTGATCTATTCAAAAAGTCTTGGTTCTAGTTTTATTTTTTTTAAGGCTGTTATTGCAGGCCTAAGTATCTTTCTTTTTCTGATGCTTTACATTCTTCACAGACTGTTAATCAACTTGCCCATGCGCTTCATATGGATAAAGACCTGGAAGCTGGCTGTCTTGTCCATGTCTTTTGGCCCAAGGCAAAGTGTGCTCTCCTGAGAGATGACTTGGTTTTGGTGGACAGGTATAAGTATTATTTTATTAAACCAGTTATCTAAAGAGTTATCTTCTGCATTATCTGATCCACACTAATTGTGTTACTAAAACCTAAGTGAAATGTATAGTTGATTTAATCTTGTGGTTTTTAGATATGTCGTAAATAAGTTAACATGAAAAATTTTAAGTGCTTGAAGTTTGTTCCTTTGTGTAGACGCTCTGGTCTTCCTCATCAAACCACTGTACATATTTTGGCTGAGTCACAGTTGGAACGAGAGTGTGTTCCATCATTGAGCTCAGAAGGTCTCTAGCTTTTGGCTGAGTTAAGCTTATACTTTAAAAAACAAACTAATACGTTAAGGTCCTCCTACCAACTGTAACGCTTTCCCTGTCCCCCAGGAGCCTAGTCATCCCGTGAACCTCTCATACTTATCTAAAATATAGACAATCTGGGCTTTTGATGGAAAAGATTTTTTGATAAGGACTTTAGTGCTGAGATAATACAGTGATGGCATTCTAGAAATGCCTAAAAGAGAGACTTTTTGAAGGCCCCAGCCTATGGCTGTGGATCTGTTAAATTCACATTATGTGGTTTATTTGTGGAATCAAAGAATTCTAGACTGTATTGTCTGATTTTCTACAAACACATCAAATACATAAGGATTCCTCTGCCATCCTGGATATAAGCTACCTATTTTTTTTTTCACCTCTTAAGTGGTATATAGAAACTACAATGTGGTTTTGCTCTTATGAGTGATTTTGTAACAAAGGCACTTTATTACTGAGCAGCTGACAAATTGTCTCCACTTGAAATGCTACAGCAACATAGCTGCAGTGGGAATAGGTTCTTCCATTGGCGTAAGTAATCCACCTCCCTGAGAGGTGGTATGTAGGTAGGTCAATGCAAAAATTCTTCTGTCAACCTAGCACTGTCTACACTGGGGATTAGGTCAGTTTAACTACATTGCTTAGGGGTGTGGATTTTTCTCACCCTCCCCTTCCCACCAAGTGACGTAGCAGGGTTGACCTACCTTTTTAGTGCAGGCCAGGCTTGAGTATATTCAGAGTACACATTGCTCACTACCCATGGGGGAAAAAAGTACTACTACTAATTATTGTGCCTCTGAACTTATGTCTTTGAAATCAGTGGGAGCATTGTTATTTTCTTCCTCGAATGCCGGATCTGTCCACGTGTAAGCAATACAGAGCCAACCCAGTTGGCAGAGTGAGCTGGCTTCTGTTTTTCTTGCACATCAGAAACGGAATTGTAATTAAGTGGCAGCTCTGTATTATAGCTTCAGCGATGCCTGTGCAACCCCACTGAACACAGTGGGAATACACAGTGGTCTTTGAGGACACAATTTGAGGACAATAGGGTTGCACAAGGGTAATTTAGGCTATGATTGCCTATCAGAATCCTTGTTGCTAGTGAGGAAGTGTGAGAAGGAGAAGTTAGTTTGTTTCTCAGATTCCAGATTGAATTTGTAAAGCTTCTCGGAGGAGGAGAGGGAATCTTTTTATGAGTAAATTGAGCAAATTTGAATGGGAAATGATTGAGAGATAACAAACAAGGGATTTCACAATGCTATTTCCAGTTCCTTTGTACAGCTGAATTGCGCTTTAAAATTCTTCCTTTTTAAGAAACTGCTAGAAATTGACTATCTTAACTTGTGTTTAATGAAGGTTTTTGCCTGGGAACTTCTCAGGGTTTTTTTTTTTCTCGAGAGTAGAAGGAATGCTTACAGATAAGTCATTATGGCATTTGCAAGCTACAAAGAGATTCCAGAACTTGGAAGTGTAGCTGGTTGAAAAAGTGGAAAAATATTTAGCAAAAAAGGCCCTATTTTTTGGTTGAAATCTGAAATATCAACATTTTTTGTTGTTGAAACTTTGGAATTTTCCACCAGTTCTATAACTGTTTGAAAAGTGGGAGAAATTTTATGTGGGGGAGAAATTTTGGAGGGAAAAAAATCTTTTCTTTTCTTTTTTTTTTTTTTTCAATTTTAAAGAAATTTTTCAAAAAAATTTAATGAAATATGGGAAATTTCGACCAGCTTCACTTGCAAGCCATGCTGGTGGAGTTTACAGATTGCTCAGCCCTGAATCTTACACGTACATACAATTCTTCATCCTTCCCTGGACCACTTGCATCAGATCAAGTTAAGACCTCTTCAGAGCCCTTTTTGTGAGCAAAAGCTACTTCTAATTAAGGCCTTAGTTTAATCGCAGGATTATTGTCTAAAAATTGCAGCTGAGTTGCGGACAAGCCATGGAAAATCATGTAAAAGTAATAATGGATCTTATTATTTGTGGTAACATGGTCCCTCATTACTTTCTTGCAATTTTCCATGGGTCTGGGAGCAGGGGATCCCACTGTGAAAATAGAGGTGGAAGCCTAATATTGCAGGATCTGCAATACTGTGAATTAAGTAGGGCTTTATAAATATTTAATTACTTGACAGGATTCAGAAACTTTCCCTTTCTCTTGGCCAATATGTATAATAGTTCTGATAAACCAAAAAATAATGTTCAAAAAATGTTTAAGAAATAAGATTGACCTACTCTTTGAACTTTCATCCATCAAATACAAAGTCTTGTTTAATTTCACACTTACCAGATAAATTCCACCCTACCCTTGAGATTATACCTGTGAAATTTCAGGCAGATGGGTTTAATTTTGGCTGGAATGTGGGAGTAAAAATCAGATTTACAATGGCTACTTTCAATTTTAACGATGGAGAGAGACTGTCTCCCAAATCCTACACATGCATCTGAAGAATTGGTTTTTTACCCATGAAAGCTTATGCCCAAATAAATCTGTTAGTCTTTAAGGTGTCACTGGACTCCTTGTTGTTTTTGTGGATACAGACTAATACGCCTACCTCCTGATACTTATCTCCCAAATGTCTCCCCAGAATCATGGGAAAGTACATTTTGTTAGAAACTTGGAACACTCGTGACAGGATGTTTTTTGTTCTGCAATTTATAGAGATGACTTTTTAAAATTTGTAAGTGAGGTTAATGCTAATTTATTTTTTTTAAGCTATTTTGGCAACTCTGAAGATGTGTTCACAAAACTTTCTCAATATTCTCTTAGCAGTGCACTTCAGCGTGCCCTTGGAGGGACTGTTCATGGGGATGAAAGAATAATTGATGCTTTTAGCCCATTCGGCACTTGGCTTCTCTGCTGAGATTGGCAACCGTCTTTCATTTGTATTGGTAGCTTTTATGATGCGGCTATCTGTCCATTAGAAACTGAATGGAGACAACCAAATGGTTTTACATAACTGACAGAACAGCTGCCAGATGATAGTTTCTGTCATGACCAACTTGTGCTGCATTTCATCAGGGTTTCACATCCCAATACGAAGCCCCAGAGACATCCAGTCCTCTTGTTCAGTTTCTAAAAATGAAGAACTTTATTTTTCTTGATACTGATAAATATGTCTTTCTCCAACAGCCCTGGTACAGATGTCACTACAGAGCTAGACACCTGGATTGACAAATTTTGTTTAGATGCTGATGTCTTTGTCTTGGTTGCTAATTCAGAATCAACTCTCATGAATACGGTAGGACATTCTCTTGTTAATTAAAATTGTTCGGTCTTCGCTTAAACGCACAAGGATCCAGTAAGATGACTTCCCAAGGTCCATTGATATGTGGGAGCTTCTGCTTTCCTCCTAGAATTTATACAGTGAATTTTCCATGATTATTGGGGGCTAACAGCACAGTGTGATATAATGGTTAAAGCATCAGCATCCTGTTCTCCCCTTTATTGCTGATTTGCTCTGACTCTAGGCAAAGTCATTTATGCTTTCTGCCTCCATTTCCCCCATCTATAAAATGGCAGTAATACTTGCCCAACTTTATAGGAGGCTCAAGATTTTCTGATGAAAAAGATTAACAGTAAGTGTGTTATCATCAAGGAAGCAGACTGCACTAAAATACTTTATACACAGAATTGAAAGAAGATATAAAAGATCATGGCATTTAAGGACAGAAGGGACAACCAGATCATGTAGTCTGACCTTCTGTGTGTCACAGGCCACCAACAATGCAGCACCCATACACTAAACCTGACCGAAAGAGGTGTGGAGTAAACCTGCATCTGTGTGAAATTCTGCATGTTCCCAGCACCGAAGAGGGGGTAAATTTCCCTCATAAGAATACATGTCATCAATTTATCTAACCTGTCTTTCTGAAGGACAGTGCTAGGAAAGCAAGATTTCTCTTCTCCTTACTACTACCCTGGTGGCTATTAATGAAATAAAGAAATGAATTCAAAAAGAAAATCTTCCCCAGCATTCCAGTAGGTTGGAATAACTGAATGGGAATCTGAAGAGAGCAAAAGCTGATCTTAAAAACACTGCATACTATTTTCTGAGTTCAAGCCATGGAGACTCCTTTGCAAATGAGGTTTTCTGACAAAAGAGGTATCTTCTGACATCATCTAACGGAGAGAGAGGATTTGGTAGAATTGTGGCTTCACTATCTCATCCTCTTGCAGGACATGTTGGCTTTTCGTATGGAGGGAGACTAGAAATCATTAATCTCAATGTTCTCTGGGTTTAAAAAAGTTGTTGGATTTTTGTCAAGAATCCATTACCACTTAGAAATATGGAAACAGTGAGGACCTGTGTGCTTGGTAATGAAGTAACAAAGGCCAAAGTTGATTTGGTTCTCTCATTAATTCAGGAAAATAGCTTATTTTTTAATGGTCAGACTGGGATTGTAAACATGTAGGAACCGTGTATGGGCTGTAAATCTGCAGGAAAATTCTTGTTAATTTTGTGTTTGATTTTTAGCATCCTGGGCTAATAGGCAATTTTGTGCTTATTTAATATGATTTTACTGAATAATGTTTTTCAACCAGGCACAGAAGAAAAATATTAAATTTAAAATTGGGTCATTGTCCTACAGCTTGTCTGTGTGTAAAACTCATGTGATCTTTGAGTTACCATACTCATAATTCCTCATTATTAATGAGTGTAGCACATATGTAATGGGATCTGAAGATAATTTGCAGTGGAAGCTTATTTCAGTTGGAAGAGGCGATTTTTTTTTTTTAAACAAAATATTTTTAGTAGTGATCTAGATATTTTTATCCCAATACAGAGTTTTCATAAAATCTTGGTTTATATCCCATTTTCTTTAGGAATAAAACTTCCTATCCTGTTTACATTTTTGTTAGCGTGGCAGGTGCAATGAGATGAAAGACTTTGTTAAATGAATTTTAATTGTTCTAATGCGTGCAAATATCTTGCCTCACCAAGTGTGGCAATTGCTGACTTTTTTTGCCCCCCACTTGCACACCCCTCCTGTTCAAATGGAGAATGCAGTTACATAATATTCCTGTCCTTGTGTGTGCATTATCTTCACTTGATACAATTATAGTACGTGGAGGAATAGTTTTGTTTAGTGGCCTGCTGAAAAACCAATGGAGGGACCACAAAACTTTTTTTGGTATAGCTCCCTCCTAAGGGAGGAGCCTTACTGAATGGGGGAGGCAACCTAGTGACATCATGTGGAAAAAGCTGAAGTACTAAATGCTTTTTTTGCCTTGGTCTTCACAGACAAAGTCAGCTCCCAGACTGCTGCGCTGGTCAGCACAGCACCTGGGGAGCAGGTGAGCAGCCCTCAGTGGTGAATGAACAGGTTAAGGACTATTTAGAAAAGCTAGACATGCATAAGTCCATGGGGCTGGAGCTAATGCATCCAAGAGTGCTGAGGGAGTTAGCTGATGTGATTGCAGAGCCATTGGCCTTTATCTTTGAAAACTCATGAGGATTGGGAGAGGTTCCGGACAATTGGAAAAAGGCAAACGTAGTGTCCATCTTTAAAAAAGTGAAGGAGGAGGATCTGGGGAACTACAGACCGGTCAGCCTCATCTCAGTCCCTGGGAAAATCATGGAGCCAGGTCTTCAAGGAATCCATTTTGAAGCACTTCGAGGAGAAGAAGGTGATCAGGAACAATCAACATGGATTCACCAAGGGCCAGTCATGCCTGATCAACCTGATTGCTTTCTGTGTTGAGATAACTGGCTCTGTGGATGTGGGGAAAGTGGTGGACATGATATATCTTGACTTTAGCAAAGCTTTTTGTACGGTCTCCCACAGTATTCTTGACAGCAAGTTAAAGAAGTATGGATTGGATGAATGAACTGTAAGGTGGATAGAAAGCTGGCTAGATCATCGGGCTCAATGGGTAGTGATCAACAGCTCAATGTCTAGTTGGCAACCGGTATCAAGCGGAGTGCTCCCGGCGTTGGTCCTGGGGCCAGTTTTGTTCAGCATCTTCATTAATGATCTGGATGATGGGATGGCATGCACCCTCAACAAGTTCACGGATGACACTAAACTGTGAGGAAAGGTAGATACACTGGAGGGTAGGGTGATTTAAACAAATTGGAGGATTGGGCCAAAAGAAATCTGATGAGGTTCAACAAGGACAAGTGCAGAGTCCTGCAGTTCGGATGGAAGAATCCCATGCACTGCTACTGGCTGGGGACTGACGGGCTAAGCGGCAGTTCTGCAGAAAATGACCTGGGGATTACAATGGATGAGAAGCTCGATATAAGTTAACAGTGTGCCCTTGTTGCCAAGAAGGCTAACAAGCATAATGGGCTGCGTTAGTAGGAGCATTGCCAGCAGATCGATGGAAGTGATTATTCGCCTCTATTTGGTACTGTTGAGGCCACATCTGGATTATTGCATCCAGTTTTGGGCTCCCCACTACAGAAAGGATGTGGACAAATTGGAGAGAGTCTAGCGGTGGGTAGTGAAAATGATTAGGGGGCTGGGGCACATGACTTATGAGGAGAGGCTGAGGGACCTGGGGTTATTTAGTCTGCAGAAGAGAACAGTGGGGGGGGATTTGATAGCAGCCTTCAACTACCTGAAGTGGGGTTCCAAAGAAGTTGGGAGCTAGGCTGTTCAGTGGTGGCAGATGACAGTACAAGAAGCAATGGTCTCAAGTTTCAATGAGGGAGGTCGAGGTTGGATATTAGGAAACACTATTTCACTAAGAGGGTGGTGAAGCACTGGAATGGGTTACCTAGGGAGGTTGTGGAATCTCCAACCTTATAGGTTTTTAAGGCCTGGCTTGACAAAGCCCTGGCTGGGATGATTTAGTTGGGGTTAGTCCTGCTTTGAGCAGGGGGTTGGACTAGATGACCTCCTGAGGTCTCTTCCAACCCATATCTTCTTTGATTCTATGAAATCGAAGGCCACTGGGTTCTGTTGGAAGGAGTTCTTATTGTTGGAATAGTGCCTTATTTGCAGATTTACAATTTCTTATTGGATCATAGCAATTTAAGTATTTCAAATGTTTCATCTAAGGCCTGGTCTACACTGGGGCTAGGTTGGCATAGCTACGGTGCTTAGAAGCACTGTAGCTACGTCAGCCTAACACCCAGTGTAGATGCAGCGAGGACAACAGAGGAATGCTTCTGTCAAACAAGCTACCATCGCTCAAGAGGGTGGAGTTCATATAGAGATGGAGAATTCTTTCTATCACTGTAGGAAGCATTTACACTATGGCACTACATAGTCACATAACTACTGGGCCATAGATGTGCTGCTGTAGCACCCATAGTGTAGACATGGCTTAATAGTGTAGTCGGTGTTCTGTTTAAGACACTGAAGAGACACTGAAGATGGCCAGGTGATCTTTCACTCTTCAGCTGTGCTAACTGATGGTCACTCTGTTCTGATTATTTCATTATGACTGTTGAAAAGTAGCAGGGGCTTGCAAGATAACTTGAAGATGTTTGCAAGCATGTGCACATATTATTCAGTTTCCCATAGAAAATTCAGCAGTTATTCAGGAGGTTCAAGTCAAGTTTTCAGTGGTTCATCATGCCCCCTGAACAGAATGTTGCTTACTTGTATTCCACTGGATAATATAGTTTGATATGAACAGTGGTTCTGGATGTGCAAGAGTAAAAGGACATTCAAATAAGGAAGACATTACCTTTTTAAATTCTGAAGTAGTTTTACCTTATGTCTGTTTTTCAGAGAAGAATTAGTGCCCCTCTTTATAGCTTGTGAAACTCTTGGATTAGATTTTATTGTTGGTATAATATGAATATAATTCATGATTTTTGGACAAATATAAAATGCTAAATTTTAAGGAAGCAGAAAGCGTCAAAGTATTTTTTTTAACAGCTGTAATTTAAATCAAGAAAGTAACAAATTGATAATCCAGAATCTATCATCTTCAAAAGATGGCATTATTCTTTGTTTTTGTTTTTTCTTTCCTCAATTCTTAGGAAAAGCACTTTTTTCACAAAGTAAATGAACGACTTTCCAAGCCAAACATCTTCATCCTGAATAATCGCTGGGATGCATCTGCATCAGAGCCTGAATATATGGAAGATGTGAGTTACTTTTTCATCCTTTGGTAATAACAAATGTCAGATAACTATAGCAGAAACAATGGCTTGTTTAAACTATAGGCGAAAATATTGCCAAACATGTAAATGTGTGCTTATGTGTCTAGATTCTATGGGAATAGGCACATTATAATGCATAAAACAAATCAGGAGATGGAGCGTGTTCAGTGTTGTAAAGAAAAATTGAGGGAGGATATGTGATCAGAATGCAAAAGCATTTTACCACCTGCTTCAAACGTAATTACCAAACTAAAACCTTCATTCTGTGATGGCTTTTTAAAATAACTTTCGAGATTTTTATTTTATTTTATTTTTTTTAAATCCTCATTTCCACACGTAACTGACATGCAATATATCATACTCTGTTTTTGGGTAATAAAGCAATTGTTATTTCAGTACCTCTGAGAGCATCAGCTTTTGGTTGAGTACTCAAAAAATTCTTCTTGGCAGGTGCGGAAATTCAAAATGGCTAATTAGGAGCAGTTGCTGCCTCTTTAGAACTAGAGGGAATCTTATTACATGAGGGTTTTTCAGGGCTTCTGGGATCAGTGGGATTATTTATTGCTCTAAGGTTTTGATTTCTCTTTCTCATAAATGTTTGTTTGCAATTTGACTGGCTTTTTTAATCCCCTTTTCTACCTCGTCTTACAGGTGCGCAGGCAGCACATGGAGCGCTGTCTGACCTTCCTAGTCGATGAGCTCAAAGTCGTTGATCTCTCAGAAGCACAGAACCGCATCTTTTTTGTTTCAGCCAAGGAAGTTCTTAGTGCTAGAAAGCAGAAGGCCCAAGGGATGCCAGAGAGTGGTATGTATTGAACCCTACATCCCCTTCATGTGTATATAAAATGTCTGAGTTTAGTTTAGGAGTTAAAATACAGTAACTTACTATGAGATTTTATGATCTACCTTAAATCTATATTATGCTTTGCAGGTGGTGCACTTGCTGAAGGATTTCAGACAAGATTTCAGGAATTCCAGAATTTTGAGCAAATATTTGAGGTAGATGTCATGGGCTTTTTAAGACCGTACGTTTTCAGAACGTTGTGATGCCAAGGTGACTTTGTTCCCTTCTTGGCTTCATTTCATTGCATATCATAAATACACGCACACAGTGCCAGTCTTGAGCTAACTTGGGGTCCCAGTCATCCTTGCTCACATTGAGTAGTATGTACTTGCCTGAATAGGTATTACTCTGTGAGGAAGGGTGGCAGAATCGGGCTCTTCATTTTTATAGAAGAACTTAACACCAGTACAACTTATAATCTATGAAGATACCAATAGGTATTACTCATCAGTTACTGTACCAAAATCTTACATGATGTGAAAACATGCAAACAGTATAGTTAAGCTTTCAATATTTTAGAGCCAATATGCCTGCTTTCTATATTTTGTACTCTCAACCTTGACATTCCAGACTTACTCTCTTGTGACTGCAGACCTTTTTTCATTTACAGTGCGGGGGGAGGGAAGGAAGTTGTTCTGACTTCTAAGCTGTTTTGAGCCCTTGATTGCACATAGCTATTTTAGAACCTTTTGCTGTTTGTATCAGAAACTATTTCATGGCTGCAGCATTGAACACTTAATCACATCCTAAAAGCTGGGGCATTGGAATTGCAGCACCTACTTACCACCCAGCACTGAAACATTTAGCAGTAGCAGTATTTTTGTGTACTCGCTGCTCCCACAGAAATAAACATTATCCGTTCAGCTCTATCCATTCTTGAGGTTGATGCTCTCTTCAGAAACAGGATTCTAAACTAGATGGACCATTGGCTGGTTCCAGTATGATGATATCTATCTATTCTACTGAACTTGGACAATTCTTATGTTAAAATGCCATTCCTAGAGATTTCAATCTGTTGAATCACCAGGATCACTCCTTATTTTAAATGGCACATGTTAGCGCCTCATTGTGTTCAGTTAACGTCATAAGCCTAGAATGATATGGATGTAGTTAGATTCAGCAAATACTATGAATCTACCTATGCACTCCACAACATAGCTTGTGTTCTCAATATATAAGAGAAATCAAAATGCATTTAGAAAGTCTCTCACTCTCATGTTACAAAGAAACGCTTGATCTGAGCTGAATCAAACCGTCTAATAATATGAATACAACAAAACTGTGCCTAAAAGAAGAGCTTGATTTAATCCCACCAATCAAGGAAATGCCAGGCAAAGTCTTAAACATGATCATTAACTTCCTTGCTGTGTTAGATGACTGAGTTCTTGGAACAGTGACGGATTGTACTGTGTATGCCAGAGTGCCTAGGGTCATTGGGGCAGTTTAAGAATAAAGTATGAAGTGTGAAATTTCTTATCATTTTACTACAGGTTCTAACAAAATGTGGATTATGTTTTGTTTGTAATTATTTTCATTGTTTTAATACAATAGCAGTTAAGATTGAGTAAAGTTTTCAGAAGTGACTAAGTCCTATTGGCTCATAATGGGACTTAGCCCCTAAACCATCTAAGGGCTTTTGAAAATTTTAATATATAACACACACTATGTTAAAAGAACATTAAGGTTGCAAAGGCAGGCAGAATTTAGGGAACTCAGAAGTTAGGAAATGCTAGAATTAAAGGTTGCACATCATCAAGCATACATGTCTTCTGAGGACCGTTGAGCCAGCCAGAGTGACCAGGGATGGTAGCGTTGCACCGGGCAGCATATAGTGAAGTTCCCAGGTCTGACTCAATCTTGCAAATCTCTGGGACAACTGCACTGACGGCGTCAGGTCAGGGTGTGAACTCCTTTGCCCATCAGTGGAGAGTTTGATAGCATGGTATGCTGGGGTGTTTTTGTCCATCCTGATGACATGGACAAAGAGTGTGCAACACTGCTTTTTAATATGAGTGATTGAAGGAAGGCTATATCATTCTGCGATTGACAGCCCAAATTCAAACCACTTTATGCTCAGGATTTGGTGCTGAGAGCACAGATGGAATGCCCCAACCACTCCTAGTCTGCCCTTAAGAGCGTCCAGATTTCTGACCCATAGAGTAATACAGATATTACATCGGTTTGATAGAGTCTGAGCTTTGTCTCAGCACAGACATTTTTGCATCCATAAGCAAAACATGGACTTCATGGTAGAGGTGGCAAGACTTATTTGTCAACGAATGCCCAGTTTGAACTTTGCAGCCTATGTAGATGAGTTTGTCAATGCTCTTCGTGATACTAGACTCCATCTGCACCATGGATTTTGGTGATTCAGCTCCAAGTTTCTTCTGCCATGAGACATTTAACCCCCATATTGCAGGTGGTGTCTTGGAGACCCTGAAGGGCAGGGCTGAAAATTCTCTGACATGTATACAAGTAAGGCAGTGTCTTCAACATATTCTTGGTCAATGAACACTTTTTGACCAACCTTGATTCTGAATTGTGGAGCAGCAAATCCTAATATCCAGTGGCTAGCTCAACAGAATAGTGCTGGGGAGAGAGTATATCTGTGCTGTACACCTAAGGTTGTGTAGAAACGTGATAAAAGCAGTGAATCAATGCACACACTATCAATGTGAGGATCGCTTCCAAATTTAGCAGAACAGAATCATAGGTAGGGCCCTACCAATTTCACAGTAATGAATAATGTGTCACAGATCATGAAATAAGCCCTCCTCTTGAAATCTGATCTTCCCCATGCTGCTGGAAGCACCTCAGCCAGGGACTCCTAACTGCTAGTACTGGCTGGACTGGGGAGGGACAGGACTTATTCTTGCCTGCACATCCACTCTTGGGAGGAGATCAGACCCACCTCCAGGAACCTGCTGTGTCTGCAGGAAGCTCAGTGGCTGCCACCTTCAGAGCCAAGCTCTGAAGGCAGCACAGAAGTGAAGGTGGTAATCCCACAACCCCCCCCACGCAACAGGTTTGTGACCCACCCACAGTTAGAATACCCTGAAATTTCAGCTGTAAACATCTGAAAATGTGAAATTAACTAATTTTCAAATTTTATAGCCATGAAATTGACCAGAATGGACTGTGAATTTTGTGGGACTCTAATCATAGGACTGGAAGGGACCTCAGGTCATCTAGAGGTCATCTAGTCCAGTCCCCTATGCTCATGACAGGACTAAATATCTAGACCATTCCTGACAGATGTTTGTCTAACCTGTTCTTAAAAATTTCCGATGATGGAGATTCCACAACCTCCCTAGGCAATTTATTCCAGTGCTTACCCTCTCTGACAGTTAGGAAGTTTTTCCTAATGTCCAACCTAAACCGCATTTTTTTCAATTTAAGCCCATTGCTTATACTATCCTCAGAAGTTAAGGAGAACAATTTTTCTGCCTCCTCCTTGTAAAAACCTTTTATGTACTTAAAAACTGTTATCATGTCCCCTCTCAGTCTTCTCTTCTCCAAACTAAAAATCCCAGTTTTTTCAATCTTCCCTAAAAGGTCATGTTTTTCTAGTCCTTTAATCATTTTTGTTGCTGTTCTCTGGACTTTCTCCAGTTTTTCCATATCTTTCCTGAAATATGTGCCCAGAACTGGACACAGTACTCCAATTGAGGCCTAATCAGTGTAAAGTAGAGCAGAAGAATTACTTCGTGTCTTGCTTACAACAAACCTGCTAATATATCCCAGAATGTTTGCTTTTTTTGCAGCAGTGTTACACTATTAACTCATATTTAGCTTTTGAGCCACTCTGACCCGCAGATCCCTTTCTGCAGTACTCCTTCACAGGCAACTGTTTCCCATTTTGTATGTGTGCAACTGATTGTTCCTTCCTAAGTGGAGCACTTTGCATTTGTTCTTATTGAATGTCATCCTATTTACTTCAGACCGTTTCTCCAGTTTATCCAGATCATTTTGAATTTTAATCCTGTCCCCCAAAGCACTTGCAATCCCTCCCATCTTGATATCATCCGCAAACATCTGAAATGCCAATTCTTTTCAATGTGAGCCAAAGTGCTGACCTATTGACCAAATCAGAAGTTGCTTTGATATCGATTATATGCCACATGAAACAGACAGTTAAATTTTCAGTGCAGCTCAGCCAGAGGGTAAGGACCATATCTATTGTTGACTGCCCAACAGTGAAACCTGATTGCTGTGGATGACGATGTCTGTTAAGGAGCAGCTGCATCCTACTAAACGGAACAAGTGAAAACCTTTCCCGGGACTGATAACCATGAGATCGGCCTGTAGTTGCCGCGCTCTGCGAGATCTTTTTCCCTTGCACAGGGACAATATGATGCTCTCTTTCCATTCTGTTGGTACTTTGCCTGATGCACATGCTTTTAATAACAATTTATGCAGGTTGATGCTCACTGGTTCCAAGGCACCTTTGAGCAGCCCAGGTGGAATACCATCAGGTCCAGCAGCATATCCATTCTGTAATTTTGGGATGGCCTTTCTTTCTTCCTGATTAACAGAAGATCAGTGTTTGTCTCCAGGTCTGCAGCTATGTGGTTTGCCAGGTTGTGTAGCTCTTGGCAGTCATCAGCAGATCAAGGGTTCAAAGGATGGCTCAGAAGGAGAGCCATCTGACTTTGTGATGGGGATTTTAGAAGGCTGTTTATGGCCGCCAGCCAAGTGTGTGATGGCTATGTAGGCAGGATGCAGGTTGTTGTACTTTAGGCCATCATCTGATTCCTCAGCCAGGGAGTTGTAGATGTCATGGTCATGTTTTTCAGTAGCCCAGAAAATGCCTTTCAGTCATTTTACATTCTTGGACATTTCCCTGCTTGCCTCTTCTTCTGCCTTTTTTGATAATATATCAAAGGCCTCTTCAGAAATCCAAGGTTTCTTGTGAACCGTCTGAAGCTGATTGTGTCTGTGGACGGATGCGATACTCCAGGCGATCTCCACATCTTCTGAGAGGGTATCGAGGTTACATATGTGATCAGTGACAGCCTGTGTGGATTTCACAGCTTCAACAGAATCTTCAGATAGACACTAGACGTTGTACTGTTGGACATCTGGCTTGCAAGGAGTTGGAAAATGCAGTGAGAGCACAGCAACAACTAGTCTATGATTTGAGGTTTGTGGTGTTCTAGCACCACTGGACTCAGTGAAATTTCATTATGGAGCAATTTCTGATGAGGGTGTGGTCAGTTTCTCTCATGGTATGCCTAGTGATGGTTTTTAAGATGCCTGCACTAGGAGTCCATAACTGCAAAGCTCTCAGTGGCATAAAACGCCAAAAAGCTGGGTGATGATACCATTTGGGAAATCCAAACTGAAGGATCCTCTCACAGTTTCATACCCAGTTAGATTGCCCCCAGTCCCGGCATCAAAATTTCTGAGTGCTAGTCATGTGGCAGAGCTGGATTTTTGCTGCTAGCTGTTGGTAGAATGCGTCATTTTTCATAGGTGATGCATCTTCTGTTGGTGTGTAGGGCACAACAACAGATAAGTGTCCATAATGATGTCAGAGCCAAGCATTGAGATATGATGTGCCATGTGGTTAAAGTCTGTGCTAGAATTTGTTTAATAACAAGTGCCACACCTTGAGTTCAATGTGGACCACCGGAGGGGAGGCAGGTTGCTCCTTCCACAGTAGCTTGATTTTGTGACAGGTGATGCTTTTGATGCTGGTGATTACAATCTTGTAGCAGATGAGTTCTTTGACAAGAGCTGTCCTGTATCCAGTGCCATTCACTGTTAACGCATTCCATGTGCCTCTAAGGTCTGATTTGGACTTCCAGGAAGTTGGGGAACCTTTAAATCTGGCATTTCTTAACTTAGTAACCTTTATGTTCTTTTAACATAGTTTGTGTGTTTGTGTGCGTGTGCATGCAATTTCTTTGCTTTTGGAGAACGCATACTGGAAAAAATAAATTCCATCATGTGGAATCATACTGATGCCCCCATATTGAAGCTTTACACCCACTGCAAAACCTCTGCTACATGAGCTAAGGGAGTGAGTAACTCATAGCAGTAGTAGGTTGTCATCCTCTCTGTGGACCAGCATCTAGATGGGAATGTGACCGTTTGCCAGTGTGTTTCATAGATATGTGCTGATGAGGAATAACAAAAACTTGAGAATCTCGTATTCCGTTACAGGCTTTGAAGGGTTGCGTACTCTCGTGCACACAGACTCTTCTGTATGTTCCCCTCAAACTTGATCCCTTCTACGCTGTCCCGTCTCTTCCCTATCCCTGATTCCTTGTTTCAGCCCTATTCTCCTCACCTAGTCACTCCCAGTCTCCACGCCTCAGTCTCCACATCCAATCTCCTTGCCCAGTCAGTCCTAGTCTCCTCTTCTGGTATCTCAATTCCAGTCTCCCCCATTAGCTCCCAGGCATTTCTTCTTTTCCCCCCGATTCCCATGGCTTGTCATTTGATTTGAATCTCTTCCCCTGGCCTCCAGTCACTCACCCACATACCCTGTCCCCTGGACTACCAGGTTCTTTGTCCCAGTTTCTTTACCCAGCCAGTTCAGTTCTCCCATCTCCCAGGCTCCTTGTCTCACTCTACTCCCTTCCCCCTAGATCCAGTTCTTATCTGTTCTGCATTCAGATCAGGTAGCTTTCTTCTCCACACTGCCTTTCTTCTCCACACTCCACACTTGGTTCAGCAGGGGAGGCATTGAGAGCACATGCAAGACAGTTACCCTGCTTTCAGGGCTGATGCCTAGCCCCAGCACACAAGAACACAGAGCTCCAATTGCAGGGAAAGCAGTTCCATGCAGACAAAATCTATGCAGCTATCTTTGGGAAATTCAGAAATGAAGCTCTAGCTAGTGTCTAATGAGCATGTGCGAACTGCAGATTTTTTTCAAAGGGTTATCACTTGCCTGATTTGGGGAGATTTTCACAAGGATGGTGAAAGGCACATCTCAGATGCAAAGTGCACCCCACTGACAAATATCTAGTACCTACTCCAAAGCATGGGGACGCTAGAACGTCTCAAAAAAGGTTGGCACAATTTTTTAGCATGGGCAGAATAATATATTTTCCTCAGACCTTATTCCTGGAAACAAGTGAACTGTTTTGGTTGAATTTTTCCCAGAAAATTCAGCCTGAGGCAGACACCCAGCATGAGAAAATTCAACCTGAACAATTAGTTTTGTATAGTTTTAAGTAGTTGAAAATATAGCCCAACGTTCCCATTATAAGACCATCTTAGTAATAGGCGGCATTTGTTGCCTGATCTGTTCATTTTGTATTTTTATTTAAGAATTCCCAGTTTAGCAAATTAACATTCTGAGGTTTGACCAGGTTCCAGTTCCAAGAGGAGGCCAACAATTGTTAGAATTATGGTTAAATTGGAAGCACCCATGTGCATGTTTGCAACAGTCATACTGAAGAAAAAAGTTCTGAGCTTTCAATAGTTTTATTAACAAGGTTATTAAACACAAATGTTGTGATCCAAACAAGAATGCAACAGTAATGCAATATTAACTTTACATCCCATGTCATTTCATATGCATACTCACACAATCCTTGCAAAGACCTAAGGGAAGGGAGACAGGTGGTCATCGATGAGGATCCCATTCTGTCTCGGCCATGCTAAACGATTGGTCAGGGTCTCAATGGTTTAGGCTATGGTTAGCTTTGCTATGGCTGCCATGAATATTCATAAATGTTTGGCCTCCTTTGCCTGTAACTAACTTCCTCACCCTAATAATGTTGGTGTCTCCTTATTCTATATTCTTATACTAATTATCTATCTGAAGTGTAATGGGATGTGCGTAAATCCCTACGTTTTCAATTTAAACCGATTTTCACTGAAAAAATCCTGGATTTTACAAAAAGTATTTTTTCTGATTTTCACCCTATTTTTTATCATTCAAATATATAAAAAATAACTTGTTTTATTAAGAAAATATAATACATTGCATGACATATGTATTACAATAATACATTAGTATGTGTATATATGCAAACTGCCTGTTGAAGTAAGGCTATATATTAGTCTAGAAAATACAATAAACAGGCACACATGCAAGCTCTGAAGTGTGTACACATTTGAACGTACTGATGAATTTCACGCCTACCATGTACACATTTCAAGTTGTTAGCAGATAACGGTTTAAAGATCTGATGCACTAAAATGGGAAGAAAACAAAAATATGTATCAGAATACATTTCAGAACGCAAGGAAGTATTCAAAAGTTTAAAAAAAACAAAAACAGGAGAAAAGGATGAAGTTGAGGGTATGCGCTGCAAATGGTGTGGCCTAATTATTAAATGTAAATATTTATAGGCTAATAGTTCTAAGTCTACAACAGTAAACTGTTGATTCAAATGAAAAAAATTTGGGGGGGATTAGAGAGGTATTGTTTTCTTAAACTCAGAAATGTCGTGTTTTGAGTTCTGCTTTAGTTCTGCAGCAAACCATATTGAATTTCATTCATCAAAGCATTAATCTACTGATTACTTCTTCCCCCGTCCTTCTGTCCACCAAAATAAACCTCGATATTTACCCAGAAAAATTGTGTTTTTTTTCACTGACTTTCACCTGTTTTGGTGGTTGTAGTAATAAACACCAATATAAATTCCTGGGAAAAATTAAATAAAATAAAAACCAAAAATGAAGGTAGGTAGGTAGGTAGATAGAGAGATATATACACGCACACGTCAGTCAGTTACCAGAGCAATCCTGTGGTTAAGCGTCAGTGTTCCTATCCTAAAATACCCAAATGAGCATCCACTGATGTTTTGAAGTTATCTGTCAGCAATTTGTGCAGAATTTCAGCAGAATTGTTTATTGCAAAAATTATATCTTATACCATCTTATGATTTAGGGACACTGTTGATCAACTTACCAATGCTAGCACTTAATAAGCCTATCTTATGCTAAATGCTTAAGGTCATTTCTTACAGGTTTGGGCCTGTAGGCTTCTTGCACTGCTGTCTTATACCTACATTTTATCCTTATACTTAAAAACTGCCTTTATACCTCTAGTTTAACCTAGAGGTTACACACTACCCGCCTCACTTATAATATGTGCACACCCAAAATATATACACATACCGTGACAAGAGAAAAGCTAGTTGATGTGATCTTTAATCCATGGAGCCTTCAGAGGGCTAACTATGGGGGTTAGGGGTGTGTGCGTGTGTTTTCAGTCTCATGGAATGTGGAAGAGAGTTTAATTGTTTCCTCTGAGATTTTTATAATAGATTCTATTGAAATTATATTTTTGACACAGAGCATCAGCACTTAATGTGCTATGTCAAAAAGACACTCCTCATTCTTGGGTCACTGTTTGCCACACTGCTTCATGAAGTGGGTGGGGACAGGGGAGTTTATAACTCAAACATCTTTAATTAATACTCCATTGCAGAGTGCCCCTCTGATGCGATGCACAGTAAATGTATTGAGCTGTGCACTTAGAGGCAAATTAACCGGCTATACTTGAAGTGCAGTTTGAGGTAACTGTTCTGAGTTACATTAGGGAAGCACCGCAGCTTTTACCTTCCTTTTGATAAATGCATTTGTTTATAAACTTTAAAAGCAGACTTATTCCTCTCTCTCTCTCTCTCTCTCTCGTCTTTCCAGACATATAACTAATGCTTGTGTTTTTCCTAGTGCTTTAACTGGATTTTCTGATTGTGTAGTGAACGACTATAATCCCTTTATCTACTACCTACTAATATTTGAAAGATTCTCATCTTTCCTACATGTCTAGTCTAGCTCTAACAGTGTGCTGATAACTATGAACCTCTGGCTTTTCGTTGCTGATTTCTAGATCTGCTTCATCGAGGAACAAAGAGAACCTTTTACCCATTCTGTTTTTTTCCGTTTAGTGTTTTGTTTACATCTAGTCACAAACTATTATTCAGGGGTAGGTGAGAGCAAAATTTTCAAAGGCACACATGGCAATTTGGCACCCAACTCAATGGGAAAGTCAGTGGGAGTTAGGCACTTACTGCCAGCTGTACCTTTTAAAAATCTCCTTTATCATTAGCTATATCCAATAAAAGGAAACTAAATGCTTTAACTCTTACTCGTATTTCTAAAACACATGTACGATACTGATACTGTTTGCTCAGTCTGTAAATTAAACATTAGCACAGCGTGACACCAGTTAGTTAAGTGGATAGTCTGCACTGTATGAAATGGCTTAATTTCAAAGTCTTTTTTATGGCCATAAATTCAGTTTGCCAAAACTGGTCATCTGTGTCTTTTTAGTTTGAGTTTCAGTAACGTCTGTTTTAATACAGCCAAATGTAAAGTCAGACCTCTAGAAACAAGCTTGTAGGCCTTGCGTACAGAATGGGAGACTATATCCTGGGAAGCAGTGACTCTGAAAAGGACTGGGAGGTCATAATGGATAGTCAGCTGAACATGAGCTCCCTGATGTGAGGCCACATCTGGAGTATTGCATCCAGTTTTGGGCCCCCCACTACAGAAAGGATGTGGACAAATTGGAGAGAGTCTAGCAGTGGGCAATGAAAATGATTAGGGGGCTGGGGCACATGACTTATGAGGAGAGGCTGAGGGAACTGGGCTTGTTTATTCTGCAGAAGAGAAGAGTGAGGGGGGATTTGATAGCAGCCTTCAACTACCTGAAGGGGGGTTCCAAAAAAGGTGGGAGCTCAGCTGTTCTCAATGGTGGCCGATGACAGAACAAGGAGCAATGGTCTCAAGTTGCAGTAGGGGAGGTTTAGGTTAAATATTAGGAAAAACTATTTCACTAGGAGGGTGGTGAAGCACTAGAATGGGTTACCTAGGGAGGTGGTGGAATCTCCAGCCTTATTGGTTTTTAAGGCCCAGCTTGACAAAGCCCTGGCTGGGATGATTTAGTTGGGGTTAGTTTAGTTGCTTTGAGCAGGGGGTTGGACTAAATGACCTCCTGAGGTCTCTTCCAACCCTAATGTTCTATGATTCTAATGTGATGCTGTGGCCAAAAAAGTTAGTGTGGTCCTTGGATATATAAACAGGGTAATAACGAGTAAGAGCAGGGAAATTATGTTAAGTCTGTGTTTGACACTGGTGTGACCACCACTGGAATACTGTTTCCAGTTCTGGTGTCCACAATTCAAGGAGAATGTTGCTAAATTGGAGAGGGTTTAGAGAGGAGACACAAGAATGCTAAAGGATTGGAAAAGAGGCCTTCTTGTGAGGACCTTCAGTCTGTCAACCTGATAAGTTTAACAAAGAGATGGCTATGGAGTGACTTGTTCACAGTTTATAAGAAACTACATAGAGAACAAATATTTGATAATGAATTTGTCAGTGTAACTGACAAAGGTATAACAAGATGAAGTGGCTGGAAGTCGAAGCTAGATGAATTCAGACTGGAAACCAAGACATAATTTTTTTAACAATGAGGGCAGTTATCCACTGGAACACTTACCCAGGGTTGTGATGGATTCTCCATCACTGCCAATTTTTAAAACAAGATTCAGTGTTTTTCTAAAAGATGTGCACTAGTTCGAACAGGAATTTAATTCCAGGAAGATCAGTGGCCTGTGCAGAGCAGGAGGTTAGATTACATAATAACAGTGGTCCTTTCTGGCCTTATACTCTATTATTTCTAACCATTCAGTGCCATTAGATTTAACACATGAATATTCAGCAAGAGGGGAAAATATTTTAAAGAATGCTTGCCAGCTGTTGCACCTTTCAAGTTAATACTTGTTTTGGAGTGCCCCATGTGGTTGGCCAAATTGCATATTTGGCTGGTAGGCATGTCAATATCAACGTAAGTTTGCAATTGTGCAAAATCTTTTTGGGGTAAAAACGGTTAAACCCTGAAACTTTCAGAAAAGTTAATGTGACAGTTAAAGCCACCACCACCTAGTTAGTGCTGTAAGAATCAGTGCTAAATATTCAGCACTACCAAAATGTGGAAAATTTTTGAGATGCTTAATACCATTGAGAAAGGAACAGATTTATCTTCATGCTTGTACATCAGATTTTCCTTTTATGATTTTTTTTATTTACAAAAACAATTCACATTACTGTGGACACTGTGGACTGAAGATACAGTCTTGCTGCTATAGAGCCATTTGAATTTTCAGTTCTGTGTCTTTGATTTCTGTACACTTCCTCCTTTCTTTTTTATTTTCCTTTGGGTTTAAGTTTGATGATAGCAGCAAGTGCTTTCTGACATTGAAATTCCTGAGAGCGTTGGTATGGAATTACAGTAATGTGTTGTGGCTTGGGCCCCTCGCAGGAGTGTATCTCGCAGTCAGCCGTGAAAACCAAGTTTGAACAGCACACTATCAGAGCTAAACAGATAATAGATACTGTGAAAAACATTATGGACGCCATAAATGTGGCAGCAGCAGAAAAAAGGTAGGAGTCTTTTGTTTTTGGTATATCCAGATCATAGAGAGAGAACCATTTCCATTGCATTAATTTCCCTGCACTAGTCTAGACTTTAAAGTTCACTTATCCCTACTGACAAGAGGTGGATAGGGAATTTCTCTCACTGTTCAGTTTTAATACTGCTCACTGGCACCATTTCCTCATGTTTACTTGTTCTGTGTGAGAAGAAGCAAAACAGCTTTGAGGTGTCCAAGGATCACTGCGTTCATGTTGTTGCTTTCTTCATTGTTAACGGATTACAAAGGTGGCTAGTTGATCGTATGAGCTTGGTTTTTGAGTCTTTATTTTAGAACTGTAAGGAGTCTTCCTTGTTGTAACCACCATTTTAGAAGCGATACTGAGGCCTATCTCCTCTATAACGTACTGTAAAGGGAAGAGGGTGAAGCTACTGGATCGCATGCCCTGATTCTCATGGGTGACTTTAATTTTCCTGATATCTGCTGGGAGAGCAATACAGCGGTGCATAGACAATTCAGAAAGTTTTTGGAAAGCGTAGGGGACAATTTCCTGGCGCAAGTGCTAGAGGAGCCAACTAGGGGGGGCGCTTTTCTTGACCTGCTGCTCACAAACCGGGTAGAATTAGTGGGGGAAGCAAAAGTGGATGGGAATCTGGGAGGCAGTGACCATGAGTTGGTTGAGTTCAGGATCCTGACACAGGGAAGAAAGGTAAGCAGCACGATACGGACCCTGGACTTCAGGAAAGCAGACTTCGACTCCCTCAGGGAACGGATGGCCAGGATCCCCTGGGGGACTAACTTGAAGGGGAAAGGAGTCCAGGAGAGCTGGCTGTATTTCAAGGAATCCCTGTTGAGGTTACAGGGACAAACCATCCCGATGAGTCGAAAGAATAGTAAATATGGCAGGCGACCAGCTTGGCTTAATGGTGAAATCTTAGCGGATCTTAAACATAAAAAAGAAGCTTACAAGAAGTGGAAGGTTGGACATATGACCAGGGAAGAGTATAAAAATATTGCTCGGGCATGTAGGAATGTTATCAGGAGGGCCAAATCGCACCTGGAGCTGCAGCTAGCCAGAGATGTCAAGAGTAACAAGAAGGGTTTCTTCGGGTATGTTGGCAACAAGAAGAAAGCCAAGGAATGTGTGGGCCCCTTACTGAATGAGGGAGGCAAACTAGTGACAGAGGATGTGGAAAAAGCTAATGTACTCAATGCTTTTTTTGCCTCTGTTTTCACTAACAAGGTCAGCTCCCAGACTGCTACGCTGGGCATCACAAAATGGGGAAGAGATGGACAGCCCTCTGTGGAGATAGAGGTGGTTAGGGACTATTTAGAAAAGCTCGACGTGCACAAGTCCATGGGGCCGGATGAGTTGCATCCGAGAGTGCTGAAGGAACTGGCGGCTGTGATTGCAGAGCCATTGGCCATTATCTTTGAAAACTCGTGGCGAACCGGGGAAGTCCCGGATGACTGGAAAAAGGCTAATGTAGTGCCAATCTTTAAAAAAGGGAAGAAGGAGGATCCTGGGAACTACAGGCCAGTCAGCCTCACTTCAGTCCCTGGAAAAATCATGGAGCAGGTCCTCAAAGAATCAATCCTGAAGCACTTGCATGAGAGGAAAGTGATCAGGAACAGTCAGCATGGATTCACCAAGGGAAGGTCATGTCTGACTAATCTAATCGCCTTCTATGATGAGATTACTGGTTCTGTGGATGAAGGGAAAGCAGTGGATGTATTGTTTCTTGACTTTAGCAAAGCTTTTGACACGGTCTCCCACAGTATTCTTGTCAGCAAGTTAAGGAAGTATGGGCTGGATGAATGCACTACAAGGTGGGTAGAAAGCTGGCTAGATTGTCGGGCTCAACGGGTAGTTATCAATGGCCCCATGTCTAGTTGGCAGCCGGTATCAAGTGGAGTGCCCCAAGGGTCGGTCCTGGGGCCGGTTTTGTTCAATATCTTCATAAATGATCTGGAGGATGGTGTGGATTGCACTCTCAGCAAATTTGCGGATGATACTAAACTGGGAGGAGTGGTAGATACGCTGGAGGGGAGGGATAGGATACAGAAGGACCTAGACAAATTGGAGGATTGGGCCAAAAGAAATCTGATGAGGTTCAATAAGGATAAGTGCAGGGTCCTGCACTTAGGACGGAAGAACCCAATGCACAGCTACAGACTAGGGACCGAATGGCTAGGCAGCAGTTCTGCGGAAAAGGACCTAGGGGTGACAGTGGACGAGAAGCTGGATATGAGTCAGCAGTGTGCCCTTGTTGCCAAGAAGGCCAATGGCATTTTGGGATGTATAAGTAGGGGCATAGCGAGCAGATCGAGGGACGTGATCGTTCCCCTCTATTCGACATTGGTGAGGCCTCATCTGGAGTACTGTGTCCAGTTTTGGGCCCCACACTTCAAGAAGGATGTGGATAAATTGGAGAGAGTCCAGCGAAGGGCAACAAAAATGATTAGGGGTCTGGAACACATGAGTTATGAGGAGAGGCTGAGGGAGCTGGGATTGTTTAGCCTGCAGAAGAGAAGAATGAGGGGGGATTTGATAGCTGCTTTCAACTACCTGAAAGGGGGTTCCAAAGAGGATGGCTCTAGACTGTTCTCAGTGGTAGCAGATGACAGAACGAGGAGTAATGGTCTCAAGCTGCAGTGGGGGAGGTTTAGATTGGATATTAGGAAAAACTTTTTCACTAAGAGGGTGGTGAAACACTGGAATGCGTTACCTAGGGAGGTGGTAGAATCTCCTTCCTTAGAGGTTTTTAAGGTCAGGCTTGACAAAGCCCTGGCTGGGATGATTTAACTGGGAATTGGTCCTGCTTCGAGCAGGGGGTTGGACTAGATGACCTTCTGGGGTCCCTTCCAACCCTTATATTCTATGATTCTATGAATGAGCAGGAGAGTGTGAGGAAAAGTGACAGTCAGGCAGCTTGCAGGTGGTAAAAATATCGCTTTGGATGGACGGAGCTCATATGAGCAATCTGGTCTATGTCACCTTTGCCCCTAATAATATTTCTTTCCTCCTTTTGCTTATCTAATACTTTCACAATTGTTTCGATTTTTTTTTTTTTTTTTTTTTTGCTTCTGAAACTGTCACATACTCTTCCCACTTTGAGTAAAGAAATTTCTCCTAACTGCCCTTGATGCCTGGTCTTTTCTCACCTATAGTTAATGTGCTGTTGTATATTAACCTCTCCAGTTTACTTCCTTTCCATGTGTGCTCCTCAATAATGTACCCTCCAGTGGACTACACAATCCCCCACTAAATCTCATACCCTTCCTGAATGCACTAGCTTCTGTTAGTTGTGCATTTACGTCCTTTATCTGATGCATTTTGTCAGATCTTGGATTAATTCTAAGAATGCCACTCTTGAAGTCCTTCTCTTGAATCTGTTGCTTTGTTTTCTAAATCTGTCCATCAAAACCTATGCTCTGCCACTCCCTAGACCATTTGAATCAACATGTGGCATGGCCACTGGCTGTTCAGCTTATGTAACTTCAGCCTTTAAACCATCCTCATTTGAGCTATGTGCCCAGCACTGCTTGGGAGAGTAATATGTGGCATGGTTTTAGTGTTTTTTATTTTTCCTTTTCTTCAAGATGAGAAATACAGTTTCATTGTAAAGTAGCAATCAAATGGTGCTAGTGAGCAGTAATAGCACAGTCTGGTCAGAGGAATTGTCTCCACTAATTTGTAGAGATAAGTTAAGACTTAGAGGGCCAGTTTCCCAAACAAGATTCTTTCCTTACCCTCCTTTCTTTTTCTTTACTAAATTATAGATACCACAATTGGTACCCGAATTCCAAACGCACTCTTTGCAACAGAGATAGTGCATGAAAAGCTAACTGTAAGCAGTTACGTTAAGAAATAGCTGTAAACTTAATGTGTATTCTACTTGCATTCGACAAGTAGGACATTTTGCTTATGTCAATTGATAGCTTTTGTCAGCCCCGTATGACTTCTGATTCATTTGACTGCTTAATAAACCCTCTTGTATTAATTGTTCATCCATGCTGGATTTATTAAGTTTCTTTGTACTATTATGTTTCTGGGAGAACTACTAGTGATGGTGATTTCTTTTCTGCTACCTTAGAGTTCATTCAATGGAAGAGCGAGAAGACCAGAAAGATAGGTTGGAATTTGTTCGAAACCAACTGAACATTTTAACAGAGGATATTAAGAAAAAAATCAAACAGGTTACTGAGGAAGTAGAGAACAAGGTGGGTTGCATACAAAGAGCAAATGTCTTAGATCCAAACAAGGAAGAGAATATTTTCTATCTTCAAATTCACAGTTTGGTGGCTCACCTGGTTTTCTTTGAGTAGTGTCAGATGTGCATGCATCCCATGCGCCTTCAGTTGGAGACTTTTTCTAGCGGTGTGCATGTGGCCCATGCACACATCCTTCAGTTCCTTCTCAATTGCCTTGGCCGGAGAGAGCAGCTTAGCAGGTCCACCTTGAGTGTGCCTCATCCAACTAGAATTGTTTTCTTAGTTTTTAGTACTAGTTTGGCTTAGTATAGTTGTTAGTTTAGTTTTACTAGTGAGAGGAGTGCCTTTTTTTCCTTTCTCCTCTCTTTGGGGAGACTTGCCTTCTTTGGGAGGCTATGCCCAGCTCTCTGGGTTTCAACATTGCCTTACTTGCTGGGATGCCATCCCAGTTAGCAATGGCCATTCCAAGTGTATTTGTTGTTTTGAGAGTCACACATCCCACAGAAATGTAACTTCTGTTCAGCCCTTAGATCCAGGGCAAGGAAGAATTAGGAGGGCAAGGAAGAATTAGGAGAGCAAGCTCTCTTTGCCCTGCTTCAGAGCCAGATTGGGAGAATCCCTTGTACCTCAGTCTCTGGGCAGATCTAGTGCACCTTCTTCGATCTCTGCTCAATACCCCACAGAAAGGGGATGGTTCCAGAGACCTCCAGAGGTCCCAGAAAGTTTTCTCCAAAAAGACCTTGGTTTCCCACTAGGTCAATGGTCTCAGAATCATGGACCTCTCTGCCTGGTACCATAAAGGCTACAGTTTCCTTTGGTGTTGACAGGGTTGGAAAGACCCAAAGCTCTTCTGTGAGCACATGCTGCCCTGAGCGAGCTTCTTTACCATCCAGGTGTAACAGAGATGGCAAAGGGAAGGTGTTTCTCCAGACCAGTTCCATCGGAAACAACTTTACCACTAGAACCCCCCCTTGACAGGTCCCTCAGTACTGTATAAATTGAAGCATCCACCTCCGTCACCCTTGTCATCAGAGCAATTGAAATCCTTGGTACCATCTACTTCTAGAGACCATCAGGTTGGTTCTGACACTCCATTCGCTACCTCAAGAATTTAGATACTTATCTGTGGCTGAAAAACCAAAATCTCTGCTGATCATGGGTATCGAGTGCCTCTTGGTACCAAAACTCACTCAGTCACTGGGTTCTCATCTATCACTGGTACAGACTAACTCACCAGCATTTTTCGGTGTTCAGCATAGGGCTCTCCTAACCCATCCTTATAGGAACCTTTTCTGTGTTAGTCACAGAGACAAGGAGGAACCCTGGGGAAGACATCACAAGTGGTGGGAACAACCTTAAATGCCACTGCCCCTCCCATATGGATACCTCCAGTTGTCATACTGAGATCCCTGGGCTGTTGACTGACAGCAGTTTTCTAAGGCTTGGAGCCTAGCCTGCTGGTACAATAGGGAGAGACAATTTCTACCACCTCAGATCACTCCCCAGCAGGAGGAGACATTTTGAGGAACAGGAAACTAGGGCAGATGAGGAGGCTACTCCTCAAACTACCATCTCCTCATCATCATTAGACGAAGTGGTAATGTCTCTTCCATGGTCTATGGTCGATGATTTTAAGCAGATGCAAGACCTTATTAAACATGTGGCGATCCAGTCAGACTCCATTCAGATGCCACTTGAAGAAGTCAGGGAATTGCAACACGAGTTATTGGCCATCCTCCAGTCAGCAGGACCAACTAGGATCGCCCTCCTGATCAATGAGATGCTTCTGTGTCTGGAATGGTGGTTGAAGCATGGAGGGATATACTAATGATTAGCATATCTGGCACATAAATACCTTGCAACACCAGTTACAACAGTGCCATGTGAATGCCTGTTCTCACTTTCAGGTGACATTGTAAATAAGACGTAAGCAGCATTATCTCCCATAAATATAAACAAACTTGTTTGTTTTAGCGATTGGCTGAACAAGAAGTAGGACTGAGTAGACTTGTAATCTCTAAAGTTTTACATTGTTTTGTTTTTCAGTTTAGTTCTGTGGGAAAAAAAATTCTACATTTGTAAGTTGCGCTTTCATTATTGAGATTGCACTGCAGTACTTCTCTGAGGTGAATTGAAAAATACTATTTCTTTTGTTTTTTCTTTTTTACAGTGCCAGTATTTGTAATCAAGATAATATAAAATGAGCACTGTGCACATTGTATTCTGTGTTGTAATTAAAATTGATCTATTTGAAAATGTAGAAAACATCCAAAAATATTTAAATAAAGGGTATTCTGTTGTTAACAGCGCAATTAAAATTGTGATTAATCGCAATTTCATTTTTTTAATAGTTTGACAGCCCTAGTCTAAAGTTGGTTTCAGAGAACATGGACGAGTCCATCTGAACTCTCCAAGACTCCAGAGCCACTCTGGGATCTCTGGAGATTTACCCTGAGAGAAAAAGAAAATTTAGTAGATTGAACACTGCTCAGAGATCCTGTTCGATACAATTTTCTGAGGTTCCAGAGACCCCTAGAAAGAACCACAGATTCCCAAGGAAGAGAACCATAAATTCATCTGATTCAAATACGCATCTTCATTATCAAAACACCAGTTTTGATGAGGTGGTTGAGGGTTCAAATCCTGCCCACCTTGGGTCTACCAGCTGCAAAAGTTTGCTCACCTCCCTGCATTTGGAAACTCTCTCCCATTTTTGACATTCATTGTAGCAAATTACTACAGACAGATGGGTTTTGGAGATTTACATCAGGCTATGCCATCTACTTTACATACCTCCCCCTTCCCACCTCCCTCTTTTGGGTCTCTTCTTATAAGCTGCTACTGAGACAAGAAATAGACATCCTTCTTTGTCTAGGGCTGATACAGCCTGTCTCTGCTCAGCACAAAGGGGGAAGGATTTCTACTTGAGGTATTTCCTTGTACCGAAGAAAAGTGGAGATATGAGACTGGTTTTTAGATCCAAGGCTCCTAAATTTATAAAGTTTCAAATTCAGAATGGTGACTCTGGCAATGATGATTCCTTCATTAGACTCGGGATTGGTTTTCAGCTCTCAGCCTATAAGATGGACATTTCCATATTGCCACTCATGCATCTCACAGAATATACTTGCCTTTCTGATAGGCCAATATCACTTCCAATATTGGATGCTTCCTTTTGGACTATCCTCAATTTCAAGTGTATTCTCAAAAGTTCCAGTGGTGGTGGTGGCTGCTTACCTTCATCAGGAGGCCATTGTAGTATTCCCAGACCTCTATTCAGAAACACGATCCTCCTGGGGATACTGCTCCAAAGTCACCTGAAGTGGAGCACCAATAGGCACCCTACTTGAAGAAGAAGGAAATGTTACTCACCCTGTGAAGTAACTGCAGTTCTTCAAAGTGTATCTCTTTCTCCTCTGCTTTGGTGTTTCCTCTGTGGAACTTTGCGGTAGAGAAGGAACTGAGGGTGGTTCACCTGTGTGCAGCCCTATGTAGCCTCAGCACATCTAAGCCCTGCCTCTGCTGCTGTGCTCTGACTGCTACCTTTGCGCACGCTAGCTGGAAGAGCGCTAGCATGAGTACATGGCTGTGATTCCCCCTGCACACAGACATAGCTTTTAGCGTGGACATAACTGTAGTTCTCTGAGATGTGTTGCCTACATGTATTCCACAACTCGCCATCCTTCTCTGCTACTGTGGAATCCTACATCAACCGGATTCTGCTTCAGTGAAGGAATTGAAGGTAGGTTTCACTCGATTCACCCTTTGTCTTCAGCCGTTGGGTGCCAGAACACAATGTCCCAATTGGCCACTATTATTTAAATAGATTCTGATCTCCCATGAATGGGGCGAGTGTGCACCAGAAGTGGAATACTTGTGGATAATGCATCTCAAAGGACCATGGTTACTGTAGGAGGATAAGTAGCCATTCTTAAATTACTTCTGGAATCTTCTTCAATGGAGATAACTGGGGGGAAGGTCAGAGGCTGCAGATGGTGGCCCCCATTATCTGTCAGAACTAGCTACTTCATGAGGTGCTCTTTACATTGGAAAGGGATTTTACCAACAGACTGCTAACTGTTCGCATTTTTTGATTAATCATGAGAATGGGCAGAATGTTTTTAACCTAAATAATCTAGTGATGCAGTTAGCATTTTAATAATTTCCTCCTTTGCACTCTGTGTTTCAATTTAAAAAAAAATCTTCTATTGCCATGTCTATATTTTAACATTTTCAGGTTTCTTCTGCGATGACTGATGAGATTTGTCGACTCTCTGTTTTGGTTGATGAATTTTATTCTGATTTTCACCCTTCTTCACAAGTATTGAAGCTGTATAAAAGTGTAAGTAACACCTGAATGATTTGATGAAGATAATTTGTCATTCGCATTGGCTCTTAGTTCTACCTTTTAGTATGTTAGTTTTAGTAATTCATGCACTGTAAACTCCTGAGGGAATTCTGCGCCACTGCACAATGTAGAATTTGAGCAAAATTAATGTTCTGTGGAGAATTTCATTTTTCCCCCCCTGGTGCTGCAGAGCTGCTGGCTGCCATTAGGGCCTGTTGGGCCCAGCAGAGCCCAGCTCTCCAGCTCACAAATACAAGACACTGCCAGGGCCAGGAGGAGGGGAAGCTGGAGATTTGTGGGCAGCTGCGGTTCCCAGCTCATCCTGAAGGAAGGAGGCGGTGTGCAGGAAACTCCATAAAGCCCAGGACCTAGCATCAGGCTGTTTCTCTTTCTCCCTCCCTCCCTGGGCTCTGAGGAGTAGGCAGTGCTGCAGAGCTGATGGCCGCCATTAGGGACTGCTGGACCCAGCAGAGCCTAGCTCTTCAGCTTGCAAATTTTACATTGTGCAGTGGTGCAGAATTCCCCCAGGAGTATATAGTACGTGAATTATTAAAACTAACATAGTAAAAGCTAGAACTAGGAGCAGGTGTCTGGGCTGGGGGGCACACCCCCAGAGCCCAGCCATGGGGAGGTAACGAGTGCAGGTGTCTGGGCTGGGGTGGTGCCCTGCAACTGGCCTCTGGAGGGGTAGGGGGTGTTCCTGTCTGGGCTGAGGTCTGGGAGGTTATGGGCATGGGTGTCTGTGATAGGGGGTAGGGTGCAGACTGGTTGGACTCTGGGGACAAAGGGGTGCAGGTGTCTGGGCCAGGGTGCCCCATGGCTGGGCTCTGGGAGGGAGGGTGTCTGAGATGGGAGCGGCAGAGCTTTCCCCAGATAGTTGCTCAGTTGGCACATGTGACACACCCAGATTGAGGTGCCCAACAAAAGCATAACAGAGAAACGGGAAGTGGGTTGTCATATGGTTTTCTTTAACTCTCTGCTTCTGGGAAGGGGGCTTTTTTCTTGTCTGTATTATTACAGACATTCTTGCTGATAGGCATTTTGAAATAAATTACCAAAATAGTTGAAACTGGTGGGATTATATTGTTGTTTTGACAAAGAAAACATATAGAGTTTTACAGAATTTTTAATTTTTTGGTGCAGAATTCCCCCAAGAATAACTGCATATTGCTTTGTGTACGTGGTGGTCTTTCTTAGGAGATTTACTATCCATTGTATCTGTGTATTTCTGTTGCAGTGTATTAAATTAGATTACAATAACTAAAGATGATGGGGAGAAAGTTGCAAAAGATTCTGGAATTGTTTCCATTTTAAGGTGGGGGGGAGGGAATTCAAGTTTTTTAATTAATTAAAAATTTTAACAGAGTGGTCACTAAAATGTTTAGTTTGGTTCATATTTATTGGTTTTTCGTAGATGAAACATTTTGCTAGCCACCTTGAGAATACTTTTGATACAAATTTCAATTACAAAAAGTCACAAATTCACTTGACAAAATATTTTGGAGTCCACAATTCATGGACGTTTTCACTTTTAAAAAGGCCATTTTTTGTTGTTTGAATTTTACCAGCTTTAACAGTAACTTTTAAAAGGAGCATACATTCCAAGATAGTCTCGTGAGCCTGGTACTCAAAAACCCTGATCATGCTCCCATTAAAGTGCATGTCAAAACTTCCATTGACTGTATTTGCTCAATAGGAGACTGATTCTGCACCATTAATCTACATTTATAGGATTGAATGAGTATTCTACCTGCCATCACTGCTCCCAAAACATTTATATTTTGACTTCCACCAGTATTGTTGAAATTGGTTTCTCTTAGTTCAGGCCAGTGAAGTGGTTGCTATCAGACCAAGACAATTCTGACTTTCCAGAGTAATATAGTGGCATTATTCCAGGGGTTGGCAAACTTTTTGGGCTGAGGGCCACATCTGGGTATGGAAATTGTATGGCGGGCCGTGAATGTTCTTGGAATTTAACAATTCAGAGATATTCATATAAACTTTATTTAATAAAGATACATTTTAGTGGAAATAAGCATAAAACCATACTTACTATTATAAGTCTACTGTCATAACAAGGTATTACAATAATTAAACCAAACTTACCCCCTTTCCACACCCTCTTTGATTAATGTGAACAATGCAGCTGGTCACCCTCAACATTGGAAAATTAACACTCCTAAAACATCAGTCACCTAAGCCAACGAGTAGCAGGTATGTGGGCTTGCAGGTTCTAGGCTCTGATGGCACATGAAGTGCATTTGGGTTGTGCAGCCAGAGTAACACGTGTGCCCTCATGCCCATCATGCAGGTCCTGAACATGTGGGAGCACCGGGCGGAGCGGGGCAGTGGAGCTCGAGGGCCGGATTAAAAGGTCTGTTGGGCCAGATGAGGCCCATGGGCCGTAGTTTGCCCACCCCCGCATTATGCTCTCTGAAACAGTTATATTGAAAACTGAGGCATATTTTTCAGCTACCTTTTTAATGACCACAATTTTACAGATACCAGCCCTTTTTTAAATTCTAGTTAGTTTACCACGAGAATTTATAATTTCAGTGCATGATCATTCTCCATGCTCTTCTCCTCCCCACCATGGATAACAATATGTTCAAAGATTAGAGGGATTTCTTGCGTTCAGCATATTTCAAAATTGTTCGAACATAGCTGGCTTGTTGATATCAACTTATGTACATGCTTTCTTCATGAAACATTAGGAGCTCAACAAGCACATAGAAGATGGTTTGGGAAGGAACTTGGCTGACCGTTGCTCCACTGAAGTCAATCAGTCAATGCATCAGTCACAGCAGGAAATGATTGGTAATATTTATACAGAGTAATGTTACTTTCACACAAATGAGTCTGAACCTGGGCAGTCTCCAGGTCAACCCCAAAAGGACTTTGTCTTCTTTGAGTTGTTATTTGTTTTGGGGCAGCATCAAGAAGTCCCAATCATAGATCACAGGATCTGTACACATGAATAATGGAAAAACAGTTCCTCTCCTAACAATGTTTAATCCAAGTAAATTCCTACTTTTACTTGTTCCTCTCTAGACAATTACATACTATGACTGGGATTTACTGAGTTATAAGCTTATAACGCTTTACAACTCCAAAGTGCTATGCAACTGTTACTTCCCACAGGGCTTGTGGGGATTGGGTAGGAGTAATTATTATTCCGATTTGGAGAAGCTGTGAAACCGAGATTAAGTGATTTATTTGCCTGAGGTCACACACTGTGGTAGAACTGAGTTTAGAAAACAGGACTTCCCAACTCACTCTAGACCTGCTACCTTTCTTCCCTCTCTGTGTCTTTTTAACCTCTGTATAGCTATCTTAGGGAAGGGAACTGAGTAAAATAACTTGAATTATCAATGGTAATGTTAAAATATAGGCAATACCTGATTGTCAGATATTTCTTCAGTGTAAGCCTTACCCAAGCTCACTCAGTAAAAACTAGGATTCTATCTTGAAGCTCACGTTTTGGTATGGTCTCCTGTTTCTGTACTCCCTTTTGTTAAATGCCTGTCCAGCCACCCAGTCTGAATTGATTCCTGGTAATGAAACAGTCAGGTCTTGAGGAAATATATGAAGCCTTTAGTGACCTATTCCTGAGATCTTGAGAAGTCACCTCTTCCTTATTTCTACCCAAGGCTATTGAGATTGGCCAAGTTGTCCTTTGTCCATTCTGGACTTCAGGACTCTAGCTAGAGATCTTTCTGATTGGTTCAGTTAATCTCTGACCATTTTTTCCCTTTTTGACACCACTGCCTTTCTGAATGGCTTTTTCTTTTTCCATTTTGTTTTGCTGGAATGATCAATAGTTGATCCTAATGGGACAGACTGTGTTTAAACTGTGCAGTGCAAGGGCTGAGCACTCTCTTAATTGTAATGGAAATTGCTAAGTAGATAAACTGGGAGGTTAGGCCTCAGTTAATACTGTTGCTTAGGTGTTTGAAATTAAAAAAGCCAGATACAGAATGAGTGCATCATATGACCATCCCAAGATGGAGTAAAGTTTTGCATAGTAACTAAATTTTGCTAATCCACTTTGTTTTTAGAAAATCTGACACCATTATTACCTTCTGGTGTTCAGAATCAGCTCCAGTTGCTAATTCCATGCAGGAAGTTTGACCTCAGTTACGATTTGAACTGTCACAGTCTTTGTTCGGATTTTCAAGAGGATATCACATTCCGCTTTTCCCTGGGGTGGACCACCCTTGTAAACCGCTTCCTAGGCCCAAAGAATGCTCATAGAGTGCTACTCGGGCTGGCAGATCCAACCTCACAGGTGAGTGCTTCCCAGGTCTTTCAGAATGGATTGGGTTGATATCTGATGTTTTCTATACATTATTTTACATGTGTGTTAATAGCTTGGTGTGTTGTCTGCTCACCATGTTCCCTTTGTCTGAAACTTGTTTTGGTGAGGGTTGTTATTACTGGGTTATATGCATGGATGAAATGGAGCCAGAACACCTTTCTAGTACTTCCTGCAGCTACTGCATGCTCTTGGGGACTCTGATTTTTGTTTTACCTCTGTATCTATCCTTCTGGTCACCTCTTCATTTACAGTTTTTGTATAATTAAAGTGGAACAAAGCCAGTCCTACTTCCCTCAACCTTATGGACTGTCTGGCTATTTGGGGCAATGGAGTTTTTAAATGTCAACACTAACAAGTGGAAAGAAACTATGGTTTCCTGCTGTTGTGATAAATGTAGCGATAGCCCCAAACTGCAAAATAGGTCTCCAGATGTTATCCCTCCCTGCTCCCTTGTAAAGCTTGAGAGGCTGTTCAGACCTGGGATTTTGGTTCAGCCCATCATGAGGTCACCATGAAATTTGGATCCACTTAAGACTTTGCCCTAGCCTCAAAGTAAAAAAAAAAAAAATTCATGGGTGGATGGGTGCATTTGTAGGGGAGTGAAGGGTTGAAAGAACTGCCAGGTGGGCACGGGGCAGCTAGAATAGTGGGGAATGGATAGGAGCTGATGAGGCATAGTGGGAATCGAACAGAATTAACTACAGTCCATGCTAAAAGCTTTAATTATATTTCAGGAATTTGGGGCAGCTCTTCACTTCTTGCCCCACCCCTGTCTGGGTTGATGAGATCTTCAGGAAAGGCCCATCTCTTGTTACTCATCAGTTTTCTGAACAACTCTCTAAGCCTCCGTTACTGCTGTTCAGGGTTAAACAAATTAAGAGCCTTTTTGAATCTCCCAGACAGTCTTAAGTTCAGTTTTTAACCCTGCTTATGAGAAAGCAAAATAAATAATAAAACCAAGCAGTTTGCTTTATAGTTCCATAATGCTTATCACTCAGTTGCCTTATTCTGCTCTTCTAGATCCCTCGTCCTTTAGCTTCCACCCCCTCTGCCACCTGTCTTCCTGCCGTAACTCCAGAGAACGTATCACAGGAGGAACTCATGGTTTCTTTGGTAACGAGTTTAGCTTCACTAACATCACGGACCTCTATGAGCATCATCATCGTTGGAGGAGTGGCAAGTAGCATTTGCAACTACCTCTATAAACAGAAAGCATGGCAGAGACTATTCCAGATGTACTCTTTTTACTGTTTAGGATGCCATCACTGCTGCATAGAATTGATGTTTGCTTGTTAGAATCAGTCTAATTAGCAATGGGCCTAGTCCACAGATGGCAAGAATCAGCATAGCTCCATTCAACTCATGACTTAAATAGAACTATGTCTAATGAAGTTAGTCTTACTAAACAGATACTAAACAATAGGTGCACTTTCCTTTCATGTGCTTGGTAAGCCCCTTGCAATCACAGGTGAAATCTAAAAATTAGTATTTAGCATAGTAAAGAATTGTTTGCTAATCAGTTTAGCCAGGGTTTCTTTGTAAATGGCTACAGAATAGTTAATTTAAAATACTTAAACTGAGTGATTGGTTTATTAGATTTCTTTGATATCCATTGTTTTTTTTTAAATTTACTCTTCATAGGCAAAGGCTCCAGGAATCAGTCATGCTGTACTCTAACCTATATGACTCTACATCATGGTTCCAATCCTGCAACCCTTACTTATGTGAGTTAGGGTTACAAGATCTGTGGCTTCAGAACCACTTTGCAAATGGGGTATCTAGGATAAATACTTTTTGTCTAATGCAGCAAAATATTTACATCTTCAAGGCTAAATAGCACTGCAGTAAGGGGTATAAAGTGCATTAAATGCTCGTAGTAAGTATGTAATAAGAAAACTGGCTGAGTAGGGTCATGATGGAGCCTATGTTTATTCCATATAAATGTGCTCCGTTTCTAAATTATAAAATTTATTTGATTTTTTTTGTCAGGCTCAATTTGGAATTGCTGAGAGCTTTGCTTTCTGCCTCTTACTTTATCTCTAGCAATCAAGATTCTGTAATATGAATCTAGCTAAACAGTTCTGCAGCTGATGCACAAGGTGAAGAGGCTCTAGCTCCTTATGTAGCTGTGTTGCTCTGCAGTGCTACCTGGATGATAATTTTGTTAATCCAGTCGGACAGAAAGGTACAAAGAGAGCAAATACCTTGAACAGGAAGTTGACACTTTTCTCTCCTCTTCTAATTATGACCACACTCTGACAAAATACATTCCATAGAGCTACTGTCACATAATCTGCTCAGGTCATGAAAAGATGCTTCTTTTTCAGGTGTGGAGAACTGTAGGCTGGAAACTCATATGTCTTTCCCTAAGTATGTATGGATTATTGTATCTCTATGAGAAACTAACCTGGACAACTAAAGCAAAAGAGAGAGCCTTTAAACAGCAGTTTGTAAACTATGCTACTGAAAAATTGCAGATGATTGTCAGTTTTACTAGTGCAAATTGCAGCCATCAAGTGCAACAGTAAGTATTATACTTATCATTGTAGTCACTAATACAGGAAATACATTTCAGTGGATAATCTATGTGCATGTATTTATCAATGAAAGTTACAATAGAGAATTGAAAAGATGCTTAAGTATGAAGGTTTAAAGGTCAACTTGAAATCTATTCAATTTAAAAAAATGAGCCAAAGTTGGGTCGATTACTATTGTGGCAAAGAATCCTCCTTTCATATTTTTATGGTTGTACAGTCCTGTTTTGCACGTCACTGTTAGTGTAAAGACCTCACACAGCCACGATTACCTTTCTGACTACGGGGGAGAGAGAAAATGACTATAAAGTGGAGAAAAGAAATATTCTTTCAGTTATAGTAGCCTTAGGTGGTGGTTGAAAAAGGGGGGAGGGGAACTTCTGAGAAGTGTGGCTTTTAAGTTGATTGAGCCCCTTTAGCAAAATGCTTATTTTTAATGAAGGAATTTTATGGATATTGTTTCACAGAAAAAGCATCACTTTTCTGGAGCTGTAGTTTTGTTAATCTTGGTTTGCGCGTTCTTATTCTCTTTACTCAACTTAAACGTGAATTGGACTAGTTTAAAGAGCAGTCATCAGCAAGCTTCCTTAGTACCTAAGCACTTACATTATGCAATTTTCATTAGCACTTAGCAGTAAAAAATATTCGTGCTGTTGCCAAGAGATGAAAATAATGCCCTTCTTTTCCTATCGTTCAGAGACGTTTTGACTTGTGCTATAAAAAGCCCTTATGGAAAAAGGATGATGGGACAGATTCATGCCTAGCGTAATTCTATCTAAATCGGGCTGAAGTCAATTAAGTTATGCCAGGGATGAATTTGGCCTGTAACATTTAAGCCTTTTGTCTTGCCTTTAAGATGCCCTTTTAAATGGTCTGTTTTCTTTTGGATAAATGGGGGATTTACACAATAACAAGAGACAACTCATATGGGTATTACAGCATAATTATTTGAAATCATACAGTTAATTTGTGCCTGATAACTTCACTTACCCTGGCAAAACAGCAGAATGTGTAATGCTTACCCCTAACTTGTATCTGTCTGAAGATCTAGAATGATTCTCAATCTCTATAGGCAGTTTCTTTGTCAAGCAGCTTACTATATAAATATGAAAGTTTGGCTCTGTTCTTATGGGCAGTCATAGTCACATCCTTTTCACTAATAGTGAATCACTTAAGACTCAGGATGGCTTGGCTTTTAGAATCTTAACTAGTTTCACTATGTTCAGTGTTCTGAAAGGACTGCTTCCCTCATTCCTCAAGTGACCATATGTCTCTGTGCTATCGGGACAGTCCTGGAGGTTTTGTAAGATGTCCTGATATCCCGGGAACATCTTTTGAGCCCGTTTGAATTGTCCTGGTTTTTCAATCAAAATGTTTGTTCAATATTGCTGTTCCAAGCAGAACTGGCTCTGTATTTACCAGGGACAGTCAGTTAGTGGAAGGAGTGTTCAACGTGGTGAACAGGGTTTGAAGCGATGAGAAAAGTCAAATGAATGTAGACCCTATCAAAGCTGTTGGTTTGCTCAATTTGAATGTTGGTGACACTTTGTTAGGTGTTTTACGATAAACTCATTCAGATGCTAAGGGCTAGATGAGAAAGCTACTTAGGCGTAAGTGCTTAAGTCCAACAGCTTTGCACATGCCTAGTGGTGGGAACAGTGCCTAAAGGCTCGATGCTTCCCCACAGCTAACTAGTTGCTCACAGCCTTCACTCATGGCAAAGTCCCTGTGGTTTTCTCAAATGAGGTATTCTCTCACCTGTCGTCCTGATCCAGGAAGTGTGCTCAGAGTACCCCTATCGGATCATGCCTCACACATAACACAGGTGGTGGGTGTCCCCAGAATACCCCGTAGCCTGGCAGCTAAGGCACTCACTTGTGATGTGGGAGATCCAAGTTTGAATCCCTCCTCTGCCTGATTTGGAGGTGGGAGAATCCAGTTCAAGTGAGAATCCTAACCACCAAGCTGTCAAGTCACTCCCTTTATCTCTTGTCCAATGGCTATTTAATTATTATACAAAATGGAGAGCTCGAGAGACACCCATTCCAGAATAATCAATAACCTGAGAACAGAGACATATGGTCACCTGAGGAGTGAGGGAAGCAGTCCTTTCAGAACACTGCCTGTATAGTCAAACTGGTTAAGGTTCTAAAAGCCAAAGTGGTCAGGGCACTCACCTGGCAGGTAAGAGACCTAAGTACAATTCCCTGCCCCAAATCAGGTAGAGCAGGGATTTTAATCTGGGTTTCCACATCCCAGATGAGTGCTCTAACCATTGGGATATTGGCTATAGAGCCTCTCTCTTTCTGCCCTCCTGCCCCCACCCCACTTCCCCTGGGCTGATTTGACTTAGGTGCCCAACTCCAGGAGAGGCTTCACAGCTGAGAATCCCAAGCATAGATAGGCACCTCCCTTCAGCCTGTCAGGCACCCCAATTCCCTTGTGAATCTAGGCCTAAGCCTGAATCCAGACCACTGCATTTCGTTCTTAGCTAATTTAGGTGGCTCCCTGCTCAGCAACTTGATTCTGAGAATCCATTTGTTAGGCATCTAACTCTTCTCCTGCATTGTTTGGGAAGCCTGGGCACCTAACTCGGAGCTGAGAATTCCACTAAGCAGCAGGACACTTAGGAGTCAGGCATTGCAACACCTACATCCCTTTGTGAATCCACCCCCAAGTTAATAGCAAAAATCCACTACTCTGAGAACAGTCTCCAGCTTTGGAGTCAGAAGCTGGCAGTAGCAACATCAGCATGTATTTAAAACGAGGTCTATTTTGTATTATTTTTTTAATGACCCTAAAAATGCCACCACCACAGTGTCCCTGTTCTACTGATTTTTGAAGAGTCCCTTTGCTCATTCTTCCTCCTGCTGTCTTTCTTTATGCACTTGTATATAGCAGTTGGTGGCTGTTCTGATTGCATTATTCTACCCATGGACTCTGAAGTGTCGTGTAACACGAGGTATGGTAAACTATAATTACAAACTTGTTTTCCTTTAGAGAAATGGCCACTACCTTTGCTCGACTGTGTCAGCAAGTCGACGTTACTCAGAAAAATCTGGAAGAAGAAATTGCAAGGCTGTCCAAAGAAATAGATCAGTTAGAGAAAATACAGAGTAACTCAAAGCACCTAAGGTAATGATCCTTTTGTATTGACTCAGCCAGTTGCTTAAGGGAGAAATCTTGAACTAGCCAGCTAGAGAGAGGCTGAAATCCTGGCTCCACTGAAGTCAATGGGAGTTTTGCCATGGACTTCAGTCGGGCCAAGATTATATATAATCTTCTTGCCTCGTACACAGTGGCACTGAAATGCTTTGAATGGGGGGGTGCTGAAAGCCAGCCCCACCCACCCCCGAACTGGAGCCAGGAGCAGGGCCGTGCCTCTGGGGGGGCACCTAGACGGGGGTAAGGGGGCCAAGACTGAGGCCACAGCTGGGATTGGGGTGTCGTCATCCCCCCCGCATCCCTAGTTCCTGCAGCTATGCTAGTACACCAATAGCAGCAGTTGTGTTCTTTGAAAGTTACCTTAGCCGGTTGTGTTTTGTCTGGGGGATGTGGGTAAAGTCTAAAAAAATATCACCCCATCCTCATGTTGATCTTCTCCTTCTCTGCCCAGTAAAAATAGATTTCTCAAGAGTACTTTATCAAGCTCCAACAATGCAGGTCACTTTTGTTCCTTTGGAGATGGGGCATGAGTTCCTAAGCAGGTCTTCGGTACAAAGCTCTCTCCATAGGAATACTCTTAGCTGGGGCTGGGAGCAGGATAAATTCAGCTCCTGTATTTCATCCCCTCTCTTCTCGCTCATCCAAGCAGGGCCCCTTTCTCTTTTGGAGATGCCTTCCCAGGTCCAGCGGACCCCAACCCCGTCCAGCAGGGTGACAATGCACCCTGTTGTCTCCTCACCTAGCAGCCAAGGGGGCAACATTTGGCTTTGTGTCTGTTTCTCTCTGCCCATGGCTTGCCATTGTGTGCTGCACACCGTCCTCAGGCTGAGTCCCTGGCTCCGCTAGGGCCATTTTCTAAAAATGTCAGTTAAAAGGGGTTTATCTCAACCAGCATTAGCTACAGGAGCCCTAGTGTAAACAATTCAGGTGGGTTTTTAACCCGTTGTTGTGTAACCCTACATGGGCTTCTCTAATGGAATGGCATTGAAAGCATTGCCAGTCCATCTATGGTGCCAGCAGAGATGCTGAAGGGTGGTAGCAAGGGTGAGACTTTTTAGAAAGTTTTGCTAGTGTAGACAGGAACTGGGAGAGGCAGAGCTACAAGGGATGGTGGGGTTTTTCTTGTTCCCAGCAAGGAGAAATCCATCATCCCTTCTAGCAGTGATTCCTCATGCCTTTGTGAACACGTAGGAACTACCCTTTCTCTAAGGTGTTTTATACTCAGATTAGCAGCATCCTGAGGTTTAAAAGTATGTCTACACTGCAAAAAAACCACAACACTGCAGCAAGTCTCAGAGCCTGAATCAACTGATGCAGGGTCATGGGGCTCAAAATAATAATGGAGATATTCCTGCTCAGGCTGGAGTCTGAGTTCTGAGACCCCACCCCCCTCACTGGGCTCCAGTCTAAGCGGAAACTACACTGCTACGCCCATAGTGCAAGCCCAAGTCAGTTGATCTGGGCTTTGAGATTTGCTGCTGCTGTGGGGGGGGAGCGGTGTTTTAGTTTTGTTTGCAGTGTAGATGGACCCTGACTGGGCAGAGCACATAAGCACTCGTTACAGTGCTCTTCTGAGTCAGGTGGTCTAAGTAAGATTGCTTGTGTCCTGCATTTCATTCCTAAAAAGTAAAGAGGCTGAAGACTCTTGTGAGAGTTTGGATGCATGCAGGTGAATCAATCACTTTTCTCTTGTTTGTTTTACAGAAACAAAGCCATTCACCTTGAAAATGAGCTGGATGTTTTTACAAAGCATTTTCTTCAGCAGAATAAATAGACCAATCTCTTTTCACTGCTGGCTTCCTTGGGTAACTGCCTGTAGGACAAAATTATAGAATGACACATTGCTCCCCTGTGGAGTCACATGAAATGACATTTTTAAAATTACTTTGATTATACTTGTCAGATACTGTAACACCCAGTTCACATTTTTGCAATGAACTGTATCTAAAAGCTGTGGTAAAGAGAAATTTTGCAAGAGCAAAATGATCATTTATATTTACTCTGGTGACTTAAAATAAAAAAACAACAACCCAGTATTATTTTGTTTTAGTATTTACCAGTGGCAAATCCTACCTTCCTAGCATCTGGGAGTTAATCTGTTATTCCTTCTCTTCCTCAAATCAGTATCAATGTCTCCCAGTTCTCTAGATGCTGATTTTTTCAGATTTGTTTTATGAATGAAAATATTAGGTGAACAGCTCTAGCAGCCCAAAAGTGCTTCTTTAGATTTTGAATTCAGATAAAATCAATGGGGCTGGGCTGCCGTTACCCTACTTCTGTTAGTTTATAGATAGACCTGCCATTTTTATTTGTATAAACTTGATTCCCTCTAGGTATTTTGGAAAGCTTTAAAAATTCAAGCAAGCTGCAGTGATGGAATGGCAGTGTTCCTCACGCTGTAGTAACAGGAATATTGAAAACCAAAGTAAGTTAATGTGTAAAGTTCAGATGACTGTCATGTGCAGCATGCAAGCCTCTACCTACACCAAACAGGGGCATTTCTGCTATACAGTTGGTCTACACTCAGCTGAATTTTTGCATAGTTTGGGATAAGGGATTAAAGTTTTTATCTAAGCACCTGGGGGAAGGCTTGCTATTTTCTAGTCACCTGGGCAAGGGATGTAGCCTAGCCTTCAAAGATTTCTCTCACTACATCATGAATACCTGCCATGTTCTGCTGTGAGCATTATAAATTGAATTGCTCTTCAGACTGCATACATTTGGGAAACAAACAATATTTACCATATTGCTTGCTTCCTTCTCAGACCAATTGTTTAGGCACTATCTTGGCTATTGTATTTCAAGTTCCTGAATTGTTCTTTACCTGCCACCTGCAGGTATGTGTTTTGTTTTTTAAATCTTGGCCACTAGTTCCCTCTGTTCTAGCTTTGTGTGTGGATGTTTCCATCTTAATCAGCTTTTAAAGGGTGGTTGTAAGCCAGGGACATTCAATAGATGCTAGCAAGGATGCCCAAGTGCTTCCTGATGCAGATCATGTGCAATTTCACCTGTATTTTATAAACAGACTTTTAAAAAATATTTTAGATAATGAAAGCCTTTCAGAATATTTATATATCCTTGATAAATGCTGCACAATCAGGTTTAAAACCAAACTCGTGTGCCTGTTACTGTGGTAGCTTAAGGCCCCAGATTTTTATTGTTGCATGAGTACTTGCTGGGATTTTTCACTAATTTACAAGAAAGGGCTAATGAAATGCACTTTGTTTTTTAAGACCTGCTCATGATACTTTATGTTAAAAAGCAGGAAGTGATTGCTTAGAAGCTGGGTATGCTGCATGCTATTGGAAGTGTTTCAGGGTATTGATTTTCCTCATTGTTGTGGGAGTATGCTTATGATATGAGCTGTGAAGATGGGCTGCAGCCCAGCTGGTTAAATGTACAGAAATTATGTGAGGGGAAGAGTTGCAAATGTATTTATAAGTAGTTTATTTTTTGAGAGTATTTCTAGACTGGTTTAATTTGTGGGGGAGGAAGAAATACTGCCCCTTTAACTTATTGAATTTAGTTTGGCAGATGAGTTGACTAATGTAGTTGGTAAGAGATGATGCACTATTCCTCATTTTAAACTTGACCCCATTCACAAGCAGTGTGTAGCAGAAGATGCTGTTTTATCTGCATCTTGTATTGGTTATTACAGAAACTGTTCTAAAGCATGAGACCTGTGTAATTCAAGGTTGCTTGTTTCTACTTTTGTGGAAATTCTGATTTACTTTATGACAGCCACTTACTGGTGTTCCCTATAGTTTTGTTGAAAGACATCAAATGAATGACCAAGATGGTAGCTGTGGAAATAAAATTCAGAATTCTTTCTATTGGAGGTAAAGTGTTAGTGTGGTTCTTCAGGAGTATGTCCGATAAAAGGAAGGAGACTGCTCCTTCTTTGCTTGATGTAACAGCTGCTCCCTACAGATTACCTAGTTCCCCCTCATTTAAGGTGGGGTATATATGGCTGAGGATTTCCTGCTACCACTTCCATCCTGCTTCTGAACAGTAAGTTGACTTTTCTGCCACTATTTGCATTATTTTTAAATAAACTCAAATGTTAGGACGGGCAGCTGCTGTTCCCAGAAAAGAGGAGTTAACAGGGACGATTATCAATGTACATTGCTATTTTGTCTCAATTTGTAGAGAGCAACTGCATTCCTTTATATATAAAAGGAAGTCAGGCTAAGGCTTTACACACTATTTAAAAACTTGTCCTTTTCATTAAGGATTCTGCTCATTTTCTAATGCTTGGATTGCAAAGCCCCTTCATTTCCCCTTTGATATTGCAGCAGAAAGTAGTATTGTTTAAGAGGGAAATGGACTATGCTTGCCTAAAGAATTATAAAATAGAAATGCTAAATCCAGAATGCCATTCTCAAACAAAGGCTAGGTGCTCCAGTCATTGCTGAAGTGCATCTTTTTGAAACAAAGATCCCATGGACTACAGTAGTGTTGGGATTTGCTGTGTAGCATTTTCAAGATGCCTTTAGTAGTACATTCAATTTATAGATGAGGCAGTGCTATGTGTGTCAGAATTTGAATGATGACTAAGCCATAAAAATTACATTTAAGACAAAAGTTCATTAAGGTATATAGCACATATTTTAAATGTATGCTGGAAATTTTAGTAGGAAAATTCCCACAGTCACCTAAATACCTCTGCACCAGGGTATTTGCCTTTATAAGATTGTCATGGTAGAAGGAAGGTTGTTAAATAAATATACACACCACAGCAAGTCTGGTTAAAAGCACTTGTTTATTGGTTACAATATCAACTCATGGCAACATCTTTCACTGAGCCACTGTACAAATACAAAGAAAAGATCCATGGGGGGGGGGGAAGGGGGAAGCTATAAACAGAGTTCATAGCAAGTGATTTTTTTTTAAACAGGGAAGTCTATATAACAGCCCTGTTATAGAACAAGTGGCACAAGTCCCTGTTTTGAATTAGCTTAAATAAAAAGGTTTAAGACTGTTTCTGAATACATACACAATCCAAAGGCAGTGCAGAATCACTTCATAATTGGTAATATTACTGAAGTTTTCCATCAAAGTAGTCAGCAACAAGTGAAATTAAAACCATTAGATGAGAAATGCTGGGCAATCAGAGCTAAGTGCTAAACTAAGTCAAGCATGTTGAAAAGAAATTCGTTTTGGACTCCTTTGGATGTAAAATGTAGTACAAGTGTTCAGATGCTTTTTTTTTTTTAAAAAGGAGAAACAAATAAGAGCACCATTGTGTAAGTAAAACAAAGGCTTGAAATATATCTAAAACTATTCCACTGAAGTCCCTATTAGTCAAAACCTAAACATACTGTGTGGTATAAGAATGTCAGGCACATTTAATCGGTTATCAGTTATAATCAATTATTAACACTGTTCACACATTTACCATAACAACACTGCATTAACATTCTGCATGTATTTTACACAACCAGCAATTGGATAAAAAGGCTTGTGGTGCCTCCGAAGTGTAGGAAGTAGTTTTACCAGCATGCATGCCAGATTACTGTATACAAAGTGCACCATCAACCCATGCTTAATTACTTTTACAGGAAATGCTATCTCAAAATCTGTCATTCTGCTACACAATCATTTCATACCAACTATCTGAATTAGCCAATACCTATTCTCACCAACATTTTAAAGCACAGCACTAAATCTAGTGGAGGTGACAGTGTCCTCAAAGAGGAAAGACTAAGCACTCTTGGAATGTTTTTCCCAATACTTTCATTACACCCTAAAGTAATGTGAACTTCATGATGGGACAAGTGGGTTACATTAACTGCATTAAAGAGTTATCTATTTCCAATCCATGCATTACAGTATGCACATGAGGACTAGCTGGTATGTCAGTTCAGCACTGCCAAATCAGAGTCAAACTCTCTCCTCAGAAGAAAGCAGTTCTAATGAGTTTTTCTACTCCAAATGGATTATTGAACCAGCAGTTCTGTCAGATACTTAACAGTATGTGACATTCAGCAAGGCAGATGGTAATGACATTTAGGAGAAAAGTCTAGAGATGGTTGAAACAAGGTACACACATTACCCATACTAAGTAAATGTACATTAGCAATGTTGAAGCTTTATGTGGTTTCTAGAATCTCACCCAGCATTTTTTCTAATAAAGTGATAAAGGCTGAGTATACATGGGAGCAAGTTGAAACTGGAAGTTTGCTTGGTCAGTATCCTTCACCAATCAGCCTTTAAAAAAAACAGTTGACAGCAGTTGTACCTGAATTAAAGAAATCTGTAATTTCATATGAGGCACATATTTCCAAGTTACAGCTTCAACCAATTACATTCTTGCTACACTACTTCTTTTAAAGTACATTTAAACACTGATTTACTATTAGAATGAAGACTGGAAAAAGGTTACTTTCCTAGCCATTACAAATTTTTGGCACAATGGTCATAACTTAAGTATTACTAATTCCAAAATCTAGTACATATTTTTGTAACCACATAACTTATTTGAAATTAAGTAGCTCTACAGTTTGGCAGTGGTAAACTTTTCACAACAGTTTAACGTGTACCCCACTGTGCTGTAAAATCCACTACCTGTATTAAACTTGTTCACCATCACGTGAACAGTTAAACTACACTAACCTGCACATCTGAGCTTATATTAAGCTACAGGTACACATCTTTTAGTCTAAAAATCCCCATGGAGACATTTTCTTTGAGATGCAGGAGTCTGGATGAAAGCTTTCAAGTAAAACCTGCAAATGGTGGTATGTAGCAGAAGATGGGATTTGGTGCTTAGTTTAAAATTAAGCTCTATCTTAATGAGTGTACCATCTTGAAAATTCACCCATAAGCAATGCTTAAGAAAACTGAAATAGCTCATATAGGCCCATTATATTGCCTCAGTTCAAGATGTAATAAATGTCCCACTACTATAAATGTTTTTTTAAAAAAGCAAAACAATCCAAAAGAGACTTATACCAGGACTCCAACAGTAGCCACCGTTTTGGTGCACATTCGCTCCAGGTGTACACTCCCGTTACCCTTTTAGAAATCTGACTTACTTAAGAGTTAGACAGCAGACATCTATGCTGCAGTATAAAGGGAAATAGTGAGATATTTAATTGCAAGTATGGGAAGTCTCTTTACAACACTGGCAACTAGGAAGCTTAAAGATGCACCTTTAATGAGAAACTATTTAGTAATTAAAATTTTTCCTCTAAGAGTTTACTAGCAAATTTTCAGAATGATTCACTCAAACCAGAAGCAGCTGCAAGTTTAAAAATCAAAGGCACCATTAAAAAGTATCAAGTGTTCTGCCTGACCTCAAAGAGCTGCCGTCTTGGAAAAAGATACAAATATTCCATAAATAATTCTGCAAACAGATTAGAAAACAAAATAATCTTGCTGAAAAGAAAATGCAAAGGAGTTTCTGTGATCTACAGCATAACATGATTTTGGTCCAACACCATGATCTGCCTTTAGTAAGTGTATACTGCTCCAGCACGGGATGTGCTTTTTTAACGGATACTGAATTTACTACAGTTGGCACATTGATTGGCACCTCCACCATTGTAAACATGGCATATTTACAGGCACAGTCCGGAAGTACTGAAATTAGAATGACAAGTGGTAGAAACTTCACAAACAGTGGTCTCAGCAACAATCTCTTTTCATATTACAAAATGCTGGGCACTTATGTTCACAAACTGACCCAGGGACATTTGGACACATCACACCTTCAGGTGGAGGCAACAGATTAACATTAACTTTCAGCTTTATGGTAATTTATTTAAATACACACATTTAAAATAAAGCACTTACAAGAAGCCAACAGAGAATGGCCCTTTCCTGAAAGTATCAGGTACTTTCATGCCCAACTCAGATTCCCCCCAGGGACATCCACCACAAACATGGACACACTGCCAGCACCAGAGTTAAGTGATCTTCATGGGTAGTTTCAAATGGATTTGAGTCATATGATTTGTCATACCTACACACTAAGAAAATGCTTACTAGTTCAAGTGCTCTTGGTGCCTTTCATTTTATAAGTGAATCCTATCAAGATCAGGCATATAAAAGGAAATGACTATTTACTGTCAGTTTGCAGATTGGCATCTAAAAAGATGCCAAAGCACAGACCACTGCAGTTGTAAATGAACTAGCAGGATTTAAAATTTAGAGTGCAAAGTTTCTAGAGGGATCATAGAGATTATCAAAAATGTTATTGTTCACTGTAGATAACATGGTCACTTCAACGATTACACAAGACAAGCATGGTCTGTTGTGGAATAGTAGGGCAAACCTCTAACTTTGCAGTTCTAGTAAGGGATTCACTGTATTTCCTAAACCATTTGTAGGAAGCCTTCATAGAGAAACCCTCTTAAATCTCTTCATTTGCTGTAGTAGTTGAACAGCAAGTTTGTGTACACTTTTAAAATTTCTTCAATCTATTCAGTTAACTCCATGCTACAATATCACCTTGCTAGTGCATGGCAGCTGGAATTTGCAGTGGATCAGAATCCTCTTATTTACAACTACACTGTCAAAAGGAAAGCACTCACCCGCTTAGTGACAGTAATAGGTTACTTGACTTATGTACTCTGTTCAACTTAAAGTAACTTACATGAGAGGCTGAAGCCAGCGTGTTAAAACCTTATTTTAATAGATACCTAATGGCATTAACATTCTCTTGGTGCTTGGAGGCCATGGCTGCTGACGGATGAACCAGGAACCACTGACTGGAAGGAGTAATTCCCCATGCTTAAATAGACAAATAGGTCTAGAAGCGAGTAAGTAAGGCGCTAGGTATTACCACGGTCATCAGGGCCTTTTTAAAAAAAAAAAAGTAGTAATTCAAATGCCTTCCATTATAAAAACACATACATACCATTGGCTTCACTTTATCTACAGTAAATTCACAAAAGCGTTTAAAACAGCAATCTAGTTCATCCACTACAAAACTCAGAAGTGACATCTCAGGTTAAATGCAAAGCTATAAATGTAGTTCCTTAAAAAATGCAAACATATTTCTTTACATACAGACAAATGTTACATGATTGGCTGCTATAATGTGTATATTCTGTTATGTACAAAAAAAAGTACAGAATTAGCAGACTTTGAACACAAGCAGAAATCCCTCGAGGACAATCTAACCAAACCACCAAAAACAAAACAGACTGGCTCTTAGTTTCTCAGTCACCATGATTATGTGTGCTGGCCTGGCCCCTTATTAAAAGTCAGTGATTTCTCCACCCCCACCCCTATTTCTTCACTTGATTTTTTTCTAGTTTACAGAAAGCCTTTTTGTGTAATAATCAGTGAATAGAAAAACTTCACCTGCAAATACAAGGTAGAAATGTTATTTCACAGCTATAGGCTGCAGCATTGATCTCTCCAGATCTCAATGGAGAATGTACATGTTTGTCTCCCAGTTAATTCCAGATTCTGAGAAAACTGTCCCAAGACCCTGTAGCTACAGCCATGCCATCATCAGTAACACCTAAACAGCTGACACGGTTGTCATGGCCAGCAAGGACACCTGGAAGAGAAGATGGAGGAGGTTAACAGCTGAAGCTTTTCAAGTTTTGTACATTGCTTTTCAAGTTAAATTCACCTCAAGATATCCTGCAAGAGGTTTTTTGTTTGTTAAGAGTGATTAACTGACAGAAGAAGTAGCCTCCTATGTTTTGTCTTAAAAGAAATATTAGCTCCCCAACATTATAAGTTAGCTCCTATCTTAGGAAGCCCTGAACCCTTGAACCAAACAGTTAAAATATTGTACATCTGGATTTTCCCCGTATATTTATTTATTTAATTAATAAAATAAATAAAAGGTGCTGACAGTGCCTATAACCAAAACCAGACACAAAACCACTTACTGTACACAACATAAAACCTCACATACCTTTTCTAAACATCACTATTACCAGATCTGAAATATGAAAAAAATAAAATGCAAGAAAATAGGGATACAAATCCAAAAACAAACCTTTATGTTGAGTAACTGACCTTTAAAAGGAAGCAGGGAAGATTTCACAATTCAGCAGCACTCGCAGGTATCACTGACTACCAGTGAACTAGTTTTACGTTTAAAAGTTACAGAAAGTGGAATGTGTTCCATGTTGAGATTCTGCTAAAGAAAAAGAACTGCAACTCACTGCAGATACCATTTACCAACCTGCTCTCTCCCCCTTCAGAGTATCCCACACATTGCAGTTGAAGTCATCATAGCCAGCTAGCAAGAGACGACCACTTTTTGAGAAGGCTACAGAAGTGATTCCACAGATGATATTGTCATGGGAGTACATCATTAACTCTTGATCTGCACGCAGGTCAAAGAGTCGACAAGTGGCATCATCAGAACCAGTCGCAAATGCATGTCCGTTGGGGAAGAACTGGAAGTGAAAATGAGACAGGAGCTTGACACCAGAGAAAAGTGTTGCTCGTGCACGGTTTCAAAAACGGCATGTAGAGATGATCTTTACTGAGATACTCAGATACAACACAAATTCACGAGCAAAAAGAAAAAAAATCAGAATGGATTTTCAAAATGCAACTATTGTGCACACACAACTGTGTTTAACACTTGTAGCATAGTACTGACCAAAGGCAGGTGCAATGGCTTCACTGGCAAATTTCAAGAGACAAGAGGAACTAATTTCCATAAAACGGAGTGGAGCATGGCCATTTTTTTCTTTGGAATAACCCATGGAGACTGTCCCTGTACACAATGTTCCACCTTGAGCTGGTCAGTCCGGCTGCTTGGATCAAAACAGAGGACTGCAAGCTAGCATTTCAGCCTCCAGAATTCACACCTACTAAATAATCCATATTAAGCACCTCATTGATTTAAATGGCAGTGAAAGGTACCAAGCACATCTCAAGATTAGACTCAAGCATATGGGCTGCATTTCTCCACAGATCGTGCTGCTGGTATTCCAGAGACTTAAGAATTTGCAGTGTTTATAAAAAAAGATGCAATGTAGGTTTAGATTTCATTACCCATTAAACAGAACATGTCCTCTGTGGATCAGAACATAAAATGGGGCTGTGGCAAACAGAGGAAATACACTCCAGTTCAGAAACATTACAAAACTATTCCAAGGGTAAATATATTCAGCATTTTTAAGCACTAGTTTCACCTTTAGTTTCCAGAGTTTAAAGATGCCATTTTTTACAGGAAATCCAAATACACACTGATGAACATAAAAGTTTGAGAATTGACTCCATCTTGAAGGTTTATTATTTACTACTTTAAAAAAAACAAACCAGTTACTTACCTTCTTGTAACTGTTGTTTTGAGATATGTTGCATATGTCCATTATGCTAGATGTGTACACATCTCATGCATCAGTGCCAGGGTTTTCACTAGAGATACCCACTGGGGTGGCCACTCCTACACCCTCACATCCTGTGTGCCTGAGCAGAGGGTTTACCAGGCTGCGGTGACTCCACCCTATCTTCTTCCATCTGGTGTACACCGAAGAGTGAGGTCAACCTAGGTACGTCGCTAAGTGATGTGAAAAATCCAACCCCCTGAGCAACGTAGTTAAGCCAACCTAACCCTCAGTGTAGACAGTACTAGGTTGAGGGAAGCCTAGCTATTGCCTCTCAGGGAGGTGGATTACCTCTATGCTGATGGGAGAATCCCTCCCACTGGCATAAGTACTATCTATACTTGAAGTGCCTCTGCAGCTGTGCCACTGTAGCATTTCAAGTGCAGACAAGCCCTCAGATAATAAACTTCAATGCACAGGGGAAGGAGGGTGGGTCACATAAAGAACATACACAATGTCTCAAAAGAGCAGCTGCAAGGAGTAACCATTTTTTCAAACGATTGCACATGCCCATTACACTAGGAGACTCCCATAAAGTTTCCAACAGAGTTGGGACTAGGATTCTCATCAGACGAGGAATTGCCAAACTACTTTCCCCACATTTGTGTCTTCTCTTGACGTGATAGTAATCACTTAATATCTAGCAAAGATGTGGACTGAAGACCACGTTCCTCTCTGCAGATGTTCGCAATATCCATGCTTCCCAGAAATACTGCAGAAGCTTAGTGCGCTCTGGCTGAAGGCAGAGAGCACTTTTCAGAAGCCGTTATGCTGTTGATCTTGTAGCACATGAAAACACAGCTGGTGATCCACTTGGATAGTCACTACACTGTTACAGGACACACTCTCATTTGTTCTGCATAAGAGATGAATAGCTGAGAACAGACCCAAAAGTGCTTTGCTCTATCTAGATAAAAAACCAGTGATCAGCAAACATCCCAAGCGTGGAACTGTTGTTCATCGTGAGCATGTGGCTTTGGAAAGAAGACCAATATATAGATTAGTCAAGGTGGAAATCAGATACCGCCATGATGAAAAATTTAAGGTGTAGCCTAACCAGTACTTTGTCCTTTTTCTTTTTTAAGGTTTTGTGACACGCTACACCCCAGGGGAGTACCCTATAACCCTCATATTCATCATTTGTATATAGTTGTGATATTGCATACAAAGCATGCCTTGTAAGGTATCATGAGAAAGGTTATGATCTGCTGAAACCCACTGTTCCATCTAAATATATAGATCATTAATGCATACGAAGTTATGAGAATTGTGTTATATAGTTGTCACTAAAATATGCTGTGGGAAGCGCCGAGATACTAGCTCCCCAAAGACGTTTATCCCCCTGGTTATTAATGCCTGGGCAAGTGTCGAACCACCAACAATAGCGATTGTCCAACATGAGAGCTACAATGCAATGACTCACTTGTACAATGCCACACCAGGGGAATTGCTCAACCTTGCCTGGTGAGTCAGCAATGTCCACCAGACATGCCTGGACTTGTGTTCTCCAAGCACAGGGACTAAGGGTATAAAACAGAACACAGTGGCCCCATGCTTGGCCTTTTCTCCTGCCCCCACCTATGCTGCAAGCAACAAGGATGCTCAGAAGACCAAAGACTCCAACAGAGGCGGCTGGCCCAGTTTTCAAGGATGAAACCTGTGTACTATGAACTGAAATATCCAGTAAGGTGAGAAAAACTGCTTAATCTAGATCAGGGGTCGGCAACTTTTCAGAAGTGGTGTGCCGAGTCTTCATTTATTCACTCTAATTTAAGGTTTTGCGTGCCTGTAATACATTTTAACATTTTTAGACGGTCTCTTTCTATAAGTCTTTAATATACAACTGAAGTATTGTTGTATGTAAAATAAATAAGGTTTTAAAAATGTTTAAGAAGCTTCATTTAAAAATTAAATTAAAATGCAGAGCCCCCCGGACCGGTGGCCAGGACCTGGGCAGTGTGAGTGCCACTGAAAATCAGCTTGCCATAGGTTGCCTACCCCTGATCTAGATGTTGCCCAGTCTAATAGGGTTGAGAGTTAAGACTGCATGCTTATGTTTTATTTTCTTTTGGTAACTAACTGACTTTTTGCTATCACTTAAAATCTCTCGTTTGTAGTCAAACTTCTTTTAGTGTTTATCTTTACCAGTGAGTTTGCCTGAAGCGTTTGATAAATCTGCTCAGGTTTACAAAGGCTGGTGTATATCCACTTTCCATTGATGCAGTGGTGAACCAATTAATAAACTTGCACTGCTTGTCTTGAGCAGTGCAAGACTATATATTCCTGAGGTACAAGGCTGGAAGCTGGGGGGAATTCGGCTGGTACCTTTCTTGGTGTGATTCATAAATGGCTCTGGGAGCATTCATACAATTTAGCTGGGTGTGCTGTTGTGCTGAGTGATAACAGCACCTGGAGGGTTTTGCTGCTTGTCACTAGCAAAGCATTGTTAGAGAGCCCAGGATGGAGATTTAAGGGGGCACAGCGGTCCCACCATCCCAGGCTGCACCCCAGGGATCCCATCACAGGTCTACGGAAAAATCCAACCAGGGCATGCAAATCCCCAACTCTCCTTGCCGAGGTGATGGCCATTAGAAAAGCCATGTAACAATAAACAGGAGGCTAATGGTTCAAGAGGGAACCTGTAAGGGCTGTTAAAGTTCAAATCCCACTGTAGAGTAGCGTCTCTGAAAGGTGAAAAAAATCTTTTAAGAACCTTGTAATCCTAGGGTTAGAGGATACAATTCTGCCTGTAATAAGGAGGTCAAATAATGAAATTGGGGCCAGGTATACTTGAATGGAGCTAACCACCAAATCTGACTTAAGTGTAACATAGTCCAAAATCATTTTAATCATAAATTACAAAGGAGGCACACTATCTGGGCAGCTAGCCAAGCGTAAGTGGAAGCATTTATAAAGGTAGATAGCCCTTGTGGATGGTTTCCTACTATTAAGTAGGACACTATGGACTGCTTCCAAACAGTGCGATGCCGCTGAGGAACCAGGCTGTGACGTGTAGCAACTGAGGGTTCAGTGTGCAAAAACTGCCTGTGATTCTGCAATATCAGGTCCTTGACTAAAGGCAGGGGTAAAGGTTCACTGACAGACAACTTGCGCAGGTCCAAGAATCATGGCTGCCTCGCCCAGACTGGTGCAGTATCATTTTCCCTCATCCTTGCTTCATCTTTAACAACCACCTTGGGAATCAGAAGAGCAGAATAGAGCAGACCCTTGACCCGGGGAAGAGAAGCATATCTGAGATGGACCTGGGGCTTTAGTCCACCTTCAAAAACAGAAAAAAAAAGAGTATTTCCTGTTCTGACAGCTTGAGTATAAATCCACTAATGGGACTCTCCCTACTTGAAATACTGATCTTAGAATAGCCAGGTTGAGAGGCCATTCATGATCCAAACTGAATGACCTGCTTGATCAGTTCGCTAAGGCATTCTGAATCCCTGGTAGATGTGATGCTCAGAGTCAGGGAATTCCATATGCAGATGTTCCACAGCCTGATTGACACATGCTGTTTGATTTGGCAACTCCTGTTTATTGATGTGGAACACTGTCTTCTGAACGCCTCGTTGTCTTGTCCGAAAGAGGCCCTGAGAAGAGAAGAGGCAGGTTAGGACTTCCTGCTGCTGGTCTTAAGCTTCCAACGCAGGACTGTCCAAAGCAGCTGAAGACCAGCATCAAGCAGCCTGTCAGTATCATGTGGACATACTTCTCCCCTCAGGGATATGTTTCTATAGAGTAGTGGTTTCTTGACTTCTGATGGTTTGTCAGTACTGGGCAGGGACACTTACCTTCTCTGGGATTAATTTTTGTTGGAGACAAAGATCTAGATGCAGTAGGCATCCCGCACTGTAACCAGTAGGGCTAATGATGGAGCTGGTATGGTACTGGGGGCCAATTATGCCTAGATCAGGCCCTCCCATTCCTTTGATCTACTCTTGGCAGGATGACTCCTACGAGAGTGGGAACAATCCCTGGTTTCCCTGAAGTGGGAGACATCAGAACCCACTTCAGACTGAGGAGAAGCAGGAGTACTCCAAAGGCCAGGGTGAAGCGGTACCAGCCAGAGATGGGGAAAGTGATCTACAACAAGCCTTCAGTACCAGCAGCCATCCTGGGGCTTCCTGGCCATCAGGACTATGCGCTGAGGAAGAGCGCTTACCATTGGTCTTGGAGCTGGCACTGAGATTAATGGAAGCAGCACTGAACCTGAAGTTACTGGTACCGTAACAGACCCCCAGTGTGGAAGCCAACACGTGCAACAGCCCCTGCAAAGTGATGTCGGTCTGAATGATCGGTGAGGGCAGAACAGAGAGGCTCAGCAGATCCTATGAAGTTGTGCTGGCCTCCCGGGTGGCTGGTGCTGCGACGGGCGTTTGCCCTGCTGTAAGCAAGGGTGGTAGCACCACTTTTTGTGCCGAGGAAGCAGCCGCCCTCGCCAGCCCTGGCACACGAACTGAAGTCAACAGATCTGCTCTGAGAGAGCCTCTAACATGAGACAGCGGGAAGCCAGAGGCCAAAGGATGTACTCTACCTTCGATACCGAAGTGGTCAGCCTCCGAGGCTGAGGAATCCCATACTGAGCACTTTGACATGAAGTTGTCCTCCTCTTCAGCTTCAGAGGCTGAGGGCACTCCAAGCACCGTTACCTCTTTGAGGACTGCCCTGGTGAGGGGGATCTCCTCCTGTCTGTCCACAGGTAAGACGAGGGACACTCGTGGATGGAGTGACTGAGGAACTCCCTCTATCCACAGAGGTGGTTCTGATGCTGGGCAAAGGGCAGCCTCCATGAGGATGTACCTGAGATGCTCTTCTCTTTGCTTCTTAGTTCTTATCTTGAAGCCCAGGCAAATCAGACATGTTCCAGATGTGACCTCATCCAAACGCTTCAAACAGTGAGTGAGGATTGCTCTCGGGCACTGGCTTTGACACCTGGAGCAGGGCTTGAAGCTGGGGGACACTGACCTTCCCCCCAGTATCAGGCGGAGCTCAAAGTCCACTGACAGTCTGAACAATAGATAAATAATGGAAAAGTAAAAGCGGTCCAAGAGAGGCAAAAATGAGAACCACTAACAGCTCATTCGCAGAAGGAACAAAGCTGACAGCATACTCTGAACAACTGCAATAAGGAACTGAATGAAGGGTGGGGCAGCTCTGCCACTTTATACTCCGCTTGGAACATGAGGGATATCATAGCGCAGGAGTGGCTGCCTGTACTGGTGCTGCGAGGGAAAATTCTCCAGCACTGGTGCACAAGACGTACACATACCTACTGTAAATGGACATATCCAATCACGCAAAGATAAAGTATTATGAAGCAAAAGGAGGTCAAGCAGGTAAAGATGGACGGAGCAGCAAACAGTTATGACAACTTAGACTAAATGAGGACAGTCTGAATTGTTCCAAGATCACTTAACCATATCTAGAGGATATGTATGATTAATAGTTATGAATTAGATTGCAGGTGGTTGGTCTCATCAAGATCTCATATTCTAAGAAGCTACATTCATTGTAAGTGGCCAACTCAGAGTTGACGACTCTCCACCCTGTTTTGAAAACTAGATTATAAATTGAAATCTTACAGCTACACTTATTGTCTCCTCGCTCTCCATTTGTAAATAGAAATGCTCACTTACACAAACTGCGTTAATATCAGACACATGCCCTGTGAAAGACTGCCTGCACATTCCATCGCGAATATCCCAAAGCTTGGAGGAGGCATCACAGGCACCAGAAACAAAAGTCCTCATGTCTGGACTTAGGGATAAACTCATCACATCTCCGGTATGCCCAGTGAACGTGGTGGTCTGTTGACCAGTTTCAATGTCCCAAAGAGCACTGCAAATAAAACAGATGTATTTCAGCAATATAATGGAGTCTCTGCAAGTTTAGCTTAAAAACAATCAAAGCACTGAAAAAAAAAAAAACACCCCATCAAATACCCCCCACCTCCAAAACTCACCAGGTGGTGTCCCCTGAACTTGTAACAATTTGGTTGTCATCTAGAAAACGACAGCAGGACAAGTATCCTAGGAACAGAATAATGGCAGACGTTAATGTCATACCCCACTGTTGCAGTAAAAGTTATTCAAAAAACCTTCTCAGTATGTCACACAAGAACCACCACTTGATGCTACTTGTGTTTTAAAAATAGCAATACAGAAGCCAAATTCACTTGAGTATGTACTGCTCCATTTGCTCAGATAGCTACTGGTAGTATCTCATTGGCAGAGCTAAATGAACACAGAACTTAGCATTAAGACTGATAAAGTCAAAATGAGTGACATACAAAAAGTGATTTCTAAATGTGATCAAAATGAAGATTAGACTATATTCTATTTTGCAAATTGCTAACACTTGTTTTCACTTTACAGCATGCAGTGAACAGTGCAGGCTTGGGACTGTGTCACTTTGACTAACAGTAGAAAAATAAATGTAGTAAAATGCAGCTGACCTGTATGCCCTGGTAACTCTCTGCTCACTCTCACATTGCCCTCTCTGGTTTTCAAATTATATATGGAACAGATGTTGTCCAATCCACCACAAGCAACATAGTTGCCAGAAGGAGCATATGCACAGGTCATCACCCAGGAAGATCTCAAAGGAATGGCATGCATCTACAGAGACAAGGCACATTAGAACTACACCACATTTTACGCAGTGACACTCAACCATAGTGATTCTTGTCCTACCTAGTTAGCTGCAATACTGCTTTAGCATTGCAGCAGATGCTACTAAGTAAGAGAGTGGGATATCCCACTAATAAAGAATCTGATTTTAAACATGCTTCTATTTGTGCTGAATATTTTACTTGAGATGGAAAAAATGGTCGCCTGGTTAGATGTGTGCAAGTTCAGTACAATCATTTTTATAGTATCATAGCTATTCTGAAATTAAGGATTACTAGTTTAACATGCAACTGGTTTTGGTCAGTTCAAATTTCTCCCTCCAGTTTGTCTTCTTGAGCCAGAACCTCACCTGGTGTAGATTGGCATAGCTACACCAATGAAGCTATGACAACTGCCATCAGCAGAGGATCTGCACCCCAGGTCCTTCCTCATTTGATCAAGGTTTCTCACTACCAAGGAGCCAAACATCTATTATAATGGATTTACATTAATTCTCTATAAACCCTGTGGTTGTGTGCTTCTGCAACACAATAGCAGAAGGCATGTGCCACAGAAACAGCAGCACAAGTAGGGTGTACAGTTGCAAAAACAACGAGTTAGTTATTAAAACTCCTCAGAAAGATTTCACCCACCCACCCCGACACACACTCAAATGCTTGGCCAATGAACACCAGGAGCACTGCTAAGCTTCCAAGGGATCCCATGCTAACCACATTACTTCTGCAGCATGCCCTACCAGTGATCTCAGAGTTATCAGAGGGTTATAAAAAACAAATATTCTTTTCTCCCAGCAAACGAGCTACAGTGAATAGAAGCAAAGGCTCAACATATAGAAATAGGTATTACCCAAGCTAAAATGCACTTTGAATAAAAAGCTGGACATAAAAAAAGGAAAGCAAGCTAGTTAAAACTTCAAACAGGAAAAAGTGATGGAGCCAATCCAACTAAAAGAAAGAAGTGTTACAGAAAGAAGGAACTAAAACAAAAAAGTGTCACTTGTGTACAGATTACCAATATGGATTATAAACAACTCTACCTTATTTGTTGTATAACTATCCCAAATAATTAATTTTCCATCTTGGGAAGCGCTGACTAGTAGCCTAAAGATAACCACAAAACAGAAATATTAACATGTTAACTTCTTGTCTCGTACTTAATTTCAAAACAGACAAGATGAATGTCAAATAATTCAGAAAAGCCTTTTCATTTTCTCCTTTTGACTATTTTTAATCTTTCTAGGGTCAAATGTTGCTGGACAGCTGCAAAGAACAACATGTTGCTTGCTAGAAAATCTTACCTGAATCCATGAATAAAACTTCCACTATTAAAACAAGCTAGAATAACTGTCATTTAAAACTGCTCAAGCTATTTACAAATTTTATAACCTCTCCTAACTGGCTGGCTGTATCCTTCAGACTAAATGTTTCAGTATCATAAATGTAGTATAGGTACTCCTGGTCTAGACAAGCCAGAACACAGTATCACCAGGTACAATTAGCCTCTGGAATGGCTACCATATGTTAGAGATGGCTATTGGTTGTTCAAAAAACTTTTTGGAAGGAGTTATTTTATATTTAAGAAGCCTTCCAGCATCACCCTTTTGTTCCATCAGAACTAATGAACAAATCACATATTTTCTTCATTTAAATATTCCTTTTGGCAGTGCTGATGGTATTGTAGACATTTCGAAAAGTTTTTGATAAAAACTTCTAATGAATCAATCTATTTATGCATGTATTTAAATCTTATTTGGATTATTTGTCAATGCTTTTGATGAATTTCTTACACTAATAACACTATACTGAATTAGCTGCAGCACAACATGGCAGACTAAATTTATTGTTATGATTTACAAAACACACATTTTAATTCACTGAAAAATATTGTTATTCCATGTCCTTACTTACAGTGCTCTATTAACATAAAATACAATTGCACTAAAATCAACCATTTCAAGCTATATGCCCTTTCACAGCTTAAGGGAAAATGTAATACAAAGAATTCTGAAGTTATGTGCCACCATACAGCAGGCTCTCAGATTTGAAGAGTCTGTAATAGACCATCTGAAAGATTAGACAAAATGCTTTTGGAAAATAAAAGTGAAGCATATATTCTTATAATGGAATGATTTCTTTTCATTATTTCTGTATGATTATAACTGGCTTTAAAAAGGCAGGCTGAAGTACAAAACATTTCTCAAAATTTTCTATGGTCTATGGCCCTCGAAAGTGTCTGAAGACTGACAGTATGTCTACACTGCAATTAGGCACCCACAGCTGGCCTGTGCCAACTGACTCAGGCTAAGGGGCTATATAATTGTGGTGTAGACTTTTGGGCTTGGGCACATCTACAGCGCAATTAAACAGCCCTTTAGCCTGAGCCAGCTGGCATGGACCAGCTGTGGGTTTTTAATGGGAGTGTTGACATATCTTGGGGGACCACTCTGGGTGTCTGGATTTTCTTGTAAAAGACAAACTCAATAAAGACAATGGATTTATGGTTCATTACAACAATCTTTGACCGAATAACCCTTCTTTGTCCTACAACTGCAGACATGTTAACTGCTAACTTCACTGTGGTCTCTTACAATGTGATAAATCCTTATGCTTAACAATCTGCTCCACCTTGTATTTAGCTGTGACAATCTGGCCACATCTACACTGTGATTTATATCAGTAAAACTACATGGACCTAATCACTGGCATAGACAGCGCTGTCGACGGGAGAGCTTCTCCTATCGACATAGCTGCCACCTCTCACAGAGGTGGATTAACTACGCCAAGAGGAAAAGCTCTCCCATTGGCATAGCAGCACCTTCACGGAAGTACTACAGCAGTGCAGCTGCGCCACTGTAGCTTTGTACATGAAGACAAGCCTTTTAAGTACCCTTCCCAGACCTGAAGAGCTCTGAGAAAGCACGAAAGCTTGTCTTCACCAATGGAAGTAGGTCCAACAAAAGATATTACCTCACCCACCTTGTCTCTCTAGTAAGTCTACAATTCTTTCAATAGCTAGAAAAGGGATCCCTCTGCCTCTAAGTTCAAGAATCATATGTACAAACCTTGAATCAGATCCCCAGTGCATAGCATAAATTTTAGCTAAGTGACCTCTCAGCGTACGTCTTGTTCGCATTTGGATTCGACCCACTGAGTCCAGACTTGTGGTGATCTGAGCAGGAAAAAAACACAAACCAAACAATTACTCTGTATCTCCGAGATGGTCATAAATGTGTACAACACTCAAACTGCCAGGAACATAAATATTTTGCACCCCTAGAATTTGGGCATACAACAGGGACTGTTTCCACAGAAACAGGGCACAATGATGTGATAGTGTAGCCAGTCAAAAGGTTTTGCAAGAAAATCAGGGTACCAGTGACAGGGAACTTAATGATGGTCACTATTCTAAATGTTTCAGACTGTTACAGGCACTCTGTAGATGGAGCTTCTGTATGTATTAGGTGTGAACTTTATTTTTACAGTAAAGCTTTATGTATGTTGACAATTCTCACCCTCAAAATAATAGCCCCAGAAGAAAATGATCATTGAGTATTTATTCCAGTGTCGTTTTTCAGTAGTCTGACAACTGCCACCTAAAAGCTTAGACTTGGATTTTAAATGAAAAACTTCAGTTTCCAAATAAAATGGACAGCTTATACATAGCTAAGTGGGAGCAACTCTCAAAGCCAAACCATCATGCCATATAGTTTCATGAAATGTTTAAAAAGGTGAATTAAGGGAAATATGTATAATATTTAATAAAATATATAATAAAGAAATCTATCCAATGTATTTCTCATGTATCTAAGTGTCTCATGACTTTAGAGCTTTTTGACTGGCTGCAAATAATACCTGTAAAGGCCTTAGCTTTTTTTTTTTCCCTCTGTAATTATTGCTTCAATTTCATAATTGTAAATAGTGCACTGAGCAATGTGCTTCTAGGGTTGTTGCACTTCATCTTTTTCAGACACCATACCAGGCATGCTATAATCTCTCAAGAAACCTATTGCCTCATAGGGGCTACTTCCCAAATATAAAAATAACGATATACCTGAGCGAGAGTTGTATCACTACATGCTTTTCTGGCATCCTGAAACAGAGAAAGGAACAATATGAATCTTGAACACAGTAACAGTGTACATCAACTGAAAATCTTACCTACAGAAAAGTTATTTTACACCAAGACTTTTCCAACATCTGTTGGAAAACAAAGCTTCATTGTTTAAAAAAACATATGCACGAATCCTTATGTTCAGTATTCCCACCCCATTCAGGTGAACAAGTTATAGTGTCCAAGAGATCTTAAGTATTGCAACAGAAAACAGCTGCCATACTTGCTTACATGGCATTTATACCTAGACAAGTTCCAAGTCAACCTCTTTGCAATCTTGCAGGACAGCCTCTAGTTTTGATGCTGTACTACTCTGCCTACATGTCAAGGGCTAAGTGGTAAATCCAAAAAACACTTTAGAGTAGTCCCTTCATTATGCAGTATTCGGGTAAGAATCCAAAATGTGGGCTGAGTAAGATAAGAAAAGGGAGAAGACAAAATGCTGGCAAAGGTGAAAACGAAGTGATTAGGGCCAGCCCAACTGTGTCGGTCAAGGATCACACTTCATTGCACACCTGACTGACATAGCTGTGCTGGTAGAAGGCTCTGGTGCAGACAGTTATACTAGTAATACTGTGCTTTTGCTGGTAGAGACTTACTTCATTTGGGGTGGGTAGCTAAGGGAATTGGGAGCCTGGAAATAAGATACACTGGAAAAGCATAGCTAAACTGTTTAAGCTGCATCCAAACTACGAGTGTTTTGCCAGTACAATTCACTAGAATAGCTATACTGGCAAAGCACTCCTAGTGTGGATGCAGCTTGTCGCAGTAAAGGTAATGCTTTTGTATCAGTACAGTAACACGCCCCCCGCTGACCCCCCCCCCGCCACACACCTACCTACCTCAATGAGCAAAATCGCCGTGTGTATGCACTCTATCTTCAATTACATGAGCACAAACTACTTCTTCCACAGCACCCCTGCTTCATTCAGTGCACACCAAATGAGCAAGCTATTCAATATTTTGTTTTCTCTTCTTGTTCTATGTGTGGCCCCATGTCTTATTTACCGCACACTATTCAACTCTTGATCTGAAGACATAATGATCAATTTCCTTGTGGGTTTTTCCTATGGTGCTCATCATTATAATGAATTTATTTTTACAAAATCCACATGAATTTATTTTTACAAAATTTTACCCATGGGGAACTGAGGCAGAGAGATTAAGGTCGAAGTGTCCACTGTTTTTGGGTGCCCAATTTGAAAGGCATAGGATCAGGTTTTTCTGAGAACTTAGCATTATATAGCACTTCATATTCATATGTTCAAAGCACAGCTCCCACTGACTTCAGTTGCAGCTGTGAGAGCTCAGTACTTCTGCAAATCAGATCCCAGGGTCTCACTGTAGGAGCCCAGAAAATGATGAACACACAATTAGTGACCATGTGTGAGAAGTCTAGTTTAAATGACTAGTCTAGTATCAGATAGGAACTTAGTGGCAAAGGCAGGGATAGAATCCAATTCTCCAGAGCAGCATGCAACTGCATTAAGGACCCTCTCTTTTCCTGCACCTCCCTACCTTATTCACTAGATACCTTCCACAATAAATAAAGCATGCATAATAGAGAGACAGTCGCTTTCACTACACAACCCTGATTCATCTCCAGGACAGAGTGAACTGAACGAGGGGAAAGAAAGTACGTGGTCATGTAATCAGAGACTGTATCAATGCCTACCTTAGTTCTGGCATTTTCTAGCTTCTCAACTGTTTACTCTGCAACCTTAATAATGTTCTTTTAAATGTAGTTGGTATATTTTGACTTCCTACTTAAAAACAAAACAAAGTAAGGTAACTGCCACTAGCTGCTCTTAATAGTTTTCTTTCCAAAAACAAGCTCAAGAGCGGATTAGATCACCTCAATCCATTTCTTACACTGTCTGAACTGCAGAAATATTTATAAAATGTTGACATCTTGAATCAGAAACAGTTTAAAATACCACACAACAAATCCCTTGGTGTTCAGGAATCCTTTCACTCACAAGAAGAAATACACTGGATATTAAAGCTAAGCAATTAAATTCATTGTTTAGTTGCAACAGCTGAAGAGGCCCAATTTATTTTGGATGCAATCTTTTAACTTGGCCAGAACTGATTATTATATAAAATATAATTTTTATTATTAATATAATAGCAAGAGTTGGCAGCACCACCTACAGCTATAATGGGAAGTGTCAGACAACTTTAAGACTTTGTTTTTCTGTTGCTTATAACTTTGCTGAATTTTAACAGTTCAGGCTGAAGATTTCCTGACTGCCTCAGGCTGATTTTTATTAAATTTATCTATCTATTTTTCAGCAAAAAGGTCCAGCTGTTTGAGAACAAGGTTAAAGAAAAATTTAAGTTTTGCCCATGTTAAATAAATTCTTACAACCATTTCATTGAGAACTTCTAAAGCCTCCATGCTTTGGAGCAAGAGTTTGAAATCTGATGGTGGGTTTTTTCCCCACACCCCTGACCGACAAAAGTTTTAATCGACAAAGGTACTAGGATAGACAAAGCCAAGGACTACGATCTTGGGGGCAGTGGGGGTGTGATGGTGGGAGGGGACTGACAAACAGACTGCAGATGGCTGGGCAAGGCCACCTGGGGAGATTGGGGTGAGCAGCATGAGAAATCCAGGGAGGGAGAGTGAGAATCAGATAGGAAGCACTGAAATAGAGACTGGGTAGGTTATGTGAAGAAACTGGGTCAGAAATGGGGGCAGGTCAAGACAGGGACAGAAGGGGTCAGGCTTGTGGAGAACACTGTAGAAAGGTCTGTGACCATTAGAGAATACTCCCTCCAGAACCTGCAATGGAACCCATGATTCCCAAGTCAACAGCCTCTGCTGTCAGCAAGTTACACTGCTATGGGTTTACTCAAGAAGCAAAGACCTGTGCCATGCATCTAAAGGTTCATATCCTGCTGGTGACCCATGGAGATGTCAATATGATTCCAAGTACTAAACATAAAAAACAAATCCACTTTTAAAAACTTAAACAATTATATATAAAAGTTCAAGTTGCAAAGTCAGGCACTCAAAAGTTAGGAAGTGTCAGAATTAAGGCTGTCTGTCCTTGTGTGTACATATTATAGGACACTGTCTTTAATGACACGATCACATACTATTTTTTCCCCACAAGACCCCTGCCTCGTTCAGTGCACAGTGATCACTGAATGAGAAGCTATTCCATATGTTGTTCTCTTCAGTGTTCAATGTGTTGTCCCGTGCCTTATTTACTGCACACTATTCAGAAAAGGGTTTAAATAAAGAATTATTAATAGTCTCATGGACTTTTCTACAGTGCTCATCACTATAGTATCTGAATGTTTTATAGATATCAATTTATTTTCACAACACCCATGCAGTGAGGTGAAGGTATTATGTCCATTTTACACATGGGGAACTGAGGCATAGAGAGATTAAACTCAAAAGGTCCATTAATTTTAGGTGCCCAATTTGCGATGCTTGGGGCCTGTTTTTTCAGAATAATTAGCATTATATAGCACAGTGGATTTCAAACTTTTGTACTGGTGACCCCTTTCACCACTATAAATGTTGGATGCAAAGCAGGATTTGGGTTGGAGGCTGACAGCTCATAATCCCCCCATGTAATAACCTCGCGACCTCCTGATGGGTCCCGACCCCCAGTTTGAGAACACCTAATATAGCACCTTATATGTTCAAAGCACAGCTCCTATTGAATTCAGTTGTAGCTGTGACTGCTCAGCATGGCTGCAAACCAGACCCCAGGGTCTCATTTTGAGTTCTCAGAAAATAAGTAACACGATTAATGACCACCAGTGAAAAATTTGGTTTAAGTGACAAGGCCAGTATCAGATAGTAACTCTGTGGTGCAGTGTGCAAGTATAGAATCCAATTCTCCAGGGCAGTATTCAACTGCCATAACCATAAGACAACTCCCTTCTGTTTCTTCAACCCCGTCTCATTCACTACACACATTCCAAATTTCTACAACAAATGAGGAAGGTATCCTACCAACAGCTGCTTTCACTACCACAAGCCTATTTTATCCCCGAAACGCACACAGTCCTATGCACTGAATAAGGCAAGGATCTTGTGAAAAAGTTAATCTCATTATACGATCCAACATTATGATGCATACACACAGGGACAGGCAACCTTAATTCAGATATTTCCCAGGGTTTGATTGCTAGACTTTGAAACCCTAACACTGTTTTGTGTGTGCAACTATTTACATTTTGGAAGTACGCAAATGCCCCAATTAGCACCAAGACCCCATTATAGATTTAACGTCAAGGTTTAACCCTATGTATTGCAACTGATTCTAGTTTAGGATGCTGCTAGTTAAAATATCTTTAATCCACTGATTTAGAATACAAGACTTGCATAACATTTTAAAAGAATCTCAGATATCCCAAAACATAAAAAGATTTGCAAGTAACTAAGACAGCCAGCAGCTACCAAGAAAAAGAGAAAGATTTGGAATAGCTAGAATACACTAGAAATTTTCCAAGACAGCTTTCATTATATCTATATAATCTATTTACTCTCTAGAGAGGATTAAACAAGTCTCATCACAACCCTGTTCTACGGCTCAGTTTTGCCAGAAGTACGTTAACCTACCTACAATTTCACAGACAAAGTTATGCTAAGTTAAAATGAATTGCCTCAGACTTTCAAATAAACAAGACATTTGGGGGATATGAGCGTTCAAACACAAAGCATTCTTGCTTCTTGTATATTTGTATTATTTGATTCATCCTATCATCTCCACCTCTGTTAATCCACTGGTGAGGGCTGACATTTTGGCTAGATTTTGTTTTTTTTAAAGTAAGATTTAGAGAAAACAACTAAAATATGCTGCCTAGTCCTCTCCTTCTAGCTCTAGAAACTGGCATCCATTAAACCAATGAGAACTGTAAAAGATTTAGAGAAAAAAACACCACCAATATATAAATATCTAAGATGTTTATATGTAAAATAAATGTGATGCTGAGAAGCCCAAATTGCAGCTATACACAGTAAATCCATTTATTTCAACAATCCCATACATCCTAGGGACCATTTTTTTTGAGGGAGGAGGTTTAGCGTTTATAACAAAAAAGAACCAGCGAAGATGTAAGTCTCATGTTTGAAACACTTCGCAATGACCCTCTCAACTAAATCTATACCTACATTTTGGTTTGTTTGGAGAAGGTCTAAAAATAACCAGTGAAAATGTGTATTTGCTATTCTCTTAACACAAACTATTTAGAATTAGGACATCATATCATGTTTACCGTCAGCAGTACATCAAAGTAAGAACTACTGTGTCCTACTCGCCCGAGCCAAAATTCAGAGCAAAAAATAAGAAAGAAAAATTTGAATTGATTTAATAAGTAAGCAAGATTGACCCCCCACCTAACTGAAATATTAGTCTGTCTAATCATTTTCTTAAAAACTGACCAGATTGTGCAAAACGTGACCTGAACTGGACACACTGTAAGCTACTAACTACACCAGAAGAAATGTTTCAACGACTCTCTCAAGTTATCCTTGACGCGTTTCAACAATGACCCAGAGTTTTAGGAAGATCTCGCTCATGATCGTTCTACCGGTGAAGCCTCATTCCATACTAGAGCTACAGTCTATGAGCAGAGGATAATTGCTGAGACAGAGCAGAAGTGCCAGCAGCGTAAATATTAATCAAGTAACCCATAGCAGCATTTTGTGTTCAGTGTGCCAGACAGACAGTTCACAGCTCAAACTGGCCTAGCCAGCCACTCACGTGTTCACAGAACCCAAACCGACCATTGATATCATGCTCATCTTCAAACTCAAAGGACGAACAACAATGTATAGTAATACTAATTTAGGTCTTTTTATTTCTTCTTTAATATATTGTGACTAATTTTATAAGGCCCCCAATCCTGCAATTTGAGCCATGCAAGCAAACACCAATGCCAATATAGAGCTCTACTGACTTCAGTGGTGCTTGTCCTGGATGCAGAGATACATCTGCCAGACTTCAATTGCAGATGTGGGGCTCAACAGAGACATAGGTTTCAGAGTAACAGCCGTGTTAGTCTGTATTCGCAAAAAGAAAAGGAGTACTTGTGGCACCTTAGAGACTAACCAATTTATTTGAGCATAAGCTTTCGTGAGCTACAGCTCACTTCATCGGATGCATAGGTGTTACTAAATCCATTTTATCCAATTTAGTAACTTTAAGTCTCCATATAAAAAATCCTGCTAGCTTCCTGGCTCCACAGGACATTCTTGTGAGAACATTCCTGAGAGGTCTATCTGTTTCACTGGCCAAGTAGCTGCTCAGCAGGCATTCTGCACCACACCAGTCTCACTCCTCACCCAATGCCATTTCCTATAAGACGAGACTGACTACATCAGGCCCAATTGCAATGTGGCAGATAATTTCAAGGTATGTCTTTTGGGGAAAAAACTGAAACGTTACATTTACATCAACATTTGTGCAGCACTTAGTACACTGGAGTGCTAATGTAAGATTAAATTAAAATAATGGCTAAATTTAACCAAATTGCTGAGGTCAGCTAGGAACAGTCCTTAGTGCTGTAACTCTCCTGACATCAACTGTCCTTGACCTTACTTTTGGGAAAGTTAAAGGACATGTGACACAGAACTCTCCCCCAGATAACCTTGAACAATCAGTCTCAAAAGAGCCATAAATGTGCTACTACAAGCCTTTTTCCCCAAAAACAATTAATGCATGGCAAATGCACAGCATATGATCAATATCTTCATCAGCAGTTCAATGCCCAAAACAGTAAGTAGGCAGCAGATTATCACAAGACAACTGATGTCAGGCTGAAAGTAATTACATTTAGAATCACCACAAAGGAAGTTTTAGTCCTAGCCAATTTCACTGTGCATCTGCAAACAAAGCATTCCTACATATATCTAGTCCAGGGGTCTCAAACTTCACTGCACTGCAACTCCCTTCTGTCAACAAAAATTACTATACGACCCCAGGAGCGGGGACCAAAGCCTGAGCCCACTCAACCCCCACTGCCCGGGGAGGAGCGGTGTGAGAGGCAAAGCCAAAAGGCTTCAGCCCTGGGCAGAGGGGCCTATAACCTGAGCCCACCGCCCAGGGCTGAAGCCCTCAGGCTTTGCCTTCAGCCCAAGGCAGTGGGGCTCTGGCTTCAGCCCCAGGCAATGGGCCTCAATAAGTATAACACCTGGCGACCCCATTAAAATGAGGTCCCGACCCACTTTGGGTCTTTTCACTGAAAACTCACTGAATTTTTGATGTATTCTGCAATAGCTTCTTGATAGATCACTAGATGCCATGCAATAAATCAGTTTATTGGTGGTGAATAATTTGAATTAAACAGAGTAGGAGAAAGGGAAGATGCACATTTGAAAAATAATTTCAATGGGAAGAGAAGGAAAAGGAGCACAGGCATGATTCCTGACCCTGGATATTTTCTCTCAGTCAGTGCTCAGGCATTTTACCTAACAATCGGGAACAATAGTAGTGGAAAGGCCAGTAGTAGTCCAAAAAAGTTAAATTTTCATTATCAGTGTCCTTAACTAGTTCTCGTTGTTCCTGGGTATTGGAAGCTATATAAATCCTTACTACAGGACTCCAAAATATTGGGTGATACTCCACATCATACTAAATTGCAATACTAGACAGAACTGTATGAAAATTAGGGATGGAGTTTCAAGCTTTTGGAACCTTTTATTGACTTAATCCGCTGTGAAAAAATTTTAAGTGTTGTATGATTTAAACATCAGTGACATATATACTTCATTTTTTCCACTAGATTTTTCTTCCAAGATAACCAAGGGCTGGGGAAATAGTAATTCTTACTCTGATTTGATTCCGCAGTTGATCCGCTTCTTGCCGTAACTGTTCCAGTTCACTCATCCTCTTGAAGCTGTTTCTCTCTCACTGTTACAGTGCAGGCAAAGAAAATCTGCCAATTTAAAAAAAAAATGGGGGGAATTAATTTCCATTGTCTAGACCACATTTCCTCCATTTCCAAGCACTGTACCTAAGTTAACTCTATTCTCCATAAATGGCTTGTCTGAGGGAGATTCCCAGTACTAGATATTATAATAAGACATTTTGTAGGACTCTGCTTGGTTGCCATAAGCAGCATCGTTAAATGTGCTATATCAGGGTGGCCGAACTGTGACTCGCAAGCCATATGCGGCTCTTTTACCATTAAAGTGCAGCTCACAGAGCTCCTTCTGCCCCTCCCCATTCTCCATCTACCAGACTGGAGGGGGAGGCTCAGGATCTCTGCCTTGAAGCAGGGTGATAGGATAGGAGCTTCTGCCCAGCAGGGATGGGGGTCTCTGGGCTTCTGCCCAGTGGGGAGGGGGGTTTCAGAGCTTCAGCAGGAGCAGGACTGAAGCCCTGAGCCCCATCAGGTGCCTCCTGCGGGGCTGAAGCCCCAAGCCCTGGACCCCGTCAAGCATGCCCCGGCTCTCAAATTTCTGAAGATTGTCAGATGCGACTAAGAGGGCCAGTAAGTTTGGCCACCCCGTGCTATATCATGGACAGTTTACAAAGTAATTGTCAACAGAAACACCAGCTGCAATTTAGAAAGACCTATTAATGAATACATGTAGATTTTTAGCTTTTTTTTCCATTTGCAGACCTCTCTAAGAGTAGAAGTTTCAACCTCTTCAACCCAATTTGGCAACAATAAGCAGTGACTCTGCTCTAGACCCTATTTTTAAACTAAACATTTCTAGAATGCAGAAGTCTGTGCAAGACAAATTCATAGGAAGACATTTTTGATTAGAGATGAGAGTTGTCTAACTGTAAATGCACAGAATTTGGAGTCAATAACTCAAGTTCAGACATCAGATTTTCCACTGAAGCAGGATGTTCTTGGTGAAGTCACTTAATCTGTGCCTCTTTCCACTATCAAGGTTATTCGTATTGTGATAGCACCTAAAGGCCTTAATCAGGATCAGGGTCCCACTGTGCTAAGCACTGTGCAACCACAGCATATAAAGTGGTCCTGCCTTGGAGAGATTGCAATCTAAACAGCCAATGCATATAAACAGTAGTAGACATGAATAAGTAACTATCAGGTTTTGCAACTTTAAACATTTTGCTTGTATTATTTTTGTTTCCTAGTTTCCCCAAATCATTTCTCTATCCTAGCCCCAGTCAGTGACACCACGATTGCTGACTCAGTGCTCTCAATCCAACCTGCCCACAGAAAAACAAGCCCCCCTCTGTAAACACAATGAGCACAGATCTGCTGATATCTGAATGCTTTTTAGAATGAGACTGGGTTTGTGAAGTACTAGGTAAGAGTACTGTTACTACAGAAGGGCACATTCATATGGTTACAAATATTAAAGATAAAGATGTGGCCAGTTAAGAAAACTTATCAAGTATCTTCTCTAAAACATCTAGATGTGGAACCTCTAATTCTTACTGGGAAGAAATGCCCAACATCTTTTCCAGACTATAATTAGCTACACATGATTACTATAAGCACTTCATTTAAAAATGGAAGATTGAGCAATATTCACCCAGTTTATTACACTGAAACCTAAAATAATCAGCCATGAATATGAGAAAGTTCTGTTGCACAAAAGTCTGATAAAGTAGAAAATCTAGCTATCACCCCGCATCCCTCACCCCAAATTCCCAGGACACTGCATCCAGTGCTGATTCTAGTTACCATGTCCTTCAATCTCACCTGATGACACACGTGTGCTACTAGTCAGACTCTGGGCATTTCATATGATCTTGAAGGGCTTGTTTTCACTGCAACAGTTGAGTTACTACACTCGAGCTAGCTAGCTGGAATGAGAGCAACCACAACCCAAAAACAACACTGGGGTTACAGAGTGATTTCGTTAGCAGCACAAAGGGATTAGATTATTTGATGATGAGTCGTATCTTGACTTGAGCTACTGCATCCCCACTGCATTACCTGAGCTTCAAGCCACCTATTCTCCCCCCACCTCACCACACAGAGCAACTAGCAGAAGGTTAAAGCACTACTTAACTTAGCTAGAAATTGTGTGTGTGTGGAAGGGAATTAGGGATAACAATAGAGTTATAACCTAAGGCTGTGTCTACACTGCACACCTTACAACGGCATGGCTATGCTGCTGCAGCAGCACTGTTGTGAGGTGTGTTGTGTAGCCACTCTTCATCCCCAGGATAGAGCTCTCCTGGTGAGAGAAGAAAACCACCTCCAATGAGGGGCAGTAGCTTTGTTGACAGGAGCACGGCTCCTGCCAACAAAGCGCTGTTCACACCGGTGCTTTTTGTCATTCAGGGGGGTGCTTTTTCACACCCGAGACACAAAAAATGTTTTAAAGATTAAATTGCCTGTGTAGACAAAGCCGAAGAGTGAGCACAGTGCTGTACAAGCTAAGAATGGGGGATCATGGCTCTAAGTAGTTTACAAACAAATTAATGCATCACCTTATGGTGTTCTTAGGAAAGGACATTAAAGTGCCTTTTAATAAGTTTAAAACAGCTACTATAGTTATGAGATTCCCCTCTCACTTCTCCAGCCCAGATATAAACGTGAACTAGAAGCTCTATCAATACCTATTTTATCTTTCAAACACTTTGATTTTCTCACACTTCTAATAGGTATCAAAATCAACTTGATACTTCAGTTACAATCTTTATTTCAAGAATAAGTAACTATACCTGTATTCTCTCCTAAGAATCAAAGTAATCAAAATTAATGTTTACGAGGAAGATTGTAAATAATCTAAATCAGTGGTTCCCAAACTGGGGTTCGCAAAGTGTTACAGGGGGTTCTCAGAAAAAAATTCCCTAATGGCAGACAGAGCTGTCCCTAGGAACCCTGGGCAGCACGGGGCCAGCAGCCCGGAGCCCCTGGACTTTCAAGAGCTAAGCAGATCAAAGCAAGCATATCTATCACACTGGGGAGATTTCAACTTCAAGACTCCTTATAAGAAATGGAAAGGGAGGTGGATTTTTTTGTTGTTTTTAAAATTAAATAGGCAGCTAGTATTATTTTTAAAGTTATTATGAAGAACAAGTTTAAGCTTTTGCTGGACTGCTCAAGACCTGAATGCTTGTGTAGGAGGAACTCTTTGAGCTGGCTTCTTAAATACCTTCCTGCTGTTTCACATCTGATACTCCTTGATGAGACATAAAAGACAAGGTTCCTAACTGGCTTATTCAAGGTGATACAAGCTAGGAAAGTGAGATCTTGGAAGAGTGTTGCTGTTTTCATAATGTAATAAAAATACTGTAATGATAAATAATAATTAATAATAAATAGTGTGTAATAAGCATGTCAAAACAAATTTTATATTTCCAAGATCACTGCTTTTATAATTTATACCCAGGTAAAGGAGAAAAATCCCTGGAAAAACTCATTTTTAGGAGGGAGCTTGCGAGACTTGACATTTTCGTGAAAGGAGTTCACAGGTTGTTAAAGTTTGGGAACCACTGATCTATATAAATATTTTCAACTGGACATCATACCAATGTCTCTACCACTCATTACATTCACAGGTTTGACTTTCCTACTTTAAATGTATAAATTCTGTGTCATAATTATAAGACATTACAAGCACTATGAAACTTTTCTAGGCGATTATTAATTTACCATCAGTTTCCTACTTTATTCCCCCAATGTACTGAATGCAATAATAGAAGGCATTATTAGTGAGAGATGAAAAATAGTGAACATGAGTATGATGTGCATATTTTCTGAAAAATCAATAAAATTAAATATTAAAAATTGCAATCACTAGTATGTGTGCTTATATGGCTGCCCTGGTTCCTGTGATTATTTCCTCCTAGAAACAGTCAATTTAAAGCCCAAGCAACTTAAAAAAAAAGTTAACTGCAAGTATTATGAGGTACTATACTTGTGTCAGAGTCTCACTGTCAACTGATGGTTTTACTAACAAATTTTCTTATTTTAAAAATGTTTTCCCTCCCCGTCCCAGAATCCTGAACACACAGAAAAGGGAAAATAGCTTCATAGATACAAAATACTGTCAAATGCACAAACTAAAAAAGATATTTGACTAATGTTTCAGTTATAGTAATCTTATGTGCTTACTTTTAAGAGGAGGTTAAAACATTTCAGAGAAGCTCTATTTAAGTTGATGGTGTCCCTGTAACTGGATGCAAGTTCTTCTGGACAGGGAATCAGTTTTTGTTCTATGATGTATCATGCACATCAATAGTTCACTGTAAATAGTATCAATATAATAAATTATACTCTATGACGGGCTGAACGATTTATTGAACTTTAGGCACATTTTTGTCAGACAAGTAGCTAGCAGCAGACACCTTTTCTGTGTAGGTAAAAGTCAGGATGCTATTCTGAGAAAGACTGCTATAATAATGTCTGAACTCCACAAGTATACTATTGTTACACAGAAGTATGAGGAGGTTGAGAGCATGCTCTATACCTCATATCTGAAGTCAGGTAGACCATTAAGCTAGATATCAGTAATTAAAGGTCTGGTCTACACTACAGACCTATACTGGTCTAACTATCGCTCAGGGATGTGAAAAATCCCCATGCCAAGCCATGCAGTTATACCTACCTAACCACATGTTTAGACAGTGCTATGTTGGCAAGAGTTTCTCCTGCTGACATAGCTACCACCTCCCAGGGAGGTAGATTAACTACACCAACAGGAGAGCTCTCTCCCATCAGCTTAGAGCATCTTCATTAAAGCTCTATAGTGGGATGCCTATAAGAGAAAGTTATACTGGTTTAACTTAAATCTGTTTTAAAACTTGGTTAAACCAATGTAAACTTTTACTGTTGAGGGAATTCTGTGCCACTACACAATGCAGAATTTGCACAGAAATTAAATGTTCTGTGCAGAATTTCCTTTGCCCCCACCACAGAAGCAGGCTGCAGAGCTGTTGCCCACCACTAGGGGGCACTGGACCTGGCAGAAGACACTGCCCAGGGAAGGGAGCTGGAGGGTTCCGGGCAGCTGCAGTTCCCAGCACACCCTGAAGAAAGGAGACAGCATGCAGGAAACTCAACAAGCCCAGGAACCAGCATCAGGCTGTTTCTCTCTTTGGATCCTTGAGGGTTGGTTTTTTTGGAGGCGGGTGGGGGGGAGGGGGTTCAAGTATCTGGGACGAGGGCACCCTGCAACTAGGCTCTAGTGGGTAGGGAATGTGAGTATCTGGCCCCCCAGCTGGGTTCGGGGAGGCGGGGGAGGTGAGAGAGAAGGGGCAGAGAAATAGGAACTGGATTGCAGCAGTTTTAAAATAATCTCAAGAAGTTTTCCCTTAGTAAAAATACTAGAGAAACATAAGTAAGACTAATGATTTAAACATTACTCATTCCCTCCCCTCCAGAAAAAAGTGAAACATTTTGATATTCTCTGTTTTGTTAGTCTTGCACTAAGTATGCAGAGGCTAATGAGGTACAAAAGAAGCAGCATTCTGATAGAGGTACTTGAACCTATTTGCCAAAAAAACAAAACAAACAAACAAAACAAAAACAAAACCCACACACTACTCATGCAGTAAAATCAGATTCTAAATCAGGGCCAGCTCCTGGAATTCAAAAACAGTGTTTGTCCAGAAGTACTCCACATGTTCAAAGAGACAAAGCTTAGAATGACTGATTTTGGGGGGTTTTTGTTTTGTTTTGTTTCGTTTTTTTAAATACAAAGATGCCTCCATAAACTGAGGTTTTCTATATCCCTACCAGGGCCAACCCCACACAATCTAGGAAAATAGGTATCAATGTCACTTTTATACCTCTTAGCAAGTTAATAGACAGTAGGGCTGTCAATTAATCACAGTTAACTCAAGTGATTAACTCAAAACAAATTAACTTGATTTTAAAAGTTAATCGCAATTAACCACAGTTTTGATCACACTGTAGAACAGTAATAGTATGCCAATTGAAATGTATTATAAATATTTTTGGATTTTTTTTTACATTTTCAAATATATGATTTTAATTACAACAGAATATAAAGTGTACAGTAATCACTTTCTATTATTTTTATTACAAATATTTGCATGGTAAAAAAGAAAAAAATAGTATTTTTCAATTAATCTCATACAAGTACTATAGTGCAATCTCTTTATCATGAAAACGCAACTTACAAATGTAGATTTTTGTTATATAACAGCAGTCAAAAACAAAACAATGCAAAACTGTAGAGCTTACAAGTCCACTCAGTCCTACTTCTTGTTCAGCCAATCGCTAAGACAAGTCTGTTCACATTTACAGGAGATGCTGCTGCCCGCTTCTTATTTACAAGATCACCTGAAAGTGAGAACAGGAGTTCGCATGGTATTTTTGTAGCCAGAGTTACAAGATATTTACATGCCAGATATGCTAAACATTCGTATGCCCCTTCATGCTTCGGCCACCATTCCAGAGGACGTTTCCATGCTGATGACACTCGTTGAAAAAAATAATGCGTTAATAAAATTTATGACTGAACTCCTTGGGACAGAATTGTATGTCTCTTGCTCTGTATATGGCCACATTCTGCCATATACTTTGTGATACGGCAGTCTCAAATGACGATCCAGCAAATGTTGTTCGGTTTAAGAACCAATGTGAGATTTCTAAAGATAGCTATAGCACTCGACCTAAGGTTTAAGAATCTGAAGTGCCTTCCAAGGTGTGAAACATGTTGTCAGAAGTCTTAAAAGAGCAATACTCCGATTTGGAAACTACATAACCAGAACCATCAAAAAAGAAAATCAACCTTCTGTTGGTGGCATCTGAACCAGATGATGAAAATGAAAGTGTGTCAGTCCACACTGCTTTGGATCATGACAGGTTCTGCTCGATAATCAGCACAGAAGCATGTCCTCTGGAATGATGGCTGAAGCATAAAGGAGCACATAAATGTTTAGCATATCTGGCATGTAAATATCTTGCGACATCAACTACAACAGTGCCATGCAAATGCCTGTTCTCATTTTCAGGTGACATTGTAAATAAGAAGCGGTATCTCCTGTAAATGTAAACAAACTTGTTAGTCTTTGTGATTGGAGAAGTAGGACTGAGTGAACTTGTAGGCTTTAAAGATTTACATTGCTTTGTTTTTGAGCACAGTTAGGTAAAAAAATTCTACATTTGTTAGTTGCATTTCACAATAAAGAGATTGCACTACAGTACTTGTATGAGGTGAATTGAAAATACTATTTCTTTTGTTTATCTTTTTTACACTGCAAATATTTGTAATAAAACAGAAAGTGAGCACTGTACACTTTGAATTCTGTGCTGTAATTCAAATCAATATATTTGAAAATGTAGAGAACATCCAAAAATATTTAAATAAATGGTATTCTATTATTGTTGTTCAGTGCAATTAAAACTGCAATTAATTATTTTTAAGCTCTCACTTTTTTTAAATTGTTTAACAGCCCTAATAGATACTATGATTAATACTTTTCAACATTAACAGGATTGATGATTCACTTATACAAATTCAGGCTCCAATCCTGCAGACACATGTGCATGTGTAATTTTACTCACTTAAGTTGTTCCAGTTAAGCTACTGAGGCTTCTCACATAAGTAATATTGTGTTTAAACATATGGAGGACTGAGCCACGCCTTGTTTGTGCAAACACGTTCATTGTACATTAAAATATTCTGAAACACTCCCACATTATACATTTCATTACAGTTTAATTTTGATAAGACTAATGTTATAGTGAAGTGGTAGTTTACATGCTCATCTTTAATAAACTTTTATTTAAATTGGACAAGGCAAATATGTTTCTGTTCTCTGAGAAGGGATTAGAAGGAAAGGAAAGTTACTACTGCAAAGCAGCAACTCAGAATGAATAGTGGTGTTGTTTACATATTCAGGATGTGCTGCAGCACAATGGTGAAATACTTCCTAGCTTAGTGAAACTATGCATGACCTAAGCACCGTTAGCACAGTCAGTTTTGACTCCTTAAAATCACAAATACTGAAAGATCATTTACTTGCAACTCAGGAATCCATATTTATATTTGGTTTATATTTTGATCCTCTTTCAGTCTCATTGGATTTAACATTCTAAAAAAATAGATCAAAAAGGGTATCAAGTTCAACAAATCCTTAAAAAAATTAAGTCTTATTGAACTTTCCTGATTTTACTTGGGAAGCAAGTTATGTATGACAACTGAATTACCAAAGCCTACAGAAACCAAAATCTCTGGCTTGGTTAGGACTTGTTTAAAGTAAATATCCCGATGATCTAGAGTAGCTATACAAATTCGTACTACAAAGTAATCATTATTTTGAGTTTTTTAAAACAGTTTTCTCCAGTCCTGCAACAGCTCTCTGCTAAAATAAAGTTATGCCAACTTGAGTTACACTGCATTGATATACTTCCACTGCCAAGAGATTTTTGGAAAAGAAGACTGCCACTCCCAAGGTACTGAAAAGGGTTAGTGTCGGGGTACTTTTTGCATTTCTAATTTTACTTGTATTGCAAGTTTGAGTCTCTTTTCTCTCTCTCTCTCTTTTTTTTTTTTAATAAAAGATCTGCAAATAGAGCTTACACTGCACAACCAAGTAGTTTTGAGAGGTGTAGTTCTACATTATTGGACATTCCTGCCATATTTATCCACAAATAAAGAAAACCCAGAGCCTATTCAAGCACTGTACATACTCTGAAAAGAATTAACAGATATAAAAACAAAGTTTAGAAGGAAAACTTCAAATCCTAAATTGTGTGATTTGTTAACACTGTAGATCTAAACTATCAAATAGTATTTACTTTACATAACTTCTTCCATCCCCCACCCCACCCACCCCCGCCAACATTTGCAGAATAGATGGTTCCTTAGTTTTATCCAGTATTTAGTGAAACCTTTAGTTTCCCCAAGAACAAAACAGGAAATGGGCCTGGGTGTGACCTTGCTCTCTCAGGTCACAGCTATTGTTGCACTTCTGTACATTTTGGAAGTGTTTTAAAATAATGTGCCTCCATTATAGCTCTGGTACAAAAACAGGAAACAATTAACCAACGCCTCTTAAGAGGAAGGATATTAGCAGAACATATTTAAAATTAATATCCATTTCTTATGCAGATGTATGTAGAAAATATTTTAAGGAAGAGCAGGAAGAAGGTATTCTGCACAAAATGTTTACTACATTTAATATGTACTCAGAGGAGGAACACACAGGACAAGACTAACTTTACTTATTTTTCAGGTCCCACAACATCCAGCCCTTCATTGCGTTGCTTCCCGCTAACACAACTCCAGCATATACCATATTGGTACATTTTTACCACCACACTACCCCACTAGAGTTTGGAACAGATTCGCAGAGACTCCGGTAAGTCACTAAATAATGATTTTTTCCCCAAAAAAAACCTGCTTCATTCTATTTAAGGGTACAAAATCTTGAATTATATTTTAAAAAATTCTAATCATGCTGAAAAGGCTTTGGTTATGTAATTTGTTTCCAACATACTAAGATAGTAATTTGAACCAGATCCCCACCAAGAGACTAAAACCTGCTTCTCCTTAGGACTTAGGTATTAAATGTGTGTCTGAATCTTCAATATGCTTTTCATCAGCACACCAGACAGATACTCTGGTGACTAAGGAACTGTCAAGAGGCCTTTCAGCTAGACAGTTAGAACTCAACACAGATATAAGCAGAATATGATTTTGCAGGATTCCTGATTTTTTTATATATATATATATATATATGCGCAACTATTTATGCAACTTGCAAAATACAAGATAGTCTATGCACAGATAACCTTCTGGTTTGATCCACTTTTAGAGGAATACTGCAATAGTTTCCTGGTCTGGACTTTGGTCTGGGAAAGGATCTTCCATGGAAGACAGATTAAACATGGCATAAAAAGTGACTAACAGCAGTCTGAAACATTAGGCAGACAGAATTATACTATTTTTATATATACAAATTATAGAAAAGTGATAAAACAAAATCAGAGCTAATCTTTGTCACATGCATAGTGAAAATATATTTAATAGAAGAAAAATTAATATCAACAAATATTTTATGCACAAGAGGAGGAATATTGAGGTTACTTTTAAAATGAAATTTGTTATCTAAACCAAGTACATACATAAGAGAAGTCCTAGAAATTAATGTCTAAAGAAGGCTCTATTTCTAATCTATTTGCCTATTTATATTTGATTCGGGAAAGAATACTAGAAAATGGTAAACAATTTCAATATTAGAGTCTTACATAAAGTCCTGTATAAAAGGTATTAACTTTTTGTACTCTGAGAGGTGCCTTTAAAAACTGACATTTTAGCATCATGTGTCTTTCACCTTCATTTCGAGATCAAAACAGTTCAGTTTTTAAGTAAAAAAGTTTTTTTCCCCCTCCTGCCATCCCTGAAAACTCAACTCGTGATCTAAAATTCAAGCAGTCTTCTTTCTTGTTTGCTCATCACCATATGCAATAATGTTTCTCCAGTGGAATTTAACAGTAGTGTTGGTTACAGCAAGACAACCCAGCTCACTCACAGAGCAAGTGATTCTGCAGTTTAGTAGAAAGGTAGCAAAGAATGTTAACAAACAGATACCACTCTGAAAACAGAGCAGATGTTGATAAAGGTGGTGCTATTCAGTCACTTTTCTGAGCAAAACCACAATTACAAGCCACATAATATTTAACTACTTGCATACTAGAACATTCAGATAGATATGGAAGTGACTCCAATAGAGCGCTGCATCTGAAGTGACACTTAAATTATTATGACAAAAGCCATTTTGGTTTGAACTGATTTTCAACAGTAACAAATTAGGTTTGGGGTGGTAGTTGTTTTTTAACACACAAAAATGTAACCAATCCTGTGATATTTACTAAACTGGTTTACTGACCTTTTGTTTTATAGTACTGAGAAAATATTTTGAATGGAGAACTATAATCAAGCAAGTCTGGGGCTGGCATGCACACACGGCTAGCCAAGCAGCTATTTAACCATGTATGCATGAGCATGCACTATAGTATGAGTGCAAAGTAAACGTGCAAACAGGTATGCTATTTAAAACTGGAAGTCAGTTTCTACATTTTTAGTGTATTGTACACAATCTTAGAACAAACAGAAGTGTTTCATGTCAATGAAGTGACTGTTCACTTGAATGTATGCAATTTCTGATATGACAATTTAATTTTGAAGAATAGTGACATTCTTGTTTAGTCAAAGGGCAACTATAACATAGCCCAGCAGTACCAGCTACATGCATTTCACTGAAAGCAATGTACTACTATATAACAGTCATTTATAAAAAAAGAATTGGATGTGTAATACAAGTAGTCTTCTACATCATCATCCCCCATCCCCCCGCACCCCCACTTCTATGGTACTGCTGTTAAAGTGAGGCATTATGCCGTTTGCATAATTATGCAGCTGGGAATTTTAGTATACAGCTGTACCATCTCATACTGAAACAAGGGGATATAAACATTTGTCTTTTTACGTTATTGATTACCCAAATATATTGCCCTAAGTACCAACACTGATTTTGTTATGGGTTACAACATAAAACCAACACCTTTTTGGTCAATTATTTTCAAGTTTAAATCCATCAAAAGATTTTCCTAAATCAGACATTAGGTTTTTGTTTTGACAAGTAATTTTTTCCTACTTATTTTAATCCCCCTTTTGTTTATGCAAATATATTACTAAGAATACATAGATGCTGTAACTATTTCAGCTATCATTTATTATTAAGCCTTCTGATTGCTTCTCATCTGTCTTCTAGAATGATAAATGTTTACTCAAGCAGCATCACATCCTTTTCAAAAGGTCACTTAACATTAGAAAAATTAACAAACTTAAGGATAAAGAATCTTCAGTGGTTTGCACAAAATACTTCAGTATCATCTCTACAAAAATAAAGCAGCAAAATCCCTTAAAGCAAAATGAAAAGGAGTACTTGTGGCACCTTAGAGACTAACAAAAATTTATTTGAGCATAAGCTTTCACGAAAGCTTACGTTCAAATAAATTTTTGTTAGTCTCTAAGGTGCCACGAGTACTCCTTTTCTTTTTGCGAATACAGACTAACACGGATGATGCTTTAATGACAGGTTTCAGAGTAAGATGTTACACTATGTTCCAGAACTAGCATAGCACTGGCAGAGTGTTCTGGAAAATAAAGGTTGTGTTTATATAAGAAGAATCTGTACAATACTGTCAATTGTTAGCCTGAAGTGCAGGCAACCTTCTTGCTGAAAAATAAGGAATCTGTTTCCTAACAGAAATTCCCTGGATAAAGCTGGCATTATGCTAAAAGGAAGTTTTAACTGAAGCTTCCTTACGGTACTAATTTATTTTACATGTATTGATGAAACTCTAGAAAGAAAAATTGTGATTTTAAATGTATTCCTGTTTCATTCACTTCTGAAACAGTTATTCAAATTCTATTTTAGCATTACTTGCCCGGTTATGGGAAAAGAGAATCCATTTACAATTTCAAGGGGGGAGGACGGGGAGGAAGTGAAGAGGTTCCCAAAAAAATATTCTATGCATCTTTCATTCCTTCAATATCTCAACTAAAATTAAATAATGCATTCACTTTCATCTAAGGCCTTGATTATATGAGAAAGTTACACCACTTTAATCTTTACCTAATGTATGCCAACTCCTGTATGGATGACGCTTTCATTTAGGTTTTAAAATGGCTTTTCCTTTCTCTCTTTTTTTAAAAAAAAAGCTCAAAACCTATTCCTGATCAACTTTGGCTTTTTTTCCTCGTATGACTTAATTTGATTGGAAACAGGTTTAAGCAAAAAATGAGAAAAAGCCATTTTTAAACCCAAGTAAGAGTGCCATCCATACAAGTAGGCACTGATTTAGTTAAACCAATTTAAATTCATGTTAGGTTATACAGGTGAAACTTTCCTATGTAGACAAGGTCTAAGAGTTAAATCCTGTGACCAGACAGAAAGGGTGTTCCAGCCTACTTCAAATGCCACAATGAAATGCAAAAGGAGAGGATCTAGATTCTTGTTCCAAACATCTTAAGTTATACCAAACAGAATCATTTACACATAAAAAGGTTGGAAAAACTATTATAAAAACAGAACATGACTCAGTTCTTCAGTTGCAGCATGAGACAAGTAACTTAACCATAAGTTTGAAACTTGCATTTTGAAAGAGTCATGTATGCCGGATCTCTTCTCTTTACTAAACTGTGAACCTATCATATGAGAGGGAAAGATGAAGCAGTTACCACATCTGTGGCCATCCTCTGTAGTTTCTATCCCAAGTGAAGGATCCACTGTGGCACAATAGACTATTTTAAAAAAAAAAATCACTTGTGCACTGGTTTTGGTTCTGACAAGTGTAGATAAATGAAAAAAAAGGAAGGGAGATAGAAGTTAAACTACTGCATGTACCTGGGGTGCTTTTAAAAGGTGTCACATCCTAATATCTTTAAAATAAATGACTAGTCCAGTGGCACCTTAAAGACTAACAGATTTGGACATAAACCCAAAGTGGGTTTTTTACCCACGAAAGCTTATGCCCAAATAAATCTGTTAGTCTTTAAGGTGCCACTGGACTCCTCATTGTTTTTGTGGACACAGACTAACATGGCTACCCCTCTGATACTTAATATCTTTAAGAGGCAGGCACAGCTCATCCTGGGCTCATTTTAGCCCCTTCGAAGGAGACAGGGTGAGCTATCCAGTTGTTTGGGAGTCTGGAGGGTTCCGACAGCCAGACATTCAGGATGGTTAAGGAGCTCTAGACTCTGACAAGCAAAAGTACCAATTTGAGAGGGATAACCTGATGCCGTTTTAAAAGCTAATTTCAGAGTTGAAGACCTAAACAGTGGCTCAAAGCTATTTAGTCTCTCCTTATGGAAGCAGGCATTTCCTTGCAGCTATGTAGCCCACTAAAACCACCTCTCCCCTACAGCTATACATCTGAACTTCCCAACCCCATTATTCCTCAAATCAAGTACTAATCACAAAACAAGGAAAACAAAATATGAACATAGCATACTTCTTACAAAGAATAGTTTCCCCCCTTAACCACATTTCATACATCTACAATAGAACAATTCACTGTGTACTTGAACACAGTGATCAATTTTAGCTAAATTCAAACTCTGAAAGAAAAAATATATTTACACACTACAAATACATTAATACCAATATGACAGGTTTCAGAGTAGCAGCCGTGTTAGTCTGTATTCTCAAAAAGAAAAGGAGTACTTGTGGCACCTTAGAGACTAACAAATTTATCTGAGCATAAGCTTTCGTGAACTACAGCTCACTTCATCGGATGCATACAATATCAATATGTAACACAGACAGTTATACATCAACATCAAGAGCTACAAAATATGTCCAAGTCCCTTATGGCCCATAACTTTATGATGTAAATAAGTGTATTTCTGTGCTATTTCAGCTTTTACCAGCTGGCTTTTTTTCTATTAGTGAGCATAAGAGGTATTTCTTCATGCATCAAGCTTCAAAATACATCATGGGTACTGTTTCTGGGGAATAATGTTTTGTGCAAAATTCATTTCTAAATTAAAATCAAAATAGATTGAGATAACTATAAAGATTGAATCATGAATGGAAGCTAATGCAGTACTGCCAACCTCAAGTGTTAAAAATCATGAAATTGGCTTAAAATGAATAAAATTTATTATTTGTCTTCTGGTTTGAGCTTTCAGGGTACTTTTGCTTTGCATTTTTCAGCTCTTCTCTGCAACTATTAGGGTGAGACTCACGTAATCTCACAATTCCAGCAGATGGGGCTTTAATGCACACCAAAATATTGAAGAACTCATGACAAAATGGTGAGAGTTGGCAACACTGAAAATTCCTTGATTAATTTAGCTATTTGCTTGGAACTCTGGACTTTCCACTTCAATCTTTTTAAAAAAGTTTTATTACCTTAGCTTACAAACTGGCATGAAGTTTTTCCCTACAATTTTGGGAACGGAAATTTGTTCAAACTCTTAAATGAACAGTATTATCGAAAAAGTCACAATTTATGGGGAGGTTAACTTTTATAGATATTTTATGTACAGTTTTGGTCTGCTGCTGCCAACCAACTATATCCATATAGCTGACTATACAGAGTCAGGAATCATAGAATTGTAGAACTGGAAGGGACCTCGAGATGTCATCTAGTCCAGTCCCCTGCACTCATGGCAGGACTAAGTATTATCTAGACCATCCCTTTGAAGACTTCCCTTCCTTGTCTTCAACCACCTTAACTTTTACTGAAGTCTGGGGAATAGCACATTTAGAGACTGTAACAGTGTCCTCATCTACATAGGTCTCATTTTGACCTTTGCTGCTCGCCACAAAGCTGAAGAAGACACAATGCAATATTCCTTCACCCCACTTTGAACTTACCCGCTGTAGCATAGGAAGAAGTTTCTCCTCCTACAGTCCTGCCCATGTCTTGCTAGTAATATCTCTGTGACCTATATTTTGGGGGGGTTCAGAGCAGTAGGGTTTTTTTCTGGGGTCATTTTATTCAGCACTCTGTAGACTGAGATTTGTTTTCTGTTTTAAAAACCAAGGAGTTCAGAAGAGGCAGACAATTTCTTGCCACAGATTTCTACGTCAGCTGGGATGGAGGTATGAAAGAGATACTCAGCATCAACAGCTTTACACATCAACGCCCAAACTCTGATACTCAAAAGTAGGGCTGACAAATAAGTTCTGCTGTATCTTCTGCCAGGGTTATGAGGAAAAATGAAATTTATTTGGAATCCATCCTATAGGCTCCTCATACACTGGAAATTAAAAATTTACCTATACAAAACTAGAGGCAAAAACTGAGACAATGAAGGTTGAACTTAAAGCCTCTGAAGGAAAAAAACCTGCAAAATCTTTATCTGAACTAAATAGTTCAAAAACACGATTTGAGGTCTTGGTACAAGAATTTTCTAGTGTGTAGGAAACAAAACAAAATAAAAAACTTTCAAAAATAAATAAGTAAGAACTAAACACACAGTTATTTGGCCTCTAAGGTAGTGTAGAGGGAGATTTTATAAACCATGTAAGACCATTGTGACACAGAAATATGAGCCTACCCTTAAAATTAGTCAATTTTTCTGTGTTCCTGTTAAACAATTTTATTTGGTACCTCTAGAAGTTTTGCTTCTGAGGAAAGTTCTCACACCTTGAGCAAAGGTCCTGCCCAGCCCCTGAGCTCCTGGCTGGGGAGGTTAACTACCGGTACCTCCTCTGCTGTCCCCGCTCCCCAGCAGCCACGCCACCAGCGCTCTGGGCGGCAGGGCTGCGCACTCATGCACGGTGGCATGGCAGCGTGTCTGGCTCTGGTCATGCGGCGTGGCTCCCAGACATGGTAAGGGGGCCGGGTGGTAGGATAAGGGGTTCCTGGGGGCAGTCAGGGAACAGGGAGTGGTTGGATGGGGCAGAGATTCGGGGGGAGGGTTTGATGGGGGTGGGGTCCCGGGGGGCTGTTAAGGGCAGGAGTCCCAGGAGGGGGCAGTCAGGGGACAAGGAGCGGGTGGGGGATAGGATGGGTGGGAGGTTCTGAGGGGGCAGTCAGGGAGCAGAAAGTAGGAGGGGTCAGATAGGGGGCGAGGCTGTTTGGGGACATGTGCACAGCCTTCCCTACCCGGCCCTCCATACAGTTTCATACCCCGATGTGGTCCTCGGGCCAAAAAGTTTGCCCACTCCTGGTGTAGACAAAGGCTTACTCTACAAGATTATTATTACTGTTTCTCCTCTCTCACATATGTTTTGTATATACCTCTACCCCAATATAACACGAATTCAAATATAACGGGGTAAAGCAGCACTCTGGGGGACTGGGCTGCGTGCTCTTGTGGATCAGCGTATCTGGCTCCAACACGTTGCTCTGAGCAGCATGTTAAGGGTGCTGAATTGGCACCGAGGGGTTGGATAAGGGGCAGAGGGTCTCGGGGGGCAGTCATTGGACCGGGGGGTGGGTTGGATGGTTCGGAGGTTTGGGGGCGGAGCGGTCAGGGGACGGGGGTGTGGATAGGGGTCGGGGCAGTCAGGGGACAGGGAGCGGGGGGGAGGTGGATGGTTCGGAGGTTCTGAGGGGTCAGTCAGGGGGCGGGAAGTTACTATTAATAACGGAAATGTTTGAGGCCAAAGCAAGTTCGATATAACCGGGTTATAGGTGAAACCGCGAAAGATTTTTTGGCTTCCGAGCACCCACGTTATATAGAGGTAGAGGTGTACTTTTTTACTGGTCAAGATTTTAGGCTAGGGAATTCTAAAGAGGTTTCACTGAAATTTTTAGATTTAAATAGGTTATTCACACTTTTTGTTCTAGTTATGTCAACATACAGGGATCCAAAAATCCATTCACCCACACTCAAGCAGGAAACTCTCTAGTGAGCATAGGAACCAATGACATCAATTTCTGCAGATGTTCAACTGCATATACCTACGAGCAACAGCAAACTTATTCACATTGGAGAACGAGCATGAACTTATTCACAGAGGAGAATGACCCAAAAAATAGAGACTGGGAATGGGTGGAATAGCAGACATATCTTTCTTCCCTATGTCTTTGCAGCAGCCAGGAGGTTCTGAGGGAAGGAGTAGAGTAACAGAGCTCTTGCTCCTCCCAGCAATACTCAGGAAGCTGTGTAGCAGGAGGAAAGGAGATGAAGTTTTTTTTACTTTCCACCAGCTGGAGGAAACTGGAGCTTCAGATCTGTCAGAAACTTACTACACAGATACTGTTATGGAAGACAAAGACCCCAAGCAGGTTCTAGGAATCCCCAGTGCCTGCCAAGCCTTCTCTCTCCTGGAATGCCCCTTAGAATTTGATAGTACCACCCACCCCATCTTGAACTCTACCTTTGGACAGTAGGTATCTGGTAAAAAGATAAATTATATAAATGTAGTAAATTCTAACCTTGTATCTAAACACTTTCAACTGCAGAAAAGTAGCTATTAGCCTAACTTTTTCTAAGACGAGTGCACTACTGTTTCACTAAGATTGTGGGCAACATTCAGTTTCCCCTCAACTCAACTATTATGTACAGCTAACTCACTTGATAGGTCAAAAATTAGCGTGATTGCTTGCATAAAGATGACAGGAAGGATGGCCTTGTGGTTAAGATACACCAATCTGAGACTCAGGTGATCTGGGTTCTATTTTAGATGTGCCAAAGATTTCTGGTACAATCTTGGGTAAATCATTTAATCTCTGTGCCTCAATTCCCTATCACAAAGGGTTGCTTTAGAAGGATACATTTGTTAATGTTGAAGATATTCTCAGGTCCTATGGTGATGAGCTTCACAGAAAAGCTTATTAATCATAAATATTTTGAAAAAAGGCTGCAGAAAAAAACAAAGTCCTTTCACAACATTCCTCACATAATCTAAACAAAGTATGAATGGACATAGTAAAATGTTACATGCAATTTTTAAAGTTTGAATGGGTAACAGTCATCGGGGAATAAAAAAAAGAATAAACCATTTAGTAGACCAACAACTTTTAAAAAGGAAGTCTTATGGTTTCTTGTTTCAGAAAAAAGAGAGTCACATTGCAAGTCTGATTACTATTTTACATTCTAAAGGAGACCTTTTGGGTCTGAGGCTGCAAACCTTTAATCATACAAGGAAAGAACTCATAAGGGGTCACCAGACTAGACACTTAAAAACTGCAAACTAAGGATTCTGTCTTTGACATGACAGAGCTAACCATCAGTGTTTAAATAATTTAATAAAGTATTGTTCTGTAAAGATAAGTAAAACTCCAATCAATTTCAAAGAAGATGACATTTCAACTTAGCTTCTTCAAGGTAAAGTAATGTTCCTAACTTATAAAGCAAGAAAAATCGATGAAGTTGTAGTAAACTGGTTTTTGAACTTCTGCATTTAGGACATGTCACACTTTTAGGGAAAACATGTACTGTATCCATATAATCTTTGCTCACACCAGTTTTGATTTACATAAGCTTCTCTTACATTTTGTGGGCCTTGATTATAGGAAGTCTCGAGCACCCAAAACTCCAACTGAAATCAATGGGGGCTGTTGGTGCTCAGCACCTCAGAAAAATCAGGCTCAGCACATAACACTTCTTTTAATAAATAATCATTGTTCATACAGGAACTGTATTAGAATAAAACATCCTTGCATCCTGCCTCTAGCAGTGGTTGTACGTAATGCTTCAGAAGGGTAGGACTCTCATAAACCACTTACTGTACAATATTATAAAGTCAACCATAACACCCATCTAGTTCATTCTCTCACACACACGCACACCACAGTAAATGAATTCTGGGCTCTCCTAAATTCATTACACCTGGTATTTTACTCACATCACCATTAATGAATTTGAGACCACTCCCCCGCCTTCAGATAAAATAAATCTACCCATTAAATGAATATTGGGACCTGCTGCCTCTTTGAAAGGCTCTGGGAGGTGCAGGATGCCCTCAGCCTCCCAGCAACACTTCTCCCACATACACCATTGCTCTCCCTCTCCTTCAAAAAAGGCATTAAGGACTCCACTTCCCTGGTCTTCCCTCATCTCCTCTCCAAAGGAGATGCTGCATCAGCACCACTCCTTCTCTCTTGCTCTGCAAAAGGACAGTAGCTCTTGACGCTCCACTCTCTCCCACCTCTCCTGAAAAAAGTAGTGAGCAGCTCAGAGACTGCTCAGCTTCCTACCCTCATATTAAAGGAGCAGCAATACTTGGACTGCTCCACCGCTTGTTCCCCACCCCTAACACACAGAGCAAAGGAGTCAAGAGCCCCTATTCCAGTATAGCATGAGACAAAATATGTACTCCCTCTGGGCAAATGAGTTTTTCCATGCCATGACTCTGACCCTTCTTGAATCCTGACAGTTACCTAGACATTCATATCACTGTCACAGTGGTATCTGTTTTTAAATTAGAGCTCAGCTACTGCTGTTGTTCAATTGTTTCAAAATTCTTGGATTAACGCCACCAGTCTTAGTGACTTACTGCTGTCGAAGATTTCCACAAATTTTTTACCTCTGACAGCAATCCACTGTCACTATCCTAATGATATATATTTCCCACAAATTTCTGTGATAAGAGAAAAGATCATTTAGACTCTGCAAATTTCCTCAATCTCTTTGCTATATTATGATGTAAAGAGTAACCAGAGTCACTGACTTCCTGATGTACTTAAAAGTTACAAATAATCCTTAAATTCTATTTGCAATAAAAACGCCCTTTTATAAATAAAGCAACCATCACCACAGAAGAAGCAGCTCCATGGATACACCATCTTCAATAAGTGTGGAGGCAGTGCAGCCGCAGAGCTTCCTGCAGCTAGGGGAGGTTCCCAGAGCAGTGCCGCGTTTATAATGGTGCCAGTGGCGCCATGCCTATGCTCAGAAGGGGCCCTGGCCTGCTTGTACCCCAAAGGCATGCTTGCCCACTGGCTCCTCTCCGCCCCTCACCCCGCCCACTGCTCGCTCCTCTTGGCCTGCTCACCAGCCACCCAAGGGCTCCTCTCTACTCCCTGGCCTCTCCCACCACTTGCTCCTCTCAGCCCACCAACTAAGGACTCCTCTCCACCCCAGGCCAGACCCCAGTGCAGTTCCAGAAAGGATCCCAGCACTCTATGTTGCCCACCACCTGTGGGGCCCCGCCTGCCTCCCTGGAGCCAAGCCGTCTGAGACTGGTGTAGAAGCTGACCCAGTCTTGGCCAGGAGGGAGGGGGTACAGTGTGGGGGGGCATGGCTGGGCCCCTCCAGACAAGTAGGACCTGAGGGAACCCGGCTCAGGCAGGCCCTGCTCCTCCTCTGCCTGGCTGATTGTGCTGCTCTCGAGGAGCTGAACCGGAGTGATTTCCCGCCCCAGGACCAGCCCAGGCAGTTCTGCCAGCTCAGCCTAGCAGATGCAGTCACCTCCCAGCAGGGCCAATGAGTGCGGCTGGGGCAGGGCATGGGGGACTAGGTCTCTGAGGGATGTTTGCGTTTTGGGGGGTCTGTGTAGGGCACTGTGTAGTTGTGGTGGTGAGGCTGTGGGGAAGGACACTGTGGGAGATCTGTGTGTGTTGGGGTGCTAGTGAGTGGGGGTTCTATGTGGAGTGCTGAGCAGTTGCAGTGGAGTGGTGCTGGGCATATGTGGTGGTGGGGTTTTGGGGGGTTCTGGGCAGAGGGGTCTGTATGAGGTCTCTGAGCAGGGGGAGCTGGGCAAAGGGAGTCAGGGAGTGTTGGGCGGCACAGCATGGGCTCGCCCCCCAAGGGGTAAGAGCACACTGGCAGCACAGGGCCGGGCGAGCCGGTGTGCATCTGGCAGCTGACAGTTTGTAAACAGTGCCCTTGCACAAGGCTGCATGGATTCCCATTGCCCCTGGCCAGCCCCTCGCTCCAGGTACCGACCTCCGCACGCCATGTTCCACTGCCCCTATGGGAGCCCGCATATATGTTTGGCACCAGGCCCACAAAAGGTTAATCCCGCTCCGTCTCAGAGGGGCGTCTGACCCGGTCCCAGCCCATGCAAGGGAAGAGAAAGTCCCATCCCTCCCTAGCTCTACTAGGACTAGCAGCTGTAGCCCTGCAAAAAGTGATGACCCCCCCCCCCCCCATACCCTGCTACCCTCACTTCTGCACTACTGCTGGCGGTGGCACTGGCTTTAGAGCTGGGCATTGCCCAGCTCTGAAGGCAACATCCCTGCCAGCAGCAGTTCAGAAGTGAGGGTGGCAATCCCATGACGGACCTAAAATAGCTTTGTGATCCCCCACGACTCCCTTTTGGGGCAGGACCCCCACATTTAAACATCTGAAACTGTGAAAATAACTTTTTAAAATACTGACTGTGAAATTAACCAAAATGGTCCATGAATTTGTTAGGGCCTTACTCATATCATATGTCTGTCTACACTGCAATTAAAAACCTGCAGCCAGCTCATACCAGCTGACTTGGACTTGGGCTAAGGGGCTGTTTAATTTCAGTGTAGATGTTTAGGCTCAGCCTGGAGCCCAGGATCTAGGGCCCTGCAAGGTGGGAGAGTCTTAGACCTCAGGCTGTGGTCTCAATGTCTGCAACACAGTTAAACAGCCCCTTAGCCCAAGCCCAGTGAGCCTGAGTCATGGCTCTTAATGTCTGGAAGTTAGAACAGGATTTTAATTGCTTTGGGTCAGAATGCTATAAGGTACTGGTAAACAGAAAGCAGTTGTAAACATTTAAAAAGATATATGCAATTCTGAACTATTTAAGGTTCTCCAATGCACTCTCTTCAGTAGTAGCTTAAGACTTGGGGAAACATATCTAGCTGCACAGATATGAATCTTTCATAACATGATTGAGAGTTTTTAGTGCAGGAGGTTTTTAAACAGCATAGCTGCCAATTTTTGGTTTTCTAATATGGAGTATCTTGTATATAGATTGCACTTTTTAGTCCCAAAAACTTCTATATACACAAGTTACATCACTTAAAATTCATGTCTTGGTTGGTATTTTTAAGGGGCAAACTGTTGAAGTAAATGTTACTCTTTGTCTGCAAATTAAGTTTCCTATAATTTTATACCCTACTATGGATAGCTGGGCAAGAGGAAAAAGATATGCATGCTACCAGCTACTCGATAAAAACTATTTGTTCTATCCTCTGAGGATCCTGAATCTTCCTCCTCTTTGTGGGATGAGAAAGAAGAAAGTGTCCCGTGGCTCCCGCATTTTACCATAATGGGCCTACTTGCCCACTGAAAATATAGAAGCAGAATGTGACCATCAGGAGTTGCTCCTGTTTCCTCAACCTCATTTAAGAAGCACGTGAAAACTAACCTCAATTTTTATTTGTAAAGGATCGTATTAAATAGAAATTTAAACTTAAAATTATAGTTTTTGATACGATAGAATGGCAGTGCTGAGCTTTGTGCATAATTAGCCTAAAGTAGTTGCCTTGTGCTAAAATTTATGATTAACACTTGTCTGAGATCCAACATCTGAAGGAGGGGGAAAAGCAATGGCTTCTTCAAACTGGTGAACAAAGTTTGTCTAAATTCATGCGCTAGATAGGGGGAAAGAATCTCAATCTTTTAATTGGGGCATTTAATTGAGCCGTAAATAATATTTGCCCTGCCATGAGTGCAGAGGACTGGACAAGATAACTTCTTGAGGTCCCTTCCATCTTACGATTCTTCCCTCTCCTTTCTAACTCTTTGATTACATTTCACCCAGTGACACACTGTAGGTATTTTAGTAATTGAATTAGGGCTTGTCTATACTGGCACTTTACAGCACTGCAACTTTCTGACTCAGGGGTGTGAAAAAAACAAGTTTCAGCGCTGTAATATGCTAGTGTAGACAGTGCACTTGTGCTGGTAGCCGCGCCCCTCATGGAGGTGGTTTTTTTAGAGCACTGGGAGAGCTCTCGCTCTCTCAGCGCTATGCCGCGACTACACAAGCCACATTAAAGCACTTTAACGTTGCCAGTGAAGACGTGCCTTAAGATATGTTAACATTTCTCAAACTTTTGAAAGTCAAGTCCCTCTTCAGAGAAATGAAACCAATCCCTTCCCCTGTCCCAAAAATCCTATCGTCTGTGATTAAGGGTCTGCCCCTATTAAATTTTAGTTCTGCTCTTCCACTTCCATCCCCAGTCCTTCCAGTCTCAAACTTTGGGTTTGGCTACACTTGCAAGTTAGAGCGCATTAAAGCAGCCCCGGGTGCCCTAGCTCACTACCCGTCCACACTGGCAAGGCACGTAAAGCACTCTGACTCCACGGCTAGAGCGCTCCTGGTACTCCACCTCAGCGAGAAGATTAACGCTTGCTGTGTCTTGGCTGAAACACCCGGGCGTCAATGTGAATGAGGTGTTGCATTACTGCGCTCTGATCAGCCTCCAGAAACAACCCATAATCCCCTTAAGTCAAGTGGCCACTCTCTTCATTGTTTTTGAATTGCTACAGGAATGCGGATATGCCCTTTGCTACTTATCGGCTCCGAGACAAAGCAACCATTAGTGTGGAATGCTGTGGGGGGGGGGGGTCTGTTGCTGTCTGAATGTACAAGATAGCATGCTGACATGCTCTCAGGCCCCCAAAAACCCACTCCCTCCCCCCCTACATGCACACAACACACTCCCTGTCACACCCCACCCCACCCATTTGAAAAGCATGCTGCAGTCACTTGCATACTGGCATAGCTTCCCATAATGCACCGCTCCCAATGTCGCTGCAAGTGCCACAAATGTGGCCACACCAGTGTGCCTGAAGCTGTCAGTGTGGACAGACTTCAGCGCTTTCCCTACTGCGCTCTCTGAAGGCTGGTTTAACTCAAAGTGCTCTACATCTGCAAGTGTAGCCATGCTCTTTGGCAAATATTAGTGTAGATCTTCATAATGTGATACTTCCTCTCTTTGCTTACTATCTCTGATTAGCTTTAAAACAACACTGACATCTGACTTAGCACTCAATGAAATGAACAGGGCAGTTCAAATTTCAGAGCATTTGTTTCAGGCTCTCTGCAAACTCAGACACTGCAGCATGCTCTACATTCAGGCCACCTTTTGAAAGTTCTGCATAACAGGAGAGTTTTTTTTTTAAATGAAAACAGACTTTATAGAAGAGCACTGCTGTATGCAATCTGGAAAGTTTTATTATACTCTACCATACTCAGTATCAGATACCGCAAAATTTCATTGTGCCTTAAACAATTAGTTCTCTGACATCTTTCACACAAATCCTATTACAAAACACTAGGTTGCAAAACACAGAAGTTTCACACACGAAGACACACACAGACAGACAAGTATACCAAACTATATATTTAAGAAAGATTAAATAATGGATTCAAACCTAATCTGTCATATGAAAGGGGGGGGAGGGGAGGTGTTCATTTTTTGGTGGGCTCTAGAGAGAATTTTTAAATTGTCCAAGATTACTGTAGTGTTATCCATGCTTTATAAAAATGAATTAAATTCATTCAGGGTCTGCATTAACCTATCCATTGATATTAACAAGATTAACTGTTCTGAAGAAAAAAAATGCTCTGCAAAAGCATTGAACCTCTCTAGGTAAATGTTTATGCTGCACAATAATGAAAGCATCAAATGTCACTTCACCACAGACACTAGATTTCTTACCAATTTGACAAGGCTTTTTGAACTGACTTCTAAAATTAGAAGCAGCAAATCAACTGACCCTGCCTTAGGACTTATTCAAGGGCCTGATTTACAGTTTTGGCAGAGAAGACCGTAACAACTGAGTAAGATTTACAATATGCTGTACAAGTTTTATATTTATTTCCAAAAAGAAAAGGAGTACTTGTGGCACCTTAGAGACTAACCAATTTCCAATATCACCTTTAACATTTTTACAGTCATACAGCTTTGTAGCATTCCTTAAAGATGTAACACTCCTTCTTACAAAAAGAAAAGGAGTACTTGTGGCACCTTAGAAACTAACAAATTTATTTGAGCATAAGCTGAGCTGTAGCTCATGAAAGCTTATGCTCAAATAAATTTGTTAGTCTTTAAGGTGCCACAAGTACTCCTTTTCTTTTTGCGAATACAGACTAACACGGCTGCTACTCTGAATCCTTCTTACAAGAGTGCCACCCAATGTACGTACACAGTTCTACAGACCAAAAATATTTTTTTAAGTTTTTCCAGGAAGACTTCTAAGAATCACAACAACAATCCCAGTTTTTCAGAATTCAGGAGAATAGATAATCAGACAAATTAAACAACAGATAAAGCTATCTAGGGAACAAGAAGTAAATTTAGATAATGAAAAGGCTAAAATTAAGTATACAGAATTAAATTTATATAAACACTGTGGCCAACAATGTAGTATTTAATGACCTGATCATTACTCAATAAAACATCCCAAGTCCTGAAAACCAGGCTAAACAGGAAATCTGGTAGCGTGCTTTGGACCTCTGACATAAGGATAGGATTTTCAATATACAGCTAATTTTGAATCTCAAATCAAGGCTTTCATAATTTGCATGTGTAATCATACAAAGTATGTACTTCAGATATGTATTTATGAGAACTGGGGCAATACTCTTTCACTGGTTTAAAAACAACATATTATACACCTCAGGGCTTTTTTCAATTTAAATTTAATTTTGTCATTCTACTAGTCTCATATTACAGAAATACTAAAACATTTCTACATAGATTTTCTCCATTTGTTTTTAGTCTGTTCACATACTTTTCCCCTAAATAAAGAAAAGGTAACCCTGTAGAAATATAAACTGATTGGCAAATAGCACTGTAGGGTTAGGTTGTGCATAAACCTCCCACATGAACTTGTTGCAACAAACACTAAAAATGTACATCCCGTTAAAAGGATTTAACCAACTGAAAGTGCATGCTTTATCAAGATTTTTTGTTACTGCAGACCAGAACTGCATATGCAATTCACAGTAAGCCAACTGGGTACACCAACATTAACTAATAGCTCTCTCCACTAACATATTACTATACATCTTTTTTGCATCACTCTCAACATATCTAATGGAATTCTGTGAGCAGACTTTCCTTTTTCTACTCTCCCACTGTGAACCTAAGTAACTCTGCAGGAGCTCGCCCTAGCACAGCAGGGCAGGCAAGAAACCTCTTTTGGATTAACACAAGTAGCACTAAAGCCGCATAACTTTCAATTTGCTGATGATCAACAACATGAAAGGTTTTTGGCAATTTTTTTCCAATTTAAACCAAACCAAAATTTCCTATAACTTTTTTACAAGATTCAAAATCTTGGGTGTTAATATTTACTTTTATCCCTAGGATAACACCAAGTTTCTGTGGAAGAAAGGAATTTGGTTCTCAAAGTTAGCAACATAGCTCGACAGAGTTGATAATTAAATGGCTTATGTATATTGTACTTAACAGAAAGGAGCTGCAAGCACTTTTCCTGGAGACATGGAGTGATACTTTCAGTTTAGCCCTATGTTATAATCCCCCCATAGAAAAGAAAGGTTTCAGAGTAACAGCCGTGTTAGTCTGTATTCGCAAAAAGAAAAGGAGTACTTGTGGCACCTTAGAGACTAACCAATTTATTTGAGCATGAGCTTTCCTGAGCTACAGCTCACTTCATCGGATGCATCATGCTCAAATAAATTGGTTAGTCTCTAAGGTGCCACAAGTACTCCTTTTCTTTTTTCCATAGAAAAGAAAGTATGGGGTTCCATTGATAGATTATACTTTTGCTAAATGCCAAAAAAAACAAATATAAGTCACTGTCTTACATTTCAGGAAGAAGGGAGATTTCCCTGTCTATTCCATATCTCTAAAAATAGAAAATGGGTAATAGGAAATTGATCTGTTACTGACAATGAAGCGGGTAGGCTTAACTGCTAGTGTTGGTGTGACAGCCATTTTCAGGACCATAACTCAAAGGGCGAAATACCCTATCTGCATCAACAGTAATATCATTTTCAATACTGAACTGAATACTGAATACATTATTTTCAATACTGAATATTGATAACCATTACCAGCAACATGGCAACGACTTCCTAGTACAGAGTGGGTTCCCTAGCCAGAGGGTATCTTGTTCCTCTGTGTTTCTCTGATTAACGTTAGCATTTGTTGAATACAACACACTATAACACTTCAGTCTGCAGTTCTGAAACATTTCCCACCTAGGAATGTCAACAACAAACCAGTTATTGTTAGGAACACGAACCACTCTGCTTATGCTTCAGGGAGAGATGCTGTTACTGGAGCTTCAGGCTGCCTGTTCTAGAGAGAAGGAGCGACCTTGTTCAGTTCAGCCCCACTTCCTACCCCACAGAAATGCAGGGCTAAGGCCTGGAACACTTAGGGCCTCTCACGTTGATAAGGTCTGAAACAAGTCAATTGCTTTAGTGGCATTTGGCTTGAAAGACCCAGGGACCACACGATCCTTCTTTTAAAAAAAAAGGAAAAAAAAAAAAACACTCTCACGGGGGCTGGGCTTCCCCCAGCGCCACAGATCCCCTTCGCCCCTCCAGGAAAATGAGTAATTCAATACAACCACAACCGCAGCCTCCGTGAACACCGCAGGCCGTCAGCGCTTCAGCCCCCAGCTCCCCGGGGCGGGGGAGCCTGCTGCCCCTCCGGCTCACAAGACAGGAGGGCGCCGCGCCCGCCTCTCTGGAGGCGAGGAGACTCCCCGCTCACCCCTGGAGGGAGGCTGCTCTCCAGTCACCCCCCCGCCTCCTCCCCAGATTATTCAGCCCCAAAGGACCGCATCACTCCCCGCAACAAGGGGGATCCTCCCCACCTACCTCCAAACGCCCCCCCTCCCCCGCCTAGGGGCCACACCCAAGAACACCCCCCCACACACACTCTCCTTAGGGGCCGCCACCTCAGCCCCCCGCAACCTCCAGCGCGGGGCGCCGCTGCCCCTCCGCAGGCCTCTGCGCGCGCGCACCGCACCAGGCCCGGCCACCCCTGGGGGACGGAGCGGGGGGGGGGGGGGCCGCGGCCGCCGCCGCCGCCCCGCCCCAGTTGGCGGCCCCCTTGGGTCCCTGCGTGGGGAGAGTCGCTGCCCAGGCCCGCCGGCGAGCAGGGGAGGCCGCGGGGCGCGCTTACCTGAGGGAGCTCCCTGCCAGCCAACCGCGCTCCGGGCCGCTCCTAACGCCGGGCGGGACCGCGCATGGCCCGGCGGGCGGGGGGGGAGGAGAACAGAAGGAAGAAGAGAGACGGGGGAGCCGCGCCTTCCGAGCTGGCCGCTGACAAACCAGCCGTGCCTGCTACGCCTGCCTCCGCTAATTCCAGCGGGGCTGCAGCAGCCCCGCCCCGCTGCCACAGAATGGTACGGCCCACGGTGGAATAGTACAGTCCAAGGGGCGGGGCAGCTCCGGGGCACGGATAGCGGGCTTGCTACTGGTCGCGGGGAGCCGCCGCGTGGCCCGCCCGTGCACGCGCGAAGCTGCGCCATGTGGCTGGGGGCCCCGTCCCCGCGCTACATCTTTAATCCGGAGCGCCGCTCCCCTTCCCCCACCCCGTTTACAGCGGGGTGTGGCCCGACCTGCACGTGACCTCTCGGGGGCTTCATTATTGCAGAGCGTCTACATGCGTGTTTAACGTGTCTCATGGCGCAAACGGTTCAGCGTGCAGCCCCCCTGGGAGTAATGTGCCTAGCAGCTCCGGGACCATTACGTTGGGTACAAGGAAGCTCTGGCCCTGTTTATTCCATGTAGATAATATTCCAGGTAGATAATATCTTTTAGTGGACCAATTTGGGGGAATGAGAGACATATTTTTAAGCCACACAATGCTTGCCTTCAGGTTAGGGAAAAGGTGTCATATGCCTGTATACACAGTCAGTATATAATATGGAATAGGGTGACCAGACAGGAAATGTGAAAAATCAGGACAGGGTGGGGGGTAATAGGAGCCGATATAAGAAAAAGATCCAAAAATCAGGACTGTCCCTATAAGATCAGGACATCTGGTCACCCCAGTATGAACCTCTCTAAAGGCTTCCTTTAGTACACCGTATCTGTCTTCTTTCGTAGACCTAGTGTAGACTAGCAACTACAATTTCACTTGTGCATCTCATGCATAACATCTACATGCAAGTTTTTAACTGGCTAACACTGAGCTGTAAACATGTGTAAACCTACATGCACATGAGCCAATAAATTATTTTCTTGCTCAGCACCCCATATAAATTTAATTTGCTACCTGGCATGTCTACTGAAGTATACCACACCTGTATGCATTTGTAATTTTGGACAACATTCTAATATCACATGAAAAACCCAAACAGCCAGCTTATGGAGGGGGGGGAACTGTTGGAAAACAGGGTGGAGGTGGCAGGAGTAGAATCCTCACTTCAACCAGAAAGGCAGGCCTGGGGCATCCTCAGAGCCCAGCCATATCTATCTACTGCGGGGTAATGCAAGGCGCAGCAAAGTATGCCACTATCACTCCCCCATTCCTCCTCTCTGCGCTGATCTGCAGAGACCAACCGCGGAGACTTCAGTGGCACCCAGGAGACTGTGGAGTATCCCTATGCAGATTTTACACCACTTTTGCCTATAGCAACTCTGTTTAAAGCTGTTTTGGCCCTTGCATGGGCACACAAGGCATCTCCAGCTTTACGTGAGATAGGCACCTAGGTACATGTTAAGTGTGATGCATGCTTTTATTTCAGTGGGTATGACAATTTTTGAGGGCCATCATCAAACTGGTGACAGCCCCTCTAAATCTCTACGTAAACAGTTAAAGAAATTCTATACAAAAGAAGTATTTACATATTGGCTGGGCTTGCAGATAGTTTGTTAATACTGACTCCACCATTTAACATGATCAAGAAAACTGGCAGGCACTGAGACTTTGTCTCCAGGCTGGGTTTCTGATGCATCATGGCAGTATAGAATCTGAGCTTCCCTCTTGCCTTTGAAATATTCCCCCTGAACAGCAGCTGCAGCAACCACTGACCTAGCTTATTAAATGCATCCACCAAATAAAATAGTATGCACATTACAGGAGATTCAATACTTGCAGTTTCCTTTTGCTGCTGCCAATATTGCTTTTAAAATCCATCCGGAAAGTCACAAAATAAATGCATCCCTTGTATTTACTCACACTGAAGCCTTGATTGCACAGGAGCAGTTTCTTTCCCACTTTCCATGGACTGATCCAACATGACAGACAGTTGCTATGGATTCGCATCTCTGACGTCAGAAGATTTAAAGAGAAAGAGCTCTTGGGATAACTCCAGAAAAGAGTATGATTAAGGATGGGATTTGAGAAAAGGATGTGACTAGAATAGGGTTTATCATCCTTTTTCATACCATGTCATTACCCCATTTATACACTTATAGCTGAGATTTAGCAATCCTTTCTAAGGCCTGTTCTACAAAGATTTGGTATTGTTTTGCATCAGAACTGGCTGCTATGGGTTTGCAGGCCCTGAAGTTTGTAAAGCTTCAGATTCAATTGTAATGCACTTTGGCATGGTTGAATTTTGCATGAACTCATAAGCAAGTATGGATTTGGTAGGTTCATGTTTGCATGATGTTCACACGAGTTCTGAGCAACCAGATGTGGCCATATGAGAGAGTACTATGTGACTTGTCCCAATGAACCTGAGAATTTAAGTACAACACAAAGAACAGTTTCAGAAATTTAATAGCTGTCCAGAGAGAGCAAAAATGCCTTTAAAAAAACACTGCTGAACAGTTTTTGTGCCTGTCAACTGTTCACATGAACCAGTGTTGGTTCACAGACAAGCCCAAGTCAAACCAAGTGTTACAGCCAACTCACTCTAATTTAGATTCTCCCCTTAAAAGTTACTTAAGTTGAGAGGCAGCCCCATCTCCTTTACAAAAAGGAGAGCAGTATTTTGTTGCCAGTAGTACTGTATTAGTGGGAAAATAATGCTCAGTCTATTGAATCCGTTTCTAAAATGAATTATGTTTGCATAAAGCCTACATGAGGTGGATATAAACAGTAAAACTGAATGAACTACAGCTCAGGTACCAAAAGGAGAAGCTTAATTATCACCAGAACTATTCTGTTTCAAAGAAGAAATTAGCTATGCATCACAGCTGATGTTTATGCTACATCTGATGCCCTCCCATTAACAATGAATACCTGTTAAGTAATAATCCCGCAATGTGAAACTAAAAATGGAATTTATTTACAGAATTTTGAGACAGAAATAGATTTGCTAAACACATGACACTGGATTTAAATTATTTTCTTGTATATTGATGATTATTTTGTTTCCCTAGAACAGACCTTGACATAGACGCTGGATATTAGGTGAGCCACAGAGTAAGAGGGAAACAAAAACAGGAGAAAAAGGAAAAGGAAAGATTCTGTGATATGACATGTATGATCTCAGTACAACTAATGATCTCAGGACAATTGCCATAATAACTGCTCCTAATTGGCACCCTCTTTGAAACTCAGGAGAGAAGCCAACATTTCTCACTCACTCCCAGCCAAGTGGAACCAATATAGACTACAAAGCCTTTGCGTTCCTGAATGCCTGCAGTCAAATTATGGCCCGCTCCCAAAGTTCCCTCTCTTTCTTGTTCCTGAGTGAGATGTTACTTACAACTGCTTTACGGGAGTGGAGAGCTTGCAAGAAAGCCCCCTCATCAGTGTCCCAGGGCCCAGCCTTCATTTTTCTGCTGGTGCTCAGCAGTGTAGTGCATGGGGTGGCCCACAGCCAGGGAAGCAGCATGTATGCGTAAGATGAGGAATCTGCGGTCAGCCCCATGTTCTGAATGCCAGGATATTACATTGGCAGGAACACTGGCTGCTACCATTGCACATGTGTAGCTATGGACACCTGCTCACCATGACCACTGGGGCTTATTTGCCTCTCACATTGGTAAGAAACAGGAGTAATTTCACTGAAGTTAGTGGATTTGCACCAGTGTAAACCTGGTATATGAGAGAGGAGAATCAAGCCTATTATACACCTCTCAAAGCTTTAGTGACCCCAGTACTGAGGGGTGAATTCATCCCTGGTGTAGGGACAAAGGGGCAAATAGGTTGCACCTCCCCTATTCAAGGGCTGCCAGGTAACATGTCAGTTTCAACACAGGCTAGGGCACCTATGAGAGCTGCTCTTACTCATACCCTCCATTACCATAGCCTGTACTAGGTTTGTGGCAGTGGTGAACAGCAGGATGAAAGGCTGCTTATTAGGTCATAACTCCTCCCACTGTATGCTGTCCCAACATGCTAACTGAGCCAGAAGTTCTTCAGTGGAGTACACAGAAGCTACATAGCTACTAAAAAGTGATTATAGTGCAATCCTGAGTAGGACCATAATACTTGGGTGGTGCACCTGCCTCTTTCCCCTTTCCAGCACAGTTCTGCCTCATAATAGGCGTAACTGAGTCTTAGGTATTTAGTAAGAGGATTTCACAGTCATAGTATGTGGGCCAGGCTTTGGGGTTAGGCAACCCTCATATTTTTCTGACATGATACTACTGTAGTATTGATAAATGACTTGATAAAACACAATATACACTGTAAAAAAGCAGTTCATTGCTTACATTGCATTGAGTCATGACAACGGAAATGTTTATGCACATCCCTTACTTCACCAACTGACTCAGCTAACAAGCCTGATATTTTAATAACTGTGTCCTGGTTGTAAAGAACACACGTGTGCTTCTCAGTTGAAGACATCTGTCCTTCATTTATTCAATGGACAGGTGTCATTCAGGAACATATTTACCTTGCATTTAATGAGTGATCCCATTGCAAACTTCAAAGGTAACAGATCAAGACTGGATTCAACTCTGTTTTTCTTTACCAGAAAAGAAAAAACCTTGTTCAGAGAGTCACTAGACGACTGCAGAAGAAGTTGCTTAACCACCTTTCATAAAAGGGGGAAATTGTCACGAGGATGTAAAAATTGCTGCAGATAAGGCAACTCTGCCCATCCAAGCTGGTTCCCTTAAAAAGTTTCTCTCAACTCCACCTCCTGATGGTAAACTTCAGTTGTGGGTGGGGATCACTAACAGGATACGGGCCTCAAAGGAACACAGCCCTTTTTATCCTCTTTCAAAATGGAGCTTTGCGGAACACTAGACTAGCATATTAGTAAATAAAAAGGAAAAAAAGTGTATGAACATTTAACATGGATAGAGCCCTGGAAAATTCCATTTTCATTTTAACTGATTATATAATATGCCTCAGATCCTGAAAGGTATTTAAGTGCCTCATTATTCTTTGTCCTTCCACCTAAGAATCTCAAAACATCTTACCAAAAAATGTATCCTCCACTCCTCTGCGAGTCAGGAAAGTATCTTCATTTGCAGACGGGGAAAGTGAAACACGCAGAACTTGATTCTCTGTTACCTTGTAGTTTGTTTAGTCATTGGGATCCATGCAAAAAGGATATGAAACGCTACTAAATCAGAATTCTCTACCCTCACCAGTGATAATATTTTACAAACATTTTCATCCAACTCCATGTAACATCAGTGGCTTCAGATACTGGGGCCTTGTCAACAAGAAAATTACAGATTTAATTCAATAGGTTTAGAAACTTGATTTAGTTCAGTTGGTGCCACCACTCTTATTTCAGAGTAAGAATGCCTTAGATTGGTTTAGTGTGTCAGTAAGAAAAAACGATTACTTACCTTTCCTAATTGTTGTTCTTCAAGATGTGCTGCCCGTGTCCATTCTATTCTAGGTGTGTGCATGCCCACTGTCAGAATTTTTTGCCTTACCAGTATCCATAGGGCCGGCTCTGGCGCCCTCTGGAGTCTCGTGTTCATGCACCGGTATATGAGGCACAGCTGGCCCTACACCCTCTCAATTCCTTCTTGCCGGTAACTCTGACAGAAGGGTAGGAGGGCAGGTAATGGAATGGACATGAACAACATATCTTGAAGAACAGTTACGAATGCTAGGTAACCGCTTTTTCCTTCAAGTGCTTGCTCACGTTGATTCCATTATAAGTGACTCAAAAGCTGTATCGCTGGATGTGGGTCAGAGTTAACAGTTGTGTGGCTTCCAATACTGCTCTACCAAAGCCGCCATCATCCTGGGCCTGCTGCATGATTATGTAATGGGATGTGAACGTATGGATGGACGAGCAGGTAGCAGCCCTGCCAACATCTCCAATCAGCACCTGGGCCAGGAAGGCTGCCGATGAGGCTTGGGCTCCAGTTGAATGGGCAGTGACAATCACTGGCGGTGGCACTTTTGCCTGTTCATAGCAAAACCTGATGCAGATGGTGATCCACAATGAAATTCTCTGAGCAGATGCAGGAAGATGCAGAGCAGATGCATTCTGTCTGCCACCGCGACAAAGAGCTGTGTCGACTTATGAAACGACTTAGTCTTTGGGTCCTTGGCCTAAAATTTTTTCAGATCCTGCACTTTTCTTTCACGTGTGACTCCTGCAAACACTTTAGGCAACTGCTGTAGGGGTCACTAACAGGCATAGGCTTACTAAACTTCAAAAACAGACTCCAACGAGAGACTGCTGAATTGGAATTAATTTGCAAACTGGATACAATTAACTTAGGCTTGAATAGAGACTGGGAGTGGATGGGTCATTACACAAAGTAAAACTATTTCCCCATGTTTACTCCCGCCCTCCACCCCCATTGTTCCTCAGACGTTCTTGTCAACTGCTGGAAATGGCCCACCTTGATTATCACTACAAAAGGTCCCCGTCCCGCCCCGCCCCGCTGTCCTGCTGGTAATAGCTCACCTTAAGTGATCACTCTGGTTACAGTGTGTATGGTAACACCCATTGTTTCATGTTCTCTATGTATATAAATCTCCCCACTGTATTTTCCACGGTATGCATCCGATGAAGTGAGCTGTAGCTCACGAAAGCTTATGCTCAAATAAATTTGTTAGTCTCTAAGGTGCCACAAGTACTCCTTTTACTTTTACATGCTGAGCCCGGTTTGAAGCACAGAGACCGGGACATGCCCCACCACAGGGCAAAGTAATTGCTAAGATTCTAACTAACTAACTAACTTAACACCTGACACTTAACACTTAATTACTAACTAACTATTGTCAACTATATACAAAGAGAACAGCCAGTAGCTAATAAACCACTATCACACCTGCAAAGCAAGAGAAAGGCGCTCCAAGCAACCATTGGGGCAGTAAGAAGGAACTGAGAGGGCGCCAGAGCCGGTTCTACAGATACTCCTAAGGCAAAAATTCCGACAACGGTGCATGTGGTCATGCACACACCTAGAATGGAATTGACATGAGCAAGCGCTCGAAGAAGAAATCAATTTTAATATAAATTTATATGAGGTACTCCTAAACTGAAATAATGTTCACACAAGGAGGTGGCACTGATTTTACAAAATCATTTCAAAATCAATTTATTTAAATTGCTACCATTTCCCGCAGCTCCCACTGGCCGGGAACAGCGAACTGCAGCCACTGGGAGCTGTGGGTGGCCGTGCCTGTGGACGGTCAATGTAAATAAACTGTCTCATGGCCTGCCAGTTGATTACCCTGACGGGCTGCAGGTTGTCCACCACTGCTCTAAGTCCCCACATCCAGGCTTTATCTAAACCCTGCTGATTCTTTCTGCATAACATCTCTAAGATGCAGCCTTTCCTATCCATTTACCACAACTAAAACCATCATCCAGGCTTTCATCATCTCATGCCTCGATTACTGCAACATCCTTCTCTCCGGCCTTGACAAACAATCTTGCTTTGCTCACATCCATTCACAATGCTGCCACAAAGGTCATTTTCTTACCCTGTCACTATTCCCATGTCACCCATCACTTTGCATCCCTCCACTGGCTCCCCCTTCTCTATCACAAACACAAGCTGTTTGTATTCATTTTCAAGGCCCTTCACAGTCAGTCCTCACCTTACCAATCACCTCTCAGTCACTACCTAGCTGTCTATGCTTGTCTCCAACCTCCACTCAGAGGCAGATTAGGGGTTTGTGGGGCTCTGGGCCAGAGCAAGAGGGGGCCCCTCCCCACCCCTTCTGCCTGCAGTCTACCCCCCACACTTCAAGAAGGATGTGGATAAATTGGAGAGAGTCCAGCGAAGGGCAACAAAAATGATTAGGGGTCTGGAACACATGAGTTATGAGGAGAGGCTGAGGGAGCTGGGATTGTTTAGCCTGCAGAAGAGAAGAATGAGGGGGGATTTGATAGCTGCTTTCAACTACCTGAAAGGGGGTTCCAAAGAGGATGGCTCTAGACTGTTCTCAATGGTAGCAGATGACAGAACGAGGAGTAATGGTCTCAAGTTGCAGTGGGGGAGGTTTAGATTGGATATTAGGAAAAACTTTTTCACTAAGAGGGTGGTGAAACACTGGAATGCGTTACCTAGGGAGGTGGTAGAATCTCCTTCCTTAGAGGTTTTTAAGGTCAGGCTTGACAAAGCCCTGGCTGGGATGATTTAACTGGGAATTGGTCCTGCTTCGAGCAGGGGGTTGGACTAGATGACCTTCTGGGGTCCCTTCCAACCCTTATATTCTATGATTCTATGATTCCTTCGGTGCTCCTGCGGTGGAAGTGGAGTTGGGGCGTGGTGGTTTGCCCCACGCCCCACTCCTGTCGGGGAGCAGGGTAGGGGTGCCTGGGGGGCTTCCTCCACTCTCCAGTAGGAGCAGCGGGCAGGCGGGGAGAGCAGGGCAAGCCCCCATGCCCCAACCTGCTTCCCAGCAGGAGTGCCAGGTAGGCAGGCAGAGTGGGTCAGAGCACAGTGGTGCCCATTTTTCCGGGGGGCCCCCAATTGGCCAGGGCGCCTGAGCACAGGCACCATTGGCCTAGTGGCTAATCCGCCACTGCCCACTTGTTAAATTTTCAAACACCTTCATGCTTTCTCCCATGCTGTCCCAACACTTGGAAGGCAATACCTGTATGATCTGCAATGTTACCTCATTATTCACCTTCAAATCCCTCCTATAAGCTTTTCTTAGGTATCTCGCCTATAAAAAGCTTGACTACACTAAGGCTCCTAGTGGTCTAAAGAAGCAGATTTAGAAACAATTGTGCAAAAATCAGTGCTACCTGCTTGTGGGGAGGTTATTTCTGTTTAGGAGTGCCTTATGCTGACCGATATTCTCATTGTTTCCTTATACTCACCCATCTGTCTGGTCTTTTACTGAGATTGTAAACCCCTAGGGGCAGGGATCATCTTTTGGTTCCGTGTTTGTGCAGAGCCTAGCACAATGTGATCCTGGTCTAATACAAATAAATAATATTAGTAAAGGTTGAGAAGCTGCTGATTCAACAGGTTGCTCTGAGAACTTCTTCCAGCACAATTCTGCCAGTTTTTAAAGCTGCCTTCATCCCCCCTGGATGGAAACTCTGTGCAAGGCCATGTCAGTTAGATCTACTCTGAGTTGAACTGGTGTTAGCGGTGGTAGGAGATTTTTTGGAAATTTCCCTAGTCTGGACAGTGCATGTGACAGCTCATCTAACCAGCCTCAGAAAATCTAAAAATATCAGTTAAGTCTCTGCAAATTCTTACCTCACTTCCTAAGAAACGCATAGTTCATCGTTAGCATGGTACTTTCCACGCTTCCAAACTGCCCACTATTTCACCAGCTCCATTGTTATCAGCCCATTATTTAACTTCTTTCCAAACCATCTCACGATATAGATGATTAGCTGTATTTCTCCAGGAGACAAAGATTTGAAAGCAAAGAAACGCGCACACACACACACACCCCCGCTATAAATCTATAAAGGATCCCATCTATTGATCTTACCAAAGAAAAACCAGGGCAGAGAATCACAACCTCTTCAGCAAACCTTAGGAAATCAGAAGAAAGAATAGGCTGCTGTTTAGACTTCAGAATTAGTTTGTCCATTTAGCAATCCATTTTGTTTACTCTGTAAAAAAACACAACCTGTCAGATAGTGACAGTGGTTTCTCAACAGTACTAATTCACAAAGGAACTGTCCTGTTGATTAGTTAGCTTAATCAGGTTTTCTTTGCAGTACATAGAGTCCTTCCCTTTTATAGAATCATAGGACTGGAAGGGACCTCGAGAGGTCATCTAATCTAGTCCCCTGCACTCACGGAAGGACTATATTATCTAGACTAGACTATTCCTGACAGCTGTTTGTCTAACCTGCTTTTAAAAATCTCCAATGATGGCAATTCCACAACCTCCCTAGGCAATTTATTCCAGTGCTTAACCACTCTGACAGTTAGGAAGTTTTTCCTAGTGTCCAGCTTAAATCTCCCTTGCTGCAATTTAAGCCAATTGCTTCTTGTCCGATCCTCAGAAGTTAAGAACAATAATTTTTCTATCTCCTCCTTGTAACAACTTTTTATGAACTTGAAAACTTATGTCCCCTCTCAGTCTACTCTTTTCCAGACTAAACAAATGCAATTTTTTCAGTCTTCCCTCATAGGTCATGTTTTCTAGACCTTTAATCATTTTTGATTCTCTTCTCTGGACTTTCTCCAATTTGTCCACATCTTTCCTGCAATGTGGCGTCCAGAACTGGACACAATGCTCCAGTTGAGGTCTAATCAGCATGGAGTAGAAAGGAAGAATTACTTTTCAAGTCTTACTTACAACACTCCTGCTAAAACAACCCAGAACGATGATGTTTTTTTATTCAATAGTGTTACACTGTTGACTCATATTTAGCTTACGGTCCACTATGACCCCCAGATCTCTTTCCGCAGTACTCCTTCCTTGGCAGTCATTTTGTTTGTTTTGACTCTGATTGACAGAACCTCTTACTACTGCAATCTAGACAGTTATTCAGATGAGAAACTTTAATCCACACCTATGCCAACCTTTATATTTACATTTTTTCCCATTAAATTCAGATTAACTGCTTCCTGGTAAGTGAGACACGCCTTGCTCTGTTTTCCCAGAGACCGATGAAGAAACTGGGATTGTTAAAAGCTTGCTTTACTGTTAAATGTACTCAATCTACTAAATGGGATTACATATACCACCTTTGCTACCATACAGCAAAGCACATGTTATGCCTTCAGGCTTTGCTTCCATGTTTGCTTGTTTCCTCCTAAACATGCTCTTTCTTTATCCTCGAGCTCTGGTTTTCATTCTTGCTTCTGTCTCACATGGATTTATTTCCAGAACACTTCAGTGGTTCAGCAGTGCAACTGAAGCAAGACAGAGCTTTTACTATTCTATCAGCTGCTCTGCTTATATACAGGTGACCTTTCACAGTACCCAGTAACGGTGATCTTCCACCAGACAAGGTGGTGTCTTACATGAAACGTCTTTGTGGTCTCAGTCTAATTCTTAACAGACAAGGGTCCAACCAGCATCACAAGAGACACTACCAATGACTGGTTTCAGAGTAGCAGCCGTGTTAGTCTCTATCCGCAAAAAGAAAAGGAGTACTTGTGGCACCTTAGAGGCCAACAAATTTATTTGAGCATAAGCTTTCATGAGCTACAGCTCACTTCATCGGATGCATGCAGTGGAAAATACAGTGGGGAGATTTTATATACACAGAGAACATGAAACAATGGGTGTTACCATACACACAGTAAGGAGAATGATCAGGTAAGGTGAGCTATTACCAGCAGGAATGGAAAAAAAACTCCTTTTGTAGTGATAATCAAGGTGGGCCATTTCCAGCAGTTGACAAGAACATGTGAGGAACGGGGAGGCGGGGGGGGGGGGGGGAAGAGAGGAATAAACATGGGGAAACAATTTTACTTTGTGTAATGACACATCCACTCCCAGTCTCTATTCAAGCCTAATTTAATGGCGTCCAGTTTGCAAATTAATTCCAATTCAGCAGTCTCTCGTTGGAGTCGGAGTTGGAGTTGTTGGAGTTCTGTTTTTGAAGTTTTTTGTTCAAGAATTGCGACTTTTAGGTCTGTAATCGAGTGACCAGAGAGATTGAAGTGTTCTCCAACTGGTTTTTGAATGTTATAATTCTTGACGTCTGATTTGTGTCCATTTCCTTGTTGTCAGCCTCAGCAGAAGTTAAAGATGGAATGGCCATAGGGACCACATTTCCCCCTGCCCCCTAAAGGAAGGCGCTAGGTCAGGGTTTAGTCAGGCTGGTGGGGGAAGAGTGCACTTTCTGTGCTTTATCAGCTGAACCTGTTCTGTTAAGAAACACCAGGCTTTGGTTTCCAGGGCTTTCAATACAGCGTCTTTCAGGCACCTTTAAATACAAATGATTTAAAATAGAAAAATCAAGGCAGAGAAAAATGTAATAAAAGTACAAGAATAAAACAAGGAAACTATCACTTGGAATCTGAAGAATCAGTGGCTGGAATGGAAGGTGACAGACAAACTGATTGGTTTTTGAGGTCCAGTGTAACCACTGATTATGCAATGAAGTCAGTTCAGTCTGCAGTTAGGTCTTGGAGTCTCAACTCCTGTCATAAATATAAAGGGAAGGGTAAACCCCTTTGAAATCCCTCCTGGCCAGGGGAAAGCTCCTCTCACCTGTAAAGGGTTAAGAAGCTAAAGGTAACCTCGCTGGCACCTGACCAAAATGACCAATGAGGAGACAAGATACTTTCAAAAGCTGGGACGAGGGAGAGAAACAAAGGGTCTGTGTGTCTGTGGATATGCTGTTTTTCTGCCGGGGATAGACCAGGAATGGAGTCTTAGAACTTTTAGTAAGTAATCTAGCTAGGTATGTGTTAGATTATGATTTCTTTAAATGGCTGAGAAAAGAATTGTGCTGAATAGAATAACTATTTCTGTCTGTGTATCTTTTTTGTAACTTAAGGTTTTGCCTAGAGGGGTTCTCTATGTTTTTGAATCTAATTACCCTGTAAGATATCTACCATCCTGATTTTACAGGGGGGATTTCTTTATTTCTATTTACTTCTATTTTTATTAAAAGTCTTCTTGTAAGAAAACTGAATGTTTTTTCATTATTCTCAGATCCAAGGGTTTGGGTCTGTGGTCACCTATGCAAATTGGTGAGGCTTTTTATCCAACATTTCCCAGGAAAGGGGGGGTGCAAGTGTTGGGAGGATTGTTCATTGTTCTTAAGATCCAAGGGTCTGGGTCTGTAGTCACCTAGGCAAATTGGTGAGGCTTTTTACCAAACCTTGTCCAGGAAGTGGGGTGCAAGGTTTTGGGAAGTATTTTGGGGGGAAAGACGCGTCCAAACAGCTCTTCCCCAGTAACCAGTATTAGTTTGGTGGTGGTAGCGGCAAGGACAAAGGGTAGAATATTTTGTACCTTGGGGAAGTTTTGACCTAAGCTGGTAAAGATAAGCTTAGGAGGTTTTTCATGCAGGTCCCCACATCTGTACCCTAGAGTTCAGAGTGGGGGAGGAACCTTGACAACTCCAGACTCTCTGGAGGGAGCCAGGTGACTCATGATGTGAGGAGAACAACTGAGCACCATTGCAGTGCCACTTGAGTGGAAGAAAGCAGTGAGAATATTATAAAAATCTTTCTTCTGCAGATCGTTCTGTGTGACAAAAGTACAGTACTGATGCAAATATGTAAAATCCTTAAAGAGCAGCTACCAAAAAAAAAAAAAGCCAAAAAAGTCTTTTGACTAACTTTGCTCTCTTCAGAGAATGGAGATGAGCAGCAGCACAGAGTGATTATTACTGGGCCTCCCATTTTGAATATAACTTGCTAGTTCACAAAACTGATTCTGAAGTTCTCTTTGTGGATTTTCCTTTGGATTCTTGTCTTGGGATAGGAACTTTGGATTAATACACATATGGAAGATTATGAGAGTCTGGCCTACGAATCCTGAAGATGCCCTCAGGGATCTTGGGGTACCACACATGGGCCCCACTTTTTCAGGCTTGCAAATCTACTCCCAATTATTAATAGCAATTTCTGTGTATTACTTGTCTTTGAGGCATACATGGCATGTTACCATACGCCCAACAGGATCCCTATTCCAAGGATTTTGCAGACAGTAGGAATGACTGAGTACAATATTGTGCAAACAAGAACCATGTCCATCAACACAGAGCAGTAGGTGATCATTTCAGATGAGTTCTTGGGTGCTTCTTAAGGAAGAGGGGGCATAATATATGTTAATGGAAAGACAGTTCTAGGCATATGGGGTGAAATAAATAAAAGCAAAGACGACAATGCAGACAATCATGAAAGAGACTTAACAAAGCAGAGGTAATAAACAAACAATAATAATACCACCACCTAGTTCTTATATAGCACTTGTTATCAATACATCTCAAAGCACTTTACAGAAGGATCCCCATTATACACATAGGGAAATGGAAGCATAGGGAGGTGAAATGACTTATCCAAAGTCACCAAGCAGACTACTGGCAGAGCTGGGAATAAAATCAAGGCCTCCTGAATCCCAGTCCAGTGCTTTATCCACTACGAAACACTCCCATAGAAGGGGTAGTGCAGGAATTGACATGGACAGAGTTATCAGAGGGTGTAGAATTATGGAGTACCATGAAGGTGAAGAGAAGAAATTTATTAGTTAAATGTTGACACCATGTATATATATCACATTTAGTTTGTGCGAGCAATAAGTTTGGTTGTGTACATTTCAATTGGCTTCCCATCTTCTTCCACTTGAAATGACAGAAGCATGTAGAGCAGCATGCTTGTAATGTTGGTAGTACTGTAATTTCTAAACAACTGTTGTCCAAGCACAGTAAAAATGTATGAAGCTACATTCTACGTTTTTTAATGGAAGATTGTTGAATTCAGCTATTGGCCAATACTTTAGAAAATGTCAATTCTTTATGAGCATATAAATTTGTACACGATCATCAGAGCACACAAATGAACAAATTTACACAACCAAAACCCTATTTCTCGCACAACCTGAACGTGATTTACATTTAGCCTGTGGAACTCCAAGCTACAAGATGTAACAGAGACAAAAATGATTTAGTGAGATTCAAAAAGAAGTTGGACATTTAAATGAATGAGAATAGCAGATGCAGTTGCACTAACTAGGATAACAATGACAAAAGCTATGAATTCTCATGCTTTGGGATATAAACTAATCTCCAGCTGGGCTTGGGAAGACATTTTCCCGTTGGCACACTACTGCATAATAGATGCCATTACAGAAGTGTTTTGATTCCTCTGAGGTATCCAGTTATTAGTAAGTGTAAAAGACAGGATACTGAACTACAGGGTTCATTATTCAGTCTAATATAGCAATTCTCAGGTTTTGCCACTTAAGAGATTTTATTTCTCTTAACTGAAAGGATTTTTGGTACAAGGGTTGACTGAAAGGATTCATGAATGAGAAAGTCCAATATCAGAGGCTAATTCCTCCAGGGACAGAGAGAAACGAAGGCTGCTCTTAGCAAACTTTTCAACGTGCCTCTGCCACTGACACTCAACCTTGACCTCTATCAACCTTGTTCCTATGGCCTTGATCCTTCCTGAGGGTAAGGCTGCCAGTCCCAATGAATTAGGGATGCTGGAAATGACATTGTGGCCTAGATTGTGCTAATACATCATTTCAAATGTGATCCGAGACAGATTTAAAAGCAGGCTGTGAGCAATGAAAATGAATTCACTACTGTGCCCTCAATTAGGTGATCAAGTCCTTTACAAGGAGTCATCTGGGAAAAGCAGGGGGAGGGGGAGACAACCCATTTTTAAGAGGGGGATCTCACATTCTAGTCAAATTAGATATGATTTAAAGGACAAATGAAATAGTTTGTAGAACATAATTGTAAAACAGGGTTGAACTTAAATAATACGTGCACATACACAATGCTGTTTATTCAAAGATTTCAAACTGCTTTACAGTGGTGAATACCTTTCATTATCTACATTTTACAAACGGGAAAGTGAGGAACAAAGTTCTGTAAGTGACTTGCCAAGGGTGACCCAGTGAATCCATGGCAGAGCTGCCTGAAATCAAATCCAGGTCACCTGCCTCCCCTGCTCTTGAGACTAAATACACTATATAACAGACCAGCATTGTACTAGTCATGATAGGGTGCATGAGAAACAAAAAATTTCAAACTGAGTATAAAAAACATGAAAATGATCAATCTTGTTCAGTCTGAATGAACAAAGTGCAAGAAGTAAAACAGCAAAAATATTACACAAAGATTAAAAAAAAAAAATCTTTCCACTTTAATGAGCTACACTACCAATACCGAAAAGGACTTTTATCAGTATTTGATTTTCTTCTGATCAGCACTTCCTAGCTTTTAGTCTAGAGGTCCCCAAAGTGTGGGGCACGCCCCCCTAGGGGCACATGGAAGACTGTCCAGGGGGGTGTGGCAGGGGCCCGGGCCAGCCCCCCCAGGGACAGAGAGGGAGCGTCACCCAGGCCCTCTCTGCTCCAGTCCCACCCTCAGTTGCATCCCCAGCTCCTGGCCCCATGCCTGGCTCCGTCCCCAGCCTCAGCGCGGCTCCGCTCCTGACCCCACACCAGGCCCCCCAGCCTCGGTCACTGGCTGCGGCTCCATTCCTGGGACGGGGCTGAGGCTGGGGGCAAGATCGGGAGTTGAGTAGCACCAGGCCGCAGGCCCGGCTTCCGGTCCCCACCGCAGCCCGGCTGTGGCTCCACTCCTGCCCCCGCCCTCAGCTGCAACCCCACCCCCAGCTGCATTCGCAGCCTCAGCCCCTTTACCCCCCCGTCTGCATCCACCCCCAAGCTCAACCCACAGCCCTGCTGCTGGCCACAGGGAGACAGGGGGTCACGGACAGGGGTAACAGAGGGCGTGACCCTTAAAAGTTTGGGGACTGCTGTTTTAGTCAATTCATTGCATGAGTGCAGGGTGTGAAATGCAAGCAAAAATACTGCACCATTTCTAATCCTTCACATATTCAGTATGTGTCATAAATCGGGAATCATTAGACTTAAGGTGTATATTTTTATCACCACAGACAGGCAACCTCAAGGATACAAACCTGATTGCCACTCCACAAATGCTCTATTCCAGGGAAGACATTTGAAATATAGTACTACCAACTGTGCCTTGACAGGCCCTATGTCTATGAGGAAAAAAACTATGGATGGAATAATTCATGGTCTCCTCCAGATCTTTCACCAAAAGAATGTGTTTCATGACAAAGTAGGTTTGGGTTTTTTTACATTATGTATCAGTTCAGCGCTGGTGAAAGGTACCACTTGGACAGCCCTAGAATACCAAAGGCCTCCATCTACAGAACAGACAGAGCACGCGCAGCAGCAGAAGCAGCTTAAGCTTCCCACAAACACCTTCAACATTGTATCTCAACTTTGACCTGAAGGAACCTCTTTGAATCAGTTAGTCACCTTGGCTCTAGACCAAGACTGCAAAAAAGAAAGTCAGTTAGAGCCAATTGTAGTGGGGTTTTTGCATTGTGGATATGCATGCCCTAGGAAATGGAGTGGGGCCATCAAGCATACTTCACATAATCCACCAAACAGCCTTAACACGGTAACAGTTTACAGTCACTATATGACCTGGGCTGGATGGGCATCATGCCAGAGAGGAGGAGGGTTCTATAAACTATTACCAATGCCTCTGAGCAATTTAAATCCCCATAATGTTGGCAAAGTAGAGGAATTTTTCACCCAGGCTTCTCTCAGTTGCCATGGGAGCACCTGCCCACCCTTCACCCTACTTGTGCTGAATCTGCATTTCCTTGGTCATGGAGAGGGATTCAGGTTCCGATTCAAGGGCATTTAAAACCACAAGCACAAAGAAGTTTGATTTTTGTGACTTTTTGGCTTGTTGCTTCCTGCATTGGCCCACCTCAACCTGACCACATCCAACTTGCTAAACACAGCCGTGGTGCCTTTGCATAGCAGTCCAAATAATCTTGGCAGATGTAATAAGAAAAAATCAAGATTTTCAAGCAGGATAAAAGCCCAATTGAAAATGAAAGCTTCTTGATGATGGAGAGTGAGTAACAGACAAAGATGAGTGATCAGAAACCAATGACATTATACAATGTTGTCTAAAGTGTGGTACATACTGTGTATATATTTTATGGCAAAGCTTAATGGTTCTGCCAGCACATCCATAATCTATTTCCAGAAGCATTCACTGATGCCCATTGAAAAAATTCTAATTGATAAATTGCCAGAATCAGTTGCTCTCTTCACTTCGTGGATACTATAAACATAAGAATGTTTTAAGCGGAAGTGTTTTTAATATACCCAAACATTCACAGAAGCAGCAATTCCCTCTTTGTTGCAGACAGCCACCTAGTAATTGGCATCCATTCGATGTTCAGCGCCATCTTGGGGCAGGTAACTGCCCTGTAAATTAACTATTAGAAAGCATAGCCAGCAGTGACTGGGACTATATGGCCATGGGTGAAGAAAGTCAGAGGAGAGGTAAACTGAAAATCTGGAGTCTTCATCCATGGTGTCCTGTTGAAACTGGAGCTTCTTAATCTCTTTTAAATTCCGAGTAGCTGAAAATCTTCTCCTTTTAAATCCCATCAGCTTGACAGCTATGTTAAAAAAAATGCTTTTTTCCTGACAACTTGATTACCATATGAAGCACTAAAGGACAGCACTTCTAATCTTTCCATTTAGCAGGGAAACTTAATATTTAAAACATTTCATGACATTTCCAAGGTCAATACACCACCATTATTTTCTCCTTAGAACTGTTAAAATGATTAATGTAGTGTTTTCAGTCTGAAACAAAATTTCAATTTTAAGATGCCAGATCAAATTCGACTCAGTTACACTGGTTTAAATCCAGAACAACTCCATTGAGCGCAGGATTTGGTTAGCTGTTTTCCTCACTGAAGTGAAGAACATTAGGTTTGATCCTATCTCATCAATTACCTTTGCCATTGAATTCAGTGGGAGCAGGGACGATGTCAGAGAAAAAAATGTATATTTAAACTTCTAAGGCTAAAACGTGCTCACCTTACCCAGTTACAACTGCAATGTGGGCCTTTGACAGTGAAAGGAGCATTTGGCTACTGCCCAGAATTGTTGCTTGTTCTCATCCAAGCAGGAAGCTGGGAACTTGAGCAATAGCCCAGGCACAATACCCTCATCGATCTCTCCATCATTCCAGCTACAAGAATTAACAATAAAGAGTGTAACCACCGTCAGAGACAGCAAAGAGCCTTGGCTTATGTGCACACCTCCCCACTCTTAGTCATTCCCTTGACACCTGAGAGAGAGGGGTAAGCTAATAGCCCTACCTTATATTCTTCCTAGTCCATTCTGGTTAGTGACATATAGTAGAAGATTGGAAACCTATACAAATGACATTAGACAAAGGGTGGTAATGTGGAATTGTAACACAGTTAGGGCACTGTTGTACTAAAACAGTCACCCACCACGATCATTTTGCCTGTACAGGTAGGCCCTATGGACTTGATTCTCCTCTCACACCAATGTTAATCTGGAGTAACTTCATTTAAATCAGTGGCATTTACCTCCCCAGGCAAGACTAGTGTGAGCAGAATCAGGCCCCAAGACAAGATATAGAATCAAGCTGCCAGCTCTCAACTCTGGGGCCCAGTCCCAGCAAGCCTCTCCACCCCACTATGGAGATTCCAATTTCCCAGAAGACCCTTCCTTAATTTTTTTCCACTCCTTCCTTCCCTGCTTTCTCCCATTAGTTCCAGTCCCTTCTTCTCTACTCCTGTGCCTCATTTTTGCTTTCCATCCATTTTCTTAGCAGATCTAGAGGTCTCGGGTTAACTGAGGATTTTCAGTTTTCTTTGCCAAGACCTGGTTCTGCTGTGTGGTCTCCCAGTGTCCTCAGATAGCACCTCCTGCTGGTTGCTCTCTGCACATTTCCATTACATTTGGTCACCAAGCATAGTCCCACCCCCTTGAGCCCAGACCAGGACAACTGTACTGATGGTCTCTTCCACCTACTTAATGAGCAGCTCTGATTCTACAAAGAGTAGGACTCTTTTCACCCTTTCCTCAGTGAAGCGACAGGAAGCAAAATCTTCCTTTTTTTCTCTTTCTTTAGAAGGGAGAATGTGTTTCTTAACTCTGCATCTCCTGGATTTTTGTGGGTTTTAATCATCTGCTGATTGTTTTAATTTATGTGAGCTGTATGCCATAGTAGCTTCCCATCTGCCTCTTGATGTCATTCAGAGTAGCTCAATAAAGAGTTACATGGAGTGGGACCAGTCTGTGCAGGAGACTGCCTCTCTCCCTGTGCACTCTGCAGACAGGTGATATCAGCTGGGCCTCTCACCCTGGATTTTAACCCTGGAGGATGGGTCATTTTCTGTCATGGAGCATCCTAAACACATCCACAAATACATGGATTTTTGATACTGTTTTTTAGTAACTATACCTTAACATAATTAATTATTCACAATACAACCCATCATTGCCACAAAGATAAATCACTAGTAGGCATCTGAGACAGAATCAAGTTAACTATTTGCAATACTGATTGTTGAATTGATATTGGGTATTAACTTTTTTATAGGATGATTTCACTTAACATTCTGCTACATGTCTGACACCGCCAAGTTATAACAAACATCAGTTAAGTTTTCTGTAGAGTTCCACTGTTTTCCAGTCCTGATTAAATTCCACTTGCAAGGCCTATGAAACAATCTAACAGTGCCATAACTGGTCGCTGAGGCCCTGCAGCACCGTGCAAGGAAACTATCCCTACTAGTTTGTGTCTGTCTCTTGCAGGATACAGTGCAGTTATTGTTTGTCTTCTTTCATGGTCAAATACTTTCAATCAATGGGAGGATGTTCCCTCATTGCACATGACTGGCAAAATATCAACGTGCATTGAAAACAGCTATTCTGCAACACACTTCTGAAGAAGCCAGTCCTACACACAATCTCAGAGTAGCATAGATGGTCAGATGAACTGAATGAAGTATTCTCAGTATAAGGGGAAGAGATTTTTTCCATAGTGCTTGAGAATTTCTATTAAGTCCTTTATGATATAAGAAGTAAATTATGTGACTGATGACCTTGACTTCAAAACAAAAAACCAAGGCCCTCAGCCAACAGTTCTGAGCTGTCATTTAACATGGCACTCTTACTATTATCTTTTTCCTCTGCCCAATATTGTAAATTCATAAGGTATAGAGAGATTCTCTGCACAGAGGTTCCCTGTACTCTTGTGCTTTTAGTTTATTCTGAGCACAAACTCATATCTGAATCTTCCTCTAGGTTGGCAACCAGGAACTGACAACTGTCTGTGACCTATGATAAATTTTTTAATGTCTGTTTCTCAGTTTTCCCTCTGAAATCAGGGGAAAATTCATTCACAGGGATTTTAAGGAAGTTAGTTAATGTTTATAAATAGATTGAAAGATGAAGGACTCGATTCACCTGTGCCCCAGGAAATATTATCCTCTCCTAGGCAGGCAAGAGAATTGGCAGTTTCCAGGAAGCCTTCACTTGGATCAAGCCTCCTCTTTGTCAGAGTCAGGGCTTGAGCCAGAGTCATTACTTCTATAGTTCGTCAGACTCACGCACATGTCCCAGTGTTCTTAAATAGTGCAGCTTGGAAAGCAAAACATGCTTTGTTTTAATAGTCCAAATCCCACTTGCTTCTTGTCTTTATGTGCATCACAATATATTCTCTCAGAGCCTGATCCTTTGGTCCTTACACACGAAGCAAAACTCCCACTGAAGCCATGAAGCTGCAGGATCAGCATCTTACAAGTTTATTTGTTTAACAGGGTTCTCCAGGCTTACAGGAAAGAGGACAACTACAGACAAACACTCCATTGCTAGGTTTCATCTTTACAAAAAGGAAGTTTAGAGAGGAAGGAAGTTAAGTTAACTAAAAGAAAAGCAACACCCTTTCCTGCCAGGCGGCTAGTTGTGGCTGTAGACACTTTTTCAGAGGACACTGAATGAAAGTGTCTCTTGAAAATATATGAGAATTGTTAATTTCTTTGCTGGTGTTGGCATTCTGTTGAAATAATTGCTAACTCTGGAAAACTAACACCAGAATTATATATATCTGTATGGATACATTTGGGCCAACATTTCAAATGCAAGTCTCCAGAGTTAGGCACTTAGGTGTATGTTTAGGGCACCTAACATATCTAAAAAGAAAAGGAGTACTTGTGGCACCTTAGAGACTAACCAATTTATTTGAGCATAAGCTTTCGTGAGCTACAGCTGTAGCTCACGAAAGCTTATGCTCAAATAAATTGGTTAGTCTCTAAGGTGCCACAAGTACTCCTTTTCTTCTCTAAGGTGCCACAAGTACTCCTTTTCTTTTTGCGAAGTAACACGGCTGTTACTCTGAAACCTAACATACTTAGTGGCCTAATATCAAGAGTTGCTGGGTGCCAGCTGCTCCCACTCACTTCAGCTTTGGTACCATAGTCTGAAAATGTTAGCCTTGCATTCTAGGGAATTTAATGTACTCAATTTACATCTTATATAAAAGCCAGATGCAACACAGGGCAGTAGATCCAATCCTGGGGTCTTTACTCACATGCATAGACTCACTGACTACAACAGAACTACTTCAGTAACTAAAGTTTTCAGGATCCTGATCCACAAATCCTGGCTATGATTTTTTTAAGTGACATTTTTCATCCTGTTAAATCTTTGTTTCAGCCGGTATCAGTGAAGGAGCCAAGACTTGACTAATTTCTAAAGCACATTGAAAAATCATATGAAAAAAAATAGCAGTGACAAGATTTTCACTAAGGGGTTTCAGAATCAAGCCAAATAACTTGTTGCTGAACCAGACCGTATCTTTTAGAAAGACATACAATCTTGATTTAGCGATTGCGTGCAATTGAGAATCTACCACATTCCTTGGCAAGATGTTCAAATGATTAATTACCCTTATTGTTAAATATTTGTGCCTTATTCCCAGTTTGAGTTGGTCTAGCTTCAACTTCCAGCCATTAGATCTTGTTATGCTATTGGAAAGATGGTCAGTTGACTTGTTAACTTCACTGTGGTCTCACTAGTGCTGTGTGAAACCAGTGAATGTTCTTCCACAAACATTTAACTCAAGGGTTTTTTTTGTCATTTGGTTTTAGGTGACTTGTGCCACTGAGGTTTAGCTTTTCTACAAAATTCAGAAAAATTACTATGTTCACACCCAATCACTATATTCAGATTTCAAACTTTAAAATTTCTATATAATTTCTGCTTAGAATTAAGTTCACTGTCACTGATAAATGGGCCAGTTTTCCACACACAAAACTGGAAAAGTGTCAAGTGTTCAGAAAAACTAAAGCCCGAGTTCCAGATAGTTCCATCTCCTGTTGAGAGCATTTTCCACAGCTCTTTCATTCACATTCACCAGGGCACCAGGGACAGAATCTGGCTCCAGTGATGCCATAAATTTACACTATATTACCATCGCTATGCCAGAGTTCCAATGGAATAGGAATGCTTCTAATGGTGTTCTACTACCATTATTACCAATATCAGCCATCAGTGACAGTGTTAAGCAGCCACAGAGAAATCAGCCAAAAAACCCTCACCTGTTTGCATAACTGCACGTTCTAATCCCTGATAATGTCCCCTAAATTGTGAGAAAGTATTTTTTATTGAAAGTAGGATAAAGATATGAGATGCTGTGAAATTGCTGCAGCTTGCGAATGATGTAGTTAGTCAATGTAATGAAAAAAAATCTTTGCCTAGTAGAGAATAAGGGTGTTGCTGCATTGTCTGCAGTGCTGTGTGCTAGAAGACAGCAGTGTGAAGCCTTCAGGGAGATGCAGCAGGAAAAACCCATCATAAGATGGACTCTTTCTAAAAAAATAAACCAGCTACATGCTCCAAGTGTATTTTATTTTGTAAAACGTTTCTCCCCTACCTCCCTTTCATACTATCATAGTTCCCTCTAGCCAGTGGGTTGGAAAAAGCTATTTTCCAGAGCTCCTCACCTGAACTAAATACCCACCCCCAAACATGAAAGGGAGGGAGAGGAAATCCCACATTAACATGTGCTTTGCACCCTATCCGTCCCCAATAGGTACAAATTTGATCCATCATTTTTCTTGGTCTGTTTTCAGACTTAGTAAGAGAGCCTTGCATTGATTCACATTTGGAAGGTTATATCTGCAACTATAAGGGCTAGAACATTAAATTTAAAAAAATTGAAGGTACGAGAGCCTCTGGCTCCCTCCTGACAAGTAGGATCAGCAGCCCTGAGGTAGCAGCCTGGGAGCTGGCTGCAGAATGAAGTCTGGCTGGGACTGAAAAGCTGAGAGCCAGGCTGAGATGAAGCCTGTTGCTAGCAAGGGAGCCAGCAGTAGCTGTGCGACAGGTGGATACTTGGGAACGGTCGGCAAACAGGGGGCTGCCTGGATGGATTTGAACAAGACAGACAAAAGGACTGAGGAGCCAGGATCTACCCATCAGTGTGTGACTGTCTCTGGAAGAGGCAGGGCCTAGAATATCCTTGGCACTAGCTCTAACTTCTGCCTTGCCCTTATGGACTGGGTTAGGAGTTGCTGGTTTGTCTTTTGTTTGTAACATTAAGTTATTGTGACCAGAGCAATTGAACTGTTCTATGTTGGGCAACCCCAGTAAAGCAATCCTTTGTTATTGTGACTGAGTGTTTGTGGGAACTGCCCTCCTCCTTCCCCCCCCCACAAGGGCTAGAGCCTTGAAGGGCCTAGTCCTCAAAGCATCTGCAACATCTGCCTCAGCATGTGTGGTACACCCAGCATGCTACCAAACATCTAGAGACTGGTGTCCCACAGCACTCACTCACAGCCACAATTTGGAAGGGGTTGATTACAATGTTACATCATTTTTTTGATGGAGACTAAGGACATGTCTCCACTGCAAAAAAAAGAAAAAGACAACCCATGGTAGTAGGTCTCAGAGCTCAGGTCAGCTGACTTGGGCTTGCACTACGGGGCTAAAAATAACACTGTAGATGTTCCTGCTTGGGCTGGAGAAACCCAGCAACCCCAGGGGAGGCGTCTCGAAGCCCAGGCTCTAGCCTGAGTCCGAACTTCTACACTGCTATTTTTAGCCCAAAAGCCTGAGTCAGTTGACTCGGGCTCAGAGACTCGCTGCCATAATTTTTTGTTTTTTGCTGTAGAGATGTACCCTAAGGGTCAGAGAAAGGACAGTGCCACACAGCAAAGCAGTGTCAGCAAAGTTTGTAGAGCATTAGTTCACAAAGGGATAGGCTGGAATGTTCAAATCTTATGTCGCTCAGGGGTGTGAATATTCCACCCCCTGAGCAACACAAGTTATGCCAACATAAGTGCAGAGCGTGCACAGTGCTGCTGGTGGGAGAGCTTCTCCCTCCAACATAGAGTCTTCACCACAAACGTTGTAAGCGTAGACATGCCCCCGAGTATGCAAGTTGAAACACTGTTTTATCAGATCAATTGAAGTTGGAGCAGTTTAGAGCATTATGCCATCTGAAATTTTCGACCACCAAAGGCCATATCAAACCTGATGTTGCTTTAGTTTGGGCCATTATAAAATTGGGATAGTCTTAAAACTTGAGAACCTAATACTTGGGACTGTCTCAAATCCTCAGATATTTAAAATTAAGATTACTCATTTAATTTTCTTCCAACTTGTCTCTCTCCCTTTCAGACTTAAAAATCGTAACATATCTAGGGCCCTGATTCAGCAAAGCACATAGGAATGGGTTTAAGCATTTTCCTGAATCATGGCCTGAGACCGTAGGTACTGTACCGTCTCCTATTTAAAGCTGTATAAAAAGCACCAGTTTGTACTGTATTTGATAATTAAAATTCCAATTTCCTAACATCTGAATACATGATTTCACAACATTGATCTTGCATTATTTTTAGTTCTGTTTGCAGGGAATCCCTATTATATTGGCATTAACACTGAAATTGTTATAATTCTATAAATCTCCTAGTTATAACCTCATAAATAAACCGCATAAAGCAGACTATTCCAATCACGCAGCCTAAGCAATTGGCAACACAAAAACACACACAAAAAACATTCAAATACCATTAAAATTCTGGACTTGGCCCTAAATTTTTTTTTTTTTTAATTCTTGCATCCTAAAACTCTGTTTATCATGATTGCATCCTGATGTTGTTGGGTTTGGATTTAAACCAAAAGCCCGTCTGCTCACCTCTGTCTTTTTACCTTCCCATTCTATCAGTGATTTAAACAGACATTCAATTTTTCTATTCTGTTTGCTGCTATTTTTAGCAGCCAATAATTAACACCATAGGGAGCATGATGTCACTGCACTTCGTGCTTATGTAGCCCTAGAAAGTCAGAACCAGATAGAAGCAGCTGTCACCATAGTGGGGTTGCTCATTATCCCAGTGTTAGGGAACGACAGTGCTACAGCAAAGTTCAGAAGATTGAATTAGAGGATAATCTATAAAATACTAAATAAATCACAATAATTTCTCTCTTTTTTAAATTTATCTGCAGCCAAGTACTGAAAAATTATAACTGGCCGTTCGGGCTACTGAACGCTGCTTATAGGATTAGTAACAACGCTAACAATCCTTTTGGCTGTTGAGTGTCTTATGTGATACGAGTGTGGTCACCTGTTGAATTCCCCTTGGACAAATAACCACATCACAAAATAAACCCACCACCACAACTAGCCCCAACCAATATCTTTGTTGGTGTTCTCAGCAGAGAGTCCAAGGACTGAATTTGACCTGTCCTTGCACTCACAGAAGCAGAGTTTCTGCAGGGCCTGGTCCAGGCATTTGGGTGGAGGCCAAGAGGCAGTGCGTGTGTGTGTTGTAAGCTTGCTCTGCTGTAGCCTATGTAGGCTTGCAGCACCTGTTGTGTGAATAGAAGACTGCAATCTCCATGGCTGACAGTCTGGAACAATAAAGCTAAAGTGAAACTAAATCAATTAGCGTTACTGAGTTGTTGATTCCTCAAAAATTTGGACACATTCATTTGGAAAGATAGGTAGGGTTTGTTTTTAAAAAAACAAACCAAAAAACTGGAGTATGATACAGATTCCTCCTAACAGGACAACCTGATTAATTTATGGGTCATCCCTCCTTAAGGTCATGTTTGAGAAAGTAGTTTGTCTCCATGTAGCATCACTTACTGCTTGCACTGCAATTTTTCAATTCCATTGACCATTGCAATTTTGTCTAAACCATTAAAGCTTGGCACAGCTGCAACCTTTAATATTCTTCACGCCCAGGCATTCCTAGCCTTGAAAACCTCTTCTCACTTTTAACTTAAAAAAAAAAAAATTAAGCTTCCAAACACACAGTTCTGTAGTGACCCTGATGATTGGGCTTGTGTATCATTTCCCTCTAATACATAGAATCAGAACTGTTCAAATGTGAATCATCATCCCTGAATTGCTAACAGCTAATGGATATTTGCTTTTAGCTCAAGTTTCAGGCCTTTGTACTTTTGGAGCAGCAAGACCCGAGTTTTATCTCCACCACTTCTGTGAAGTTCCCAATCATCACAGTGACAACTGTGGAGTCCTAATTGGCCACATATTTCCTAGCATCATCTCTCACAAAGCACATGTAGGTTTTGGTGACTTGCCCCCACTTTCAGAAAATCTTTGAGGAAACTCTGCGGCCCACACTTTAAATGGGTCCAGTCACCATTTCCTTGGCCTATCATTCCTTGTCTGCCCTGCTTCTTTTTGGCGTAGCCTTCTCTAGAATGGCCTCCCCCTCTCATTGATAGTCCATTTCCCTCAGTTTGTTGCCTTTCTCCAACAGCAGTTACTTCTGTTGCACTGCTCATGTAATTACATCTCTGTCCATCATATTCTCCGTATGTGGCGGTCAATTCCACATTTTAAAATATTTTATTCATTTCTCCTCTGCCACCGTGAGGATTCAGCTTTTACAGCTATAACAGAGTCCATTCACCACAAGGGGCCCCCTCATAGCCAGGGGCAGCATCTCATCTCTTTTGCGGGGCTAGCATTCCCTGCCCACTATCAGTCCAGCGTTGTGCTGGTTTCTCTGCTAGTAACTCAAACTGCCAGCTAGGTCACTTTCTGAAATCCACCCCCTTCAAGGTCACAACTGTCCAAACTGAAAAGTCCCCAAAGTGTCTTGATACAGAAAAGATATTTTTGCCCTCTCTGGGGCTGTTCCTCAGCCTGTAACCCCTCACACTGGAGCCAGTAGAGGAACCCAGTTCCACCCACGACTCTAGGTTCCAGCCCAGGGCCCAGACAGAACAGCTGGATCTGCACCTTTTACCTGTGCTGCAGTTTTTCCTAGGCCACTTCCTACCTCAAGGCTTCATGCTTCCTCTCTGGGGCCTCCAATCTCTTCCCCCTGTTTAGTCAAGTCTCCCCCAGACCTCCCTGCCTGGAGATCTTTCATCTTCTGACTCTCCTTTCAACTTTTTCCCCAGCTGAACTCTGTCAGTGCTTAAACCTACCTCCTTTTATTCAGGAATCACCTGATTCTTCTCAGGTGGCACCCAGCCTGTAATCAGGGTTAGCTTTGCCCCAGGCTTTCCAGACCAGTGGTTCTCAACCAGGGGTACACAGAAGTCTTCCTGAGGGTACATCAACTCATATAAATATTTGCCTAGTTTTACAACAGGCTACATAAAATGCACTAGTGAAGTTGGAAAACTTTCATGCAATGACTTGTTTATGCTGCTCTATATACTATACACTGAAATATAAGTACAATATTAATATTCCAATTGATTTATTTTATAATTATATGGTAAAAATGAGAAGCAATTTTTCAGTAATTGTTTACTGTGACACTTTTGTATTTTTATGTCTGATTTTGTAAGCAACTAGTTTTTAAGTGTGATGAAACTTGGGAGTATGCAAGACAAATAAGACTCTTGAAAGGGGTACAGTAGCCTGGAAAGGTTGAGAGCCACTGACCTAAGCCACAGGGCAAGCTACTCTGTTATAATGGTCATAAGCTTCAGCAGCGCTTACACCAATCTGCCCTTTTTGCCTGCCAAAGAAGCCTTTTTCATCTGTGTTCTCCATTATGGGAATTGCTGAAGGTTTAATAATCAACCTCTTCCAGTTGGCACTGGAACAGCCTCTCTGTTATATTATTCAATATGACATTCAGGTGAGGTACCAGAACTCTTCAATTAATTGACTACTCCATAAAGTCAATGGAAAGACTTCACTGGGAACTGTATCGGATCTATAACCTCCAAGCACAATTGCTATTAGTACTTCTGCAGGGATGGATTTAAGCTGCAAAGTTTGGGTCCAGATCTGAACTCTTCCAATGTTTGGAGGTTTGCAGATTGGGGATTTTGATTTGGACTCATCTCTAGTCCAAAGGCTGGACAGATTCAGTGAAACACAATACAACCCCAAATGTCTTCTATGATGTTCAAACCAAGTTTGTAGTGATCTTTTGCCTCAGCTACTCTTGATAAATGGTAAGGCTGACCAAATGTAAAGGAAATGTCAGTTCATGAGGAAAATATGGAGAATATTGCACTTACAGAGTTGTGAATTTGAGGGAAGACATGATTCAGAATAGTCTTAGATCATTATTTTAACTTAAGAGGAAAAATGGTCTCCCATGATGATCCTAATTGGTACAGGAAAAGAGAAAAATAGGAGAAGAAGGAGGGAAGAAGAAGATAATTGAATACAGAGGCTTTCAAATTCTAGGTCATTGGTCAAAATCTAGTTCAGCTGGTAAGTGACTGAAAGTCACTGCCACATGATAACATCTGAAATAAGTTAGCGGATCTTGAATCCAGTTCTTAGGTGTATACATCACATACAGAAACAAAAGCTATCACAACTCGCACTATCATCCCTGCTAGCAAACTCGGGGAAACTAAAGATTGAATAGGAAAGGAACTGAGCTACTTGCTCGCCCACAAGGGGTGAAATTCTGGCCCCACTGAAGTCAATGGGAGTTTTGCCATTCTCTTTTGTGAGGTCAGAATTTCACCTATGGTCCTTGGAATTTATAGCTGAGGCAGTGTGGGGAAGGGTACATTACTGTAGTGTTCCTGAACTGTGGTAGATAAACAGAGGACTTCAATCTCCAAGGTGCCAATCTGGCACTTTTCGTGTGCACTGGAGTCTTTTTTTGAATAATAAAGAAAGCATATATGCTTTCTTTACGTTCAGGTTTGTGCCAGTATAGAGTATATATGATTCAGATATACTTAACTGTACACACACATGCTTACAATATAATACATACAACGTTACTGACAAAGCTGTATGAAAATTGTGATAGATTCCACAGTAAATGATTTTCTGTACATAATTAACAGAAATGAACCAAAGGCACAAAATATCCATATACTGACAATCTATTCTATCTTTTTTTTAAATAAAGTTATTGCCTTGAGGACCAGGAAATATACACAAATGGCTGAGCTGAACTGTACATGGGGAAAGAGTTTAGTTCACATGAAACCTTGCAATTTGTTCATTCTAAACTTTCAGAAAGTAAACTCCACAGACAACAACCTACAGAGGGATGTTACGTATCCCCTTAGTATCTCAGGGCTTAAAATGGTGCACAATCCCTCTAAGGCCAATTTCAAGATGAAAAGGTTTCTTTCAACTATCAAAGGTGATGTCCCCTAGAGAGTCATGCTGTGCTTCTCTTGCCCACTCCTTTGAGAAGCTATATCAGGAAACCTCCTGTTATCAGTCACATGAAAAATAACAAATACTCCCCAAAGCTGTATTGATGTCAAAGAGCAAATTTTAAAGGGTCTGTCTAGCATAGCTGAAAGGCTTGCTACAAGCCCCGATGTGTGAGCACCCACATCAGACAAGTACAGAGGAATAGCTGGCACCAAAAATAAAGGGAAGAACACAGTAGTAGGCCTAGGGGTGTGGAATCATGCTGCTTACCAAGGCTTCTGCTTAGGGAACGTGTTTGGAATTATTATAGTTATGCTTTCTTCACAGTCAACAAGGGCATCAAAACAGAGCTGAAAGGGAATGAAAGTACAAATTAAATGCTCAACAATGGAGAATTTATTAGAATTTGTATTAATTTTTGGCATAAAAGGAGAATTTAGCTGTTTTAAAGAATATAGATTTTTTTTAAGAGGATTAATCCAGTGTTCAAGGAAGACTGAAGTCCTTGATCCACAGAACAGGCACATGTGGGCCAGCTCAGGCCATCCATCCTTCCTTCAACTGACCTGCCAGTGTGCCTCAAGAGTACAGCTGAGTGCGCAGCATGTATATTTATGGGGAAATTTGCGAATATTTATCTAAATTTAAAAATGCATTTTAATTCATCTACCATTTCATGATCACTCTCTGCAAATGTTTGAGTGGTCCAGTGGATCCAATAATTCCTTTCTTTATGTATTTAAAGACTTTTTTGTTATTTGCTTCTATCTCCTTAGAGAATTGCTCTTCAAATTCTATCTTAGCCCTCCTGATTCTCATAATATATTTTTCCTGTTTAATATCATTTCAGTTCCTTTCTTTTGGCTTCACTAGGATTGAATTTCATCCTGAAAGGATGCCCATTTAGCTTGAATGACCTCTTGAGTCTTTCTATTTAACCAGACTGATTTTTGTCTTGCCTTCCTGCTTCTTCTCCTGTTCAAGGGAATACATACATAACATGATTCAGTTATGCCATCCTTAAGGATTTTAAATTCCTCATTTTTTATTTTAGGGTCGTTTTTTAGTAGCTCCTTCATTTAAAAAAATAATTTGAAATTATTTGCTCTGCTCTATTCAACACATGGGAGTGAGAAGATAGTCCTGCTTACAAGCCCATATACTTCTTGGTCTACTGTACCCCTTTCAAGAGTCTTATTTGTCTTGCATACTCCCAAATTTCATCTCACTTAAAAACTAGTTGCTTACAAAATCAGACATAAAAATACAAAAGTGTCACAGCAAACTATTACTGAAAAATTGCTTCTCATTTTTACCATATTATAAAATAAATCAATTGGGATATAAATATTGTACTTATATTTCAGTGTACAGTATATAGAGATTACCTTCAAATTTTCCACAGCAACAAAATCTCATCTGGAAGGATACCTGAGACAGATCAACATTAATTTGTCAATAATTCATATTTGCCAGAGGCGAGAATTAATATTGAGAGAAATATAAGAATATATAAACCACTCTTTAAGCTCAGAAGCAAGGCACACAAGGAGCTTGGTTCAGGTTGACACTTCCCTCCAGAACAATTACCATGCAAAAGCATAGCACTGTCTGGAAAGAGAGCAGCTAGCCCTGAGTAAGTGGTAGGGAGATACTCATTTGGACATAAGATATAAAAGGGGTAAAGACAAAACAAGAATGTATTTTTTTATCCAAAGCCCCAGTTGGAACAGTGAATGACTTTGGAAAACATACCATGGATATGAGAGTCAAACTAACATGTCTCTCTCTTCAGAGATACTGGGGTGTGCTCTATGTTGGGTGAGGGTGCAGTGCCTGGTTCCAGCAGCTCCCATTGGCCTGGAGCAGCGAACCGCAGTCACTGGGAGCCGCGATCGGCCGAACCTGCAGACATGGCAGGTAAACAAACCGGCGCAGCCCGCCTGGGGCTTTCCCTGCACAAGCGGCAGAACAAGTTTGGGAACCACTGCTCTAGAGGATAGATCTTCACTTGAGGCAGGAATTGCTGATGGAATTCTCTAGTAATGATGGTGACCTGAGATCCACTGTCCAGCAGAGCCCTACAAGGAATCCCTTCTACCATCACATTAACTACCGCTGCTGGGCCTATCAATCCCTCTGGGAATGGGCTCCAGGAAGGCTGTTCATAACACAACTTAGTGGAGCTCTGATTGTAATGGCTCCCAGTATGCTCCATTACTGGGATCCTTCGAAGTTTCCCTGTAGCTCCCTTTTTCATTGTGCTACCTTCTCTTTGTTCCTCGGGTTGTCACACTGGGTGGAAATGTGCCCATCCTCACCACATCAGTAGCAGAATCTCCTGTTCTTTGGGACGGTCGCCAAGGTTTTCTTTACAGGGTCTCTGTTGGGGTCCTCTCTCCCTGGGTGAAAAGGAGGGTACTTCCTTTCTGTCAAAGTTGGTGGAAGAATTTCACTAGGTGACCCCTGAGACATCTTACTCGTCATAAATTCAATGAGCTGTGCTGTCACGGTTTTAAGCTGTTGATGGAGGTCCTCAGTGGTGGACAGACAAGGGTCATCCTTCAGTTTGTTAGGAGCAACAGTCCTGCTTACTGAGATCTTATTCCTCTCTCTAACAGTTCTCTTTTCCTCCTCCTCCCAGACTTCTCGCAGCAATTGATGGAATTCTGGAGGACTGTCCAATCAGTCTACAAGTTTCAATTTCATAATTAGAAAGTCGTCATAAATGGCACCTTGTATGACCTGTTCTAGTCGTACTCAGTGTTCCTTGCTCCTCTCAGTGCCTTTACGGTGGATGCACAGTTGAAGGGATGGTTCCAATTTGGGAAGATAGTTTTTCACCTGGCTGTTGGTAACAGGACCAAAATTGAAAGCAGAGGTCTTCCCTTGTCTCTAGGCTCCCAAAGACATCCTCCATCGCCGAGAGAGAGTCATCAACAGTGGCAACACGCTTGCTGGCTTTTAATGCACACATTACATTCCCTGCAGGTCCTCGCACGCTTTCTGCCACCTGTTTCCTCTTTTCAGCCTCACTACATTGCCATTCCTGCATCATCTGATTTAGTTGATGCCTCCAAGTGTCATAGTCATCTTCCCCTACAGGCACTGGTTTAATGCCTGAAAAGAACTTCAGCTTTCTGTAAGGGCCTGATTCATAAGCTGTCTTTATGGACACCCCTATTACTTGTCCCATAGCAAAAATTATTTGGTCCATAGAACTGGGAGGAGGCACAGGACTACTTCCCAAAAGGGTCCTTAATTCAGTCATGGTCTTCCCTTCGTGCCTAAGGAAGTCCCACAATTTGGACTGAAAATTGATAGTTTCAGATGGTGGGGCAGGTGGGGAGGGAAAACGTGATTGTGCTTGTATGGTCACCTTCCATCCTTCCTTCTCTCCATCTGGCAGAATTACATGGGAAGTCACTACAGTAGACCGTATAATCTTTCTCTCTACAAGAAGGGATAAAGTAGCTTTCTCTTTTGCTTGCATCTGACTCCGAACCACACAGGTTCTAACATTGGCAATCTCATCTTCAATTTGTCTAACTTCCCATTCAGTGGATACATTAGTGAGCAGGAAGTGGCGTTCAGAGTCAGCTTCCTCCAGCTCACACCAAGTTATAAGCCTCTTCTGGTAATCCATACTGGGAATTTACTTAATTTCCCAGGAAGACAGCAGGGGTGTATATAAGATCTGAGTTTAAAAGATGGGATCCCAGTGATGCCTCCAATGTAGCACCCCCTCTCCACCCGGTTACCTTCTTTAATGCCAATCTGCTAACAGGTTTTGATAGACAGGTCTGGGTTCTTCTGAATCCCGCCACCCACTCAGCAGGGTGTATCTTCTTTATTTTTTCCTATGAATTTATTTGGCAGTGCCTCCACCCCCCTCGCTCCTTCCTGGCAGGGTCACTAGGGCAGCTTGGGAGGAAAACTCTAACCACAGGGTAATCCCCACTTACCTGTCAGATAGTTGTAGACTTCCAAGAAATAACACAAACACATACAATATATTCAACACAGTAAGTATATTAAACAGGAGACAAATATACATAACAGGGTAAAACACTATTTTTAGGGTCACCGGTGCCCATGCTGATAATACCTGTGACTTTCCCCAGTCACGGGACCTGATGTAGCAAATGTAAGATTAGTGTCCCATTGGGTACTTTGCGTACTTTGTTGGGGCCCTTGATGACCTATGCCCACAAAATTCTTCTCTGCAGTGGTTTAGCAGTGTGGCTGACTGGGTTCAGTACAGCCCAAAGGACTCACAAGTGGGAGAAGGTGGTAAATCCCTCCACAGGTTTAATATGCAGCAGGTTATAAGATCCCCAAACCCTTACTCCCTGACTGGATGACACAGTTCAGGAATAGGGGATCCCCAAAACAAATTCTCTGACTAACTAAAAGACGGTGCACTCACAAACTCCATGAATGATCCTCAGGTTCAGAGATGACTCTGGACTCCTCAGTCACTGCAGAGGAGCGGATCTCTGCTGGCAGGGATCCTCTTCAAGCAGGAATCAGGCTGCTTCGGTCCCAGGATTTCCCCTCACCACAAAGGGGTGCAGGGCTCAAGGTGCAGGTTACACAACTGTACTAAAATGTGTAACCTGCACCAAACTGTAGTCTCCTAGCCCAGCATCCAGACACACAGACACAGCAGGCAGCAGCCCTGAACTAGCAGACGGAGCAGAGCTGACCATGTGGTGACTGGTCTCACCTAGGTAGCTGGAGGGCGAACTCAGCCTGGCTGGGGAAGTTTCCCAGCAAAACTCTACAAACTCGGAGTCATCAGTGGAGAAGGAAAAGCCCAGCTGAGGGATCTTGCTTTCAGGTCCCTAGAGGCCAGTTTTCAGGGGGAACCCTGCATGCAGTCCTGGGACTCACCAGCTCCCCACACAGCCAGGCTCCAGACTGACTCAAAAATGGCTTCTCCCCTTTCCTGAACTCCCTGGGAGGTTTCAGAGGAACAGCCGTGTTAGTCTGTATTCGCAAAAAGAAAAGGAGTACTTGTGGCACCTTAGAGACTAACCAATTTATTTGAGCATGAGCTTTCGTGAGCTACAGCTCTCACTCTGGTTGCCAGGCAGACTCTGAATTTGCCTTGGCTCCCCCTCCCTGAGCAGCCAGCAGACAGAGCCCCAGGAATCTAGGTAATCTCCTTGGGCGTTACATTTACTAAAAATGTTTGTTTTTGTTGAAAAAAACAAAATTTCATCCATTTTGATGAAAGGCCATTTTTTCATTGAAATTGCTTTTCAACTAGAACATCTGACAAGCTTTCACAGATACATGCACATATTATTTCTTTCTATTTTGACCTCTTCTGATTTCTTAATACATTTTGTTGAACTACAACAAAGGTGATTTTATACTGTTGTCTGGGTTTCTCATACAGACCAATCCAAAACAGAGAAATAACCTTCCAGCTCTAAGAAGAGGTAATAAAGGACGAGATTCTGGAACCTATGCCACTTGGGATAGTTTGTCACAAATACAAGGTGTGTTGCAGTCAGAGAGCTTCCTAACATACAGAAGTCCACTGTGTGGACTTCCTAACACATAGAAAATGCCTAATCCCTATGGGAAAGAAATAAACTGAAGGGACATAAAATGGCCAAAACATATGGGAAATTTGAGGAAGAATGAATATCCTTTAGGAATCATGGGGTAGGAGGAGAGAGCTGTTTCAAAATTAGGCTTATAACACTAATCATAAAGTTGCCTTTTCAGTGACATGGCATGTATATACCGTATATGCAATGACTCTTCCCTTGTGTTTCTGCACCCTATTACTATGGTTTACCACAGTTTTGCTTAAGCCAGAAATATCACACTTTTATCACCACACATTCTACACATTGCTTCCCTCTCTCTCCTTTTTCCCTCTCAAGGTGTTTTATTTTGTTTTTCTGTGGTTTTTCTTTCTTTTCAAACAGTATCTCAGTCTGTTTAGCGTTTCATCCCTTCCACAGAATAAGTTATCTCAAATTCCACAGCTCTTTTAGCACTTCATCTGTGAAGGCCCCATCTGAACCTAAAGTTTTCCAAGTGCCTCTAGCACTTCCACAGATGAAAGCCTACTGGTAAGAATGATGCAAAGATTAGAGAGGAAAATGAGAGGATAAGGGGCTGGTAGATGTTATATATCCATTCCTATTGCAATAGTTGATACCCATAGAACCATTAACTCGGGGTGGCCAACCTGAGCCTGAGAAGGAGCCAGAATTCATCAATGTACATTGCCAAAGAGCCACAGTAATACGTTAGCAGCCCCCCATCCGCTCCCCAGTGCCTCCTGCCTGCCGGCAGCCCCCACCAATCAGTGCCTACTCCCCTCTTCCCCCACCCACCACAATCAGCTGTTTCAGGTGCACAGGAGGCTATAGGTGGGAGGGAGCGGGGAGGAGCCAGAGCATGGCAGGCTCAGGGGAAGAGGCAGGGGCCTTGGGGAAGGGGGTGAAGTGGGGGCAGGGCTTGGGGCAGAGCAGAGGGTTGAGCAGTGAGCACCCCCCGCACATTGGAAAGTTAGCATCTATAGCTCCAGCCCCGGAATCAGTGCCTAGGTAAGGAGCCGCATATTAACCGCTGTAGAGCCCCATGTGGCTCAGGGCCACAGGTTGGCCACCCCTGCATTAACTGAAGACAGTAGTAGACTCAAATGTCCTATGTTGTTCAACCACTACAGGGGAACACAGAACCACACTGTGTTAATAGGGATACATGAACTTGAGGCAGCAGCATGTCTCAGTGCATAGGACCCAGGACTATTTGGGGACTTTCATCAACTCACTGCATGACCTTGAGCATGTCAATGAACCTACCTGTACCCCAATTTCTCCATCTGTAATTTGGGAATAAAGATTCCTACGCACTTTTGTAAAATGCTTGAAGTCTGTGGGTGAAAATCCCTAAATAAATGTTGAGTATTATTCCTTTGTTATTCGTCACAGCCACAATACAGATATTAGTCCCCCATACACAAACTATCTATCAGTTCAATCCCCTCCTGCAATTTGTTGCTCTTTGTTAAATGTGTCTTCCAAAGTTTGAACATATTCATATCATATTTCTAAGAACAATCTGCCTGCCGTCATTGAGAGTCCTCCTCCCACTCCTCGATGGGGAAGGGATTGATGGAGTTCCCTTTCTGAGATACAGGTTCTGAAATAACACCTAGAAATCTTTCTAAAAAGGATTTTGAATAGGAATTCTTTTAAAGGATTTTCAGATTTATCTGTTGTGCACCCTGAAGGAAATACAGGCTTGATCATCTTGAAACCTTTACACACAAAAATGGTGCTAAAATGGTGCATGTGGAAGGCTGAGTGCACCATGTATGTGAACCCTCCCCTCTTGAAATGGTAACACTGGCGAGGGGCACAGGCAGCAGAGGGTGGAGGTGAGAAGAGAGCACCATGGGTATAATGTCCCCCGTTTGGAATCAGACAAACGCACACAACCCAGGAGGTCCCAACAAATAGACCTTTACTGCAGTTTACTCAGAGATCACACTGGATGAACCTTCTCCAAATCACCCTGAACTTCCTAGTGTGGACTGCTACCAAGTCTCTTAAAGTCACAGTCCACTACAATAACCATATATGGGTAGAAAAAAGGGAGAGAGAGGTCACAAGAGTGACTCTATACATGACAGCTGGTAGCAACCCAGTGGGGAAAAGACACAAACACTGGGTAACCAGGCTTCCACCGCTATGGAGCAGATGGCGGTATCTGACAGGGAGGTCAAAAAGATGCAAACAGCTGTAGAAACAATTCCCAGCTCCACAGCAGACAGCCTACAGAGGAGAGACAGGGAGTCTGCCAAGCTGAGCATATACAAATGTATCAGCCTGAAGACACAAACATCTAAGGCAAAAATACACAGGACAGGTCACCCACAACATCCAACATAGTAGATACACACATATTCAGACATAACCAAACCCCAGGCCCATTCAAGGCAGGAAGAGGAGTAGAGAAGTCTTGTGTGTCCAAAACAGGTCCTGACTGGCTACTCTTGAAATCCCTGGAATATCTATCTATCTATCCATCTTCTTATTTAGGCATTATACCATGCTTATCAATGTGGTACCTGAGCGCCTACTCTGATTACTCATGCTTCTGGGACAAGTATTCTGTGTGGGTGGCTGTGCAGGGGTTTTGCAGAAATCCTCAGACAGAATAAGGACAGATTAACACTGTGAAGCGGTGAAATGAGACAGATTTGGGCCCAATGTGTTTTTTAAAATGTCTTCATTTGTATTACAAACAGCACTATGTGAGCCAAAACCAGAAATTCAAATCTATATCACTTTTGAATTTTAGGGAGATTTGGTTTCAATTCCCCAGACTAAACTCACCCTTATAGTTCTGGTTCTAGATTGGATCCAAAACCAGAAGGAGCCTATTATTGAGTTCAGGTTCAGACTTGGTTGTAATCCCAACCTTATGGGAAGAGTCTGGCCTCAAATGGCAAAAGAATAATTCAAAATATTTTGGTGCTGTTGCATCAGAACCTTTGCCCTAGTTCAACCTCAAACCTAAATCTCAAAGTCTAGCCTTAACTTAATCTCTATCTGAATGTCACCATCACCTCCTCACCCTCTTTCTGTTATTAAGACTGAAATAAAGTTCCAAATGGATCAATTACCATTTTAAACTGAAAAGCTCTACAGTTATTCAGCCAATTGTTTCAAATATCTCCTGTGTTTCTCTAAGAACAGAAATGTCATCGTCAATTCCATAAGATTTCACTTCTCTCTTGACACTTCCACAGCACCTCTGGGATGACTTTTAATCTTTTTTTTTTTAAACCTGTCTTTTAAAAAGACAAATAAATAGAATCCTGCCTCCCAACAGCATACCATTGTGCCTAAAATGAGAAGACATAAGCACTGATGATTTCTCCTACTATCAGCTTCATATAAAGCCTTTGATGAGAGAAATGTTACCTCTGAAACAAATAAGGAAAATCCCTTTTTAGAAAAGGACCAGATCCAAATCTCGGGCCACAATCTGAACTTCCTGGGTTGGATTCTCTGTTCCAGTAAGGGACAAAAAGCAGCCTGATTTCCCTGAACATTCTTCATTGACCAGTAAATCACCAATGAAGAATTTTCCACACCTAAGGAAATCCTTTGGCAGTGTAAAACTATTATAATAGCTCCTATGCTAACTCTGTCCTCTCAGCATAGGGTGAGTGGCCAAAGAAAGGAACATAGCCAGAGTGCCAAATGCTTCTGAGAATGATGCAAAAATCTCCACCCATCCACAGTGGACAATTTTTGCATAACTTGGCTGCAGGGGAAGTTTCTTTCTAACCTCTATCAGGTAGTGGTTGATTTACGCTCTGGAAAAAAAAAAAAAAGGTTTATATCACTTTTTTTAACCTATCTACAGAGATACCAAGAGTTGGCTGTCCTTAAGAGTGAGATTTAGAGCCCCAAAGAGTGACTTTCCAGGGATTCTCATCTTTGGTCCTTGGTGACATCCAATAGTCCAGGTTCTTAATCCAATGAGAACTTAATAGCTTGTTTTAAAATGTGCACTGTTTAATATTGCATATGAAACGCTTACATATCCTAATTCATACTAAAGGCTAGGGCTCCTGAGAATTCTATATGCAATGCAAACCAGTGGATTTAAATAAAAACAATTATTTGCTGGTTGGAACAAAAACCTGGATGGTTGGAGATCCCTGCGGACATGAATTTGTGGTTTAAATTTTGAACGGTATTTTGCAGAACCCGCAAACTTTTGATCAAGTTCTGTTCATTTTTTGGGTGAACTCATATTTTTTTTGACCATGTAGCCTCCTTTCTCCTCTTGCGTGCGCATAGAATGCAGGCCTGTAGTTTCCATGATCACCACAGTACATTAGCTTGACAATCGGCTTTCCAAGCTCTAAGTCTCATGCCTCAGGACCCGGATGTATTGTTGTCTCTTGCAGTCTCTGATTAAAAGTATTTTAAATCTTTATATATTTACTCAAAATGAGTGAGAGAGCATGGTAATGAGTGAGTCTCACACTCAATGAGTGAGACTTGACATGTCTGTATCTAATACCATTATTATGATGTTCTCATCTAGTCCATCCCCCCCTGGACCAACTATACCTAGACCATCCCTGACAGATGTTCGTCTAACCTGTCCTTTAAAACCTCCAGTGGCGGGGACTCTACAGCCTCCCTCAGTAACCTTCTTCAGTGTTTAACTATCCTTATAGTTAGAAACTTTTCCCTAATATCTAACCTAAATCTCCCTTGCTGCAGATTAAGCTGATTGCTTTTTGTCCCACCATTAGTGAACATGGAGAACAATTGATCACCATCTTCCTCATAAAAACCTTTAACATATTTGAAAGTCTTATTAGGTTTGCCTTCCATCTTTTCTCAAGACTAAACATGCCCAGTTTTTTTTTTTTAAACTTTCCTCATCCCAAGTTTAAAAGCAGCAGAGTGGAAGCCTTTACTTTCAGCTGTCATAATAGTGAAATAGCAAAGTGAAGCAGAAGCCTCCACTTGCAACTGTAAGATTTTTCATAGACAGCTTCAGCAAAATTACCTTTCCTGCTTTCCAACAAATACTCAAGCAATCTCAAAAAGTACATGTGTGAAAGTCAGCACTCTGCTGAATGGATCAAAAGATTCAAGAATCGTTAGTTAAAACTTCAGAGACTTTAAAAAGAGATTTTGTTTGCGTGCTGCAGGTCATGTGAAGAATTAATGTTGAAATTTTTCCACACTACACTCAGAACTAGGGCTGGGCAATATTTTTCATCCAAAACTTTTTATGACCAAAAAAACCCCAGATAAAAATAAAAACAAAGCAGATTCGGACACCAAAACATTTAAAAAATGTGTGTGTCAATTTTACTAAATTGGTCATGTCGGGGGAAAAAAAATTAAGTCCAAACATTACATTTTGACATTTCAAAATGAAACATTTCAATTTGAAATAAGTTTCTGTTTTGAAATAACCTTCAATTTTATTTAAAAAAACATTTAAAATGCTTGAAACAAAACATTTTATTTGACCCAAAACTTTTTTTTTTTTTACTTTTCAGTTCACAAAAAGTAAAAAAAAAAATTAGTTAAGGATTCACCCAAAAGATGGGGTTTTTTTGGTGTTTTTAATGTTTTTTAAACAGCCAGCAAACTGAAAAATCAGTTGTTCACACAGCTTTACTCTTCCATATTACTTTGAAGTTATGAATAATATAATTATTTCTGTTGCAACCATTCATGCTCCTCTGTGTTCCTTGCTATTGCACCACAACACAGCACTTTGCAGGGCCACTTTTTGCTAAATTTGAACAAGTGGAGGCTAAAATTTAGCTAGATCCAAGTTTTATGACAGAATAATATTGAATTTCTATAGATGAGCTCTGAGTGATACAGAGCATGCAATTTTAAGATGACTGCTTTTTATGCAAGCCTTCTTGGAATTACTTGTAATTATGAGCAGACTTTTTATATTAAGAATTTGAATGCATTCAAACATTGCAATCACCTAACAGATTCAAATCTGCATTTCTCGGTGTTGAACTTCATCTCTGAAGAACTGAGCTTCTGAACGCCTGTGGCCACCTCATAAACAAAGCCAAATATCAAGAAGCTGATCCAGAAAATCAGTGCACAGAATAGGTAAACTTCTCATAAATACTCCTCCTCCTCCTCCTGAAAGCCCTTAGAGCATATTTTTTCTTTCTTTGTGTGTTGTACAGGGTTGTATACAATTACAGCACTCTGTACATAAAAAAATAATTGATCTGTATAAGATATTGCATAAATGTATAAAAAATTAGGTGCAGTCTGCAAGCTCCTGGCAAATTAGCCCTTGATGCTCAAAAGATTGTACATCAATGTAATTTAATTTCTGTGTGCATGTATGTATATACAGTATTTCTATAAATCTGCTTCATTTAGCTGTACATTCATGACCTTGAAGCTCAGGATACACCACTTTTATTCTATTCAGTAGCCTCACACATGGATATCCAAAGTCATTATAAAAGAAAAATCCAGTCTGTGGGGGAAAGAAAGGACCTCAACTGCTCAGTTTCTAAATTAAGCTACAAGTGAAGATAAAAATAGCTTTTCAGCCTGGAGATGCTACACTGCCTGAATTTAAATGGCTTGCTTCTTTCCCTGGCAGAGAACATATACTGTGCACTCTACAGCAAAAAAAAAAAATTGCTTTATGAAAGCAGGCTAAAATTTTCTCAGTTCAATTTCTTTGTAGTAAAAGAAGACAGAATTAAATAAATATAAGTGTTCTAGCCACTACATACATCATTTGTCCAATGCAGGAACACATTTCTTGCATTTTTGATAGATAGATATAGAGAGAAAGAGAGAAAGATTTTTCCTCATTCTGTCTGTAGATATTGCTGGTAGCAAATAATCCATATTGTCTAAAAATATATTAACTGAAATGCAACTGGCTTTTCTGTAGTAAATTTCCTAGGTGCAAGTGCCTTCCATCCTCTTTTGTTCTATGATTTTTCAAAGATTCTTTCCTTATATTTCAGAGCATATATGGTTGGTTGGTTGGTTGATTTTTAAAATTCAAATTAGAAATTCCACCTATCCACAAACAAACATTCTGGGATGATTTTATTCAGTACTTTTGGAAAAGACAATGGAAACTACAGACAATGACCCAGATTTTCCTCTGCTATTGTAGGGGGATTCTCTAGTGATGCAGAGCCCGCATCCCACCCTCATCCCTGCTGCTTGTGTAGGGGCGGGACTGGGGGAAACAAAAGACGGGCTGGTTGTATGCAGAGGTTTACTTAGAACTGCTCATGTTATTCTTGCTTGAGCTGGTGCTCTCAGTAATAAATATTATACAAGTTACAGACAAAAACTCTGTTAGGTCACCTAGCCCATCCTCCTGCCAATGCAGGATAATTCTCCATAGTAAGTTCTGCAGTGCTTTATCCAGTCTAGCTTTAAATGTCTGAAGCAATAGGGCTTCCACGCCTACCCTTGGGAAGGAAAACTACTTTTTCCCCCCCGATATTAATTCTAAATTTACCTTTTCTTAATTTCATCCTAATCAGACTTGTGAGCCCTTAAATTAATCAAATTCACTTCCTCATTTAGACAAGAAAAGCAGGAAGAAATTATTTTAATTGGCAGAAATTCAACCTGAAGTTTCTCTCTGCTGAGACCAAGCATCTTTTCCTCTTTTGTATTGTACTATGTATTTTATATAAATACCCTCAGAGGAGTACGATAGCAATGTTAATAAAAAAATAAATGATTAGTATAAATTTTTTTTTTCTTCCAAAGCAAGCCTTTCCTAAGGCAGTCATTTTGTGGACTAAAGCATGAAAGTTCACTGAAAGCTTTATAACCATCAAAACATTTGCAGCCATGTAAGCCAAAGACAATGAGCTAAATTCTGCAGCCCCTAATTCAACAAAACTCCCATTGAAGTGAGAGTTTTGTTCAATTAAGCACTGCAGAATTTGGCTCAATATTATTGTTGTGTCCAAAACATCCAAGAAGGGATTTATGTGTATGTGGAAATGCTTGTAACTTAAATATCAAGTGTCTGTGGAACTTGACAGAACTGGAATTCTCCATCTTCAGCTTGATTGTGCAGTTTCAGGTAAACTCAATTGAGTTTATCTCCTATTCTTAATAAACATGCTGGCATCCCCCTAATAACTGTTACTCCAAAAACAACAATTGTAAGGTAGATTTCTATCCTCAATAAAGAGCAACAGAAGCCAGTTGGAATCTACAGGTGAAGCAGTAAGACCAAGATGATTTCCAGGCTTGACACACGAAAATGAAGGATATTACACCAATATTTAATGTGGCCCAAAGTGTCTGTATGTAATAAAAAACAGTAAAACAAAATTAATCTCTGGTGAAAGTCTGCAGACATGGTGCATGAATATGGCCCACAAACTATCAAGCTAATTAATACTAAATAATATTCCTCCAGAGAGGTCTGCCTGAACTGCAGTTCTAGGTATTAGAGGTTAGTGAACAACTGAGTTCGACATGTGTGGGGCACATTGCATGCTCTAGGAGTATTTAATTAAAGTGCATCTGTGACAGGTCCTCTGGGACCATTACAGCTGCGACACCCATCTCTGCCTCAGTTTCACCACCAAGCAGAAAAGCTTTTGATATATATCATAGTACAGGTTGACTTTGGGGAATGGGAAGGGAAATGAGAGCCAATCTTCTCCATTACCTGGCTGCTTGAAACTGTACATCCCTTCACAACACCACAAAATAATGTATGTTGTGAGTCTCCAGCACTATTTGTGACACCTACAGAATATTGTTTCTATTTCCAAATGAGCTTGCTTGGTCATGTGGTTCATTCCATGAGATTGGCTGTGGTTTCTTTCCAGGAAGCCACCCCTTTGTTTGAATCACTATTATCACCACATAACAGATGTTGCTCTCCAGGAAACTTCTTTATATGATCCTTCATAATCATATGGAAGATTTCAACATGACTTCATTACCATCACGGAAAACAAGATGAACTGGGGCATCTCTGTGGGTTGTTCGAAACAACATTTACATCTGTAGCAGTCAGAATCAGCTGATGTACATTCTCAAACACACGCACAAAAAGGACTAAACAAAGCCTACCAACACATTTGTGAGGTAAGCATTACTAATTCCCACTTCACACATGGAGACAACTGTGACACAAAGAGGTTAACTGACTTCTCCAAAACGACAGTGCAAATCTTTAGCAAATCTTGGAACAGCGTATAATGTTTTCAAAGCACGTAAGTGTCTCAGGACCCTAAGTCCCATTGACTTACTTAGGTTTATAAGTCACTTTTGAAAATGGGACTAAGGCTACTATGTCACTTGTCTACACTACAAAATTAACCAGACTTTATCTAATTTGACCTCAAGCCTTCAAATTAAGTTGATTGTGCGTGGCCACACCATGCTCATTGTCTCAATGGAGTGCGTCCTCACTAGCAGTGCCTGCATAGATGCACAAAGCTGTGCATCGTGGGTAGCTATCCTAAAGTGAAACTTGCTGCAGTGTGTTTTGGGAAGTTTGTGCAATGCCTCATGGGACCAAAGCATTGTCGCAGGGGAGAATGGGAACACTGCGTCAGCATCCCATGATGCACTGTGCTCAATGGCAAACAACCCAGTGGTTTTCATGCCTTAAAATCGCCATGCGTACACCATAACCCCAGAAGCATGGAGCATGCTTAGTTGTGCACTCTTGCTGTGAGCATTCAAACACTTTGCACCTTCTCCTGCAGTATTTCCAGAGACGAAGTAGGGTCCACTGCGCAGAACATAGCGATGTCCTGCAAGCAGCCCTGCTGCAAACCATTGAAAAAAAAATTCACAGTTGCTGCTGGAAGTCACAGAGAAGCTTCACTCTGCTGAGCACCGTTTCTGGTCCCACGAAACAAGCACTGACTGGCAGGACTGCATCATTTTGCAGGTATGGGATGACGAACAGTGGCTGCAGAACTTTTGAATGCGGAAGGCCACCTTCCAAGAACTTTGTGCAGAGCTTTCTCCTGCTCTGCAGTTCAGCAACACAAAAATGAGAGCTGCTCTGATGGTGGAGAAGCAAGTGGCGATCGCTATTTGGAAGCTTGCAATGCCAGACAGTTACTGGTCAGTGGGGAATCAATTTGGAGTAGGTAAATCAACCATGGGACCTGCTTTCTCCAAGTGTGCAGGGCCATTAATCAACTTCTGCTATGAAGGGTAGTGAGTCTGGGAAATGTGCAGGACATAGTGGATGGTTTTGCCACGATGGGGTTCCCTAATTGCAGTGGGGCAATAGATGGCATGCATATCCCCGTCTTGGCACCAGACCTCCTTGCCAAAGAGTACATAAACTGAAAGGGATACTTTTCAATGGTGTTGCAAGTTCTCGTGGATCACAGGAGGCGTTTCACCAACATCAATGTAGGATGGTTGGGAAAGGTTCATGACGCGTGCATCTTTAGGAATTTGGGTCTGTTCAAAAAGCTGCAATCCAGGACTTTCCAGATCACAAAATGTTCATTGACGACATTGAGATGCCTGCAGTTATCCTGGGGGACCCAGTCTATGCCTTGCTCCCATGGCTCATGAAGCCATACGTCGGCGCTCTGGACAGCAGTAAGGAACGGTTCAACTATAGGCTCAGCAAGTGCACAATGGTGGGTGAATGTGCCTTTGATCATTTGAAAGGGCGCTGGAGAAGTTTACTAACAAGGTTGGACCTTAGTGAAGAGAACATCCCCATGGTTATAGCTGCCTGCTGTGTGCTCCATAATATCTTTGAAAAAGAGGGGGGTGAGCAGTTGAGGCAGATTGCATGGCAGCCATTTTTGAGCAGCCACACATCAGGGCAATAAGAACAGCACAGCAAGGGGTGCTGCGTATCTGCGAGGCTTTGAAAAGCCATTTCAGTAATGAGTCACAGTAATATGAGATGCTTCTCTGCACTGTGCTTTCCCAAACCTTCACCTGTCTTGTATCACTGTCCCTGTAAAGACAACCCTCCACCCAAGCCCACTGCTTCTACTCAATAAAGAAGATTTATTTCTCAAATCCATTTACTTTGTTTAACAAACATAAGTAAAGAGGGAAAACAGAAAAAAAAAAAAAAAAAAGGTAACCTTGGGGAAAAGGGGTTGTAAAGTTGGAACGGGAGAAACATTTTCAGTTGTGTAACATAATACTGCATTCCAGACCATCAAAGGTGTGTGAATGGGCACCTTCTGTTCCTTGTACCCTCCCTCTGAGTTAAGTGAAAGGGATAATGGACTTTTCACCCATGCCTCAGGGAACGCTTGGGGGAGGGGGATTCTGCACCAGGCAATGGTGGCTGGCTGTCCACCACGGTCTGCAGAGGGACTCTACCCTCCTGCTTCTGTTCCTGCAGTTCAACCAGATGCCTCAATATGTCTGTTTGGTCTCTGATAATCCGAAGCATCTCATCCTGTGCCACACACTCTGCTTATTGGAAGCTTTCCTGCTCTCCATGTCCACGTCTAACTTCTCAGACAATGAAATCCACCATGCTCTCAGCTGTCCCGGAGGTGTTCATTATCTCGGTGAACATGTCTTCCTGCATTCTGTTTCTCCTCCTTCTAATTGGTGAAAGTTTGCTTTCAGGTGTTGATGACACACCGAAGGACACATTTCCACCTGTCAGTCATGGGAAAAAATAAAGGAGCCATTGTACATGAATAAAATATTTCCATACCAAGGCCATTTTCATTTAAAAAAAAAACACACACTCTTTATTACACTAGGTGCAAGCCATAACAATCAGAATCCATAACTGTTCACTGTGCTGATTTGCTGCTCCAGCGATGGTGAGTAGGCCCCCCGGGTCATGGGTGACTGCACTTTTAATGAAGTTCATGGCAGGCTCATGTCAGGAGCAAAGGTAGCTAGTTGAACAATGGCCCTTCCCCATAGCACCACAGGAAGCTGTTTACAAATGGGGCGGGGAAGAACGTTTTCACTCCCAAATTGCAGAATCTTTCATGTGGGGCCCTGTCCCCTATCAGCCACTCAAAACTACTTGCCAACCCATGCCGAGCACAGTAAAGGCACATTAGCAGCTGCTTGGTTTGGCAATCCAGAATGTGTGGCGGTGGGGTGGGTTTACATGCCCCCCCCCTTTTTTTTTTCTTGTAAGAGCACTTTTAATAAGAACTTCCTCTGTTTCCCCTAAGCAACCCTATGTGATATCAGTCTCCTGAGGGTAACAGAGACTGAATGGAAGGAGATGCTGTAAGTATCTGGGTATAGACCCAGTCCTTATGCTGCTATGCTATGTACCACAATGATGCCAGCAGAATTAATTCAGAAGTTGCGTGTGAAAGCGTCCTACTATGGTGGAAGAAATAAGACTGCCCTGCTCAGAAACCTTCTGCAAAGTATTGCAGAGTACCTCCATGGGAGTTTCCTAGAGATATCCAGGGAGGATTCCCGGGCTATCCCAGTCTACATAAACAGTCTATTCCGGAGGCCATCCTCTGCATAGCTGGAGCGGCCTCTTGTAAGCAGAGAACCACAGCACCTCGCTTTTTCTTCACAGTAAACATGCAATACCACCGAATGTGTATGCCCGCTAAAGTTTAACTGAACTTTGATTGTAACTCTATACTCACCAGAGGTGCCTTCCCCGGCACCACAGTCAACTACTGTTATGTCCTGCAACCCACAGGGCTCCAGGGTTAAAAAATTTTCCTGGTTCTTGGGGAGAATGGGAGACAGGCAAGCGGTGGATCCGTTCTCCTCCTCCTCCTCCTCCACCACCATATCGTCCTCCTTGTTGTCCCTAGAATCACACACCTGTGAGGTGTTCACATTGCTTGTGGGGGTGGTGTAAGGGTCACCCCTGAGAATTGCTCGCAGCTTGTTGTAGAACCAGCACGTGAGGGGTTCAGCACCAGAATGACTGTTCGCCTCCCTTGCCTTCTGGTACGCTTGGCGAAGTTCTTTGATTTTCACATGGCACTGCTGTGTTTCCCTCATGTAGCCCTTCTCCCCCATTCCAAAAGCAATCTTTGCATAGATGTCAGCATTTCTTCTGCTGGATCGGAGCTCTGCCTGCACAGACTTTTCTCCCCATACAGCGATAAGATCCACCACCACCTCCTGTGCAGACCAGGCTGGAACGCGTTTGGGGCATGTAGTCTCCAAGATCAGCTGTGCTCAAGCTGGCATGTTCCCAATGCTGATCAAACAGGAAATGGGAAATCAAAAATTCCTGGGGCTTTAGCAGGGGAGGGGCTGTTTCCTGTGTACCTGGCTGCAGTGCAGCGGAGTTGAGAATGATCTCCAGAGCAGTCACAGATGAGCATTGTAGGACATCACCTGGAGGCCAATTAAGTCAAATTACAACGCTGTGTGTGCACTACCTTGCAGTTGACCTATGAAAATCGAATGAAGCGCTAACCCTCTCGCAGAGGTGGATCACAGAAGTCGACATTAGAGGTGACTTAGGTTGGCGTAAAGGACCTGGTAGTGTAGACACATACATTAACAGGTCGACTTAAGGCGGCTTCCTTCAACCTAACTTTTTAGTGTAGACCAGACCTTAGAGATTTTGGGTAGTATTTTCCAAAGTGCCTATCTCCTGACTCCAAGTCATGCGTTTTAAACCACAGGACCATCTTCTTTCTAAATTATCCCCTCAGAACATACATTAGAACATAGGAGCTGCCACACTGGGTCAGAATATGGTCCATCTTACCCAGTATCTTGTGTATGACAGTGCCTTGTACCAGAACTTCAGGGAATCTATAGAAGAGGAAAATTATGGAGTGATCAATTCTTTCTTCCACTCCCACCACCTGGTCTGAGGTTTAGGGTCACCCAAGCATTGGGTTGCATCCCTGACCATCATGGCTAATAGCTATTGATGAACCTCTCCAGTTCTTTCTTAAAACCAGTCATACTTTTGGCCATCACAACATCCCATGGCAGTGAGTTCCACAGGTTAATTGTCCATTATGTGAAAAGGTATTTACTCTTCTTTATATTAAACCTGCTGCCTATTAATTTTATTAGGTGACCTCTGATTTTTTGTATTGTGTGAAAGTGTAAATAGCACTTCTCCATTCACTTTTTCTGCACCATTCATGATTTTATAGACCTCTATCATATCATATTGTAGTCCCTTTTCTAAGATGAACAAACCTAATCTTTTTTGTCTCTTCTCATATGGAAACCATTCCATACCTCTTCATCATCTTTGCAGCCCTTTTCTGAACTTTTTTCAGTTCCACTATATCCTTCAAGGTCTGGACATACCATGGATTTATATTGTGGCATTATGACATTTTCTCTTATTTTTATCCATTTACTAATAGTTCCTAGCATACTGTTAGCCTTTTCGACTGCTGCTGTGATTTGAGCAGAAGTTTTCAGTAGCCTCAAATGAGATACAGCCTGTAACCAAACTACTACATTATGCAGTTTCATGAAAGTATATGCACAAAATATCAAAGATGGATTGTTCAGAAAGATTCACCATCCATTTCCAAGGATAATTTTTCATACCTAAATTGATATACAAAATGCATGAAACTCTTGCTCACTAACCCATCATAAGCAAAATAGAATACTTAAATTATATGTATACAAAAGATTATCTGAGGAGGTAGTATTCTAATCAGAATTCATTTAGGCTGGTAAATCAGGACTAGAATTGAGGTTTGCAGATTTCAGAAATTTTTTACCAACTTCAGTAATAAATAAATGTATAAACCTTAGCATGTATACAACACACATGATCAAAGGATTTCAAAGCACGTTACAAACAGTCATGAATGTAGCCTCACAACATTTTAGTAAGTTTCTGTTATTCCCATTTTGTAGACGAGGAAACTGCAGCACAGACAGGTGAAGTGACTTGCTTAAATTCACAAAGCAAGCCAGTGGCAGAGTTGGGAACAGAATCCAGATCTCTTAGCTTCCAATCCTGTGCCTTAACAAAAAAAACTGTCCTTTTTCGTGATCATGAATGATGGAATTATATCATATAATCTGTTTCTCTCATGAGATCTCCTGTAATCAAACCTGCAATAAAAAGTAGGTCCCTTCTAGGCTGGGTTCTGATACAGAACCAAAAACATAGGAGGCTTGAATTTGGGAATTCAAATCTGGTCCCACCATTTCCTTGCCAATTTGGATGGGTTTTAAGATGTGGTTCTAGTTTTGGACTATTTCAAAATTATATTTGCTCAGGAGAGTGTATTTTTTGTAGCAGGCATCTTAGATTCATAGCTATTAAGGCCAGATCATCTAATATGGCCTCCAATATATCACAGACCACTAAATTTCACAGTTACCTCTGTACTGAGCTTAATAACTTGTGTTTGACTAAAGCATGCCTTGTAGAAAGCCATCCAAGTCTTAGTTTGGAGACATCAAGAGATAGAAATCTACCACTTTCCTTGGCAGTTTGTTCCAGTAGTTAATCATCCTCACTGTTAAAAATGTATGCCTTACTTCTAATTTGAATTTGTCTGGCTTCAGATTCCAGCCATTTTTGGTTCTTGTTCTGCCTTTCCTCACTACATTAAAGAGCCCTTTAGTGCCTGGCATTTCCTCCTTGTGAATATACATTGTAATTAAGTCACCTCTAATTCTTCTGTTTGATAATCTAAATAGTCAGAGTTCTTTAAGACTCTCACTGTAAGGCATTTTCTACAACCTTTGAATCACTTTTGTGGCTCTTTTGTGCACCCTCCTCAAATTTTCAACATCCTTTTTTAAAAATGTTGACACCAGAACTGGATGCAGTATTCTAATACTAGGGCTTGGCTACACTTGCAAGTTAGAGCACATTAAAGCAACCCCAGGTGCCCTAACTCATGACCCGTCCACACTGGCAAGGCACTTAGAGCGCCTGGACTCTGCAGCCAGAGCGCTCCTGGTAATCCACCTCCACGAGAAGCATAACACTTGCTGTGCCTCGGCTGAAAAGCCCCAGCATCAGCGTGAATGAGGTGTTGCATTACTGCGCTCTGTTCGGCCTCCGGAAACATCCCATAATCCCCTTAAGTCAAGTGGCCACTCTTGTCATTGTTTTCGAATTGGCTGTAGGAATGCGGATATGCCCTTTCAAAGCTCCGTTTCTGACAACGGACATGCTTATCTGCTCCAGGACAAAGCAAGCCATTACTGTGGAATGTTGCTTGCTGTGAGTGTGTGTGAGAGAGAGAGAGAGAGGCCGTGGGGAGAGGGGTCTGCTGCTGTCTGAACTTACAAGAAAGCATGCTGACATGCTCTCAGCCCCCCAAAAACCCACTCTCTCCGCCCACATACACACAACACACTCCCTGTCACACTCCACCCCACACCCCACATTTGAAAAGCATTTTGCAGCCACTTGCATGCTGGGATAGCTACCACAATGCACTGCTCTCTGTGGTGTTGCAGGAGCTGCTAATATGGCTACACCAGTGCGCTTGAATCTGACAGTGTGGACACACTGCAGCGCTTTCCCTACTGTGCTGTCAGAGGGCTGGTTTAACTCACAGCGCTCTACATCTGCAAGTGTAGCCATGCCCTTAGTCTCACTAATACCCTACAAAGGTAAAATCACCTCCCAACTGCTCATTACTTACTAAAATTACTTACTTTGTACACCCCCCTCTCTCACTAGAGTGTGGCCCAATGCTCAAAAAAAAAAAAAAAAAAAAAACCACAGAGCCTTCTGCTTCACACCAGTCATGTAGTCCAGGCTCACCTCCAGTATTTTCTGCTGCCTTCTCTCACTTGAGGGACTGGAATAATCCAAGGTTATTTGGACTTTTGGATGTTTTCAAGTGTCCCTGTTCTAGCTGACATACCTTATCAAGTTATCACCAGATTATTTTTTTTCTGTCTTAAGGATCCCACCTAAAGTAATACAAAATGACCCACTCTCTGTTTCCTGAAGCACCAAGAAAAGGGTAAATCAAAGACTATAAAGAAACTGAGCACAGCCTAACTGTTATTTGTAATCACTGCTTTTCTTTCCCAAATGCAAAGACTGAGCCATTAAGCGTACACAAAACCATTCATGTGACATCAAGAAAAGAGAAGTAAAATGGCACTATCAACTGTTAAAAGCAGAGAAATGCATCTGCTTATTATAAAACTCATTTTCCTTGAAGCATGATAAAAAGAGCAAAACCTCAGACTAAAGTGGTGATTCATTCTCTCACACTACACACACATACACACACAGTCCAGACTCGCCAGTGTGCTCCAATTGCTTTGTATGACTCTGGTAATGCAAAGCAACAATAAACATACCTTAATATACAGAAGCATCCAAAAGTTGTGTGAAGTGAAACCTGTTATGCTAAATAAAATGTCCTGACTGCAGACACCTATTTATATTTCTGACTTGTTCTCGGTATATTTATGATCAGCTGAAACTAGAAGTGCAACAGATCTCTTTATGTGCTTGAAAACCTTTACCATGGAAGCCTGTATGTTGTGCAAGGTGGTTGTGATCCAATGCACTTGAAAGCTCTGTGTGGGCTTAAAAACATTAAGCAATAAATAACCAAACATTGATGAGTCAGTTACTAATTTGACTATGAAACCGTAGTAATTTTACTGAGCAACTGCACTATATCAGCCTTCCATTCTGTATATAGGTACAAGTCCATATACCCCTTCCCACTAAACACACACAAATCTTTCTATCAACACACACACACTCATCCCAAAAACATTTTCAAAGGAGTTAATTAAAAAAACCCAATTAAACGTGTCATAATGCTGCTTATGCAGAGACAACTTGATGGCTGCCTCTGAGATAACTGGGAACTTCTGAATAGTCTTCATTATATTTTTGTATACATTGGCCAGATAATGCCTTCCCATGTGAAAAGCCATTGGAGGTCTACAGCTAGGTCCCATCCTCTGAGGCTCTGAGTACCCGCAACTTCCATTGACTTTCAAGAGAGCTGAGGGCCCTCAGTACCTCACAGGATACAGCACAGAAAACTCCAATGTCCTTGGAGCCATGGGTTTCCATCCTGCAAAAGTCTTATCGTACAGGCCAAATTCTGCCCTGGTGAAGTGGAGTTGAGTGTGCTCAACGTCTCACAGAATAGGGCTCAACTTTGGATATCCTATGGTTTTCCACCTGATGTGGCCCATTGTGTACTTATAGTACAGTACAGTGAAGACTATTCAAAAATTCCCAGTTACCTCAGAGGCAACCACAACGCAGTGCTGCATAATCTGCATTTCAATACATTGGGGGGTTTTGTTTTTAATCTATTGCTCTGAAAATATGTTTGGGATGAGTGGCCATACTTGGTGCATGTGTGTTGGTGGGAAAGGGTATATAGATTCATACCTATAAACAGAATAGCATCCTGACATGTTGATGTTTATACAGAATTACTAGTATTTCTTTGTTCAGGGTAGTTTCAACCTCCTTCCTGTTGGTTATTTAGTTCATGATCAGTTATGCATGTATGATAAAAAGTAAATATCAAGTTGTAAATATCAAAGAAAGGGGAAGCTCACTGGGATTGGATCCACTTACTGCAGGGATGAATTTGGCCCCATGTGTTTGAATAAAACCAAACAAATACAGACTTACCCTCAGTGCTTGTAAGCTGCTATTTCATACTCTGTAAACTTTCACCCTCTGCTAACTAAACAGAAATCTACAATCCTGATCCTATAATGACTCTTAAATATGTACTGCAGAATACCGAAAAGAAGAAAGCCTACATTGTCCTCACTAGCAGGCACTTCTCCCAAGATGATTGGTCATTACCCTGGCAACCTTCACAAATGGCAAGTGACGTAAAGAAAGTCGGAAAAATGCCATTGAATGCAGAAAGCGCCATGCATTATAGATAATTCTCAGAATCCACACTCCTATATGCACTAACTGGTTTCAAAAAACCACAAGGGAGCTTCCATTTTACGAACATACCTGCAGAGGTGAATAAGAAACTTTTTTTTTAAATGGATGGTGGGGAGGATCCTTGAGGGTTTAATTGCAGCAATTTGGGCTCTCTGGATTTCAATTAATAATGCAGGCAACTATGTCTTTTGTGCTCTCTTCTCTCAGTTCTGTCAAAGAATCCCAATATAATAGTTCAAACTGGAATTTTTTCCCCACAGTTTCTTGTTATTTAATATAATTTATTGTTATATGCCTATTCATATCAACTCTCACTCCAAATTCTTTTTTCATTACTAATACATCTGGGGTAAGGTGGACAAAGGATGGTGTATTTATGTCCTTGCAAACAAAAACACCAGCAGTCATATGTGGTGTGAATGATATTATCTGCCTAGAAAAGGTCCAGTTCTGACCCAGCCAAGAGAACTGTGCAAACAAAAGACAAAAGGAAGCTCCACTAACTTAGGGGTTTTATTTATTTACACACAGGGAGACACAGAGAGAATAATCACAGTAAGCTTACTTCTGACTACATTTCACATCATTCCAAGTTAGTGAAATTCAGGCACAAATAGCTCACATAGGACTAGGTAGAGGGTAAATAAATAGGGGAAACAAACTGGAACAGAATAATTGTTTCTGATATTTTTGAGCACCAGTACCAGTGTTTCTCTGAAACATCCTTTCTTTGTGTTAGTCCAGACCTATAAAGCAGAAAGTATCTCAATTTGCTAGTTCATTACCTTATTCATTGTTTTTAAAAAAATCTAACTTGAAAGTGTTGCATTTCTTCATAAGGTCAGATAACTTGGCCCACCAGATTTAATATGCCAAGTCCTCAAGATCCATAGCTCCACTGGACACACAATACTTTGAACAGTGTGCAATCCTGTGCAAAGCAAGTGCAACGTGAGCATTAAATATTACCCCTGGTGTACAGAGCAAAGAATCCCAATTTTATACCCACTTTGTAAAGGAGAAAATAATTACGCAAGGTAGAAGGCAGAAGAGTGTCAAGCCCTGTGTGTCCAGCTTTGGTTCATAAGGAATCAGCAAGTTAATCCTATTGAGCTAAGTCCCGCCCTCATGTTCACCTGTCCAATGCCATTATTAAATCATTATCAAATGAGGTATCTGAAGGCTGAATTTGACCTGCTACCTTTACCTAGATCATCACACATTACTTCTCCAAATTGTGAAGCAGATATCAAGAAAGTGGCAAGCCTGCTTAACCAGCCAATAGAGAATGACTGCCCCGAACACAGGGGCTTCCCTGGGTGACACAGAACCCTTCTTGTAGGCACCACTGTCAGGATGTGGCAGGGGCATGGCAGGAGCACTGCTACACCTTTAACTATTCTTGGTAGCCAAAACAGTCCATTGCTGCTGAACATAAATTAGGGCAACCCTTTGGCTGCTCCACGTTAAGCTGCAGACTAGATGGTCTCTGGCCAGCTCCATAACTGGGGGGGACATGGACGCATAGATGGAATACAAACACCTTTACTCCTCCTCTATTCAATCATTCTCATCCAAAACCAGTGTTAGCAGCATACAAAGCCTATAGCGTGCATCCTAAAGACAGACAGCATGACTAAAGCAGAGGTAATGAAGCAGTATGGCCTCGTGGGTAGGGCACTGGGCTTCTATACAGGAGACTTCATTCAACTCCTAGTTCTGCCACTAGTTTCCTGGGTGACCTTGAGAAAGTCACTTCTCCTCTCAATGCCTCCATTTCCCAATCTGTAAAATGGATATAATGATACTTATCTCCTTTGGAAAGTGCTTGAGATCTATCGATGAAAAGGGCTACATGTTATTATAACTATATCCATTGCCTTTAGGATCTACTATTAACCCCCAGTCAACAACACAATAAAATAATACACTTGAATGAGGCTAGTTTTCACATAAGTCTTGCTGAGTCTTTTCAAATAACTGAATTTTGCAATTTAGGAAGTAATGAACAAACATAATATACACGAAAGCATAATGCACCATTAGATTTACTTTGTTTATTGACAACATAGCTCACTTTTAATTATTTATAACACTATACTCTGACAACACCATACTAGCAAATGTCCTGGTGTAATGTATTTTGTAGCAGTAATTTGGTCTTAGCAAAATGAAGCATTCTTACAGCATTATATTTGCTACTAAATCTTTTTTTTACAAGTAGGAGGAGATTATTATTTTGCATGTGTAAATCCTAGAGGACAAAATTCACTCCCATTCAGGCAGCCAGCACAAGGCTTATGCACTCCTTAGGTCCCATTTTGAGGTCCCAAACCAAGCATCCAGAATCAAACACCACTCCACTTTACAGAAGTCTAGATCTACACGCAAACTTTGGTGCTGACCTCCATTAGCGATTACAGGCCAAACATAAAACCTGGTTCTAAACTTCCCTAAATTCTGAATCAGTCTTTGCTGCAGAAGATGTGAGGGAGATTCCCACACCTGAGTCATTCCTTTTAGGAGACAACCCAGATTGAGGTGTCAATAGAAGAGGTTTGGGAACAAAATGATAAATTAAACAGTAGTAAGTCACCAGGACCAGACTGTATTTACCCAAGAGTTCTGAAATAACTCAAATATGAAATTGCAGAACTACTAACTGCGGTATGTAACTTATCACTTAAACCAGCTTCTGTACCAGATGACTGTTGGATAGCTAACGTGACACTGATTTTTTAAAAAGCTCCAGAGGCAATCCTGGCAATTACAGGCCGGTAAGCCTAACTGCCTAACAGGCAAATTGGTTGAAAGTATAGAATCACAAGACTCGAGAGGGTCACCTAGTCCAGTCCCCTGCACTCAAGGCAAGTCTAAGTATTATTTAGATCATGGGTCGGCAACCTTTCAGAAGTGGTGTGCCGAGTCTTCATTTATTCACTTTAATTTAAGGTTTCGCGTGCCAATAATACATTTTAACGTTTTTTAGAAGGTCTCTTTCTATAAGTCTATACATTATATAACTAAACTATTGTCGAATGTAAACAAGGTTTTCAAAATGTTTAAGAAGCTTCATTTAAAATTAAATTAAAATGCTGATCTTACGCCACCGGCCCGCTCAGCCTGTTGCCGGCCTGGGGTTCCGTTCACCTAGGCCGGCAGCGGGCTGAGCGGGGCCTGCGGCTGGGACTCCGGCTGGCAAGGGGCAGGCAGCCAGAACCCCAGACTGGCAGTGGGGTGAGTGGGGCCAGCAGCCGGGACCCCAGACTGGCAGTGGGGTGAGTGGCTCAGCCCGCTGCCGCTCAGCCTGCTGTCGGTCTGGGGTTCCATCCGCCGGCTCCTGCCAGCCAGGGTCCTGGCTGCCGGCCCCGCTAAGCCCGCTGCCAGTATGGAGTCCCAGCCCTGTCCACAAAGAGTAGGTACCTACCTTCTCCCTGGTTCTAGACATTTTCTTCCTCTCTCTGCACTGAGAGGAGGGTGGGAGTGTGCTGAGAACAGGGCTGGGGGTGAAGGAGCAGGCTGGGGGTTGGGGTGCAGGGTCTGGCCAGGAGCTAGAATGAGGGAGGGGGCTCAAGGTTGGGGCAGGAGGTTTGGGTGTGGAGCGCTTACCTGGGCAGCTCCCATTTGGTGCAAGGGGTGCAGGTGGGAATGGGGTGTGTGTGTGCAGGAGCTCCCATTTGGTGCTCAGGGTGGGGGTGGGGAGTGCAAGAGTCAGGGCATGAGGTGTGGGGGGGCTGGGTATGTTTGGGGGGTACAGGAGTCAGGGCAGGGAGTATGTGAGGAGGATGCAGGAGTCAGGGCAGGGAGCTGCTGGGGCTGGGTATGTGTGGGGGGTGCCAGAATCAGGACTGGGGTTGTGGGGGGGGGTGCAGGGGTCAGGGCACAGGGCTGGGGTGTGTGAGGAGGGTTCAGGGGTCAGGTCAGAGGGCTGGGAGTGTGGGCTGGGGTTGTGGGGGTGCTCCCAGTCCTGAGCGGCTCACAGCAGGGGGCTGGAGGGGATCTGCCCTGATTCCACCCCCTTCCCCAAGGTCCCCAGAGCAGAGAGCACGCTGCGGCTCCGCTTTTACCTCTTCCCCCACTTTTACCTCTCCCCCTCCGTAGTAAGGGCCATCAGCTGGTCGGCCCCAGGGAGGGAGAGAAGGAGGGGCAGGAACCCAGCATGCTGGGGGAAGAGGCCGGGGGAGGGGGAAGCTTGCCTGCCCTGCAAGGAGAGAGCAGTGGGGGGGGGGCGGAAAAGAGCGGGCCGGGCCGGGCAGGGCAGGATTTTTAGTGGCATGCTGCTGTCTTGCCCAGGTCCGGCAGACAGCAGCGTGCCATTAAAAATTGGCACACGTGCCATAGGTTGCCGACCCCTGATTTAGACCATCCCTTCCAGGTGTCTAACCTGCTCTTAAAAACCTCCAATGATGGAGATTCAACAACCTCCCTAGGCAATATAGGGAGGGTGCCCTTAGTATAGAACAGAATTATCAGATACATAGATGAACATGATGTGTTGGGAAAGAGTCAACACAGCTTTTGTAAAGTGAAATCATGCCTCTCCAATCTATCAGAATTCTTTAATGGTGTCAACAAACATGGACAAAGGTGGATATAGTATACTTGGTCTTTCAGAAAGCTTTTGACAAGGTCCCTCACCAAAGGCTCTTAAGCAGAGTAAGCAATCATGAGATAAGAGGATAACTGGCTAAAAGATCGGGAAAAACGATAGGAATAAACAGTCAGTTTTCAGTGGAGAGAGGTAAATTGCACGGTCCCCCAAGGATCTGTACTAGGACCACTGATGTTCAACATATTCATAAATGATCTGGAAAAAAGTGCAAACAGTAAAGTGGCAAAGTTTGCAGAGGATACTAAAGTACTCAAAATAGTTAAGTCCAAAGCTGACTGCAAAGAGTTACAAAGGGATCTCACAAAACTGGGTGACTGGGCAACAAAATGGCAGATGAAATTCAATGTTGACAAATGCAAAATAGTGCACACTGGAAAACAAAATTCCAACTACACATACAAAATGATGGGGTCTAAATCAGCTGTTACCACTCAAGAAAGAGATCTTGGAGTCATCACGGATAGTTCTCTGAAAACATCTGCTCAGTGTGCAGCTGCAATCAACAAAGTTAACAATGCTAGGAACCATTAGGAAAGGGCTGTATAATAAAACAGAAAATATCATAATTAAATGAGTCCATGGTATGTCCACACCTTGAATACTGCATGCAGTTCTGGTCATCCCATCTCAAAAAAGATATATTAGAATTGGAAACAGTATGGAGAAGGGCAACAAAATGATGGAACAGCTTCCATATAAGGAGAGGTTAAAAAGACTGGGACTGTTCAGCTTGTGAAAGAGACAATTAAGGGGGGGGATAAGACAGAGATCTATAAAATCATGAATGGTGTGGAGAAAGTGAATAAGGAAGTCTTATTTCTCTTTCACATAACACACAAACCAATGTCATTCAATGAAATTAATAGGAAGTAGGTCTAAAACAAACAAAAGGAAGTACTTCTTCACACAACACACAGTAAACCTCTGGAACTCATTGTCAGGGATGTCGTAAAGGCCAAAAGTATAACCAGGTTCAAAAAAGAATTAGGTAAGTTCCTGGAGGATAGGTCCACGAATGACTATTTGCCAAGATAGTAAGGGACACAACCCCATGCTCTAGACGTCCCTAAACCTCTGAGCACTAGAAGTTGGGACTGGATGACAGGGGATGAAGCACCTGATAAATTGCCCTGTTCTGTTCACTATCTCTGAAGCATGTGGCTTTGGCCATCAACAGAAGACGGGATACTGGGCTAGATGGACCATTGGTCAGACTTAGTATGGCCATCCTTATGTTCTTATTCACCTGTCCTTTTAAGAATAAACGTGTATATGTAAAATGAAAGTATTATTCAATATACAGAAAGTCTCCTGTTTGGAATGGCATCATTCTGCAAAGGCTGATCTCTGTTATATGACCTGCATCTTCATGGATGACTCATCACTTCTTCTGTATGCCAGTGATTCTCAACTTTTCCAGACTACTGCACCTCTGTACTGTACTGACAAGGACTGATTTGTCTTGCATATCCCAAGTTTCACCTCAATTAAAAATTATTTGCTTACAAAATCAGACAGAAAAATACAAAAGTGTCACAGCCCACTATTACTGAAAAATTGCTTACTTTCTCATCTTGTCTGTATGAAACTTTAGTTTGTACTGACTTCACTTGTGCTTTTTATGTAGCTTGTAAAACTAGGCAAATATCTAGATAAGTTGATGTATCCTCTTGAAGACCTCTGCATACCCCTCATTGAGAATCACTGCTCTATGCCACTTCATTGTCATTTTCGAAGAATACCCTTCATGTAGGTAGACCTGACAACTTAGACAACTCCAGCTGAAAAGGAATATGTTTTTTCCTGCAGGTGAGTGATGTTTCATGGGTCATTGGGGATGAAAAACAAATTCAAAATTAGCCACTCTGGAGAAATGAACCAAGGGCCTAATACCAAGAGATGATGAGCTTGATCAGTTCCCATTGAAGTCACTGGCAGTTAAAGGTATTCAGCATCTTCCAGGATCAGGCTCTTAAAAATCTGAAAAGTATTACATGTTGCAAAATCCAAACAGGCTTAATGTCTTTCTGGTGCTGACTGGTGTAAAGGACAGTCATGTAGGGTTGCCATGCTTTTGAAGTTCAGTCTTTCATCTTCTGCCTTTCTATCCTGACCTGATTTCTATTTGGAGAAGACAGTGCTAGTATCAAGGGGCTTCACAGCCCTGGTGCACTTTGTGCCAGAGGGTGGCAGGAAGTAAACTTCAGAAACCTATCAGAACATATTACTCTTTCTATATAGGTTGTTAGACTGTTGACTCGTTTAAACACAGAAAGGGGCAAATACCAATTTTCCTTTCATCAGCTATAAACATGATTCGGGGCGATATGTTGTTGACTAAGTGAAAAAAACCCTCTTTCTCCTTCTCTGTCCTTCTAGGGGACAGATATTCAGCTGGTCAAATGAATCCAAACCCATCATTAGTGTCCTTTCACTTCTCCATTAGCAATATTACAGCTGGACTGACTGATGCCAAGGACACTGGTGATGAGGAACAATAACATTCCTCAGTATCAAACTATTGGCTTTTTAGCATTCTCCTGCTTTCCCATGTTTTAGCTTCCAAGTGGGAAAGATGCTGTAGTGAAAGTCAATGAGACAGATCTAGCAAGGAAAGAACACAGGGTTCTATCATTTGTACAATTCCAGCATTTCTATTCAGTATGTCTTAACTTTTAATTCTTAATTGAATTTTTAGGGGCAGATTCTGCTTTCAGACACATAAGAACCCAAAAAAGACAAAGCCTTTTCTGCACTGGTAATTTCCCCCTCACCTTTGGTCTCACACCAGCACAGCTCCCACTTGTGCTAGCAACTATGGGAACCCCTATGTAACCACAAGCAGATGTTTTTACCACCCTGCCCAAAGCAGATCTAGATGACATGATGGCCCAAAGCCCTGATCCTCTGCCTACACTAGTGCTTCCACCAGTGCTAGACACAGCTGCTAATTCTAATTAGCTTCTTGGCTGTTTGAGGAAAATAAAGATTAGTGGTGGCAATGAACTGTTTCTCTTTGCTTGTTTACAGTAAAAAATAAATAGCTAGTTCCTAAAAATAAACAAACATGAAATAACAGGATTATTGTGGCCTGCTGCCTTTTTTATATATATTTTTATATTCTGATAAAAATAACATCCCACACCACCCTCTTGTTTTTAGCCGGCAGGCCTGTGCCAAATAGCTAATTTTCATCGTAACTTATATCTCAGTGCAAGTAGTACATATCGAAGTTTCCCCACAGGCAAAAGTTGACATGTCAATGGCTCAAAAGGAGCTCACCATCTGCCGATCTTGTCAGCTTCTCCATTATACCACATAGTCCCCTGACAGAATTTGGGAGAACCAACTTCTGTCAATTTCACTTTCAGGGGAAATTGTCAGAACTCAGTGGGCCTGATGCTCTTCTCATTTACTCTGGTGAAAATCAGGAATAGCTCTGTTGAAGTCAAAACTGTATAACTGATTTGAGAGAAGAATCAGACCCCCTCTGCACACAACTATGCAATGGAAAAACTAAGAATTTACATAATCAAGATTCTGACCATAGACTCAGACTGACCACCTGACTAAGAATTTACATAATCAAGTACATCAAGATTCTCACCATAGCCACTAAAAAACTATTTGTACCAACTATCTTAATAAGCAGTATCAAATATTGTACAGATCTTATCTAACACCCCAAAGACTTTTAATATGGTGCATACTGATACAGATCTATGCTGCCACTGTAATTTAGCAGCTGGCACTTCTGCATGCTAGTAGGGGAACTGCTATAGAATATAGATTTTCTGAGTACAAATATTCACAGAGAGAAGCTTGATTCTATTCTTCCCTATATACATTAATGTCTCCTGCTTTACTTAGTGTGGATAATTTCTATCCAGCAAGAAAAGTTTGTCCTGTTCTTGTTGCAGCCCAATGAGGTAGTCCTGCATACAGTCATCACAATGGAAAACCGGTACTGTAAAGGGGAGGATATGGTGGCCATTGGAAAGTGCCCTTAAGTGAAGCACAATAAGACCAACCAAGATTTTACAATTTGGCTGACTTTTCTCAACCATGCTGATGCAGAGACACAGGTGGCCAAATTTACTCTTCTTGGTACCTTACTAACCCAGTTTTATTATGAAGTTTGTAACAATCTTTCCATTGTTATGGGATTATAAACACCTTATTTATGTTCAGTGATTTGTATAATGTGCACTACACATCCTCAGATGTGGCTGCAATATGCTTGGTGCAGCTAAGGTGAGGGGGGCAAGATGGCTTTAAGCCACTTCTGTAACTCCCATATCATGGGGTCAACCCATTCTCTGGCATAATTTAAAACAGCCAATAGTATGATGGCTGTCCATAGCATCAACGGGCTTTTCCAACAATGGGAGATTGCTGGGACACTCCAGCTACACTCCTTCCTCCCCAGAAACATTTTACACTGGGGGCCAGGATGTGGGGTGCAACAGAGAGATAGCTACATCAACTCTTTGCCACCCAAGGATTTCTCCCACACCAGGGGAATTCTCATCTGGGCAGATTTATAGCTACCTTTTTGTCATTATTATTATGGCATAAAACAGGTGGGAATGGAGGTGAAGATCTGGTTCTCTGTTTCTTTTTCTTTTTTTAAATAGAGATCATAGAAAAATGATAAGAGGTTTGAACAGGTTCTTTTCTAGTGGAGAGAGGCAGAGCTTTTCCCACATGGACACAAGAAGACTTAGGTTACTGTATACTGAAGCCAATGTTCACGACTTTTTATTTTGAAATATAGTAGAAAAAGTGCTGCTCTAATTTGCATTCCACAGAATTCTTACATTGATGTTGATCACCAGAGTGGTCCATTCTTATTCAGTCACCTGATGTCTTTGCCAGGTTAGCGTACAACAAGCATAGCTGGCTGAAAACGTTAGGAGACCAGTTAAGGTAGCTTTCCACAGTACAAAAAGGGGAGCAAAGATCTGGCCTTAATTGTGTCCACACACACACACAAAAGTGTTGAACTTCTAGATCGGGGTTCCCAAACTTTTTTCCCTGAGGCCCACCTGTGCAACTGCAATAGGAACTGCAGTCCACTATTAACACTTCCCGCTGCTTTCTGGAAGGGGAAGGCACGGGGTGGGGTGGGGGGTAAGAGCAAGGCTACCAAGGGTGGGCAGTGACTCATGCTGTTTTGGAAGGCGGCTGAACCTTTAAACTGTGACCTGCCCCGCACTATCAATGTATACAGTTTGATAGTACACCCTCCCACCTTGCCCACCCAGCAGGTGAGCCATCGTCCCATCAAGCTGATCAAGTGGAAAATCAAGCAAGCGGCTGCTGAGCATGTAGCCTGGCCTTCCCAGGCAGCCACGCATTCGTCAGGGAGGGGACACCGTGGGGCGTGTGCAACCCCTGACCTCAGCAGGGATCAGGACCAGCGAAAGGACAAAGGGGCCAGGCAGGTGCCACAGCCAGTCCCCACTGACACCCTCTGCTTCAGCAGCCTGAGTCCCTTGAGCTTGTCACCTGACAGTCCTACCCCACCTGACAGTCACCCAGTCAACACCTAGCATGCCTCATAGGCAACCCCTGCCCGGGAACGAAGGATGGGCTTGGGGACTGCCAGTGCCAAGCAGAGGCAGGTGCTCAGGCCGGGCCTGGCTGCTACCTTTGACAGTCCTGATCAGGGTATTGTCCAGGTGGAAACAGAGCAGCATCACCAAGCCCCAGTCCATGCAGGTGCTGTGAGGCCGATACTCAAGGGGGCCTGACAGCCACGAATCGCAGCGTGTGGCAGTTCGGAGCAGGAATGGCTGTGAACCCTCCAGCCACTCTGGGATCCACATCCTCTTGGGGCCAGCCCCTTTTCCTTGCCTACTGCCTCCGTTTTGCCCTCTGCCACCGACCACAGGGGTGCTGGGCTCCTCCGGCCCTGGGAGGGAGCCATGGCCAGCTGTCACTCTGTCCCTGTCCACTTCACAATGCTCCCCCGCCATACCCTCCCCAAACTCCACCCATGGCTGCACCAGTGGCCCACCCGGGCCTGTGTATCGTGGCCCACAGTTTGGGAACCCCTACTCTAGATGAGGCATAAAGCAGTCTATAGAAGAGAGCACAAAACCAAGAACAAGGAACTCCTGAGCTGTAATCCCTGTTTTGTCAATATCTTGAAGTGATTTACCCAAGGTCACACAGCATTTCAGTATCTGTGTTTCCCGCTCTGTAAAATGGGCATAACAAACCTTCCTAGTGCATTTGTGAAGGTTAATGTTTGTATGGTGCAGCGAAGACATACAGCTGAATGGCAGGATGGTCCAGTGGTTGGGGCAATAGCCTACGAGTTGAGATACCTGTGTCCAATTTCCTCCTCTGCCACAGACTTCCTATATGATCTTGTGCAAGTCACTTAGCCACTTTGCCTCAGTTCCCCATTTGCAAAATGTAGATAATAGTATTGCCTTACCACACAGGGCTGTTGTGAGGATATATACTTTAAAGAGTGATGGGGTCTGTACAAATGCCTTACATAAACAGACAGCATTATATACATACTAAGGATTTAGATTGGTTAGTGTAACCACAGACACTATTTTGATTCATGTAAACATCTAAGTCCTTTTCTGAATGCCACAAAGTGGTGAAACAGGCTAGGATGGAGGAAGAGGAGAGACACTGTCAATGACCCATTGTCACTGTTGGTCTGCTGCCATAATTTTAAAGCTGGCAGTGCTAGCTGGGGGAGGAAGTGGAGTGACGTTACCAGCACTAGCGTAGTGTTGTAAGGAGAACAGAAGACCACTGACCCAGTGAGGCAAAGCAGTTTGCTGAACAGCAAAAACAAAAAAACTAATCATGCTGTTCAGATATAAAGTGTAGTATTTGCTACACGGTTTTGTTTTAGTAGAAACAAAAAAAGCATTTTATTGGCGGCTTTAAGAAATTGGTAAATAAAAACCTCAAGAAAATGATCAAGATCTCTGAGACTTACAGACCTTAGTGGGAAAGAGTCATTCTTAATTATCCTGGTGTAAACCCAGAGTAACTCCAGTGAATTTACTGGAGTTACTCCAGATTTACTCCAGCATATGTAAGATCAGAAGTCGTCCAAATAAGATGCCTGTGGCTTGATTCTCAGCTGCCTTGTACTTTGTGTAGCCATTTACAATTATGTGAAGTGAGTGCAAATCTGGGTAAAATGTTACCAAATCAGAAAGGCAGTGCTCTACACCCTTTTTCCAGTGTAAATGACTACACAAAATGCAAGGCAAATGTAGAACCAGACTATGACTCTGACCTAAAGAATTTACAATCTAAATACACACGTACAGGGCTGGATATTCCAAGCAGGCTGCAGAGCATTCAATTCAGGTCCAAAATTGCAGGCTTTTTATCTGTGTTCCCCCAATCCTGGGGCTGCCAAGGACTAGCCTCATCTCCAGGACAAATAGAAGCAGTGTTAAATCTGTTCTATCATGCCCGTACTGCTGGCAGTTCTCAGTGGCCATTTCGACACCCAGGGATCAGCTGGACACAGCCACACCCCAGCCACATGCCTTTCTCTTCTGCCACACCTCTTCAGCTTGCGGGGCGGGGGGTGGGTGAGTGACATAGGAGCCATTTTGGTGGCTCTTCACCATCTAAGGATTCCCCTATGATGGAGCAATAATCTGGGTATCACTAAACTGACGTTATAGTTACTTGGCACTGCCAGAGCAGCACAAGCAGCTCCTGTGCAGAAGAGGATCTGGCCCAAAATATTGTATGCTTTCCACGAAGCATTATTTCAGTCATAACCTGAAAAGATAATATCTAAGGATAAATCCTTTGCCATTACAATTCCACATTTTCCGAATTCTCTTTATTGCAATAATCTCTTCCTCCAACAACCCTCCCTTGTGTACTAGTGCCCCATGCTGGAAATCATGATAATACACCATCAACAAAAGGTTTCATAAGACACATAAGGGGTGCTCGGTAAACTGACTTTTCATCCTACATCTAATACAAAATAGGATTTAGATTTATCTCCCTCATCCCAGTATGTTGTACAGTTTGCACTTTTGTTAAACTTTACAGTGATACATATAAACTATGCATTTCTTCTCAATGACAACAACAGGATAAGCGGAAATTCTGAAATAATTTTCCCTATTAAAGAAACAGAGAAAGAGAACCAGAGTACGTTAGATGAAATTAAAGGAATCACTTACCCTTAAAAGCTAATACATCCAACCATCTCCTGGTTCTCTTGCAACTGTGGCTTGTTGTTTTTCGTCCTAGTTGTCTCCTACTGCTCGGTTTTAATATTTCCTCTGCATTTCAGTGTCATTGGTGTAGGAGGAGACTTAAATTGAGGCCATCAATCATCAGCCCACCTTAGTGTGCAGAAGGCTGGGAATTGTAGTCCAAAATGCAAACATCTAGTGTACTTCTTTTCTGACTTACACTAGTATAAATTGGGAGTAACTCTACTGAAGTCAATAGAAATACAATTTTGAAAGCTGTAAGTGAAAGGAGAATCTGGCCCATTACAATTTGATTCTTTTTGTTATTTTTCTTGCTTCATTGATTAAAAACATTTTGTTGAATTAGAACATCTGTAATACAATAAAAATTTCTGATAAAGCGGTTTAAGGGAAAGTTTGGACAGGCAGCCACTTGAAAAAAAAAAAAAAAACTTTGTATGTATTTTGATAGATAGCTTTAATACTAAGTAGGCTGTGCCATGGGTCTTCTATCTCTGGGTACATGTACCCTCTAATGTTTTCCTCAGGGCAAAAAGGCAAGAAATGCATTTTAAAACATTAAACAGTTATATTTCTAAGTAAACTATGACTTATTTAAACAGTGCAAGTAACATACACAGCTCTTTACAGGTAAATATAAAGATGATGGGCTAAGTCCTGTTCTCGGTTACACCGGTGTAATTTCTAAGTAACCCTACTGACTAGAGTGAAGTTACTCTGAATTTACACTACGTAAATGAGATTTGAATCAGGTCCAAGATCTTTGCCCCAAGGCACTTACAATCCAAAATTAGACAGAAAACATAACCAAGTGACAGTGCGTGTACATCAAGAGGGTGGGGTAAACAAAAGAAGAGCCAACAGCATTCTTTGAGGCTCACTTTCCTGAAGAAAGTAAGAGTAAAAGCTTACTGTTTTCTTGGCTCTCTCACTTTCTTACTATTATTTTTTAAAAGTATAAATTAATTAATTATCATTCTGTGAAGGAATAGCCTTGATAGGCTTTGCAAAGGAAGTGACTTTTAAGGAGGGATTTAAACACGATGAGACAAATTTCACCCTCAGATATTTTTACAGAGCTTCCACCAAAGTCAATGAGTTTAAGGGGAATTTAGGTGGCGGGGAAGTGCAAGCTGACAGAGTGTTATGCAGATTTTATTCTCAGTTGGAAAAGGAGGCTTATGGGAAAAATAACTACAGCAGGGAAAGTGGTACAAGAAAAGAAACATGGGAACAGAAGAAGAGGCCAGGGGGAGCACAGACAGTCCCAGGAGCAGAAGTGGTGGAGAAAGGGAACAGCAAGCAGTAGAAGAAAATAAATTCAGTAAGGCAGGTAAACTGGATTGGGAGGGGTACTTGAGAAACTAGAGATACTAATGGTAGGGTGGAGGGCAGTGACCTGTTTAAAATGTCATGCACTTTTTATTAGAAAGACAAGGTGGGTGAAGTAATATCTTCTATTAAACCAGCTTCAGTTGGTGAAAACGACATTCTTTCAGGCTTACACAGAGCTAATCTCCAGACCTGGCAAAGGTACTCGGAGGAGCTGGAAATGATAGCTTGATGTAAATGAGAAAGCTGCTTAGGCAAAGATTGTAACTTGCTAAAGTTAGGTTTTACTAGAAAGCATGTTATTTTGTTTTGCTTGTAACTATACTATACCAGTCTCTCTTTCTCTTGGTTACTATCACTTACATCTCTTCTTAATAAACTTATTTTATCAATTCATCTCAGTACTGTTATACTAAGGTAAGGCATGCATCCTCAGCTGCACCAACAGGCTGGCTTGAGTGCATTCTGTCACTTTGAAGAAAGCAAACTTGGCAATTTTTGTGAATGGAGAATGCACGCTGCACAAAAACATCAATGGGGAGCTTAAGAACTGGGTTTCAGGGAATGTTACCTGCAAGATAAAAGAAAGGTAAGCAGAGTCTCAAGGAGTTTGCTGGTGATGCAGACAGACTCCTGTGGCAAGGAGCTGACTCATGCTGTTTAAGCTCCAGCAAAGCTCTCTTTGGCAGAGGGGTAACGCAGCAGCTTACTGTTCAGGGCACCCCAAGAGAGCATTACAACACTACAAAAGCACTTTTTTTTTTTTTTCACTCCTCAGGCCTTTTGTGTCCCTGATGTGGACAGGTTTGGCCAGTTATCAACTCCTTACTCAAGCCAGCCCCAAATTCCCTTCTCTAGCCCCAAAACACGAGCCTGCCCCAAAATACCCCTCCCAGCCTCCCAACCCCATCCCACCGCAAAATGCTTCTCCCTAACCCCAAACTACACCCCCAAAACACCCCCCCTTGCCCCCATAACCCCCTCCTGCTCCAAAATACCCCTCCTAGCCTCCTAACGCATCCCACCACAAAATGCCTCTCCCTAATCCCCAGCTACATCCCCAAAACACCCCTCCCTAGCCCACAAATCCCAGCTCCAGCATACCTTTCCCTAGCCCCCAGCCAGCCCCAAAGCACCCCTCCCGAGGCCCCAACCCCAGCCAGCCCCAAAGCACCCCTCCCTGGGCCCAGTTCTCCACCCCATCAGCCTGACCCCAGCCCCCCTGTCTTATCAACGCCTCTCCATCCCCGCCCTTTACCCCCAAGCCCCGCCCAGTCTCTCTGCTGACCCTACCCGCACACTGCAACCATTCTTGCTTCCTTCCCGCTTTTTCCTGGCTGGGATAGGCCTCCCGCTCGCTCGGCCCGCCCCTTGCTAGCCACGATTGGTCATTCACTCTCGGGTAGCTCGCAAGCCGGCGCTGTGGTAGGTGCTTTGGGAGACCAGGCGCGCTCCGTTGGCTGGAGGGGAGAGAGCAGCAGGTTCGGTTCAGCCGGCGGTGTGAGTGAGCGCGGGCCAGCCGCGCACTCGGCTATTGTTGCCAGAACAGCTAGTTACCGGGGGGCTGCCAGGACCGCGGCGAGAGACAGGCCCAGTGGCAGCCATGAGCGGCGGGGTGTACGGGGGAGGTGAGTGCCCGCCCATGGAGCGCCTGCTGCTGCTGCTCCCCCAGGGCTGTTCCCCAGGAGCCGCCGCCCGCCCCCCTCCAAGCCCCTGCCTCCTGCTGCACCCCCAGGGCTGTTCCCCACCAGCCTCTGCCCGCCCCCCTCCGAGCCCCTGCCTCCTGCTGCTGCTCCCCCAGGGCTGTTCCCCAGGAGCCGCCGCCCGCCCCCCTCCGAGCCCCTGCCTCCTGCTCCCCCAGGGCTGTTCCCCACCAGCCTCTGCCCGCCCCCCCCCCCCGCCTCCTGCTGCTGCTCCCCCAGGTCCCCCTCCAAGCCACTGTCTGCTGCACCCCAGAGCTGTACCCTATGAGCCTCCCCAGGCCCCCTTCTGAGTTGCTGCACCCCCAGGGCTGTTCCCCATGAGCCTTCTCCTGTCCTCCTCTGAGCCTCTGTCTCCTGCTGGTCCCCCTCTGAGCCCCCGCCTGCTGCACCCCCAAGCCTGTGATCTAGTTTGTCCATTACATTTGCTGTCACTTCCCACAAAGGTTTGGGCTGTCTGCAGCTTCCCCACCCCCCATCCATGAACTTTTCTGATCCACTCTTCCCCTGCAGCTCTTCCCCACTTAATGCTGCTGTAGTTTCCCAAACCATGAGCCTCCTTGCAGTCGTTCTGCTGCAGCTCCCCATTTCCTGCAGCTCTTCCCCTTCCCAGTTATTTGCTGCTGCTCTGGTGCATAAAGTGACAGCTTTGCTCTAAGCAGTTCTCTCAGCTGAAGTACAGCTGTATTGCTCCACCCATGAACACCTCTCTCTCTGTTACAGCTCTGCTATATAAAACTTAGTTTTCCCCACGTAGTTCTTCCCAACACAGCTATAACTCCATTCAGGTTTCTCTGCTACGGAAATGCACAACGCTTGAAAGTTTTCATTAAAATGAAAAGCCTAACTAGTTTGAAGGCCTTAGTTTCTGTCTTTGGTAAATTTCATTAAAGCTTTTCCTACTTCTTAGAACTGTCAGACAGCCAGATTAGTGGTGTCAGGCAACATTTGGTGCTGTTACGTTGCTGGTGGGAAATTCAGGTTAGCACTACAAGAATAAAGATTTATTTGGAAGCCAAAGTATTATAGTCTTGCACCGGAGCATCTCCTGTACCCAGCGCTACAAGATTAAAGATTTAATTTTGCCAACCTGGACCCCAATCTTGTTGAGCCGATACAGAGCCTCTTTGGGGATCAGTGCTTAAAAGAATGAATGTATTTCTTAATTTAAACATAAGTGTCTATAGACTGTTACATCTAGTTTTAACTTTTTTTCTGATTAATTTCTAATAATCCAAGGAAGTAGAGGCCCATGTAACTTGCTGTGTGGGTAAATCATAACACATTCTGAAAATCTCTTCCAGAAGATGGTTCAATATTTTTTTACTCTGCAAAAATTGCCTTTTTTGCTTATTTTGAATGAAAGTACTTTATTGATTATTTAGTTAAAATACAGCTGCTTTTTTGGATCACTCTTGTGCAACTTAAATTTCTGATAGAAAATGTTCTGTTCTTTGCCAATTTTAAATCCTGGTTAAAAGTTGTGGTGGTGATTTGCACACATGTTTAACAAAAAGTATCTTGGCTTGTACATTTTAGCTGGTAAGCACAGTGATTTTAGTTTTTGTTACATGACTGTAATAATTACTGACTGCCTGTTTACTGATAATTCTTACAGATGAAGTTGGGGCTCTTGTTTTTGATATTGGCTCCTATACAGTGAGAGCTGGCTATGCTGGTGAGGACTGTCCAAAGGTAAGAGTCATTGTGATCGTATAAGATTAAAATGTAAAAAAGTATTATACGAGCCAGCAAACAAGTTCTGAGTTAGTAGAAAATGTTTTTTAAAAAAAGTATAGCTGAAATGAAAATAGTACTTTAAGTAAGTAAAATACACACTGTGTAAGTGCCATATCCTGCCCACATTTTACATTGCAGGTTGACTTTCCCACTGCTATTGGTGTGGTACTGGAAAGGGACGATGGCGGTACCCTGATGGAAATAGATAGTGACAAAGGCAAACAAGGGGGCCCTACTTACTACATAGACACCAATGCACTGCGAGTTCCAAGGGAAAACATGGAGGCTATTTCACCCTTAAAAAATGGAATGAGTATGGTGCTCTGTCTTTTTCCTCTTGTTCTTAAAATCTGATCACTAACTTTATATTCAGCTGCAAAGTTACATCTGTCATATACAAAATATATTAACATTTCATTTGCATGAATACTCTTGGCCTAAAAGTGAAAAACATTTTATTCTAAAGTTATTTTAATTATCAGGCTGTGAACCTTTGCTTGATCTGAGGAAAAACTATAGAGGTTTTCCTCCATGTAATGGGTTGGAATGGGTCCCATCTGATGATGGTGGTGGGGAAAAAGAAGGGGATGAATATTATCGGCACAGTAAGCAGTATAGAACTTTGTGAAGCTGCTGAAGTGTGTGAATTTTTAAGACTGCTGCTCAGTAGAAAATTGGTTGGTTGATCTATGTTTTTAGATGACTCACTTAACAGGGTGTCTTTCTGAAAATGCAATAATATTGTCTAAACTTCTGCAACTGCTTTAACATTTTTACAGTTGAGGACTGGGATAGTTTCCAGGCAATTTTGGATCACACATACAAGATGCATATTAAATCTGAAGCAAGTTTGCATCCTGTCCTAATGTCTGAAGCACCAGTGAGTAAAAGCATATTTCCTGTTTTGAAATGTCATAATGAACAAATTGTCATTGGGATTTAGGAATGTTCTAGTCTTGTCTGTACAAACTTTATACAGAATTGTAAGTTAGGAATGCTGAAATTTTTAGAAAATTAAGAGGAGGTAACTAGAGCCCTGTGCGGATACAAAATTTGTATCCACATCCAATCTGCAAACATGGATATAAATCTGATGTCTGCAGATTTGCAGGGCTCTAGAGGTAACAATTTAAAAATACTCTGCCGGATTATTCTCTGTGTTTTATTTTTTGTTAATTTATTTTTTTGTCAGTAACTTGAAATGATAACCACTCTTATGATATAGTACATATTGCCCACTCTCTGCTCAAATGAAGATCGCATATTTCAAGCTGGATTTCCTCTTAGAGCCTTTGTTTTGTAATAGCTTTCTCTTGTTTCTTGGGGAGGGTGGGGGAAATGTAAAATTGTAGGTGATCTTTTATTATACTAACTAAAAATAGAGATGTTTTTGAAAATCATTCATTACATCAAGCCCTTCAAAAACAGAACCAGGGAGAGTAATACATATATTGGCAAAGTTTTTACCTTGGTTCTCTGGATTACTCAGTGGCTTCATAGATCAAATAAAAATGTAGGAGTAAGAATTTAAGTAGACACGTAGACTGCAGTTCCCCACCTTACTGTGCTCTAGATTACAAGGCACAATACAGGAATCGAATATAAACCACAGAGGGTGTATACAATGAAGATGAAGCCTCCTTTACATACAATTATTGCAAATAAAATTTTTCCACATTAATGTATTGAAAGTGGTGGCTTGAGAGGGTCTGGATAGGTTCAGGTAGGGGGGATTGAATTGAGAATGGACGCCTTTCACTTTTCAGCTAGCAGTTCAGAGGCACTTGGATATTACAGGGAATGCATGCTATAGAAGTATAAACAAAAATAAATCCACCCAAGGCTGGTACTAAATTCAAGTTGGTGGTGTTTTGAAGGCTGTGAAATGAGTTCTTGGTTTCACTCTAGTTCTCTGTGTATAGATGTCCACGTAACAGAACATACCACCACAGTTGATCTACCTGAAACTGTCAAGAAAGCAGCTACTAAATGCATAGGGAGACTATGCTACCTTCCTACTCCTAAACATGATCCCTCTAGAAGGGTTGAGGTTCAGTGATGGAGTATGGAGCAGTCTGCATTGGGGGTTGCCTGTTCAATAGCTAAATGAAGGTCTTCAGTCGGACTCCTAACATGAGGGCTAAACTCACTTAACAATTAACTTAGAAGAAGTTCACAGTAAAATGGGACTTCCAATCCACAGGTGTGTCTTAGCACATTGTGTTTGCCTTTGCTTTAGTAAAGCTGTGGTAAGATGCTTTGAAAGCTGGGAAATCTGAGTTCAGTTTTCTCCCTTGGGCAAGCCACTTTACATCTGTGTACATGTACATTTCCTCATGTAAAACAGGGGTAACACTTATTTCACAGGAGTGTTTTGGGCTCTTTCATAAAGAGCTTTGAGATTCTGGTATGGAAGGATTTCTAGAAATTTATTATTTTAATAGCTTAAAGTTGAACCCCCTAGAAATGCATGCTTTTAAATTTCAGAAAGTCCTCCTGTGTTTGTGTATGAGTCTGCAATGAAATGCTTGTTGCACAAAAAGTGAATTCTCATCTAACGAAATAAAATTCCAAGAATATATAAATTTGTTTTGCTTTATGTAACTTTGCAACTGCTCTTAAACTACAACTGTAATAATCCTAACTTTCTTTTTATATCTTTCTGGCATCCTGTGAGCATACAGTAATAAATATAATGGATCTTGATGTAAACATAATATTTCTGTTTTGTCTGTTTACCTATTTTTTTTCTCTTTTGTAGTGGAATACCAGAGCAAAGCGTGAGAAATTGACAGAACTGATGTTTGAACATTACAATATCCCTGCTTTTTTCTTGTGTAAAACTGCAGTTCTTACAGCGTATCCTTGAAATGTTGATCCATGTATTTTTCCAAGAAATAAAGCAAGCTTCTTCAATGTGGTATTATTAGAATAAGATAAGTTACTCTTTTCTTTCTAACCAAAATGAATATTTCGTAACCATCCATATGGCTGATGTGAACAGGATAGCTTCCACTTCTGTGTGTTCTCCTTAATTCTCAACTTTGAAAACCCCTTGGTGTGATTCCTGTCCTGGGAGACAACTTCTTCTAGTGTATATTTACAGCCTATGCTATTTGTTAGAGCTCAGCATGCCTAAAATGGCTTTGCTCAGATTACTAAAATGCAGTAATTTCTGTCTTCTGAGATCACTGATTAAGCCTTACACTGCATTATGTAAATATCTTAAGCTAACATGTACATTTTAATAGGCAGTTCAAAATCTAAATAAAATGGGAAATATTTTATTTAGAGATTTCTGCAGAACACTTCTTTGATTTTTATATAATTTCTCATCCAAGGAGCTCAAAAATCAGTTTGCAACCATAAATAAATTAAATCTTAACATGTATGCGAGGTTGGTACTTATTACCCTTATGTAGAGGGGTAAATGGATGAACATAGCAAGTCACTTGTGAGGCTAGGAATAGAACCTTTAGGGTCCTCGTTGCTAGTTGTGCTCTAACTATTTGACAAAACTCTCTCCCAAGTAAAAATTCTGTCATTCTCCCTAATCCTTTTGATTAGCTTTGCTAATGGTCGATCCACAGGCCTGATTTTGGACAGTGGGGCAACTCACACCACTGCTATTCCAGTGCATGATGGATATGTACTTCAACAAGGTAAAAAGTTTTACAGATGTAATAATTTATATACTGTGGTCATCACATTAAGAAATGTGTTTTATTACTAATATTAAAAGAAAATGTGGTATCTTTGAAAAGGGAGAAACTTGTGTTTGTGAAAGGTGGGAGAGGGGCTATTTTTGTTTCAAATGAACAATTTATTGCAGACATTTTGTTCTGTAAGGTTTTGAACGTAGTCCAAAATTCTATTTATATTTTGTAGGCATTGTAAAATCACCCCTTGCTGGAGACTTTATTACTATGCAGTGCAGAGAACTGTTTCAGGAAATGAACATAGAGCTAATCCCTCCATATATGATTGCATCAAAGGTGGGAAAGTTAACTGGATTTTAAAAGTGTTCATTTTTCAGAGTGTAGATTGTTGACTGACTGTGTACTTTTCTACAATCACAGGAAGCAGTTCGTGAAGGATCACCAGCAAATTGGAAGAGAAAAGAGAAGTTACCTCCGGTCACGAGATCTTGGCACAACTATATGTGTAATGTAAGTAAATCCTTTCTTCTCCCCTGGCCCACAAAGAGATCCCATTTGCTACTGTATATTCCAGGAAGCTTTTTGTGTGAGAGAATTAGAAAACTTTCAGCCTAAAAAATAGGAGAGGACATTCTTCTTCTTTTTGGGGGTGGAGAGAGGATAAATTTTTTAAAATCAGTTTAGCTGCTCTTTCATCTTTAGAATATAATTCCATCAGATAATCTTTTTGTCTCCTGTTTAAAACTTGCGAACCCTGAAAATTCTAGGGCATTAGGGCTTTACTTCCTGGATAGGCTTGTAGGAGTGGTTTTAGTTCGTGCTGATGTTTACAGTTAGATCTGATTATTTTTTTTTTAATTTTAGTGTGTCACAATAAAATAGTTACAAGGGTAAAAGCATGGAGCGTGTATGTATGTATCAAATCTTGGGCACTCATACTTGCCATCGCCTTTAGTGTTCCATTTTGTAATGCAATACAGAAGATCATTGCATGTGATGGGATAAGTTCCTAACTAAGGAGTTACCATACTGGGGTGCACCTTTGTAATCCTAAATCAGATTTCTCCTCCCACAATTCCTTTGTGGGGAAACTGAAGCTCTGTCTTGATAGTCTGCAGGTCTGGTCTTTCGTGTTGTTGCAGTGATATTGCTGAGCTCTTGGTTCTCCACTAGTTAAATCTTCAGCTCTCAATTAGGCTTTTATCATCCAATCATATTCCCAGACAGACATCGCCAATGAAAATCCATGATAGCTGTGATCAAGTCCAGCCTTCATTAAAAATTCCTGAGGGGAAATATTCCGCTGTCATTATGGGAGGTGCCCTAGTTTCTGACTTCTTTAAAACCTATTGTGCTTGAAACAATACCTCTTATGATTGTGAACAATCCTTAGTTTCTAAGGATTTAGTACAGCAAATTACCTATGTACTGAAATGCATTCATGGCTTTTTAAAGAAGCTTTGCACATATTTTGTGCACTCAGTGTTTTGATTCCAAGTTTACTTGCTTATTGTTTAAGGCTTTTGTCCAGTTTCACATTTATATAATTCTAACATAGTACTGAATTCTGAACTGGAATCCTAATAACACCTTTTCCTTTTATTCTTCTCTCCATAGTGTGTAATTCAGGATTTCCAAGCCTCTGTCCTCCAAGTGTCAGATTCAACCTATGATGAACAGTAGGTCATTGTATCTTTGTAAAACTAGTAGTATGTGTATGTCAAATGTATTTATCAGAGTAGGAGTCCATGGTTTCTATTTTAAGGCTTATTGCAAAAGTATAATGTTACACAAAACATTTATTTTTGGAGTTAGGAATACTGTGAATAGCTGGATTAGAGATTACACTTGCCATGCCAATGTGCATAAATTCTAATAACAATCAGAAAGATTGTCAAAAGCACAGTCATATTAAAATTTATTCTATAGCATCATAAACAAAGAATTCTGTTTAGACTATTCACTGCATTGTGATTTAGCATCTTTACTTTCTGACCAATGTTCTGATCAATATCAACCTCCAGGGTAGCTGCACAGATGCCGACCGTTCATTATGAATTCCCCAATGGTTATAATTGTGACTTTGGTGCAGAGCGTCTAAAAATTCCTGAAGGACTATTTGACCCTTCCAATGTAAAGGTAAAACCATGAAAGTAGTACATTAAAATTTGCAGACATATACTTTATTATGCAGCCTTTCCCTTTATATGTGGTCACAGTATGTTATGATGGCACAAAGTATGAAGCTATGTTTGTATTTACACTGTATGCTCTCCAGGGCTACCTATGTTGGGGTGCGGTCATAGAAATGCAATTCAAGATATGTGGTTTTCTTTAAATAAAACTCGTGGTGCTGAGATCATGGTGATGTATGAAATAAAAATTTAGATAAATTAAAAGATTTGTCTGCAGAACTTTTTAGACCCTTGTTCATTCACTGCTTTAATGTGCCTTGCTGTTTTGAAGCACTGATTTGTGATTTACTAATTTTGTTCCAGGGCTTATCTGGCAACACAATGCTGGGTGTTAGCCATGTTGTCACCACAAGCGTTGGAATGTGTGATATAGACATCAGACCAGTAAGTGTTAGTCAGACAGAAAAATATCTATGCTTAAAATAATTCTTGTGTGGTTACAATATATTTTAGCTATGAAATTTACTGAAGAGGCATGGACACTTGCCATCAGTTAAAATGGAAATCTTGACCTCTTGAGGTTATGCTGAGGTGCCTATACATTATCATCTACATGTTGTGTAGCTATTAGGGGAATATGCAGATAAAACATAGATGAAGATAGTGTTTCTCAAACCATGGGAACAGCTAAGTCAGATTCTGACTTCTGTTGCACTGATGGAAATGCAGAGACTCCACTGAAATCCTGAGTTACTCTTGTTTCGCACTGGTGTAACGAAACAGATAAATAAAATGGCATGTTAAATATCCAGAGTTTGATGACTCTACAATGTGCAGTGGGTAGCTTCAAACTGTCATTTTATGTTTATAGCTTTTTGTGATTATTCATCCCCAAATATCTGAAGATTAAATAGTTTCTGATATTAACTCACTGTATGGTGCAGGTGGAAAAACAGAGCATAAAATTAAACTTCTCCGTTTTTGCTTCCACCAACACCATCTGTTGAAGAGCATGCAACATTCGGCTGTGTGCAGTTCTGATGTTGGCTGCACCTGGGTTGGTCCATCCATTGCACTTCCTTAATTGCAAAGTCAAGCTGGCTGGGTAGGCTGTGTTCCGTCTTTGGCAACTGTCATATTAGTGAATGGAAATAAAATATTGATACTTTTTTTCTAATGGGGGAAAAAATCCTTCCTTCATGTGTTCTTTGTGGATGGTATATCTAGTTGTGCATTCTTATATCTCAGTGTGTGTGTGGGGGGGAGATAAGGGGGAGGTGCACGCAGAGGAACATGGGGAATATGAAAACAAGCTGATCTAGAAGTACTAAAGGTTAAAACAGTAAATAAAAGCCATTTAGAATCAGTCATCAAACTGCCTTTTCCCCCAATGTATCTTTTAAAAGTATTTTTTACATGGTAGAATACTGATTGTACTAATAATGGTGTAACTTTGTCTAGATGTCAAGTGTACTTTTACTGCTGATCATATATACTTATGGCATTTTCTTTGTATTATGAAAACAAACAGATGTTTCCAAAATATATTCAGAATGAACTCTGTGTGTCACATTTTTCTCTTTCCAGGGCCTCTATGGCAGTGTGATTGTAGCAGGAGGAAACACTTTAATACAGAGTTTTACAGACAGACTGAACAGAGAGCTCTCTCAGAAAACTCCACCAGTAAGACAGCTTATTAAATTGCTGCTTTGGGTCATTTTTTGGTCTGTTTTTTTCCTTGTACATGCTGTTGCATGGTATGCACACCCTGTCCTCCTTAGGGTAGGTTGGGGTAGTGATACCACCGCAGTGACGGTCCTTAGGCTGAGAGCAGCACGGCCCAGAGGCCGGAGTCATTATGGCAGCCCTCGAATACAGGACTGCGTGGCCTAGTGGCCAGAGTCAGGGAAGTGGGCCACCACCTAAGGGTGGGTAGCAGCCGGGTAGGGGGACCCAAGCCCTCCCTGTCCACTGGGTCCCAACCCAGGGCCCTATTGGTGACAGGAGTGGCCATCACCCAGTCAGCAGGGAATCCTACTGCAACACACTGACTTTGCTTGGTTGTTAGATACCACTCCCTCCACCTTCCTGGGCCATTTCCTACCGCATCTCCCATGGGTAGCAATCCATACAGTGCCTGGGTCTTCAGGTTCCCTGGCAGGGGTAACTCCCTGGAAGTCCAACTCCTGGGGATCTGCTGGAGATAGCAGTCAACCAGTCTGGTCCCTGGGTTCTCTGGTTCCCACAGTCTCTGGCTGTAGCAGCTCCTAGCCTGGAGCCTCCATCAAGCACCTTCTCCCCTCAGTAGTCAGTCTAGAACGAGCTGGGCTGCTCCCTTTTATACTGAGGCAGCAGTTAGAGCATGCCCAGCACAGTCTGAGAGGCAGGACTTCTGCTGCTCTTAATGTGGAGTTAACCTTCTATTGTCCGGTGTGGGGTATGCACACCCTGTCACACATGCCTATACAGGCACTGACTGCTGTATTGCAGCTTTGATTTCATTAGGATTATGCAGTGGCCATGGAATGCTTTTTTTTTTTTTTTGTAAAAGGCAGAAGTGAGAGATTCACTGAAGTGTTAGCACCTCCATTGTGTTTCTAATTCTCAGTTTTTTTGCAAATGTAACTAATCTGGTAAATAGGTAGTATTATCCAATTAGTATGTATTGGGACAACTGAAGGTCAGATGTCACAATTATGAAGGCTACAAAAGTAATAGGTGTAATCGTCAAGATTGGAACATTGGGGCTTGCAAGCAATCCAGTCTTGTGCTCAGACTGTTTGACCAAGCCCCTTTTTAGCTTTAATGACTAAAGCGGGGTCACAAGTTGCAGACTGTTGAAAAAACGTATCCTGTTTCAAAGAAACTCAATGCAATTTGAAAACAAGTAACAGCATAAAGCAGACTTCAGCAAATACTTAGCTAGTTTTAAAATACTGAATGTCTATCTCTACTTTCAGATAACGATTCTGGTTATTCTGGGCTGTGTAACTATTCCGAAGCCATGATAATTTCCCCTAATCATCGCTCGCTTCTGTTGTGTTGCAGCTAACCCATTTCCAAGGATATTTCACTGATTCAGTTTGAGCTCATATTAATATAGAAGATTTTGTTCTCTGTGGATTGCACACACAAGTCACAGGCTACCAATAAACAGCAACCTGCTACTTTATTTAACCTGTAATTTTGGGAGCACTGGACTCCAAAGTGCAAATCAGACAAGCTCCAGATTAGAGAAAATGTAATAGAATTACCGTATATACTCGTTCATTAGCTCATTAGTTTATAAGCCGACCCCCCAAGATGGATAGGTTAAAAATAGTAAAAGCTCTATGACCCTTTCATAAGCCGACCCTGTATTTCAGGGGTTGGCAATCTTTGGCTCCTGGCCTGTCAGGGTAAGCCACTGGTGGGTTGGGACGTTTTGTTTACCTGGAACATCTGCAGGCATGGAGCCCCTCAGTTCCCTGTGGCCGCGGTTCACCGTTCCCAGCCAATGGGAGCTGCAGGAGGCGCGTCCCGCAGCTCCCATTGGCTGGAACGGCAAACTGCAGCCACAGGGAACCGAGGGGCTCCATGCCTGCAGACGCTCCAGGTAAACAAAACGACAGTGTATTAGATATTCAATTCAGTGATTTCATAGAGTTTAAAATCATCAGATTTTGGTGTAGACTTGTTTATAAGCCAACCCCCACTCTTTGATGCGTCACTCTTTTACCAAAAATATTCGGCTTATGAACGAGTATATATGGTAGTATCTTTGACCTGTGTGGCAACAAATGAATTAAACACTTTGAATATTTGTCTGTAATGCAGTCCTAAGACCTCTTCCTCCCCATCCCCTTCAGGGGAAAAGTTTTGAACCTTCAGTTGAGCTACCTATCAGTTTGACCTTGCTAATGTGTATTTTTTCTCTCTGTTCAGAGTATGCGGCTGAAGTTGATAGCAAACAACACAACAGTGGAGCGGAGGTTCAGTTCGTGGATTGGTGGTTCCATTTTGGCTTCTCTGGTCAGTAAACATACATAGCTTTGGGAAGGGATGCTGAGCAGCATCTTTAGCTGAAAACCTAATTCCACAGGAGTCTTATTAGTGACGAAGTGAGCTGTAGCTCACGAAAGCTCATGCTCCGATAAATGGGTTCGTCTCTAAGGTGCCACAAGTCCTCCTGTTCTTTTTGCGGATACGGACTAACCTGGCTGCTGCTCTGACACCTGTTGTTAGTGATTTGAGTTTCAGAGCAGCTGCTGCTCCTGTAGTAGCTCTGCTGAGCATGGTGTGGGAGGGGAGAAACCTGACGATAAAATAATGAATACTCTGTGCATAAACCTAAAGAATCTTAATTAAGCTCCTTTCCTTGCCTCCAGAGGGGAAGGAGGTGGAGCTCCTGGGGTATTCTCTTGCTGGATCTTTAGAAAACTACATGCCATCTAGAGCATTCTAAAAGTACTAAACTTGAAGGATCAGGCCCAGAAATACATCTGAAAAGCAAGTTGCTGAGCACACATGAGACAAGGCTAGCAGGGAGTAGTTTAGTAATATCCAGAGAGGGCGTGGAAGCAACAGTTCATGTGACAATCTTCCCTAGTTGCTTAACATGCAAAACCCAGTTTAAAGATACATTTAGATAGCTGGAGCCATGGTCCTGTGCTGCATCCTGAAAAATATAAAGGCTGGTTTGCTTTTCATGCGGTTAGAGCTAATGATACCCTAGGTACAGCACTGAGTTGTTGTTTTTTCCTGTTTTACAGGGTACCTTTCAACAGATGTGGATCTCTAAACAAGAGTATGAAGAAGGAGGGAAGCAGTGTGTAGAAAGGAAATGCCCATAGACCTCACACTGTGAGAAACTGCTGCCTTCCCGATGCTCCTTATGTTTCATAGCTTTAGTGTACTCAGGAATGGGATGGAATCTTTTGTAGAAAGTTTACACAGTTTTGGTTTTTTGCATACTTCAAGATCCATTTTTACAAACCTTAGATATTGTTTAAAAGGCTTAACTGGTCCTGTCACAGAAAATGGATGTTTTATCCCTTGAAATGCAATAACTCTTATAAGTATTTTATAATTTTGTATAAATGTCTATTTTCTCTAAAAATCTTTTCCTGTGGGTAGCTTTACAGGTTAGCTGGTAGATGCAATACTTTGAAATGCCCTTGCATCAAATTTATTAAAAAAAAAAAAATCTTGTCTACTTTTACAGATCAGTCTTCCCTGTTGATATGCTGTCCTTAACAAATTACTCTAATTTCTTTTAAAAAAATAAAATGGTCCTGTTTTCACACTTTGAGCAACACTGTTTTTCAGCAAGCATTCATACTCTTCTGTAATAAACAATCCAGATGGAAAACTATTTTTTATACTGAAATTTATCTTAAGCAGCCCAGTTCAACATAAATTGTGAAGCTGTGGCAACAGCACTAGTCTTGTAGCAGAAAATGTTCTCTTGATACTTTCCTCTTTCATGCTGTACTATGAAGTAAAGGCCTAGAATATAGTCTGTGTATAAATTTGGTTCTAAAACTACTATGAATAGAAGTGATTTCGTTTCAGTGAATGTACAGTGCTTTCCACCTTCAGAGGTATGAGAATGTACTTAGCTTGGACAACGTGTGTGATCTAGGTAAGTAGTGTCCTCATTTTAGAGATTGGGAACCTAAGGCAGAGAACAGTAACTGCCTAAAGCCACAAAGGAAATTTTGTGTCAAAGCTTGGTCTACAACTTGAGACCACCTGGCTCTATTCTGTATTTCGCCTCCACTCCTGCCATAATGAAGTTTTTGGTCCTGAATTTTAAAATTCCCATTTGAAAATCACTACCTTTTTGTTCTTTAAACAATTAAATAGCCATATGAAAGCTCTTGACACCCTAATGATTAGGTTTACAATCTAAATGATAAACCAATACCATAAAATAGTCATACAGGAAATAAATGAACACAACTAGCCAATAACTTAAAATCAAAATACTCCTTCATCTCCCTGGAACAGACCCCTTAACCTCCCTGCATGCCTCATCAAGTAAATGACTTTAACAGCATGCCTTGATGGTCATCAGTTGGGCTATTTTGGATCAAAGGGAGAGACCAAGTTCCAGATTCTCAGGGCTGGTGGAGAACACTGCTAGCACTGCCCTCTCTCAAAACAAGGCAGGATCCAACTCAGGTACCTCTGACTGCAACTGCAGTATGGCATACAGAGAGGGGAGATCATTCTGGCAGTCAGGGTGGGAGAAACTAACTAGGAGAAAGTTAAATGGTGAAAGTAAACAAGACTCTTATAAGTGTTCAACCACATTCAAGTGCCATTAGTGAAATGTCAGGATGTACGCTGGCAAAAAGGCAAGATGAAGTTGACTTATTATTACTTCCTAAACTTAAGGAGGAAAACACTGAGGCAGAATGCCAGAGCCTGTTTGTTGTGTGTAAATAATGGAATAATTTATACCCCTCAATCAATTATAGAGTGAGGGAAAGCACACTGTACTTTCTTCTAAGGACAGAAAAAAATTATAGTATAATTAAAAAAATCACTCATCTGCAAACAGTTAACTTGTGGCTTTCTCAGAGCAAAACCAATTCACCTTAAAAACAAACCACTCCCTGCATTTTTTGCTGTTTCATCCTTTATGCTACAGGGGGTATTTAGGAAGGCTAATTTTTTCTCAGGTATTTGATTCTATCACAGCCCATCCTATTTTATTCCATTACTTTTGTAGGTGGTGGTGTTAAATGTAGCTAGTTTTGTGGAAGGTTATGTTTGTAAACAGTGATTCTGCTTTAATTTTGTAAAAGATTAAATGAGTGGCTATTGGTATGCAACTCAACTCCTGTTCACTATGAAATAGAGTACTAAAGATGAATAAGCTCATGTCTCACCTTCTCTTTCTAGGTAAAAGTAGAGTTTCACTTAGACAGGAATAAGTTCTCTTCTGCCTTGACTGGGACAATTAATTGAATCTAAGGTGGTTGTAGCTGCATATAACATGATTGAATCTAGCCACATTTGTCCTTTCCTTCAAAGCTACTTCTTTCAAACAGGTACTACTAACTGCACTCTTAATTTTTGATTTATTTCTTAACTAAACATTCTGGAAGACTGAAAGCCTTTTTTGTAAGGGAATAATTGCCTTCTGTACAGATACAGATTTTAGGCAGCTCAAGTTACATACACATTTTCAATGCTGTAGAATTAATTTGTCCCCTGTCAATTAAGTCTCCATAGTAGATCCCTGTACCAGTTGTATTCAATTATCAATTAACAGCTAACAAATGCTTCTGCTACAACCATATGAAAATATTTCACTTTTCTAAATATCTTTATTATTATACCTAAAATTTAATTAGCAATGTTGTCCTTAACTTGTTACTTAGATGTCAAGTGTTGTGCTACTAATAATATTTATTTCTGAAGAATATTTGAAAGCTTTCCCCTGCCAGGAGCTGAGTTAGGCTGCAGGCTCTAATGTGATAAAGCAAAGAGCCAGTAACTTACAAAAATAAGTATAAGGCTGTTAGAAAATGCGACCATTTCCACTGAATCTACCAAAGATAACCAGGAATCTAGCCTATGCTATCCTCAAGCTACTCCCTCCTTACTAAGAAAACTTGGACACAGCTATCAAGCCAGATTTAAAATTAATTTGATAGAGAACTTCTCAAACTTACCATTACTTTCTGTAGAGATGTTGCTCTTGAGCTTTCTATTCCTTTCCTAACCTACTTGATTTTACTGTAATTTTCTGCCTAATGCATTTGTTTTGTTGTACTTAAATAGGACAGTTGAGTGCATTGGACAGCTGCTATAGCTTGTATAATATGCTACACTAAGTGTTAAGTGCAAAAATAAAGGGAGAGAAGACCTTCATTAAAAGCTAAAGCAGACATGTCTACAACTGCCTTGATTGCAATCTCTGTCTTGCATATGCTTTTTTACTGTTAAGCATACAGGTCAGCTTTATAGTAAATGACACAAAATGACGCAAAGCATTAATTTTCATCACCTGGCTGATAAAATATTACTTTTCCAGAAATCAGTTAAATGACTCAGCACAAGTTTATATTGTTTTGCTCTGAAGGTCTCACAACCCAGATATGAAATTTATTTTTCGGGTTGAGGAGCTTTATTTGGGCAGGGAAAAAAAAAATCAAAGAACAAAAAACCCTCACAGGCAGCCCTGTTCTTTATCTGCTGCCCACTGAAAATGTTCACACTACATGCCAGTCACATGTAGCATCTTAAGACTACTGCAGTAAAACTATTACTTGCATCACTCTTCCAGCTTGATATTAATTCTGTGATTGTGCAGCAAGGTGAGGGAATTTCTTTTGTAAAAGGAGCTGTTTCTTTTTTTCTAAGCTTTTCATCCTTGCTTGTTTTTTCAAGTGTTGTTCTATTCTAAGTCTGTAATGAAGAAAAATAAGCATTGTTAAATTTCATTATAGTCCAACACATTTCTCCCAGTCATATCACTTATGCCTAAATTCTGAAGATTTTTTTGTATCACTTTATTGAATTTCCTAAGACTTTCATAACTTTCAAACTGGGCAATTAATTTAACTGGGTAAGCTGGCTTCCATTAACAAGAGTTCACTTGGAGACTCAAGTTCAGCAATCAATATCAAGAATTTATATCAGAGGCTTGTGCTGGCATCAAGACCTGGGCCCAGCCAATACCAATAACAGTTGCTATGATGGGTAGAAGCTGGAAATAAAGAGGAGAAAAGGCCCCTACTTTATATTAGCAATAATGAACTAGGCCAGGTCCCCACTGCTCCAAGTCTTATGAACTCACCTTTTATTCATGCTTTTCCCCTGCTAGTCACAGGGAAAGGGCAGTTCTGCCATAGCTCCAACATGAAAAGTATATTTCATGCAAATTGTTTCAAATGCTTTACAGTAATATAAGATGCATGGTATATGTATGAAGTATAAATGTCTGAAGTGAACAAATTAAGAGAGCAGCAATGAAAAATAAAAGGAGAAAACAGGCTCCCAGGGGGAAATACATGAAGTTGTTTTTAGTTTACAGAAGCTGCAGAGAAGATGTTTCTCCAGTTAATCACCCCTCTAAACCAGGAAACATACCAGTTCCTGACAGTGGTTTTCAGTAACGGGAGTACATTCCCTACATTGTGTTTAATAATGAAACAGTGGACATAACTGATTTCAAACAAGTGCTTGATACTGTAAATACAACAGATTAACAGTTCAAGATGAAGTAGCAACAGTGAAAGGAGTTAAGTTGTTTTAGGAAGAGAGGTTACCAGTAGAGATATAGTCCCAGGTCAAAATAATAAGCAGGAACTGGGTTAAGTTGCTTTGTGGTAGTGTGCAATATGAGATCTTTTCTAGTGACTAGACTGGAGCATGTTTAGATGGATACTAGGAAAGTCCAGACAGGAGGATTATCAAGGTATGGAGAATGGATAGGGTCATCAAGACAGAATGTTGTATAGGAAGTGAAAGGATTTAGTATTAGCCTGAATACAAGAGAGTTAGAAGTCCAGTGAAACTGAGGTTGATAGGCTGGTGCATGGGAAGGACCAAAGAATTGACTATGAAAAAGAAATGGTGCAGAGTAAGTTCAGTCTTTGCCATCCTGAGTTTGTCAGACAGTTGCAAGCTTGACTAGAGGAGCAGAGATTGGGATGAAGATGGCAAAAGGTTAAGGGAGAAGAAGGGACCAAGAATGGAACACTGGAGTAATGTAAGAGTGAAAAGGAGAGGAGATGAAGCCACCAAGGGAGCTGCTAAAGAACTAGTCAAGAAAGCATAGAGGAGAGAAGTGAGGAGGGGTTGGGTGACAGTGGCAAAAGGAGCAGAAAAATAGGATGGATCAAGCCCTTATAATACATGGTCAGAAAGATGCCACTGGTTACATTAGCGAGAGCAATAACAATATTAACTTTCACTGCTGTTAGCAGAAATAGTCAGCAATCGTGGGTACAGTAGCACAGTTTTTTCCTCCACTCTGAATCCTACAGGTAACAAGTGTGGGGGGGTGTTCATAGGAGAAAAAACCTTGGCTGCTTTGCACATAAAATAACTTTGGAGTACAGAACAATTTTGCAGGTGGATAAATTTGACAGAAAATGGGATCAGAAAGGAGTAGAGCAAGCTATAATTCAGAATGACTGATAGATGAGGCTTATAAATGGCTAAGTAGCCCATGCAGTTCAATCTGCAGAAGTATAACAAGGAAAAAACATTTTGTAATCTACATGCAAACCATCCTAATTACAGATGAGTGTGTGACATAGGAGTGATTATGCATCAGAACCATCTGCATAATATCTGGCAGCAGTAAAAAGGCAAATGATCTCAGGATTTTACCAGAGATTCTGACCATAATTAAGCAGCTGGTGTTGTGGAACTGTTAGGCAGATAATAATAAATAAGGTAACATTCAGATTATTATATACAATTCTGGGTCAGCATGGCATGGCTGAGATGGGAAGAGTGCCACTGAAATCAGCCAAAATACCATACAACTTAGTTTGTATGAAAGAAGCTGTACAAAATTCTGAAGCAATCAGATTCAGGGTTATATAAGCTATGGCCAGACTGAATTTATTAGGAGACTAGAGGAATGGTCTTAAGCATTTTATCATAATTAATATGCATAGCACCAAATGTAGGGCAAATGCTTTGTGCAAATCATCATCTTTGGAATTCTAACACTGCATGAAACTATAAATTAGAATGCAGGCAGGGTTGACTCATTCCTTCATCTTTCTGAGAGAAGTAAGCTGGAGTTCCATGTAGTATGCTATGTGGGCGGTCTTTGAAATTGGTCTTATCTCTGCTCTGTGTATATTAAAGAGCCAGGGCACTTTCAAAAGAATAAAGATATGGCCTGGTATACATGGCTCAGATTTTACCGTCACACACTTAGTGTGCTACACACCTGGAAGGGATTCATTCATATTATTGGTAAAAGTCTTCTGGGATTAAAAGTGCTCTGTAAAATATTACCAGCTAAAATTTCTTTAAGCAAAGTCAGACCCAGAAGATAAATGGTGACAACTTCAAAGAAGCTGGGATACAGTATAAGACACCATGTCATCTCCAACATTTATTCAGCTGTACCCAGAACCAATTATACACTAGGAACGTGACTTAATGACTGTGTTCACAGAACTGGGACCTCTTACAGACGTGCTTAGCTTTAAACAGATAAATAATCCCATTGGTTTCAAGGGGACTACTCACATGCCTAAAATTAAGCACATGCCTAAGTGCTTGCAGAATCAGGGTCTTAAACAGTTTTTGTTCAGTGTCACCTCTTCCCCATCCTGTAAAGCAAAAAAACAATCCACAAGCTAGAAAAAGCAATAAGACTGTCCTTTACAACGTTGGAAGACCTAGACTAGTACACAACAAACAGGGTCAGAGAATTTTCCTTTCCATTTCAAATTACCTGATGAAATGTTTTACACGTGGCGAGTAGAAGAATTTCCTCCTGTTGTATTTTTTGTTTAGGTACCAAGGTATTGGCCACTCTTTGGCATTGTACCTGCCAATGACATACAAATTGATTACAGTATCATCCAGCATTTAGATTGCTGCATCTCAGTAAATGGATTGTAACGAAGCTGCTCTTTTTTGTTCAAGTGGGTAGGTACTGTTGTCTAGTCCAGGGGTTCTCAACCTTTTTCTTTGAGGCCCCCCCACAACATGCTAGAAAAACTCCACAGTGGCAGGGGGTGTCTCAAGGCTCCAGACTTCAGCCACTGGGCGTGGGGGAGCTCGGGGCACCAGGCTCCTGCTCCATGGGGCACCGGGTGGCCCTCCATAAGCATAGTTTGACTTCCATTTTAGGGGGCCAGCTCTGCACAGCAGGGCCCAGGGAGAGAGCACCACCTCCACCCCTTGACTCACCTCAGCATGCCACCCAGCTATCTGAGTTTGGGGGGAGGGGTGTGCAACCAAAAATTATAACTCAAAGAAGGCGGAGGGAGGTTCTTTCTCTATCTCCTCAAACTCCTGTCACTCCAGTGCAGAATACAGAAACTGTTTCTCAAAATGCTATTACACTGAAGGTAAAATCCTGGCCCTATTAAAGTTAGTGGGAATTTTGCCATTGACTTTGATAGGGCCAGGATTTCACCCTGAATCTAAGTTTACTGGAGTTTATTGGATATAGTCTACTTTAATTTACAGAGTTTACAAACAATTTAAAATACTTGTCAACAATGATAGGAGATCCTGAATCCATCTACATGTAGTCCCATCTACACTGTAAGTCCTATAGTTTTTGGAAGACTAGGTTACATAGTTGCCCCTGAACAGGAGGGTGGCCATGGGCCAGGTCCAGTTTTCAACCGAAAAGCCTGGTCAAAAAGGGGACTTTATGGTTTCTGGTTACAAAGGGCGGGGGAGGCATCCTACTCAGCCAGGGAAGCCTCCTACCTGTGTCAGGCGGCTGCAGCTCCCAGCCCTGGCTCTGCAGAAAAGTCCCTCCTGACCCAGACAGGAGGTGGGAGGTGGAGCAAGCAACAGGGGAAGAGGAGCGAACGAGGGGCAGGGGAGGTTCCAACACTCCTGCTGGAGTGTCCGTTTTTTAAATAATACAAAATTGGCAACCCTACTTAATTCAGTGGTCTTGCAATGCAGCTGAGAAAAGTCCAGGTCTATAGCACAATTTGGAAACACTTTGAACTCATCGGCACAGCAAGACCGAACCATATTTCAACCACGTCAGGGGACTACCATATTGTAACCAGGTCCCCCAATACTGTAAAACTTGGAATATAAATGAGACCAAGCTCTGTTTGCCGTTTATCCGGTGATTTATCCATGGAATTGTGAGAGAGAGGTTACCACCACCCCACCCCAGCTAACGGCTTAGCAAAGTTGCCGATGATGAAACACATCCCCAAAGGTATTAATGTTGTTTAGTAAATATTGCTTGTTCTTGATAAGGTTACAAAGATGCTTTTTCCACAATAGACACGTTATCTGACTCTTTTTCTGTAACATGTTTCTGGTTTTGATAGTACTGATCCCTCCTACAGCTCTGCACATATAGAACAGTAATCCTCTTTCCCATACCAGTAGGTGCGTCCTAAGAAGTCATTTCTCCACTCGCCAGGTCGTGGGTTTTCGTGGCCTGTTTGTAACAGCCGCAGAGCAACTTCTCTTTCTTTAATAACTAAGTCTATTCTTCCCATAGACTTTTCCACCTGAAAACAGAATAACCATTTCAACATGACACTGAAGCCACAATGTTGGCTTCTGATCTGTGCTTAAACTGAGAAACTTTTAGTTTAGGTGCCAGCTGGCTAAGGCTCAATCCAGACAATGAGTTGATGCTGGTAGGTTGTGGAAAACAACTGGAAATATGCAGATTTTATCTGCATTTCTGACAGAGTTCATGGAAATGGTTTGTCAAGCTGGTTGGCAACTTGGGGTCTGGTTAGAGACTCTGTTCCTATTAGATGATCAGAGAGCAGCAATGGCCAAACTATAACATTTGACCAGAAGCTTCTCAACACTTTTCCAGCTAGAAACCTTGTTACCATGATTCATGTGTGAGTAGATGAAGTCTGTAAGGTTAAGGTAGGGAGAGAAATGTGTAGGCAAACAAGGTCAGAAAACTGAAGGCAAATGTTAGAGAAGGAGACACTGAAAGAGAGTGAGAGAAATGAGAAAAGAACCAAGAGGTCAGAGGTTCATAGAAGCCCAGGAAAGATAGAAAACAAAGGAGTTGAAGGCAGAAAGTTCAAGGATAAGCATATGGGTGGGCTGCAACTTGGGCCAGGAAAAGATACCAGAAATGACTGTGAAATCAGTTTCAGTGGAATGAAAGAGGTGATTTAATATGAATATGATTTAACATAGACTCATAGGAGTGGAAGGGACCTCAAGAGGTCATCTAGTCCAGTCCCCTGCACTCATGGCAGGACTAAGTATTATCTAGACCATCCTTGACAGGTGCTTGTCTAACCTGCTCTTAAAAACCTCCAATGATGGAGATTCCACAACCTCCCTAGGCAAATTTATTCCAGTGCTTAACCACCTTGACAATTAGGAAGTATAGGAGGTGAGAAAGGCTTTGGAACAAGTTAACTTTTACATTGCTACCCTAAGCAAAATGAATCAGGAACATAATTCTGGGAACTGTCTTTTACAGGTTTGCAAACATTGCATCTTTCACACAAAAAGTTTACCTGCAGTGATGTTTTTAGCTTATATGAAAAAGTTACCTTTTCTAATCGTTCCGGACTTGGCATAGGTAAACTCTGTCGCTTTGCTTCTTGCTCTAGAGTTAAAAGCATATTTTTCTCTTTCAGTAGGACATACCTGGATCAAAGAACATAATAGTACAATACGGTCAGAAATTAGAGTTAAGTTTTAGTGCTAACATGCTTGTAAATTATTCACTTAAATAGTGATTCTCAACCCCTGGGAGTACACGATTTTGTGTCTGGTACTCTGGGCTCCCAACGTCAAGTTAAAAAGTCTGGGTTTTTTTGTTTTGTTTTTCTAAATTCCTTGCCTATGTTACTTAAGTTGTATTGCTAAAGATCTTGCAATGCTAACCATCTGATTTACTTTTAACAGGGCTTTTTCCTCTGTGATTTCACAGCACCTTACAAAGGATGGGTAAACACCATTATTTCCTGTTTTTACAGTTGGAGAAACTGAGGGACACAGGACTAAAGTCATTTATCCCAAGCTCACATAGTCAGTGGCAAAGGCAGGAATTAGAACCCCCTGTGTCTTAACCCCTAGACCCATCCTCTGTCCATGAGATCACACATTTTTATATAAACCTTTTAAAAAACATCCTTAACTGATGGGCCACGTTGGACCCTTCTGCACTGGAGCCTAATTCACCACTTCTACCTGCAATACACTGTACATACTCTGACCAGAATTAGAACCCCAGTGCAGGTTAGAGTGTGCACAACTGAGTGGGAAACTGAGTTCACTGGCTAATACAGCCATGTCTTTCATATGAAAACGGGCACAACTGCCCCAAAAGGATAGGAAACACTGCACTAAAACACTTACCAAAGTTTGTGCAAATCTTCATTACTCTTGTTTCTTAGATGTTTTGCATGCCACTCATCCCCTGTAAAAACAACAGCAACAAAAAACAGTGATTTAATCTAAAAATGATCCATTTTCTAAAAAAATATTTCCACCTGCACACCACGTTGATTCCCTGGAAAGAATGTCAAATTACAAACACCAATTTTTGCAGCTTTTTCCTTGTAGATGACATTGAAATACTGACCAGACTCAATCTTGCTTAGAAAACAAGACCATGCTCAAATGTGAAAGAAACTGTTCTGTTCCCTAATACTTGTAGCAGGCATTCAGAACTAGGGAAAGTTGTAGGCAGAAGCAGAGAGAGAGACAGACAAAAGCAGCTTTAGGGATATTACTGTTTTCGTTATTCGAATAAAGTTCCTTGTTCAGAGTTAGAAGTGCAACCCTTTCTGTGATCTCACACAACATGGTTGAAGACTATATGCTGGGCTACAGGGCTTAGATGTTTTGCCTCTGCTCTGCATAATAAATGTTCCACTTGTATTAACACAGAATTAAAATAGAAAAAGCAAATGAATATACAAGAAGTGGCATGACATATTGCCACTAAATACCTTCTAAAATCCTGCATATTAATTTGCATATTTTTAACAGCAGAAGTATATCAAAGACACCAAACCCAAAAGGTTAAAAATAACTCACCAGATTTAACTACAGTTTCTCCCCAGTTTTTTGGGTCATCAAAAAACTCCTCCAGTCCTTTCCGTGATAAAGTAGTATGGAGAAACTTACACTGATAGATGGGCTCTACTTTAGTAGTGTTCTTATGGAGCAGATTCAAGGTTAATCTGCAACAAAGGTAAAGAAAAATATATATTTGATTAGGAAAAAGAAAAATCTGCTAAATACGAACTTTGCCCTCCAGTCCATTCTCATGGACACCTTCCTATTCTGATTGTAACAAGTTTTCTATTTGCAGGTTCTCCAACACTGGAGGCCACAGGGTCCACTGGAGAGAGAGTCAAAAGACATGGGTCAGTTCCTGGCTCTGTCAATGTCAGACACGTCATCTCTATTTTCATTTCCCCTCTCAGTCTGTGTGTGTCTTGTTCTCATTTGTTTATAAGCTTCCTGAGCAAGGGATTGTCTCTTATGCGTTTGAGTAGTGCTGAGCACAAAGAGGCCTGGATCATGATTGAGACTTCTAGGCACTACTATGAAACAAATAATAAATAACTGGTAAAAACAGCATTTACGAAAAACAAGAATGACATGCAGAAACAAAGCAAGTACTGTGTTTCATAACACTAATATTATGTGCAGGAAGACGCCGTTATTACAAAAAATGCTGAAGGACCTTTAACATCGACATAGAGCTTCTGTCTTTAAGGTATCACCTGTGGAAACTCTAATATTACCTGGAAATAACTAACTACTTCAAACTCTGTCAAGAACCTATTTTTCAAGGGAGTATAGCTACTGCAAACCTAATGTTTAGACCAGAGGTTCTCAAGCTGTGGTCTGTGAGCTCCATTCAGGTGGTCCACGGATAGTTCCCTCTAAGGTGCGCACCTTAGAGAATGAAGGGCCACCCACCTAATTACTGGAGCCGTGCAAGCATGGCTCCACTAATTAGGTGCCTGGACCCTGGAGAAGACACACATGTGAGAGGGGGCAGTGGGGTGAGAAAAGGGGGTGGGGAGGAATTTGGGATGTGCAGGGCTGTGGCGGCCAGAGAAAGAGGCGACTCTCCCCAGTTCCAGACCTGCAGCTGCCAGGGAAAGACGGCCCTCCTTTCCAGCCCCAGCTCGGGCGCTGCTGCGGCAGGGGAGAGAGGGAGAGACCCCCTCCTTTCCAGCCCCAGCTCAGGGCCTGCCGCAGCGGGGGAAAGAGGGCACAGCCATCACATTAGAAAGGTAAGACTACTGATATTAAAATATGAGTTGTGTGCTTTTATTTATAGAACAAAAAAACAATTATTAAGGTTTTTTTATATAGTATTTTTATCCAAAGTGCTTTACAATAGTTAGCTAATGGTACAAACAATGTTTGGGAAGCTCCTTAAGTGGTCCGCCAAGACCCTCAGCAATTTTCAAGTGGTCCACAAAACAAACTGTTTGAGAACCACTGGTTTAGACTATCAAGTTATCCCTCTCGTAGTGACTAAATTTGATAATACCCTAAATTGATATTCAGGGGCCTTTGTGAAATGAGTTGGTAATATGTCTAGTTCTAGTGAGCAAGTTCCATCACAGCCGGCACTCTTGTTGGCACTCTCAGCAGCAACTGTAGTAAAGAAACTAGACCTTTCTGATTTTATCGGCTGAACAATAAAGTAATGCCTCTGGCTACTAGCATGGAGAAAATGTTTGTTCCAAACTTCATTATCTTGAAATGCAAGCTTTTAATTTACTTGCCTAAATGTGCACTGGCCTGCAAAACCCCAAATTAGCGGACATCAATAGCAAATCAGGGAGTCCCATATATTGGCAGATTAATTTCTTTAGCCTGTATTTTTTTGTTAATATAATGTCAATTTTCAAGATTTGTTATTTCTGATGTCAGTTTACAATAATAAAGAGAACACCTATTTTGTGTGGGATGGAAGTAAGTGCGGGTCAAAAAATTAATGTAATCCCTTCTGACAAGGTACAGCTAAGACATATTCCACAGTTTTCTGTAGCGTAACTTGGATTCCATTACAACCAGCTGTACTAAAATCTAAATGTGAAATTTCAATACATTATTTTGAGAAACAGATGAATGTTTCTCAGATATTAATCATTGTGAAATCTCACTAAGTACCAATCTGGGTTTAGTCAGAGCTTCATCCTTCTAAAGAGAGGGACAAATTATCCAAAAGAATGAATGCATACATAGTCTTGCTTGCTGCATGCGTATATTAAAGACTGTATAAATTATTATTCAAGAGGAGGACTTTGCCCAATGGCAGTTTCACACCTGATTGTCCCCAGGAGGAGAATGAATTTCATTAGCACTTGGTGAAACTATTCCTTCATTACACAGCTGATAAACTAGATGTTGAAATATTATGGGGATAGGTACCGTAAGGACCTGAACAGAATATAGTAAAGCTCTTTGCAAACAAATAGACTGAAGATTTTGCTGTCATTTTGACAGTGGTTTTTAGAGGCGGTCCATTAGGAGCTGGATTCTAGTTGCCAATTCATTTCAGAAAGGCCAAAGCACAACATCCAGCATCAATCTGGTGCACCACTCTTCTGGGCTGGATTTCGAGGGATGAACTGCCCTACGGCTGCTAGGCTTACCCCATTGTAAGGGCCATAATCCCATTCACTGCAGGCTCTGCGTGCAGAACATTACTGGCAGGCTACATCAGAATAGCCCTAGGTTTGCCACAAAGCATAGCTATTTCCAATTAACAGAGTAGCAGTCGTGTTAGTCTGTATCCACAAAAAGAAAAGGAGTACTTGTGGCACCTTAGAGACTAAAAAATTTATTTGAGCATAAGCTTTCGTGAGCTACAGCTCACTTCATCTGATGTTGTCATCATGAATAGGTAAGAATATGAACAAGAGGCTGCTAGGCAGCTCTCCAACACGAGTTTCTACAAGCCATTACCCTCTGATCCCACTGAGGGTTACCAAAAGAAACTACACCATCTGCTCAAGGAACTCCCTGAAAAAGCACAAGAGTAAATCTGCACAGACACACCCCTAGAACCCCGAACAGGGGTATTCTATCTGCTACCCAAGATCCATAAACCTGGAAATCCTGGACGCCCCATCATCTCAGGCACTGGCACCCTGACAGTAGGATTGTCTGGCTATGTAGACTCCCTCCTCAGGCCCTATGCTACCAGCACTCCTAGCTATCTTCGAGACACCACTGACTTCCTGAGGAAACTACAATCCATCCGTGATCTTCCTGAAAACACCATCCTAGCCACTATGGATGTAGAACCCCTCTACACCAACATTCCACACAAAGACGGACTACAAGCCGTCAGGAACAGTATCCCCGATAATGTCACAGCAAACCTGGTGGCTGAACTTTGTGACTTTGTCCTCACCCATAACGATTTCACATTTGGGGACAATGTATACCTTCAAATCAGTGGCACTGCTAGGGTTACCTGCATGGCCCCACAGTATGCCAACATTTTTATGGCTGACTTAGAACAACGCTTCCTCAGCTCTCGTCCCCTAATGCCCCTATTCTACTTGCACTACATTGATGACATCTTCATCATCTGGACTCATGGAAAAGAAGCCCTGATTTCAACAATTTCCATCCCACCATCAACCTCAGCCTGGACCAGTCCACACAAGAGATCCACTTCCTGGACACTACAGTGCTAATAAGCGACGGTCACATAAATACCACCCTATACCGGAAACCTACTGACCGCTATACTTACCTATGTGCCTCCAGCTTTCATCCAGACCACACCACACAATCCATTGTCTACAGCCCAGCTCTACGATACAACCGAATTTGCTCCAACCCCTCAGCCAGAGACAAACACCTACAAGATCTCTATCAAGTGTTCTTACAACTACAATACCCACCTGCGGAAGTGAAGAAACAGATTGACAGAGCCAGAAGAGTACCCAGAAGTTACCTACTACAGGACAGGCCCAGCAAAGAAAATAGCAGAACGCCACTAGCCGTCACCTTCAGCCCCCAACTAAAACTTCTCCAGCGCATCATCAAGGATCTAAACCTATCCTGAAGGACGACCCATCACTCTCACAGATCTTGGGAGACAGGCCAGTCCTTGCCTACAGACAGCCCCCAACCTGAAGCAAATACTCACCAGCAACCTCAGACCACACAACAAAAACACTAACCCAGGAATGCATCCTTGCAACAAAGCCCGTTGCCAACTGTGTCCACATATCTATTCAGGGGACACCATCATAGGGCCTAATCACATCAGCCACACCATAAAAGGCTCATTCACCTGCACATCTACCAATGTGATATATGCCATCATGTGCCAGCAATGCCCCTCTGCAATGTACATTGGCCAAACTGGACAGTCTCTAAAAGAATAAATGGACACAAATCAGACGTCAAGAATTATAACATTCAAAAACCAGTCAGAGAACACTTCAATCTCTCTGATCACTTGATTACAGACATAAAAGTGGCAATTCTTCAACAAAAAAACTTCAAAAACAGACTCCAAGGAGAGACCGCTGAATTGGAATTAATTTGCAAACTGGACACCCTTAACTGAGACTTGAATAAAGACTGGAAGTGAATGTGTCATTACACAAACTAAAACTATTTCCCCTTGTTTATTCCCCTCTCCCCCCAGTGTTCCTCAGACGTTCTTGTCAACTGCTGGAAATGACCCACCTTGATTATCACTACAAAAGGTTTTTTTTTTTCTCTCCTGCTGGTAAATAGCTCACCTTACCTGATCACTCTCGTTACAGTGTGTATGGTAACACCCACTGTTTCATGTTCTCTGTGTATATAAAATCCCCCTACTGTATTTTCCACTGCATGCATCCGAGGAAGTGGGCTGTAGCTCGTGAAAGCTTATGCTCAAATAAATTGGTTCGTCTGTAAGGTGCCACAAGTCCTCCTTTTCTATTTCCAATGAACACACTTTGGCCCAACAGGCCCGTCAGCCTACCAAAGGCCAACGGCCCCTTTCCTTCAGCTGTTCAACGGCCACCACTGCCCCCGGCCCTCAGCCGCCCCCGGCACACAGGGCCCCCAGCTCAACAACCCCAAACGCCCGCCCAACGCAGCCCCCCCCCCGCCACGGCCGGGGGTCACCACATGCTCCACACCCCCTTCCCAGGCCAGCTCACCTCCCCGCCCCACGGGAACCAGTTACCCCGCTCAACGGGCCCCTACCCGGGAAAGCAGGCGGCTGGCGGGGCCTGTAACACTCCCGAGACCCTCAAAGCGCTGAAGAAGCGCCGGCAAAGGGTAGCCGCCATGATGCCCACAATGCCTTGCGCCACCGGCCACTTTCGGCTGCGAGACCGGAAGGAGAGGGCTTTACGGGTACAATTACAGGACAACGTGCCCGATTCCAAGATGGTGGCGCCTCGGCTTCGATCTCATTGGGGGTAAATGGCCAGCGGCCCCGCCCCTTGCCAGTTTCACACATGGCCGCCATGAGCCTCCTGCTCCGGGCCGCGGCCGCTTTGGGGACTCGCAAAGTCCTGTTCAGGGCGGCAGGCGGGGGACGCGCCTCCTTGCTGGGCAGAAATGTCGTGTCCTCCGGCATCATCGGTATGGAGCCCCCAGGCGGGGGGAGCTCGGTGTCCTCTGTAGTGGGGTGACCTTGGGGAGCGGGGTGGGGGCTCTGGGGACCGGTGTGTCTGCGGAGGGGGCGGGGAGCGCGGGGGGTTGGGTAACTGGGTTTCCTCTGGGGAAGGGGGTACTGTAGGAAGAGCGGCTCCTCTGGAGAGGGGGGATCCCTCTGATGGTGGTGGTGGTGGTGGGCTCTCCTTTGGGGAGGGGGGAGGGAGGCCTGTGAGGAGAGAGGGGGGTTTCCTCAGTTGGGAGGGGGGTTCCTCTCTCTAGTGGTTAGACCATCAGTCTGGAGGACCTGGGTTTTATTCCTGATTCTGCCACTCGAGTTATGTGACTGATTGTGAGATCCAGGCCCATGGGTACCAGCTGGCAAAGGGTTCCACTCCTATCAGGCCTGATAAACTCACTGCACCTAATACACTGCTTTCATAGTATTTGTCTATGAAGACTTTCATGTGAGGCTTTAAATGAAAGCCAGGATCATGCTGATCATTAATATCGTTGTGAAATGTACAAACGCTACATAAAACGTTACGTATGTGTAATGAAAATGTTTTAAGGTCTGTGTCCAAGGCAATGCTGACAAACAGGTTTTGGGTCAGACAAAGGATGTTGATTGGGATTCACATGTCTCTCTTTTCAGAAAAAGAAAAGGAGTACTTGTGGCACCTTAGAGACTAACCAATTTATTTGAGCATGAGCTTTCGTGAGCTACAGCTCACTTTTTGTGAGCTGTAGCTCACGAAAGCTCATGCTCAAATAAATTGGTTAGTCTCTAAGGTGCCACAAGTACTCCTTTTCTTTTTGCGAATACAGACTAACACGGCTGTTACTCTGAAACCTCTCTTTTCAGAGTAGCAGCCGTGTTAGTCTGTATTCGCAAAAAGAAAAGGAGTACTTGTGGCATCTTAGAGACTCAAAGAGAATGCTCAAATAAATTGGTTAGTCTCTAAGGTGCCACAAGTACTCCTTTTGTTTTTACGTGTCCCTCTGTTGGCCATGTAGATTAAGCACTGTAAAGCAAAACAATGGAAGCTCTGTTTACATATGGAATCAATAGGAAAGGTGCATACAAGAAAAGAAAACAAGCCATAAGGCTTAGCCTGGCCATGTGCAAAGACAGTGAACTTTGGGACTGTGAGTAGAAGGCAGAAAAATCCTTCACCGAGGAAGGAAAAGGGCAGTGCTTTTGGCATTTATGAAAGAGGGATCCCAGCCTTGTTGGTTGGAGATGCTGAAAGAAGGCTTTGGTTGAGAATAGACTGCTTTAGACAGGAGGGTAGCCTGTTAAATTAAGTGTAATCTCTAAAGTGTGTTATAATTTTGTTTTATATGTAACTTTTCTGTTTCCATTGTCTTTACTTGCTATCACTTAAATCTTAGCCTTTGATAATAAACTTATGATTGTTTTCACTGTAAATATATCTCAATGCTAAGATGTTATATAGGAGCTGACTTTCCGTTAAGTCAAACATGTGTATATACTGTCCTCTTGGGGATAGCGAACCTGATATTTCTGTGAGTGTCCAGTGGTTAATGGCTGGACACTACAGGGAAATGATTCAAAGAGGACTGCAGTGCAAAGTAACAGCTAGAATAAGCCCAGAGAAGCGATGTTGGGTGGCTGAAGGGCTGGCCATGTCAGAGACACTCTCTGCCTCTGTGAGGGGGAGACAAGGTGACACAATCCTGGGCACCCTGAGAAAGGATCACAGTGACCTTGGGCAAAATACTCATTTTTGGTTTCCCTTTGTGAAAAGGAGCTAATATGATCCTGTGTTACGGGGTGGTCTTTGAGAACTGTAGATGGGAGCTGCAAGTTGTTTAATTTTTTCTTGAAACAGCTAGCTAGGAGGCCTTCTGGAACATCTTCAATTCAAGTCTGTTGTTAGGGACAGTTGGTTGTGTTGTATGCTGCTGCTACTCTTTCCTCTTGCATGTTCTGTGGCTAAAGGTATTTACTTGAAAATGGAGAATTTTCTCATTACTTTAGTCTTGTAATGTGTACCGATGAGAAGGTCCTTGCACTGAGCCACATTGAACCCGCTGGGATTCTTTGCTGGTGCAGAGATCTGCTCATGCTGAGCTAGTGGCAAGGTTGGAGCCTAAATGTCCAGCAGGCACCCCCGCTTAATGTGTAGTACAGCCAGATATATAAACTTCCTTTTCAGTATGTTAGTCCTTGCGTCTACCTGCTGATTTCATTTCTGTTCATAATGCAGTGCAAAACTGAGAGAGCTTGTAGTCATAGGTGCAGGTGTCCACTTAAGAGTCAGTATGTCACCTCCACTCCTGTTCCACGATTGACCTGGGGGGTCAAAATTTTGGCCACCCCAGCCAAAACCTAGTAGCATGCTAGTGTGTGAACTTACCTAACTGTAGAGATTTTTATATGGAAGATTCTTGTGCAAATGAAATTTTCTTCAACTCATCTATTTTCCCTCTATGACTTGCTCCATAGAGAGAGTTTTATCTTGGAATATCACCACTTCTGTAACATACAATTGGGGCTAGCTCTAGGAGTCCTGCTGTCCTAGGCAAAACAATAAATACCCTTACCAGCCTGCAGTTACCCACCCCTTACTGAATGTTTTACTACTTTTTTTTTGCCTGCATTGCAGAGCTTCTCCTGTACATAATCACTGCAGATAGAAAAAGGACATAATAATACCCTGGTTTAATTTTGCAGCTCCAGTACGACATGGAAGCCATGGGAAAAGAATGTTTGTCATCACGCCAACAGATTTCTATGACAAACGATTTCTGAGCTTGCTGGTAAATTAATTTTTTGTTGTTGCAACTCTTAATGTAACTTAAATAATTTGTAAATGATGGACTGTGTTTAAGGCATTAATACACTCATTCCTATTATTTACAATGCAGTAGCATCCCAAACATATCAGGCACTAGCCACACAAACAAGATTTCCTAGTCCCTATCATGAAGAACTTGCCATTTATAAAGACAAAGATGGGGCAAAGGGATATGTCATACCAGCCAAGTAGTCAGGATGGTGATTGACATCTGTTATGTTAGTGACCTTTTTTCTTTTTTAAATTGTGTGTGTAGTATATGTAAACTATCTTCAATTGGCCCCTTTTAAGCTATTGTTAGTTAACTGCTACTTTTTTATTGTTACTGCTTTAAATCCTTTCCTGTTGTCTTTTTTAATTTTAACTGTCATCTATTTTCCAGGTTTAGTAATATTTTAGCTCTTGGCTGTTTTAAGTCTTGTAAAACTTCTCCCAGTCCAGGAGCCCCCCATTACTACCCCATAATAAGTGTACCTCCTTCCATCCAGCCCACCCACACCGGAGATTTAGGCTCTGTAGCCCTGATCCAAAGCCCGTTCAAGTCAATGAAAGGATCAGATCCAGTATGTGGGGGAAATAGTCAGTCAGGTGGGACTTCATGGAGTGAGGGCAGGGGTCTATATGACCTCACTTATGCCCTGCAATCACTGATCATTGTATCTTTTTAACAGATTTTATATAAAATATTAATTCTCAGCTTGCAATGGTTTTTTTAAAAATTGCATTTTGACTCAAGTTCAGTCAAAGGTGGTTTTAGTGCTTCATTATAGTTAATCAGCTCCAGGCTTTGAGTAATATTGTTTTACCTATCAACAGTATTGCCTAGTAATTAGAACAAGAGACTGGGATGGAGAATTTATATGTTGCATTCCCAACTCTGAAACTGATTCAAATTTATAATGTTGTCAAGTCACTTATTTTCTCTGGTTTCAGAGTAACAGCCATGTGCTGGAAATGGCCCAACTTGATGATCACTTTAGATAAGCTATTACTAGCAGGAGAGTGGGGTGGGAGGAGGTATTGTTTCATGGTCTCTGTGTATATAATGTCTTCTGCAGTTTCCACAGTATGCATCCGATGAAGTGAGCTGTAGCTCACGAAAGCTCATGCTCAAATAAATTGGTTAGTCTCTAAGGTGCCACAAGTACTCCTTTTCTTATTTTCTCTGTGGCTCAATTTGCTATGTTGTAATGATGGGATTAATACATGTATCACCTGGGTTTTGAGGCATGTTTACTGTTTTCTGAAATGCTTTGAGATCCTTAGCTGGAAACACTAGTATTCCAGTTGCAATAATAAATCATATTTGATGTTATACAGAAGAAATATTGTGGAAGTTCAGATTTTGGTGTTCTAATACAGGAGAGATAATTGTAAGAGTAACTGAGATTTGCAGAAGAAGTGGTTTATTTTTCTGTCAGACTGATCTGGTGTCTTTTTCTCTCCCCCTGCTAAATAGAGATTCTATATATTATTGCCTGGGATACCAGTAGCAGTACTTATAACGTATGTCAACATCTTCATTGGTAAGCACTTCTGTGATGTTCAACCAAGCTACATTGTTAAAGTTGGATAAAGAAAATGAAATAGATTGGATAGTAAATTGAATTTCTTCAAAGGATTGCTTGGAAGACCCTTATATCTAAAACTGGCTTGGTAACTATGGGTCATGTTTAAGGCTGCATGTCTGTCATGGAAATCACGGATTCTGTGATTTTTCCGTGACCTCAGTGACTTCTGCAGCGGCTGGTGCAGTTGGCTCTGGCAGCCCCTGGGCCAGCCATACCAGCCTCTGCTGGGGCAGTCTCTGGCCACCGCGCCCTCTCTCTCTCCCCGTCTTCCCCCCAGCAGCAGTAGTTTGGGTGTGGGAGGTGGCTCAGGGCTAGGGCTGGGGCAGGGTGTTGGTGTGCAGCCCGCATGTCCCTGTAGTTCCTAGGTGGAGGGGCCAGGGGGCTCTGCGTGCTGCCCCTGCCTGCAGGCACCACCCTCACAGCTCCCATTGGCTGTGGTTCCTGGCCAATGGGAGCTGCAGAGCCGGCGCTCGTGGTGGGGGCAGTCCGTGCGGAGTCCCCCTGGCCTTCCCTCTCCCTAGGAGGTGCAAGGACATGCTGGCTGCTTTCGGGGAGCCAGGTAGGGAGCTTGCCAGCCCTGCCAACCCCCTGCTCCCCAACACCAGCGGGGGTTCCAGGCCGTGAATTTTTGTTTACTGCCTGTGACCTGTCCATGACTTTTACTAAAAATACCCATGACTGAAACGTAGCGTTAGTCATGTTATGTAAAAATATACTGAAGGGGAGAATCCAGTAGCTGACCTAACATCTCTTCCTTCTCTAGCTGTTCTATAAAATGCAGGGAAGCTTCGGAGAATTGATCAGCAGTTATACATGTGTCTATTCTCCATTTGATATTCTTGTAGAAGTCATATTTGCATCAGCGATGTTTATGTATGTGTGCAGCAGAGCTGCGCAAATAATGAAGAGGATAATGTTTTCTGTCTCAATTTAAATGTATACCTTGTGCATATTCCAAGATAAGTGTACAGAATATACATTTAACAGGACACTGCCAATTTAAAATCAAAATTCTTCCTGACTTTTCTTTTGACCCTACAGTGTAATTAACCTCAGATTGCGTTAATTGAAAGATCAGAGAAAAATGTATTTAATTTTTTTTCATGCTTGTTTACCTTGTGATAGCACTTTGGGTACAGTCAGTTTCACTCTTTCCTCTGTATAGTCAGTCATTTCTTTTTGTTGTGTGGGTTAAAATATAGGCATGTGTATCTGTAGAACAGAACTGGCGGGAGGACTCAGAAGCAGGTATAGTATCTGAAACTACTTCCAGACTGTTCTAGCTCACTTTATTGAAACCAAATAGAATCAAATTGATAGTATCTCTTTAAATACTTTGTTTGTGAAATGCTCTTTAATTGGCCTTTATTGGTATAAGGAAAGTAAAGTGTGTTTCTAAAATGTCAATAGTATCGAACATCCTTCCATTTTCTGTTGTCAGGTGAAGCTGAACTTGCAGAGATTCCAGAAGGTTATGTTCCAGAGCACTGGGAATATTACAAAGTGAGTACAAAACTATGAAAGGGATATGGCATTTCCAGTACACTCCTCCTCATCATACATCAATCTTGGGAGGAAAATATTTAAAATGTGTTGGAAATATTAATGAGGATATCTGCTACTTTATGTGATTGGATCTTCATGCAAATATACAGTTTTCAAATTAAATACGTGTTATTTTATTAGATCTTTGTTTTTGGTATTCTAACAGTAGCAGATGCAACTGACCTGTAATGTACATAGCTGGGTAAATAGTAAGAGCACTGTACGTGAAGTTGTGAACATAAAATCCATAAATAACAAAAGCACTCTTACCAAGTCAAGATCTAAATCTCTTTTCTGGTCACCAGTCCATCGGGGTTAGTTTGTTTTGTTTTTGTTTTTTTTAAACATTCCCCAGAGCTCCAGGTCTTGAGATACTACACTTTAAAATTACACTGTTTATCCCATCTGAATGCCTTTCAACGAACAGCAGGAAATTCATACTTTTATAGTAGGACTGTCAATCGCAGTTAATACCTGTTATTAACTGAAAACAAAATTAATGCATATGTTTTTTAAATGGTGTTAATCGCATACATCTGGTTGGGGAGGGAGGCATCAGCTGTGGAGGGACCTGACAGTGTCCGGTCAGGCACAGTAATGCCAATCTGCCTCCGGGGGGGGGAGGAGAGAGGAGAGGAAGTTGCTCCCATCCCGGCTCCAGTGGAGAGATAGGGATCCTGACCCTGCCGTGCCCCAGTGCTCCCAGCTGGCCCCTTGCTCCGGAGATTGGCCTGCCCCTCCACGCACTGTGTCCCAATGCCTCTAGCAAGCCCTTCACTCCAGGGACCAACCTCTCCCACACACTGTGCTCCATTGCCTTCAGCTGGCCCCTCGCTTCAGGGACCGATCCCCTCTCCCCCCATTTTTCCCCCATGCTGTGTCCCAATGCCCCCAGCCGGCCCCTTGCTCTGGGTACCGACACCCTCCCCCCCATGCCATGCCCCATTGCTCTGAGATGGCACTTCACTCTGCAGGGTACCCCATAGAGAACAGGGGCCTGCTGAGCTCAGCCTCCCTGCACTAGCCTCTCCTCCCATGTTGCATGCCGAGTCCCTGTGGTAAAATACACCCTCTCTTGCAAACAAGGGCTCACTCAGCTGAAGGGAGCCCACCTCGCTCAGTAAAAGGAGGTGAGCCTGGTGAGCCCAGTACCAGAAATCACCATTCCAGAAGCAGCAGCAAGACACCCCCTCCTCCTGCACAAGTCATTTCTTGCTCCCCCCCCCTCCCATCGTCACTCCCTGTCCTCACAGAACCTCCTCCTGCACAAGTCATTGCTTCTCTCCCCTCCTCCCCCCCGTCACCCATCCTCCTCCAACACTGAATGCAGATTTCTAAGATGAAACTCTCTTCCTGTTTGGACAGGGAGCAAGCCTGGCAAGCTCAAAAACCCAACCCAACAGGAGCAGCATCAAGAATTCACCCTTCTCCTGCACAACTCACACCCCTCCCATCTCCACAATACTGACTTTCTGAGATAAAAAAAACTTACCCCTTCAGTAAGCCAAGATGCCGCTAAAGGAGACATATGATACAGGCTAACCTAGCAGCAGCAGGAAAAAAAGCCTCCTGCACAATTCACTCCCCTACTGAATGCTAAAATGCTGAGGTAAAATCTTTCCCTGTCCTCAGCAAGGACTGAGTGGACTTGTAGGCTATAAAGTTTTACATTGTTTTATTTTTGAGTGTAGTTATCAAAATAATAAGAATAATGTCTGTAATTCTGCACTTGTAAGTTAAACTTTCATGATAAAGAAATTGCACTACAGTACTTGTATGAGGTAAATTGAAATACTATTTCATCTGTTTTACAGTGCAAATATTTGTAATAAAAAAGTGAGCACTGTACACTTTGTATTCTGTATTGTAACTGAAATCAATATATTTGAAAATATAGAAAACACCCACAAATATTTAAATAAATATGATATTCTATTATTAACAGTGCGATTAAAACTGCAGTTAATCGCTATTATTTTTTTAATCTCACGATTAATCATGATTAATCTTTTTAATCACTTGACAGCCCTATTTTATAGTATTTGTCAGCAGTGAATCAAAGTCCAATATCTCACAACTTTTCAGAGTTAAAAACAAAGATTTTTTTTATGCCATCAGAAAGCTGAGAATCACAGCCCTAGTGGCTCATGAGATGTTACTTTACAATTGTCACTGATTTTTTTGATGTAGCTATATTTTTATTTTTGTTTTTAACTGGCTAATGATTGTACATAGCAATACACAGACCTCTATCTGACTAGTTCAGTTTACACGGGGATTGAAAGATTAGACAAAAGTTTCCATGTGCAAGCAGCACTTAGTATAAAGATTACTGAATCTTTACAGTAATAGGTTTGGAGTCCATTTTATGGAGATTATGGTAGCAGTTTTTGATTAACTCTATTTCAGCAATTGTCTGTCTTTGTTCTTAAAATATGAAACACAGATTTTCCCTCATTTTAACTGTCCTCTTTTTTTTTATTCCACAACAACCTATTCTATTGCATGTTATCTTGGATAATGTCAAAAATGGCAAATGGGTAACTTTTTTTGATAGGCCCCGATTCTGCAAAAATTTACTCATGTGCTAAACTGTATTAACTGTGAGTAATCCTGTTTAAATTAGTGGTAGTCATGATAGTGAAGTTAAGTACATAAGTGTTTGCAGAATTAGGGGTATAGAGCTTAACATAATTTTTAATTACACGTTATCATGGTAAATGGGACTAGAAAGAATATTTAAAAGTGTGGTCAAATTTCCCTGCCATTATTATTTGTGCGGGTTCTTGCGTGGAAATTATATGAATAATCTAATAGTCTTATTTTCATCTCTTCCAGCATCCTATAACTAGGTGGATTGCTTGTTATCTCCTTGACTCTCCTGAAAAGGAATATGAAAAAATGTTGGCCATAGTTGATAGTGAAGCTAAAAAAGCTGACCTAAGGTAAAGATAGGATGGGTTTGCTGAAGCTTTTAGAAGCCAATATGTACTGTACTAAACCATTTCAATTATGATACAATAGTCGAATTTTTCTCTTCAATTGGACATCTGATCAGGGCTTGAAAAATCCTCTGGCCCTTTGTAAGTAAGAAGCTTTTCCTGGCAAATATTGGTTCTAAACCATCCGTTTCTACAGAATGTAACTTTAGTTTTAAAAAAATAATAATTGTAACGATAACTCTTCAAACACAAACCAAGTGTAAACCAATGCAGTTTTATCTTCCTGAGTCAGGAGACGGACAATTGCTGTGCCTCTGCTAATGCTTGTAGATTTGGTCTGGTTTGTTGCTACTGTCCAGAAAACCAGGGGCACCAGTGACATTGTCCAGTATCATGTTAGTCTCATGCTGCTGTTGCTTGGGTAAACTGAGTACTAACAGAGGAGGTGCTAAGCTTCTTGGAATGTTGCTCCTAGACTTTCTTGGTGGAGCCCCTCCCACCTTCATCTTTTACCAGATAACTTCCAGTGAGAAATAACCAGGAAAGTTTTCAGTTCATGATTATGAAGGAGACTACTGTCTATGTTTAGAAATCTCATCGGGTTTTTATTTTTATTATTATTATTTTATTATTTCTTCAGCTAGTTTACTGAAAAACCAAGTAAATATAATGAAACACAATGATGGAATATTTAAGACCATGGATAAATCTTCGTATTTGTAGTATTGTTCCCATGGTCTTTGTAGAATATAGAGGACCAAATGAAATGCTGATGTAAGAGGAGATGACTCCTTTGATATCAGTGTTTAGTGTGGCCCATGGAAGATGATAAATTACATGCTGAATTTGACTTTCATTTTCCATTTCTTATAGGCTGAAGGAATTAGAGGCACGTCGACTAATGAGAGAGAGGGGAGATGGGCCCTGGTATCACTATGAGACCCCTGATAAAAATCTTATTGATTATTCTGCTAAAGCAACTCCTGACAATTAAGCAGTTAATACACTGTTTCAGAAGGGCACCCACAAATAGCGACTGAATAATGTAATGTGTATCCTGTTGTTACTTGCTGACTTAAATAAAAGTTTCTATTTCAGTATTTTTCAGTGTTGAGTCTAGTAAGTTTTTAAATGGACAAACTTGTTGCTAATCATGTACAGCTTTAAAATGTGTACAGGTGGAGAGAACGGCTCTCATGTCAGTTGCTAATAGTTTGTCTGTTTCCCAAGGGTGTCAGTAGGTAATAATACTGGTTTTGTAACATGTTTCTCCCCCCCACTCCACGAGGATGGTGGTCACCAGCGCATTTCACACAGGTTATCAAACAGCCAGACTGACCTGAGCTAGATTGGAACAAGTATCTGAGAGGTGAAAGACTCTATTCCATTACTAAACCATCTCTCATGTATTCCCATACCTAACTTTAAATGAATTGTATGAGAAAATAAATCATAACTTTATTTTTTATGGATAGTAATAAATGAAATGGAAGTCAAAGCACTTTTTAATATGTGAAATTTTTCATAGAATGTAAATTAAGTGGTGTTTTGTTTTGTTTTATTAGATCTTCAGTTCTTTGGAACATCTCAGATCCAAAAGCCCCATCTCCATCACTATAGACAACTCCACTATCTTCCCTGCCAGTCAGGCTCACAACCTCGTTATAATAGTCTTCACACTCATTTCATATCCAAACTGTGGCCATAGCCTTTCATTGCTTCCTCTACATCCCTACAAATAACCTTCCTCACCACTCAGTCCATGCTACTCTCCTCTATGAATATCTTAATTAGCTTCTTGCCTTCCTCCTCCGTTTCAAACCTCCCACCATCGTCTTTAAGGCTCTGCATAACTCAGTGACAGTTTGCCCTTATTTCCTCCTATCTCCAACCATTTCCATATCACCTATGGTCTTTCTAAATGCCCCTTTTATCTCTTTCTTCCCCTTGTGTCTAAACCACCTTCTGAGCTTTGGGCGCCCTCCCTGTAAAGCCAATTCCCTCTGAAAGATACTCCTTCCACAATGCTTTTCAACAATGCTGTGTGGCTTTTTTTTCCTTTAAGCAGCATTTAAAAAAATCTGCAACCTCTGTTATGTTCTTTACTATAATTTGTCTGAATCAGACTGTAAGCTCCATTGGGGCAGGGAGTGTCTTCATCCATACAGGGCTGAAGACACTGTCGGTGCTCAATAAATGCATTCATATTTAAGAAACTCCTACTACAGAATGATACCTTTTAAAATGAAAAATATCTGGGGTAGATAAGGTTATAGTTTCAGGTAACTGAGTATAACACACAACTAATACTTTTTGTCTTCAAAGTGATTTTAAACCCAGCTAATCCTCTCACTAATCCTGGGGAGTTACATATTATCCATGTTTTACAGATGGTGTAATTAAGGTAAAAGTTGGGTGACTTGCCCAAATCCACAGAATTTACAGGCTACATATTTGTATTATTTATTAGATGCTGTTTTGCCTTGTGACATGAGGCAACTCAGTCTTTCCACTTCCATCTCTCTAGTGCCACATTTCTTGCTCCATTTTAGTCTTTTTCCACGACAGCAGTATTTTTCCTCATTGGTTTTGTTATATGTCATCTGTTATCCTCCTCTTTTCCATCTTCCACCAGGTAGTATCCAGTCAAGAATTTGACTAGGAGCACAGTTTTTTAACATCCATACATGTCCAAACCACGTCAGCCTTCTTTCTTCAATCATTGTCTGTACAGTATGCTGTTCAATCCTTCTTAACAGATCAGCGTTGTTTACTTTATCACACCAGCAGACACCAATTACTCTCTGCAAGCATCTCTGATGGAATGCCTTAAGTTTCCCGTTGTGGCTTTCTAGCATTTACGAAGTTTCAGAGACATATAACAGTGTTGGTATCACAATGGCATTGTCTAAGTTTATCTTGGTTTGTGTGTGAATCTCATATTTTCCAGATATTTGCCGGTCTCAGGCTCCATCTACCTTCCCAATTCTTGCTTCCACCTTGTGGAGTTGGCCATGGGCGCTAATTGTATTTCCAAGAATGACAAACGTGTTAACCGTGATGTATTTATTCATTACTGATCACATACACACCGTCATTCCTGTCTCCTCTTTCAACAATCCTAACTTTTTGGGAGTGAGGGGAGAGAGTTCAGATCTCAAAGGGAAAGGCTTTCAAAAGCATCTAAGGGATTTAGGAATATAAGTCCTGGGGCTCGTGCTCCTATCCCATGTGTGCTTTTGAAAATCTCCCCCAAAGTTTCTAGATGGCAGGCTTATGCTCTATCATGGAACTATATATTTTTTTTTCATGCATGGGAGGGACTTGAATGGACAAATATTAAAAACTTAATTTATGCCATAACTGATATATAATTCAGCATTTATTAATGGAAAAAATTAAGTATTAACATTCTGTTCTCAAAAGGGAGAAGCTTTCTGATTCTATCAAACACTTAGTAGGTGAAAGAGAAAAGTAGACAATTGGTTAATGAAAGCTTTTTAAATAAATGTCCGAAGAGCAAGAAACAAGGTAAAAAGAACTGTATTGATAAACATCAGTTAATAGTACACCTTGAATCAATGTCAAAAGAATTGATTGTCTTCAACTGTCTGATTATGCAGCTATTTGAGGGTATAAATTTAAACATTAAATGGGAATGGCTGAAGAAGAACAATAGTTTTCTTTAAGAACATAATGTAAGAGCGAGCATATTGCATCAGACCAGTGGTCCATCTAGGCTAGTATCCTGTCTTCTAATAAAGGCTGGTGCCAGATACTTCAGAGGAAGTAAACAGAACAGGAATTTATCGAGTTATCCATCCCCTGTCCTCCAGTCCCAGCTTCTAGCAGACAGAGATTTAGGGAGTACCAGAGCATGAGGCTGTGTCCTAGACTCTCTTGGTTAATAGCCATTGATGGACCTATCCTCCATGAACTTATCTAATTCTTTTTTGAGAATCAGTTATACTTTTTCTTTTTCACAACATCCCGAAGTAACGAGTTCCACAGGTTGACTGTGTGTTGTGTAAAGGACTTCCTTCCTTACGTTTGTTTTAAACCCCGCTGCCTATTATTCTTGCCACTAGGGGGAGGTATTTCCCCAAAGTCTGATGCCACACACTTTAGTCTACTCAAAAAGAAAAGGAGTACTAGTGGCACCTTAGAGACTAACCAATTAATTTTAGTCTACTGTATATGTATTCCCCTAGTTTTTAAACCCCTTATCAGCAGTGGATTTTTTAAAAAGTGCGCCTCTCTCTCATTTTGGTATCTTGAAGCCATCTGCCATTAGCCACTCTAAAGTCTCCCCTTTCTAAACAGAATAAGCCCAGGTTCCTTAGCCCTGTCTTATACTTTCATACTGCCGATCATCTTTGGAGCGTCTGCTGCAGCCTTCCTGAGACAATAACCACCCGAATATGTACAGCTGACCAACACTGCATAGAATATTCCAGATAAGTGCAACCTTGTTTGCCATTTTCTATCCTTGCAGAGTATTGGAAAGGTTCCTATTGGCTTTAGTGACCTTTGGATCAGACCCTTTTTGCTCTGCCAGTTTTATCACCTTCAGGTAAATAAATAATGATTCAAATACATAGCTCTGATGTAGCGCTTGTCATCAGTAGATCTCAAAGTACGTTATAAGGGTTAGAAGGTTTATCCTCATTCATATCACTTATATGTATTATATTATGAGTAACAGAGGTCCTAAGACGGACCCCTGAGGCCCTGTACGCATAAGTTTTTTTCTAGTTTGAAACACATCCATCGATGGTGTGTCTGTTCTTGCTTTTGAGTGAGGCCTGGTCTATACTACAGAAGTTATGTCAACGTAAGGCAGCCTTACATCGACCTAGCTAAGCATCTACACCAAAATGTAGCTCCCACTGACGTAACTCGCCCGCTGCACCAACTTAATAACTCCATCTCCTCGAGAGGCGTAGCACTTAGGGCAACGTAGTTAGGGCAACACAGTGTAGTGTAACATTGCGTTACTTACGTTGAATTTAGTGGCCTCAAGGAGGTGTCCTACAATGCCTCACCATGACCACTCTGGTCAGCGTTTTGAACTCCATTGCCCAACTACTAGGTATGCAGGAACACACCCCTCCCCTTTTAAAACCCCTTGCATTTTTGAATTTCTATTTCCTGTTTGTTCAGTGTGGAGAGCTCACCTAGCAATTCTCAAGCATACCTAGCAACCACCCAGCTGACCAGGCCGGCTCCAGGTTGCGGACAAGCTCCTGCCTCAAGTACACATGGGGTGGTGGATCTCCTGGGTCTGTGAGAAGAAAAGGATCTGCAGACACAGCTCTGATCCAGCCGTTGAAATGTTGATATTTCTGAGAAGATCGTTTGTGGCACGGCGGAGAAGGGCTACAAGAGGGACATGCAGCGGTGCCGTGTGAAAGCTAAGGAGCTGTGGCAGGCATACCAGAAGGCCAGGGAGACTAACAGTCACTCTGGTGCAGAGCCACAGACTTGCCACTTTTATAAACAGCTGCATGCCATCCTTGGCGTAGACCCCATGATCACCCCCAAGAGTCCTGGGGATACTTTGGGGGAGCTGGAGTCATAGGCCCCCACAGTGAACAGTGAGGAGTAGGTGTTGGACAAAGAAGAGGAGGAGGAATACGGGGGCCAGGAGACTGAGGCATCCAATGGCACAGCAAGCCAGGACCTGTTCTTGACTCTAGAGCAGTCGAGCCAGTCCCTACAGTCCAGCCCGGGGACAGCCTGATGCAGGGGAAGGAACCTCTGGTAAGTATGCAGTTTGCTTTTGACATTGCAGGTGTAATTAAAGACATCTGTTCATTTGCTCTTTTTTAATCATTTAGTCTTTTTAATCATGAAGAGGTAGTGAAATAAACAAGTACAGTTAGGCAGAGGCAGGCACTGTTGCAGCATCAGGTGTGTTGTGCTTGCAATGTTAATCACAATAGTGCAGAACTGTGCAGGACCCATGCTTCTCACAGAGATGGCAGATGTGCGGGTTTGCAGGGCTTTTGAAAACAGGCATGAAACATTATGGGATGCAGATGAAATTATGGGATGCAGAAAACTGCATCATGGGACATTGAAACCATGTTCCCAGTCACCCCGCGTGACTTGATTGCCCCTATCAGGCATTGAAAACCCTTTCCAAAACACCCTGCTGCTTGATGGTGGTGAGTTGCACAGTGGGATAGCTACTCATGGGACACTGCTCTCTGCATCACTGCAAGCACTGGTAGTGAGATTGTGCACTGCGAACACAAAGAGCGTAGTGTCGACATGCAAAAGTGATTTAATTACTGTGGCAGCTGTATGTTGACGTAACTTAGGTCAACTTATTTTTGTAGTGTAGACTTGCCCTCAGTTTCTTAACTAACATTCATTGGGCTTGTCTACATATAGATGTGCCACTGTAGTGCTTCAGTGTAGATCACTACTTACACCAGTGGCTAGGTGGATGGAATAATTCTACCATCAACCTTGCACTGTTTACACAGGGACTTAGGTCAGTTTAACAATACCACTCAGAGGGGTGGATTTTTCATCCCCCTGAGCAATGTAGTTATGCCAACCTAGTTTTCTAGTGTAGACCAGGCCAACAGTTCCTCTAACTCCAAGATTGTTTGAGACAGATTCTGATTTTAGGCCTGGTCTACACTAGAAAGTTAGGTTGGTTTAACTATGTCGGTCAGGAGTTCGAAAAATCCACACCCCTGAGCGGTGTAGTTAAGTCAACCTAAGTCCCTGTGTAGACAGTGCTACATTGACGGAAGAATTCTTCCATTGATCTAGCTACCGCCTTTAGGGAAGTGATTACCTACACCGACAGGAGCATCCCTTTCATTGGAGTAGATAGTATCTACCCTGAAGGGCCATAGCAGTGCAGCTACAGCAGCACAGCCGTGCCACTGTAGTGTCTTAAGTGTAGACAAGCTTTCAGGCACCTCATTGTAAATCTAGAGTAATTCTGTGCACACATTCTACCATAAGTATTTCACACACAGTTCCCAACATCACCACTGGATAGTTTGTTGAAAAAAGAACCACATACAAACTATAGCAGCGAGCTCACACTAACCATGTCACAGCTCTATTTCTTTATCCTTTGATCTAAATGCTCTGATTTCACTTGAAGATGCTCAGTGGTTTCTTTTCTCTTGCTGTTGATGGGTGTAATTAATAGTTTATTGTGTGTAACTTTGAAAAACTAATTATTTTAAATGTTTTCTGCAATTTGCTGCTACTCATCTTTCTGCTCCTGTTCTCCAATCTTCATAGCATCTTTGCTGCCTTTCTCTACTTCATCAATATCCCTTTCAAAATGAGAAAGAGCAGAAATGAAGTGAAAGAGAAGAAGGACAGTCTTGTGGTTAAGGATCTGGACTGGGATTCAAGGAGATCTTCCTACGTGACCTCAGGCAAATCATTTAAATTCTTGGTGCCTCACCTGCCCCTATGTCAAATGGAGATCATACTATTTCCTCTTCCTCACCCTTTGTCTGTCTCGTCTATTTAGATGGTAAGATCTTATATATAGTCCAGCCCTGATTTCTGCACCCTTTATTCAGTGTTTGCAGGGTAGGTGGCACCAGCTTGTTCAGTAAAGAGTCAGGACAGCAGCATCAGTCAGAGTCAGCAGAATCAGCTGCATTAGTGAGAGGGTCATTTCATGATGCTCCTCAATTGTCCATCCCTTGAAGTCCCTCTTCCATCTCAAGAGGGACAGGAAGTTCCACTCCAGCCTCCTTCCTTCAACCAAGAAGAGATCCTGTATTGTAGTCCATAAGCTGAAGTCTGGGAAGGCATCAGGGATATGTTACATCACTTTTGAGTTGCTGAAGACAGGTGAGAGTATTGCTGTACCATAAGCTCTTCTAGGCCATTTGGCATATTAATATCATCCCTAATGACTGGAAGAAGGGGATTACTCTGTTCAGAAAGAGTGATAAGGTAAATGTAGCAACTGTAGTGGTATGACGCTGTTGTCTGTTCCAGGGAAAGTCTTTGCTTCCACGTTAATGTCTCAACTCAACAATACATGCTGTGGCAAAGCCCAAGATACTCAGGGCAGCTTTAGATCTGGTCAGTTCACTGTTAATCAGCTCTTTACCTTGAGACAGCTTTTTGAGAAGATGGCTGAATGTAATAAGCCATGCACAGCACTTTCTGTAGAGTTCCATAAGGCCCTTGATTCAGTAGATCAAGCAAGTTTGTGGGATCCAGTGAGGTGACTTGGTGTCCCTGGGACAACAGCATCATTGATAGGAGAGCTCTATAATGGAATGGAAAGATGCATTTGAGTCAATGGCAGAAACACCGCATGGTTTCCTGCCTCCGTGGGAGTTCGGCAAGGTTGTGTTCTGTCACCATCATTCATCGTTCAATATCAGCACTGACTGGATGATGGATAAACTTGAAGAGGCAGCGGTTGGTGGGGTAAAGCTGAATGCCATTCTGCTTTGAGATCTCTAATACGCCAATGACATTGCCTTGCTGGCTCAGTGTAGTGAACCACTGCAGCTGATGGCCAGTCAAGTGAGGCAAGAAACAGTGCACGTTGGTCTGGTTATGAATCCAGATAAAACCAAGTCCCTGGCCATTACCATCAAGCAGCCTCCAGCTCCAGGTTACAATCAGCTCAGTATTAAACTGTCTGGGTGAGGCACCATTAATAGACAGTGCCGGAGTGTGCTCAAAAAATGTGGACACTTGTCTACCAACAGCTGCTGCCATGTTTCAGCTCCTTTAGCGGCCTCCGTGGGGACACTGTGATATCAAGCTTGCTACGAAGTTCCAGATCCATAGAACCCCAGTTATCCCAACTCTATTGTGTACTGATGTGAAATGTGGGCACCGAGGAAGGCTGAAGAACACAGGATTGACGTTTTCAGTTCTCACCATTGTTGCCAGCTGCTCCTTATTAAGTGGCAAGCCAACAACAGAAATCAGGATATTTGATGCCAAATCCAGCAACTGCCTCCATCAGCACTGCCTCATGCACAGAACAGGGTGCTCAGCTCTGTACAAGACACAAAATGAAGACCGTCCCTGGGCTTACAGTCAGACCTAGAGGAGGCAGGATGTCTGGCCCAACCCCAGGTGGGAGTAAATTGAAAAAATGATCAGCTCAAAGTTCTTTAACCGATGATATTTGGTTGCCAGAGTCAGCCCTTCCACTGCAGCTGATGTTTTACAGCACGGCTAACAGAATAGCCTTGTCTTTCCCAGCGTTTAAAGCCAGAAGGGACCACTAGAACGAACACCTAGTCTGACCTCCTGCGGAATGTGGCCCGAGAGTCCTGTGATTCCTGACCAGCGCTTCCCTGGGCCCGGGGTCAAGGAGAGATGTTCTAAGGATTTGCCGGCCCAACTGGCTGGCTGTTGGGGAGTAACAAGGGGACAGTTAAGTCCCCTAGAAAGAATTAGATAGATAGATATAGATAGATTCTATCTAATCTAATCTATCTAATGCCAATGGTCCCAACTTCCCCTCCCGGCAGGATGAGAGTGCAACAGCTCAGGGGAAGGGAGCTGAGGGATTCCCAAACCCCTGCCCCAGCCGGCTTCCCATGCCCCTCCCCTCCTTGCTGTCCACCCTCCCCGCCCTTCGCATCCTCTTCTGGCACTACCCTCCATCCATCCTCCCCGGGGCTCCTCCTCTCCCCCGCCCCCTGGGCTCCCTCCTCGCCAGGACCCCGGGGCTGCAGCTGGGGCCGCTCCTGCTGCCCTTGGATTAAAAATAGCATCTTCCCCTGCTCCTCCCCCGGGCCCGGCTGCGCTCGCTCTGCCTTCCCCTCGCTCGCTGGCGGTGCGGCCGGCCGGCGCGGGAGCATGCAGCGGGCCGCGCTGTTCGGGAGCGGCAGGGATGCGCCGATGGCTGCGGGGGACCTGGGGGAGCTGCTGGTCCCCTACATGCCCACGATCCGCGTGCCCAAGTCAGGGGACCGGGTCTACAAGACGGAATGTGCCTTCTCCTACGAGTCCCCGGTGAGTGCAGCAGCCCCGCCGGCTGCAAACCCGCCCCACTGCATCCCCCCCCACCCCAGGCAGGCAGCAGACCTCCCCCCCCCAACCTTCTCCCCAAGGCTACAAACCTCCCCCCTCCCGCCTTCCTCCCGGGCAGGCAACAGACCTCCCGCCTTCCCCCCCACCCCACCCCCCGTCAGGCAGGCAGGCAGCAAACCTCCCCTCTCCCCCCAAGGCAGGCAACAGATCTTTCCCCCGCCCCAGACAGGCAACAAACCTCCCCTATTCCCTTCCTCCAACGCCCTCCCCTTTCACACTCACCCACCCTGCTTCATTTCCCTTCTGCTGCAACCTCCCTACTGCCTCAACCCCACCCGCAAATCTCCCCCTTTTCCCTGCTTCCTCTACCGCCCTCCCCCCACCCGTAAATCTGTGCCAGCCCCTACTGCACCTTCCCCTAGGCTGGAAACTTGCCCCCTTCCCAGTTGCCGGCCACCCCCACCCTTTTCCAACTCCAGGCAGCAAACCTCCCACGGTTATATGGCTATCATCCCCCCTCCCCTTCTCCCACTCCACCTGCTGCATTTCCCCCTCTTAGACTGCAAGCCCCTTGGGTAGTCCCCCAGGCCTCCAGTGCTGTAATCCTGGCTCTCAGCCACCCCCTTGGGCTGTTAACTTCCTCCTCATCCCCAAGTGCAAATCTGCTTCCCAACTGCCTGGAGGGGTGGGGGAAGGGATGGGGTTGTCTGTCTTGGGAGCAGCTGAGCTCACCAAGACCATTTGAATTGTGAGGGTGGGTGGGGAATAGATGGGAAGGTGCCAACTTGGGTCTCCCCACTGTATGATTTCAGAGGCATTGCAAAGTGCAAGGGGCTTTGAGATGCATATATTATTTTAAGTAGAAAATTAGTTTTAACCATCTCTTTTTCCAGACAAGGGTTTCTGGCTACTGAATGTGGGCTTCCTTCTTTGCAATCCAGCTTCCCTTAGTCCTTGTGCTTCCCAGGCTGGGGTTTGTTTTATTTTCCAATCACAGGCCTCTCCTGATTTATAACTGGTCTGTTGCAGCTGAATAGATCCTTCAGCACAAATCAGTAGCAGATTGTGTGTGGTGCTAGAATTTCCTTCCCTTCCCCCCAAAGGGAATTTGACGTAATTGATTAGACCCAGATTTTTTTTTTTCCTGGGCGATTTTGCTATTTTCTGGACGACCCAGTCTGTGCAGGTCACTTGCAGGGGTTATCTGGGTACATCTCATGTAATCAATTCCCTGCTATTGTAGGGGCCGCAGGCTTTATTGTACTTCGGTCCTTCCTATTCATAACCTGTAGCACACAATCATTTAATCTTCTCTGGGCTGAAATACTTTGGTCTAATTTTTGTTGTTGGGCTTAGTGTGTCAGTGCTGGGGGGTGTTGGTGGCCTGTGATATACAGGAAGTCAGACAGATGATCTAGTGTTTCTTTCTGGCCTTAAACTTTGAGGCCCTCAACAATTTCCTAGGGTCTATGTGCTCTTTGCTGAGTTGTTTTAGCTTTCACACAGATAATGAAAGGGGCAACGAATGTTCTCATTCACATATGTTAGTTGGCAAATGCACGTGGATGGCTCTGTTTTCCTGCTGGATCTCTACTTATTCTACTGTTTAGGTCACCTTTAAGATCCCCTCAATGTAAAGGATCCCAGTCAACTTGAAAATCACAGTTTGGCCTGAAACTTGTTTACCGCCAATAGTTGCAATTAATCTAAAATCACTAAAACTGAAAGAAGTTAGTAAAGCGTCCCTCCTGTCCCCAGCTGGTTTCATTTGGTGTCAAATGAACACTGGGTGTATGGTCACTTTCCCTCTTTACCATGTGTTAGTCAGGCCCTAATCCTGCAGTTGGATCCATGCAGGTGATGACTTGAGCCCTTGCAGAGCACCAGACTCTCAAAGGTGCAATTGTTCAATTGCAGGATGGGATCCTTAATCATTTTGGCCGATATCCCCACATATATTTAGGGGTCTAACACCCATAGATTTCAATGGGAAATAGGTATCTAAATACCTTTTAAAGATCTGACCTTTCTCCCTTGTTGAAAAATAGCCTATAAACGTTAACAGTGGAGCAGAAAATCCCTTAATTCTCAGTACAGGCTGTATTTGAAATGAAACTTTTTTGAAATTGTCTGATATAAAAAATAAATTCAAGTTGACTGTGTCCCTTTAAATGTCATTACCCATAGATGGAGTGAATACTAGATATTGAAATAAAGTTGAAGTCTATGATGAGAGAGAGAGTGAAATCTAAAGGACATATGGAATCTGAACTGCAGGGTTTTCAGTTTGTACTGCTCTGATTTTTGGATGTTTAATCCTTCTCTCTTTGATATTTCTTTTTAATTTGGAAAATCAAAAGGGGCTTCAAAGGTGACTCAGCTGTCTGGTGTTCATCATGTCTAGTGGGAGGCAGGTTATTTTTACTCACATACTTCAGATCTCAAGTGTCACCCAGCAGCCTTCTCTGTGCTGGGATGTGTACTGCTTAAAGGGCCAAATCAGACTCTACAACAAAGATATTAAATATTATATGGTCATTGGGATGGAGTGAGGGGGAGAGAGACACAAAACCAATGTGTCACACTATTCCCCTTAAAATTTACTGCTTGAGCTAGTATCTAACTAATGTTGAACCTCTGGGACATTATTGGTTGTAAGAAGTTTCTGTTAAATGAGAAAACCTGGCAAATATCATTATAAATTAAATGGAAAATTCAAATGCAACCTCATATTGCACAGCAAAAATATTTAATTATCGCCTACAGGAGGGATTTACAAAGGTGCTGCACTCCCATTGACAGTGGGAACAGAGTTAGGCCCATGCGTTTGAAAATTTCACCTGATACCATTACAAGACTCCTTGTTTAAACAAGTTTGTTGGTATCCAGTGGGCCAAATTCTGTCATTGTCTGCACGCAGGCAACCCCAGTGATTGAAGAATCAAGCCCAATACCTGTTGTCCAATGTTCCAAAAGTTCTGGAAACCCTTTCAAATCATACCAGTCCTCAGACTTCTTTGGGTAGAAGATTTATTTCAGAATCCTATGCCTTACCTGTAAAATGACTAGCATGATGCTAACTGGGTGTAATTTCTAAGACAACTAATGAAGATACTATGAGAGATAAAGCAACCCAAATAGTCACTTACAAACTCTGAAAATGATAAAACTTCATTCTCCCTGTTTCCTTTTTGAAATAGGAGTGTAGGCGGTAATTGTAGCTCAGTGTACAAACAGGTTATTGTCTTGGTTAATGGAAGACATTTGCCATGGTGTGCTTTGTGTTGAGTTGGTTTGCTAACTTGTTTTTGTGTGTGGGAATGTATAAACTCCAGACGTCCAGCTTTTTGTTGATGTGTATATCTAGCTTAGAAAGAAGAATGTAGGGTTGCTTCTGTAGTATTAAAAAAAGATAAACATTAACAAAATATCCCTATCAGTTGTGTTACCTGCTGGCATTTTTGCTACTGGTTACATTTTCAACCCAAGAGACAACTATTTTCCCCTATGATTTTCAATCCCAGTTAATATTCCCACATGTCCTTGCATTTTTTTCTAACTCCATTTGCAACTGTTCAACAATTCACACACGTTCTATATGGAATCAGCTCTTTTGTAAGATTCCTTGTTCTGGCACTTTTCTTCAATACAAGATTTCATTCCCAGGGTTTGTCTCATTGTCACCATAAAACTGTCACTCATAAACTGCACCCTGGATTTTTTCTTTCCCAAGAAAGAAAATTTCCTGGATATTATGGGACCTTGTCTTGCTGTCAGTTTATTCATGGTTTCTGTCACTGGGAATAAGAATGGTCTAATGCAGTAGTTCCCTAACTGGGGTTTGTGAACGTCTGGGGGTTCGTGAAGTATTACAAGGGGTTCTCTGGAAAAAAATTCCCTAATGGCAGACAGAGCTGTCCCTACAGATCCCGGGCAGCACGGGGCCAGCAGCCTGGAGCCTTGGGGAAGTCCAAGAGCTAAGCAGATCAAAGCAAGCATATCTATCACACTGCGGAGATTTCAACTTCAAGACTCCTTATAAGAAATGGAAAGGGAGGTAGATATTTTTTGCTGTTTTTAAAATTAAATAGGCAGCTAGTATTGTTTTAAAAATTATTATGAAGAACAAGTTTAAGCTTTGTTGTAACGTGCGTTGTTTGCCTGGACTGCTCAAGACCTGAATGCTTGTGTAGAAGGAACTCTTTGAGTTGGCTTCTTAAATACCTTCATGCTGTTTCACATTTGATACTCCTTGATGAGACATAGGAGCCTTGTCTTATAACGGGCTTATTCAAAGCGATACAAGCTATGAAAGTGAGATCTTGGAAGATAATGTAATAAAAATACTGTAATGATGAATATTAATAATAAATAGTGTGTAATAAGTGTATCATAAAAACAAATTTTATATTTCCAAGATCACTGCTTTTATAATTTATACTCAGGTAAAGGAGAAAATCCTTGGAAATATTCATTTTTAGGAGGGGGTTCGCGAGACTTGACATTTTCGTGAAAGGGGTTCACAGGTTGTTAAAGTTTGGGAACCACTGGTCTAATGGTTGAAGCTCAGGACTGGGAGCCAGGAAGTAGCAGCTCTGCCACAGACATGCTGTGTGATGTTGGGCACGTCACATAACTCTCTGACTCTGTTTCCCCATCTGTAAAATTGAAATAATATTGCCAAACTTCACAGGGGATGATCTGAGGATTAACCTGCTGAAGTCTGCAAAGCACCATGAGCTCTAGAAGGTAGAAAGTATTATTCTAGTGGAGACAGGACACTGGTTAATTATTGGAAACAGCAGTAAGTTTTGCTAACACTCTCAAGAAATATGGAGCCTCATTCTCTTTTCTAGTTTTTAGTCTGATTTTCTGTGGTGAAAATCTGAGCATAGTTATTTTTTTAATTATTTTACAAAGAGTGCCGTTTCTTTCATGATTTCAGAGCTGTGAGCATATGAAAGATCCAATGGGACATTTAAGATATTTTCCCATGCAGTATTAGCCCTAATCAAACAATTTGTCATACGGATGACGTTTTCAGGGGGGATGATCAGATAGGATTCAGTGGTTCTGTTAAACAGCTCTGCGGTCTGAAATCTACAATCAGGGCCGGCTCTAGGTTTTTTGCCGCCCCAAGCTCGGAGGGCGCAACTGCCCAAGCGAAAAAAACAAGAGGGTGGCTGGAATGCCGCCCAAGCAAAAAAAAAAAAGGACGGCCGGAATGCCGCCCCTGGAATTGTGTTGCCCCAAGTACGTGCTTGCTTTGCTGGTGCCTGGAGCCGGTCCTGTCTACAATCTTCTTCCTTAAAGCAGGATCACATTCCAACAAAACCTGCTACGTTAGAACTGAAGAAACATTTCTACATTTTTGACAGCCATGGTGACATTCTCAAGGCACGTTAGCTGCAAAAGAAATCACTGGCTGCTCTCAAAATAACTAAATAGAAAAAGACCCTTGTCATGTCTTATTTTTTAACTAATATTTTTCTGCTAACAAACTTCTGCTTTGCCTTGGCAAATCCACCTCTGATGCTTTGTTTTTCATTCTTTTCCCTGGAATTCTTAAGGAAAGGTATGCTGTCTACAAAATGCTAGTTGCCTAGTGTGAGTATGTGTGATCATGTCTCCCTTTAGTGGCCAGCCCTGGCAAGTATAATAGCCTACTGCTTTGTCGTAGCCCAAACAGTAGCAGCCTGCAGTTTTCATTCTCAAGGTCTGATGTTGAGTCCACTCTAATGACTGTGGTCTCTGTATGCGTGCAGCTGTGCTGTGTTATGTTAGGTTTCCTACGTCCATCAATTTGTCAGTTGTGACTTCTCTTCCTTTGTTGGGAGCTGAACTTGATACTGCATTATTTAGGGGAGGAGGAAAAGCTATATTTAAATAATCTTTAATTCTCTGCAGCACGTCCAGTGAGGCACCAGACCCTGCCATAACCAACGGATGCAAAACCTGCAGTCATATCTCCACTACTTTGATGATCAATATCCCTCACAATACACCTTTCAAGATCTATGAGTCCTTCACATGCCTATCACAACATGTAGTGAACCTCATCCCATGCACTAAATGCCCCAGTAATAACTATGTGGGTGAAATGAGACAATCACTACATGCTCAGGTGAACACTCATAAAAATGATAAAAGACAAAAACACCACATCACCCGTGAGCAAACACTTTTCACGCATAAGGGGGACATGTGGGATCAAGTGACCCCCCCCCCCAACAGATTTCTGCTTGGCTTGCTGGGGGAGAGGGAGAAGTGCTCTGTCCTTCTCCTGCTGTGCCTGCCGCTCTCCCCCCCCCCCCCCCCCCCCCCCCGGCATGTTCAGCCCCTGTCCCTGGCAGCCGGGTGGGGAGCGAACGGGGTGGGACCAGTCGCTTCTCATGCTGGCTGCTCCGGTCCCTGCTCTGTGCAGTGTGGTGGCTGCCTGCAAGAGCCCAAGTGGGGAGGCGGGGGCTTCCACTCCCCGCCCGGGCCTGGCTGCCAGAGACAGGGACCGAGCGAGCTGTCCCCTCTCCCCATGGCACGTTTCCAGCTCACTCAGCCCCTGAGCCGAGCCAGGTGGGGAGTGGGAGCCAGGAGGGGAGCTCTCCAGCCGAGTTCTCTCAGACAGCCACCTTCAGTTGCATGAGAAGCGGCTCTTTCCTTCTCCCCATCCAGACCTGGCTGCCAGGGGACAGAGTCTGAACATGCTGTGAGGCAAGGTGGAGCAGGAGAAGGACAGAGTGCACCCCCTCCCCACAGGTAGCTGGTGGGGTGGGGAGAGCACAGCAGTCTCTGGCCTGGGTGCAGGGTGGGGGGTTTCTGGGGAAGGTTCTGGGAGCAGGTTCCTTGGCCTCTGCTCAGCCACAGATGGCCCCAGCTGGACCCAGAGGCTCCCTGATCCTGGCTCTCAGCCCCCCCACCCCAAGAGCTGGTGGGATTTTCTGCCCTGACCCAGGGAAGTGGGGCTGGAAGTTCTTCCCAAAGGAGACGCGTGGGGTGGTCACATATCCTCCCCTATACATTGTGCCCCCCCTCGTATCAGGAGTCATGAGTTGTCAATCACTCCGTATCTGGCCTCTCGGTGCTCATCCTGAAAGGAAACCTGCACAACTCCTTCAAAAGGCCTGCCTGGGAGCTTAAATTCATAATTTTGCTAGACACTAAAAATCATGGACTCAATAAAGACACTGGATTTACGACTCATGACAACAAACCTTCTTTGCCCTATGGCTACAGATATTGCCCACTTAAACTTGAATGGTCTCTTGCAACATGTGTTAACTCTTTATGCTTAACAATCTGTTTTACCTTAGCTGTAGCTCATGAAAGCTTATGCTCAAATAAATTGGTTAGTCTCTAATGTGCCACAAGTCCTCCTTTTCTAGTTGTAATACTCAGAGTACCTTTCCTAGACCTGAAGAAGAACTCTGTGTAGGCTTGGAAGCTAGTTTCTTTCACCAACAAAAGTTGGTCCAATAAAGATATTAGTTTTTCTCTCTACATAAGTACTGTTATAAGCTGGGAGAAGCCTTGCTATGGGTTAGGTTAAAACCTGGTTCAAGCTGATGTGTGAATGAGTTCTCCATTTAAGATAGCTATAAGGGACAGTTATGGGACCACACCAAAACAAAACCCAAGGGCTTGTCTACACTGAAAAGGCTACAGTGGTGCCACCGTTGTGCTTAGGTGAAGGTGATACGTACACCGAGGGGAAGGCTTCTCACATCAGGGTAGGTACTCCACCTTCCCAAGAGGTGGTACCTATGTCAATGGGAAAAGCCCTTCCATTGATATGGTGCTGCCAACACCAGGATTTAGGTTGGTATAACTTGCTCAGGGGTGTGGATTTTCCACGCCCTTGAGCGACATAGTTATACCAACATAAGTTGCTAGGGTAGACCAAGCCTAACAGAGTCTGCCCAGAAACTAGCTGTAGGGCCTGCGGGGGTGGAGGGTTCGACTGGCTTTTGTGACCACCTTGGGACTGGGTGTAGATGTGTGAGAGAACACACAGAAAGAAACTGGGAAGAGAGAAGACTGTCTGGGAGTAGGGAAAAAGCAAGAAAGCCAAGCAGTAGCCTCCGCCTGTGAGCACAATTGTGACCCTGGAAAAAGCTAGAGAGAGCCTTTGGTTCTGGTGTTGGCTAATAGGGCTTGGGGGCCTGTAAGCAAGAAACTTCTTTTTGTTCTTGGTTTCTTCTGCATTCAGAGGCACAGGACTTTATACATTCTTTGTAAACAAACAAGATTGTATCAAAGAAGAATCTGGCTGCCACCAATTTCTGTTCCAAACTGGATCACCCACAGAGCGCTGAACTTTGATTAGCCATTCGGGTAAAAAAGGTTAACAGTGTTATTTATATAGAGCAGGGGTTCTCATGCCCCCTCAGGGGGCTGCAAGGTGGTTTCATGGGTGTTGTGAGCTGTCAGCTCTGTGGGGCTGACAGCCCCGAGCTCCCATTAAATTAAATTACCCCCCATTTTTAACTTATAAGGGGGAGGTCACACTGAGATGCTTGCTGTGTGAAAAGAGTCACCAGTACAAAAAGTGTGAAAACCACTGATACAGAGCTATAGGTACGTCTTGTGCACTGCATAAAAGACAGGATCCCTGCCCTGAAGAACTTGGATAGGCAAAACATGACACAGGGAGAGAGGACATCCAAAAAAGGGGTGGATATTGGAGTGTCAGTGTGTTATGTTCAGATTTTGCATATCTTAGACATATCTGCTCTGAACATTAGATCTTCGCATGTGAAGTATTGTAACTGCAGTGCAAGCTACCCGTCTGACATAGATTGTTAGTTTGGTCCTATAGCTCACTTCCACTGGTTGCAGAAAGGGATTTGTTTTAGCAGCACAAAGCTCAGCCTCATTGCAGCTGGAAGATCTTGCTGCTGATGACAGCTTCTAATGTGGATCTCGCTGACTTGGTTTTGGTAATGACTATATTAGGAGAATTCCCAAAGGGCTAGACTGCCCTATGCTTTGCTGTTTATCAGACAGTACAATGCAGACTGAAGTCTTTTAGTGAGTGTGTAATTGGCATCAGTGATCCTGTTGCATGTAACTTTCTAGTAGTAACTGTTTTTCTAGTCACTGGCTGTCCCTTAGGTCAAAGTATCTCGACACAGATATGAAAACCATTGTCTGTTTTTAATGTTGGGGGACAGTAAAGCAGAGCAAAAGGTGACAAGAATTTAATAAATCTGGACATTGCTCCAGACAGATGATTTTGGTTGAGCTGCAAGGTGGCTTCTTTTTCCTGTGCTGGAATTACTGATGTGGTGCATTGCATGTGTCAGATTGCAAAGTATGAGCAACGAACCTTGTTTAGGTATGGCTAAAGGTCTTTAGTTAGGTGGTGGGGCACATCAGGGACCACATTTTTATTTTCATTGCGCTCTAGGAAGATATTGTAGCTTACACCTGTCTGATGGATGAGTTCTTTGCTGCCTGGCAGTGCACTTTGATACTAAAGCTAACCAGATGGTCACTGCTACACCAAGTCTCTAAAATAGCCAAGTATGAGTAGAATTTGCAGGGATGACGCACGCAGCAGCTCCCATAAGAGAAACAGCCATGCTGCTTTGGCTATCCACCAGCCTGGGGTTTTCCTTACATAGCTACACAAGGACATTATAAACACAGGCAACGGTGTAAATCTGGGTATTACCAGCCATCAGCACCATCATTATTATTGATTGAACTGCAAGAGAGCTTCATGTATCACGTGGTTATTCAAAGGCCTTCAAATGTCCTTTGGACAGTGGTCCCCAAATTGTGGGGTGTGCCCCCCTAGCAGGGCCCGGCAGGGCCTGGGCCAACCCCACATGGGGGGCGGGGCGGGAGCGCTACCCAGCCCTACTCTGCCCCCAGCTCTGCTCCGGCCCTGCCCCAGCCTCTGGCTGCAGCTGTGGCCCCAGCTCTGCTCCAGGCCCCCGGCTGCGGCCTCACTCCTGACCGCTGGCTTTGGCTCCAGCCCCTGGTTCTACTCCTGGCCCCCAGCCCCGGTTCTGGGCCCAGGGGAGCGTGGACACATTCCATTACTGGTAAGGGGGGGTGGGGAAGTGCAAGAGGAAAAGTTTGGGCACCATTGCCTTAGGAGGACTAATATCTGCTGGATCCCATGGCAGAATATAATTTCTGTTCCTGTGTCACAAGTCATGTGTGCTCCATGAGCCTCCTTTGTCTTGCCATCAGAACTACCCAATAATATAGAGGCCAGAGCTCCTGCTTGTGAACATGCCTAAACAAATTGCCTCAGAATGGTGAGTTCTCTCGTTCCGTGAGAGGAACTGCTTTGACTTATAGAAGCGAGCAATCTTTAGAATGGTGGTTTGGTTTCATTTCAACGTCTCTGTGTAGATGCCCTCTATCAAATGGAACATAGGAATTTCCACGCTGGATCTGACCCACTGTCCATCTAGCCCAGTATCATGTCTCCAATGGTGGCCAGTACCAGGTACATCAGAGGTGGTGCAAGAAACCCTCAATAGGCAGTTATGGGGTAATCTGTCTGAAGGGAAAGTTTCTTCCTAACTCATAATACCTAAAAGTTGATTTAAGCTGGAAACATAAGGGTTTATACCCTTTCCAAACCTCTTGTTTATGTTAGCAATATGTACCATTGTAACTGGATATTCTTATCAATAGAAATGTCTGATCCTTTGTTGAATCCTGCTAAAGTCTTAATCTTAAAGATCTTTTGTGGCAATGAGTTCCCCAGGCTAACTGTATTGTGAGTGGGAATGTATTTCCTTTTAACAGCTTTAAATTTGCCACCTTTCAAAGAGCTGAATGTCTTCTTGCTTCTGTGTTATGAGACCTGATGAACAGAAGTTCCTGATCTCCCTTCTCTCCAACATTTGTTATTTTGTATACACTGATCACAAGATATAATAAAATGTTCTGTGTGTATATAAATCTCCTCACTGTATTTTCCACTGAATGCATCCAATGAAGTGAGCTGTAGCTCACAAAAGCTTATGCTCAAATAAATTGGTTTGTCTCTAAGGTGCCACTAGTACTCCTTTTCTTTTTGCGAATACAGACTAACACGGCAGCTACTCTGAAACCTAAAATAAAATAGTGACTCTGTTTAAAAAAAGCAGGTGGGAAGTTCTAGTTTGGACTAGTCCAGTTGCTAGTAGCCTTGCTCTTAGTCTCCTCCTGTCTTTCATCTTCCCCTTCCCCACTCATTTGTTCTTGTGTCCCTCTTGTCCTGCCTTTTATTTTTATCTCTTTTTTTCCTGCCCCCCACTCCTGTAGTTTGCTTGTTTTCTTCTCACTCTGCATTTCCATATGTTTTTCCTTTCATCCCTCATTTGTGTGTCGTGTTCTTTACTACTTCATTTGTTTGTGTCTGCATCTTGATTAATCAAGTGGCAGGCTTGTGTCTGTGTTCTTTCCCAATAGCACTTTGACGAGATTCCAGCACCCAATGCACAGTTTAAATACTGGTAAATTAATGCAAGTTACTGTATCTGGTATACTGGGGGGCTGGGATGCATGTTTTTTTAATTGTGCCAGGGGCAATCTTCATGTGCCGCTGTATTCATTCGCTTTGACATGATTTGCGTCTATTGTCAGTAGCAATGGAGAATATGAGACACCTGCTTTCTTTTTGTAAGGCCATTGTAAGCTATTATGTATTGTTCAGATGATTATTAAATGCTGAAGCTTCTGCTATCTTTTGACCTTTTAAACATTTATGAAATAAGAAGGCTATCACTTCATTAAGCTATTGTCAGGTTCCTACATTCTGGATATTATAGAACTGCTCTTTGAACCCTTCCAAATACAGTAAAGATTGTATTATAGCTGTACTCTTTTACAGCAGAGATTTTTGGTTGGCCACAACCAGACTTGTAATGGAGATCACAGATGATCTCTCTCTCTCTCTCTCTCTCAGGAGGACCCTAAAATGTTCCACTGGCTCATCATTTCTGTAGGGATAAATCTTAGTTCCATTGAAGACTATGGCAAAACTCCCATTGATTCCATTGGCTTTAGGATTTGTCCCTTAATGCAAGAAATCTCAATTAGAGATTAGTTGTTGGTGGATAATCCCCTGGTAACTACTATTATCTCGTAACATCTGAGGTAATTATTGGGGATCGTGAGTATTAATGTATCCTTTTTCCTCTTTCCTGTGATATGTACTGGTATGTTTTACTATGTGACTGTTCACCATGTTAGCAGCTCTGTAACAGCCACATGTCCTTATACATTATTATCCTAGTCATGTCAGGAAATGAAAATGTTAAACTGTAGATTTCCCAAGGGGGACTGGATGGCTCAGGGATTGGTAATAGGATACAGGTCACGGGTTCAAATCCGAAGCAGGTTGGTAGGGACTGAAAGCCATTAGCATCTGATAGCTGTTGGTATCCTGTGTGCTTGAAATGAGATGGTGATCTCATGCTGGTTCCTTGTGGATTAGTGTTTGTGTTCCCCAGCCCTCCCATCACCAGTGTTCTTGCTCCATCTCCCTTCTCTCTCCCCAAGGTTTGAAAGGAGGTGGACCCTATCATGCTTTGACTTCATATCTCCATGGATTCCCTTCCGTGAAAGCCTCTTCCAGCCTTTATTTTAACACAAAGTACTGTCTAAATGATGATATAAGATAATCTTTCTGGACTGTCTGCTTTTTGGAGCAGGGACCCTGCCTTCCTCTGAGTTTGGAAAGCACTTAGCACACTGTGGTCACTCCTGCAATGTAAATGATGAAGAACAGTAAGCAGTGTTGTAAGGAAAACTTCCATTTACTCCCACTTTGTGGGTGCATGTTGTTAAAATCCTTCCTTGAATCTTTAAGGGAAGATTCTGCTTGTGAGAAGGCTGCACTAGTCTCTTACTAGAAGGTCCTTCTAGGTCAGGATCAAGGCCCATTGTCTGAGCAGTGGGTAGAAGCTTCCACCTTAGCACTGTCTTAGAACCAGGGCTGGCCTTACCGTGAGGCAAACTGAGGCGGCTGCCTCAGGTGCCAGACTGTGGGGGGGCACCACTAGGACCCAGAGTTTCAGAATTTTGGCCCAAGTGAGGGGGCATGGGGGGCGTCATTTGAGCTCCCCTCCTCAGGTGCCAAAATGTTGTGGGCCGGCCCTGTTTAGGACTTTGAAAAAGTAAAAGAAAACACTGTCTTCAGATGCTCCATCCCAGAGTTTACACTGATCCCAGTGCATGTTGGGACAGGACTTTGGTTGTTTAGTTCAGGCCGAGAGGATACTACAGTAGCGGGCATGATCAATAAAACTCCTCTTTATGCACCTCACTACTGAACCTTCATGGTTTTGTTTGTAGAGAGCTCCTAGTCTCTGGGAACAGTGTATTGTTCTTGTTTGCAGATAGATAGTGTGCTTGAGTCTCTAGCACCTTTCACCAAAACAAAAATGCACTCACATTAAAAAAAAAAATCAGTGAAAAAGATTTTCCACCATAGCCACTTAGAAATCTAAGATGAATGTTGCCTACCTCCAGGACATATGGTATTCCCTATAGGTGAAATTCACCAGCACAAGGCCAAGGCCCCAGTTAGGCCTTCAGAATAGGGCTTGAATGGGCATTAAGTGGAGCAAGGCCCTGGCTGTCTGCACAGGGGTGAATTTCATATATCCAAGAGCTCTAGTCCTTACCACTAACACTGCTTTACCATGACTGTGTTAGACTTTTGAACACAGTGTCTTCTTCTGTTCAGGTTGTGTGAGAGAACAGCCTGCCTGCTTTTTCTAGGAGAAATAACTCTCCTATTAGTAACCACCAGCTAACTTACGCAGCTTCCACATTTAGCATATGTCCTGAAAATGTCAAATAGTTGCCATAGCCTTCTTAGCAAAAGAGCTGAGTGCTCTCATGGAGTCGCTCCGGGGAAAAAAGAGAACGAAGTGTCTCAGAGAAAACAGAATTATAAACAAAGTTCCCGAAACACCTGTTAATTGACAATGGGATATATTTTTATTTAGGCTGAGCATCCACAGGCTTCTTTTAACTGGGATGCAGCCTTGACTTTTTGTGAGAATGCTTTAGCTGTGGAGATAATAAAGGATATAAAAGAAAAAGGACAAGGAATGACTGCATATGTGAGGTGGCTTCCATGTTTCGCATACTAAAGATCTATGTGTGTGTTTGTCTGCAAAACTCTATGCCAGAGGTCAAATGAGGCTGTCATAATGGTCCCTTCTGACCTTAAACTGTGTGAATCTATGAAAACATATACTGGGGATGATTTTAAAATAAATAATTATTACTACTTTATGCATCAGTGATGTCCTGGGTGGTTCATAATGGTAGATGCAGCCCTTGCTTCAAAGGTCTTGATCGTTTAAAGTTCAGGGGGGTTGATGTTAAATAGAATCAGGGCCGTCCTTAGGCATATGCGGATGTGTAGGGTACGTGAAAATTTGGGACACCACCGGCACGATAGGCGCCGACATCTCATCTTGCCAGGGGGTGCTTGACCCCCACCACTCCGCTCTAGGCCCTGCCCCTACTCCACTCCTTCCCCCAAGTCCCCGCTCCACCTCTTCCCACCCCTGCTCCACCCCCGCCCTGCCTCTTCCCCACCTCTTCCCCCAAGTGCGCCCCATCCCCGATCCTCCCTCTCCATTCTGGAGCTTGAACCCCGCGAATCAGCTGTTTGTGGCGCTCTGGAAGCGCTGGGAGTGAGGGGGAGTTGTTGGTAAGTGCATGGCCACCGGCGCTTGAGAGGCGAGGGGGGCAGAGGAGGGGAGCTTGGCATTGGTGGGTGCTCCACACCCACTAAATTTTCCCTGTGAGTGCTCTCGCCCCAGAGCACCCACCCACGGAGTCCGCACCTATGACCGAGACAGCAGGTAAGAGCGGGTCGGCTCTTGCACACCCAGCGCACTCTGCAGTCGTCTACCTAGGCGGAAGGCAGGGGCCATATTCACATAGCCGAATGCACCAGCATAGGGGCACCAGTATAGAGGCAGTATAGGGGCACCCCTATTCACAGAGCCGAATGTGCTGGCGTAGGGGTACCAGTTGTGCCGGCATAGGGGCACCAGTTTAATAATACTGCATAGGGCCCCATAAATCCTAAGTTTCAGAGTAGCAGCCGTGTTAGTCTGTATTCACAAAAAGAAAAGGAGTACTAGTGGCACCTTAGGGACTAACCAATTTATAAATCCTAAGGAAGGCCATCGAGGCTGGAGTTTCTAATGCTTTAATAAACTTTATGGTAGAAATAGATTTCTCTTATCCCCATTTATTGCCAGTTATTTAGTGCCTGATACAGCAGATCTGGTATCAGGCACTAAATAACACAGGCAGGTTTAGCACTATCAGCCCTTCAGAGTGTTCTTCCAGCACCTCAGGTGACTTTGGATAAAACAATAACTCCAAATTTGGGAGAGTACATTTAGTCCTGTTTCCTGTCTATAGTTTTGATGTCTGGGTTTTTCACATACACGAGATACAAGAACATACTTATCCCTGTAACAATTTATGATCAAGAATTAAGTGCATGTTCCTTATGTGTAACATTTTGAAGCCATTGGTGACTCTTGTTGCTTGATACACTAGCAGTATCTAAGCTAGCTATGGGTGACTTCAGCTAGTGGTGTTTCCAGAGATCAGAAGTGAGATGTTTTGCCATCCTGCAGTTCAGAATGCAAGCAAGATCAAAGTGCTTTTAAAAGACCGCCCTTTGATCTGCACCACCTACATGGAACAATAGACTACTAGAAAGGGCTTAAAAAATGTGTCTGACGCCTACTAACCAGGTGACCAGACCTGTTAGCAGCACAGTTTGAATGATTTGGGACGGAGCTGGTGGCAGTGGGATTCTGGGGCAATTCCCTGGTCAGCGAGCCATCCTCAACACCCAGCTACTGGCAAAGGGAAAGGTGCTGGGACTCCTACTGGGTAGCTTTACCTGGACCTCCCTTGGGGTTTAGTCTTTCTAAACAATTTCAAGAGGGTGTAACTCATGATTCTTCTCTGCTATACTTGCTTTAAGTTTCCTTACTTTATGATTAGGGCCAGTGCCTGTGCCCGCCTCTGTTCATAGATGTCTCAAACAGAAGCAGAGCAAAACTGAGATGATTCTTACCAATTTCACTTTGCCCAGTGGGTTCTAGACAGGTTCTACTTGTGAAACAGACCAGAATCTTGTTAGTGACTCTTTTACAGCTTGGGAAAGCAATGAGCAAGAGAAGAAGCACTGAAGTGGTCAGCCAGTTTTCACCCTTAGGAGGACAGCTGTACACCAGTTCCCATTCAGAAGGTTATCTTTGTAGCCGTAGGGCTAGACACGTTATTATTTAAAATGAAAGCTTAGATTCTGCTGGTATTGATGGCTTAGTAGCCTCCCCCATCCCCCAAAGGGCTCACATTCTCCAAGGGATACCTTCCTCTTGCAAAGGATGAATAGTTAAATGGATTTTTCAAGGCCTGCTACTAGACATCAGGTCTTGACACACTTAGGCTATGTCTACACTACCACTTACGTTGGTATAACTTACACCGCTTAGGGGTGTGAATAAGCCATCCCCCCTGAGCAACAAAAGTTACACCAACCTAACTGTTGGTATGGACAGCGCTATATTGGCCGGAGAACTTCTCCCGCTGAGGTGGCTGCTGCTGCTTGTTGGGGGCGGAGTAATTAAGTCAATGGGAGAGCTCTCTCCTGTCAGCTTAGAGTGGCTCCATTAAAGAGCTTACAGCTGCATCGGTGCAGTTGTACCGCTGTAAACTCTTTAGTGGTGCAGTCACTGTGGTCCAATCGGCTGCTAGTATACATTGTCACATGGTGTGGAAGATTTTTAAAAGGAAGACAATTCTCTTTCCTCTATAACTTAATATGTAAGCGTGTGATGTGCTAATGTGATAAGGGGAAGGTGCAAAAGGTTGTGGTTCCTAACTGTCTCTGCTTGCTGGTGTCTTTCTGTCCCATTCAGTTCCTTCTATATAGTAACTTTTTCCTATTATTCCTTTCAGGATTCAGAAGGAGGTCTCTATGTGTGCATGAACACGTTTCTGGGATTTGGAAGGGAACATGTTGAAAGGCACTATCGAAAAACAGGACAGAGTGTATATATGCATCTGAAACGACATGTGATAGAGGTGAGATTTCTAGCTTCCAGACCAGCTATTCAGATGGTTCTTATACCTCATATGCAACTTCAGATAAAGTATCTGGGAGATGGGCCAAACCTGAAATATCAAATCTGACTCCCTTTGAAATTTGGGCTGGGTAGAGGTCAGATTTAGATCCTTGGGTTCAAACTCAACTGTGCAATTTTTATTCAAACCACCAGGGGCCAGATTTTTAAAGGTATTTAGTTACCTAAAGATGCACATTGGTGCCTATGGTGATTTCCCATCATCCCCCCTCCCCACCCCCCCAAAAAAAGAAAAAAAGCACCTAGGTGTCTAATTCTCATTGATTTTACTGGGCACCTATGCTCATCTTTAGGTGCCTAAGTAGCTTTACAAATCTGGACCAAGAGGCCTGTACATTGGTTATGGTTCAGATATATTTGGAATCTTCTGAGAACGAGGGTTTTCATGAGATTTTGGCTCAAGCTGGCAGAAATTTACTCAGAAGAGTGAACCTTAGTCCTCATTTGCGCTGTAATCCAAACTCTAGCCTGAAATGGACCCTAGATCCAAACACTGCTTCCCAGATCAATCTTTTATAATACAGACAAGCTTCCTATTAGATATACGTCCCTACTTTTACTGGGTTTACTATTGATATAAAATGTTAAGGCCAACTGTGTTTGTGTGCGCACATGCATATATTTGTTTGGTGTTTGTATTCTAATACAATGGGCTGTTAATGAACTCTGACCCAAACAGAGTAGAAGGTGTGGTTTGGTTTGATGTGCCACTCAGTTTACTTTCCAGTGTAGCTTTGAATCCTTGGGTGAATTACTGGGACTGAGATAGTTACTTAGGATGGGACAAAGAGTGCTTCCTGTTGTTCTACAGCAGTGATCTCTTTGGCTGATCAAGGATCTCCCTTGAACTTGGAAAAAGATCCTGTCCATTCTTACTTTATGAGAAGAGTGGTGGCTGCAAGTTCGGGTGAGTCGGTGTATGCTAAAAATTAGGGAAATCCTCTTGCAGAAGATTCCATGTCCCTGGGCAGTTGGGAAATAGCTACATTTCCATCACACTGTTACTGTAAACTTGTGGTAGACTGGGCAGGTTCTAGCAAATGTTCTTTTGGTGAGTGGATTTAGTGCTTGTGAAAGGTAAATGCACTGACTAGAGCCAGGTGGGCAGAAGTCCTATTCAGGCTTACATATGAGTATCACCCCAAGCCTCCAATGTCCTTGTTATTCTTACAGACGTATTGGAACATAAGCTTTCATGGGTGACTACCCACTTTGTCGGATGCATGCTTATGCTCCAATACGTCTGTTAGTCTATAAGGTGCCACAGGGCACTCTGCCGCTTTTACAGATCCAGACTAACACGGCTACCCCTCTGATACTTGTTATTCTTGTCGTGAGAGAGTCTGCTAGTCTTGCCAAAGTATGTGGGAGGTTTCAGTATAAAGCCAAATTGGGGTTAAAATGGGATCTCCAAAATCCCTTTGCCTGTTGTGTTGACAAGGATTTGAACCAAGATCTCTAGAGATGGAAAGCAAGTACACTGATGTTCAGCTCAGTGTCAAAGTAAACATAAGCGGCTAGATCACTGCAAAGACACTCTTCGGCTACTGAGGAATCTTGGGGCTTCTTTGTGGGTTGCATCTTGGTAGGACATTGGGAGAACTCACCTGCCAGGTTCAGCAAGATTGGGGCAGTACTTGGCGAGTGGATGATACAGTGATAATTGATTAGGCAGTACTCTTCTGTCCACCTAGAGCCTGTTATGTAATGTTAATGGCTGCAGTGTTCCACCCCAGAGGTGGCTGAATATCCATAACTTCCAGAGTTTGTAACCTACATTGGGATTTTTCTGAATGAGAGGGGACCTATAAACTCACAATTCGATAATATTACTATTTCTCTGAGAAACAAGGGATGTCTAGCACAATGCCCCTATGTTAATTGTGTGTGTGTGTGTATGTACATGTGTTTAGATATGTCTCCAAAGGTTTAGATACAGTGGGGCGAAAATGAAAACTACTTCTCTGCTTCACTTTTGCTGGACAACATCATAAATTCATACATGTCTTCATGTTACCGTACTAGATGTTCGGCCTTAGGACATTAACATTAATTAAATGAGTTAATTGGAACTATAAAAATATAATTGAATGGGTCTATGATCCACACAATTTTGCAAATGTGTTATCTCGAAGTCTGAAATGACCCCACATTTTGTCTACGTTCAGGAAGACCAATGTCCATGTTTCCTGATGAGTGCTTGTACCCTGGTGCAGATGGACAGGCATTTGTGTGTTGCTCCTGGAAAGAGTAGTTCAGGTCATTCAGGTACCCAGAGATATCAGCAAAGTTGGCTAAGCCTGCCACCCATACTGGATGATTGAAGGCATCATTAAGGAGAAACTTGCGATCCTTTGTGAGGACCTGAACTTCTCTGCTCTTAAAACAGCTTGTTGGGATATTGCTACCTTGTGGGAGCCACTTCCCTCCTGTGGAGTTGCTAGTGATGGGGCCCCATGTCATAGCAAAACAATGCCAAATGTTGAGAACCCGTTAGACTGCCTCTAATGAGATTCACTTTCTTGACAGCTTCATGAAGGACCCAGCACAGGTTCTCGGATGCTTACTAAGCACTAGGGCTGTATGAGACCGAGAAGCCATGCAGCACTGTGTGCAGTGACATTGGATGGAGGTGACCAGGTTGCTATTCCTGTCTCTCATTGCCTTGGTATCAGCCCTGCAGAATGTGGAAGTCTTTGTCACTTCCTGAAGTGTCTGGGATAAGTATGTGTGTCCTGGCACAGCTTTACAGAAGAGCAAGGGGCAGGTCCTCCACTTGTGTAAATTGTCGTAGTTCCATTGGTTTCAGTGGAGCTATGGCAGCTTATAATAGTGAAGGATCTGTTCCCAGGTCATCTTTCATAGAATCAATGGGAAACGTATGTCACTGGCACTGCAAGCTGTGCAGCACCCCTATGGTAGCAACATCGGTTGACTCACCACATTGAATTTTTGCATAGTTATTTTTTTTCTGAGCTTTAAAAACCAGTTACTCTTCTGCAGCCTCAATGGCTGTGTTGCCAGTACTGTGCACAGCAGAGATATAACACAGGCAGTGTTCAGTTGGATGCTCTCTCTGCCTTAGCCCCCGTGACTTTTGAAACCATTGCGCTGCATTGGGAAGGGTAATACATGGCAGGTGCTCAGATACTAGATAGCGATGGGCCCTCTTGCGAGAACATAGATAACATGGAGGTTCATTACACAGATCTGCGATTCATAGAGCTGCCAAATAAGGTTCCTGACACTTAGTACAAGTAACATGGGGAGACCAACATAGCACTGCTATTACTACTTCACCCTGACTCTGCCTTTTGTTGGAGGATCTTAAAATGCTTTACAAATATTAATTAATGCTTGTAACAGCCTGTGAGGGAGGAAAGTTATCACCTCCGGCTTACAGATTGGCAAAGCAAGGCACAAACTCCCTGGGCCTGCTTCTTCAGAAGTGCTGAGCGTCCACCACTTCAGTTGAAGCCAGTGGGAGCGGCAGGTGTTTGGCACCTCTGAAAATCAGGCTGAGATATTTAAAGATAGGGAGCCAAAAATGGAGGCACCCAAAGTGAGTGGTCACTCTCGACAATGTTGGTCTTAATGTCTTGCTCCAGGTCTCACATGGAGTGGTGGGAGTTCAATCCCAGCTTTCCAGTGTGGTGGTTGAACCACTGAGATAATTTGGAGTGTGTGGGGTGAGGGGAGGAGGCAACCATCTGTTCTGTATGTTGCTGCTTATGGTAGTAGATCTGGGATATTTTTTAAGAGTGAGAAAATGTGTTTCTTTTCTGTTTGTCACTTACATTGCATTGAGAAAATGAGCTAGTTTTTAATACTAGTGGCCACTCCCCTTGCCTACAGGGTGAATAAATAAAAAATCAGTATGATAAATCTGAACGGTAGGTTCTGTTGTTTTGATAAGTGTAACCGAGAAACATTAGTTGGTGTCTGTTCTTTCTGATAATGGAAAACTTTTCTATGGGGTGTGAAAGCTTGTTGATGATTCTAGCCAATCTCTTTGGCCGAAGCTTTATTTACGTAGCAGAAAGAATCACCCAAAATATGTGAACTCTTCGCCTCCTTGTCAGCAGAGACAAACACATGAACTCTTCCTAGGTTGACAGATTCTGGGCCTGTCTCTTTCCACCTGTTGTATCCTAATTTTACTATTTAAAAAAATAATAAAAAAGCAACAAACTTAAAGGAGCATGACATTATGTTACATGCTGTAAAAGATACGCTGCTGGCACAATAGCCACAAAAAACTAATCACTAAAGAAGTTTTAACAGTGCATGGTTCTGAATAGCTTAGAAAGAGTTGTGCTTGCATTTATGGTGCTGCCGGTATTCTTCCCATTGCTTTGTAAAGCACTTTGAATTGGCAAAAGCACTACCTGAAATTGAAATTAGCTCTATCGCTGGAATATCTGTCACACAGCTCTGCTCTGCTCTGCTCTGCTCATAGGTTTTTGCCATCTTAAAATTAAACCAGGCTGCCTAGATAGGTTTTCTGCATAGCACCTAACGCTTACAGACCACTGTGATCACTCTCATTCACTTCAGTGGGAGCAGGCTCAGGCCCTCATTGAGGAGGCATTTATTTTAGATTATTTACTTCAGATAACAGTCTGTTATAACACCCAAGAGGGCCCTGGTGGCCCACCTGGATTGGTAATGGGAGGCAGAGTCTTTCTTCTCCGGGTCATCATGTCCAGTCTGCGTCCAGTCATTAAGCACTCTTGACATCTGATGGTGTGGGAGTAGGTGTGAAATTACGTGATGGTCCCATCCAGTTCTTAGGGTATGTGTGTGTGTCATTACCAGTGCTATCACATCGGTCTGCTGGCAGAGGGGAGTAAGTGGACATATAGAATAAACTACTCTGACTTCCAAAGGTGGTCCCACTGGATCAGGGTCAAGTCCCATTGGCGAGGGATATGAAGGAAGCGTATGCTTCTGCTGCCCCTGCTGTAGGTGTTCTATGGTTAAATAGAGGACTTTGTTGTTCAGGGATGTCCGTCTGGCACCTTTTACCAGTACTAAATTTGTACCTGTGCATCCCTCCCCCGAAAACACGCCGAATGCACACTGACCCCTCTACCTGTCAGGGGAAGCTCCGGCATGAGGCTGTTGTTTGCTTATTTCAGGTTCACAGGTTAGATTTTTAACTGTATATTTTCTTTTTTTCTTTCCAGAAGGTACCAGGCGCATCTGGTGGAGCTTTACCAAAAAGGAGGAATGCAGTGCTATTTTTAGGTATTGTAGATAGCTGCTCTTACACAGTCCTTGTGTCTAACCCCAGTGCATGTGCATTTGGGTACACCTGCCACTCCAGCATGTCTGCCTTATTTTGTTTTGTTTTTAAAACTGTTCAAAGTAGAAAGATTACAAATTTGTAAGTGTCTTCCTTTTAAAATAAATTATTAATGATCATCCCAAAACAGCCTCACAGATATTCTCAAACTGCTTAGGGTTTGTTAGACACCTGTCTGTCTACTTACATGTGCGCCATCACCATAGTATATTGCTTTTATAAAATGTGAATTTGGATTAACTTTTTATATAGGGCCAGTCTGGGGATCCCTGATTCCTGCTTGTGAGCAGTTGCTCTCAGGAGTAGTCCCATTAACTTCTGTGGAACTATTTGTAACTGCTTATGAGTGTGGGTAAGGGGTCCCCATTCTGGTCCAAAGTAAATGTAACTGTACATGTATACTGAACATCTTTTAATAACGCTTACACAATTCTATTTGCCTGACATGTCTCCCTGATGTACACAAAGCAAGGAAGTGAGGGAAAGCAAGGGAAACCCCCAATGAGTTTCCTTCATCTGCCTCTAATCATCTTTCTATCAAACCCTAATTTTCCTAGATATCAGTTGATTTATGCATCAGCCAAGAAATCTTAGGATCCCATAAACTCCTTCATTTGGACCCTACAGTATCAGCTCCACTCTACCCACTTCTGGGGCTTTTTTGGTGCATTTTCTGTGTATTTTTTTTCCTTTTCATGTCTTTCATGGGGTGGAGAGACAATACAAGCCATAGTCACTACTGAAAGTAGCTAAGTAATTCTTCCTGAGGTGAAGGGGTTAAATGTTTTCATAGCAAACGCCAGCTTTCTGATAGTGGAAGGGGGAACAATAGCTTGGTATCCCACTGGAGTTGCTTTGGTCTGTGGAATGTGTTGCTGAGAGGATTGTGATGGATTCAGTCATTTTAATGGCAGGAGTAAGTTCTGAAAAAGGCTCCTGGAGAAAAGAAAAGAAAGGGGAAGTTAGTGAGAGGAGAGTAAACAAGTGAAGTTCTCTTCTCTTCCCCTTCCCGCCCCCCCCCCCCCCCCGCCGTAAGAGGAAGGTGCTGTTAATGAGGAGTTGGCAGGCACTGGTTTAAATGCCAGTTGCGAGCATTTCATATTTAGAATAATTTTCAATTATCACTAAACGATTACAGAGTGGCTGCATAAGCTTCCGAAAGAAATCAGACTGCCAAGCAGGGCTGCCTTGCAGTGTTAGTAATGCAAATGTGAATGAGATGCACACAAAAAAGGCTCATAGAAACACAGAACCAAATTTTGTTATTGCTAATTTACTGCATACGCATTTTATATAGCTTAGAGAGGGTCAGTGATGCACCATTGCTCCTCTGCCGTTTGTTGCTAGAAGAGGGGTTTGTTCCTGCTCTTTAAATTGTGCCCTTGCATCTGACTATTCTGCTCCCATGCTGTTAAAGCTGTTCCAGATGTTCCAACAGCCTTGGTTCCAATTAATCCTTGAAGGCAGGGGAGTTACACCAGTGATGAATTTGGTCCATTGAATTGTCACTGTTTACCCCAGGACCTTATGGATCTGAGACATCTGTGGAGATTCTGCTCTCCTCTGGGCAGTGTGCTCCTTCATAATCCTCTGCACAGCTGTTGCTGCTTGGGGATGAACTGAAACTCTCTTGATACTGTCTCATTTTAATCCTTTAAGTGGTGTTTTTACAGCAGTGGTTAGCACCTGTATAGCCCTTTGTAAAGTGCTTTGAGATCTATGGATGTAAAGGTGAGTAAATAAATATGATTATCCCCATTCACAAATGGGGGAACTAAAGCACTGAGGGGTTAAGTGAATTGCATGAGGTTGCACAAGGAGTCAGTAGCAGAGGCAGAGTAGCAGAGCAGTAACCATGCTGCCTCTAGATGCTTTCTCATAGCTGGTGTTGAGTTGCCAGATGTTCCATCTTTACAGAACTTTAAGTACTGCTTTTACTTGCTCATTCCATGATAGAGGCTGACACCAAACTGGCAGTGATTGGTCAGCCAATGCATATTCCTAGCCAGTCTGGGCTCACACAGGTAGTGGGGCTGCAATAGATGATCAAGTGACCTTCTGAGATAGGTTTTGGGTGTCTTGCTCTGAATGATTCCTAGCAGCCCCAGTGAAGCTGGCTTTCTGTACAGTCAGGCTAGTTTGGACACCTGTTACTCTGCTAGTTATAATCCTCTTTGATATACGGCTATTAAGGCTATTAAACCCCTTCCAGTCTCCTCTATTAGAAACACATCTTTAAAAATCTCATAGAATGGCTTCCAGAACTGCTGCTATCATGAGAATAGAATGGAAATGAAGAAATCTGAAAAAAGCGTAGGATCAAACCATTGAGATTCTCCTTCCCGAAACACTGAAAAGAGCCATGGTAGGGGGTGTGCTGCCAATTGTGTGAGTTAGAAACAAAAATTAGCCTAAGAAGGGAATAGAGAATCTTTTATTTGTGAGTTTGCAAAAATGTCCTTATGTGAACTTTGTGTGTGAACGTCTCAAACTTTCCCTGATGACATCTGGTTAATTGCTTTGGTGAACTAATTTGGAGCCAACATGGCTAGTCTTCCAGACCATAAGCACCTTGCAGGCAAAATGTACTTGAGCCCTGTTTTCAGTAAGGATATCTTTAACTTGTCTATTTATTTTGCAATGTTACCGCCTTCTTAAAAGGGTTCAGTCATCTAGCTTGTGGCTCAATATTTAGATTTTGTGTTCATGTAAGTGTGATTGTACAAAATACAGACACTACTCTATGAATAGAAATGGTGATTTGAGGATTTAAACATTCCCCTGTAGCTTTGTGAACTTAAATACAATAGAGGTGTGCCAGCACATGAGAGCCAAAAGCGAAACAGGCTAAGAAGTGAGTGAAATTGTCACTTTCTAGTTTCATTACCCAAACTTAAGTGAAATTCAGAAAGGTGGACAGACAGCATATATAGTGAAAAGAAAATAAGAGTTTACAAATATTGCAGTTTTAATAATTTGTTGTTTTAGATAGAGCCATAGAAAGTAGGAGCCCTGACTACAAAACATATTAACAACCATACTTACATAAAATCAGTATAACTAACCCTAACATTATTAGGAATACAACTAGGGATTTTAATTTTGTTGGCTTAGTTTTCTTTGCCTACTTAACTTGTAATTTTGAAGAAAATCCATAGTACAGTGGGAGTGGAAATAATGATTATATTAACCGCTATGGTGTTAAACTGAGGTAAATACCTCATAGTAAAAAATAGTACTTAATGCTTTACATCTTCAAAGCACCGTGCAAATATTATCCAGTTTATAGTTAGTGATTTAGTGGATCCTAGTGAGAAGCATTGTAAAGTCTCAGTTGTGCTGCAGTTTGGTTTCCTTTCACCAAACAGGATGAAATGGCTGTAGAGTATATTTATTATTTATCTATTTCTTTTATAGCTTTGCTAGTGAGCTTGGTGCTTTACAGGCATGTCTGAAGACGAATCCTTGTTCCAAATGGCTCGCTTATCTGAATAGACAGATGCTGCATTCATGATAATTTGGGGGCAGCTGGAAGGAATGATTTGAGGTTCAAGGGCTTGAGCCTCTGCCATTCAAGGCAATGGGATCTGGATTGAGCCCTAAATGAGACTTGATTTTCAAGACCCCTTTGTAGGGCCTCAATATCGGTTGCGAACTCATTGATCTGTGTTATGAGGGAGCTCTCTGTCTCACACACAGGCATCACCATGCACACGGTGGACATCCTGTTTGGGGGTCCTGCCTGGGATCTAATTATGCCACTATTATTAGTGCGTTCAGTTGGTAACTCATCTAAATCTAATCTGGGCATGTCCAGTCAAGTGTTTCTCCCTTCTTTTCCCTCTAATGGCTTAGTTTACGGCACTCTCTGCCACCAACAGCCCACTCAGCTGCTGTTTTCAGTCAGCCAGCGGCAGTGCACTTCTCGCTATCACTAGGGTGATGCTTATGAGCTGGGCCAGATGATAGCTGAGTAAATTTACCCTGCTGACTCCTTGCCCAAAATAACAATCCCAGCCTGGCCTCCACTTAGAGCATTGGTTATTTTGCCTTCCCTTTCGTCCTCTCCCTCAGCACGCTCTTTGTGACCCGTGGGTGCTCTGTTTTGATGACTACAATGTTTAATTGTGCCTATGACAGCCTCATAAAGCTCCTGGTCCCTTAGAAGGGAAATACATTGCCCTGTGTGGGTTCAGCATCAATGTAGCAGCCTTTCAGAATTGCTGTACACCAGTTGTCTGGTGCCTGTGTGAGACCTCAGAGCTAAAGTAAACCCATTACTACACAGGGGTTCCTGGGCTCATGGTATTCAGGCATCTTGAAGTGTTGCCTTCACCTGGGAAGGGATTGTGCGGGAAAGTGGCTTCCCAGCATTCCTTGCTACTCAAGTTACATTGATTTCTAAATAAAATTTGCTCGATTTACAAGTAAAAATAGATTTTTTTCCCCCAATTGCTGGCTCGGCAAACCTAACCTAAGTTTTGAAATTCAAGTGGGTTCTTCCCTGCTCATGCATAATCCCCAGTAACAATTGTGGAAGGCAGATTCTGCCTGCAGTTAGTCCAGGGTAGCCCTGTTCTCTCATAATAGAACATAGTTAATGGTTCTGTTGATCAGATACGAACTCACCGTCTCTCAGCTTTTTTGGCTCTGCAGGGTTATTGGAAATAAAAAGGAAGGAGAATTTATTTTTATCACTGAACTAAACATCTCTGAATGTGCACAGGCCAGGGTTTTCCAAAGTGGCTAGTGATTTTGAGATGCTCAAGTGACCCCTTTTAGAAAGGCCCGGCTTAAAGTGCTGAGAACTCACCCTCTGAAAATCAGGTCCCTTTAAGATGTTAGTCACCCAAAGTTAGGCACCCAGAATGGCTAGTCAGTTTTGCAAATCTTGGCCACATGGAGCAGAAGTGTTGAGTGAGATGGTGCTGATTTTGCATAGTCCCTTTTCAAAAAAATACAAATTAAATCTTCATTCTTTCGCTAGCACTGATGGAACAGTGTATGTCTTTTTTTTGTCATGCTGCCTTGAAGTCAGTATGTCAGGCTTCTGAGGCGATTGTGCAGAGAGAATGTAATTTCCTGGTCTTGTAGCAATCTGAATGGCATGAAGCCTTAAAAGATAAATTAAACTTCCCCTTTTCCCTTTCTTCACTGTAGCTAAAATGGTGGGATACTCCTAAGTGCGTCATTACCCTCATCGTCAAGGGATTGATTGCTAATGGGATACGGAATCTTTCATCTCTAGGTCACCGGTTCAAATCCAGGTCAGGTCAATGTTATTGGGTTTGGTCAAAATGGGCTGCTTGGAGTGATGGTGTCAGTCTGGTTCTTACACCCAGAAGAGCCGTGCCATTGCTATTTGTATATAGCAGATCATTAATGCTAGACCAGCTGATCATCCTTAATGTCTGTAAAGTGAAGAAATAAAAAATATCAAAGGCCTTTACAGATGTCTAAAGGTATTGGCAATGATCAGAGTAAGCCAGTGGCTCTCAACCTTTCCAGACTACTGTATCCCTTTCAGGAGTCTGATTTGTCTTGCGTATCCCAAGTTTCACCTCACTTAAAAACTATTTGCTTACAAAATCAGACAAAAATACAAAAATATCACAGTACACTATTACTTAAAAATTTCCTGACTTTCTCATTTTTATCACATAATTATAAATCAATTGGAATATAACTATTGTACTACATTTCAGTATATAAAGCAGTATAAACAAGTCATTGTATGAAATTTTAATTTGTACTGACTTCGCTAGTGCTTTTTGTGTAGCCTGTTGTAAAACCAGGCAAATATCTAGATGAGTTGATGTACCCCCTGGAAGAACACTGAGTACCCCCAGGAGTACATATACCTCTGCTTGAGAACCACTGGAGTAAGCCATCCTCCAGTGCCCTCTGGTGGCTGATTGAAATGCATCGTTACAGGCTCCAAATGGGATGACTTACCTTCTCCACACCTACGTTGATATATGCTGGATATTTTAGCTGCTTTCGGGAACTGGAGCATAACATTTCTGGAGTTACCTAGAGACACTGTGTGTTTAAACTGTTTAGCCTTATGGACGGTGGCCACTTGTCAGTGTCTTGGGCATTACTGAACTTCAGCATGGTTTGGTGTCACACACCTCCGTGGCTTGAGGTTGTTCAGTTTGATTTCTCTTTAAGAACAGATAAGTTATTTTTAGGTGCATTCTGAAAAAGTTTAGCATTGTGTTTGGATCCATAGAATTCCTTCAGAATCAAGGGTTGAAATGGGAAATGTTAAAGACGCGCTGGGTTGTAGTGGAGTTATTGGGTGATCCGTAGTAGACTGCTGTGAAAATGATTTTTAAGGAAAAGGATTATTGAGAGAATTGGCTAGCCAGGGAGTTGGTAATGGGTTAGTCTCTCCTCTAGATCATCTGTTTTAATCTAGCCCAGATTGTTAGTGATTAAAGGTTGCTGTTGGCTGTCTTTTCAGACTATGTGCAGTGGGTTGGTGGGGTTGGGCCAGTTGTTATTAGACAAGTGGTCACATTATTAAAACCCCAGTTGGCACTAACTGATCCTGGTTTGGCAGCCTCAGCAGAGAGCCAAGGACTCAATGGAGCCTGGATTATTGTTGTCCCTAGAGGTGATCCCTCCAGGTCCGATTGAGGTGTATTAGTGTGAGAGTTTGGGAGAAGCTCCTAGTCATTCTGTTTATTCTGTGACTGTTCTGTGGATAAGTAGAGGGTGTAATTTAACTCATGCACCTTTCATCTTCACCTTACCCGAGATTTCGTACATTCCACATGTGCAGTGGTTGATGCCAGTGCTTGTTTAACATTTAAGTAGATTAGTAAAAATTATGTATGTACCTTGAGAACAAATGAGGGCCAACCTGAGTCAGCTATCCACCACCTCAGGCCAGATGTTCTCTTCTTCATGTGACAGTAGAAACCTGATGTCTAGATAGATTCTGCTTCCATCATGTTGATGGGAAAATGTCCATTGACTTCCATGAAAACTGCAACACTGTCATGTTTTTACTTCTCACTCTCCTTACGCTGCTCCTTTTTGTGGCTTCATCTTATAAAATCTGCATAGCATAAAGGAAGGGAAATGAAAGATGATAAAAGCACCCAAATCTCATGTAAATATTACTGCTTGTTAACCCAGTTAATCTTGAGCATTTAGTTTCCTATAATAATAATACTTGGGACTTTTCGGCTGTGGATCTCAGTGTATCATCTTCCGTATTCATATGTGTCCAAGAAGGCACCAGGAGAGCAGGCAAATGGTCACTGCAACACCCATCAGCTTCTTTTATTCTACGTTCATCTGTTATTGGTTAGGAAGGGAAGTTAGTTCACCTTACCCAAATTGCTCAGTATCGTTAAGTTGGCCACCCACTGATGGGCAGATCACAGCCAACATTTCCCCAAGAGGCCCTCTGCTTTTGTGCACTTCCATTTTGGGGCATGTGGCATAATGTGAGGCATGTGCGTCTTGATTTTCAGAGCTTCTGAGCAACCACAGCCCCAGGGGCAGAGAATGGGAGGTGCGGGAGTGAATAGTAGGTTCATGTTCTCAACACCTCTGAAAATCTGGGGGGCTCAAGTCGGGGCCCCCAAAAATGAGGCATCAAAATTAAAAACTACTTTTAAAAATGTTGGCCTCCGCTTCTCTGTACTTCACCTTCCTCATTTGTTCGTAATACTTCATGGGGAATGATGTGAAACTTCGATTATTCTTGTCTACAGGGAAAAGTGTTTTTGCTAAAATCGAAGGTGTGAATTTAAATTATATAGCTATACAGGTATAAACCCCAGTGTACACGCTTTTATTACATTACGCGTGCCTTTTTTGGTTTAGTTCATGTTGCATGGGAAGGCGTTTAAGCTAAACCAAAGAAAGCCACTCTATATTGGAATAGGTGTGTCCACATGGAGGGTCACACTGGTATGACTATATTGATATAATGGGTAAAACTTTCCAATACAGACAAAGCCTCAGTGTTTGTAAAGTGCTTTGAGACCTAGATGAAAGATGCTACCAGAATGCATTATGTTCTTGTTCTTAATGAGTAACCCAAAAGAATACCAGGATCTTATCTACTTCCCAAAGTGCAATGTCCGTAACAACACAACGATGGCTGCTGTACTCAGTGATTGTGAATTAGTATTAACTCAGGATGGATACTTTGTTCCTCAGCTTTTCCCCCCAGATAAATTGTCAGATTTCAGTCTAAACATTTTTTTAGTTTCCTTAACAGTTTATCATCTCCTTATGTTCTCTCTCTCTCTTTTGCAGATCTAGAAACAAATGGCGATTTAAACAATGATGATTTTGAGTATGAAGATGAAGCCAAACTCGTTATATTTCCAGATCACTATGAAATTCCATTACCAAATATAGAGGAGTTGCCAGCACTGGTCAGTGAGTGTGTGCTACTGGTGGCAGAGTAGGAATTGACTCCAAGTTCATTTTTTATGGATACAGGGGTTTGTTTGCTCATGTGTATGTTGGTTATTTTTACTATCAGGGTCTCTCTCATCCCCTGCATGGGGAAATTAGGCAAAGGGGAGGCATTTGAAAAAATGTGACTTACTCCATCTGTGTCATGCTTCTGTTTTACCGTCTTCCTCTTCCTGGTTCACTCCACTTATTCTGTCTTGTTCTATGGCCAATGGTTTATCTCTTAGTAATGTACGACTGAGGCAGGACTAAGTATTTATCTAGACCAGTGGTTCCCAAACTTTAACAACCTGTGAACCCCTTTCACGAAAATGTCAAGTCTCGCGAACCTCCTCCTAAAAATGAATATTTCCAGGGATTTTCTCCTTTACCTGAGTATAAATTATAAAAGCAGTGATCTTGGAAATTTAAAATTTGTTTTTATGCTATGCTTATTACACACTATTTGTTATTATTTATCGTTACAGTATTTTTATTACATTATGAAAACGGCAACACTCTTCCAAGATCTCACTTTCATAGCTTGTATCACTTTGAATAAGCCCATTATAAGACGAGGCTCCTATGTTTCATCAAGGAGTATCAGATGTGAAACAGAATGAAGGATTTAAGAAGCCAACTCAAAGAGTTCCTCCTACACAAGGTCTTGTGCTCAGGTCTTGAGCAGTCCAGGCAAACAACGCACTTACAACTTACAAAGCTTAAACTTGTTCTTCATAATAATTTTTAAAACAATACTAGCTGCCTATTCAATTTTAAAAACAGCAAAAAATATCCACCTCCCTTTCCATTTCTTATAAGGAGTCTTGAAGTTGAAATCTCCTCAGTGTGATAGATACGCTTGCTTTGATCTGCTTAGCTCTTGGAAGTCCAGGGGCTTCGGGCTGATGGCCCTGTGCTGCCCAGGGTCCCTAGGGACAGCTCTCTCCGCCATTAGAGAATTTTTTCTGAGAACCCCCAGGGGTTCATGAATCCCAGTTTGGGAACCACTGATCTAGAGTGTCCCTGACAGGTGTTTGTCTAACCTGTTCTTAAAAGTCTCCAATGATGGGGATTCCACAACCTTCCTAGGTAATTTGTTCCAGTGCTTAACCACCCTGACAGTTAGAAAGTTTTTCCTAACATCTAACCTAATTTTCCCTTGCTGCAGTTTAAGCCCATTACACTTGTCCTGTCCTCAGTGATTAAGGATCACAATTTATCACCCTCCTCTTTATAACAACGTTTCATGTACTTGAAGACTGTTATCATGTCTTCATGCTTTGCCTTGATTATCTGTTTTTGACCCCTCTCTTCCTTCTTGGGGCACTTATATAGCCCTCATCACTGTAGTATCTCAGAACCTCACAATTAATATATTTATCCTCCTATCACCCCTATATGGTAGGGAAGTGCCCCATTTTACAGATCGGGACCTGAGGCACCGAGAGACTAACGTGGTAACTTGCCCACAGTCACACAGGAAGTTATGGCAGAGCAAGGAATTGAACTCAGGTCTCCTGTGTCTCAGGCTAGCGCCTTAATTAGCAGGCCATTCTTCTCCTTTTGCTCCCCTACCCTTTCTCTCTATTGTATTCTCTACTTCCTTCCCTGTATGTCCTGTCTCTCCTTTCTTCTCCCCCCAAAGCTGTTCTACTGGAGGGATTTCAGTGGGGAGAGGACAGTGGCCTTATGCATCACCTCTGGGTGGTGGAAGAAAGAGTAAAGACTGTGCTGGGAGAAGTGGACCCATGGTGTGTGGAGACTCGCTTTTTGACAGTGTTGAGGAGGTTAGAGAGGGGTGAAGCAAAAGAGACCAGGGCAGTTAAGAACAGATGGCAGAGTTATGCAGGGTCTTGCACGCAAGAGCGAGAATCTTGAACTTTGAGATGGAGAAGGGGGAGCCGGTGGAGGGATTCAGAGGGGTGAGGTTAGATGGTGATGGGCGAGGAAGAGGATCTTAACAGCTGTCTTGTTGGACTGGAGAGGGGCAAAAACCCGGGGAGGCAGAAATGTTGAAAAGGAGTGTATGGGACAGTCCAAAGCAGCAGAGAGGATGAAGCTGGCGATGAGACCCTGAGATCTGGCTGGGATGCGGTTGCTAGAGACTTCAGAGAGTGCAGGTTGAGTGGTGTGGAAAGCGGAGGCAGCAGGATGAAGCTGGAGGAGCAACAGAGTCTACATGTGTAGATAAGCATTCAGTGACGTTGGAGGAGATGGGGGCTGGGGTGGTAGTTAGGGAGGTCAGGGGTCTGATTGCTGAGGCAGGGGGAGAGAAGGCCTGCTGGTATTGAGAGAGGAAGTGGGAGGTGAGTGTGTGGGTCAGTGAAGGCAGGTGGTAGTTGGGTTGCTGAAGCAAACTGAGGGATTAGAACATGCTACAGAACTTGGCACCAGTGATGGGGAGAAGGTGGAGGGCGTTTAGGGAGGGAGGAGGGAGATTCTGGCCATCCCAAGTAGAGAGAAAAGAGAGTTTAAGGAAGCTGCAAACAGGTGATGGGGATTGAAGGCTTGGGAATTCCCCTGCAGCAGATGTGAGGGTTGGCAGTGCTTTGTACAGAAGTACTGAGTCATGTTGAGAATTGACTGCTGCATCTGTTTCTGCATTTTTGTTCTGTTATCTGCACTATCAAAAGAAGGCCCATGTTTTCCAAAGGACACTCGGTTTTGGATACACTATTTGAGGCATCAAAGGGCTTAATATTCAGAGACTGAGAAACCCCAATTCCCATTGACTTCAGTTGATGTTGTGGGTGCTCAGCGCTTCTGAAAATCAGGAACAAGATGTCTCAAGGTGGGTATCCAAAATCAGAGGCCACTTCGGAAAGTTTGGGCCAAAGAAAAGCCCCAAACCTGCAAACACTTACCCACCTGCTGAACTTTAATCACATGAGTAGTTCTATTGGATTGGGGCCTAAGAATGTAACACATAAATTGGAAGATAATCTGTTTTTATTAGCTTGGCTCAAGGGTTGCCACAGGCAATAAATCAAATATTTATTTACAAAAACCCACATGTTCTTACACATGTTATTAATAATTCCTTAGATAATGTATTAGGTATTCTTTCAGTTATAATAATTTAATTTACACTTTGAAGTTAATGCTGTTGGTTTGTCGTTTGTATGCCTCTGTGCTGGGACAATGAAACCAGACTTGTGAGTTTCACTTTCTGGTTCCTATAAGTTATCACAATGCTGCTGTAATGGTTGGGTTACAAACTCTGCATGGAAATGTTTAAAATCGAAGCAAACTGGTTTCATTAAAATAAAAAAGCAAAATTTAAAAGCATTTCTCTTGATATTCAGGTTTGTGTTTTAAAAGAAAAGGATACGCAATCTACATTTGGGCTCTAAGCTATTTCACAGTGTGTCTTTATGGAGAAACCTGTCGAGTTACGGGTTAAAGGAAAGCATTCTTATGCGATGTGTAAACTCATTAAAAAACCCACACTACACGGGTATGCTGTGTATATAGGGGTAAGAGTTGACAGCTTGCAAGCACCTTAGCTAGTTTAGAGAGTATAAGAAAATGTCCTGTTATCAGCTGTTGCAGAGAAAACACACTGTTTATTTTTAAACCAGCATATTTTATTGTGGTCCCTGACCTGCTATAAAATGAAGAAGAGTACTTGTTGCACCTTAGAGACTAACCAATTTATTTAAGCAATTTATTGATGCAGCCGATGAAGTGAGCTCTAGCTCACGAAAGCTTATGCTCAAATAAATTGGTTAGTCTCTAAGGTGCCACAAGTACTCCTCTTCTTTTTGCGAATACAGACTAACACGGCTGCTACTCTGAAACCTGACCTGCTATAGTAATGATGGTAATGGCTGTCATTCCGCAAAGAACTTGTGTGCATGTTGACGTCATGTTATGCATTTGCTTCAATATCTTGCTGATTCGGGTCCTTAGTTCTAGCCAGATCCTTGAACTGGGCATAAACATTGACTCTGAGTTCCTTTAGGTTTGTTGCTACCAGCTCTAACACCAAGCTAGCATTAGCCCTCTCCGGACAATGGCCTACTCAGTTCTTTCAGGAGAAACAAAGAACCATCAAGATTTTTTCCCTTGGGAAATAAAGGAGACTTTTGCTTGTTTTTCCAAATATCCTTTTCAACTGGAAACGTATTTGTTATTTTTTGAGCCAGAACATAGAGGTCCTGATTCTGCCTTCAGTCATACCCAGCTGATGGACTTTACTGGGGCTGCACAGATGCAACTGAGGGTAGAATGTGCCTTGGTCTATTTAGTGGCTTGGGAACATGAAGAGAGTTTATTTACAAAGGGGGAGACTTTCAAAGGCACAAAAGGCAGCTAGGTGCCTTACTCCCTGTGACTTTCAATGGTAGCTAGCGCCCCTTTGTCAGAGGCTTTTCAGTTTTGCCTTCTAAGAACTGTCAGATGGGTTATTTTTTGAGTTTGACCTCCCTGCTTTATTTGGCTTCATTTTACAGGTAACAATAGCTTGTGATGCAGTCCTCAGTTCAAAATCTCCCTACCGAAAGCAGGACCCGGACTCGTGGGAAGAAGAGCTACAAGTATCCAAACACGCCAAAACGCTTGTACAGATAGACAACGGCGTTAGGATTCCCCCCAGGTAGGACGCCAGGGTGTGTTTGTTTGGTGACCAGCGCGCTTCAGAAAAAGGCTCACTGCAGGAGCTGCCTGTGTTTTGTGACTTTGGAGGTCCATGTGGGCAACGCAAGAAGCTGGTCCTAAGCCAAATGACCCAGCTGTGAGACTCCCTTGTACTCCACGTTGGTAGATGGTGGGCTTTTGTTTATGGACTCAAACGTCAGCATTTTGGGTTGTAGCACTGATCACTTTTTTTTGCTTTACTTTCAGTGGCTGGAAGTGCTCGAAGTGTGACCTGCGGGAGAACCTCTGGCTGAACCTGACGGACGGCTCAGTGCTGTGCGGGAAATGGTTCTTCGATGGCAGTGGGGGAAACGGACATGCACTGGGACACTACAAAGAGATGGGCTATCCCTTAGCAGTGAAGCTGGGAACCATCACTCCTGATGGTGCAGGTTAGTTGCCAGGTGATTTGTGCGCAGCTGCAAAGAAACCAAAATATACAACATACATCACAGCCTCTTTTATAGCCCAGAATAGCTGTATTTGTTAATAAATCTCTGTACACATCACACATTTTGGAGCAGCTGTGAGAGATGCAGATTTCATGGGGCAGATCCTCAACTGGTGTAAATTCACATAGCTTTATTGGTGCATCACCGATTTACATGAGCTGGAATAGCCAAATCTCGTGTTATGTTGCGCTGATTTCCATGTCTGACAGCTTTTCTGTGCTTATGTTTCTTGACAGAAAGTGTTAGCTCAGCTGTTAGCTTGTGTGAATTGGACCAGAACTAGAATGAGTGAGATATATATGTGGGAACACATATTGTATGTTGATTTGTGGCTTTACATCTTTATGCTCTTTTAGTGCCTGTATATAGCCTAAATGTGGGTAGGAAATATCCTATAAATGTACTATCCATAGTAAATTGAGACACAAATATATGTGTATTGGGAGAGAAGGAAACAGGCTCTTGAAGAATGGAAGGTACACAATGTTTGTGTCACTCTATGTGGTGACTAACATCATTTTTCATATTGGATAGCAGTAGGTTTAAGGCACAGATTTGTTACGGTTTCTTAAAAATTGTATAATTTTTTGTATAATTGTAAATGTTCCCTAGTAAGATGCAGGATTGATTTATAATACATATGATTTAAGTATACTGGAAACTTGGTTTGCTTGAAATGAAAAGGAAAACCTAAGAATCTGTGAACCTTGGAAAAAATTCTGTTTGAAGAGAACTCTAGTTTTGCATCTTTTCTTCTTGCATTTCCTAGATGTGTTTTTACTGCTGGGGAAACATGATGAAAACAGGATCTTTGTTTAGAAGTTTACTAGATTATAAAGTCAGAAGGAACCATTATGATCATCTGGTCTGACCCCTGCCTAGCGCAGGACATAGAATTTCATCCAGTGATTCCTGCATTGATCCCATAACTTTTTATTCATATTAATGAATAATCGTCTAGCCCGCAGACGTGATGTGATGCTTGTTAATTTTTGTAAAGTGCTTCAAGATCCTCCCAGGAAAGGAGCTATATAAGTGGTGGTGGTCAAGTATCCTCTGACATTCCACTGTGTTGCTGTGGAGAGGATTATGGACTGTGGGGATTAGACAGGGGATAGAAGCATGAAGAGCCGAAATTCCTAAGCAAAGAGATTCTGTTTTCATACAACTGTCAGGAGGAAGTATGAACAAAGAATATGATTATGCACTAGAATTTGGTTTTTAGTGTTCATGGCTGTATGGATGAAAAATGACTTCCAAAAGCCATTTCCTATAAAAAGCTGATATATTTGCCCCTTGTATTTGTAATCCACATCAGTGAGGATTTGGTTGTAAGACATTTACCTTACATTTAAATGATCAGCTTTTCCTTGATTCCATCAAATGAGGGAAAGAATTTTCCATGCTTGAATACCACTCAGCTGCAGGGAAAGGACACTACAGCCCGTGGGAGTGCCTGATTGAACCTGCTGTTGTATTAGAATACCTAGCAAAATTCACTCCCCCATTCCCAGATGGAGAATTTGATTCCTTGTGCATGTCTGATCTTGGAAGTTCAGTGTTTTAACGACATGAATGTAGACATTGGTCTTGACCTATCCCCATAGCAGGATTCTACACTGTCTGCAAAAGAGTCTCTAAAGAGAAAGTTTGTCACTGGTTGTCGGTGCTCTTGCAACAATACGAGTTTCCTGTTGCTCTTGTCCTTCCGCCCTCATCCTATCATCCCTCCTCTCTGTAGCCTCTCTGATAACAAAGGGCAGACTGTCATCCTTCCTCTCTGAATGAGGAGCAGCAGCTGTTCTGCATGGGTCTTTGTTCCTGATCTGTCTGAAGTCAGCTCTGGCTTCCCTTCAGAAAAGATTCTCTCCCTCCCCACTTGCTCACTTATTAATAAAACACTTCTCTTTATATACAAATGACAGCGGTAAATGTAATAATTTCTATAGGGCTGGACTGTGACCCTACAATCCAGCCTGAGTAGGGGACAGCATGTAGATGCATTGCCCCACCTTGTTCCAGGGAGGAGTAATCTATCAGCCCTTTTGCTGGCACAGATTGCTTCCCCTTTGCACCAGCACAGGTGTGCCAAGGCTCCACCCACTCCCTGCCCACCTCCCCAGGATGAGAGTAGTAGCCCTGGGGTGGTCCGTTCCCCTCCTCCTTCCCTGCAGGCTCCAATGATGCAGGTAGCACATGCTCCTTGCATGCTATTATTCTCCCGCTGCATGGATGCACGGGAGGTCTCACAACTGAACCCATAGTGTCTTCTGGGGATTTCAAAGCACTGTACAAATAGCAACGAATTGCATGAGACACCCACAAAGCAGGTGGTATCACCTCACTTTACAGCCCAAGGTCAGATGGCAGATCTGTGGCTGAGCCAGGAATTGAACCCAAGTCTTCTGATTCCCTGCCAAGGGCCTCAAATGCAGTACATTCCCAGATGCCTGTTTGTCTATGCCTTTCAAATTCCTGTACTGTGGGACAGATTCTGCCACCTCTTTCAGCTCTCATAACAATATAGTTGTGTCCCATTTTTTCTCCACATCTTTTAAACTGGCTGCAGGGCTAGAGGTAGTAATGGCTGAAAGCAGCATGCCCTGTTTACCACAGACACAGGTGTTGAATGAGCTGCTTCATGGATCCTTTGCATTGGCTGTCTCTGTCATGCAGTTCTCTAGGGCCTCCCTATGCAGCCAGCTCTCTAGGGTCAAACAGAGAGTCCTGCACCCTGCACCTGTTACACTTTACCATGGAATGGAGTGCTGCATCTGCAGCTAAATAAATTTTTCTCATCTTCTCTTGTTTCTAGTGTTTCTGTGGGGATCATCAGGATATCTTTCCTTCCACTCCCCTCCACCATTTCCCACCGCTGTGAGCCTTGTTTCTTTTCTGACCCACCTCTGTTCTGAATCTACTGTGATCTGCTATACCAATGTGCTTCAGACTTGGCCACAGGGGCCCTCTTCTCCCTGGTCTGGGATTTGCTGCTCTTGATTTTGAATAAATGAATTCCTTCTCTCTCCTCTTCTTCCTCTCTTCTCTAAAAGTCACCGTGATATTTTGTAGTATATTTAGCTGCACAGTTGAAGGTGTTGAACCCATGAAACGAGAGCTGGGATTGAGCAAAGATTAATGGCTCACGTGTCCAGGTTCCATTTGTACTATTTTGCTGAGCTGTGGTTTCAGGTAACAACTCTCTCTCGATCACAAAAAAATTGTCTGAACTAGGGAAAATAAACTCCCCGCTTCCATGTTGATAAAGGCAGTCACCCTAGATGTGTGTGTGTAATTTCACTCTGAGAAGCATTTTGAACTTTACAGTGTGTTTGGCTGCTCATGACTTAACCATAAGAGTATGGGAATGTCGTGAGCTCCTGTATATGGATGAACACAGACTGTCTTCTGGGACGCTAACACTCTCAAAATGGAATTCCGGCAGAGGGACATGCTAAAGCCACACAAATACCAGCAGGGTCACCCATGACTAACGTTAATGGAGGGAATGCTGGACTAATCAGCCAGCGTAACTTAAGGGCCACTCCCTGGCTCAGGAGGCTTAACAGGCCAGTAACTTGACTAACCTTTTTAAAAGGTGCATTAACTCTTAGGTTAGGTAACTCTTAGGTTACTGGCTGATCCCCAGCACGAAGGAAATAGTTGCAATGAGGTCAACACAGGACCAGGACCCAGGTATCTAAGCTCTTGGGGGGCTGACCAGTTGTTACAGTTTCATTCAAGTTGCCAGCTGACTCTTTGCTGATGAGGGGAGAAGATCTCTAGCTGCTAGGAGATGGGGCACGCTGAGGACTCTTGGGAAGGGGTACACCTGTCCTGAACTGCCTTCCCCTGTGCTGGCATCTCCCCTAACTTGTGCACCTAACAGGACCTCTCTCTCCCTGCAGCTGGTTCCTGCCCCTCCCTCAGGCAGGGATCTGGCAAGCATGAGGCTGTCAGTGGAGGGCAGGGGGTATTCTGCTGGTTGGGAGTAAAGAAGGGCCAGGGAACTGTGCTGGGTCCTGTAAGGTTCTGGGGAGAGCTGGGGAAAGGGCAAATAGGCCTCTTGCTTGGGGCAGGAGAGAGAGATGATGAGGGGGCTGCTGGCTGCAGTGTGTCTCATCAGTGTGTCCTGCAAACATCATTTACTTTTTCAGAAAGACAAAATCTGCACTGTACTGAACTCCTTGACGGGGCTTGCCTGATAAATAGTGAACAGTGGGACCTTCCCTTACTTTCTGTCCTCTCCTCAGATTTATTAAACTCCATTTCCTTGGGAAAATATTGTCACTGGAGAAACAGTGCTTCTCCTGTCAGCTCGAGCTCTGTCCTGAGATAACAAACGAGCACAGTGTTCTCACCCTGCCAGGGCAGACTCAAGCCCACATGACCCACACTAGCATGCCTGGGCCATGGATTTCCCTGCTGCACCTGTTTTTGTGTGGGGGCCAGGGGGTTGGCAAAGGAGATTCCTGTTCAGAGCCCAGGAAGCCCAAACAGTTACAGAAAGACAAAGAAAGACTCTCTGTCTATCTTAGATACTGCAGAGATGGGGTCCATAAAGTACCTGACTGTTAGTGGAAATGAGGCTCATCTTTGTGGGAAAGCTATGAGCAAAGGTGTGAATTTAAACCAATATAGTTACACCAGAATAACCCTTATTCCAGCATAAGTGTCCATGAGGTGAGTGATATCTACAGAAGTACATCGAGTTAACTGGTAAAACTTTCCCATGTAGACATGCCCAAGGCATAGAGAAGTTAAGTGACTCTTGCCCAAGGTCACATCGTCAGTCTGTGGCAGAGCAGGGATTTGAACCTAGGTCTCCCACCTCCCAAGTTTTGTCTGATCAAGGAATCTTGGTCCAATGTTCTTACTAGTTTTTTAGTAGTTATCCTATTCAGTCTCGCTTTCGTTATTGCTGAATGGTTCTTTAGAGGGTTTGATGGAGCTTTATACATTAAAACTAATATTCTTACTATGGGTATTCTCTAAAGTAAAATGAAGATTGCTTGCCATGTGTGTAAAAAGCACATTTTGGCATTTTAAGTGTGAATTTTCTCTGTCACACATTCTTACACTGGTATCCTGCAATCAATTATTTTGAGAACTAATGCAGTCTTGTGATCAGGCTCATGCAATTTTTACCAGTATGGTATATGGGTTTATATAAATCTGGCATTCCATAATAGCATAGCATACCTTAAGTGTGTCATATCAGTCCCAAGCCTGACATCCAACCATCTTCATCCACCAGGGAACCGATATAACAACCCAGAAATGCAGGTTGAAACGTTTTATTCCTATTATGGGAGATATTTTATAGATCTGTTTATAACAAGTTCTATGAACCAGATGTGGTCTATGCAGTTAAGGGTAGGAATTTTGTTGGCAGACGTTTAAGTAATGTAGGTCTCACTAAACCTGGAAGTATCTAAGATATTTCTGTGGCCCCCCATTATTTCACAGTCTTACAGATTTATAGATCCATAGCCAAAAGGGACCGCTATGATCATCTAGTGTCTGAGCATGTCCCCCAAAATAAATCCTAGAGCATATCTTGTAGAAAAACATCCAGTCTTAAGTTAAAAAATTGTCAGTGATGGAGCCATCATGACCCATAGTAAGTTGTTCTAATATGTAGCCTCATTGACACTCATGTGAGCAAGGGCACTGCTATTATCCATAGGGAGAACTGAGGTATAGAGTGATTAAGTGACTTGCACAAGTCCACACAGATAGTCTGTAGCAGAGCTGGAATTTGAACCCAGGTTTCTCACATCCTAGGCTAGTGCCCTAATCACTGGACAGTCCTTCCTTTCTCAAGCATAATGATGATTTTCTGAGGCCCTCCTGGGTTATTATTACTAAAATGTTTACCTTTGTTTGTCATTGGATGGATTTCTCTATGCTCCTTGATCATTCCTGCACCACAACAGGAATAAGGGCAAAGAGGTTCTCCTTGTGCCTTTAGCAGCAATTGCTGACTGATGTAATATCGTTAGTAGTCAATATGTCCACAGTTCTAGTGCCTCTGTCTGTCTGTATCTAATGTCTGCACATGCATATATACAGGTTCACAGAGTTTCAAATGATCACACAATTTGAAAAGAATTTCTTATGTTGAAAATGTAAATTTGCTGCATAACCGATGTTTGTGTGTGTTTTTGCTTCTTGCATTTAGTACACCTCATGTTTGTATTGCTTTACTTTTGAAATCACAGTAAACTCTTTTATTTTTTATGAAACTTTAAATTCTGTGAAAATATAAACTTTGTTTTAAGAGCACTTAATAATGTGATTGTATTGTGGAGGGTAAGAGACCTTCCAACCTGTATAACTCTGTATATACTTTTGCAGGTCATACATAAATGGTGGTACTACCAATAGCCCAGTCTGTACAGGTGGTACCATTCTTAGAATGTTTTGTTGCCTTTCCTAAGTAAAGCCAATAGGTAACATTCTTTGCATCATCACATTTGCTTCTCTCTGTTTTGTAGATGTCTATTCTTTTGATGAAGAGGATGCAGTTTTAGATCCACATATAGCAAAACACTTGGCACACTTTGGAATTGATATGCTCCAGATGCATGTGGTAGGAAACTCATTTTTTATTTAGAGTCTCTCACATTCTTCTAACCAGGATTCCTAAAGCTAACTGCCTGAGATTGTAATGATTGTATTTAGCTTGGTGAAGAATACTGTCAGCTAGTACATGTTGATTCTCTGGGCTCTAAATCAGTATGTCTACACTGCATTGTTAACTTGGGACTGTGGGACCCAGGCTTGTGGACTGTTCCCAAGCCTGCATTTGAACGTTCACACTGCATTGTAAAGCTGGGTTTACAATTGCTGGACCTGGGTCTCTCAGCCATAGAATCATAGAATCACAGGACTGGAGAGCACCTCGAGAGGTCATCTAGTCCAGTCCCCTGCACTCATGGCAGGACTAAGTATTATCTAGACCATCCCTGACAGGTGTTTGTCTAATCTGCTCTTAAAAATCTCCAATGATGGAGACTCCATAATCTCTCTAGGCAATTTATTTCAGTGCTTAACCACCCTGACAGGAAGTTTTTCCTAATGTCCAACCTAAACCACCCTTGCTGCAATTTAAGTCCAATGCTTCTCATCCTATCCTCAGATGTTGAGAAGAACAATGTTTTCCCCTCCTCCTCGTAACAACCTTTTATGTACTTGAAAACTGTTATCATGCCCCCTCTGTCTTCTCTTCTACAGAATAAACAATCGCAATTTTTTCAGCCTTCCCTCATAGGTCATGTTTTCTAGACCTTTAATAATTGTTTTGCTCTTCTCTGGACTTTCTCCAATTTGTCCACATCTTTCCTGAAATGTGGCACCCAGAACTTGACACACTACTCCAGTTAGGGTGTAATCAGCGCGAAGTAGAGTGGAAGAATTGCTTCTGGTGTCTTGGTTATAACATTCCTAATAATACATACCAGAATAATGTTTGCTGTTTTTGCAACAGTCTTACACTGTTGAATCATATTTAGCTTGTGATCCACTGTCATCCCGAGATCCCTTTCTGCAGTACTCCTTCATAGGCACTCCTTTCCCTGTTTGTATGTGTTTACAGTTGCTGGAACTGGGTCTCTCAGACATGCTAATGTGGCCATGCTGCATTAAACAGACCTGACTTGGACCTGCAGCTTGAGCTGCGTCCACACTGCAAAATGACAGGGCTTGGACCCAAATCACAGCAGGACTCAGTCTTGGAACCAACCTCCTACCAGGGTTTTAGGACCCCAGTCAGACTGATTTGTGTGTGGACAGAAATGGGGGATTGAATTCAAACCTGAGTCAGAGCCCAGGCTTAGTGTGCTGTGTAGACATACCCCCTATGGTTTCAGGAGCTGAAAATTACCTTCCAATAGGATTCCTTCCTTGTCTGGAGTTTCCAAGCTTAACTTTCAGAGGTTAGTGTGTCACTACCCACAAAAATAAGAAAATCCTCTAAATAAAAGAGAGAAGAATATTGAGATTTTTTAATTATGATGAGTAAATTTTTTAATTTCACAAATACATTTAAATGTACAACAGGTTTTTTTTAAGAGTAAAAAGTCAAAAGCCGCCAAAGATAAGTGGAGCAAGTAGCTAACAATCAAATAAAAAAATAATTAAAGGGAAGTTTGGTCAAATTTGGCCCCAAATTTAGGTGTTGTGTATGTGTATGTGTGTATATATTTACCTTCAGCCTTGGAGGCAGTATTGTATAGCCTAAAGGATAGAGCACTGGATTGGGACTTGGGAGAATTACATTCTATTCATGGCTTTGCTACTGACCTGCTGGGTGACCTTGGGCAAGTCACTTCCCCTCTTTGTGCCTCACTTTTGCCATATGTAAAATGGGGATAATGATACCAACCTCATCTGTAAAGCACTTAGAGCTCTATGAATGAAAAGTGCTATATAAGAGGTAGGTGCAGTCTTGTGTCAGTGAATGAGAACCTGAAAATGAAATGGGTCTGAAGCTGACTAGTCAGTTTCACTTTTGTTCACAGTCTGTTTTCGTTGTCTGAGCTGAGAGAAAGCGAACAGTAAACTGCAAAAATAACAGTAAAAAGTTAAATTTCACTTTTGAAAAGTTCTCCCAGTTCTAATTATCAAAATATGCTGTTAATATCGGTGTAGAAACTAGTTTATTTTAATCATCACTTTTAGTAATGGAAAATGCCTATTTTACTGAGGACACATGAAAATTTTGACTTCAGTGGGACCTTGATTTCACCCAGTGACAAAACTTCCATTGACTTCAGTGGGTCCAGAATTTTAGCCCTTGCCTTCAGAGCTGCCAGTAAAATGCCTAACACACTGGTGATCTACTGCTAATAATATATAATGGTGTTGTGAATGGTGGCTGCAAATGTAGAGACACCAGAGGTGTGAGCAAGAGAAACCTTCACCATCACCAGCTGAGGTCTCTCACATTTGAGCTAAAGGAGCACTATTTTAGTTGTGACTGAGGAGCAGGCAGTTGTATTCACTGGGACCAGCGTCTGGAGGAAGAGATGTTCACACATACTTAGCCTGTGTATTGCAATAGCAAGAAGCTGTTGGTGTTTTGATTCTGAACGTTCTTCCCTTGGGTTGGAACTTGTTTACTTTCATTTTGAGTTGGTTATTCCATATTATAACATGGACAACTAAGTTGGTTTGTAATTAATGCATCATAGTTGCAGATATATTTAAAAAAACAAACCAAACTCCTTTGCATTCAGACAGAGAACGGCCTAAGAGATAACAACATAAAACCAAGAGTCTCTGAGTGGGAAGTGATTCAGGAATCTGGTGTGAAGCTAAAGCCCATGTATGGCCCAGGATACACTGGCATGAAGAACCTGGGAAATAGCTGCTACCTCAGTGCTGTCATGCAGGCCATTTTCAGCATCCCAGAGTTTCAGCGAGCGTAAGTAATTCTCAGCAGTGCTTTGCGCAGGCTCTGATGTCACAAATCTATTATTTATGTAATCCATATAGTATGTCAGTGTGTAACTCTTCTTGTAAATGGCTGTCTTCCAGCTTTTTCAATGGCTTGACAGAGAGTGTTTACAGACTAGGGAGGAAGAGGTCCAGGACTCCTACTGCTTTTGAAGTCAAAATCGCTTTTGACTTCATTGATGTAGGATTGGTCCCTGGCTCATGAACTTCAGCCTGGTCTGCATACAGTTTCTGTACTGGCATCTATTTATCTGTGGTACTTGAATGGGCTCCCATCCCCCCTAGTGTCGAAGTGCTTTACCATCTTTAATGTATTCATTCTCTCAACACCTTTGTGAGGGAAGGAAGTGCTGTTATCCCCATTTTACAGATAGGGAACTTAGGCACAGGGTCTTCCCTGAGGCTAAGTGACTTGCTCAGGATCACAGAGGAAGCCTGTGGCAAAGCAGGGAATTGAACCTAGGTCTCTCAAGTCCTATGCTAGTGCCTTAACCACTGGACTGTTCTTCCTTTAGAGGCACAGTAGTATAACTATGTCAGGCATGTGATTTTTGTCCCCCAATATAATTAGATCAGTACAATCCCTAGTATGGAAGCAGTTACATAAAGGTGTAACTTTATGGATGTAACTTATTTCCTTTCCTGCACGGGAGTAAACTATGTCTACACTGCACTTTCGTCAATAAAACTTTTGTTGGTCAGTGGTGTGAAAAATACACACCCCTGACCAACAAAAGTTTTACCAATGAAAAGCGCCAGTCTGGACAGCGCTTTGTCAGTGGAAGACGCTCTCCTGCCAACAAAGCTACTGCCCCTCATTGGAGGTGGTTTTATTTTGTCGCCGGGAGAGTTCTCTCCTGCCGACAAAGAGCGGCTACACTACATGTACACTACATAGCTACACTACGAGCAGCACAGCTGTGCCTCTGTGAGGTGTGCAGTGTAGACACAGCCTAAGCTATACTAGTGTAGGCACATTTATACCAGTATAACTGTGTCCACACTCAGAATGTTATACCAGTATAACTACATCAGTAGTTAAACCAGTACAACTTTTGTGTGTAGATGGCTTAAAAGGGAGATACATATCTTACCAGCCAAAGCTGTTTCTTGATAAAAATCTCATCTTTGCAAGTGGATTGTTTGTTTAGTTACTTTCCTCTGCTGAGTGAGAAACAAATGCTGCTGTTTTCAGTTCATTTAGGAAATTTCTCTTTCTTATTTTATATCTCAGAGTTTTTCTTGACAGTCAAAGTTGAGCACTCAGCATTCCCAGGAGAACAGCCGTTTATAGTTGTTCGTGGAGAATTGCACATAGTTGAAGATAAAACTCTGCATGTTCCTTTATATGCCAACGGAAGTAGTGTATGTCTTGAAAGTGACACTCTCAGATCTTGGACATCTTCCTAGATTTTCATGTAACCCTTGCCTTCTGGAAAAAAAGGCGGGGGGAACATGGAATTTGTTTTTATTTATTTACTTACCCATATGGAGTGGTGTCTGCAGATTCATTAACTCCTTCACTGCAGGACCCTGGTGCCAACTTCCCTGACTCAGTTTTAAATGTAATATCCTGATTGACTTTGCCAAGTGCGGCTGCTTTCAGCAGCATGATTGTTGGACCTGTCTGGAGCGTTTGGCATCACTGACATAGTGAAGATTTTTAATGACGGAAGACATACCAGGCTTAACTTGGACATATTCTTTCAATGTGGCCCTACATCTCTGGCAGATCTTCGTTGTGTTCTGATGAAAACTGCCAAGCTCTGCACACTGTGGGAGCACTGAATGGACTCACATACTCTTCAGTGCCTGTTGAAAAGGCACAAATTAGTCTCTCTCTCTCTCTTTGAAACTGGGCATCAGAAACTTCTTGTCAGACTGCAGACCTTACCATTTGTATGATGTATATCCAGAATTCAGTTAAAGAGCCATTGATTAGGAGCCAGGAACTCATTCGTTCTAATCCTGACTTGGTGCACTTGGGCAAATCACTTACTGTCTCATAGAGGTTACTTATCTCAGACAGATGTTGTGAGACTTAATTAGTGAATGTCCATGCAGTACTCTGATGAGAGTAAGTGCTACGGTTCGTAAGTTTGCTGTCAACCTATCCAGGGTGCTTATATGGCTCCCATATCTGTAGTTGAATGCCTCACAATCTTTAATGTATTTATCCTCACAACACCTTGTGATGTAGTGCAATGCTACTATCCCCATTTTACAGATGGAGACCTGAGATACAGAGAGACTAAGGGACTCTCTCAAGGTCACGCAGGAGGTCAGTGACAGAGCAGGGAATGGACTCCAGATCTCCCAAGGCCCAGCCTAGCACCCTAACCATTGATCTATTTTTCCCCTCCACTTAGGAGCTTCTAAAGCAGAGAGGGATTGTTTGTTTGCATCGTGGTGGTGGCTTAAGCTTGTCACTATAGAACTCTCCCAAGAGATGAAGTTTGCTTAAATATCACTGCAGTACAACCTGCTAGGGCATCCAGGCGTCTTAGCAAAGGACCCAGATAAAGTCACCTATAATCTTTGACCATTTCTCCTTTATTCTTACTGCCCAGGTATGTGGGAAACCTTCCGAGAATATTCGACTACTCCCCTCTAGATCCAACACAGGATTTCAACACGCAGATGTAAGTGCCCGGTTCCTATTATTAAGCATATTGAGCCAAGGATGCTACAGCAAACTAGCTGTAAATAGTAGGAGAGCATCTTGACAGGGGTTGGGGAGAAGGACAGGGGAGGAGGAATGATAGTTATATATTCCAGCCTAGCTAATTGAAGACAGTAAAGAGATTTCAAGGAGTTAAAGTTATTGTCAGTTTCTTTTCTCCAAACCTGCAGGAAAATCTTTGTCTTTCTGTTTGTTTTTCTTCCCCTTCTCCCTACAGGGCTAAATTAGGACACGGCCTCCTTTCGGGCCAGTACTCTAAACCACCAATGAAATCTGAGCTTATTGAACAGGTGATGAAGGAAGAACACAAGGTATTTGACTGAGCATTCGCAGCCTTGTAACTAGGTAAAAGTGATGTCCTGAGAAAAGGGAACAGGTGCTGGCTATTGGAGAGCATGGGGGTGCAGTTGATCCCATGTGGCATGTTTAGCAAGGTGTAATATGCAAGATTCCCCTCAGGAATCTATTAGTCAGCAGCTATTTGTGCAAAGTTTTAAAGGGACCAGGTTTTTTTTTGCTAATAGGATATTCTACTGCTCCAGCTGTGCCATGAACTCTTGTGCACATTTGTAAAGGGACAACAGAAGGCTATTTTAGAGAGCCCTAAATATTTGGGACTGGACTCCTCAACGTGGCTAAAGCTCAAAATGAAGGATAATGACCCAAAAGACCTGATCCTGACACCAGTGAAATCCAGGGCAAAACTCCTGTTGATTTCAGTGGCATCGGGATAGGTTCCAGTATGGTGAACAGAAGAATATTTAATGGTACAGGAGACTTTTGTCTCTGTAGGACTGACTTCTTTATGGTAAATAATGCAAATAATGCAATTCTATGGCTTCTGTTTCATAATTCACCACTTCTGATTAGTGATGGGCCAGCCTAGGAGATGGCGTTCAGATTTCTGTCTAATCTGGAGTTAAGATGGGGCATAGTTCATATCTAATGGTGTGGAAAACTTGTCAGATCACAAAATGTCTGCTGTCTTCTACCCTGGAAACACAAGAGTAGAGGTGGCTTTCAGTACCCTGCATCCTGCTGCCACTGGAGTTTCAAGGCAGTACAATTGTGGCCCATATCTATTTTATGACATAAATCATTTACAGTAAGAAGAACTGATAGCTGCTTTGTGTGGAGTGGAGATCAGTTTGGGTCTAAAATAAAGGCAGTCATAGAGAGGCACAGTGCATTACAGTCAAACATCTGTAATATATAAATGACGAAAGGGGAGAGAAGGATTTTTTTCCTAGCCTGTCTCACATAGGATCTCATCCATCCATAATAATGAGCACTCGTAGTGTGGAACTGACCTTTTATAGCAAACAGTGGAGCCACATAGGCAGTAATTTTGCAGTAGCAGAGACATTTTGTTTGTAGTTCCTGAAAGTCCAATATTGTCCTTGTCTCTAATCTCTGGTTTGCTGTTGCATCGTTCCTTTGTGGCATGAAAGTCAGATCTTTTTCTAATACTGCATAAACCATTGCTCCTTTTTCAGTTTGCTTACCAGATATCCAGAGCCAGCCAAGGTTGGTATTGCTGTGTCCACCTACCTCCATATTAACTTATCTGCACACTCTTCTCTTTAAACAGTGGGTACCTTACGCTTTTATTCACACAACAGTCAAGCAGCCTATCAAGCCTCCTGTATATCCTACTATCCGTTGATCCTTATCACATCAGTCATTTTTGAACATGACCTATTAGGCTCAGTTCTTGTGTGAGCAAGGTTCATGGGTGCTGTCTGGTCCCTGGTAAATAAGGGGCATCAGCTAATCTCCTCCCTCGTCTTGCACAAGTGCTCAAGGGAAGGTTTACGGGAGCTGGTGAGGTGGAAGAGAGAGAATGACTTTGGGGACATCATTTGCTATGGGGCAAGGAGTGCAATTGCCGCCCCCCAAATCTTGTTACAGTTCCCCCCTTGACTTTGGACAGGGTCTTTATGAAAGCAAACCTTCCTCTTCCTCTTCTCCCCTCCCCCCCACTTGAATTTTTCTGAAGTGATGCCTCTGTTTAGGAAAATCAGGGTCCTTGCCCAAAGCTGTGAGGGGGTAGGTTGAACCCCCAAACTGTGGGAATTTGCTTGTTTGCTTTCTGATGGTTAAATTATTTTACTTTCTTGTTACAAACTCTAACCCACAGGGATTCATAGAATCATGGATTTTAAGGCCAGAAGCCGACCTCCTGCATAACACAGGCCATAGATTTTTTTATCTAGGGTGGGCCCTGGCTGGCTGTTACGGTTATTTTTTGCTGAATCATTCCACCAGCTTACACTTATTAACAGCCAAGGAGGAATCCAGGATGGGGTTCCATCAGCAGTTATTCCCAGGGCAGCCAAAGGGTGGTGCTTCCAGCAGGAGTGAGGAAGCCCTTTGTGAGTGGTATGGACTTGCAAAATGGGGCATTGCACACCGTGTTCTAAAGAGGGAGCCCAAGAGGGGAAGTTTGGATTTCGATCTCAGCTTTCCCAGGGCTCAGTTGGGGGCACGAAGTTGTGAGGCTCTTGGTTGGGCCCATTACAACGTAAGGTGTGAGCTCTGAAACGTGTATCCAAATCTGGGGAAAGAGGGTGCTAGGCACATGTTTGGGGCTCCAGTTCCATCCCATGTTAACCGCCATGTTCTCTTGCGTTATGTGGCATCGCTGTTTTTTGGGCCCCTCATTGACCACTGGGCAGAGAAGTTCCCTCTCTTCCCCAGGAGCTTCTCCACAATAGACTGGGGCTAGGATCATCTGGGCATATCTCACCGAATCAGTTCCCTGCCACTACAGGGGCCTCAGGCATTAGAGGCACCTTGATCTCTCTTGTTCTCAGTCTGTGGCTCACAGCCATTTAATCTAACTAGTCATTGGGCTCACTATATGGGGATGTTGGTGAACTTTAATGGCCTGTGTTATACAGGAGGTCAGCTTAGAAGTTCTAGTGCAGGGATTCTCAAACGTCCTTGCACCGCGACCCCCTTCTGACAACAAAAATGATTACATAACCCCAGGAGGTGGGACCAAGAGCCCACCCGAGGCCTGCTGCTCTGAGCAGGGGAGCCAAAGCCTGAGCTCCACCACCCTGGACCGGGGGGGGGGGGGGCAAAGCCCAAGGGCTTCATCCCTGGGTGTGGCGGGGCCTGTAACTTGAGCCCTGCTAACCAGGTCTGAAGCCAAAGCCATGGTGGGGCTTGTGTTTGGGCTTGGGCTTAGAGTGGCTGGGGCCAGCCCTGGCTACCCCACTAAAACTTCGGGGTCCCGACCCACAGTTTGAGAACCACTGATCTAGTGGTTCCTTTTGGCATTAAACTTTACGAAACCATGGACCACAGTTCATCTTTCCTCTGTCTGCAGGGGGTATCATTAATTCACGTTTCTCTCCGTGCCTCCCCCCACCCCTCTTTCAATTCAAATCCTAGTGCTTCTAGGCTTCCCCTATTTTCTTCCGGCAATCCCTGTTGGTGGGGTGAGTTTGTAGAATCCTGGAAGCAAGCTCTTAGTTACCATGAAAATACAGTGCTGTCTTGCCAGGCACATGCTATAGAGGTTTATATCTGTGCAACTGTATAACCTCAGGTTTCAGAGTAACAGCCATGTTAGTCTGTATTCGCAAAAAGAAAAGGAGTATTTGTGGCACCTTAGAGACTAACCAATTTATTTGAGCATAAGCTTTTGTGAGCTCACGAAAGCTTATGCTCAAATAAATTGGTTAGTCTCTAAGGTGCCACAAGTACTCCTTTTCTTTTTGTATAACCTCAGTTTACTTTGATGCTGTTTTGGCAGTTAAATTTTGGATCTAGTTTGTATTCGTGTCCCTGCCAACCTTTGTTACCCTGAGCCCAATACAGAACATGAAATTTAACCAGAGGCCAACCCTCCCTCCCACCAAGGTGGGATGTTTGGAAACAAAAGGTCAACTTGTAATAGATACTGAAGATACCTTATCTGGAGGGGAACTTTCTTTCTTGGAAGAAGCATCTATGATAAATTCCAAGATGTATTTTTAGATCTAACAGAAGCTGGACATGCTTTTGTCACAGAAACAGTGACAGTTGCCGTAGTTACCTATATTCTACCCCTCACTATCCCCACTTTCTTTCTGATGCTACAGAAATTTCACCCTACCCGATATTCTTATTTAAAAGGGAATTTGTCAGTAGACAGATTTTGAACAAAGGTGGAATCTCTGGTTTGCAACTGTGGTTTGCATAATCTAAAATCATATCTCAATGAATGCTTCTCCTGAATGATTGCTTTGCCAGTGGTTTATTCCTAGGTTTACAGAAGCTTTGGTGAATCTTGCTTGCCTTTCATTTATTAAAAGTTAAGAACTAACGTTAACGGTTCATTAACACTGAGAAATGGAGGACACAATTTTCAAGAAGTACAACACCGCAGTGTTAAGATGTCCACAGCGACTAACTTGTTGCATAACCTATGTATGTTTAACAAAACAAAGGGTAATGTGTTAAGTTTCACATTTAATGGGAGGAGGGGGATTAGAATGAAAACTGCATCTCCACTTTAGCTACAGCATTTGCTACTGTGAATGTTGTAATAAACTATCCAGAGCTTTCTGCAGAGTAACATTCGGGGCTAATCTCTGCCAGTTAATTAAATAGAAAGAGCTCCATCCATGGGCACAAAAGAATATGCATTGTTCATAATTTAGTAGATTCAAATGTCTTCCTGTTTAAGCAGTTTTTAACATGGTGGAAGGAGTGAAACAGTTTTTATTGTTTTAATTCTTTGTTGTACTCTGGCCTTGTTTCGAAAATTGGTGGGGTAGACATTTCCCACTCTCGCTCCCTCTGGTGGAGCTGCACTGGTGGCATTACAATGGTGGGAATTTTGTAGATTAATGCTACTGTAGACCTAGTGCACATTTTGCCCTCCAAGGTGTTTGCTCTGTCATTTGCAATGAATGAGTGTAATTGCATAGGGATTTTTGGCCAAACCTGTAAGACAGTTTCCTTAACTTCTGTTTTTTGTGTGTGTAACATGAATTTCACATCTTTAATCATTAGCATTTTCCACTGAGTGCAAATGGGCCTTTAACATCCTGGGTCTTTGGAATCCAGCCATAAACTGATGTCAGTGGATGCCGCCTGTCACAGCATTTGTGTGAGATTTTGAGCGGTTAAGTCCGCTCTCTATATCTAACTAAACTGTTTTGCAGCTGTTGATGAGGAAAGTATGCCCAGTAGTCTGTAAATATTCTTGATTCTGTGGGGTTAGAACCTTCTTTCCACTACTGTAAAGCAGTTTAGGAAGAGCAGTGGGTTACTTGGAGCCATGTCAACATAAAAAAGAGGCCCAAAGTCTATAGAGTCCCCAGCAACTGATCTTTCATTTGGGACTTTGCCACTGATCTTGTCTTTTGGCTTAACGTGATCAAGCTTCCCTCTGGTGGAAAGGGCTTGCTGTGTGTGTGAGATCCTTGTCTCGAAAATACAGCACATTTGCACATTTTTCTTCTTGCTACTCAGATGGTCGAATAAAAGTTGCATTTAAATGGCAATGGGGCTTAATTCCAAATTCAGTGCACCAAAAATCTGGGCAAGCCTGATTGGGGCCAGGCAGTTTGCTTGTTTCTAAGCCCTTCTGTTGTAGAAGGAAGCAGGGTATATAGTTTCTCCTTTGATGCAGAGCAGTTGAGGACACCACTATGATGCACAACCCAGTATTCAGAAATTCCCAGCACTATTAAGTCTCTAGATGTTTACAGAAGCCCTTGAAGAGCCTCTTAGTGTAATGATATTATTGATGTACTGCCAGCAGCTGAGCAAGCATTGTAAACTGAGGGCCTGGTTCAGATCTCCATGGATCTAAAAGGAGTTAGTCCTTGTTTATACTGGTGACGCTGTGATCAGAACTGGGCCTTCAGAGTGAAAGTTTCCTTTAAAAATGTGTCATATTTCATGATGCTTCTCCCATATTATAATGGGATGGTAGCACCACTATACTTACTTATTTACTAGCCAATTTTTCCAAGTGCTCTAAAATACACACGCTTGCTTGGATTGTCTTGAAAATTATTGTGCCTCGTGGGGGCCCAATCTAGGATTAGTGGTCAATTGGTAGAGAGGAAGCCTCCTTGTGCCCTTCCCCCCTGCCCACAGGTGGTCCCTACTCATGCACTATTCTTTACCGTAATTTCCTCAAAATACCACCATTTCCTCAAAAAACAAGGGAAATTCACTGTCCAAAAACTTTAACACAGAATTAGGGTTGACGGGCAGTGCCTCATTCCCTTCCAGAATGCCGGATGCACCTTTGCTCAAACCTCTGTAAACCAGGAATTACAGAGTTAAGGTTCACACTAATCCCAGTCTGCATCCTCTACTCTGCCCAATTTGAGTGAGGCCCCAACTTGCCCTTGTCAGACATCCTAGCACTCTTCCCTTCCGGAGGATATGGGGGACTGCAGGGACAGAGCACACGGGCTGCAGGCAGGGCCGGCTCTACTGTTTTTGCCGCCCCAAACAGTGCGTTGAATTGCCGCCACCGCGGACGGCTGGACATAGAGGCCGCCGCCGATTTGCTGCTGCGGGCGGCTGAAGGTAGAAGCTGCTGCCGATTTGCCGCCGCCGCGGAAACACCCTAACGGCACACGGACTGTCACCCCTTGCAGATTGCCGCCCCAAGCACCTGCTTGGAACGCTGGTGCCTGGAGCCGGCCCTGGCTGCAGGTGAAGCTGTCAGACCATGTTCTCACTAAGGTGAAGTCACATTTCGGGCAGGGTTAATGAACACCAGCTAGCTGCATCTGGCCTAGATTTGGCCTACTCTGCACAAACCACCCCTGAGTAGCCAGTTGTTACCACCTCTGGACCCTTGTCCTCAGGATTCCCTCTGGAACAACACCTGCACTTGCTTCTGTCATGTAGCGTGCTGTCTCATGTAAGTACTGTTGTAAGCACTCCCCGCACCAATCTATGCAGCTGTGCTGAGTGCAGTGAAGGGCAGTTGGGGTGTGCAGATAAATGAGAGAGTTCTGTTGGTCACAGCACATAATTTAGTTATTCCTCATGTCTTCTTATTATAAGGCCGCCCTGGCTGAAGCATAATTACAGTGGCTCCACAGGAGCTCTGGCCAGCTTTAGGGGACATAGAGGTGGGGTGCGGCTGATGTGCACCCTAGTTCTTTGTTTCCTGGTTTTCAGAGATGTAAGTATAGGTGCATTTGCTGTTCTGGTCAATCGGAATGCTGCATTTACAAAGCTTTTAGGCGGTGGTTTAAGAATCAGATTCAGTGGCATGGCTTTATTTCCTGTGGCACTTTGATTATGAAATCTAACTTTTAAGGTTCGAGCCAGTGTGTAATTCTGACCAATGTGCACAGAAGTGCTTTTCAAAAATATTTCTCTCTTCATTTGTTTTTAGCCTCAACACAATGGAATTTCTCCTCGAATGTTTAAGGCCTTTGTAAGCAAAGGGCACCCAGAATTCTCCTCCAATAGACAGCAAGATGCACAGGAGTTTTTCCTGCACCTTATAAACCTAGCAGAGGTGAGAAAGTGTTCACTACTTCTTCTCTTTATCTCTGCTTGACATGTTAGGGGATCAGATTTCAGAGAAACAGGACAGTATGTGATCTCGTCTTTTTTTTACAAACCCTTTAAGGCCTTGGCTAGATGAGAATTGCACTGATCTAACTAAATCAGTTTCTAAACCAGTGTAAAAAGAAAAGGAGGACTTGTGGCACCTTAGAGACTAACAAATTTATTTGAGCATAAGCTTTTGTGAGCTACAGCTTGCTTAGTTCAGTTGATACCATTTGAGCATCATTAAAAAAGCTATGAGTGCTATAAGCAAATATGACTGTCGCTTTCAACAGCTACCCAGTATACAGTACAAGTTGTCAATATATTTATAATTATGAAGACTGTGAATGTTAAATGGAGCAGATATTATTATTATTCCACATATTTATATCCTCTTCTGGAGCAGATATATCACCCTGTCTAGCTACCTGACAAATATCAGTTGTATGTTATTGAAACATTATGGGGAAGATGGATTCCCATACTGAAAGCAAAGTGTCTGTTGTATGAAATGTTACTCCCATTAAGCTGCAGCTCAGTTGTGCAATGCAAAAGAGTCAGCACTAATGCTAATACTTTCTTCAAAAAGAAAAGGAGTACTTATGGCACCTTAGAGACTAACCAGGAAATTGACAAAGGAGACAACCAATTACAATTTAAAGCATAACCTCCCCCCAGGATGAAGGGTGTTTGTTCATGTGTTACGCTCTGTGTGAAGTTATTCAGATCTGTGTGCATACTGTTCAATGTCCCAAACCGTGTACACTGATTATGGGGGTGGTGAGTAGATCTTTTCCTGTGAGTGCCTGAGAACAGACATTCACTTGCATAACAAAGAGAAGGTGTGTTATTTGAGTGGCATTCCAGCTGGATAATTAACTAAAATTGGCTTGTGCTGTTTCAATGCAGTTCTCAGAACATAAGAATAATAATCTGGTTGCTGAAAGGATTCTGTAAGGCACATTCTACCTAACATATTTATTGTAACCTGCCTTCTTCCTGCTCCCTACCTTTCCTTTCACTCCATGCAGCACACCTATATTTACGCCCCCATTCTGCAAGTTACACTGTGTGGGCAGACATCTGTGTCTCCTCACAGATGTCAGTGGCAACTTCCAGGCTCATGCAGGGGTCTCCCAGCATGGACTAACATGTGGCCCTTAGGGGGTGAGCTCCTTGGGGCAAGGGTGGTGTCTTTTGATGTCTGTAAAGCACTTTGCATACCCTGGGCTCTGTGATGCTACTCAAGTGATCAGGTCTGATCTTCCCTGCAGAGAAACCGCATTGGCTCAGAAAACCCCAGCGATGTTTTCCGGTTCCTGGTGGAAGAACGCATACAGTGCTGCCAGTCTAGGAAAGTCCGATACACAGAAAGGGTAGACTATCTCATGCAGTTACCTCTGGCCATGGAGGCAGCAACGAACAAAGGTAAAGTCAAAAGGGTGCTGGTAGGCTCGCTTGTTGGTGCTGTCTGTCTAAAATCAATAAAGGAAGGCTGATAGGGGATGGGCTAGGGTTAATATAATACTATGTCCCTGGGTTGGTTGGCAGCAACCGGGATCTATCCTGGGAGCTCTGAATCTTGGAACATGATCATCTACTACTTGGGCTAAAAGACCCAGTTCTGTTAGCTAGGGCTGTAGCAGGCCCATTCACCTTCATAAGTGGCCCATCCACATTGAGTTGGTGGTAGGCTACATAGAAACTGATCAAGAATACAACATTCCAAATGGTCTTGCATGCCTACAGGGTGTGCATATGTGTAGACTCAGGGCCCCAGGTCTGCCTGAGTATTTCCAGAGCATGGGGAAAGTGCTGCAAAATGAAGACGACTCCTCTTTCAGAAAGCCTTTGACAAAGTCCCACAGCAAAAGCTTTTAAACAAAGTAAGCAGCCGGGAGATAAGAGGGAAGGTCCTCTCATGGATCAGTAACTGGCTAAAAGATAGGAAACAATGGATAGGAATAAATGCTCAGTTTCCACAGTGGAGATGGGTAAATAGCATGGTCACCCAAGGATCTGTACTGAGACCAGTGCAGTTCAACATATTCATAAATGATCTGGAAAAGGGGTAAACAGGGAAGAGGCAAAATTTGCAGACAATACAAAATTATGCAAGATAGTGAAATCCAAAGATGACTGCAAAAAATTACAAAAGGATCTCATAAAACTGGGTGAATGGGCAACAAAATGTCAAATGAAATTCACTGTTCATAAATGCAAAGTAATGCACATTGGAAAACATAATCCCAACTCTACGTACAAAATGATGGGGTCTAAATTAGCTGTTACCACTCAAGAGAGAGATCATGGAATCATCATGGATGGTTTTCTGAAAACTTCCACTCAGTGTGAGCGGCAGTCAAAAAACCTAACAATATGCTGGGAACTATTATGAAAGGGATAGAAAATAAGACAGGAAATAGCATAATGCCACTATATAGATCCATGGTATGCCCAAAGCTTTAATACTGCATGCAGTTCTGGTCACCTGATCTCAAAAAAGATATATTTGAATTGGAAAAGGTACAGAGAAAGGCAATGAAAATGATCAAGGGGTATGGAATGGTTTCCATATGAGGAGAGAGTAAAAATATTAGGTTGTTTGGTTTAGAAAGGGATGATCAAGGGGAGATATGATCATGGTCTATAAAATCAGGAATGGTGTGGAAAAAGTGAATACAGAAGTATTATTTACGCTTTCACACAATACAAAAAACCAAAGATCACCTGATGAAATTAATAGGCAGCAAGTTTATTGTAAAGAAGAGGAAGTACTGTTTCATATAATGCACAACTAACATTTGAAACTCACTGCCATGGGATGTTGTGATGGCCAGAAGTATAACTGGGTTCAAAAAAGGACTGGATAAGTTTATGGAGGATAGATTCATCAATGGCTATTAGCCATGATGGTCAGGGATGCACCCCATGCCGGGAGTGGAAGATGGAGTGGATCGCTCCATAATTTCCCTGTTTTGTTCACTCCTTGAAGCTCTGGTATGGGCCACTGTCAGAGACAGGACAGGACCACTGGTCTGACTTGGTATGTCCTCTCTTTTATTCTTATGTTCTCTGGCATGCTTGGTTCAGTTTGCTGTGTTCAGTCCTGCTTTAATCTGCCACCTAGGTAGATAAAATGCAAATTTTTTAACAATGAGAGTAATTAACTATTGGAATTAGTATGCAAACTAGATACCATTAACTTGGGTTTGAATAGAGACTGGGAGTAGCTGGGACATTACACATATTGAATCTATTTCCCCATGTTAAGTATCCTCACACCTTCTTGTCAACTGTCTAAATAGGCCATCTTGATTATCACTACAAAAGTTTTTTTTCTCCTGCTGATAATAGCGTATCTTAATTAATTAGCCTCTTACTCCACCTTTTCATGTTCTCTGTATGAATATATATATCTTCTTACTATACGTTCCATTCTATGCATCCGATGAAGTGGGCTGTAGACCACGGAAGCTTATGCTCAAATAAATTTGTTAGTCTCTAAGGTGCCACAAGTACTCCTGTTCTTTTTGCAGATACAGACTAACACAGCTGCTACTCTGATAACTATTGGAACAGATTACCACAGGAGGTGCTGAATTCTTTGTCACATGGAGCTTGGCTATCTCCTAACAGACCTGCTCTTGTTGAGCCATAGTGTGATGCAGAAATGATGCAGTGTGATTCTCAGGTCTGTGTTATGCAGGAGGTCAGACTAGATGATCATTTTGATCCCTTTGGGCCTTAAAATCCATGAATCTACAACCACTTTTGTTCTTTTCTGGAATAAGAAACTGATGAACATTAGGAGACAAAATTGAACTTTTGTGACACTGTAGGCCGGGGGGTCTGGATTTCCTAATTGCAACCCATAAGACAGATTTCAAATGCCATGGTGACTTCTTGTGAGAAATATCCCATGTCTTGGCACCATAAAGGGTTGAGTCGCCTTTCAAGAGGAGGGGGCTTTCCATTAAGGGAGGCTGATGTGAGCCTAATCTTTGAAAAATATTGCAGACTTAGTGACCGTGGCTGCATAGATCTACTTCTCAATATTTTAAATATTCCTACAACAGCTCAGTATTCAGAGAGAATCTTCTCTTCTACCTGGGCCTTTCTTGGGTCAGATGCTGCAGTTAGGTGGGACAGCTCTTCACCGGGGTTTGTTACAGTTCCTTCAGGGTCATCTAGTCCAAGCATTTTGCTTAAATTTATTAGGAAACAGAGGAATGCAGTTGACTGTTATAGAAAAGTGTCATCACTTTCTTTTCAATTGCAGAACAACAGAAATTGCTTATAAAGAAACAGCAAAACTTACATTTTTAAACACTTGTGTGGCACTTTTGTGACAAAGCTGCATCGAAAACGTGAACACAGATTTTCCTCTTGCAGTGTAACTTATGTGTATGGGTTATCTGCACAGTCACACTGATGGTTCTTCATAGTCAATATTTATTTATGGTAGTGTCTCAGTTGGCTGTCTGGGCCCAGTTGTGCTGGACAGTGTGCAGATATAGAAAACAGAAAATCCTTGCTCTGAAGGGCTTACAATCTAAAAACACGAACAGCAAAAGGGCAGAGCATATGTAATGCCGACAGACCCCAGAGGCAGGATCGAACTTGGGACCTCTGGAGCTTAGTGTATGAGTCTCTACTGCATGAGCTAAAAGCCAACTGGCGGTTAGCTAGAGCTGTAGAACAGGCTCATTAATTGCTCGCTAAGTGGTCTCTGTGCCACTAGATGGTACAGAACACCACACCCAGAAGGTATGTGGGTTACACATAGGCTACAACATACAAGCAAATGAATGTGGGGAAGAATTAGCCCAACTTTTTTAGTTACATGTATTCTAGGGGTTCTTTTTTTGTTTTCTGGATTTTAATGAGCTGGAGAGTGAGGGAGTAGGGAAAAGAAAAGAAAAAAAAGAGGAATAGCTGCAGCTTGTCTCCTGTCAAGCTAGACCAGCAGGCTGGGTTTTGTTGGCATCATGGTAGAGGCGAGTCTGAAGGAGGGAGTATGAGGTGGTGGCTGTTTGTATTTTATCGGGGTGTTTTCCCCATGAATGAGGAGCAATGGGAGAGAAAGTGCAGTGGTAGGTAAGGGAGAGGGTGGTTAGGAATGGCGGGGAGCATTGGTAGAGTGAGGATGGGGGTTCATATAATGATAGGCTGTGGTGAAGTTGTGCAGGGCCCTAAAGGTAAAGACAAGAAGTGTGTGTTTGATGTAGAGGTGAAGAGGGGAACCAGTAAAGAGACGCAAAGAGGGGCCCTGTTGTGGTTGGTAAATTTACCTTGGTTTTGCTGTTCTCCACTGTTTCTTTCAAGATTTAATAGATTTTAAGGTCGTAAGAGGCTATTTGAAAACCTAGTCTGTCCTCCTGCATAACAGGCTGTAAAATTTCAGCCAGTGGTTCCTGCATGGGGCCCGTAACTTGTGGTTGAATTAGAACATGCGTTTTAGAAAGACATCCAGTCTTGATTTGAAGACTCCAAGGGAGGCATTCCTTGGTAATCTGTTCCAACAGTAAATATGTTCTGTTGAAAATTTGCATCTTATTTCCAGGAGTTTATAGCTCAGGAGCTTTTCGTTTTGACAATTTCTGGTATGACTGGCCATCACTGGCAACGTAAGCACTATAGTCCTGCCCAGTATATAACCCTGACCAATCAAGAAAGCACAATGGATGGCTAGACCAGCAATGGTTTTCAGAGTCGGATTGAGCTGAGGAAGTTGGCAGAGAGGCATAGCCATTTGTACAGAAATAAAAATCCTGCCACGAAGAATTTAATCACTTGTTTTCAAGTGTTCACACTGCCCTGTCCTCTGTGTGATCAGAACCCTGCTAACCAGAAATGTGTTTAAAACATGGCTGTGATCCTGATGCAGACAGGATCTTGGTGTCTCCTGGACATATTTAGACCCATATAAAAGCCACCCCCCCAATTTTTTTTTAAATGATAGTTTTGTATTTCAAAAGCTGGTGAGAAGTAAGACTGCAGTGAAAGATACTGTGGCGGATAATTGTTCATGTAGCCTTCAGCGTCATGTCTGCTTCTGATCAGATGAATTAATTGCCTACGAACTGAAGAGGAGAGAAGCAGAAGCTGCTAGGAGACCTCCACCAGAGCTCGTCCGTGCCAAGATCCCGTTTAGTGCGTGTCTGCAGGCCTTTTCTGAACCAGAAAATGTAGAAGACTTCTGGAGCAGTGCCCTTCAAGCAAAATCTGCAGGAGTTAAGTAAGTGTGTGGTTCCATATTAAAAGCACAATATGTTCATAATATAGTTTAGTTTACCACTTGGCTATGATACAGCAAGAAATAGACAGTGATGCAGAGTCAGTTATGGATCAGGATTGGTGATGAGGCTCATGAATGTCAAAGGTGCAGATTAGTACAGTTCTGCCCCAGTAAGAAGTGTAGTTTCCCTTTCAGAAGCTTGTAATGACCCTCAGAGCAACAAATAAATAAATCATCTTTGTTGAACTTCAGGAATCATCTTCATTTGGATGTTTGTAGCAAAGCTTGTTGTTATTGTTCGTTATTTATTGGTATTACAATAGCACTGAAGAGCCCTAGTTATGGAGCAGGACACCATTTGCTTGGTGCTGTACAAACAACAAAAGCCACTCCTTGTCCCAACTTGCTTACAATCTAAGTATAGACAGCAGATGGATACAGACAGACTGATGGGGGAGTACAAGGAAATAAGGAGATAATATTGGTGATAGGCAGGGGTCTCCGCCTGCCAGCAGCCTAACTGTTGTCAAGTTTCTGTAGGCATCGTGAGAAGGGAGAGTTTTAAGGAGGGATTTGAAGTTGGATAATGAGGTAGCTTTGTGGATGCTTATTGGGAGTGTAAAACTTAGTGACTTGATAAGTTTCTGCCCGCCTTTAACCTGGGTCCCATGCAGTAGCTAATGGTAGAGATCTATGTTTCCAAACAAGAGACCAAGTATGGATCTCTGTCCCTTGTCTCTTGTTGTCCAGCTTTGTCTGAAGATGCTCTTAAGCACCACATGCAGCCCCTAGGCAGAATAGGGTGGAGCAAATGGAGGTAGAAGTTCTTCCTTGATCAGGCTGTAGGGATGAAGATTTCAAGTTGCAGAAAGGGCAGGACTAAAAATTTGGTTTCTGATATATATGTCTGAATTTCAGCCAAAATACCCCAGCATGCCTATCAGTGCTGTAGAGTTAGGATACGTTTGTAATACTTAATTATTGTTACTTATATGGTGCCACTTTTCATGGTGCTTTACAGGCAAATATAAAGAGGAGGAACCTGCCTCCATGCGGTTTACAATCTAAAGTCAGACCAAAAATGTAATAAAAAGGGCTTGGACACAGAAAATATTGGGTGGTCAAAGGAAAATAGAAGGAAGGGTACAGCCATAGGGGGATAACTTTATGCCAAGAAGAAGGGTTAAACAGTTGGGGTATTACAGAAGCTTCAGTTTGTCTTCAATAGGCCCGGCAACTGGTCTGTTTTGGTAGACTGCCTTCTATTTTTAGCAATGCCAGCAATTGGTGATACTCTTTAGTGCACAGTTTCACCAACTGCACCATATAGAAAACAGGCAGACAAACACACTTGGAGGGAAAGAATGAAGGAAAAACCAAAGTGTTTCATACATTAACTGTGAGCATGTCCAAAGGTAGTAAAGAATATTCTGCTATTCTAAACAGAGGCAGGATTAGGTTGTATTTAAAAACAAAACAAAACAGGTCTTCAAATACATTTGTACAAAAATAAAGAAAAATGCACTTGTTTTCCTTAGTTTAACAATTTGCAAAAATAGTTAGCATTCATATAGTCCTTGTCATCCGTAGATCTCATTTAGAAACAGCATTGGGGTCTTTGGGTGCTTGTAGGTAGATTACCTAATAGCCAATGTTTCTATTTGTAAAAAGATAAAAGTCATTTATTTATATATATATATATATATATATATAAAATAAAAATTACAGTGTGAACACATAGCAATGAAAATTTATCCCCCCAACAGGGAGGTTCCCAGAGTTTGGGTCCCGGTCCAAGAGCTCAGGCTGTAGCCTGAGCCTTACTGTCTACACCACAATAAAACGGCCCCTTAGCCTGAGTCCCATGAGCTTGAGTCATCTGATATGGGCCAGCCATGGATGTTTAATTGCAGTGTAGACATACCCACAGGTGTAAAACTTTTCATGTTAATGTGGCTGAGACCGTGGTCTGAGGCATCGCAATCTGTGTTCCGTAATCTTGTTGCTCTGTTTTATTAACATAACTTTCTTGTGTTTCCCAGAACATCTCGTTTTGCTTCATTTCCTGAGTACTTGGTAGTGCAGATAAAGAAGTTCACCTTTGGCCTTGACTGGATACCCCAAAAGCTGGGTATGTATCTTGCATGCTTTCCTCTCCCTCATTTGGTCCAGGTTCTCTTGGAAGCCTTATGTGCATTGGCGAGTCTTGAGTTTGTAACAAAATCCAGTGGGCTCCTCTTTTCATAAAGGGCCAGACCAGAACCCCAGATCTGTGGCATAAGAAGCCAATTTTACGTTGTCACTTTTCATTATAAAAGTGTCTTTTAAAAAGTGTCCTGAACTTCTCATTGGTGACTCCGACTAACAGTTTAAGGGAAGAGAATCGTGGCTGTGTTTGTAGTGTGGGTATTGAGTTCCCCTCACTGTAGCATGTAAATTGCAATACAGTGTACATGTGCTGGAATGCATCAATAATCTTTTCCTGTCTGGGTTTGCAGATGTTTCCGTAGACATGCCAGACCTACTAGACATCAATCACCTCCGTGCCACAGGACTACAACCAGGAGAAGAGGAACTTCCCGACATTACTCCACCCATTATCATTCCTGACGACCCCAAAGGTACTGTCCTCTACCTCCAGGATCTCTCCTTCCATCCCGCCTTCCTCTGCCTGGATAATTCGTCTCTTTTTCTTCACCTCTTTGCTGGTTCATGTGAAGCCTCTTTTTGGATGCCATGCTCCAACTGTGCAGGCACAGAAGCATGGCTCTGTGAATGAATATAGGGTGTAGATAGGATCGGGACAGACCAATAATAATGCACTGCTGGCCTGACTTTTTTTTAGAGGTGCTGAGCACCCACAGCTCCTATTGGTTGAAAATCAGTACATGGATGCTGCTGTCGCACCTCTTCAGAAGCCCTGAATTAACTTAATCCTGTTGATAGTATAAGGAATTCACACTGTTTTCTGCAAGAGGGTAACTGAATATTTTAATTCCCTTTTTCATCCTCTCCACCCTGTCCCCAGCTTGTGTTCTCAGTCTCTCTAGAATCTTGACACGTGTCTAGTACGTACATCTAGGAGAGTCTGTAGGGCTTGACTCTAGGACTTTCAGTGGCATCACTCAGAGAGCACTTACTTCCTAGTACCCCTCTTATTAGTATTGGTGTTATTTGTGTTATAGTAGCACCTCAGAAGTACCCGAGGATTAGGCCCCATTGTACACATGCATAATGAAAAAACAAGGCCTGCTCTGAAGAGCTCGCACTCACTGGGGTGTAGTAGATATAGAGGGGCCAGATTCAGCCTTTGAGTACAGGCTCATGGTTCCCATTTAGCCTCATAGAATCGTCATGCTTACTTATTCTAGCCTACAGGGAATGTAACTTCAGCTCGGATGCCTACTGTGGAATCAGTGGTGGGTGCCAAAAGTGGAGTGGAAATTCAACCCAGTCATTTCTTGCTTTTGGGGGCATGTACATCTGAACCTACTTACTAGGGTTTTTGTGCTAACTGCCATATAAAAACCAGTGATAAATTAACCTTGGCATGACTGTGCCTGAATAATAATCATCTGATGTGTGCTCACTGGTTTACAAGGCATGGTCCTTGCCCTCAGGAGCCCTAAATCAGGTAATAAGGTTCTCGTCTTATCCAGTCCCAGCACCATCTATTAGCATGTATCAGACCAAACATTGCTTGTTGGTGGTGTACTTGAAGGGGAACAGTGCACTTCTTCAAACCAGATTCCTTAATCTGCAGCACAACTATGCTTAACACACAAGGGGTTATGTAGATTAATAGATTCCAAGACCAGAAGGGACTATTGTGATCATCTAATCTGTCTTCCTTTATAACACAGGCCATAGAACTTCTCCAGAATAAAACTTTGAAAGACATTAAATGTCCTTCCATAGGTTAAGTCTGAAAGTCTGCCACTTCTTCATTGTAAAGAGCAAGAATCACTATTTATTATTCATATTGCAGTACACTGAGGAGCCCCAGTCATGAGCCAGGACCCCTTTGTGCTAGACACTACTACAGATGTTTAACACAATGTGACATCTTCTTGAAATAATCCATTTCTAGATCAAGCCTGTCCAGTAAAAACAATATTAGAGCTTGCTTCCTCCCCACTTCGCCCTGACAGTGAAATGTTTTGTAGCTAGTAAATTCACTTTATTATCTTATGACCTTAGACACAGATTATTGAAATTTGCTTTATGATGACTCGGGTTTTGGTGTTTAAATATTTAATGTGATACTAGAAGGAATGATGCTACTCACATTACAGGATTGGCTCATTTATTTACTTGGGTATTAATAGTGCTGTTACTGCAGTGAGCTTTCCAAACATGGAAGAATGCCAATCTCTAAAATGTATTTTGGTGTCAGAGTAGAGGAATACACAGACTTATAGTGATTTCAATCTTGTTTCCCCTCTCCAGACTACTCCCCGTGGTTTACCATGGCTTTCTGGGCATCTGGGCCTCATTGAAACTTGCATTTTCACTTGTAAAGGCTAAAAAAATTGGAGCTTTACCTTTTATAAATGAAAATAAAACTTAAGACAGCTTTTGCTGCCTCACTTCATCCATTTTGGTCTCCCTACATCATGGCTTCTTGCTATGAGGTTTACTTACAGATGGAGTTACCAGAGACATTGCATTCTCAGGTTCAAGTAAAACTTCTCAATGTGTCCACTACCCCATTTTGTTAGTCTTGTGCCCTCTCAATCCCAGCTTCTTGCTTTACATAAAGAATCAGCTAAGCATGCCCATCCTGTAATGTCTGGGTGTGCAGATTACATTTTGGGGAAAGAAACAGTTCAGTTTGATGGTACAATATTCACAACATCATGGCCTTCCTGGTTTAAATGGGGTTAGGCCATTAATTATCCCTTTTATTATTGGATTACAACACCAGTGATGCTCTACTTTAAGCATAAGTTTATCTTTGTGACCTTCCATCAGTACAGTGCACGCTGCCCTTAAGACACCAGACATTTTTATTACCTACAAAATTGGCCCTCTTTCTTTCCAATGTAGAGTGTAGCTGACTGTCATGCAAACTCACTTCTTCTCCTTATTTTTCTTTCTCAATTTCCAGATCGCATGATGAACCATTGGATGGAGCGTATGTATCTCATTTTTCTCCCCAGCACGTTGTGCTGAGATTTTGGCTGTTCAAACACATCCACATGCTATAATCAATGAATGGTAGTTCTGTCTACACAGATATGCCTGCCACTTTTCTCTGTGTGCATTTACATAACACTTGTTCCAGTGTTGACTTGCACGCATTTGGGTATCTGAAGGACCCATCGTAGCAGTGTGGTGCCCAACAATGAGCAGCCACAATTTCTGGTGTGAAGTCTGATTTTTATAACTTGGGGTAAATTCACTTTGGACAAAATCTTGGCGTAAAAGATTTGAGCCAGATGCACTTTGTTGTCATTGTTTAACTTAAAACACAGTTAATTGGAGTGGAAGAAGTGCTCTGAAATTACATGTGTGATTTTTTTTTGGAGTTTTATTAGTAGCAATTTAGGATAGTTTTAGATTAAAAAGCTCAATTTTCAAAATGTATGTGGGCCATGATCCAAAGTGCATTGAGGTTAATGCTAACGTCAACAAGTGTTCGATGAGGCTCCAGTTTAAGAGGTTGTGAGTATGTTTTTCAGAGAGATGCCACTTAGTATTCTTTAAACATTGTTATTGCCCACGCAGGACTCATCTAAACTGCAAATGGGGAAGGGAATTGCTGGCGGGGGGGCTGGTTATAAAATTGTTGTCCCTGATCCTGCTACATCACAGTTGTAATTTGTATGCCATGATCTCACCTTAAAAATGATCTATAACTGGCCCAACACCTTGGATCTTTGCTATAAAGGATACACCTGTATTTGAGTGGGAGGTCTGAGTCCCAGCTCATATAGACATATCCACGCTAGCTCTGCTCGAGCTAAAAGCAGCAGTATAACTTGAGTGGCAACTCGGGCTTGCTGCCAGAGTACATACCCAGGTGCTAGCTTCATGTGAGATACTGAACAATAGCGATGCTTAGTTGGAACATTTGGGGGGGGATTATATCTTTTTTGTCTTCATGTCACAGTGTTGTTCTGTGCTCCGCTGTTAAAATGCAACACCACCACCAAAAAGAAATACATTATATTTATATTTGAAAAGTAGCTACAGAGCAGAAGCAGTGGCTGCTTTTCAGATAGGGTGAAATTCACACCAGTACAGAGGGTTTACATAAAGCTGTCCCTGTGACTTATGCCCCAGGTCTTAAGTGATATGGGAGGCCTTAAAGAAACTCTGAACAAGGTGAGGAGCAGTCCTCCTCCTATTGACATCGATGAGAGTTTTGCCACAGTCCTCAAAGGGGCTAGATTGATCCTATCATGTGTCTTTTATAATTTGCTGGTCTGGAGGATTTTAGCCAATGTCTCAGTAGGCAGACAACTTGACCAAAAAATGAGAATTATTTCCAAACAGAATGTCAGAGTTGCTGCTTGTAAAAGCCGTTATAGTCAGAGAGAGCTACAATACTCAGAGAACTGAGGCGTCTTCACCAAGTGTCACTGCTGCAGATAAGCTACTTGTGCTCTATCTACCACATCAGAAGTGGTGTCATTACAGAACTGACTGTCCATGTACCGACAGTGACAGATCTAGTACTCTTAGAAACTGCAAATCTCTGCCAGGCCTGCACTTCAGTGGTGGGTGACTTGTTTCTTATAAATGCTTTCTGTAAAGCACTTCGGGAGTTACTCAGGGTGAAAGACGCTCTGTGTAAATCGTTAAGATAAAAAGCTATAAATAAATCACTAATTGCCATTATAGCGATTTGCATAAAGCTGCTTTTTTTTTAAATGGGTGTTTGTTCCCTGCAGTGTTAAAACTACCCCAGTGATGCAATATATAGGAAGCAGCACCATATACAATAACAAATATTACAGGAATGGACTGATTTTGACTTTACGTATTAGAGTATCCTCTCTTGTAGCTCCAGATATTGATGAATCTTCAGTGATGCAGCTAGCAGAGATGGGTTTCCCCTTGGAAGCATGTCGGAAAGCTGTATACTATACAGGAAACATGGGTGCTGAAGTGGCTTTCAACTGGATCATTGCACACATGGAAGAACCAGGTCAGTAGTCTCAAGGGTTTGAATGAGACCTCGCTCTGCTGTGCATCTTACTTGGGTCAATATAAAGTGTAACACCATGCATGGCAAACAAATCCTGTCGTATCCCTTTGAAAACTAGAGAACACAAACTTGTCATTCTCTTAATGTGCCATAATGTTGGTAGGAGTAGTACTCATTACTATAAACCTGATACAGAATCCAATCCTCTGAACACACACCAGGCACCCATTGCCCAGAGAAGGCACAGCACACCCATGTTGCACCAGAAGTGGTATCCTGTCCCCAGTGATAAAGTAGCTGGTGCTGAAAAGCAATGGTGGGTCTACAGCCCCTTGCTGCTGGTCTTGGGATCAGAGTTGGGTATGCAGCTGTATGCCTAACAAGTATGGGTTGTCTGGCAGTTGGATTCCATGTTGGGCCCTGGTCTGATAAACCTGGCTTCTTTATTCCCTGGATGTACCACCATGTAGCCTTGCTGTAGCACACTGAGATGTTCCAGGCACCACAGTGTGGAAGAATCCACATACATGCCTTTCCCATGTGCATATTCATCTTCCTACGTTTTTGAGCCTTCTATGCGCCTGCTGGCCAGATTTGGCTATGCGCCTGCTGGCCAGATTTAGAAATGAACTTTACACAGGTATTGTTGCTATTCTTGAGCTTCCATTCATTGTTTGGTTATGTATTGATGGGGTAAAAAAGTGAACTGTTTGTCTTTTCCAGATTTTGCAGAGCCATTAGCTATACCTGGCTATGCGGGAGTTGCTTCTGCCGGAGCAGCTGGTCTAGGGGCTATTGGGCTAGATAACCAGCCTCCAGAAGAGACGGTAGCTCTCATCACCTCCATGGGATTCCAGAGGAATGTAGCTATTCTAGCACTCAAAGCAGCAGTGAGTCTCCAGGGTGGTCAAGAGAAATTTTGGTTTATTTTTTTTAAGGATGAAAAGACACATATGCAAGGAAACTCATGAGATGTGCTCATGAAGGAATTCAGAATTTTCTGGTGGATGTGGGGAAGCAAGGAGAATGGGGTCCTGAGGCAAGGTTGGCCCCCAAGATAGGTTGTGACAGGGGTGAGGAGCAAGGGTATATGAATTTCAGGTGAGTATTAATTTGGATGTGACAAGAAGGGGAAGATAAGAAGCACTAGACTCTCCTTCCTAGCTGTTCTGAAGCATTCTGGGTGCATGAGAGCAGTGTGTCCTGAGGATGGGGAGCTCCCCAATTCCTTTCTTTGGGGTGTTTGTTGAAGAGTTGCAATCCCATCTCACATGATTGTGTTCTGACTCACCACCCACAGTTATCCAGGTACAGCGATCTTGTGGCCCCTAAGAGACCCACCGTGAGAGAGGAAAGATCTCTTTCTGGGTGCTGGAGAGATGGGAGACTTCACCTTTGTTTCTCTTTATATCTGTTCCGTGCCTCTCCACCTCCATGTGGGATGTTAACCAGGGAGGAGGGGGAGTTAACACTGGGCTCTTCTGCCTTCTTTTCTATGCTGTAATTTCCCATTTTCCATTAATACTAATACTTCCTCAGACAGCAACTCCTGGGCTGCACTGACTCTTCCTAGCCCAGTTGCTGGGCTCCCATCCAGTGTGATGTGCAGGAGTGCTCCAAGCAGTGTAATCACTCACAGATGACAGTTTCCCTTTCACGTGTAGTTCTGTGGCTTGCATAATATTTGTGATCTGAATTCAGAACCATAGGATTAGGTCAGGGGTGGCCAACCCTAGCCTGAGAAGGAGCCAGAATTTACCAATGTGCATTGCCAAAGAGCCTCAGTAATACGTCAGCAGCCCCCGATCAGCTTCTTCCCCCCCTCCCCCCCCCACCCCTAGCACCTCCTGCCCACCGGCAGCCCTGCTAATCAGCACCTCCCCATCCCTTCCTGTGCCTCCTGCCTGCCGCAATCAGCTGTTTCACAGTGTACAGGAGGCTCTGGGATGGAGGGGGGAGGAGCAAGGATGCAGTAAGCTCAGGGGAAGGGGCGGGGGCCTTGGGGTAAGGGGTGGAGTGGAGGCAGGGCCTGGGTTTGAGCAGTGGAAAGTTGGCACCTGTAGCTCCAGCCCCGGAGTCAGCACCTGTGCAAGGAGCCACATATTAACTTCTGAAAAGCCACATGCAGCTCCAGAGCCACAGGCTGGGCACCCCTCAACAAGGCCATTGGCTTTCCCTCTTATTCCTGAGCCGCTGAGTAGGCTGTATGCTTGCTGGGATGCTACCTTCAGTGCCATAGCATGGGTGGCTGGCACTGTCTGTTGAAGAACAGTGCAATTCAGGCCTTTCCTAGACAGATCACTTACTCTTTCCTGTGACTTCCCAGGACCTATTGGTTGCATTGGCATGGTACCTAGGAGTCTCAGTCGTAGACTAGGACCCCATTGTGCTAGGTGCTGTACAAACACAGCACAAAAAGACTGCCCCTGTCCCAAAGACCTTACAACCTAAGTAGTGGTAAGCAAACCTTCTGTTCCAACAAGGGAATATGCCTATCAAATTAGGTAGAGGGCAATTACAAATGTCACCATTCCTGCATTTTGTGTGTATTGTAAACTACTATTTTGATTTAGCAGGGATTGAAAGATCTAAACTGGCTTCACTTTAAATCATTTATTAGAACCAAAATCCCAATCCCAGCCATTTTTTATCCAGCATGGTGGGGGAGGGAAGGTACATTGGAAATTACAGCTTTGGAAACCAAATACTTAATGCTGGCTCCAGCTAAATCATTGTGATTATTTATAGGACTGATACAGCCACTTTTCACATCAAATATAACTTTAAAAGCCTGTGTGCTTAAATTAATACTGTTATCCTGTGTAATCCAGCACCCTATCATTATTGGCAACAGCATGCAGAACACTGAGCAAACTCCGTGTGGTGCTGAAAATGCTGCAGGGAATCATTTAGTACTAAACGAATCCAAGGTCAGGAGACTTGCACAGTGGGTGCTGAATGCTCATTTTCATAGAGGCAGTGTGTATAGCTCAAGTGTACTGAATGCTGTTGATCTCAGTCCTTGTTCTACTTATTTAAAGATCAGTGTTTGTATGGTAGCTACAATGTTGGTGAACGCACTAATGGCTGGTGTTTTGCTCATTTGACTTCCAGAATAATAATTTGGAGCATGCACTGGACTGGATCTTCAGCCACCCTGAGCCCGAGGAGGAAAGTGAGTCTGCTTCAGATGTGATGGATATGGAAAATAATGCTAATGCCAACATCCTTGCAGAGGCAGGTTCAGAGGGGCCCAGGATCAAAGATGGGTCTGGAAGTAAGTTCCCCTCAAGCAGTGGCTTTAGCTATCATGCTGCAATGTTGCACCCTCATCTCCATCTTATATATTATACCTAGAACTCTTCTCTCTCTTGCAAAAAATTAGCTTCACTGAGTGTTTGGAGTGATGTCCAAACAATCTGTTTTTATTCCTGTCTGTGCCACTGTGTGTGTGAGAGAGAAAAACCTTGGGCAAGTCATGTGACTTATTTGGGCCTCAGCTTCCCCATATGTAAAATGAGGATGACTCCAGCTTCTCAAGGCTGTTGAGAGGCTTAAGGTTTGCAAAGTGCTTTGGCGTTCTTGGATGAAATGTGCTATAGAACTGCACAGTATTAGGATTCCCATTCTTATCTCCAGACCATTTGATGAGTCACTTCTTTCTTCACTACTGCTTCTGTGAGAGGAGAATCTGTGCCCCACTTACAATAGCTGAAAATTGCTCTCAGGCCTCGTCTACACTAAAGAAGTGTAATGGATTTACCTCGGCTATCTAGTCACTCTAGGGCACGTCCCTAACATGGGCACATGACACCAGTGCACAGCAGAATTTATGTTGGCATAAAATACTTTGGTAAATTACCAGATTAAACTGGGCTGGTGCAGCCAGCCTGGGGTTGCATTGATGTAACTCCATTGATACTTGGTTCATATTTCCTTAATGTAGGCAGAGCCTTGGAGAAGGTTGATTTTTGCCTGCAAAAGGGGCAGGCAAATTCAGACAAAACCTCCCAGAATCCTGTTGCCCTCATGTCTACATCTTGGCAGGGGGTTAGACTAGATGACCCATGTGGTGGTCCCTTCTAACCCTGTGATTCTATGTCGCAGTGCAATAAACCTCATATTCTTGTGTTGGCATTAATACATCTGCTTTCATGGTGCATCGCCGCCTGGAAATCTTGCTGTCCCCAGGGTCATTGGATATCCTTTACTCACCTATTCTGCATAAAATATAATTTCCGTCTTTCATTATGAGGGGGAAAAATACAAAAATTCCATGCCTAGAGGGAGGAGGTCCCTAAAAACTAATCAACCTAAGGATTCTGCTGTTATTACAAGCCACTTGAAGTCTAGGTCTTTTTGTTGATATGTAATCTGATGATTCATTTAATAGGAATCATTATCCTACATATCCATGCATGACTTCATTGATTTCTCTTCTGGTTTTCCTCTGAGAATCTCATTGTCAGAAGTAATAGAGCTAAGTAAACCACAAGATGGGGCTATTGTACAGCAGCCAAGGAATGTAAAGAAGGCAAAGAATGATAATAAATTCAAATGCACTGGGTTACTATAGCACAATGAAAAGGAGTACTTGTGGCACCTTAGAGACTAACCAATTTATTTGAGCATGAGCTTTCGTGAGCTACAGCTCACTTCATCGGATGCATACCGTGGAAACTACAGAAGACATTATATACACACAGAGACCATGAAACAATACCCCCTCCCACCCCACTGTCCTGCTGGTAATAGCTTATCTAAAGTGATCATCAAGTTGGGCCATTTCCAGCACAAATCCAGGTTTTCTCACCCTCCGCCCCCCCCCACACACAAAGAAAACCTGGATTTGTGCTGGAAATGGCCCAACTTGATCACTTTAGATAAGCTATTACCAGCAGGACAGTGGGGTGGGAGGGGGTATTGTTTCATGGTCTCTGTGTGTATATAATGTCTTCTGCAGTTTCCACGGTATGCATCCGATGAAGTGAGCTGTAGCTCACGAAAGCTCATGCTCAAATAAATTGGTTAGTCTCTAAGGTGCCACAAGTACTCCTTTTCTTTTTGCAAAGACAGACTAACACAGCTGTTACTCTGAAACCTATAGCACAATGGTCATCTTAGGATAATAAGGAGCATTTAACATTGCCTTTCTAAAGAACTTTAATACCCCCACATTAGCAACAGCAGTGTGTATGTCCGCTACACCTGTCTATTTCTGTCCCCCAGGTTATCGTCACTTGTAATATTCTTACAAAAACAATCTAAAGACCACATCAAATAATTATTTAATTTTGTTTCTCTTGTAGCTTTTTAATAAGTTTTTAATAACAGCTTTCAAATAATACTTCACTGTAACTATTACAAATGTTACATAGTAAACGCCAGGTTTGATTATCCCAATGTCTTGGGGACAGTGACTATATTTAGAGTGGAGGTTTACAATGAAGAACATGGGAATTAGATATGTGTAATCAGACTTCGGAGGATGTGACCCTGTTTTGACTGTCTGGGGTTCCAATAATATACTTTGAGGCAGTAAAAGGGCCTCAGAACTCCCTCTCTGGGTCAAAACCCAAGTCATTCCCATTATTCAGTTGTTTGAAGGAGTGTAATCTGTTTAATTTTGGTCATGGCTGTATTTAGGCTTGGCAGAATTCAGTTTTTTTAACAATTTCACTGGATAATTAATACTGATGGATATTGTTAAGATCCTCACCCCTCAATTTTTGTCAATTTAAATTTTCACAGTTTTTGGAAATTTTGGGGGATGGAGTCGGGAGGGGGATTTTAGACAATTATTGAATGACGTTAGATGTTGAGATTCAAAAAGTTAAATGAAATAGTTAAAATACAAATTGTCAACATCACATGTCAAAATATATGAAGTAAATATCCTTACATTGACAAATCATACCTGTTTTTACTGTTGATTTGCTAGTCCACTCCTAACAAGCCTAATTCAAAAGTCTAAATCTGTGGATTTTGACTCTAATATGTTCTCAAACAGCATTTTTCTTCCTTTTGCCTATTTGTAAATTTAGATTATGTAAATATAAATATATGTTCATCAATTTGTGTGCATATGGTGAAATCAATATTTACCAATAAAAATTTAATCATTCCAAGTCTAGGTATACTGTGCAGCATAGACAAATACAGAATAAGGTCTCCATCCCTGCTGTGCACAAAAAGCCTTTTCTTCAGTTGTCCTAACAATGAACTCTTTATGGTTTTCTTCCTGTTGAGAAGCCATGCCTGCATAATATGCTGAAGCTGTTAAAATTATTATCCAAGGGCTTCCCCCAAATTTTAAGAATTATGTATGTTTGTGCGGATGATGGGGTTAAAAGCCATACGGAGGACTCAGACCAAAGGCTACTGTAGGATATAGTCCGTCTTTTTCATTTAATTTAGAGGAGCTCAAACATTCATATCCATGAACTTATCTAATTCGTGTGCAGAGCCAATTTTCACCACCCTTTGACCAGGCTGTATCTAAATAGCATATCTTACATTTCAGTGATGTCTTGTGTGCATCAAGATTGAAATCCATACCCTTGCCCTGTCCGTTTTGTCTTTCATAGATTTGGTCATATGTTCATAGGTATAAGCTGATTCAGACAGTGTTGTGTGTGCACAGACATGTGTTGGTTTGTGCTGCATTCATGTTTGGTGAAGGTAAGTACTACACGTGAAAGGGGACAACTACTGCTGGGTTAATAGAAAGTGTTTTTTGGGATGTGAGGTCTGAATCAAAGGTGCTTATATATTTGAAAATGCTTCTCTGTTTAAAAAAATTGTCTCTTGGCTTTGTGCTGTGGTGTCAGCAATGGAGGAGTGATATTCATCATCTCTGATATTTCTTACGCAGGGTATGAGCTCTTTGGGTTCATCAGCCACATGGGAACATCCACAATGAGTGGCCACTATGTTTGCCATCTCAAAAAGGAGGGAAGGTGAGTGGCTTTGGGAAAGGAAGGAAAGATTTGGTTTCTGGATGGCAGGCAGGTCCTGCATAGCATGTCCTCATACAAAAATAGACGAGTGTTTGTTGTCACACAATACATTTCCGTTATCTCATTCAATCAGTGGAATGAAGGCTACAAATGTTATATAGAACTGCACTTGGTTTTCCTTGTAAGTGTGTGTGTGTGCATGCTGAGGCTACTGTAATCTATACCAGGGACTGGGCTGATATGGTACCTGGTTGTCTTTGTAGAGAGGTCTGTGTGCACGCTGGGGCTATTCTAATCTGTACCAGGGACCTGGCTGATGCAGAACTTGGATTCTGTTGTGCTTGCCACCCCCCCCCCTCCTTAGCTGTGAATTGAGCACCCTAATTTCTAGCAACTGGAAACCATCTCTGGTTTGCCTTCATGCCCTTCTCCTTTCTTAATTACTTAATTAATAAGAAGCCTGCTTCACCAATCACTTTGATTTTCATTGTGCCTCTTGTTTGTACGTTGTCTGATTAGATTTTAAGCTTTTTAGGGTAGAGATCTGGGAAGTCCTTAGTGTCTTGTTGGTGCTCTATTAAAGGAATTAATTACAGCACTTTAGTCCTCTGGATACTCATCTTCCTATTTTCATTTCAGATGGGTGATCTACAATGACCTTAAAGTCTGTGCCTCAGAACGACCTCCCAGAGACCTGGGCTATATTTACTTCTACCGTAGGATACCAAGTTAGGCCTCAAATACGTTATTTGGCCTTAAGAAGCCATAAGCCTTTTTAATCTGCCAAAAAAAAAAAAGTATAAAAAATTAAAAAAACAAACAAACCTTGGACTGCCAAAAAGCAAAGGAAAACATGGGATATTTATAGTTTATTTAAAAACACAGTCATTTGATGCCTTCTTAAGTGTTAGCAGGGAAATTTCTATTAGGTGGTGATGTACTATAGGATATTTTAAATTGATAACCATTAAAGGATACCTTAAAACCATGCAGATTACTAATGGAGTTTGCAACTAGCTCATGGAGAATATGCATTTGTTTCATAACTACACTACAACCCAATTACTGCCCTGTGGTTCAGCTATGTTCTCAGAAGACCTTTGGGGAATGTACATTTCTACGATAGTAGCTGCCCACTGCTTCCAACTGGAGAGTCCACACTGGTTCTGGATGTCACAGATTTGCCTTTGCTTCATGTATAGTTGGAGGGGGAGAAACTGTTTTCCATCACAGAACATGCCTCAGTCACGATATTATTTTCAGTACAATAAGGAATGACTTATATAGCTATGTATATTAGAATGTAATGATACAGAACGTTTTGTTTTGCCTCCTTGATGCTTGAAATCAAAACACACCAATGCAAAATTTGGAAGCTGTTAATCCCTTGTCAGTGCCCGCTGCATTATGCCAAATAGAAATGGTGGGTTTTATTTTATGTATTGAATGTGGGTTTTTTTAAACTCTTCTTGAAATCCTGTTGTGTTTTTTAAATTATCCCAAGAGATTCAGGATTGCAAGTGGCTGAAGGAAACCAATATGCTGATTTGATAAGTAATGCTACCACTCAGGAGTAACAACCACCATTTTCCTCCAAAGGCATTAAAAAAGAGGAGCAATGTCCCTTTAATTGTTGCAAAGAATTTTGTGCTCATACCAGCTGAAACCGGCTCCGTGACAAAGTGCTTGCAGTACAATTCTGCTTTTTGCCAAAGGTTGTTTAATTATTTAAGTTTCTTCCATGGATGGAGGAAATTGCTTGGTAAAATTGCTGATTTATTGATTTTTTTTTTAATTTATAACATATCAACTTTCTAGAAACTTGCAAACACATTGATAATTTGATCTGCACAATGCTCCCCTTATACATGGGCTTCTGGGGTTTTTTGGCCACTTTTTGTCCCATTTCCTCCCCTCCCCCGTATTGTTTCCTTATTTCAATTTGAGTCATAAACAAGAAGGGGCCTGTGTGTGAGGGCGGGGTGTTAAATTGTTGTTGCTGAATAGTTCTGTTTTAGAAAAAATTACAATGGTGAATGTGTAATCTTTTATGTTTCCAAAAAAACAAAGTTCACAGTATGTTGGCTTCTGCTGAGAGACCGTTGGTAAAATTGCCTTTTATAATATTACTGATCCCTCAGAATAAGTTGGAACAGTCAAAAGAATCCATGCAGAGTGCAGGAGAGGCAGGGAGTTGTAATTATGTCTTCTCTGCATTTAATGTCTGCAAGTTTAATAGCAAAATGCAGGCAATTGTACAACCAAAGGGAACCTGAATTTAAAGATTCTGGTTACAACTAGGGCCTCTTTTTAAAGTCTGACTAAAAACTGTTCCCGTAATGTAACAAAGCCTGGTATAGATCACTAAGCATGGTAATATAGGCCTAGTTTTCCTTATCAGTATTTGATCTGAAAAGTAGTACTAGATGTAGAGAGAAATTCTAGTTCAATAATTCTGTAGTAGTGTATTTGATGCCTAATCACTGGGAAAGCTTCCTCTATTTAACACCCTTCCAGGCACACTAGAATGGTGGTGTACCACATTAGAAGTGGCTCCCATAAGATTAGTCTGCCTTGTCATTCTTAAGTAGTTCATTGTAGACAAAATAAAAATTGCCAGCAAATCTACTTGTTCCTACAGTATTTTAGCTATTTGTGTCTTTCACTAGCAGTTGCCTATTCTGAAAATTGAATCAGGAAAGTATGCAGTGGCACATCCTATATTTAAAGTGAAGAAGCTGAACTTTCAGATAGTTTTTATTTTTTTATTTTTGCTTTTGGCAGTAAAAAAGGAAAAGATCACTTTCATACCCAGTTATATTTCAAAGAAGTGCAACAACAGCTTTCTCCTCTGCTTCATGAACTTAAAGGGCTATTTATAAACTGGAAAGGTCTGGTATGCATAACCTTTTTATTTAGAGACCTTGGCTAAGTTACAGATCATGGGGTCTTTACCATGCTCATTGTTAAACTGGAAACATGGCAAAGCTCCTAGGAATAAGGATGGAGCATGAACTCTCACAAACCATTTACTTGTATATAGAGATATCTAAAACTGGAACAACTGTGTGTGTGATATTAATAAAATATCAGGCACACTTAAAAATCTAGCAGGTGAGAAGCTGGAAAGTGATAGTTAAAAGAAAAAAATTAGCTGGCTGTAATAGGTGCATTTTTAGTGTCTGCATTTCTGAAATCCTTTTAGTGCAAGTATTGTTCAGCCCTTTGTGCTGCGTACACTACAAGTGGGCAAAAGTGCAGGGTGCAATAAAGGGGAAAGGCTGAATGACCTTTCATGAAAATACAACATTTGAAAATACCTTGAAGTTCTCCAGCTGTTTGTGCATTTTGTCCCCTCATCAGTTTTCTCCTTCAAATTTTCAATTTACTGTAAATTCTTTTTTTCTTCTCTTTTTTCTTCAAAGATATGACTAAAGGTGAACAGTGACATTGGTACCTTAGGATGCAATCATCTGACTCTGGAACCTAGAGTGAGAGGTACACCTGTTTGATCCATTTAAGCCCTGATCTAGAAAAGCACTTAAGCGTATGATAAGTTTCAAGAAGGTGGTTAGTCCTATTGATGTCAATATGGCTACTCCCTATGCTTAAGTACCTTGCTGGATCAGGGCAATAGTGAGTGACTTGACCAATGGGTGATGGGAGGACTTGTGGTTCAGCTGGATTCCAGTAACTGTTTCAAGTTGTTGGTTTTTTTTATTTGTGTTGTGAGATTCTTGGGAGTAAAGGTTGAGAAAAAGAATCACTTTGGCCCAGATCCTTAAAGGTGTTTGAATTCCTAGCTCCCGTTGATATCAATGGGATTAAGGTCACTAAATGCCTTTGAACTAAAAATGCCAGTTATTGAATCAGCTGAATACCATGAATCAAGAGGCACAAAGTAAACAGCTGTTTTATTGTTAGAGATAATCATAAATTTCTGAATTATGAAACTTTTGGGAGGAAGGGGAAGTGTTTGACAATTCCCCCCCTCTTTTTTAAATCCTGCTTTATTTCTAATGGAGTCTAGAACCCACTGTGATTCATGGTGTCCTCTCTCCAAAGCAGAAGTAGAATGTGGTTCTTAAAATCCTTTTATCTTGCTGGTTAAAATGTAATTAGGATATAATCTTAATTAAAAAATAATAAAGCCTTCAGCCAGTCTGGGAGTCTTTGGACCTGATTCTCCTTTCCCTTCTACCAGTTCCACACTGGAGTACCTCTGCTGAGTTATTCCTGATTTACACTAGTGTAAATGAAATCTGAATCAGGCCCTGTTTCGTAGGAACTTTCAACTTCATGGAGGTGCAGTAAAACTTGTGACATGGATGCATTAGGTCTTCATTGTAGCTTTTAGAAACAGACATCCAGCTAATATCTTTGTTTTCCATCCCTGTGGCAGTCATCTCTGTTTTCTTTGCTATCTGACTTCAGATGCATTGAACGACTATGCAAAACATGTTGTAACTGGAAATGCCTTTTTATTCCCCTCCCATTCCCAGCCCCCCCTCATTAATGGATCAGATCAATTTCTGATTCCTGCCACATCTTTTGAGGTTTTCTGTTGTGTACTGGAAGTGTTTGTAATAGTTTATTTTGCACCATTCAGCATTGTTTGCTTGAAGCACTGGTAACATTTTGGAGAGTATTTGTTTGAGATAAGAAGGGATATGAATGAAATATTGTTGCAATTGTTTTAAATTAAAAAATATTCTCACATCTTGGGGATCATGTTGTCTTTTTTGCCTCTTTCTTTTCTTTGAAATCTCAAGTTAACTGAGCAGCTTTTGGTGGTGCGAGTTCGCACAGTTGTGAACCTTGTGATATTTGGTGTTTTCCTTAAAGCCCCAACAACTAGAGCAGAGGAGGTACATGAGAATTTCCACTCTCAACTAAAAAAAGAAAAGAAGGAAAAAGGTAATTTCTAGCCTTGATAGTTGCAGAGAAAAGATTGAAAACCTGAACCTAGGGCTCCCTAAAGATTCAAAAAGCAAACAAGTAGAACCTAAAATGTATTATTTTTTAAAAAACTGACTATTTTTAAGCCACTCTTATGATTTTTAGAGACCTGACCTGATTTTTGAATGCTTGGGGCTGGCAATACTGATCTGTGCAAGCTCCCTCCATTCATACATAGGTTTCTACTGTGTTCTTCTAGGTTAGGCCTTTGTAAATGTTTGTCTGTAACCTCTCAAATCCCATCTTTAGATATTAGACCTGCTTTTCATCAAATTACACATGCTTTTTGGGGGGCTTCTGATGCTCTATATGGGGCTAGGCCATAAAAAGACGCACTGCAGGAGGAAATAGCATTCCAAAGATGACTCTGACATGGCTTTCTCTACAGAAGCATAGGGGTTGAGGGCAAATTAGGGCACGGACATGGCCAGTGGGTCTATAATTCTGTGGACAGATTGGCCATAGCCCCTTAAGTATGTGAGGAGTGCAGGATGGCTGCCATTACTATAAAAAGAAGGATGGTTCAGGGGTTAGGGTGCTAGTCTGGTAATTTGAAGACCTGGGCTCAGTTCTCTGCTCTATCACAGATTTCTTGTGTTACCCTGGACAAATCCCACTGGCCATGTCTATGCTACTTCCAACGTGGACAGAGGGATTTTTTTTCTGTCAGTGTGGTTAATCTATCTCTCTGGGATGGTAGCTAGAGCTAGATGGACAGAATAATTATTTTGTCAGTCCAGCTGTCTATATGCTGGGGGTTAGGTTGACCTAACTACAGTCCTCAGGGTGCAAACTTTTTCACAGCCTTGAGCAACATAGCTATTTGATTTAATATTTTAAGTGTAGACCCAGACCAGAGTCACTCTGTGCCTCAGTTCCCCATCTGTAAAATGGGATCATAGCACTTTGCCTTTCACAAGGATGTTGTGAGGATAAATACGTTAATGCCTCCTGCAGCGATTAGGATCCGAAATCTGAGTAGCTGAGAAAGGATGTAACAAGACCTTGATCCGTGCTTTTAAAGTATTAGAGGGGGTAAGGACACATCCTGAGCATTTCATAAAAGTGATACAGTGGTTGCTGTGGTGATGGCACAAGGTATTTTAACCTCTAGAAATAAACCACTGATTCCTTTGTTATGGTCAGGTTTTGGTGTTGGGAGGAGACAACTGGGACACAAACAGAGATCTTGTTTTTTGACAGCCTGGCTAACAAAGAGCAAAAGGTTTGACATACATAACTATGGTCCACACAGGGCCTTACTGAGTATACCTTACACAGCATTGGAATTTGGGCGTGTGATGAGGTGTGTAAACTCCAGCCTGGCAGTGACAGGGTTAAGGGGAGCCGGAGAACCCTATTAGCCTATTATGTGGCACCTAGAGGGGAGAAAGATTAGACCCACATGGAGAGAACCAGACCTGGTAGTTCATGTAAAGGAAGGACTGCAAGGCCAATAGGGGGCTGAGAGAAGAGAGCATCAAGGGGCTTATCCCTGGGTCTGCCCTGAAGGGAGAATCAGCAACAGGGATGGATTCCAGGCAGCTGCCAGAGAGGCTAGGAGCCACCCCGAGAAAGCTCCTCAGCAACAGACTGGGAAAAGCCGCAGGGAGAGACGAAACTTCAGGGAGGGAGGACTGGAGAGCACAGCTCCGTGACAGACTCCTGCAAACAGGCAAAGGTAGGAAGCAGCCCAGGAAATCAGCGAGGGATCATAAGAAACAGGCCCTAACAGTTTATCAGAGGGGCCTTGGGCTGGAACCCAGAGGAGTGGGCAGGCTGGGGTTCTCCTACTGGAGGGGAGCTGTAGGCCCTAGGGGTAAAGGGGCCACGCCTAGAGGTGCCAGATATCTAGTTTTCGACCAGAACACCCTGTCAAAAATGGACCCTGGCGGTTCCGGTCAGTACCACTGACGGAGCCATTAAAAGTCCAGTCAGCAGTGCAGCAGGGCTAAGGCAGGCTCCTTGCCTGCCCTGGCTCCGTGCGGCTCCTGGAAGCGGCCAGCACAGGGGGAAATCAGGGAGGCTCCGCAGTCCCTCCCCCCAAGTGTCGGCTCCGCAGCTCCCATTGGCTGGGAACTGCAGCCAATGGGAGCTGTGGGGGTGGTGCCTACAGGTGCAGGCAGCTTGCAGAGACCCCTGGCCTCTTCGCCTGGGACAATGATTCTCAAATTTTTGTACTGGTGACCCCTTTTACACGGCAAGCCTCTAAGAGTGACCCCCCCGCCTTATAAATTAAAAACACTTTTTATATTTAACACTGTTATAAATGGTGGAGGTGAAGCAGCATTTGGGATGGAGGCTGACAGCTCGCGACCCCCCTATGTAATAAACTCATGACCCCTGAGGGGTCCCGACCCCCAGTTTGAGAACCCCGGCCTAGGAGCTGGACATGCCAGCCGCCTCCGGGAGCCACCTGAGGCAAGTGCCACCTGGAGCCCGCCCCCCAAACCCCCTCTCACACCCTAACTCCCACCCATATCCCACACCCCCTCCTGCACCCCAACCCTTTACCTCAACCCGGAGCCCCCATGTGCACCCAAACTCCCTCCCGGAGCCCGCACCCCACACTCCCTCCTGCCCCCCAAACACCTCATCTCTGGCCCCATCCCAGAGCCTGCACCCCCACCTGGAGCGTCAACCCCTCCTGCACCCCAACATTCTGCCCCAGCTCAGAGCTCCTGCACCCTGAACCCCTCATTTCTGGCCCCACCCTGGGGCCCGCACTGCCAGCTGGAGCCCTCACTCCCTCCTGCACCTTAACACCCTGCCCCAGCCTGGTGAAAGTGAGTGAGGGTGGGGGAGAGCAAGCGACGGAGGGAGGGTGGGGATGGAGGGAGGCTGGGCGGGGCCTTGGAGAAGGGGCAGGAGTGGCGCTTCGGGGCATGGGTGGAGCAAGGGTGTTCGGTTTTGTGTGATTAGAAAGTTGGCCCCCTAACTGAACCCAGACCAGGGATGAAGGCCTGGTACATTATCACTAAGATGCTGGAGTTTTAGTCTGGACTTTTTTACCCTGAAAGGGGTGAGGCTCTAAGCCAGAGGGCTGAGTTGCAAGAAGGAACTCAAGAAGAAGTTTTCCGAGCAACTGGCAATGGGGCATTAGACAGAATTCCATCTAGACTGAAGTCCTGACTTTGACAGTGTCTGGTATACGATGCTTCAGACCAAGGTGCAAGAAACTAGTAGCAGGCAATTGTGAAATAACCGTTCCTTAAGGATAGTTTCTTTTTAACACCCAGTCACTTAGGGCCGGATTTTTACAAGAGCTCAGCATGTCAGGAGCTGAGCATTTCTGAAAATCTGGTTCCAAATGTGGGTTGCTGGGGGCTTGAAAATCTGACTCTTATTGGGTGATTTATGCCCCAAACTATGAATGGTTTTTATATTCTTTAATTATAACAGTTATGTTAGCCTGTCTAATATAACTGCAAATGGAATTGCAACAAGAGAAAATTATTTAAATTCCTAGATGCAGGTTTCTTTGATAAATAGCAAAGTAAAAAAGTAATAGAGAATGCTGTGGCTGCTGAGATTAAATGATGGCACTGCTGAAGTAACTGGTCAGTTAAATAAAAAACAGGTCGTAGCTTCCTATTGGAGCAAAAAGGCTAAAAGAAAAGAATCAATTTGTTATTCAAACCGTAACGTATTTCAGTATTGGTTGGGCATATGTTGGAGGAGAAGTTGGTGCTGTGTGGAAGGAAATATGGTTTAGGTGCCTTATGGCATAACATTTTATTTAGTGGCCTTAACTCATGAAAAAGAGATTTGTTAGAGAAGTTAACACGGCTCCAGTGAAGCAATGTTAGTTAAATGACGACAATGCCCCTCACTTCTGTTGTGGAACCTGTAACATGGAGTGGCTAAAGGAAGCTACAGCCTGTGACTTGGTTCACTTGGCTTCCTGTAAATGCACTTTGTTAGAGGGCTCTGTAACCATAAACACAGTGTGGCTTCAATTTTTACATTTTAGGGCTAAACCTGTAAGTCTACTGGGATTTCTGCCTGAATAAGGACTGTAGAATCCAGCCCTTAGTTCCTTTATGACAAGTGTCTTTAACATGTGACTCATCCAAACTTTGGCTGAAATAGGTGGGTGGCTGTATTAATGTCAGTTCTAATTCTCACCCCATTGCAGATCATGTTTTGTTCCTGTTTACATTGTTACAAACATATATTCCATCCCTTATCTAATTTTAGTGTTCACAGTGCCATGTAGTGGTTGTGCTGTGAGGATGCATCGCTGTGATCTCTATTCAGTGTCAAATGTATTCTCCAACAACCGTTTGCTCGGTTCACATCAAGGCTAAATCCTGAGGTCACTAGTCTGGCAAACTCCCATTGGAGTCTATGACAGTTTGCTTGAGTGAAAACATAGGAAAAACTGATTATCTCCAGAATGAGGTTCATGTTCTTTATGGCTTTTCCCTTCAGATCATAGGCTTCTCAGTGCTACATGCACTGAGCAATTTACAGTGTACAAGGAAAAAGGAAAAGCCTTCCCAAAGCTTTCTCTGCATATTATTATGATGACAATCAGTTGTTAATTTCACAAACAGGGACATTTTGAAGAACAGAATTCTGAAATCTGAATTCCCCGCATCTGTATTCTACAGTTTGTTTGACAAGTTTATTCTAAATATATAGGCATCTTCCTTGTGGAAGACTTTTAATCACTAAAACCCCTACCGATTTCTTTTCCAAAGATCCTGTGACATAATATTCTTAATTCTTTAGAGTTTCCTGAAGATACAATTTCCATGATTCCAATAAAAACTCAGAGAATATTTCAATACACCTGCAATTCTGAGGGGACAGAAAATGCCTCAGAGCAGATGCTCGGCTGGTGTAAATGTCATTGTTCTATTAACTTCAGAGGAGCTATAACAGTTTACATGAGCTGAGGATCTGCCCCCTAAGCAGATGTGGCCCAATTCCCCTGTTACTTAAAATGGCCCTGCACTAGTTAATTCCATGGACTTTAACGGAGTTACTCCTGATTTACAGCAAGGAAAATGGGGAGGAGAATCAGGCCCTTTATCTTTATTTTAATTATATTTTACAGTTGCATTGTAAGTATTAAGGGTTTCCTGTTTTAAAGCATTGTTCATTTGTGTTTCGTTTTGTTTTTCTAACCTTATGGGAGCTGGTCGAAAGGCTACTGAATCAGTTGGAGAAACTCCCATTGACTTCAATGGACTTTGGATCAGATCTGTGATGAACAAAACAACCTTGTCTTGTCTGAACTTTAAGCACAGAAACACATCTCTGCTTTCAAATAGCTAGGAATGAAAACCTCAGATTTAAAAGAAAAAAAAAGTCATTTATGAATCTGCTCTGAGAAGTAAGTTCCCCATTTAATTTTAAGCAGTAACAACCAAAGTCCATCTTCAACTGCACAAGAAATCTGTCAAGTATTTGAAGCCACAGACAAAGTTTATTTTAAAACATATTTAAAAATTGCACAATTATAAATACAATTTAATATGTGGAAAAGAATCACAGGAAGGCATGCTTCCAACACAGTACAAAAATACTACATTAACTGTGGTGCTCTGCAAATTGAAATCTATAAGCTTAATAAATTAAACACATCAATATACATACAGTTCATTTTTAAGGAAGCAGTTTATTTTAAAGAGCAGTGCAAGAGAACATCAAACTGAAGCATCAGTAAACTACAGCTCTGTGTTTTAATATTTATTCACGGCTAGTAATGCACTGGGTATACAGAGGCAAAGTTACCTATTGTGAGAGACTAACCTGTCATCCCATAGTTATATATAGACACAGATTGCTCAGTCTAGGTCGATTTGAAACAGAATGTAAATATTCAAATATAGGGTTAAATTCGGCCTTAGTTCACACCTTTGCATCCTTAGGCCCCAATCCTTCTCAGGCTTACATGTGTACTTAACCATGGGTCTACAATGTAGAAAGTTGAGTATGCATATAAGTCTTTGCTGGATCATGGCATTTGTGAAGTCATTGTGGTTGTCCAGGTGTAACTGTGAACAGACCTTATAATCTCTTCTTTCCTGTCTGCCGTAAATTGGCTTAAAAATAAAGCCAAAACCTGGTGCAAGATGTAAGGACTTTTAAAAAACAGTATGCAGCATATGGCAGAAGCAGCATAGAATGTCTTTCAGAACAATATATTTTTAGTTTAGTCTAGATATGTTGTACTCAGATATATAAAATATATATATATATAAACATTTTGATTTTTCTAAATTTACAATAAAGTACTGATATTAAAAAGGCTGCTAACTTAAGGATATTCTTCTGCCAATGTAAATGACAAATTCTGCAAAAGAGGTGGGGAGCGGGGACAGGGGAGATCAAAGCATATGAAGGTCTTCACCTGGCAAGCTCGCTCAGTGGGACTGCTTGCATGTGAGAGCTTTTGGAGGATCAGGGCCTACTTTAGTAAACTTCAGATTCCTTCTGATTCTTCCTCCATCCCCTCTCCCCCAGCAGTTATTGCTATTCTGTGTTCAGACCCTGTAATCTTTCTCCTTTTTAATGTTGTCACATGTTCTTTTTTCATATTGTCCATATTTGATCAGCTAACTAAGAAGGTAACTAACTTGCATTTCTTCTAGAATGTTTTCTCTGAGAGCATGCAGCTCTCTGTCCCCAATATATTTTCTCTTTCCAATGAAAAAGAGAGTAGAAGAGGGCTATAATAAGATATTTTATTTCCAGCCTAGATGTTATTTGAAGAGTAGTTAATACTGTACGGTGTATCCATGAGAATCTTTGTTCCCATGTGACTCGTTTATATCTTATAAACATTTCTTAAATGGACCTGGAGTGAGATTGCTCCAGGACTACTTTATGGTCCAATCTAGTTCTCATTGGCTCCAATGGGGATTGGACTGGGACCTTAGTTCTCGACATCTCTATTGTGGCTGCCAGTCAGGCAGTCAGTCAGTGCCAGTTGTATTGTGGTATGGATATCCGTGTACTATGAATGGTAGTAAGATCACCTATCTAATCAGTCAGTGTTAGTCACTGTCTTTCTGTGTGACATATAGGCCCAGTTTTTCCAAAGGGGCCATTATTTCTGAGTGCCCAGCCTTGAGGTTTGAGTTTTCAGTAATGCTGAGTGCCCACAACTTTAGTTGAAGTCAATGGCAGCTGCAGAAACTCTGTACCTCTGAAATTCAGGGCCTATGTCTCTCAAACTGGGTGCCTGAAAATTAACTTCCACGGATTTAAGTGGCTACATTTGAAAATTATGGCCACAATAGCAGTAAGCCATGATGGTTTGAGATGGTTCTGGGAATCAGATGCTCTGGTTTAGTGGCATCTGTTCTAAGTCTGTCAAGAAAAGCTTAAAATCTGAATCTGAAAATCCAAACTGCCAGTTTTCGAGAGGGGTAGGCCATCCCCCAGTCTCACGGTTCTTTAACACTTTTAAAGATCAATATCTCAAAGACGCGGCTGCAAAAACCTTATTCCAAGGATTTCTACAATTAATATAATAAATATTAAAAGCAAATGTGAAATCTACAGTGCAAAGTAAGCTATAAGGATGGGATTTTCAAAAATGGTCAGCATTGGTCTAATTCTGCCCCCACTTATGTCAACAGTAAATCTCCCACTTTAGAGCTGGACCAATATTTTTTAAATCCCATTTAAAATAGCCCATTACATAAATTAATAGTTAAAAATCACCTGTGTTTGAGCTTTAATCATGCAGTCTGTAAATTTACATTCAAATTATGTATCTTGCATGCTTTGGGTTAATATTTTGGTATGTTCATATGTGAATACTGTTCCATGCAATATTTTTGTACCTGAGGCTACGCATTTCTTTAAAAGAAAATAAATTCACATTTTTACAAACCTTTTATCTAACAGCATCGTAAGAAAACACTATTAATTAAGACACAGAGAGATCTGTTTGAAACCTCAATTTAATTTTTAAGTGGACATAAAAATAGTTTCTTGACGGGGAGAGAGGATAAAAGAAACAGGAAAAAATGGGGTTGGTTCAGAAACAAGTGTTAATAACTTTTTACATAAAATACTATGTTTGCATTTCTACTGGGAAAGGGTATCCACTGAAGATAACTGCACATCAACTTGAGTACACAAGAGACCCTGTTCAAATTGTTTTGGAGTCATTGCAATGTATAGACATAACTAGAAAGGAGCCCCTTACTCTCACTGAGTAATTGTACTCCACAATATTCCTATTGACTCCAGTGGGGCTACTCATGGCGTAACATAGGATGAGCAAGGGTATCACAATCCAGCCCTGGATCAGTACCTGAATACATGCACTAGATCTGATCCTGCAAAATAGTGTGCACCCTTGACTCCCATTGAAGACAACAGGATTTGAGGGTGTTCAGCACCTTGTCAGAGCAGATCTGGCGTAAGGTCACCAATACCCTAAAGCAGGGGTTCTCAACCTTTTCTTTCCGAGGACCCCCAACATGCTATAAAAACTCCATGGCCACCTGTGCCACAACAACTGTTTTTCTGCATCTAAAAGCTAGGGCCAGCATTAGGGGGTAGGAAGCTGGGCAATTGCCCAGTGCCCCATTCCACAGGGGGCCCTAGAAAGCTAAGTTGCTCGGGCTTCAGCTTCAGCCCTGGGAGGCAGGACTTGGAGCCCCAGGCTTCAGCCCCAGGTGGTGGGGGCTTTGGATTTCTGCCCTGGGCCCCAGCAGGTCTAATGCCAGTCCTGCTTTGCAGACCCCCTGAAACCTGCTCACGGCCCCCCAGTGGACCCCAGACTCTGTTTGAGAACCACTGCCCTAAGGGCTCTGCAACCGGGAATGTGGTTTAAATGACATGAAATACACATTATATAATACTCCAAACCTTAGAATAAATTAATTACCTAGCTAGGTAACAAATCTCTTTTGGAGAAACAGGAGAGTAATGAGAATGGAAAGCAGGAAAGTGAGATTAAGAAAAACCAAAGAAGCAGTGCCATTTTGGCTCAGATGCCAGTTTCTTGACCCTGTCCCTAAGGTGTCTTAGGTTGCCTTTTCCATCCTGCTGAGAGAGGCAGTGGTCACAGTGTGAAATTGCTATTTTCTGTTGCAGCTGAGCTCACTGCACACTCAACAATTATTTTTAGCTTTCTCAGAATTGACCCAACTGTTGAACTGCCCCACAACAGACCAAATAGGCAGCATGATAACAGAATACTCTGCACTCCTAGTGCTTTTTTTCTGGAGAGAGCACAAAGGTGGATGAGAATTATGTCCCCCTTTTCACAGCAGGGGGTAAATGAGGGACCCAAGGAGGCTGTGATTTGCCTAAACTCTGTGTATACTTCTGCATATCTTTTCCCCCCATTCCCTTTCTTACTCCTTTATTTGATCTCTCATATGTTTTCTGTGGAGCTTCCCTTTGTTTTCTGGTAGTTCCAGTTTCCCCCTCTATTTCCCTACTCACCATGTTCTGTGGTATTAAGGCCCAAATGCAAAATCTGAGTAAACAGCCTGAATATTCTTTGTGTCCCTTCCCCCAAACACTCTATTGGCAGGGCATGGGGCGCCAATTCTACTGCTCTGTGGCTACTGCTACAATCCATGTGCTGTGACAGCATTTATTCCTGCTTCAATTTACCCCCAACACCTACACAGTTTTGGACAGTGGATCTATGCAGTTGGTCATCCACTGGCCATACGCAACTGGAGACCATTCATGGGGTTGAGCCTCTTAGAAGCAGCTCAGTGGGCCATTCAGTTCCCTTAGCTGGTCACTCAGTAGCCTATAACCCCCATGTACGGCAGAACTGCAGTGCTTCTGCTAATTTGGGGTCCTTACATGCCTATGGGAGGCAGGTTTGGTTTCTCTAGATTTGTGCATGCAAGTCTCTTCAATGTCAATTGTGTGTGTATATAAACAGGGGAATACAGATTTGAGCTATGTCTCCCCTGTTAAATCAGTAGACATCTGCTTTTCCTCCTCCTTTTTCGGTGGTGGTGATCATGGGGTGTACCCAGGACCCTACATTTAAAAACAAACGAATAAAGTAGCCACTCTACTAATACATGGTCCAAAACCAGAGGTATTGTGAACTACTGTCAGTCTTGAAAATCAACCTTGTCATTTTATCTGTGAAAATTCAAGCAGTTTAACTGTTGTTTTGGATGGCATAAAAATAAAACTTTAGCAGGGCTAGATTTACCAGATTTGTAGTAATATAATTATCCGCACAGAGATGTTCTGAAAGAACTTGTGTGATGGGAGAGCAAAAAGCTAGATCTGAGCTTTTATGCCTTTGCTCTGTTGCCTCTAGCCAGAGCTGCCTCCTTCCTTTCTTACCACCCAAAAAACCCCACACTGTCCAGATTTCAGTTGCAGGACACCCGCTGCTCTGCCTCATTGATAGCTGAGAATTGTCATCATACATCACTGTCAAAGCAAAAGAGCAAACTGTTGTCAGCTGATATGAATATAGCAAGCCTGCTTCAGCTAAAATGAAATTTCCCAGCCAGCATTTCGTATTCACCGCTTAAAGGAAAACTGCAGTTGTCAGTTGTTATACCCTTATTTATTTACAAATACCTGCCCCTGTTTCAGCATTTCTCCATTCTGTGGTGCGCCTCTGTGTGGGGCTGTTATTTTAATGATACATTCTTAACTGATGATTTTTAGTTACTGACTTTGTGATTACAATATCGGATAATGATCTCACTGCACATGAAGCAGTGGGGACTGTTGTCTGGCTTGTTGGAAAAGGTGTGTGCCCCTTTAAGGGCTAGAAACCCAGCCAGTTATTTTCAGCTGCTGCCACAGATCAGGTCAGCTAACTTACCCCCTCCCCACAGTGACTCAAAGAGGTGGGGGACTATATAGGTCCTTGCCGGTGCAAGAAAAGTCCTCTTTTATCTGAACCAAGCAGAGGAGGAGCACCTACCCTCCCACTCATGGAAGTAGTGAAATACTGGGTTTTGTCAGGATCCCCTGTGGGCATTGCACTAGTCACTCCTTTCTCAGGTGGGTGTCTGCAAAGGAATTTGCCCCTCACTCCCAGATGGGCCAAGGTGAAGTGTATTTTTCACCTTTCCTATAGCACAGTGGTACCCCAACTTTTCCTCTCACCCCCCACTTACCAATAATGGAATGTGTCCACGCTCCCCAGGTCAGGAGTAGGGGTGAGGCCAAAGCGGAACTGGGGGCAGAGCAGGGCAGGGTGGTGCTCCCTCCCCCCACCCGTGGTACCTGGCCAGAGCCCTGCCACCCCCCAGATGTTCCTCGGTGCCCCTCTAGGGGGCACGCCCCACAGTTTGTGGACCACTGCCACTGCAGGTTCAGGGGGGCTTAGCTGAGCAAACATGAAAGGAGAATGGTGTTACAACTCATTATGTAAACATTGGGCAGATGTCCAGTGCAAGTATTCTATAGGGAAGGCATACAGTGGTGAGATAAAATGGCTTGGTCAGGGATTTAAAGGAGGTATTCCTTAAAGGAGTAGAAACAGGGTGGGGGTTTCAGGGCTCTTATGACTGGTACGTCAGGGAGCTCTCCACCTTCATAGCCTCCCCCCACCCTCATTCGAGGTGTGTGGGGGGAATGGCGAGGTCCCAGCAGCAGCTTGGGTGGGGACCAGGATGGGTAAGGGGCAGGGCTGATGGAAACCCTGTGGGGTATATATTGAAATGTTTATGGAATCACCTGCACTGTACACTTTTATCTGCGGGGTATTCCCAGACATTCAAGAATAAAATTGTGCCCTAATTAAACCACATCCAATGTCCACCTTCTGGCATAGCTAAACAAGGTGTTTTCCTTTAAGTGGTTGCTCAAAATAAGAGACAATTGCAAGAAAATTTTTATTTGTACTAATGAAGTAGACTCCTTGCCCTACAATCTGTGCAGTGGCTTTTTTGATACAGCTCTTTGGGAGCGGGGGGAGGGTAAAATGTCATTTAAAGGGACTGTGTTACTTTTTCCGCTTTCACCTGCAATAGCTACCCTGTCCTGTCCATTCCTAAACACAAACCAACGCAGTATATCTTTAATGTAAAAATGTTTTTCACTATTTAGAGAAAGTACTAAAAAAAAACCCCCCAAACCCTAAACCACAGTACTTGAAAATTAACTCTGTACAACTCTATAGATCTGTCTTGGGTGGATGGATTCCCTTTGTGCTATACATGTGCATTGTACCCAACCCCTAATATGTGCTGAAAAACTCATTCTGAAGTCAGAGTTGAAGGTGCTCAGTACTTCATAGGAAGCATTTGGAACCATGTAGGTACAGGCTTTATTTTAGGAGCTTTAAACACTACTGAAAACTAAGGTCTTGATTCTGCAACCATTGAGGTCAATCAGAGTTTTGCCATTGATTTCAGTGAGAGCAGGATCAACCTCTATAGCCCCTGTCCTGCAGTCCTTATTCAGGCAAATCTTTTCACTTCAGTGGAAGTTTTCCCCCAGAGTATGGTCTGTAGACATCTGCTCCTAAACAGATTCTTCTTTAGTTTCTGTGGAAAGCTGAAGGAAGAGATTCATTTTTTTTCTAAGATGACATTTACCTCCAATTAATCTGTATTTTTGTGTGTGTGTGAAACTACTGGTACATGCATAATAAATATTCTATTCACTTGAGATTATAACTGATACCCTATTTGCATTTTTAACACTAGGATTTGGAAAGCTCTCTATCTAGTGTCAAGAAGTTATATTTGGTCCTTTATGCCAACAAGGCTATATATATATATATCTCATTAAATCTTTTGTTCCTACTTTAAAAATAAATAAAAGCACAGCATACATTTACAAAAGATTAAAGTGCTTACGCACATACACAGGCCTGAAACCTACCAGGACCTCCACATAGGCAGAATCCTGCTCTTTGCAGGATTGGGGCCGTAATTGGTACAAACAACAAAAATTCTAATACAAATTACTGCTTCTGCTTACAAAGCTCATCCCTCTAGTAAATAAAGGGCCTAACCCTGTAAATCTTCCATGTGCAGAATTCCTCCTGAATTCCATCTCTGAGGGCCTGTGAATTAGGTCCAAAAGTAAAATTGAAACAAGGTACCTTTACAAACAAAGCCCTCATTGATTGCAAGCTAATATATTCACCACAAAATATATCTACCGTACATGTACCTCCTGTCAGAGCTATGTGGAAGTAGGACTTTGAAGAGAATGGCCAACAAACAAACAAAAGTATAGGGACTCCACATTGTAGGGGCATGCAGTGTCAATTTAGTGCAATGAGCAATAAGGTTCCTTGGATGTGCTGCTTCCCACTCTAACGTGCAACAAGGATTATTAGGTTTTGTCTTAAATGTATTTTCTCTGTATAGGTGTGAGTGTATATATATATGCATATCTTGCATGGGATGAAGGTTCTTCGGGTATGACTGCTTCATCTAGGTCAGGTCTTTGTCAGATTAGCTGCTGTTCATTTTAATCCTTGATTTGAGTTCAATAGTATTTACAAAGTTTTGTGCTTTTGAAGATTTCCAGGAATTGGCTGATGTCTGGTAGAACTTCCCCTAGTGTTCTACAGCCCAGGATCTTTTGGAAAGTGTCCGTAATCATTTTGAAACTGGTAATGAAAGAGTTTTGCATTTCCTAATACATCTTCGTGACGTGGCTGCTTTTTTTTTTACGGTTCTAGATTAAAAGCTCTTAACAGAACATCCAGATCACCCAAATTAGCGGCTTGAAATAGTTCTGGCTGGTCCATCATAGACAGAGCGATTCTGAGAGCTGCCCAGATATTGCCTGAAATTTCCGGCTGGGGAACCTGCTGTTGATTCCTGCTCTTTCTTTGCAAACTGAGAGCAGTGAGAAAATTGCTGACAGCCTCTCTGTGTGGGGAGGAAAGAAAGGCAACATCCACATATTACAACATAATCTCTTTTGTTTAAAAAATAAAGTATATTTTGTCTTCCTTCTAAGGCATTACAGTAAAATCAAACACATTATCTGACAACATGGGAGACCACGATCTCTTTGTAGTATTCTTGCTTGATCTGCCTTTAACAATTCCGGACAAAAGTGTTGCTGCAAGACTTCATTGTTATGTATCAAAAAGGCTGCACTTGTATAGTGATGCAGAGATGAACCTACTCAAGTGCCTGGGGAAATTCTCCTTAGTGTGGTTATGAATTCCATTATACACGTGCCTTGTTATCTTAATTGTATTGTTGACACTTGGGACTCTTTTTACACAGACCTGGATTTTACCCTTGATTCACACAGAGAAGCTGATCCGTGTATGAAATGTGTATTGAGCCACAGACTTACAGGAAAGGGGTTTATGGAGAGAGACCATCTTGTCTTATGATCTGATAGGCATGTATGGATGGTCCAGTTGTTTGAGAACTGACTTGGGAGACCCAAGACTCTGCTCCATCACAGATTTTCTGGGTGAGTCACTTAGTCTCTCTGGACCTCAGATGCCCTTCTGTAAAATGAGATAATAGCACTTCCTCCCTTCACAAGGGTGTTGTGAGGATAAATACTTTATGACTGTGAGGTGCTTGGAGACTGTGCTGATGGGGGCCATATAAAACCCTAAGATAGAAGCGAACAAGGCTGGCTGCTGGCACACCAGTCCAGTGGCTAGGCATTTTGATGGCAAGCGTGGAAAATGAGCCACTAAAGGGGAAAACCCCCACTTTCAAATAAACCAAGTGCCTGGAATATGCATTTAATGGTAAATGGGTATGTGGGACTTTATTTCCAGGAAATACACCAAACTGTTTGGCTTCCTCCTGGAATAATTACAAAAAGGAACTTAGTAGACCTAAAGGCTCAAAAACCAGAAGACAAACAAATAGAACCCAACGTGTCTTTTTTTTTTTAATCTGATTTTTTTTGGCATCTGACTCATGATTTTTGAATGGTTGGTTTGGCAACATACTGAAGCTCTGTGAGTTTTGCCTTTGAACATACTCCAGGATCTGGCCCGAAATCACTGTTTTGAAAGCTGTCTGCACTGAGTGTGTAGGTGTTACAGAAAATTAGGTACTGTACCATTCTGTTAAGACATCCCTTCCCTAGTAAGGGCTTGTCTAGATGGGGAGTTATTCTGGAGTAATTATTCCTGATTAACTGCATGTGTGGATGTTCTTATTCTGGAATAAGAGAGCCTTATTCCAAATTAGAGAAATCCATTTTGGAATTAGGTACTATTATTCTGGAATAAGAGTGTCCACATATGGAGTTAATCAGGAATAGTTAATCCCCTTAAAATTCACACCCTACTTTATTCTGGTTTAATTTTCATGTATAAACAAGACTTAAAACTAACATGTAGATTGAACCATTTCAAGTGGGCATCTGCATTTCTTTGGTTTTTTTTTAATTTCATCTTTGTGGGTAGAGGAATAGTGTTGCTAGCCATTGGAATCACCCAGTTTGCCAGATTGATACAGCATGTTATGTCTCATTAGTGATGAAAAATGTAGTAATTATAATAAATGTTTACTTCACATTTTGTTCAGTTTGGACAATGCAAATCAATAGTCATTTTAATTTTCACTTTCATATTCACGGTGCTGCATTATTAGTGTTTCACACATTGCAAAGAAACATTTAATGTTTTAAAATCAACTGTTTTCATTTGATTTTTTTAATTACAGAAATATTTCTATTGATTTTAAGTTTCATGGCAGATAAAATCACTTGCACTGCTTTGAAATTCTCAACTGATACTTAGTGCTTTTCATCCATAGATTGCAAAACACTCTGCAAAGGAGGGTAAGTAATGTTGTTCTCATTTTAAATGGTAAAATGAGTCTGAGAGATCAAGGGATTTGCCCAAGGAAACACAGAAGCTCAGTGGAAGAGCCAGAAATGACCTCAGGAGAGCTGGTCAAAATTTTTCCATTAAAGTTTTTCCAATGGAAATTTCCTTTCTGACAAGTAGCCATTTTCAAGTGAAATGTCAGTTTTTGATTAATAGTTTCTACTTTCTGCAACTGAAGAATATTTTTTCCCCAAACTTTCATTTTTCTTTTTTACAAAAACTCCAAAAAAGTCAGAGAAAAATTTAGATGAAAAAATTTTTCATTTTTGTTGAAATTATTCATGGGGAACTTTTTCCCGCAATCAGCTCTGAAACCAAGGTCTCCTGACTCCCAGCCCAGTGCTCTGTCTTTGTTGCCTTATAACATTTGTTCTGACAAATTGAGATATTTGGATCGTAAGCCCTGATTCAGCAAAGCACTTAAGCACATGCCTAACTTTAAGCACATGATTAGTCCCATTGAGTCTTCTTTAGCAAAGCTTTTGACACGGTCTCCCACAGTATTCTTGCCAGCAAGTTAAAGAAGTATGGGCTGGATGAATGGACTATAAGGTGGATAGAAAGTTGGCCAGATTGTCGGGCTCAACGGGTAGTGATCAATGGCTCCATGTCTAGTTGGCAGCCGGTATCAAGTGGAGTGCCCCAAGGGTCGGTCCTCGGGCCGATTTTGTTCAATATCTTCATAAATGATCTGGAGGATGGTGTGGATTGCACCCTCAGGAAGTTTGCAGATGACACTAAACTGGGAGGAGAGGTAGGGACGTTCCCCTCTATTCAACATTGGTGAGGCCTCATCTGGAGTACTGTGTCCAGTTTTGGGCCCCACACTACAAGAAGGATGTGGAAAAATTGGAAAGAGTCCAGCGGAGGGCAACAAAAATGATTAGGGGACTGGAACACATGACTTATGAGGAGAGGCTGAGGGAACTGGGATTGTTTAGTCTGTGGAAGAGAAGAATGAGGGGGGATTTGACAGCTGCTTTCAACTACCTGAAAGGGGGTTCCAAAGAGGATTGATCTAGACTGTTCTCAGTGGTAGCTGATGACAGAACAAGGAGTAATGGTCTCAAGTTGCAGTGGGGGAAGTTAGGTTGGATATTAGGAATAACTTTTTCACTAGGAGGGTGGTGAAACACTAGAATATGTTACCTAGGGAGGTGGTGGAATCTCCTTCCTTAGATATTTTTAAGGTCAGGCTTGACAAAGCCCTGGTTGGGATGATTTAGTTGGGGATTGGTCCTGCTTTGAGCAGGGGGTTGGACTAGATGACCTCCTGAGGTCCCTTCCAACCCTGATATTCTATGATTCTATGTGTTTAAGTACCTTGCTGAACTGGGGCCTTAACTTTTTATAACATACTCTTCAATTGTTTTATTATATTGTACTGTCAATTGGCAGAAATGGTGGCTCATTAAGATATATTCATATATATTATCCCATCTTCCAAAATGCTTTACATTCATCCAAACATTATAACAATATCTTAAATTAAACAAAGATCAGAATACATGTTATAGACTTTTAACTCAAAAATAATTTTTCAGTTTTTAGAAGCCCACCTTACTTTTGGCTTTAAATGTTGATATTCTTTTCATAACTCACCTGTAGGCTCCTAGGTTGATGCAGCTTATTCCCAAATTGTATCTGGACCTAATGAAGCCTGGCTGAATTTCTAATGCTCTAGTATAAGCCTCCACAGCTTCCTCACTTCGATCCCCATTTGCCAAGGTTGCTCCAAGGCGGTTCCATAATGAATAGTCCTGATAACAAAATGAGAGTTTTCTACTATTGGTTTAAGACAGAAGGATATGAGACCTTCCCCGGCCCTCGAAAGTAATGAACAGTCCAGAAAATACTTGTACCCGCTGTTAATTGGTGTGGAATGTGAGGATCTGACTCATGATTCTAGACAACTTCATAAAATTACTCCAATGAATCCGTGTGCAGCCAAAAATTGGACATGCATAAATCTGTTTCTCATTAGGGCTCTCTTGCAATTAACATTTCTATTTCAGGTATTAAAATTTTAATGGCTGAAGAGACATCTCATTAATACTGGTCAGCTTCAAGTTGGAAAGGAAGAGAGTGGCTTGTAAAATGATACTTTTTTTTAATGCAAAATCATAATAGGTACCTCTGGCCGAACAGTTAAGGCAGCATTAAATGCGTCTATTGCTCTGTTAAATTCTCTGTTCAGATGGAAGAGCACTCCAAGTCCTGTTTGCAAGTCTGGGTCTATCATCTCACCATTCTGGTGAGCTGCCTCCAGGTACAATTCCTTTACTTCTTCAAGTAATGAACTAGAAAAGGGTGAAAAATAACACCACGCTGCATCTTACAGTTCTTTGTAAATGCTGCACCATCTACTGCACAGCCAGCAATTCAAGTCTTTATACTCCTCTAAAACATGTGCAAATAGACATCTTCAGTGCAATTGTTGTAATGACTTATTCCAACTCTGGTTGAGAACTGGCCATTAGAGTTCAAAGGTTTACTGTCACTAAGCCAAAGAGCTGCTGAAAACTCAAGCATATCTAAAATATGGGCTATAAGAGCTGTTGAAGCTGTATCAATTCTCTCTGGCACCCTAAAAAATGGATTAGGGGCTTCTCTCAAGGTTAAAGCAAGGAAACCAGGTTGGCAAAAATGGTGGTCAATCCTCAAGAGTCTTAGATAAAGATTTTGAAATCTACAGCCAAGATTTCAAAGACAGATGCCAAAATTTAGATTCCTAAATTCACAGACTTTGGATTAAGCCCAATATAACACACTTCATCATTCAACAGAAGTTCCCTATTTTATTGTTGCTCAGTCAAAATGATCTTGCTAGCACAAGGCTTGTTGATAATAATAAACATAACGCCCCATTTCAAAATGGCATTAAATGGAATCTTCCCAGCATTTTAGGTCTATGAAGCAGTTGCTGAAGGTATTTAAAAAGTTCAGAAATAGATACGTCTCACCACCAATGTAAGTGGAAATCTAATGTTTAGATCGACTACCAAAATAACAATAGGAACTGGTGGTAAAGGGAAAGTTTACCTTCTACTGCCGCACAACTTCTAAATGTTCTGAATGGACTATGTGCTTGTGTGTGTTCGCAAGGATACTATACCATATTTAAAAAAGATTTTCCTGATCCAATGATTTAATCACTTTAACTGCAATTGTTTTTCTTACTCTTTCTGGACAGTAATGTGGAGAATATCGTACTGTCTATAAATCAGTGATACAGCCTCACCTGGAATACTGTGTGCGGTACTGGTCACCCCATCTCAAAAAAAGATATTGCAAGATTAGAGGGGTTCAAAGAACGGCTCTGATCAAGGATCTGGAAAAACTCTCTTATGAAGAAAGATTTAAAAGATTGGGATTGTTTAGGAAGACACTGGGGAGTCACTGTGGCCATGAATTTAGCAAGATTCCCCAAGAGGGATTGGACATTTATGTGGATATCAAGAACACCCAGCGTTATAATTTAATGATAAATTTTGTTGAAGGGATAGTAAATCTCATGCTTCAGGGCTTAAACTAATCTCCAACTATTAGAGACCAGAATGAGACCCAATAAGGGGAAGACTATCCCACGATGCTTACTGGAGGACTCTTACACTTTCCTCTGAAGCAACTGGTACTGGCCACTGTCAGAGACAGGATAATGGACTAGATGGACCTTGGGTCTTATGTTCCTATCTAACTTAAAAATATCTGAGCAGTGCACTATACATTTGAGAAACTTCATTGAAATCAATGGAAGTTAGAAGCCGAGAATCTGGGCCTAACTTCTTCAGGATGCTAATCCAGGTTTACCTTTCTTTTGATGGCTCAGACATTCTCCTGGTAAGTGCTGGAGACCCTCTTTTGCTCTTCATTATATACTTGTATTTTGGGTTTTGCTTTATCCAGTTTCTTAACGCTTCACAGGCTTCCTGTTGATGGCCAGTATTAGTGTAGCTCACAGCCAAGGCCATCAGAGCTTTTAAGTTGTTTGGCTGCAGCTGCAAACACCTAAACAGAGAAGAAAAATATCTTACTTTCATTTAGCAAAATGCAGTGCATCAATTCTTCCAACTCAGGGCCTGATCCTGCAACCCTTACTCATAAAAGTAGTGCTAGTGGCTTCCTTGGGACTGCTTGTGTGCGTAAAGAACCACTCACATTAGTAAGGACAGCAGGATCTTGGAGCAGGGACCTTGCCTTGTTTGTGTGTGTTATGTGCCATCTGCGCCTACGGTGTTATATAAATAAAAAGCTAATACTCCCCACACTTTCTGTTATCAGCAGGGCATAGCAAATGTGGGAGGAAGCCTTTTTTTAATAGCACCTGCCTAATAAACAAATAGAAGATTTTTGAGTACTCTAGAAGGGGGCAGTTGTAGAAAGCATTTGGCTATGTAAAAAGATATTTTGAAGATTGAAACCAAAGCCCATCCTTTTCAATAGAACTGCTGGGCCAGATTCTGCCTTCCGCTACACCTTTGTAAAGCCAGAGTCAGCCCATGAACTTCCATAGGCTTTCTCCAGCTTTACACCACCATAATGCACAGGGGAATCTGGTCCACTGTATCTGTGAGTAGCATTGTTGTACGTTTCAACCTATCAGGGACAAACTTTTTCAGGGAATCCTTTGGATTTCTGTGCAGGTAAGGAAAAGATTACATTACATATAAATGAGTTACAATAATTGAAGTATCCTTAGGTAAATTGGCTTGAATGTTAACATAGCTAATGCAATTAAGTTTGGAGTGTATACTCGGCTACAAGTGGAAACGGAATATAGTGCAGCAACACTCACTACAGATAAAGGCAGAATAATAACACTGATATTTAGGAATAGGCATTTACTTAACAGGTGTAGCATGCTCATTAAATTCCCATCAACCTAGCAATGTTCTCCATCAATTAGTATTCAGTGGTTGAGAGGAGCCTCATCCAATTAAGGAAACATTTTCATTAAGACAGAAACCCTTTAGAAAATATATCAAGTGTCTAGAATATTGAAAAGACGTTTTATTTGCATTGTGCCTAATTCAGGTTTGTTGTGACACATAGGTTTTCTTTCGTGTTTCCGTTTAGTGAATTAAATATAATATTTAATATTGCCATTAACTCCATAGGAATGCAAAATCATGCTATGGAGACTAGAGGTAGCACATCTCTTCTGTATGCCACTCATTCCCCACCCCCCCACCCCCCCATTAAATATAAAAGGTCGGAACACAAGTGTGAGACGACATACACACAGGCATCCATTAACTAATATTGATGGGATTCATTATTTTTCAAATATCTTCATCTACCTTTGGAGGGCGACAATAGCTCCCTGCTCATTTTCATTCTCTGCCTGTGTTATACCAAGAAACTGCCAGGCCTGCAAAATAATAATTGTTGTTTTATGATATGTCCCCAAGTGCAATTGGAATCACAGAGCAATCTCCCTATGGCTTGCTTAAATAAATGGACACATATAGACAACAGCATGTATCCAACACTGGCCTAACTACAGTACTTCTATTGCCAATACACCAACAGTACAAACCAAAGTGATTCTGGATATCTTTAGGCCACGTTTATCCACGTGAAGTTCCCATTGAAGTCAATGGTGATTCTACACTGTCAGATCCCATACTGTTTTCTCACAGCTGAGTTATTGCACATTCTAAATGGCTTTTATCTGAAAATGCGGAAGAAAATAGTTTCGCCCCTACAATGTGAGGGAGATTCGACACCATCATTTTGTTGCATCAGGCACATACAGCAGTAGACACAGCGGGACTCAGACGCACATACACAACCACTCCTGTTGATTTTAGGTGCAGTGGCCTGTGCATATCTGAAGACAGACTTTACAGTATTATGTTGAATCCCACTCTTCCTTTTCCACTGGTTTCAGTGAAGCTATAGCATGTTATGCCAGCTGAGGATCTGGTCCTCTAATATTTTGCCCCATACACCCTGGCACAATGAAAGGAATGCCCTTCTCCCCAAAAAGTCATAGCTTTTAAGTACTGTGATGTGGTGTACTCTCCATGCCAGCCCTGGAAGAGCTGAATTAAGAGGGGTGGTCCCAATCAGCCAATTAAGCTGCAAATGCATAAGATTTAGGCTGTGGGGAGGGAGCTAATTAGAAGGAAGCTCACTTCTGAAGGAACAGGTGGGACTTCTATAAAGCCAGGAGGCTGGAAGCAACATGGGAGAGTGCAGGGAGGAAGTCTGCAATCTCTCCCCCTGAGGTAAGGGAGAAGGATGGGGCATAGGAACCCAGGAAGAACCTTAGTAGGCCTGAGAGAGGGGAGTCTAACTAGGAAGGCTGAAGAATGAAAAGCTTGGAGAAGCACAGGAGAAATAGTCCATGGGTGAGAGCAGTAAGGTTAGTGTAGCTGCAGACCTTAACTGCTTGCTATAGGGCCCTGGACTGGAACCCACTGTAGAGGACGGGTCTGGGTTCCCCTATCATCCCCTGCAGAATGGGATTGCTAGTGGCAGTGAATGGGAAGACTGCCCGAGTCACTGTGGGAGTGATGTAGTCAGTGCAGTGGGTGAGGATGCCAGTGGAGAAGGACTCTGAAAAAACTTGCCCGAAAGGGGAAAACAGAGAGTGACTTGGCCGGAGGGCTGAGTCACGAGGTGGCCATATTGTGAGAAGAAAGGGGGCACTGAATTGGGCGGAGCTAATCGCCAGAAGGATGCGCTACACAGCAGTGAGTAGACCACCCTGTGACAGATATACAGGCTGAAATTGTGCTTGTAACACAGCCTTTAATGCAAATAATAAACGTTCAGTGGGCCTATTAAATTCTTGACATTCCATTATCTTTATGATTTCTACGTATGACATACCACAAATACTGCAGTACAGTAAACATCAGTATTTTCACGGCACCCGTGGTAAGTGGCTTATTTCTGCTTCATGTTGCTCCTCAGACAGTTTCATGTAAATTGCATCATGTCAGTCAGGTAATTGTGAAATCCTTTCTCTTGCTGGCCTATAGGACTCGGTCTTTGGCTCCTCCTTTCTTCACACCTGATTTCTAGGCTATTTTTTGTTGCTTCCACATCCCACACATCAATTTCAGCTCTAACATTCAAATAATTCACACTGCCTTTTAATATTAGATACCCGAAACACACAGCAGATGGAGCACATGCAGCCTTACAAATATATTGCAGTCCTAGCTTTTGCTGTATGCTAGTATCAACTACAATTAACTTTCTCTGCCATATCTCAGAACCTTCCATTTCCTTACCTATTAGCCAGTATTCCTATGTGTTTCTGAGATTATTGTTACAAATAAAAATGCTGTAATGTTTGCTAGGAACCTGCAATACAGATTTGAAGAATATCTTAATTCTAGAGCGGGGTGGAAATTTTTTTACATTGAAAAATGGTCTTTTTCTACAATGGAATTTTTTTGTGAAAAACTGTTGAAATGTTCCCTCCCCCCCAAAATACAAACAAAACAAAAGAAATACTTTAAAAATATATCTTGATTGAATAATATATATATGTATGTATATGTATGTATTTGATTGAAAATGGTTATAAACATTTTTCATTTGCCAGAATTTTTGGTCACTGAAACATTTTGATGGTCATGTCAAATAATTTTTAAAAAAACTGATTGATTAACATATTCAAATAAAAGCTTGGAAATTCTGAAACTGAAAAATAAGCAAGTTTTCATTGTTTGATCAGCTCTGCTTAATTCATTTCAAAGTATGTGATACTCCATACACATTGTTACCTTCCACTTTGTTTCACGTAATCACCACTGCCAAAGGTTTTGACCTTGAATCCTCCCCATCCTTGCTACGCTAGGTGAAGTGAGACACTTGTAGCTACTTCCCCTCCTTAGATAAAGGCAGGGGAGTGAATACCTCTGCATCACTGGGGTCTTGTAGAATGGCAGCCTCCATGTATAAGATAGTGAGGGGCAGGTCTCCTTCTTTCAGTTTTTTCAATCCTTCCTCAAAAGCACCAGGCCAGTCTCTGAAAGGGTTTTCGGTATGAAAATAATAGCCCTGGAGCAGACAGTTAATGGTTCAGTGATGAAACACAGTAGCAAGGAACATTAAGTACATACAGTTAAATAGCTCATCATTTCCCAGCTAGGTGTAAAACTTCTTTGCTGCATGAAAATGGTATGAGTTCCCTTGCAAAGTTTCAATAAAAAAAATGTAAAACTGTGTGGTTCAGATCCAACAGACTGGGGCACTTGTTACTGGCCCTTTATATTTACCCTAGTTTCCAAGAAAGTTGTGACACCCTGGCACCCCCTTATTCACCACTGCCATATAATTAGGATATGTTTTGCACAAAATATGCCTTTTAAGGTATCATTCTAAAAGTCTTGATCTGCTAGACATTAATATTTTGTTGGTTTGTATGTGCTATCACATGTGAAGTTATGCAGTTTGGCTAGGTATGTGTTATTGAAACGTTGTGAGATTGAAAACACCCACAAGCAGCCTTTCGGGTACAAAAGTAAAACGTCCAAACAATTTTAATGGCTTATTGAGGAAATGCACACAAGCACAAAGACTTCCCCAGGAACTGTATACAATAGAAACCTCTCAGAGATAGCACTACCCAATGGGAACTGTTTGACTCAGGTCACAGCAAAAGAGCTTTCCAGGAAGTGGGAAGAAGATATAAAAGGGGGAAATGACATCCTGATGGTACCTCACTCTCCCTACAACAACACACCTGGAAACACCTGAGGAACAAAGACTGAACTGGGGGAAGTGATAGTCCCAGGCTAAAGGGGTTTCTAGCCTGTGTATGAAAACCTGGGAAACCCAAGCTGCAAAGGAAAGACAGCTTGCGCCTTAAGAATCTGCCAGCCTGTTTATCACTCAGGGTGAGAATTCGCTAGTTCATATCTTATCATTCTAGTATCTTAGGCTTAGTTTGCGTTTTATTTATTTACGAGGTAATCTGCTTTGATCTGTTTGCTATCACTTAAAATGTATCTTTTGTAGTTAATAAATTAATTTTATGTTTTAATCCAAACCAGTGAGCTTTGACTGGAGTGCTTGGGGAAAATCTTGGCTTATCACAAGTGTGCATTGTTCTCTTCACATTGAGGAAGAGGCTCCCAGGGGGAACCCCTCACAAAAGTATTATACTTTAGGAGATAATTACTTCCTACACAGTAGACCCCATCCATTTCAATGGGAGCAGGATTGGTCCCAGTGTGCACCAAATACATCAAACTTTGGCAAAAAGAGCATGTCTTGCATGGACTAGCCTCCCCCAGTGCTTTCAACTCCATGTCGGTTCAGTGCTTGCACTTATGACATAGCCTGAAACCTTCAATGAATACCTAAGGTGCAGCTCAGTATTGCAAGCACTTGAGCTTGTTTTAGGTTTGAAAGAGGGTTTGCCTTACTCTGTGACTGCAACCCAGTTTGTGTCAGCCAATGAAGCCTGGTCATCTCTGCCTGGAGTGGATGTGCTCTCAGGCAATGTGCTTTGAGGGAGAGAAATGAATGCCTGAATAAGGACTATAGAAACTGGGTCATAAATCCTAGGGATCAGAATTTTAGGGTTGTCCAATCCACCTTCCTGCCAATGCAAGGTAAAGAGTGTTTTAATATGTGTAGCAAATGAGAATATAAATCAAAGAAAAATACATAAAGGAGATGGGGAGTCGGGAGAGAGAAATTCATTCCTAGGATGGGAAGTTTTTGAACACATAGGGCCAGATTTTCAAATGCCCAACACACTTGATTTAGGGCCTGATTTCAAAAGTGCTCAGCACCTCACAGCTCCTATTGTGACACGTATAGCCAGATTTTCCAAAGAGTTCAGATCCCAACATGCTCTCGAAGTGCTGAGCTCTTGTGAAAATGTGACCCTTACTCAGGTACTTACATGGGAGCTGAGCTCTTGAGAAATTCTCACCTTAGTGGCAGGTAGCGTGTAGTTGTGGGGAGGCATTTCCTTGTTTTCCCCTTATAGACACTGAGGAGAGTGACTCTAAAACCTGTACAGAAAGGATGTGCTGTGTTAACAGGTTACTGAGGTTACCTTCTCACTGGTCGAGACAGTTACTTGGCCACGTGCTTCCTGGTTCTCTGAAATCCAGCTTCTCTGAGCCATTTCTTCCCATTCAGCTTGCATCTTATCCCAAAACTCTGTGTCTGACTAGGAAAAAAAGAAAAGGGGCAAGGGGAAGAGAGAGAAATTAAAGAAACTTTCTAAGAAAATGCCACCTGCTTTTGATCCTCCAAAAATGCAAATGTGTATACAGGATCATCTTCAAATGACTTCAGCTGGTGTTAAATTTTCAAGGTTGTAAGTTTAAGTGACAAAAGATGAAAGGCAACAATGACAGACGTGAGGAGTAACTCATGTTTTCGGAACATCTTGAGGCCCGTTTGGTGTAAAAACCCTGTTTGGATTAGGCAAGACTCCTTAGTTTCAAGTTTCAGTGACATTTTAGAAGTATGATCTAGCTGTTAGCACCCAGGACTAGGAGCTCTTCCCCTAATTTACTGTATGATTTTAGGTAAATCACAGATTTTCATCTCTAAAGAAGAAGAGTTCGGTGGAGCTGGAAAGCTTGTCTCTTTCACCAACAGATGCTGGTCCAATAAAAGTTACTATCTCCCCCTTGTCTGTCTAGTCTAAATCCTGATATTCTGAGCTTTTTAATCCTTGCCTACCTCAGAGCAGGGTTGTGAATCTTAATGTTTGTCTAAATGCAGTGAGGTTATCAACTGAAAGAATTAAAATGTTGTTAAGAAAATCCTTCAGTTAAGGTTCTTATCTGAGATTGATTTCCATGCATCTAGTGTTACAAACTAGCTCACAGTATCTAAAGGACACTGCTAAATCAGTGTCCAGTGTAAAACCAAACCAGAGATTACCAGCAGATAAGAATTTTAAGGGAGGTCATATTTTTGACTATGAACTACTTGACATTATCCCTTTAAATCTAAAGTCACAATAGTGTGTATGATAGACTGGTGAATTATGCCATGTTTCTGTAGGGAAAAAAATCAGGGTCTTATCACTTCATCCCTAAGAAAGCCCATACAATCAAGCTCAGTGCAGTGGCAGTGGTGGGAGCTTTGGAGAGATGATATCAGATGCTACATAAACTCAAGACTATTATATTCAGGACATGTTTCTTGTCTGTCGCTCTGCTTGCCATATTGCTTCTTGATTAAAATAAAAATAGTTGAGTCATAAACAGGTGTTTATAGCACTAACTCATCAATTGCAGCTCTGGTGATAATCCATCAGCACTTAGAATGCTTAAAATTCTTAGCTACTTACTAATTTAAATTTGGAAATTACCTTCACCATCAGCCCTTACAATTTTTTAAGGCATAAACACTTCCTCGGCGTGGCTAAGACCCAGAGTTTCAGGATACCCCCCCAAAACTTTAAGGAGCTGTATAGTCATTGCCTGCCTCTTCACTCCCACTACCCTGGAGAACTTAGGTACTGGGAGCTCAGTGGAGGCAATGAGCAAGTTTAGCTCCAAAGTTTTGGCAAGTTACCAGGCTCTATAGTTGATAGGTGAGCTACTCAAGCGCTCGTGTGTTTATAAATGTTAATTTATTCATTTAAATTTGTAGTGGCTTAGCCATACATGGGTTTCCTTTCACTCCACCACATATCAAGCAGATGAATACGGTCCATGCCTGACCCTAGCTCCCGCTGCCATGGGGAGCTTGGGAGTTAACGTTGAGTGGGCAGTGCAAGCCAGTTGGGGTGATTACGCATGATCAGTGATTATATGGCTGTGAGGAAGTGGCTGGATGTGTCAGCTGTTCATTTGCAGACGTTCTGACATATAGGCCCAGCTCCATGGGAGCGAGGCAGAGATTTTGTACCATATTCCCAGCAGAATTTGGACATGGAGACATCATACCTCATCATGGGAGAATCATGGTGTAGAGCCAGCATTGGAGCTGCTCTGCAGCCCATCCTCCCTGAGGAGGCATGTCTGGGAATAGGAGGCATGGACTGGATGGTGCTATGCCCCACTCATCTCTGGTTGTAGTACTGGCCTCTTGTGGTCATTGGCAGTGGCTGTAATTTGCAGCAGCCCTCAGCCTGCTCTAAATTATGCCAGGGGATCATCTTGTTTTGCAGTAGGGCCAGGATTGGGAAAACACAAAAGCTACGTTTGCAGCTCCCATCCTGAGCTATGGAGTGCACTTTATGGTTGTAGCCGAGGATCTGAACCATTGCTTTGTTCTTTGTAAAGAGATGAAATCTGGCGAGAAGGCATAATATATTTTCCCTTGTGGTAGCTGGATTCTATTCAGACACAATTTTGACCTTAACTCTTGGGATAAGGAGATATATTTTATTTAATTTAGATTTATAAAATTCCCACATCACCCGCCCCAATCTCTGTGGCCATTGATGTAATTTCAAATACATAATAAACATTCAGTTCCTTTCCGTCGCAGATCTGATTCTGCCACTCTCTCACACTGAGCAGTACTTCTCTCCATGAATAATCCCCTTACTTGGAGTGAATGAGGATGGCAGGTTTGGACCCTTATGTAACTAAATTCATCTCTCATAGGTGTGTTCTTCTAACATGAAACCCTTATCTCATAGGTAGCATATGTTCTCGGTGATGCAGGACTTGCTGTAGCTTAGGCTGCATCTTGTTGGCAACAGAAGCAAATTGTTACATAAAATGAATGCAGTAAAGTTTGTCCTGTCCAAAAAACCAGCTGAGCACATAGGATGCTAAAGAATGCAGACAAAACTGCTCAGAAGGTAAGTATCGCATGACTTTTGGTGTATTGAGCATCAACTCTCAAATTCATAGATGAGGAGGCAGAAAGCTTAGATACGTCCGCACTGCAAATAAAAACCTGTGGCAGCGAGTCTCAGAGTCTGGGTCAACTGACTCAAACTTGCTGTACGGGGCTAAAAATAGTGTAGATGTTCCCATTTGAGCTGGATCCCAGGCTCTGAAACCCAGCAAGGGGGAGAAATGGGGTGTCTCAGCCCAGGCTCCAGCCTGAGCAGAAATGTCTACACAGCTATTTTTAGCCCGGTAGTGAGAGCCCCGCAAGCAGACGTGAAAGTAAGCCGGTCCGGTACGGCGTACCAGCTGCCGTACCGGACCGCTTCCCCGGCGGTAATTTAAAGGGCCGGGGCTCCAGCTGCTGTGGGGAGCCCCAGCCCTTTAAATCACCGCCAGAGCTCCAACAGCGGGGCTCGAGTGGCTCTTTAAATCACCGCAGGGCTCTGGCAGCTGGGCTCGGGCGGGGATTTAAAGGGCCTGGTGCAACTTCCACTGTGGGGAGCCCCGGGCCCTTTAAATCACCACCGGAGCCCTGCCGCCGCTACCCCGGGCAGCGGCAGTGCTCCGGCGGTGATTAAAAGGGCCCAGGTCTCTGGCTGCTGCGGGAATCCCCAGGCCCTTTAAAATGCTGCTGGAGCTCCCAGCTGCCTCTGCAGCTGGTAGCTCCGGGGTGAGCTGGGGCCTTTAAATCTTGATTTAAAGGCCCCACCTCTTTCGGTTGAGGCCACGCCTCTTCCAGTTGAGCCCCCGCCCCCGCTCAGGACTCTGGCGTACCGGTAAGTCCTTTAAGTTACTTTCACCCCTGCCCACAAGCCTAAGTCAGTTGATGCAGGTTCTGACATATGCGGCTGTGGGGTTGTTTTGGGGGGGGCGTGGTGTTTTGTTTTGCATTGTAGACATACCCTTAGAGTCAGGATGTTTACTCAGGTGAATAATGTAAAAGAGGCTGTGTGCTACAGGCTGTCATAAATATAAAGGGAAGGCTAACCACCTTTAAATCCCTCCTGGCCAGAGGAAAAACCCTTTTACCTATAAAGGGTTAAGAAGCTAAGATATCCTCGCTGGCACCTGACCAAAATGACCAATGAGGAGACAAGATACTTTCAAAGCTGGAGGGGGGGAAACAAAGGGTTCTGTTGGTCTGTGTGTTGCTTTTGCCGGGACCAGAGCAGGAATGCAGGTGAGAACTCCTGTAAAGGGCTAATAAGCAATCTAGTTAGATACACGTTAGATTCTGTTTTGTTTAAATGGCTGATAAAATAAGTTGTGCTGAATGGAATGTATATTCCTGTTTTTGTGTCTTTTTGTAACTTAAGGTTTTGCCTAGAGGGATTCTCTATGTTTTGAATATGATTATCCTGTAAGATATTTACCATCCTGATTTTACGGAGGTGACTCTTTTACTTTTTCTTCAATTAAAATTCTTCTTTTAAGAACCTGATTGCTTTTTCATTGTTCTTAAGATCCAAGGGTTTGGGTCTGTGTTCACCTATGCAAATTGGTGAGGATTTTTATCAAGCCTTCCCCAGTAAAGGGGGTGTAGGGTTTGGGAGGATTTTTTGGGGAGGAAAGACGTTTCCAAGCGGGCTCTTTCCCTGTTATATATTTGTTAGACGCTTGGTGGAGGCAGCAATAAAGTCCAGGGGCAAAAGGTAAAATAGTTTGTACCTTGGGTAAGTTTTAACCTAAGCTGGTAAAAATAAGCTTAGGGGTTTTTTCATGCAGGTCCCCACATCTGTACCCTAGAGTGGGGAAGGAACCTTGACACAGGCAGAGAAATCATAACATTGCATCACATGCTGCATCAGAGAAAGACCTGTGGTAGCTGGTTAAATATTATAGCAATGAGAACAGTGAGAAGTTCAAAGGAAAGGAAAAGAGGCAACTACAGAACAAGCACAATAAGAGTCTGAAATGAGACTGAGATTTAGTGGATGTAATAAACAGAGTGAAGCAATGACTGTGGTTGCCACAAATCATGCTGAGAAATGCAAGCACCTCAGCAGAAAAAAAGAGACTCCAAGTTAAGGTGCCACATTCTCAATATCCATGTGCTAGGGGAAAATGGGGACAAGTAATCCCAAAAAAGAGTGCATCTCTAAGCCTTTGGAGATATGCTCCAGTTCCTTTTGCTGGAAAAATTCACTGGATGGCCAAATCTTCATTGCACTGAAATTACTAAGTGCTCAGTACCTGAGTTTGCTTTGGCAGTAAGGTGTTAGTGTGAATAATCTCAATGAGTTTGATAGGAGTATTTGAGGAGAGAGGTACTGATGGTCTTGAAAGGACTGCAAGGCTCATCCCTACATGCGTTCCTGATATGCACAGAGGTATTGTGAGCAAAGTGCTGAGTCTGGTCAAAGCTCATCTGTACAAATGTGACTTGCAACAACACTTCCTCTCAAAGGAGTTTAGTTACAGAGGAAAGTGCAGACTAAATCCAGGTTGAGTCAGCAGTGCAAGTATTTGACACTAGATATAAAGGGATAGGAAGGCTTGTGCTCATAGACAAGTGATTGTTACAAGTTACAGGACTGTTTATATAGCCTATAATTACATGCACTATCTAGAGGGCTAACAAGGCATTTCTCATGGGCCCGTCACTGCAGTATCTGGATGCCAATATCTGGTATTTTTCTCTATAATTGTAAGCAACAGCTTCAGACCTGTCTGAACTGTGCAATTACTGGTCATTGATGGTACATGCCATATTTCCTTGTGAATCAGGATACCCATGTGTTTCATCCACTCTAGGAGCTGGTAAGAATTCTGAGTTTAGTTCAGGGGTTGTGTAAATATTTCCTTTATATAGGTAAATTTTAATATAGCCATTATACAAGATGTCATTTGAACAACACGTAATTTAGGGTACCAGTGACAAATGTTGTTCTTCAGTATTTATAGCTCTGAATTTCTGCTTTTAGTATTATTTCTTGCAAAGTCATTCATATGACCCAATGATTGGGGGAAAAAACATATTAAAAATCCACTTGTCTTTCTTCTCTGCATATAATTAGCAAAGATACTGTATTTTTAAAATCTAAGTCAATGGGCCAAATTCTGCTCTCTTTACATGTTTGTAACTCCCTATGAAGTTCACATATTGACATGAAATATGGCATAATTTATTTATCCTTTGTAGTATTGCTATGGGATATTAATGCTCCACTCCAGAGCTAGCTGCAATTTAGAGGTAGGTAAAGTGATCCCTATGTATCCCTGCTTTACCTCCCAAGAGTTTTGATAATTAACTGTTTTTTGTAATGTATTTTGAAATCCTTGGATGAATAGAAAGTGTAGAATATTTTTAAAGATTACATAGATTCATAGATATTTAGGTCAGAAGGGACCATTATGATCATCTAGTCTGACCTCCTGCACAACACAGGCCACAGAATTTCACCCACCACTCCTGCAAAAAACCTCACACCTATATCTGTGCTATTGAAGTCCTCAAATCGTAGTTTAAAGACTTCAAGGAGCAGAGAATACTCCAGCAAGTGACCCGTGCCCCATGCTACAGAGGAAGGCGAAAAACCTCCAGGGCCTCTTCCAATCTGCCCTGGAGGAAAATTCCTTCCCGACCCCAAATATGGCAATCAGCTAAACCCTGAGCATATGGGCAAGATTCATCAACCAGATACTACAGAAAATTCTTTCCTGGGTAACTCAGATCCCACCCCATCTAATATCCCATCACAGGCCATTGGGCCTATTTACCATGAATATTTAATTACCAAAACCATATTATCCCATCATACCATCTCCTCCATAAACTTATCGAGTTTAATCTTAAAGCCAGATAGATCTTTTGCCCCCACTGCTTCCCTTGGAAGGCTATTCCAAAACTTCACTCCTCTGATGGTTAGAAACCTTCGTCTAATTTCTAGTCTAAATTTCCTAGTGGCCAGTTTATATCCATTGTTCTTGTGTCCACATTGGTACTGAGCTTAAATAATTCCTCTCCGTCTCTGGTATTTATCCCTCTGATATATTTATAGAGAGCAATCATATCTCCCCTCAACCTTCTTTTAGTTAGGCTAAACAAGCCAAGCTCCTTGAGTCTCCTTTCATAAGACAAGTTTTCCATTCCTCGGATCATCCTAGTAGCCCTTCTCTGTACCTGTTCCAGTTTGAATTCATCCTTCTTAAACATGGGAGACCAGAACTGCACACAGTATTCCAGGTGAGGTGTCACCAGTGCCTTGTATAACGGTACTAAAACCTCCTTATCCCTACTGGAAATACCTCTCCTGATGCATCCCAAGACCGCATTAGCTTTTTTCACGGCCACATCACATTGGTGGCTCATAGTCATCTTATGATCAACCAATACCCCAAGGTCCTTTTCCTCCTCCGTTACTTCTAATTGATGCGTCCCTAGCTTATAACTAAAATTCTTGTTATTAATCCCTAAATGCATGACCTTACACTTCTCACTATTAAATTTCATCCTATTACTATTACTCCAGTTTACAAGGTCATCCAGATCCTCCTGTAGGATATCCCTGTCCTTCTCTAAATTGGCAATACCTCCCAGCTTTGTATCATCCGCAAACTTTATTAGCACACTCCCACTTTTTGTGCTGAGGTCAGTAATAAAAAGATTAAATAAGATTGGTCCCAAAACCGATCCTTGAGGAACTCCACTGGTAACCTCCCTCCAGCCTGACAGTTCACCTTTCAGTAGGACCCGTTGTAGTCTCCCCTTTAACCAGTTCCTTATTCACCTTTCAATTTTCCTATTGATCCCCATCTTATCCAATTTAACTAATAATTCCCCATGTGGCACGGTATCAAATGCCTTACTGAATCTAGGTAAATTAGATCCACTGCGTTTCCTTTGTCTAAAAAATCTGTTACTTTCTCAAAGAAGGAGATCAGGTTGGTTTGGCACGATCTACCTTTTGTAAAACCATGTTGTATTTTGTCCCATTTACCATTGACTTCAATGTCCTTAACTACCTTCTCCTTCAAATTTTTTTCCAAGACCTTGCATACTACAGATGTCAAACTAACAGGCCTATAATTACCCGGATCACTTTTTTTCCCTTTCTTAAAAATAGGAACTATGTTAGCAATTCTCCAATCATACAGTACAACCCTTGAGTTTGCAGATTCGTTAAAAATTTTTGCTAATGGGCTTGTAATTTCATGTGCCAATTTCTTTAATATTCTTGGATGAAGATTATCTGGGCCCCCCGATTTAGTCCCATTAAGCTGTTTGAGTTTCGCTTCTACCTCAAATATGGTAATATCTACCTTCATATCCTCATTCCCATTTGTCATGCTACCATTATCCCTAAGATCCTCTTTAGTCTTATTAAAGACTGAGGCAAAGTATTTGTTTAGATATTGCGCCATGCCTAGATTATCCTTGACCTCCACTCCATCCTCAGTGTTTAGCGGTCCCACTTCTTCTTTCTTTATTTTCTTCTTATTTATATGGCTTTAGAACCTTTTACTATTGGTTTTAATTCCCTTTGCAAGGTCCAACTCTACTTGACTTTTAGCCTGTCTCACTTTATCCCTACATGTTCTGACCTCAATAAGGTAGCTTTCATTGCTGATCCCTCCCTTCTTCCACTCCCTGTATGCTTTCTGCTTTTTCTTAATCATCTCTCTGAGATGCTTGCTCATCTAGCTTGGTCTACAACTCCTGCCTATGAATTTTTTCCCCTTTCTTGGGATGCAGGCTTCCGATAGCTTCTGCAGCTTTGATTTAAAATAATCCCAGGCCTCCTCTACCTTTAGATCCATAAATTCTTCAGTCCAATCCACTTCCCTAACTAATTTCCTTAATTTTTGAAAGTCAGCCCTTTTGAAATCAAAAACCCTAGTTGCAGATTTATTTTTGTTAATCCTTCCGTTCAGTTTGAACTGAATTAGCTCATGATCACTTGAGCCAAGATTATCCCCTACAACCATTTCTTCTATGAGGTCCTCACTACTCACCAAAACCAAATCTAAAATGGCATCCCCTCTAGTCGGTTCAGCAACTACTTGATGAAGGAATCCATCAGCTATCACATCTAGGAAAATCTGAGCCCTATTATTATTACTAACACTCATCTTCCAGTCTATATCTGGGAAGTTAAAGTCTCCCATGATCACACAGTTTCCATTAGTATTTACTTTATTAAAACATTAAAAAGGGCTCTATCCATATCCAAATTAGATCCCGGTGGTCTATAGCACACCCCAAGCACTATCCCAGGGGAGACTCTAATAGTTTTCTTCCCCAATGTGATTTTTGCCCAGACGGACTCAGTCTTATTCATTTCATCGCTTCTTATTTCTTTACATTCTACCTCATCATTGATATACAATGCTACTCCACCACCTTTACGTTTATTTCTGTCTTTCCTAAACAGCACATACCCTTCAATACCTGTAGTCCAGTCATGACTACTATTCCACCGTGTTTCTGTTATCCCTATAATATCTGGTTTCACTTCCTGCACCTGTAGCTCTAGTTCCTCCATTTTGTTACCTAGGCTCCTCGCATTGGTATACAAACATCTTAATTTTTGCTGTTTGGCCTCACTCACATTCTGTACCCTATTAGGCACGGTCATTCTACAGCCAGTATAACCTATGAGACTGGTATCTACACTGCCCTTCTTCCTACCCACGGCTGTATCCTCTCTTACTTCGTTTTCTTTCCTCTCAATGCTAAAATCCGGCGTGGAGATTACCTGGACATCTCCCAACCATCTCCCCCAAATTCCTAGTTTAAAGCTCTCTTAATCAGTTGTGCCAGCCTCCATCCTAGAAGTCTATTTCCTTCCCTACTCAGATGAAGTCCATCCCGAGAGAACTGTCCTCTGTCCATGAATGCCTCCGAGTGGCCATACATCCCAAAGCCCTCCTTATAGCACCACTGCCTAAGCCATCTGTTGATAGTCATAATCTTGTCACACCTTTGTTGCCCTTCTCTAGGAACAGGCAGAATCCCACTAAAGATAACCTGAGCCTCGATTTCCTTAAGCGTCTTCCCCAGCCTAGCATAGTCTCCCTTAATACTTTTCAGCGAGAATCTAGCCATATCATTTGTTCCCACATGAAGGATAATTAGGGGATTCTTTCCTGCTCCCTTTAGAATCCTTTTCAACCTCAGGTCTGCATCCCGTATCTTAGCACCTGGAAGACAGCACACCCTCCTATTCTCTGGATCAGCTCTGGTTACAGGCCTATCTATTCTTCTCAGTAAAGAGTCCACAATCACATGGACCTGCCTTTTCCTGGTGACAGTGCTATTCTCCAGTCTATCCCCTGTGCCTTCTGGCTGCAAGTTCTTTCCATTCCTATTCTCCCTTGTAATCCTCTTTAACCCATCCTGTATCCTCCTGGGGCTCATATTTGGTGTAGTCTCCATTAACTCTTCCCCTTTTCCTATAGGACTAACTGCTCTTCTCTTCTTCCTTGCCCTTCCACCTTCAGTGACTACCTGCTGAGCCCCTTCTTCATTTTCCAACTCTGCAAACCTATTCTTGAGCTCTATTTCTCCTTCACTAGCCCGTCTTTTCCTCTGCCTGGTTCTTTTAGTCACATGCTTCCACTGACCACTTTCCTCACCCAGTCTCCCCTCAGAATTCCCCAGTCCTGCTTCCATCTGCAAGTCTGAGCTTTTCCCTTCAAATACCTCATGTCTTTGCTCCATAATCTGCTCAAACCCCTTCCTAAACTCAACCAGACTTTCCACCTGCATCTCCAAACCTCGGATCTTTTCCTCCATCAGCTCTATCAGACGGCATTTCATACAGACAAAACTCTTACCAGGTGCCGCCTCCAGGATCATGTATATACCACAGCTTCCACATCGAGTCATCCTCATTGTGTCTTCCACTACATGGGTCACTCCCACTGCTGCCTCTGTATCTGTCATAGCCTTCCCACCTAAACCCTGTTAATCTGGGAAACACAAACCACACCCAAAACACCACCACCCACAGAGAAAACAAAACAAAACAAAAAAAACCCCGAACAAGCACCACAAGACAAACTCCCACTCAAACTCCCCTGTTTACAGCTCTGTTTGCTAGCTCCTGTGCCATACATAACACCAGCTAATGTATTTCAGATATGAACAGATTCTGTATGATACATATGGTACTGACATTAACCCTGTTAGTTTCATAGATTTTAATGGGCCATCATGATGATCTAGCCTGACCTGTACATCACAAGCCTTAGAACTCACTGACCCACTTCTGTAATAGGTCTCTAACCTCTGGCTAAATTACTGAAGATCTCAAATCTTGATTTAAAGACATCAAGTTACAAAGAACCCACCACTTACTCTAGTTCAAACCGGCAAGTGACCCGTGCCCCATGCTGCAGAGGAAGGTAAAAAATGTCCATGCTCTCTGTCAGTCTGACCTGGGAGAAAATTCCTTCCCAACCCCAAATATGGCAATTGATGACCATGTTGGCAAGACCCACCAGCCAGACCCTGGGAAAGAATTCTGTGTAATAAATCCTTCCCATCTCGTGTCCCATCTCTGGCCACTGCAGATATTTGCTAATATTTCTCCCTTTCTTTTTCTTGCTGCTTCTGTGTTTCTAGGGAAACTGAAAAATAATGGAGCTTTTGGGATTCTTATGGATCTCCTCAGCTGCTGCTCACAGAGGGAAGTCAGCTTGGGGGTATCTAGGACGAAGGGGTGCAGAAGTGCACCACGCTACCCACTTTGCCCTGAAAAACTCCATGGATACCCCGCGAGTTTCACAGGGAGCCAGGCTGGAGTACTGGGGGAATAGGCATGTTATATGGTGTTGGCAATATCAGCATTGTGACCCACACAGAATCCACTCTTGCCTGTGAGAGAACTTTGGGATCTCTACTGATGTTAAGGGGAATGGGTGTCCCAGTGTGTGGAGGGCTCTGTGGGGAAAATTATCAGACAAACAGATTAAGTCCCCAGGCCTGCTATGGTGCCAGTAAATGGGTGCATGAGAAGAAGTGTGAGGCAGGGTACACTACCTCTTGAAGGAGCAGTCTACTGCTGGCAGCTGAAGTAAGCTCCTGTGTACTCAAGGATCCCCCAGCCTGCCCCGGGGCGGGGCTGTTTCAACAGGAAGAGGAGCTGAACAGGAGTGAGGGCCCTAGAAGCCAGGCAAACTGCGGTCTCTCTCAGGCTCCAGGGGACTAGCCTGACTGGGTCCAGAGGCTTTATTTGCTGACCCTAAATTTTGGGAGCTCTGAACTGGGGCCCTGAGGTAAGGCCCTTAGGAAGTTGAAGACTGCTCCTTTCCAGAGACCTTCTTAAAGGAGACATATTTATTTTGTTGTGAGTTCCCCTTGCTCTATCCTTTACAAAGAAACAATGTTTCAGGGCAAGTGGGGCATGGCAATACCAAATATATGGCAGAGGCTCATTTCATCAGTACTGCGTGTCTGGGAAGCTGGCCATGACACTGCAATAGATCTGACTGTTGTTAATATCAATGGCAGACTCCTATTACTGAGGGTGAAGAAATGTACCAAGCACTTTTTCATCTGAATGACAATGACATCACAGGTGCTTGCCTGAAGTCATTAAAATGTCAAGGGGATTATATAAGGATGCTTGCACTCCTTTGGATATCTACAGCAGTGGCTCTCAACCTTTCCAGACTATTGTACCCCTTTCAGGAGCCTGATTTGTCTTGCGTACCCTAAGTTTCACCTCACTTAAAAACTACTTGCTTTAAAATCAGATATGAAAATACAAAAGTGTCCCAGCACAGTAGCACTGAAAAACTGCTTACGTTCTCAGTTTTACCATTACAATGATAAAATAAATCAATTGGAATATAAATATAGTACTTACATTTCAGTGTATAGTATATAGATCAGTATAAAAAAGTCTTTGTCTGTATGAAATTTTAGTTTGTACTGACTTTGCTAGTGCTTTTTATGTAGCTTGTTGTAAAACTAGCTAAATATCTAGATGAGTTGATATACCCCCGGAAGACCACTGCGTACTCACACAGGTTCACATATCCCTGGCGGAGAACCATGATCTACAGCATGAGAGAGTTCCACTGGCATTGTATTAATTCTGAAGAGGAAAATTGTATTTGGAACAGTTCTGCAGCATCCTGGAAATGTTAAATCCATGCTGTTATTCACACCATATTGCAAAATCACTCTTTGCTGAGCACATGTAAAGATCTGCTGCTCAACAGGAATCAAATAGTGTGGATACTTTCTAAATGTAGATTTTTTTCATAGCTATAGCTGTTCAAAACCACTCTAATCTGCTTAAATTCATTGTTTTAAGCAGTCTCTGTGTGATACTGAAAGCACCCTAGCCACTTGACAGCTACATAGCCAACACACTATTGTTATGCCACGCATTACAGTTTAGGGAACTGCTGTGTGACATGCTGAACCCTGAGAAACACTGTTCATCGGCAGTGACTTGACTCTAATGACGTGGATCAATATTTAACACGTGTTCTAGTTATAGCGGTTTCAAAAGCACTCAGCATTGAATTAACTCTGCTCCTATTGATGTCAATGGGAGCAGAGTTAGGGTATGTCTACATTGCCAAAATAGTTGTATTCTTAATTCAGGTTGGCTAACTCACGTTAAAATAGCAGTGAAGACATGGTAACTTGGCTTTTAACTTGGATTAGCAGCTCCAGTTCAAGCATGGAGTTGAATTCAAGCTGAGTTGCCACATCTTCACTGATATTTTAACCCAAGTTAGCTAATGGGGGTTAGCTAACCTGAGCTAAGAACGCACTGGCTTTTTGCAGTGTAGACATACCCCCAGGCTAATGCTAAGTGCTTTTGAAATTCTCACCCCTAACATCAGGACTCCTGCTCTTAGTTCCAGTCCCTGCCACTGACTTGCTGTGTGATCTCATACAAGTCACTTAGCCTTTCTGTCTGTTACCCTATGAAATGGGGGGAACAACAGCTATCTCACAAGTGCATTGCCAGAGTTAATTAATGCTGGGGAAGATCTTTGTATGAAAGGTGAGCAGAAGCTTTCATAGTAATGTCATGGGTGATGTGTTACTACATTAACAGTCTCAAACCATTTGGAACATTTATGTGGAGTTACACAACATCATGAAGTATGTATTTTATCATTTGGCTCTTTACATGTACAATGCATGGTATTCCATCTAAGCGGCTATTATTATTGCTGTTAATTAAAAAAAAAATTAACCGCACAAACACTGAAACAGTTAAATTAACTGACAGCAAAAATATTCCTCAGGTTCTCTATTTCCTGATGTATAATTACCAAAAAAAAAAAAAAAAAAAAAAACCCACCCAAAACCCTGAAAGCAGCTTGCTTATTGACAGATGTCTAAACTTGCCTCTGTTAACCTTTCATGCTCTCTGAGATATGAATTTTGACTCTGCTGCTCTGCCTAAAGAAATAGCTAATCAGAATGAAATCGATTTGTGAATATTCTTCTTGACCAGTGCTTAAAAAAAAATGAAGTGGGTTTACTTTTTAAAAAAAAAATTACTGCTTCATAATACTATGAGAATTTTTTCTTTAAAGGCACAGAAATAACTAAAGCTTGCAACTTCCAGCTACCTAAGGTCATCTTAGCTTGACAGTTTGCTGAAAGAAAAAGGGAGGTGTCTGACTTTTTAGTAAAACCTACAGCTATTAATTTAGATAAAGGCAAATATAGGATTCCCACCAGGTATTTACAGGGAATATTAGGTAAAATTTTCAAAAGTGCCTAAGTATTTTAGGCTCCTAACTCCCGTTTTCAAAAGTGATTTAGGCATGTAGGGCCAGATTTTCAAAAGTATTTAGGCACCTAGAGATACAAATAGGCACCCAATGGGATTTTCAAAAGTGCCTTAGCAGGTGAGGTGCCTAAGTCTTATTGAAATCAACTGCAGTTTAGGTGTCTAACCTGTTCAGGTCCTTTTGAAAATCCCAGTAGATGCCTATCTGCATCTTTTGGTGACTAAATATCTTTGTAAAACTGGCCTGTAGGAGCCTAAATCCCGTTACCTTTCACTGAGACTTAGGGATGATTTAACCTAGAAAATGACATCGACCCAGATACATTGCTCAGATGTAAAAAATCCACCCTCCCCCACACCCTGAACAACATAGTTAAGCCAACCTAAGTACCCATGTAGACAGCGCTAGGTCGACGGAGGAACTGTTCTGCCAACCTATCTACTGCCTCTCAGGGAAGTGGATTATCTATGCTGATGTGAGAACCCCTCCCATCATCATAAGTAGGCTACACTGAAGCATTGCAGAAGTGTTGAAGCTGCACTGCTGTAGCATTTTAAGAGTAGACAAGCTCTTAGCTCCTAAGCGCCAAAGTCACTTTTAAAAATTGGACTTAAGAGCCTGAGTTAGTTAGGTGCTTTAGAAAATTGTACCCATTCTGTTTAAATGAGGGAGTTTCCCCAAAAGATACCCAACTCATTCTCAACTGGGAATGCACAGTGTGAAGTCAGGGAAAAGAGGGACTAAGGAATTAAAGCCCATGGCAATAATCTAAAGCCGCCAGTTCTGTTGTTCTCATCAATCTTTATTATAGTCCCTTTGTGGCTATGAATTGTGGGAGAGGGCATAAAGTTACCACTGGACTTCATATTTCCAGACTCAGCCTTATTTTCTCAATGATCCCACATCCTGCATGAGTGTCACACGCTGTTATGATGTCACATATTGGTACTCCACTGTCATACTGTTTTGCTACTACTTACTAATTTTTGATGCCTCGTCATGACCATGTTGCACTGGAACATGTTTATGTAACACTGTGATGCAAACAGAATGATACCAAGGTGCACAATTTGAATTTTCTCTTGAAGCTTGTGAAGCAATACGACATGTGACCTAATGTCGACCCTACTGTAAACTAGTGAATGTGCTATGCCATAGCCTCACTGTTGCTTTTCAGTTCTGAGAAGTTTCTCACAAGCTGTAAATGTTTGCACTTTCCTGGATTCACTTTGTTAGCCAGTTGGGATAAATCATACTGGACGATAAAACTGCCATTCTAACAAACTGCAAGTACATAAAGCTGCCTGATGGTGGGAATTTGCTGCAGGCCCACTGTTTTGAGAGGGCCCCCAAAATGATAGAGGGGTAGCCAGGCCAAATTTGAGTGAGTGGCGTTGCGACCTGGCTGTGGAGTTGCAGTGTCACTCAGGTTTGGAAACTGCCAATGAGAGAAGCAACTTGCCTGCCCCAGCCAGGCCCAGATCCCACTGTTGCCACCACTGACATCATTGCGCCGGACCTGAAGTGACCTAGTAGGCCGAGAACCTGTACGTGTAGTAGTGGGGTCAAAGCTCTGGGAGAGGCAGGAATAGGAGAAGCCCCCTGGCTGCACATTCAGCAAAGCCCCCTGAAAAGGAAGGTCAGAGATCCCACAGGCCTGGGCCCTCTCTGACTCCCATCTCTTCCCTGGCCCCCCATTCCTTCAGAGAGGATAGCAACCCCTCAGACCTGGGCCCTCTCTAATTCCCCACCCCATTCTTAAACTCTTTAATCTCCATGATAATTTTTTTGGAAGGATGGAAGGTAGGGTGGCCAACTTTCTAGTTGCACAAAACCGAACATCCTAGCCCTGCCCCTTCCCTGAGGCCCCGACCCCGCTCACTACATTTCCCCTCCCTGAGTGACTCACTCTCCCCCACGCTCACTCACTTTTACTGGGCTGGGAAAGGGGGTTGGGGTGTGGGAGGGCTTTAACTGGGGTGTGGGCTCCAGGATGGGGCCAGAAATGAGGGGTTCAGGGTGCGAGAGAGGGCTCTAGGCTGGGGCAAGGAGTTGAGGTGTGGGAAGGGGTGAGGGGTCTGGGCTGGGGGTGCTGGCTCTGGGGTGGGGCCAGGGATGAGGGTTTTGGGGTGCAGGAGGAAGTGTGGGGTGCAGGCTCCGGGGGGAGTTTGGGCTGGGGAGGTGGGATGAGGGGTTCAGGGTGTGGGATGGAGCTCTGGGCTGAGGCAGGGGGTTGGGGTGCAGGGGGGGGTGCGGGCTCTGGGGTGTGGCTGGGGATGAAGGATTTGGGGTGCAGGAGGGTGCTCCGGGTTGTGGGGGGGGAACTCAGGGATGGGGCATGGGGTTGGGGCTTGGGCCGTGGGCTTACCTCGAGTGGCTTCCGGTCAGTGGCGCAGCATGGGGGCTAAGGCAGGATGCCTGTCTGTCCTGGCACCATGCTGCACGTGCTCCGGAAGCAGCCAGCAGGTCTGGGTCCTAGGCAGGGGGGCCAGGAGGCTCCATGCGCCACTCTTGCCCACATGCTCTGCCCCCCTGCCAACTCCCATTGGCCGGGAGTACAGAGCTGGTGTTCGGGGCAGGGGCAGCACGCAGGGACCCCCAGTCTAGGAGCTGGACCTGCTGGCTGCATCTGGGGCGCAGCACAGTGTCAGCTAGGACAGGTAGGGACTAGTCTGCCTTAGCACCACTGACCGGACTTTTAATGGCCTGGTTGGCAGTGCTGACCAGAGCTGCCAGGGTCCCTTTTCAATCGGGTGTTCTGGCTGAAAACCAGACACCTGGTCACCCTAATGGAAGGCTTCAGTTTCAGGTTTTTGCCCTGGACCCCCAAAAACCTCTGTGTGATTCTGCAAATACAGATGTGTGGATCCCAACCATCATCTTGTAGTCATGAGTACCAAAATTATCCTTTTCTAGAGGGAAAAACACAGGCAGCTAATCAGGTTTTTTAAAAGCAAACATTTGGTACAGTACTTGAAAGTTGTGAAAACATAAGGTGTTCTCTTGACTCTTTCTCTTTCTGTGCACATACAAATAACAAATGGATAAGGCAGCAATCAAATCTAATTTCCAGAGAGACAGAAAATGTAGCCAAACCTGCAAGCACCCAAGCCTGCAAGCACCCAAGTTACTGCAAGTGTATCCCTAACATCTCTATAAAGGTAATTCACTCCAATCTTTTATTATCTAAAGATTCTCTGAGGGCATGATTCTCTTTAAGCCTCTTTAAGAAGAAATTACAGCACAGACCTAATTTCACCGGAAGGTTGGACAACTGGAGATGATTCCCAAGGTGAACCCTGGGTAGGAGATGGTTTGGCATCTTCACTCTCTGGATTATTAATTAAATCCTTTTCACAAAGATAAGATCCTGAAATTTGCTTTCTCTCCATGATCAGTTCTGTAACTAATCTTACCATTTCAAGCTTTCTCACTGGAAAGGTATTATAGAAACACCAAGAGCATAAAAAATGAATTTTTGGACAGTGTCTAGCTTCGCCCTATAAATGTGCTAATTTTTCTGAGCTGGGCTGGAAAATGATTCTCAACCACTCTAGCTTCCTTATTGCTTTGTTCTGGCCAGAATGGCAATTCAACCTTTTAAAAAAAATCTTCAGAGGAAAATGTACCTTGTAAGGTCCTGAAGCATATTTTCCTTTACATTTTAAAAATGTGGTACAACTTGGTATATTAAACAGAAAAAGTTACTTTGCCAGTTTTACAGTTAAAGAATCTTTTAATTAGATTCCCTTTTAAAAACTGTTTTCCAGAATACATTAAGGCATTTTAATAATCTGTCCTTGTTGCCTCAGAATGACCTTGTTAATATGCAGGCACCTTTTACAATAATATTCCTCTCCGTACCTTGTAAACTACTTCAGTAGTGTCTTGCAATTTATTTGCCTCAGTCCATTGCTCTTGGTCTTTATGCTGCATCCCACCATGCTTAGCTTCTACCAGTTGCAAGAGCAGTGCCGCTGTTAGCCGGGACACTGACTTTACAACAGTGACTTTAACACTGATGGCATCCCTGAGAACTCTATCACCCAATTCCATGCGCCTGACTCCCACCTTGTGCTCATGAAGTGACTGAAAATACAGAGAGAATTTTGAGCAAGGGAGGTTTGAAAGCACCTCTTGCACGATGCGGAACGCATGGAAAACCTTTCATGCATCACCAGCAGTTCTTAATAAACAATCTTGGATCAGGCATAAACAGTCAATGCTTTTAGAGGGTAAAAGAGAAATGCATTCAGTGTATGGTCTGTAGAACTGAACTCTAGTTAATTCCTTCTGTTTATCTAGCCTTGTAAACTGAGGCAAAAATTTTTCCTATATGCATTAAAACACTGTGGAACAAATTGCCATATCTTATTATAAACAATAAACAGCACCAATGAAATGTATCTGATGTATTAGGAGCTCCATTGGTAGTTAGAGACCAGGCTCAGCCATAAGGCCTGATTCTGTTCTCACATAAACCAATGTAAACCCAGAATAACTCCACTGAAGTCACTGGAATTACACAGGCATAAGACTGGCGTGAGAGCAGAATTGGGACCTATATGGTAACATTTAGATCTGGATCCAAACATCCCCAAAGTTCAGATGTGTTTGCAGAGGAGGTGATTTCAGTCTCTGGAAGCTTGTTTCATAGCCAGACTTCCTCAACCAAGATCACTTATCTGTGGCTCTCACATATTTCATCCTGGGCTTTGTCCCAGGGGAATGATGGATCATGGCTGTAGGGGTTTGAAGGGCTGTTGAGGGACCCTGTGGAGAGGTTTAAAGCTTAGGAATCAATGATGCCATCCAAATCATTTTTGGTTCATATTATAAAACACATGTCATTTGGTAAAGAGCTGTCTTTGTCCAACAAGGCTCAGGACTGCATTAATCAGAAGTGTTCCAAGTCAGCACTGGAAAGGCAAAGATGTTAAAGGACAGGATTGAGGTGCATTGAAGAAACTTGCACATCACTTGGCTGCAGTTTTCCGGACTGAAGCCATTAGTAAAACCACCATGGAGAAAACAGAGAATCCTCTATATGTTAAAGTGCAATCACTTATTTTTATTAACTTGCTTTAGTACAGGGTTACTGTTGTAAGTACATATAATTACGCATTCAGTGTCTAGCAGCAAGCTATCCTTCTGTACAGAGATGGCTCTGAACAAACTCCACCAGATTTGAACCCTGGATCTGGTCTAGGTTAGGATGTGAATTCATAGCACAGACCTGCCTATAATGGACTGAACATGCACGCAAGTTGCAAATACTCAATCCCTGGGAAAAATTTGCATTTAATTTTCATACTCACAAGCTTAGAAATGTTTAAATTCACGGGAGTTTTTCTTGCTCATTATGGAGAGAGACAATCTGGATTGTGAGTTTTGATTCAGGCCCATCTCCACATACAGCTAAGCTTTTATTTTCCCAAGACAGATAATGGTACTTTAAATGAGTAATTTCATGAAAGGCATCTCTCCTCTGCCTTGAGTAATTGAATTCTAAGGTGTTCCTTTAATTGTGCTACGGATTTAATTTGGAATGCTTTGGCCCATTACAGGAACAGTTTTGTTTCATAGGTGAATGTCAGCCTTATGCCAAGATACAGCAGAAAATAAAATGATACCTCAACAGCTGCCTTTGCTCTTTCAAATTCCTCCTCCAAGGAGTGATTTCTGGAGAGGAATGAACCTCCCCAACGCTGCTCTTTGGTCGATCGTGCCTTAAAGAAATAAAGAATAAATAAGAAAGGATGACATGCTTTGTCACAAACTTTCAAGTTCCTTCTCTTTCTTTCTTCACTAGTGCTGAAAGTGACCTTCATCTGGTGCAATGCTGTATGTTTCCCTATGTGAATCCCCACCAACTCCGGACACAGCTTTAGCAGTGTCCACTGCTTCAGTGGAGAAAAGTAACTTGTCATTCCCTAGAGTTTCCCTTTCACTCGGGATTTAGACATGATGAACAATCCCAGTTTTGATTGTGAAAGTAGATCGAAAATAGTCCCTTGAAGCTTCAGAGGAAATGAAGTTCAGAATGGTTAAAAAGACTGTGCAACATTAAAATCTTGTGCCTTGAATAAGCTATCTTCACATCTCCCCTCTCCTTCCCCCCTCCTCGCCCCAGTTCATTTTGCTTCATTCTGCAAGACAGAAATTTAGCTGCTGGAATTCCTAATAAGGAGAGCTGTCTCACAGATACCATTTCACTTTTGAATGGACTGTATTCAACATGATTAATACTTTGTTTAAATAGTTGAAAGTTTGTTTGAGAACTGGATCCCGTACAGTTCAGCCTCTATTACCTGAACCCCTTGTATTATCACTCAAAACTCCCTACAGGGTCACATTCTCTGGGGCCTGTTAATTACACTTACAATCCCCTTGATTGTCTGAAACTTCATTTTCTGAATTTATCATGTAATCTCACTGTAGTCATTTCTGTAAATTACAATCTACTTGAAGAGACATTTAACTGAATTTGCAAAAAGAAAAGGAGTACTTGTGGCACCTTAGAGACGGTTAGTCTCTAAGGTGCCACAAGTACTCCTTTTCTTTTTGTGAATACAGACTAACACAGCTGTTACTCTGTTAACTGAATTTGCATTTTATTTATTTTCAAATAGACGTTAATTTAAAAGAGACAAGGTGGATGATATATTATCTTTTATATGATCCAATAAACACTATTACCTGCCCCATATTGTCTCTTTAATATCCTGGGACCGACATGGCTACAACACCACTGCATACATTTTTTAAGAGACCCAAAATACACAGTACATCCCTGCCTCTGTGTGTAAGTCTTTTACAATGAAAAATCAGTGCTTGAGAGGTCTGAGTTGTAAATATATGTGGAGAGAACTTTCCTTATGATGATAAAAGGATGTGGGATTGGTTGGCACACAGGAAATGCATGGGACAGATATACAAACCTCACAATCTGCACAATTTTCTCACTCTTATCTAAGGTTTCAGAGGAACAGCCGTGTTAGTCTGTATTCGCAAAAAGAAAAGGAGTACTTGTGGCACCTTAGAGACTAACGAATTTATTTGAGCATGAGCTTTCGTGAGCTACAGCTCACTTCATCAGATGTTTACCGTGGAAACTGCAGTAGACTTTATATACACACAGAGAATATGAAACAATACCTCCTCCCACCCCACTGTCCTGCTGGTAATAGCTTATCTAAAGTGATCAACAGGTGGGCCATTTCCAGCACAAATCCAGGTTTTCTCACCCTCCACCCCCCACACAAATTCACTCTCCTGCTGGTGCTAGCCCATCCAAAGTGACAACTCTTTGCATAATCAAGTCGGGCTATTTCCTGCATAGATCAAGGTTTTCTCACATCCCCCCCACCCCCATACACACACAAACTCACTCTCCTGCTGGTAATAGCTCATCTAAACTGACCACTCTCCAAGTTTAAATCCAAGTTAAACCAGAACATCTGGGGGGGGGGGTAGGAAAAAACAAGAAGAAACAGGCTACCTTGCATAATGACTTAGCCACTCCCAGTCTCTATTTAAGCCTAAATTAATAGTATCCAATTTGCAAATGAATTCCAATTCAGCAGTTTCTCGCTGGAGTCTGGATTTGAAGTTTTTTTGTTTTAAGATAGCGACCTTCATGTCTGTGATTGCGTGACCAGAGAGATTGAAGTGTTCTCCGACTGGTTTAGACAGGCCAGTCCTTGCCTACAGACAGCCCCGCAATCTGAAGCAAATACTCACCAACAACCACATACCACACAACAGAACCACTAACCCAGGAACTTATCCTTGCAACAAAGCCCGTTGCCAATTGTGCCCACATATCTATTCAGGGGACACCATCACAGGGCCTAATAACATCAGCCACACTATCAGAGGCTCGTTCACCTGCACATCCACCAATGTGATATATGCCATCATGTGCCAGCAATGCCCCTCTGCCATGTACATCGGTCAAACTGGACAGTCTCTACGTAAAAGAATAAATGGACACAAATCAGATGTCAAGAATTATAACATTCATAAACCAGTCGGAGAACACTTCAATCTCTCTGGTCACGCAATCACAGACATGAAGGTCGCTATCTTAAAACAAAAAAACTTCAAATCCAGACTCCAGCGAGAAACTGCTGAATTGGAATTCATTTGCAAATTGGATACTATTAATTTAGGCTTAAATAGAGACTGGGAGTGGCTAAGTCATTATGCAAGGTAGCCTGTTTCTTCTTGTTTTTTCCTACCCCCCCCCCCAGATGTTCTGGTTTAACTTGGATTTAAACTTGGAGAGTGGTCAGTTTAGATGAGCTATTACCAGCAGGAGAGTGAGTTTGTGTGTGTATGGGGGTGGGGGGGATGTGAGAAAACCTTGATCTATGCAGGAAATAGCCCGACTTGATTATGCAAAGAGTTGTCACTTTGGATGGGCTAGCACCAGCAGGAGAGTGAATTTGTGTGGGGGGTGGAGGGTGAGAAAACCTGGATTTGTGCTGGAAATGGCCCACCTGTTGATCACTTTAGATAAGCTATTACCAGCAGGACAGTGGGGTGGGAGGAGGTATTGTTTCATATTCTCTGTGTGTATATAAAGTCTACTGCAGTTTCCACGGTAAACATCTGATGAAGTGAGCTGTAGCTCACGAAAGCTCATGCTCAAATAAATTCGTTAGTCTCTAAGGTGCCACAAGTACTCCTTTTCTTTTTACTCTTATCTAAGTGATTCAGAATGGGCAGAAGAGGATTTTTAGACAGTTCTTGGGATTTGGGTGGGGACTGCAAAGAGAGCAGGGAGCCATCTTGAAAAGGAAAAGTGTGAGAGTTAGGCTATAGAGGGAGTATTTGGCTGCTATTTTGTTTGCTTCTACTATTGTTCTTTCACAATGGAGGTGCATTTAATTGACTATCCTCTGCAGGAGAAAGTTGTACCTGTTTTTTCTGCACTTGCTGTATCTATCTGTCAGGCTGTGTCCTTAGGTTTAGGATCACTAATACAAATACCTCATTTGTATTGATTTTCTCTAAGCCTTGAGTACCTTGAAGACTTCAGTTATAATCAGAGATGACTCTGAAATGCAGGGCCCAGACCTAAATCCATGTCTATGCTTTCCTAAAGGCTGGAGGAATGAGCTCTGGGGTGTTCTTCCAGCTCTATAGATAATGGACCTGAGTCACCAATGTGTGAAACTGGAGGAATGCAATGGTGAATTGGGTTCAGTGACCAGTCATGGATTTTTGCATCCAGATGTGAACTTTCCCAAAGTTGGGGAGATGTGGGGGAGTTTGAATTGTAGGATTAGGTTTGGGGTATCTTTAATCTCAACATCCTGTCCCATGTTTTATGTTCAACAGATACAATCTCTATTGCCTGAGCATCCTGCATACTTTAATTTTCCTCTTCATTGTTCTTCCCCTGAAGACCCTTTCCACTAGACCTGCCTACAGCATATGCTACCCTAATTTTAAGTAGATTATTCTTTGTGTGTTTTAACAACATATTAGAAAACATAACTCCTTCTTTGTCTCTACTTGCACATTCCAGAGCTTGGTTTACCATTATTACCTAGACTGAGCTGAAGGAATGGATAGTTCTTTTGACATCCCTAGCACACGCTTCTCTCCAATCTATCCCACTGGAAGCACATTAGTTATGTCCCTCTACTATTTATGCTTTTGTACAAAAGGCACAGTGCAAAGAAGTATGTTAATTCACTGCAAGGAAAACCACATGGTGACTCTAGCCTTGCCAAATAGAAATTGCTCTCTAACTCCGCTAATCCCTTACCTCCACACTTGTCTAAGGTTAAGACTCATTAGCTATTTGTCTGCACATGGTCCCAACTGCATTAATTTACATCATTATATTTCTGATGGTTGTACATGGTGATATTCAATTACAATGAACCAAATTCATCCCTGGTGTAACTTCACTCCTTTGAAATTCAGGTTTGAACCTGACATGATGTGTTGTATCAGCAAGTGCTGTAATGGGCAGTGTTGTGATGAAGTAATCTAATATTCAGAAGTATACCTATAAGCAAATGTACAGAATTCATCTCCAGGAGAAGCAGCACTTTGCAGTATTCTTAATGCACAGTCTCAGTACATAAATATTTTTTTCTTTTTGGGGAAGGATACTGACAAAGGGTCAGATTCTAATCTTATGTTTGGAATGTTTCTTTGCCTCCCTTAAATCTATTCCTGCGCTTGTGATTACATGTTCAGAGGGATTTTTTTAAAAAAACTGGAATCATGACATGAATTTGAGATTCCAGTCTGGTCCAACTGTGTGTATATTCTTCACATGTCTTTGTGCCGGTGAGGTTAGTTTACTGCAGTGAAATCTGTATTGGCTACCGAATATTGAACCAACGCCTGCTGTTAGTGCAGAACAAGATGGCACAATTGCTGTGGGCAGCAGGGATTCTGCCTAACTGCTGTTTCATGCTCTGCGCTGGATGACTTTGACATCTGGATTGAGTTTAAGATTTAGCTGACAATGACCAGATACCTGCTGGGGGTTGTAGTCCTCTCCCCATTATCCTCTATGGTGACCCATGACTGGGCTGGGATCTCAATGGCTGCTGCAGTATTAAGATTAGGACCCAGGACATCTGGCTTCTGCTTCCGCTTTTAGCACGAACCTCCTATGTTGAGCTAGTTGGAAAATCTTATTGTTTTTTCCAGAAATTTCCAAACCTGCATTTCATTAGTGATGGGGAGAAAGGGACCAGGAATGGAGAGCTGGCAGACATACCAAGGAGCAGAGTTCTCCTGTGGCTTTCTCTAACAGGGGAATGGGCATACTGGAGAAGTGGCCAGTGGGTCTTCACACAATGTGGTCAATAAAGTCAGTACTCTATGTTGGGAGGCAGGTGCAATAGCTGCCCACTATCGACTACCTTCTGGGGTAGAACGTCTTATTTCTCTGTACCAATCATTTTGTGCACACTTTTCTGCACTCGCTCTCTGTTTACACGGGGTATGTGCTGTTGGTGAGAGGAATAAATAATAGACTAATTTTGTGGTCTCTGTTCAAAGTAATGGGCCTGTTCCAGGCCTGGTGTAACTTTCTTGATCTCATTAGAGTTACTGGCACACCAAATATGGATCCACCTGGCCCATTTTTCTTACTGGTACATACCAGACCACCTTATTCAGTCCCTGACAAACATTCTAAATAGTGATGCACAGGACTCCTGATGTGAATTGTGAGTTATAAATGTTTTAGGCTTAATTCTGATCTCCCTTAAGTCAGTGTAAATCAGTAGTAATTCCAATGAGGGCCACGAAATTCCAACAGTAAAAGTGGTGTGATGTCAGAATCAGGCCCAATTTCCAAGACTGGGCACTTATGTAAGGGTCTTGCTAGTCAGTCTTTGGATGAGTAAATCGGCACATAGAGAGCTCCAATATCCAATGTTTAGGGCAGGAGAGGCCAAAGTTTGAAAATTGAGTTTATTGGGTTATTGAATAAGTAGACTATGTACCATTTGAAATTAAATATATTAAAAATATTCTGTTTGCAGTTCTCATCATTGAGGAGAAAACTAAATTGTAAAAAGACCAAATTCTGTAGAACATTTCCAGGCAGATAAATTCACAAGTGGGAATCTGCTAAGGTAGCTGGCACTAAAAACAGCTTGGCGCTACAGAGCTTCAAAAGCTAAAATTGGGTAGCATATGACAGGAGTAGAATACTGAGAAGGAAGAAGTCGACAAACGATAACTGCCTCAATGTTGTTGTGTATTCTGACCTTCAGATACATTAAAAAAACTCAATAAACCCCCCCAAAATGTGCCATTGTAACTTATATTAACAATGTTCTGTTAATTGAAATTCTGCTATATGCAGGACTTTCTGTTTGTAAAGAAAATGGAGTAACTACCTAAATAACTTCAAGCGCAGAAAACACAAGCCATTCTTTTAGAAACCCTCTGCTCCACACTGGGGACAGAAGCTAGTATGCTTTGGAACTGTCAGAGATGGACAGTGAAGTGCATTAAGGTGATTCTCTCAGGAGCTGAAGATGGCGAACAGTAGCAAATTTGACAAGTTAAAACCTCCAGTGTGTGGCTGGACAATGTTGCATATGCATGGGGTGACCTTTAATATGAAGGTCAAGATCTGTGGTGGATCAAGATTGGCAAGTGTATCATCTGGTAAAAGCCACAATAAGATTTATTTTACCACAAGAGTATTCAGACCTTTGTGATGGGAGAGGGCCAGGGCTGTTAGGGGACCTGCAAGGAGGTAGAGAACTTTTCACCTACTGGTGGCAACCTGACCCATGTTGGCACTGACTGAAACTAATTTATGTTTGGTGGACTCAGTCCAGTTCTTTGTAGAACACATCACATATGTTTGCATCACATATGCAGAAACTGACATAGTGCACATCTTGTCAGTGTCAACTGAGAAACTCAGGACTGAATGTGCAGTGTCCTGCATGGAGCTTGGAGGATGAGCACTGGTTGCAGGAGGGAAATTTGGAGGAGGCAGCAGTATGCCTGTGTGTGAGCGCATGGCTTGACTATTACCTCCAGTTGCAGCATCTGTAAATAGTTCTCTTAATAAACAGCCAATCTAGTTTTACAAGCATGGAGTCCTTTCATGTTATTACCCAGCACATGGGACATGAAACAGAATGGGCCATGGAGATTAAACTACTCTGAGTGGTCCCTCCACGGTCACTTTGGTGCTATAATAAAGTATTGGAGCTCTTAATTGTTTCAGAAAAAGAGCAGCCACAGAAGGGACTAAAATTCCTTTCCACAATATCTTCTTTTATTGGGGATAATTTTCCACATGTGAATATGATGAGGCTTTTTGCAACACTTGTGGAAATATGCTTTGTAACAAAGCTCCAAGGCTGTCACTGGCCATCAGTTCAGTAATGTTTCTTGACCACACTAGAGTATGACTCAGAAGACGAAAAAATTTCCACTTACCAGGAATAATAAACACAGGGCATCAGGTCAGCAACTCGAGCCTTATTTCTCTTTTAAGTTGGCAAAGTCAATTCAACCTTTTCTTATTTTGATGTTACAGCCATTTTACTTTTATGGAAACTAGTCTAACTGAACACGTGCAGCATAAAAAATGGAGTTTTTTTGCTTCTGCAGGTACTCTGCTTGAAGATTAATAGGAAACAGATGCAAAACCACAGACACTGTAAACTAAATTTGCAACTGTTCTTACAGAATGCCACTCATTACAAATTCTGTGAATGTCTGCCAGGGTACACATAAGCTTCCTGCCAGTGAGACCTGCTAAACTGAAGAATACTCTCCTAAAAGAGGGCGTGGAAGCACATAAAGCTAGACTGGCCAAAGCAGTAGACAACATACCATGCAGGGAAATGAACTACACAACCTAGCAGGTCTTCTCTATCGCTAACATGTCAATCTATTGTATAAAATATAAAGAAGCGGAAGGTGTCATTCTATTAGAATTAGTGCTAAGGTAAACAGGAGAATAATTTCAGATTTTGCAGTTAGGTGAAAATTAGTAAGGAAAAGAAGGATCATCTGGTGAGTAAAGCACAGAATGGGTGACAGGAGAACAGGGTTCTATTTTCTGCTTTGCCACATATGTCTTGTGTGACCTGGGACAAGTCACTCAGTGGCTCTGTGTCTCATCTGTGAAATGCAGATATTAATACCCACCTGACATGGGTGTTGCAAAGCATTTTGAGATCCCGGGATAAAAGGTGCTAAATAAGGGGAAATTATTGCTATTAACTGTATTATCTGTGTCCTTGAACCCCCACCCATGCTCTGACCTGGATAGAATAGTGAAATTGTGCAGTTGAGAGCTCAAAAACCAGCAAATGCCAAATGAAGGTTGTACACTCAACCTCTCCTCTGACACATTGCATGTATGCATTACCTAGTATATCTTTTAATTAAGCATTGCCAGAAAGCCCTGTCCAACACATCTTACAACGGGTCCTCCTCCATGGAGGTACAGACCCTAAATTTAGAACTAAGTCCACCATTGCTGAGCTCTTTCTCCAGTACAGCTTATCGTTCCACTGGACAGGCTGCTATACCCATCTGTGGATATGCTAATAAGCACTGAAGTAGGGATTCCCTCTTATATTCCCTAGAAGTTCTTCAGCTATGGAGACTCCAGTTTGGATAGGAGAGTCTGGGAAAAGGAAGCTTTTTAGGATCCTCTTAGCACCTCTTAGTTATCAATAATAATAGGAAGCTAATAGGAAAAGGAAGCTTGAGGGGGCAAAGGAATCATTAGGGGAAGGGGACTTATAGGGCCCAGGAACTAAAGGAGATTAGGGTGAGGGACACTACAGCTATAATGTACAGCAGCAGTCTCTCTCTCTCTCTCTCTCTCTGCACAACAGGGTGTCATGGCCAAATCCTGCCTTCAGCTACAAAGCGCAATCTTCTTGAAATCAAGGGATTACATCTACCCAAATTCTGCCCTCAACTATACCCATGCAACCCCATTACTTTCCAAGCTATTGAATAGGTGGATATAAGGACAGAATTTGATTCTAAGCATCCAGTTTAAAGTAAAAAATCTGTTCACCTGCTCGGTCAACAAATTTCTCACTGTTTTTCATTATTATTAGGTAGAGTGAACTGTATAGGATTCCAGAATGCTGAAAAGCTGAGAACAGAGTATCTAAGTTTGGCTCCTTTTCATGTTTGCTGGGCTGTAAAAGCATCTTCTTACATTAGCTGGGTTAGGAATTGGCTTGTCTGTATGACTTTTGAGACGCTCAGCACTGTATTTAGAAGAATGATTTAGGCTAGAGGTCTGAAGTGTTTCTCTGCACATTGGAATTTTCCATCCTGCTCTTCCCTCTTCTCCTTTGCTTTCATTCTCTCTCTCCATTCTGCTTCTGCACATTCGTTTCTGCTTTAAAAACCAGGTTCATCTGGAATGGGTGTACTGTCTTCAAGGAGCTGCAAAAACTATATACTAGGATCCCAGATTGAATAACGAAGAGATGCTATAAGGATCCTAAAATGAGAATTCCATTTCCTTAAATCATAAACAGTAAGTGAGATGAAATATAAATTAATAGATCCTTGCAGCACACCTACATTTAGTGTTTCTTCAGCAGTAATTTAGTGGGGGACGTAAAGAATATAATTTGCACTGATGTCTTTGAGCAACTCATTGTGGGAGGAGATTCTTGGGGCAGCAGTATGAAGGAGGTAAATGGACTCATTCTTGTGAATGATGTTAGTTACTTTAAATCTGTCTGTTCTGTGGAACAGGACAGGAGCTTTCTTCTTTATACATGACTCAATTCTTTTCTTCCCCCGTATCAGTGAGTTCCCTCATTCTGTCTCTTCCCATTCTCCCAGTCACTTTCATTCTGCTTTTTGACTACTCTTCCAGTCACTTACTTTTCAAATCCTGTACTCTGATTCTCAGGGCCATTAGGCCCTTTCTGCTGCTCCCCACTTCCTTGGAAATGTCAGAGTAGATCCAAACTAAGCTTGCCTACCTGGAGGATGGGTGGTCACAAAGTGAATCATATGAATTACTGGTGATTGTTGTTGTTGTTTGTTTTCACTAGCACCCACAATATGCTAGGCAACCTCCAAACACAGAAGAAGGCTCAGTCCACCTCCAAAGACCTTACAAGATGAAAGGCAAACAGCCAGATGAAGAGTAGGGGAACGGGGCAGAATATATAACCAAAGTAATCCAGGTGGTAATTGGCCTTATTAGGCAATATGTTATAATAACCCTACAGAACACAAATGCTGAGGCAGACCCTCAGCTGGTGTATATTGCCATAGCTCCGCTGAGTTCCACTGAACTCTGACAATTTACACCAGCTGATGATGTGCCCAGCTGTATGCAGTGTTCATGTTTAGCCCTAAGGTCTAAGATTGCCTCTCTCTCTCACTTGACAGGTTTCAGAGTAGCAGTCGTGTTAGTCTGTATCCGCAAAAAGAAAAGGAGGACTTGTGGCGCCTTGAAGACTAACAAATTTATTTGGGCATAAGCTTTCATGAGCTACAGCTCACTTCATCATATGCATGCAGTGGAAAATACAGTAGGGAGATTTATATACACAGAGAACACGAAACAATGAGTGTTACCATACACACTGTAACGAGAGTGATCAGGTAAGGTGAGCTATTACCAGCAGGAAAGCGGGAGGGTGGGAGTGGCGGGGGGGGGGGGAAACCTTTTGTAGTGATGATCAAGGTGGGCCATTTCCAGCAGTTGACAAGAACGTCTGAGGAACAGCGGGGGCGGGGGGGAATAAACATCGGGAAATAGTTTTACTTTGAGTAATAACCCATCCACTCCCAGTCTTTATTCAAGCCTAAGTTAATTGTATCCAGTGTGCAAATTAATTCCAATTCAGCAGTCTCTCCTTGGAGTCTGTTTCTGAATTTTTTTTGTTGAAGAATTCCACTTTTAGGTCTGTAATCGAGTGACCAAAAGATTGAAGTGTTCTCCGACTGGTTTTTGAATGTTATAATTCTTGACGTCTGATTTGTGTCCATTTATTGTTTTACGTAGAAACTGTTCAGTTTGGCCAATGTACATGGCAGAGGGGCATTGCTGGCACATGATGGCATATATCACATTGGTAGATGTGCAGGTGAACGAGCCTCTGATAGTGTGGCTGATGTGATTAGGCCCTACGATGGTGTCCCCTGAATAGATATGTGGACACAGTTGGCAATGGGCTTTGTTGCAAGGATAGGTTCCTGGGTTAGTGGTTCTGTTTTGTGGTGTGTGGTTGCTGGTGAGTATTTGCTTCAGGTTGGGGTGCTGTCTGTAAGCAAGGACTGGCCTGTCTTCCAAGATCTGTGAGCAGTTGACAAGAACCTATCCTTGCAACAAAGCCCATTGCCAACTGTGTCCACATATCTATTCAACTGCTTAGTTCTTTTCAACTGCTAGAAATGGCCCACCTTGATTATCACTACAAAAGGTTCCCCCCCCACTCCTGCTGGTAATAGCTCACCTTACTTGATCACTCTCGTTACAGTGTGTATGGTAACACCCATTGTTTCATGTTCTCTGTGTATATAAATCTCCCCACTGTATTTCCATTGAATGCATCTGATGAAGTAAGCTGTAGCTCAAGAAAGCTTATGCTCAAATAAATTTGTTAGTCTCTAAGGTGCCACAAGTCCTCCTTCTCTCACTTGAGGCTTTGTTGGAAATAGCTGGTTTTTTTTAAATAGGTCTCTTTCACTTATTCATGGTTATTCATGGCTTATGGTTGATTTTGAATGTTCCTCAGTATGTTAGCAAACCCGGTGTAATTCTTTTATGTTTATTTTTTATTTTTGTAAAGGAAAAATGATTCATTTATTGGATTATATTAAGTCTGAGAGGTTTAAAGTGCTCACAAAGGATAAAATGGCTGAATTTTATCCACAGGTTATTACCAGTGACAAAAATGATTTAAGTAAAAGAACCTAAAATCATACAATTTAAGAAAAGGGTTGGCAATATGTGGTTTGATTGTAGTTGTGACAGTAAAACGTAACAGCTCTACTGTGCTATTGATTTTTTTTAGTGTGCCAACAAATACTCAGCAATGTCTGGCTTTTTGAAGAATATTAATGGAAAGTCACTGTGTTGAAATAACTGGTGTTTTTCCAAAGGCCCCTTTTCTTGATAATGCCAACAATCTTCCTAATTATGTTCAAGGAGCTTTACTTGAAGTACAATGAATGTTTAAAAAAAAAGAAAGCAACAGCAGATCCCACAGAACAAGAACAAAAAGTCAACTCTCTGAAGAGCAACTCTAACAAAATAGCCTCTCCAAAACTCTCCAAAAAACCATTCATTCCTAACTCCCCTATTCAGATAGATAGACCTTTGCAACATAGTTAAAAGCATGATCAGAAACAAGGAAAAGTTAAGTTAAGTAATGAGTGGTGGGGTGGGTTTCTATTTTTGGATTATGCTTTTAACGTAAAGGATTGATTCTTGAAATCTGGTGATTCTCCCCAAATCACTTTTAATTATTGCACTCTATTTGCTGCTCCTGAGCAGAATGTTATAAGATGATGACAATGATTATTTTGTAACTATGAAATTCCCCAATCTGTAGGGAATGGTGCATTTTTATTGGAGTTTCAATAGTAATTATTTATCTAATTATTTTTCTTATTTATCAGCACCATTATCATTATTCAGAAGGTGAGAGTCATAGTTTGGATGATAGTCATGCATCAATACTCCACATCTACTGGAATATGCTTCTGAGGAGATTTATAAATTAAGAAGCGTTAACCTCAGGCTACAATGCTTATTCATTGCAGTAATGAACACTGAGATGCTAATGTATTTCATATACATATAATCTACTTTTATAATATAATGCAGTATGTGAAGATTTAGCTGCATAATTCTCATTGAGTTAACCGATAACCCATTGAAAACACCCCATTTACAGTACTCTCAATAGTGAAGAATAACACAATGAAACAACACCTGCTTGTTTTATTTGTGTAACTGGACCTAATAAAATCGCTTACCTGTGTTGCAGGTACTAATTCTAAATCTGATGTTGAATTGGACTCCAAGGCACTTTTGACACTAGTCAGCTCAGACTGCGATCTGTTCTCTGTAGACCTATAAATAATGCATTTACATATTCATTATTGTATACCAAGAAACTATATCTGTCAGCTTAATAAATACATTATGACTAATTGGGTTAATTCTGTTAGCTGAGTAGTTTTTAATCGGTGGATAGTGATAGTGCACTGACTGTTCTTCCTTCTTCGTTCTGTTTGTTACACATTTCATCCCCACGCAAACAATAATCGACACAACTTGTACTCACAGAAGAGATCTGGGGTCTGATTTGCCATTATACAGGTTAAGCCAATGGAGTTAGATTGTCATGGATCTAGTATAATGAAGTGGAGAATCAGGCCCACAGCACTGTTCTCTCTATTTTATAGCTAGGTAAACGGAGGCACAGAAATGTTAAGTGATTTGCCCAAAGCCACTGAGGGAGTCAAAGTGTGAGTAAGGATCTGCACTCCAGAGCCCCAGGCTCCCAGTCCCTTACTCAGATCATGCCTCTCTCCCCTTGCCCAGTAGTCTAGTTTCCTTCCTTTCTAAGTTCGACAAGTGGTAATGCAGAAATGAAACACACTGGGCCAAATTCAGCCCTTGTGTGAGTGAGTGAAACTCAAGCGGAAATCTCTGAGCAAAGTTGGCAGTGATGTAAACGGTGGTGTAAAATTGGTGAGGGTGCATGTAAATGGTAATGCAGTGATTTGATATTCAGAAGGTGTGCAAAATGAGCATCGCTTACATGCCAGGAGGACAGCAGAAATAAGCAATTAAAAGGAAGACCCCATATAAGGCCCAGTTCTGCCCTCACTTACACCTCCTGGAACCTAAAATCAGTTGTATTGCAAAGGGCAGAAGAGAAAGCAGAATTTGGCTTGTCTATTTGATCTTGCATTCTCCTGTTAGTTGCTTTCCTGATACATACATACATACATCTTCTGTCCTTTGGTGTGTATGCTGCCCTCATTTCCACGCCCACTGAATGCAGTACAAGTTGCATTACTTTAACACTTTCATTCACCTGTGCCCGTTTTTGGATCACATTTAGTCTGGCATGTATCTCCAACCACATAATAATTTGGGGAATCTGTCTACATAGAACTTGTGAATTCTGGTTGATATGAAATTGCTGTATCATCAAATGGTTTAGTGTACACGGATTCTACCATTTGCTGGACCCTGAGATCAGGGACAATGGAGGGTTGTTACACCTTGATGGCCCCCATTCATATGGGAGTAACTTAGGACAACGGGAGGCCTGAAGCCTAGGGAAACCAGTCTGACCAGAATGTCTGCAGGGAAAGGGTTTGGAGAGCAGAAAATCCATATAGAGGGGAACAAAGTCAGGTATTAATACTTGCTCTTAAAAGCCCCAGAGCCTGAGAAGCTCAGAGAGAGCTCAGAGAAACAGGAAGCTTGGGCAGAAGAGGCATGCTTTTGTAGCAAGGGGCCTTTTTTAACTGGAGGACCAGCTGAGGAAGAAGGAAGCAGGCTACACAGGTGAAAGAGAGACTCTGTGATTCAGAAGAGAAGCCATGTGCAGAAGGGGGATCTGGACTCCTTAAGGATTCTGGCCTATGCCCAAAAAACGACCAACAGTGGCGAGGAAACAGGCAGGAAAATGTGTACAGGTGTGTTTCCTGTTTTGTCTAGATCTGTATATTTCTCATGCTCTCTAAAGAGTGATTGGTTTTTGGACCCCTTACAAAGCCTCTTTGTTTGCTTCACCATCAGGTGACCTGAAGAGGTAACTGTAAACCCAGCCTGCCCTCAAGGTTGGAGCTTTGGGAAAGGGTGTGCACTTACGGTACTGGGAGGTCTGGGGTGGGGGGTTAGCACTGGTCCTGATGGCCGAGGGCAGTTGGGCCGGAAGGCCCCATTTCCATGAAAGTGTAACAGACAGAGAGCTTGTGCCTATGCAGCGTACCAGAGAGGCCAAGGAAAGAAGCGGTGCTGCGGCCTACTCAGACCAAGGGCAGCATTGCAGCACATGGGTCTAGCCTTTTGGGACCCTAACACAGCAGCTTGGTGAGTGTTCGACAGAAGGAGCTTTGCCAGGCTATGTGACAATCTATCATTTAGGTCAGCGGTTCCCAACTGTTTAACAAAGGTGACCCATTTATTCCTTTTTTTGTGACCCACCATTACGTACATGCACCCTCTGCCCTGGCACTGCAGCCCTAATCCTTGCCCAGTGTAGAGGGGAAGCCCTAGTGTAGGGGAGGCTGGAGAGCAAGACCGCCTCACACTCCCCATGCTGTGGCAGCTCATGTCCTGTGGGGCTGGGCCCGGCTCCTCATTCCAGGCACTGTGACCTGACACGCTGGATTGCAGCGCCACTGAGGTTTGGCCCAGCCGCTCTTCTGTCAGGTGGCAATGGCCTGAGCAAGGAGCCAGGTCCAGCCCCGTGGCACAGATGCTGCCATTGCAGGGTGAGTGAGGGGTGGGCTTGCCTCCCCCACACCAGGCTGTCCTCTCTGCTCCAAGGCAAGATTAGGCACTGCTGAACTCCACCTGCTATATTCTAGGACTCATCTAAAAATCATTGGGAAAAAAAGTTAACTTATAATTAACATACTTATTACATTATGTCCAAAATATTTGAGCACTACTAATGTAGCCTAACTGAGGAAATAATACTATGACTCGCCATCAACACAGCATTAGTGAGACTTGAGAGACCAGAGCTGGAAATATTTTCTCAGGAAATCAAGTGTTTTACCATAAAAGCTCTTTTGATGGAGCTCTAGATGAAGATTTTTGTTCTGTAGCTGAATGACCCTTGCTGTTCTTCTCTCCATGAAACTTCAATTCATCCCATTTCTCGAGCTGCGTCTGAATATTTACTGGAAAAAAATGAATCTTTTAGGGAACCTAATTAAGAAAACATTATGGCTACAGCTCCATGTAATGGTGGTGAGGAAACTTCACCTTTAAATCACTAAAACCCTGTGTTTTCCATGGTGATTGGAAAGCATATGTTTTAGATGGGGCCCAATCCTCATGAACTTTAGGGCAGTTGAAATTCCTGGGAAAAACTGACATATCTGAGAACCAGCAATAAGTTACCTAAATCTTGATTTTTCATAGTCACTAAAATTTTAAGATTCTTGTTCAGGAAATAAGTGGGACTGTGCTTGAACTCAGTTATTTCTAAGGCTGTGATTCTTTCATGGAGGTTGCGGAAGTCACGGATTCCATGACTTTCCGCGACCCCTATGACTTCCGCTGTGGCTGATGCGGCTGACGTTAGAACCGCCCAAGCAGCTCAGGTGCCCCACGGCTGGCCACAGTGGCTGCTGCTGGAGTGACCTGGGGCCAGCTGCTCCTGCAGTCTCCAGGGCCAGCCACACAAGCTCCTGCTGCTCAGGAGGCCCTGGGCAGCTGACTCCAGGGATCGTGTAAGCAGCGGCTGGTGCGGCTGGTCCTGGGGACCACCCAAGCAGCAGTCCTGGGGGCAGCCCCGGGGACTGTCTGAGCAGTGGTCCTGGGGGCTGCCCCAGGGCTAGTTGCACCAGCCACTGCTCAGGCGGCCCCAGGCAGCTGGTTCCAGGGACTGCGGGAACAGCGGCCGGTGTGGCTGACTCCGGGGACCCAAGCAGCGGTCCTGGGGGTGCCCTGGGGACCGGCCAAGCAGCAGCAGTCCCGGGGCAACTGGAGGCCATCTGGAGAGCGGTCCCCGGGAGCAGTGGCTGCGGGGCAGTCAACCTTCAGCACTGGAGCAGGGCCCCCCCAGAGCAGTGGGGCCCCACAAGTAGAAATTTAGTCATGGGTATTTTTGGTAAAAGTCATGGACAGGTCACAGGTAGTGAATTTTTATTTATTGCCCGTGACCTGTCCATGACTTTTACCTAAAATACCTGTGACTAAATCTTAGCCTTAGTTATTTTAATGTAAATTATACACATTACAGGGATTGTAGCAGCTTTTTGGTTGTTTTGGTTTTTTATCCTGTAGATTGTGGGCCAGATTTTGAAAATCCAGCCTCCCTTTTAGCCCTTTGATCCAGCAGGTAATGTAGACAAGGCCTAAGTGATTTAGTAGTGTTAACTAGGCACCTATCAATAGGAGTTAGGCACCAAACTCATTCAGGTGCTTTGAAGATCCCACCCAGACACAATCTGGAAAGAGTTTTGAGAAAGTTGACCCCAATGATTTTATTTAAGTTCTGAGAGTTCACCTCACAAGAAGCACTGCTCACCATTTATAAGTTATTGGTTTATATTTAATTAAAACTTGGCATTTGTTCTCTGGTAGCTACCTTCTTGTTGATTAAAAGCTAATATGAAATGTCTAGTGAGAGAGAGAGTATGCCAGAGATGATAAATTACTTTCAAACCAGCCCAGCTTGGAAATGTATTATCCTAATGGCTGTCTGATCAGCATTGCAAGATGAGTTTGTGGACAGAGCCCAGCTCCTATAATAGATAAATGTCCACATCATAAAAGTGACCCTCACAATTGACACCGAGGATGTGTCTAAACTGCAATTAAAAACCTGCAGCTAGCCTGTGCCAGCTGACTTGGGCTCGTGGGGCTCAGGCTCAGGGGCTGTTGAATTGCGGTATAGACATTTGGGCTTGGGTTGGAGACTGGGCTCTAGGACCCTGTGAGGTGGAAGGGTCCCAGAGCTCAGGCTGCAGCCTTAGTCTGAATGTCTACACCTCAGTTAAACATCCCCTTATCCCGAGCCCCACGAGCCTGAGTCATCTGGCATGGGCCAGCTGTGGGTGTCTAACTGCAGTGTAGACATGCCCTGAGTGGCATCTTCGAAAAAGAATGATTTTATTTGCATTTAACAGCTCCCCTCCACTATAAAAACACTTTACCCTCTTACCAAGACATTCCATTCTGTGGGCCAGCTTCTCCATTGCCCTTCATCCTATGTAGTCATTTACCCCAGCGCACATCGAGAGTAAAGAGGGTATAAAATGCTACTAGATCACAATTTATTTGCACTGTGCAGTGGTGTAAATGTCTACAGAAGATGCATGGCAATGGAGAAGATGGCCCAGTGTGCTTTTTGTGATAGCAGCAAGGAGGAATTGGTAAAGTTAAGCATGGCTGCGTGGCAGTGATGAAATAACCAGCTCTTACCTAAATCTAATGATGACTTCTCTGGAGCTCTTCCAGTCTGGACCTTCTGCTCAGCATCCACATTTATAAGGTCTGAGTTGTCTGTCTTCTTTCTGTGGGTTGAAGCCTTTACGTTTTCACCTCTTGATGCATTCTCTGACTTCTTTGTCTTGCTTTGGGTTTGTAAGACAGGTTCACTCAGATCCAAGAGATCCAGACCAGTAGATAATACTATCAGAGATGCAAAATGTTAGAACTCAGTTTTAATTCATTTGATTAGATTTTTCTTTTAAATTTGTTTTAATTGACTAGGCAAAATTGAGTTAAATTAAACACATTTGTATTTGACTGTAGTAGATGTTACAAGGTTACTGGGTAAGGACTATGACCAAGATTTTGAAAAGTGACTAGTGATTTTTGGGTGCCTTGTTTTTTTGGGTGCTGGTCTTGAGTCCCCTTTAAAAGGGCCCAATTTTCAGAAAGGCCCTTTTAAGTTGTTTCAAGTTGACAGCAGAAATCACTAGTCATTTTTGAACGTCTTAGCCCAGAGTTTCCCACATGATCTGGTTGTCCAGTATTATGCAATTTGGCTCTGAGAGGGGATTAGGACCAGTATCACCAGTTTAAAGTACTGAAACCAATTAAAACCCATTTGATTACCAGCGATTTACGAGATTACTTCTGTGTTGTGCTCTATTAGGGAGAAGATTATAGACTGAATCAGCTTTACCTGACAGCTTGCAATCATCTTGGGTTCAGAGGTAGGTTTTCAAAGAAGCATGTGAGGAGTTACCGGAATGATTCACACTGACTCTAGCCAACCGCTTTGAAAACATTCCCTTCACAATTCTCCCAGTGAAAAATAACACTCTGAGGTGGGGTTTCTGCCTTCTCGTTAACTGCATTTGGGTTTTTAGTCGTGACATTTGTACAAGCATGAGCTTAGATTTAGCTAATGTTTTCTTGCGCATGTGTAAGGAACAGAAGTGTGGGTAGGCTGGGAATTCAGCATGAATTATGTATGATCATCGTCAATATTTTCAAAGGCATTACAAAGACGTCCGAGATACCTTGGCTGAATCCCCTTCCTAATATGCAGGATCTCCTGCACAGCTTGCTGGGCTTGCAAAGGTTCATCTAGCCCAACAGCACATGTTGCAGCGTAGTTTTTTGGGGGGATACCCATGATATGTAGCCTTAACCAGTGAGTTAAGAACTATTCTTTCTCATTTATTATGTTTGTACACTACCTAGCATAGTAAGGCCCAACCTGGTTGTGTCTTTTTGGTGCTAGCACTTTAAATAATAATCCTGCCTTAATTCTGAATGTCCTTGCTTTTGATGGCTTAGTTTCAGACTCAACGTTATTTCAGCAACCTTTACAATTCAGTTTTTCAAAGCCCAGGATGAAGTCTTAGGTTGTTGCTTTTTCATCTTCTAAGTCTTGATTCAGTGAATTCAGTTTTGACTTTGGAATTCTAAAAATATTTGGGGTATGACAGGTTTCAGAGTAACAGCCGTGTTAGTCTGTCTTTGCAAAAAGAAAAGGAGTACTTGTGGCACCTTGGAGACTAACCAATTTATTGGTTAGTCTCTAAGGTGCCACAAGTACTACTTTTCTATTTGGGGTATGGTGTACTTGATATCATAACTGAGTAGGGAAGGTACCAAGTAAGGAAGGGATGAGGTAATGAAAACAAGAAATATCTTGGAAGAGGCCAAACATTCATTGCTGGTGAATGGTTGAGGGAATCTGATGTGATGAAAGAGGAGGTGTAGTCCTGCAGTGGCCTACTCTTATGGTGCATTAGTGTAATATTGCTGCCAGTCCTGCTTATGGTGAGCATTTTTTCCCCTTACAGCTCTGAAGCCGTTAAAACATACGGAGGCAAATTGTCAGTCCAGTTAGCATATAAATACATGTACAGATGTGTGCCTAATCTGCAGGCAATTGCCCTCATTGCCTTTGAAAATTAGGTAACTGCAAACACAAATATATCAAGTACCTGATTTGGGCATACAGATGCAGTATTGTGCACACAAATTATGTGCATGTTTCACATGGCAACTGGCAAGTGCCATCTGTCTGAAACTCTTTCTCAGTGTGAAAAATTCATTCATAAATGGTATCCAAAGCAAGATGTATGAACACAAATTAGAATTCTCCACTTGGCCATTCCAATGGCTTGTAACAAGGCAAGATGTTTTATGAAATGTTTATAAAATATGGGTAGTTGTGTTGAATACATTGTCCCTCAACTGATGGATTAATTTACTTTGATTAGCCTTTGTACATCGCAAGTAGCATATTACCTCTGAACCATTCATATTACCCACTGAATAGCAACACTAAAATCTTAAAAACCAATCCTGCAAGACAGTATACTTTTCTTAATTTTGAGTGCTTTCAGGATTACCATGTCATTTTTATTACTTGCTCTATCTTATTGAAGCTGCGGGTTTTCACTTCTTTTCCCAGTGGGAAGGGGATAACATTTCAGTATCTCTTTTTTTTCTCGCCAAGTTTTCAATAAAGCATGTCTGTAAGTAATAAAGAATTAGCGGCAGGAAGACCAGTGTGGTTTTGACAAGCAGAAATGGAGTAATATTTGGCTCATGTGTTTCATCAAGGAACTTTCTTCATTTACAGAAACACCTAATGCTCCATTGTGTCCAATAAAGTAGGGAAGTAAAATCCTGTTCTATAATTTTGGTCAGTGTAAATGTGAGGGTAAGAAAAAACTATACAAGAAGAGGTTTCAGTGATAATGAGCCTTCCAAACAAACTTGGCAGTAGTAGCATTGGTATTAGACAGAATACTGTTCATCAGGAATTTTGCCACAATTTAGATGAACATATATATATTTTTGTCATTAAATGAAATTCACTCCAGCCTAGCATAATTGGTGGAGAGATTTTTGTGGGGATGTGATGGCCACCACCTAGGCACGAACTGCTACAGCTTGAACTAGGACTGTAACAGACACAGACTCATATCTTCCATTGATCAGCCACAGAGGGGGATCTGTAACATATACTCACCAATGGGGTTACAAAGGTTCTCTGTGCTTGGGAAGAATCTTAGTTCACAACTGGAATGGTCATATTCATTACAAAAGCCCAGTGGTGAAGAAAGGCATTATAGACTAAATGAACTCTGTAGAAGTAAGATAATAGCTAGACAAAGCCCTGAACCATTACTTAAGCCTTTATCAAAAAACATTAACTCCAAACTAAGGAAGTTTGGATAAAACAAGAACTAGATGCAACCCATCCATGCTTAATTTTTTTGCAAAAGAACAGTCAGGCTGAGGAGTTACCAAACTAAAATCACTGTCCCAATGGACTAAAATCAGAGCTGTGTATCTCAACCCCTAACTCTGAAGCTTTGGTATAATTTGAGACCTGGATCCTAACAACCCCAGATTTAAGTTCTGATTTTACAAAACCAAAGCGTGACCAACAAGGTTTTGGCTACTCTCAGATTAATCCATTTGTAACTTACTACCAACTCAGTTTTGTAAAAATAATTAATAATCTTGTTTGATTTAAAAATAAGAAACAAATATGTTATCTGGAAAAAAAATCATAATTAAGCTAAAATGAAAATTAATTATCTTCCTTTAATGAGGGATGATAAAGAAAATTAGTTACCAGCTGTATTTGATGTTACCGGCCTGGCAATGGCTTCTGGTTTGGTTTCACAGAGAAAGTCATCAATGGAAGGGCTCAGGAGAGGTCTGCTTTCTTGTTGCTCATTCACCAGCTGACAACAGAAAAAGACAAGGGTCAAAGAACTTTGTTGAGATGCAAAATCTAAAGAAATAAAATTCATCCTTACAACAGAATGTGGCTAGTTTCTGCTTGTGGGAGAAGAGAGAGACTCTAGTGATTGTCACCTTTTTCTAAGGTACAGGCAGCTTTGGGGTTGAACATAGACTTTTAATGGCTCTTTCTGAACGTCTTAAAATTATGCTCAAATTTCATAAGACGTCTGTCTTGGTAAAGTACCAAGATGGTTCTTCTATATCAGTTGTTACATGCTATTGATTATAGGCCAAATTAATGAATGCCTGGTGGCATGAATGGATGAATTTAACTTTTATATCATCTGGGTGGGAATGACCAGTTAATGTTGATTCTTTGTGGTGCATGGGAGGCATCCTTTTTCCACTAATAATTCACACGCAGAACTTTAACACAATTTATATTAGAAAATACGTATTAGCCCCTTTAATGTAACCTGTTACGTGAGACACTTCTGTGGAATGCAAGAACCTATGAATGACATAGAGTGAACTCTGTGGAGTTTATGAACCTTTTGAATTGGTTTTTGGCTGTGTAGGGATTATAAATCTACTCTGCATTTTGAACTGTTTACTCCTGTAATTTTCATTGCATGAGTCTGGTGTTTTTTAAGGAAGATTCAGTTCTGATTTTCTGCCAGCTAAAGGCAAACCTACTGCACAAATTAAGGAGAAAAGAATACAATTATTGTCCCTGTGCTGCAATTGACTCTCTGCTGCTTTTTCTTTGCGGTGGCAGGGCCTCTGCAGACACAATGGGGTGCCCTTTTGATGGTATGGTTTGACTTTATTTTATCTTTAAGAATGTTTTCTCCTCTGTTCCTTTTATCTCTGTCTCTTTCATCTCCATTTTTACCCTTCCTCCCCCTTGCTCTCTCCCTTTTCTATTCTCCCCTTTTCAAAAATTTTTATTAAGTGGCACATGAACCCCACAATATTTTTAACATGAGTTGAACTTTCAAGCCCAGGATGTTTGAATGGTTCAGAATTGGCTAAAAGGCATTTTCTCATTCCTGTAGTGTATGACCTCTGTCAACAGCCGCCCTGAAAGTTAGTGTCTGTTAAATAATGTATAAAAAACCCACCGATGTGCGTCAGCACTTACCCAGACAACAGAATCTCAAATTATGAAGAGTAACAGAACTGCTCAGCTTCACTGTTCTTATAAGGCTATATGACTCTGCACCCCTAAAGTGCTCAGCAATTTGCAAGACAAAGTGCTTCACAAAGTGATAGGTTGGAGCTGATGAGATATGGGGGAGCATGTCCATTTCTGTAAAGAGTCGAATTTTCAAACTGGCCGCTACATGTGAGCATGTATGTTTGGCATGTGCACCCACTCATATGCTCAGGATCCTACATTTGTGCACTCCAAGTAGACGTACACATGGAAAGGGGTTAGTGAGATGAGTGCCCAATTTGTGTGTGCCAGTGGGTGTATGTGGAAATTTAGATGCTGGTTTGAAGATTTGGCAATAACAGATTCCCATGCACTAGAATCCTGATATTTGTATAGCCAAATTACAAGTGCACCTTACAAGAGAGTTAATCATGTGGTTTTCATCAATGTTTTCCAAATTATTCACTCAATGGAATTTAGGGATCAAAGTCTAACACCACATTCTTCTCTTTTGAACACACATACAGGTAATTTCCTAATTTAGGTGAATGTCTGCACTTGATCTGTAAACTGCATTTATTCCAGATGCTGATCTTTGATCTTCATTAGTGGACCTGCCTATACACATAGTTTCTAGAGCTACATTTCTAGCAAATATTGTTGGTGTGTCAGACATGTCTCTACATAACTTAAAGTTTACCAGGTATAATACGCTCCTAGTCATTACCAGTGGGGAAAACCAGCTTGGATGCATAGCTGATGCTTGTCCAAACTTATGTGAATATTTTAAGGCTCTCCTTCTTTTTAATGATGTAACAGCCCCCAGAAATCATCTGTCATGATCATCAAGTAGGCCTCTATCCTTTCGTCCCGCTTGCATTTAAGGATCCCATTGTAGGATCCAGCATCTCAAAGAGCTTTTCTGCAGGGCTTTTGCAATGCTGAAGATATGTGCCCTGGTGAACAAAAAGCCCAACCAGAAGATTGTCAGAGCTCCCAGGTCAATGGGATCTTCCCAGGTGTGTTTGTGACATGCTAGGGTTCTTAGAAAAGTCCTACAGAATTTGATAGGAATGAAACTATAGATTTCTAAAAATCTATAGGATTTAATAGTAAATGCTAATATTTCTGTAATTTTTTAAACCATCCTATAGAATAGGATTATAATATACCATTAAATTATGTGGGATGGTTTAAAAATGTTATTACATTTTCTGGAATTTTACCTTAAAGGGAAATATGGAAGTTGAGGGTGGGGGAAGGAAGGGGATATTGACAGTCATGGGAATGGGGAGAGTCAAAATTGCCAGTTGGGAGGGAGGGATCTGCAGGTCTATTGGAGGGGCAAAGGTTGATAGGAGAGGAGCTTAATGCTGAGGAGTTGGGAAGGAAGGATGGCAGTGGAAATTTGGGGAAGCAGCTATGGCAATGTTGAGAATCAGAATGGGGAGAAAAGAGAGGATTCTAATCCGAATGGTCCTGCTTTGAGCAGGGGGTTGGACTAGATGACCTCCTGAGGTCCCTTCCAACCCTGATATTCTATGATTCTATGGATCTGAGTTCAGGTGTTGTTTGGAGATAAGAGTTGAGAGATGTTGTTTTCCACCCTCACAGATGGCTGGTTCCCACACTCCAAGTCATTTCTTTGTTATTCTTACAACAAAGCAACTGTCATTCACTAGGATCATATTAGTGATGTGATGGAGGGGCAGCTCCTTGCTAAAATTCTGCTACCAAAATGAAGAAAGACTGAGGAGTATCTCTCCTACCACTGTCCTCTGCAATGAGTGTATTTCCAGCAAATGCACTTGATCTGTTTGCCAAGTCATATTGCCCCTCTCCTGAATTTTGGGCATTTTTGTTTAGTTGGAAAAACAAATAGGTCCCTCATCTTCTTGCTCTTTCCCCCTGTGACACACACTGATTTCCTCAAGGGTTAAAATCTTGTGGAAGCTCCTTATAATAAAGACTGCACACTGGATCAACCTTCAGTTGAAAGATCTGGGCTCAAAACAGTCTAGCTAACACAACCATGATAAGTGTCTACTAATTCTTGCACCTTAATAAACACAGACTACATATGGCCCAGTAATACAACATATCAGCAATACAGTAATTATTTTGCAGTGGGGAAGGTATTTCATGACATATCGGACTCTTCAATTATAAGGAATCCCACACGCCCTTGATAAGCTGGTATAGGAGTAGACTTCTGACTACCCTGAGAAGTATGCCATGCAATTTGGTAAGGCCCCCTCTCTCACATTTTGTTAATATAATTTGCATTCCATTACTGCCACATGTGTTGGGCCAAATTCATGCCTGATCTAATTCCACTGACTTCAAAGTTACACCAGTGTTCTGAAACGTTCATATCCATAGTAAAGTATTAATGATGATTTATGGTTCACAGACACCTTCCATCTGAGGCTCTCAGAATACTTTAAAACATTAATGAACTTAGTCTCATAACACCACTGAGGTAGAGATAGAGAAGTATTGCCCCCACGGTATAGATAAGAAAATAGAGGAGAAGAGAAATCAAGTGAGTTGACCAAGGTCATGCAATAATTTATGTGGCAGAACTAGAAGTATAACCCAGATCTTCTGAATTCCATTACTAAGCTTTAACAACTAGACAATGCACTCTTATTACACTGTAGTATTATAGGTTAATAGGGGACCGTATAATCCGCTCCAGTATTATGTATTTGCCAGTAATGCAAAAACTACATTTATAGAGCAGTGTGTAATCATTAATTGTTTTTTTGAATCCCAACTCAGACAGTGGGTGCCACAAATTCACAGTGTCCTGACAGCTACATTGTGCTTTCCAAAATCTCATTTAATTGAAACATAGTCTCAACTGAAAGTTGTCTACAAACTTGTCTGGTGCGCTACTTCCTTATTGGCTTCACATCTGAGGAGGCTCAACAATAACATAAAATATTCCTTCTAAATTGAAATAAATTTCATGCACATTTATCTGACTTATGCTATCAGACACTAGACTAGAAAAACTTGTTTTTCCCCTCGCAAGGAATTCTTTTTTCAAAAACATGCTTGCTTTTGTTATTCCACTGTCATAATCATGACTGAGGGTGTGGATATTCGTATTTTTGGGAAGGTACTAGTGGTACAAATATCTGTCTAGAGGCAGACATCAGCCCCTCTAACGTATTGTATAACTTACCTATCTTTAGCACCGATCTGAGATGAGAAATTAGTCCTTTGTAAAGAGAGTCTAGGTTCCTGATGTGGTGCTTTTGCCTTTCTCTGTCCCATTCAGTATATGCTCCCATTCAGTATACAACAGATGCAGTTTCATAGTGCACAGATGGAATCCACTTGTTTCCATTTTACGACTTGCTATCATTTACCATGTTCAGACACTCTTGCCAATCTTGCTATACTAACTGCCATAATGTCCAGCAGGACTTTGGCTTGTGGGGCTTGGAGAACGGCTATGGTTTGTGCCATCATTCCCATCTGCAAGTGTACAGTATTATTTTATATAGCTACCAAGTGCTTTTATAGAATTTACTGGTTTCCAGTTTTCTATCACTTGTCATTGCTGCACGATAGTGCTCCTTGGCTCTATACTCTCTCGCTTCCTGACTTCCTATATTTTCCCCTCTGATCACCTTCTTCGCCCTTAACTTCAGCTTTACTCTCTCTGACCCAGGGAAAACTTGGTGCCACCTGGCAGAGGGCATGGGGTGCATAGGGTTGCACAGAGATCCCTTCGGTCAGATATATGCATAATACTTCATCAAAGGGTGGTATGTCAAATCTCTACTGAGAACCAGTAGCTCACTTGTCAGCATAATCATTTTGCAAAATGTGTATACAGATAATATTTGTTTGTCTCTATACTGATATAGGTTCTTAAGGTCTTGGAGTTAAGACAGGTCACCAGGAGGTGACATACTTCAGAAAAAAGAAAAGGAGTACTTGTGGCACCTTAGAGACTAACCAATTTATTTGAGCATGAGCTTTCGTGAGCTACAGCTCACTTCATCAGATGCATACCGTGGAAACTGCAGCAGACTTTATATACACACAGAGAATATGAAACAATACCTCCTCCCACCCCACTGTCCTGCTGGTAATAGCTTATCTAAAGTGATCAACAGGTGGGCCATTTCCAGCACAAATCCAGGTTTTCTCACCCTCCACCCCCCCACACAAATTCACTCTCCTGCTGGTGCTAGCCCTTCCAAAGTGACAACTCTTTACATAATCAAGTCGGGCTATTTCCTGCATAGATCCAGGTTTTCTCACATCTCCCCCACCCCCATACACACACAAACTCACTCTCCTGCTGGTAATAGCTCATCTAAACTGACCGCTCTCCAAGTTTAAATCCAAGTTAAACCAGAACACCTGGGGGGGGGGGGGGGGGATGGAAAAAACAAGAGGAAACAGGCTACCTTGCATAATGACTTAGCCACTCCCAGTCTCTATTTAAGCCTAAATTAATAGTATCCAATTTGCAAATGAATTCCAATTCAGCAGTTTCTCGCTGGAGTCTGGATTTGAAGTTTTTTTGTTTTAAGATAGCGACCTTCATGTCTGTGATTGCGTGACCAGAGAGATTGAAGTGTTCTCCGACTGGTTTATGAATGTTATAATTCTTGACATCTGATTTGTGTCCATTTATTCTTTTACGTAGAGACTGTCCAGTTTGACCAATGTACATGGCAGAGGGGCATTGCTGGCACATGATGGCATATATCACATTGGTGGATGTGCAGGTGAACGAGCCTCTGATAGTGTGGCTGATGTTATTAGGCCCTGTGATGGTGTCCCCTGAATAGATATGTGGGCACAGTTGGCAACGGGCTTTGTTGCAAGGATAAGTTCTTGGGTTAGTGGTTCTGTTGTGTGGTATGTGGTTGTTGGTGAGTATTTGCTTCAGGTTGCGGGGCTGTCTGTAGGCAAGGACTGGCCTGTCTCCCAAGACTTGTGAGAGTGTTGGGTCATCCTTTAGGATAGGTTGTAGATCCTTAATAATGCGTTGGAGGGGTTTTAGTTGGGGGCTGAAGGTGACCGCTAGTGGCGTTCTGTTATTTTCTTTGTTAGGCCTGTCCTGTAGTAGGTAACTTCTGGGAACTCTTCTGGCTCTATCAATCTGTTTCTGTTGAGGCTGTGGATGGCATTGTGTTCTGCATGGCTGAGGAACGCAATGCCATCCACAGCCTCAGAAACAACTCTGACATCATAATCAAAAAGGCTGACAAAGGAGGTGCTGTTGTCATCATGAATAGGTCGGAATATGAACAAGAGGCTGCTCGGCAGCTCTCCAACACGAGTTTCTACAAGCCATTACCCTATGATCCCACTGAGAGTTACCAAAAGCAACTACAGCATTTGCTCAAGAAACTTCCTGAAAAAGCACAAGATCAAATCCGCACAGACACACCCCTGGAACCCCGACCTGGGATATTCTATCTACTACCCAAGATCCATAAACCTGGAAATCCTGGGCGCCCCATCATCTCAGGCATTGGCACCCTGACAGCAGGATTGTCTGGCTATGTAGACTCCCTCCTCAGGCCCTACGCTACCAGCACTCCCAGCTACCTTCGAGACACCACTGACTTCCTGAGGAAACTTCAATCCATCGGTGATCTTCCTGATAACACCATCCTGGCTACTATGGATGTAGAAGCCCTCTACACCAACATTCCACACAAAGATGGACTACAAGCCGTCAAGAACACTATCCCCGATAATGTCACGGCTAACCTGGTGGCTGAACTTTGTGACTTTGTCCTTACCCATAACTATTTCACATTTGGGGACAATGTATACCTTCAGATCAGCGGCACCGCTATGGGTACCCGCATGGCCCCACAGTATGCCAACATTTTTATGGCTGATTTAGAACAACGCTTCCTCAGCTCTCGTCCCCTAAAGCCCCTACTCTACTTGCGCTATATTGATGACATCTTCATCATCTGGACCCATGGAAAAGAAGCCCTTGAGGAATTCCACCATGATTTCAACAATTTCCATCCCACCACCAACCTCAGCCTGGTCCAGTCCACACAAGAGATCCACTTCCTGGACACTACAGTGCTAATAAACAATGGCCACATAAACACCACCCTATACCGGAAACCTACTGACCGCTATTCCTACCTGCATGCCTCCAGCTTTCACCCTGACCACACCACACGATCCATCGTCTACAGCCAAGCTCTGCGATACAACCACATTTGCTCCAACCCCTCAGACAGAGACAAACACCTACAAGATCTCTGTCAAGCTTTCTTACAACTACAATACCCACCTGCAGAAGTAAAGAAACAGATTGATAGAGCCAGAAGAGTTCCCAGAAGTTACCTACTACAGGACAGGCCTAACAAAGAAAATAACAGAACGCCACTAGCGGTCACCTTCAGCCCCCAACTAAAACCCCTCCAACGCATTATTAAGGATCTACAACCTATCCTAAAGGATGACCCAACACTCTCACAAGTCTTGGGAGACAGGCCAGTCCTTGCCTACAGACAGCCCCGCAACCTGAAGCAAATACTCACCAACAACCACATACCACACAACAGAACCACTAACCCAAGAACTTATCCTTGCAACAAAGCCCGTTGCCAACTGTGCCCACATATCTATTCAGGGGACACCATCACAGGGCCTAATAACATCAGCCACACTATCAGAGGCTCGTTCACCTGCACATCCACCAATGTGATATATGCCATCATGTGCCAGCAATGCCCCTCTGCCATGTACATTGGTCAAACTGGACAGTCTCTACGTAAAAGAATAAATGGACACAAATCAGATGTCAAGAATTATAACATTCATAAACCAGTCGGAGAACACTTCAATCTCTCTGGTCACGCAATCACAGACATGAAGGTCGCTATCTTAAAACAAAAAAACTTCAAATCCAGACTCCAGCGAGAAACTGCTGAATTGGAATTCATTTGCAAATTGGATACTATTAATTTAGGCTTAAATAGAGACTGGGAGTGGCTAAGTCATTATGCAAGGTAGCCTGTTTCCTCTTGTTTTTTCCATCCCCCCCCCCCCCCCCAGGTGTTCTGGTTTAACTTGGATTTAAACTTGGAGAGTGGTCAGTTTAGATGAGCTATTACCAGCAGGAGAGTGAGTTTGTGTGTGTATGGGGGTGGGGGAGATGTGAGAAAACCTGGATCTATGCAGGAAATAGCCCGACTTGATTATGTAAAGAGTTGTCACTTTGGAAGGGCTAGCACCAGCAGGAGAGTGAATTTGTGTGGGGGGGGTGGAGGGTGAGAAAACCTGGATTTGTGCTGGAAATGGCCCACCTGTTGATCACTTTAGATAAGCTATTACCAGCAGGACAGTGGGGTGGGAGGAGGTATTGTTTCATATTCTCTGTGTGTATATAAAGTCTGCTGCAGTTTCCACGGTATGCATCTGATGAAGTGAGCTGTAGCTCACGAAAGCTCATGCTCAAATAAATTGGTTAGTCTCTAAGGTGCCACAAGTACTCCTTTTCTTTTTGCGAATACAGACTAACACGGCTGTTCCTCTGAATACTTCAGAAAGGTTCCTTTTACCTATCTCCGTGTCTGGCTGTTTGTATATTGTATGTCTCACAATGTATGCCTACATGGATACTTAGCCACGGCTAAATAAGAGACTGTGAAGTCTACAAGAAAGGAAATATAGAGGGTGAAACAAATAGGAGGAGGCAATCTGTTTATGAATAAAGACATATATTTTGTATGTCTTGGGGTACAAGAAAACACACAGGATCCTTCACTTAGGAGGCAACTGACATTTGCTTGTCTCATTAAAAGGGTGTCACAGCCAATCTGGCTGTAAAGTGTAGCAAGAATTTTGGGTGAGCAATATTCTCATGTCTGCTAGAGTATCTGCTTTATTAAGTCTAAGCTCTAGAATGCATGTTATAATTTTTTTATATGTTACCATTTGTTTCTAATATTTCTACGTGAATCTCTGTTTTGTTAAATAAATATGTTTATAGTGAAACTAAATATAAGTACTGTGTGTTAAGTGGAGCGGTGACCTGAGGTGGAGCTGGTAAACTGTGGTATACTGTTTCTTTGGAAGCAGTGTATCTGGAAGCAGTGAATCTGTGAATACTGCAAGTGTCCTGTGGACCAGGTTGATGCTTGAAGGGCTCAAGGGTTGGGGTGTGCCAACCTTAAAGCAAGATAGATCTTTTGCCCCCACTACTTCCCTCGGAAGGCTATTCCAAAACTTCACTCCTCTGACGGTTAGAAACCTTCGTCTAATTTCTAATCTAAATTTCCTAGTGGCCAGTTTATATCCATTTGTTCTTGTGTCCACATTGGTACTGAGTTTAAATAATTCCTCTCCCTCTCTGGTATTTATCCCTCTGATATATTTATAGAGAGCAATCATATCTCCCCTCAACCTTCTTTTAGTTAGGCTAAACAAGCCAAGCTCCCTGAGTCTCCTTTCATAAGACAAGTTTTCCATTCCTCGGATCATCCCAGTAGCCCTTCTCTGTACCTGTTCCAGTTTGAATTCATCCTTCTTAAACATGGGAGACCAGAACTGCACACAGTATTCCAGGTGAGGTCTCACCAGTGCCTTATATAACGGTACTAAAACCTCCTTATCCCTACTGGAAATACCTCTCCTGATGCATCCCAAGATGACATTAGCTTTTTTCACAGATAACATGGTTTTGGTAATTAAATATTCATGGTAAATAGGCCCAATGGCCTGTGATGGGTTTTTAGATGGGGTAAGATCCAAGTTACCCGGGAAAGAATTTTCTGTAGTATCTGGCTGATGAATCTTGCCCATATGCTCAGGGTTTAGCTGATCGCCATATTTGGGGTCGGGAAGGAATTTTCCTCCAGGGCAGATTGGAAGGCCCTGGAGGTTTTTCGCCTTCCTCTGTAGCATGGGGCACGGGTCACTTGCTGGAGGATTCTCTGCTCCTTGAGGTCTTCAAACTACAATTTGAGGACTTCAATAGCACAGATATAGGTGTGAGGTCTTTTTTAGGAGTGGTGGGTGAAATTCTGTGGCCTGCATTGTGCAGGAGGTCAGACTAGATGATCATAATGGTCCCTTCTGGCCTAAATATCTATGAATCTATGAACCTGCAGAGTAACAGTGGGGTCTGAGATTTTTATAGGAGAGTGCTTGTGTTGCCAGGTGGCAGGTGGAGCTGACTGATGGCAGGCACAGACAAGGCTTCCTCATGCTAAGGGCAGGCAGCAGTGAGGTGCCTCTCAACCCTGGGAAGCGATGGACGCTTCTTGTACCATATTTCCCTGCAATTACTCCTTCCAGCCAATGGGAATTGTTTTGGGCTGTAGTTACAAGAGCAGCCAGGCGGCCCCTCTGCCTACCCCCTGGCTGCTTTCTGGACCAGACTCCTGCTCGCTCACTTGCAGCCTGCGTGGCACTCTGAGCTGTGGTGAGGGCTGGCTGGGGAGCAAGAGGATGCACTGGCTGCCTCAGTGACTTACCGCTGGGGTAGGTGTGAGGCCAATGGAGGGTGACGGGGTGGGGTTGAGGGCTGGGGATGGAGCTCTGGGGGAACAGGGTCTAGTGGGAATGGGCAGGGGTTGAGAGGATGGGGCCAGAGGCCAAACTGGGTGGGATAGGACCTGAACATGGCTATTTGAATGGAGACGGGGGCTAATGTGGAGGAGGGGCAGGACGAGGGACGTTGCTGTAACTCTCCCACCTAACGCTAGCCACCACCAGGCTCACTCACTCACCCCAGACAACCCCCAGGCTGCTCCAGGCTCTCCCCCCATCACCAACCCCTGGCTTTCCCACCCACACTCAACCACATCTCTCTCACCTTGTAGTGGCGCCCAGCCCAGATTCACTCCAGTACTCCTGCCTGGACTGGTCCAGCTCTCCCACTCCCAACAAAGCTTCATCCACAGGCCCATCCCATCCTGTAAAGACACCCCCTTAGATGCATTCCACTGACCCCTGCCACGCTCCATCCCTCCCAGCAAGCTCCTCCAGTTACTCCTGGCTCCTCCCCAAACCCAGGGAATATTTGCTGTCTCCAGTCCTGGGGACCTTGTGAGGGGAATCAGTGAAGCATCATCAATGACTGGAAATGTCACATACTGAGCTATATAAAACGGGCAGCTATGCTGCCCTTTAAAAATATTCCCAGTACTGTTCTTTCTGTAGCTTTCGGTTCTTGCTTTTGATATAGGATCCTCTTGTGAGTCTAGTGGCATCAGACTTATATTTTACAGTGCCTGATGAGAATGTAAAGGTGGCAGGATCTTGTATATCAAAACAATCGGCTTTGCCTTGCTGACAATGTACAGTTTACTTTAACTGCAATAAAAAGAGTTTTAAAACATCCAGGCAGCAACCAAACAAAAATATGGCTATAATAAGGCTCTGTTTGTTGAGGAAATGCTCAAATCTGAGAGTGCCTGAAGGCTTGTAGGTAGATGAACCCTGAGAACTTCCCATATCCACAGGTAAATTACCAGAGTAAAGACCAGCTTCTTATCAACAGTCAGATGTTTGCAGGTAGAAATGACGTTTAGCCTGCACAATCTTCCTTTGATCAATGGTTACTACTATCTTATGTACCTTGTTCCCAAAACAACCAGAAATTACATCAAAGGTGAAATGGTGGCCACCAGTAATTTAGTGCTGACAGCAGATAGGTGTGTGTGTGTTTAGGATTTCAACAGATACAATAATGGACATTTAAATCCACGTGCCTAATGTAGTGTGTAACATATCTACTATGCAAAGGTGTTTTGTTTCTGCTCTACAGTATCTCTTAACTCTTTCTTCCTTTCCAGACCTTGAAACTCCTTTTATGTTCAAAGTAAATGTGCAGTGACAGTGAGTTGTTGGTTGTGTTGTAAACTTTAAATGTTGAGATGTGTCCCCTTTCTAGTTATGTTGGCCACTTACTTTAGATTCTTTCTACACTGGAGTTTTTTTTCTCCCAGATGAATAGATGCATTCTGCTTCCTTTCAAACTGTTTTATATCAATATGAATTACACATTCTTTCATCTCTTCTCTTTTTATTCAGTGCTGTGTCTTAATTGGAGAGCTTTGCATTTTCTGTAGAAGAAATCAAAACTCCAAAGGTGGTGTTTTTCTTCTTTATAATGAGTTTGTACAGCCCAGATAACATTTACTGAAATATCTGGTACATTTCTTTTGGAACTCCTAACTATGCTGTTGGCAAAGAGCTAGTGTTTTCTTTGTTTGCACCATATAAGGTGCAAAGGTTCTTCAAACCTTCCGGTACTCACTTATCTAAATTCAGCAAAGATGAAGCCAACTTCCTTTCATAGAATCATAGAATATCAGGGTCAGAAGGGACCTCAGGAGGTCATCTAGTCCAACCCCGTGGTCAAAGCAGGACCGATCCCCAACTAAATCATCCCAGCCAGAGCTTTGTCAAGCGGACCTTAAAAACCTCTAAGAAGGAGATTCTACCACCTCCCTAGGTAACCCATTCCAGTGCTTCACCACACTCCTAGTGAAAAAGCTTTTCCTAATATCCAATCTAAACCTCCCTCACTGCAACTTGAGACCATTACTGCTTGCTCTGTCATCTGGTACCACTGAGAACAGTCTAGATACTTCCTCTTTGGAACCCCCTTTCAGGTAGTTGAAAGCAGCTATCAAATCCCCCCCTTATTCTTCTCTTCTGCAGACTAAATAATCCCAGTCCTCTCAGCCTCTCCTCATACGTCACGTGCTCCAGCCCCCTAATCATTTTTGTTGCCTTCCGCTGGACTCTTTCTAATTTTTCCACATCCTTCTTGTAGTGTGGGGCCCAAAACTGGACACAGTACTCCAGATGAGGCCTCACCAATGCCAAATAGAGGGGAATGATCACATCCCTCAATCTGCTGTCAATGCTCCTACTTATACAGCCCAAAATGCCATTGGCCTTCTTGGCAACAAGGGCACACTGTTGACTCATATCCAGCTTCTTGTCCACTGTAACCCCTGGGTCCTTTTCTGCAGAACTGCTGCCTAGCCATTCGGTCCCTAGTCTGTAGCGGTGCATGGGATTCTTCCGTCCTAAGTGCAGGACTCTGCCCTTGTCCTTGTTGAACCTCATCAGATTTCTTTTGGCCCAATCCTCTAATTTGTCTAGGTCCCTCTGTATCCTATCCCTACCCTCCAGCATATCTACCACTCCTCCCAGTTTAGTGTCATCCTCCCAGTTTAGTGTTTAGTTAAAGGAACTTTCATAGTTCCTTTAATTGCCTAAACTACCTGAGCTGATTCCTTAGTCCAGCAATCAAGTTTAGAACCTATGTCTGTAAACTTTACATTACAATATTCTGTTCTTTGTGTTATGGAATCAACATACATAGATTTCCAGCTGTTGTAATGCTCCAAAAGGCTGTAGATTTTTCCCTTCTGGATCTTTCACAATGTTGCTAATACTGCAAGTGCATTCCTTAAACACAAGCACTTTTATCCTGTACTCATTCTAGCTCATGTACGGTATTTATAACCATGTACCTATCACTGTAATTTCACCATTGGTGGAATAGCTGGTTCCTTCCCCCCACCTGCAGGGCTGGAGTAGCCCCCACAGCATAGGGACTGGAACTAAGGGTGCTGGGGGTGCTGACATATCTCCAGGCTTGAAGTGGTTTCCATTGCATACAGCTTTTACAGTTTCGTTCAATGGCTCTCAGCACCCACAGTATAAAAATTGTGGGGCAGGAGAGCTGGAACAGTGTGATCCTTAAAAAAAAAGAAAAGAAAAAAAAGAAAAAAAAAGACAGGTCTTGTTTAAATTGGTTTCTATGGCAATGTAATAGCATCTATAGAAACTGCTGTAAAAACCCATCGGGTTTGATTTTTCCATTGTCTTGCGCCTTGTGTTGTCATCTACACCTGAGCAAAATGAGTGTAAAGTATAGCATTTATAACAATGTTGACCATAGAATGAATAGAGACTATCCTTTCTATGGGTTTTCTTTTTAACCATCCTGTAGAATTCTATAGCAGGAATATACTTTTCTGTTAAATTTTGTAGGGTTGTCATAGAAACTGATGGCAGGTTTGTCATTTTCTATTAAATTGTACAGCCCTTCTCCGTAGAGGAGATGGCTTTGCACAGGTATTGGCAGTGGAAATGGTCATATGGCTAACTTGAAAGTTCTCTGTGGGTCTTTCTACTTGCACCATGCAACTCAGGTGACCAGTAGCACAATGCAAATAGCAAGTTAGAAATAAGAAATACTCAAAGCAATAGCCATAGTAAATAGTTTGCAATATCCCAGAGACTGAATTATGTTTGCATAAAGTATTTGTTATTTAAAATAAATCAACAAACAAATCTGTAAAAATTGATTCCTATTCACAGATAATTCATGAACAGAAAAAGAGGCTAAATGAATCTAATATATTATTTGCTGCGTATAGCTTTCTCAGATCTTTTTATGACCACAGAATAACAGTCAGGACATTTTTAAACATAATTATATTGTTTCATAACATTCTATTTTTATCTCTTCCTTTTTTGTTAAATGGAGTCCCATACAAAGATATATTATAAATGATCTTAAAGTCTCATTATTTCCCTTGGTAACGTAAAATTAAGTTATGTGACAGAAAAGTCTGTTTAATTTGTGATGGAAAAGTCTGTTTAACTAGGCAGGCAGCCAATTTATGAGTTTTAAACTATGTTGTCAAGGCAACATTTTTTTATTATTCTCATGAGAATGTTTGTGCTGAAATCATACATATTTGTCTAAAAACAATAATACTAAAATAAATTTAATAATATTTAACTTAGAGATACAAAGTAGGATCAGTTAATATTTATGCCTAACATACACTTGCATATTTTGTTTTCACAACATTTTAAAGTTATATAGCTTATGCTATGTGGCTAATATTATATGAAACAATATAAAGGGGAAAATTAATTTAATTTTTTAATGTGTTGCTACTGGTAGATAACTTAAAAACAGATAGGACTACATAGCTTTGAAGTACTAAATTCATTAATAGCATCTTCTACATGTCATTAGTCCTTTAAAACATCGTATACAAATAAGTATTGAGCATATTGCAAAGGTCTGTTATATGAGTCCAATGCTACTCCCACTGAAATAGTGGCAAAATTACCACTGACTCTAAAGAGAACAGATTTGGCCACTTCAAGACAACTTTTGTTCTGTATGATTATGTAAATAGGCCTGATTGTAGTGTGAAAACAATCCCAGTACTGTTATGCTATTAATTCCAATGGAGTTATTCCTGGTTTACACCAATGTAAGAGAAGAGACTCCACCCCAATATAACTAGTCTTACTGACTTTAATTTTTGCCATTCTACATAGTGCCGGTTAATAATGTATATTAATTAAATACTTCCATAGTGGTGTGGTTTCCTTCATACAAGGGATGCTACAAATCATTCTGCAAATCTAAAAGTTAAGAAGCTCATAAGACGTTCTGAGTTATCCAGAACAGCTGGGATTTTAAATAGAAAACTATGATTATGTGATAGCTTCTTCCTGGTGAGCCATGTACACACAGCAGAAAACCTATCAGTAGCAGTTTGAGTCTATAGTTGAAGCGGACAACCCTAATTCTGTTTCCTCCAAAAAGACACACACAAACCATCTGGCAAGTCACCTGGGGGTGACAACATGGAAAGGCATAATGGGACAGCCACAGAGAAAGTGGGTGTGGTCTACATATAAACCCAAGAACATATACAAAGATGACTAGACCAGCAATTATGTCTATGTGTAGTTTTGTCCAAAAAATTATTCCTACTCTTAGTGGTAATAGAATGCCCCATGAGAGGACGGTGCAGAGGGCTATTCTCAGGGGAAATAAGGAAATCACATACTAATGCTGCTTATAGAGTATGCATAATATGTGGTGTGTGCCCTTTTAAGAAATGGGGAAGGATATTTCACTTTCCTCATATGAACTAGAATGTGGCCTTATAGGTGCTATTCAGCAAAAATTTAGAAATCTGTGATTTAGTTGTTCCAGGATCAACCTGTCCTTCGGAAGGCAAAATTTCCTCCCCTTCCTGTGCATTGTGATAACAATGGAAAGGTTCAGCTCTGCAGAGCATGTATCAGCAAGAGTCTCTTCAAGGCTCTGTATGGGCTCAATCTTGCACCCACTGGAAGTCAATGGAAGTGTTGCCTGTGAGTTCCCAGGAACAGGATCATACCTTATATGAACAGCTGACAGGGGACAGTGGGGGAACCACTAAGGCTTTCTTTGGTTATACAGGTCAGGTTTTGGCCTTTTGGAATTAGATATTATGTTATCTCTGGTTTTATGCTGAACTTCCATAGGTTTATTTGTGCAAAAATCTGCATATGTGTTTCAGCTGTATGTTGCACTCTGATAATAAAATGATACAGAGCTGTGTCTCTGCAAAACTTGCATGAACTACATCTGCGTACCTCATCTGCTTTAGTTATGAACACAATGGAGCAATTATTTTTCAACAAATAATTTGCCATTTTTTTCTTGTTGGCAAATTGTTCACAAAGAGTCTGTGACATAAACAAACTAGGGAGATACAACCTACATGGAGCTACTATAAGGTGGATGCATAACTGGTTGGAAAATTGTTCCCAGAGAATAGTTATCAGTGGTTCACAGTCATGCTGAAAGGGCATAACGAGTGGGGGTTCTGGGTGTGGTTCTGTCCAATATCTTCATCAATGGTTTAGATAATGGCGTAGAGAGTACACTTTTAAAGTTTTTGGAAGATACAAGCTGGGAGGGGTTGCAAGTGCTTTGGAGGATAGGATTAAAATTCAAAATGATCGGGACAAACTGGAGAAATTGAAGTAAATAGGATGAAATTCAATAAGGACAAATGCAAAGTACTACACTTAGGAAGGAACAATCAGTTGCACACATACAAAATGGGAAATGACTGCCTACGAAGGAGTACTGCGGAAAGGGATCTGGGAGTCATAGTGGACCACAAGCTAAATTTGAGTCAACAGTGTAATACTGTTGCAAAAAAAGCAAACATCATTCTGGGATGTATTAGCAGGAGTATTGTAAGCAAGACACAAGAAGTAATTCTTCCGCTCTACTCCATGCTAATTAGGCCTCAACTGGAGTATTGTGTCCATTTCTGGGTGCCACATTTCAGGAAAGATGTGAACAAACTGGAGAAAGTCCAGAGAAGAGTAACAAAAATGATTAAAGGTCTAGAAAACATAATCTATGAGGGAAGATTGAAAAAATTGGATTTGTTTAGTCTGGAGAAGAGAAGACTGAGAGGGGACATGATAACAGTTTTCAAGTACATAAAAGGTTGTTACAAAGAGGAGGGAGAAAAATTGTTCTTCTTAACCTCTGAGAATAGGACAAGAAGCAATGGGCTTAAATTGCAGCAAGAGCAGTTTAGGCTGGACATTAGGAAAAACGTCCTAACTGTCAGAGTGGTTAAGCACTGGAATAAATTGCCTGGGGAGGTTGTGGAATCTCCATCATTGGAGATTGTTAAGGGAAAGTTAGACAAACACTTGTCAGGGATGGTCTAGATAATACTTAGTCCTGCCTTGAGTGCAGGGGACTGTACTAGATGTTCTCTCGAGGTCCCTTCCAGTTCTATGACTGTTACATTTATTCACTGTTCAAAACCATCAGTGAATTTCCTCAAAAAATAATTCTAGATCTGTAGATTGTTCATAATCACTTGACTGTGACTACTCAAAAATTGCATTGTATTGATCAGTTAATCATGTGGTATTGATTCTGTTCCCTGATTGGGTGAATTAAGCTGCCAGTTCAGTAAAGCACTTAGGGTAGGCCTCAAAGCACTTAAGCATGTGCTTAACTTCTTCCCTATTCAGCAAAACACTTCATTGCATTCTTAACATTAAGCACGTATTGAAGTGCTTTGATGAGTCAGGGCCTAAATCTCTAACTGACCTAGAGTGAATTGTGAGTCTGACTGTTGATTGTACAATTCAAAATGTGTCTTACAATGAATATTTGAGTGTAAAATGAACTTTTCATGGTTATTCCTGCTAGTAAATAACTCTCAAGTGCTCAAATGTTTCTAAAAAGTGAACACACAAAACTTGCAAAGAGGGTCAATAGAAATTTACTTTTGAATTCACATGAATATTCATAAACAATTTTCTCCATTATTCACTCAGCTGCAGTCAGTAATATATGATTTTCTGTAAATATATTACATCTCTCTCTCCCCTTTTCTAGCTTCTAGCTTCCATGAATAACAAATGCACTTTTAAAAAATTTGTCTTCTCTCTCTGTTTGAACCTTCTTACCAAGAGACAGGGAGACAGTAAAATAAAATGGAGACATGTTCTACCAAATCCCATTAACACTAAAACCCTGCTCTCTGCATTGATACTTGATATATTAAATTTGGATACTTCTGAATGCCTTCTTATGCCAATAAAGGGACTTTCACTGAAAAAATTGAGATAGACTCACAGAAAGTAGAGACTGAAAAGACCTGTTAAATCATCTAGTGTATCCTACTGCTAGTGTAGTATGTTCCTTAATGTTGAGACGATGGGCCAGATTCTCAGGTGGTGTAAATCAGCATAGCTATGCTAATACATAGGAGCAGAGGATCTGTGATTATATTTGATTTTGTAACTTACGGTAAAGTGATATTTGCTGTATCCATGAATTTGAAAAAAAATATTTCAAATGTACAGTGATTATTTCTCTCAACAAATAAGTGTCACCTCTTCCGAGGAGAGGTTGGATAGGAGCATAAAAATAATTGAGCGTGAATGTGTGTCCAGCTTGTGTTTCAGTGAATGTATATGGTATTTTCCAGGGAGAAGAGGAGAGAGGGAGCTTCCTTGAAGCTTTACTTAAAGCACCTTCACACGTTATAACTGGCAATTTCTCACAAAATCCAGGGACTGTATGTTTCATATCTATACTGTAGACACCACTGATCTCATCTGAGTTTTCTTCACAAATCAAGCATGGTAAGTCCTAGTTTCACTGAGCACTTTGTCCATTATGAAAACAAATGGGTCTATTTAAGTAGGAATTGCATGTATTTTGGAAGCTACTTCACATGCAGAATTCCCACTGAGTTCAATGGGAGTTGCACAGGAGATGGGCTGCAAGACCAGGCTCGAAATGACATCTTCAGATAACCATTACAGTTACAAAAAATACACAGCTACACAGTATTCTTCAATGCTGACTCTGTGTGACTAGTAGATGAAACTCTGAAAGACTAGACCTTACTCTTGTGACCTAAATTTGACCTGACTTGGAAAGTTTGGCCAGTCGTAATTAGTAATTATTTCCATTTGATATACATATTATATCCCGTGAGCTGCAGCCACATCCATCTCTCTCATCATGTGAAGAATCAGGACAAATATCTGTATACCATTAGTAGAGGCCGAATGTATATTGCCATATAGCAACACAGTATTCTGAATGAATGATCTGAACAAGAGGTTTGCACAGAGACATTAAAGACACAAGAATCTTAAAACAGAAACACATCCAGAAAGTTAGGATACAAATGATAAATATGATATGGTCATTTACTGTACATAACACATACATGATGCAGAGGTGGCTATGGAAAATACTCACTTTTTCACTTGATTCTGCTTCCTTTTGGCTTGTGCACCCCAATAGTGCATAGCAGGGAAGTAGGTACTTGTGTGTAGTGGAAAAAATTACACTGACTAATAAACACAAGCATTTTACTTAGAAAAACGGTCACCAACTATTGCTGAATGAATTTGACAAACAACCAATACAAATAGTGCATCAAACATGTTATGAACCTGGAATGAAATCCTGGCCCCATTGAAGTCAATGGGAGTTTTGCCATTCACTTCAAGGGGCCCAGGGTTTCACCCCTGGTTTCAATATTTGTGATTCATAAACTGGCTAGTGTAAAATTGGAATATGATGCATTAAACAAAGCATCCTATTCCCTCATGCAATCATGTTTTAACTAATACAGTACATCACAAGTATAATACAACATTTGACAGAGGTTTGGGAGGAAATTGACAGAAATGTTTTCCAATGTATAGGAACATGTTAATGATCAAAAATTCTATTATTAATTAATTGACTTAGTGTAATACATTTTATACCGGCTATAAGGTAAGCTTGTGCTGGCATTTTACAAGTTACATATTATTTTTAAACATAAATATCTATTACCCTACAGTAGAAAAAAGGTTTTTTGGATTTTGTTGAAGATTATTTTTATGTAAGAAAGGCCATGTGATGTATGACATCAAACCTATTGTTGAATATGAATAAGCTTGTATACTTATATGTTAAATAGTAAGCATCAAACCAAGTAATTGTATTAAATTCTATTACTATGTATGTTGCTGGAGAAAATTTGCTAAATTTAAGCCAAAGATGCTGGTTATCCACAGGATTTTTTTTAAATTGTCCAATTCAGATGTATTATACATTTGTGTCATTTTCATTACTTATAGTCTACCACCTATCAAGTTTCAGGTAATGGACCTGTATTCTTGCATTTACTGGCTTTACAAAGATAAAAACAATGAAGTATGTAAAATAATCTAATTTGAAATATGAGTTAAATTCTAGTGAAAACTTAAGGGATTTTATGTGTTTATAAATGATACCACTATCTAGTGGTTGTTATATATGATTTTATATATACATACTGTACGTATGAATGTGTGTATATATATATTATGATAGGTTATATTGACAGCATGAATAATATTTGACCCTTTAAAATCAATTTAAAATACTCTACTGGTAACTGACATATGTATACTGTGCTTACTACAAATAATTTGTTCGAAAATTTGCATTTTTTGTTCGAAAGCTCCGAAGCACAAGCAGTTAATTTATTTACCATAAGCTATTATTTTCTATATTACGTTATGATGACACAAAATTTAATTTTGTATAAAATATTTTCCGAAGGGTCAAGCTCAAGCAGAATTACTAAAACTAATATACACCAATTGAAAACCTAAACAATGAATGAATTTCTCCCCATTTCCTTTTTTATATATGTGGCATTTTGTAATAGCTTTTTCTTTTAGGAAAACTATAATTGCCTGTTAAGTTTTGACTCAAGAATGTTAATGATTATCTGCTAGTTAAATTACATTCTTCATTAGATTAACATATGTCAGCTGCCTACTGGAATCCTAACATTCTGCCCACCTGTGATGTCATAGTAAGGAGGGGCTTTTCCTCTGCAGACTCCTCCCTCGGTATCTCCTTCATCACCATGGCAACAGCCTTATCTGCCGCCCTAGAGCCTTTCCCCTACAACAGTGAAATCAACAATGGCTTGTGTCAGGAGGAATCTTTGTTACTGGTTACAAAATATACACCCCAGAACAATCCAGTAATTAAATGACGGTGTTACGCTGGAAGTAAAAGTATATTGTTGTTGAAAATAAAATACACATATACTGTTAAAAACAAAATGCCAAAACCAAACAAGCAAACAAAAAAACCCAACAACTTAATTGATAACAAAGTTGGGGCCCCGTCCTGCAGCTTTTACTCATATGAATCACTCCACTGAAGTCAATAGGACTACAAACTGCCTTAGTCTTGTGAGGCTTCGCAGGAGTACATCAGCAGGAGTGAAGGAAGTTGAGAATCTCACAGAACTTGGCCCTCATATGAGTAATATATGGAGGATCAGGCCCTTAATTTCTTCACCACTAGTTAATTGTAGTTACCAGCAACTTTACAGCTGAAATATACATGCTTTCTACTCAAATCAGATTATAGACAAAAAGAAATCAGACTGTTATGAAGATTTAGAGCTTACGTAAAATGAAAGTTAAATTCTCCTTTAAATACTCTAAATATAAGGGCAAAATTCTCCTCTTGGATCTACATTGTAGATCGTGAGTCTCTGATACTCTGCTCTCACTGTATGTAGAGAACTTCTGTAAGTGTCAGTCAATGTTTGAGGGTGTAGGGAGAGAAGAGTAGTGGACCTGAGTTACACTCACAAAACTCCATTGAAGTCCATGGGAGTTTGGGGTGTACAAAGACTGAAGGATCTGGCTCCATGACTTCAGAATTTTGCCATAAACTTACATACATTTCATTAAGAGTCTATTGAATGTATTTTTTAACTATAGTACAGTATAATAAGAATGACTTAAAATATCATTGTATACTGTGTCCTGAGAAGGATACTGCTTATTGATACCAATGTGATGTAATTTTTATATCACAAATACCGTATAATCGTTCACAGCTCAAAAACATGAATACTATCGCAATTTTAAAACAATGTTTATGAGGAAAACAAGGTCAAATTAACATATTTGTGCAACGCATTGCAGTCAACCTAGAGAGAGTTCTTTGCATGCTGCAAGAAGTTCTCATACCATACGTGTCATAAAACATAGGCATGCTCAATTTCTAATTCCTTTGATATCCAAAGAACTGCAAAAGGCATTGTAAAGTGTACTCCAGATTAGGATATTCTCTCTTATTTGATGAGAAGAGAGTTCTAAGTGCTAAGCATATCAAAGGTACTTGTCCAAACATTTATTTATTCATGATTCTTTTGATATGTTACAAATCCATGAAAATATTTTCTTTAATATGTGGAGCTACTATTTAGCTAGCATTAGTAACATGCTATTTGACTTTCAGAAACCTAATCCTTTTGTGTTGAATGCTATAGAGAAGTAGTTTATTAGCTCAAAAAGGATGCATCAGAAAGCATGCAGTGCTTTTTATTTCTTGCACAGTAGAAACCCACCAAAGCAAAGGTCAGGTCACTTTTTTGAAGACAGAGCCACTTTTTCTTCAAGGTTTCACCTACTGCCTGAAAAGAGTCATGATACTCACATTAGTGCCTGCTATCAACTTTTTAAAAAAATAGCCCAGTGAATGGCTGATATCATACACCACATATTTCATCACTTTAACAGTGTGGCAATAGTCAGAATAGAAACTCAGTAAAAATGACATCTTAGGATACTGTATTGCTTTTCCATCAGTGACTTTCATCTCACATTTGCTATGTTTGGAAGTCAAAACACAATTTATTCAGTTGAACTGCAATCCCACAAGAGCATGGGTGAACCATGTTGATTTATTTCTGACTGATACACTCATGACATACAATAAAGATTGTGGAATCAGAACTTAGCTTTTCGACATATTTGATGATAGGAGAGGCGGAGCAGAATATAGCAGCTGTAGTTCCCAGTGATTTCAATAGAGGGAGATGCAGGTGCTCAATACCTCTAAAAACCTGGCCACATATTTAGGTGCTTAAATATGGATTTCAGTGCCTAATGTTAGGTGTCCAAGTTTAAATGTTTTGGTCACTGTATTCAGGGCATTCTTGTATATACTTGAAATTTTGCCTGTCTGTAAATTTTTGGCATCAGCACCTCTGGCAGCTTGCAGGAGCATGAGTGAGTTTGATTATGTCCTGCGGGACACAATCAATTATTTTCCCCTCTCCTGTAGAAAGGAGGGGCCAAACAATTTTAGTCTCTGTATCTAGGGCACAGAAATGGTTAATACACTGCAGTTCGTTAGCTATAATTGAAATGATAATCAGTTGGGTTCTAATTACAGTATTTTAAACACAGAGATTAATATATACATAATCAGGGCCGGCTCTAGGCACCAGCTAAGGAAGTGCTGTTCATGGGGTAGCAATTCGGCAGCAGCTCCTCTCCATTGTTTCCCATGGCGGGAATTCGGCTGCGACTCTTCTGACTTGGGTCTCGCCGTCAGCGGTAATTCAGCAGCAGCTCCCTCTAATGTTCCTGTTCTCTCCGCTGGCGGTGCATTCGGCAGGTTGTTATTTTTTTTTTTTGTGCTGTTTGGGGCGGCAAAAAACGTAGAGCCAGCCCTTTACATAATCATGGAAGAATTGCTTTAAAATGTGTACTTATTTATTTGGCTGTCTCCATTGTTAAGTTGTTCTCCATTGTTAAGTGTTGTTTCTTAGCAATATTGGATTGCTGTACATATTGTCTGTTACAGTAGCTTGGTGCTGAGCATTATAGTTCTTCTGGAAAGCTAATTTTACACTTGCAAGCTCCTAATAATGAACAGTTCATCATAACTCAGCGACCTGAGGTAAATTAATTTCTCATCTATGCAGCATTTTGATCACTCAGTGAATGAGTTTCACAAATACCTCTTTTGTCAGCAATGTGCAGATTTAACAATCGTGATGCAAGCATGCAAACCTGCATATAAAGCAAGGATACTGTCTTGAGTGAATTGGTGCAGGGAAAAGATATGATTTGCTTTCATACAATATACTGTAGCGGTAAAACTGACGAGTATATCAGTGTTTTGTTGTCTGGTACAATTAAGACTAAACCACTCCTTTTTAGGAAATATCTCCAAAACAAGATAAACAATACACTAAGAGTATTTCCACAGCACTTTGCATATTGTAATAGGATCAGCTAAAAATTTGCTAACGATTTCTGCAGGTTCTCCCAGGCTGAGAGAATGGATGGTAATAGACATTTCCACAGGACTGTGCAGATTTTGCAAACTCACTCTGTAGGGAAATGCACTGGTTTAGCAGCTGGTGTTTCTGAATAGCGCCAAATTAAATTCAGTACAAGTCACACTACTTACAAAGAATGTGATACTTGTTAAATGAGGATTTAATTAAGCTACTGTAAAAGAATATTAATTTAAGGTTCAGGACAGCATGAGCATTTTTCAGTGAGTGAAAACATATAATTTAGCAACTTTGTTCACGTTGTATAAAACTTCTTTCCAGCATTTAATATTTGAGCACATGATCATTTTCTACTACAGATCATTTGTGAGGCCTGAGTGCCTGGGACAGCTGTATGATTCTTACAAATACATGGCCATCTCGTAAAGGCCTTACCGTTTGTGAGAAGACAGTGAAATTCATAAACTGATTTGTTTGAAATTTGAAAAAAAAAATTGTGTCTGAAGAGCTTGTGATCAGTTCTTTGCTATCTTATCTGATAGTCTAACTTCAACGAAGCCTGAACTTTGGAGTTACATAAGTCATGATATTTTTGTCTACTCCCTAATTGGATGTTGAATGTAACATAGTAAGAATTTTAATCTAATGTGGGCTTTGAAATTCACTTATGGCAAATATTGAAGCATTTGAGCTTAAAATTCACTTTTTTCATGAATATTCATGCTGTTGAAGTTGGAGTATGAGAATTTGCATAAAAATGAGCATGAGAGAGTTTTATTTTCAAAGTCAACTAGTGTTCATAGACATTTCCCCCACTATTCTCTATGTTCTAGTACATACACACACATAGCCAGCATTGCGTTAGACCTGTGCAATTCTATTTGAAGTCAGGAAGGCTCTACCAGTCTATTTGAGAGAAGTATTTGGTCTACAGTGAATGGTGTAGGGAGATACTCTTATATTTTTCTAGAGTAATTGTGTGCTGTTTCATTGATATATTAGGAATATTCACAACCTGCCTGTGTCGATACATCCTAAACTCATTTCTTTTGCGACAGCTAGAATCTACAGCAGTTTCACTAATGAAGAACACTATAGAAAAAAAGGTAAAATACAGACATGGCCAATACAAGCACATATAACACCTGCTAGTAATTTCTTATGGCAATTTTTCTTGCCTATTGAGGAGAAAGGGAATAACTTTCCTCCCTTACTTGTGAAGATAAATGTGAAAGGAGTGATCAACCATATGGTACTCTTCAAACAATGCCACTGCATTCAAATGTAATGGCCCCATAGGACAAAGTGCCAGTGTTTTAGGGGTCCCAAGGGAGCTAAAAAACCACTGGACTGGCAATTTGGATTATTTCTCTGAGGATGTAGTCCCCTTGGCTGCATTTAAACACCAAAAACGTTTTTGTCTTAAACTGAAAAAGCATGTTTGTGTATCGGCAATGCTAGAAACATACTTTCTCATTCCAAAATGAAATTTTAAAGGCACTAGAAGGGGCTACAGGTATTCGTTTCTCACAAAGACTGAATCCAAAATGTCTGTTGTTGAATGCCTGCATTCATTGTCAGACTTTGTTTTGTATTGAAAAATGCTCGGTATTTTATAAATTCATTGGCTTATAGTGAGGCTTATAGTTGCTGTCTGACACTTGAAGACATCCATGAATCACCACAGGGACAGAACTGGAGGCTTCCAGCACCAAAAGTACTTACCTCTACTATTTGAGATAAAGTAGCAATTCCTCTGCTAGCAACAGTTGCAGACTCTTAACTTCTGTGTGGCTCAGCCACTAGAGAAAGCAGTATGAATATTTTGGGTACTTCACTCTCCGTGTCCACTCAGTGCTTGACTTCTCTGATGAGTTGCTTATTTTGGTAGTGGTGTGTATTAGGTAGAGAGTTCAAGAGGATGACAAAAGTTGCAACTTTTGAAATTTTGTTTCGTTCAGCACTGGCATGATGATAAAGCCTTTTGAATATTTTTGAATGCTCAGAAAGTAATTAGCCATTGGACCAATTTATTAAGGGTTGTGGTGTATTTTTCTATCACTGACCATTCTTAAATTAAGACTGGATTTTTTTTTAAAAGATGCCCTAGGAATTATTTTGGGGGAAGTCCTGTGGTCTGGGTTATACAGAAGTTCAGACTAGATAATCATAATGGTCCCTTCTGGCCACCTATATATTTCTTTTCACAACATGGACTTGTGTTGAAATGGCTGTATTCAAGTTGAAAACCCAAATATTTTGATTAGCATCTCTCTCTCTCTCTCTAATCAGAAGTGACCAGAGAGCCCTGGTTCTCAGAAAACTTCTGGACAAAAACTTCATTGAAACCTTTATAAACAACGAGGAGTCTTGTGGCACCTTAGAGACTAACAAATTTATTTGGGCATAAGCTTTCATAGGCTAGAACCCACTTCATCAGATGCATGGAGTGGAAAATACAGGAGCAGGTATAAATACATGAAAAGATGAGAGTTGCCTTACCAAGTGTGAGGTCAGTCTAACGAGACAATTCAATTAAAAACATTTCAGCTTTGAAACAACGTATTTCAATGAAATTACATTTAAACAAGAAAGTTTTGACTTAGAATCAGTTGTGAGCTTAGACCTGTTAAGTCTTCTGGGAGTCTCTCAATTTCAGGCACCTTCTTCTGGGCTCTTGAGTGACTGCTTGAATCTCCTGTTTTGGGGCAGCCTTTTAGGAACCCAGGCAGGGGCACCTGAAATCAGCTCAAGTTCTGCACTCCTGCAGTGGGCAGGTTGTCCCTTCCCTTACCACTGAAGAGATGTTCAGAAGCTGTGGCTATTCACAAGAAAGAGCCAGTGCTGAAGGCAGCATTCAGTGAGGGGAGCTGCAGCCTGCAGCAGGGAGCAGAAGGGAGACAAGAAACCTTCCACAGGAGGCTAGGAAAGCAAGCAAGATTCTGGCACCCACTTCTCAGCACATAACCCTTAGGAAAGTGGGAGAAAGAGACTCAGAGCTTAGGAGGATGGGTACTGCTGTACCAGGGGTGACCAGAAACTTGAGTGGGAATGAAGAGAAACTCAGAGGGCAGGGGACAAGGGTTGAGGGGTGATTCAGAGATAATGAGGCAGAGAGCAAGAGAAGGTGAAATTAGAGGGAGGAAAGAGGAGTCAGAGAGAGGGTGAGAAGAGGGAAAAAATGAGGGTGGAATTGATAGGTCTGTTGATGAAGGGAGGAAAACTGATGAATTTGATAGCTGGGGGATGCTAATAAAGTCATGCATATGCATCAATTATGCATGTTAGGGCATTTGCTCATTTGTATAATATTTCCATATTTTCAGACCTACAGCCTTGACAGGTATGTAAGCTAGAAGAAAGACTCAAACAGATACAGTTGTACTCCAATGTCTTTCCTTGGTGGAGTAATGGTATAAAGCACAATGATGCCATTACACACAGAAAGTATTACACAATAATATTAAGGTATATTTTAATGCAGAAAGGGCTGTTAGATTTCCTCCAAGATATTTCCAATTGTTTCCCAAAGCGGGGGAGTCTGTTAAATTATAATTATAGATCCTGTTCCTACCCATTCCTCTGCCCCATGGCTCCACAGTCAGCTGACAAGCCACTTATTTCATAAAGCCCTTACAGCATGTAATTAAATGCATCACCAAAAGGGTGGACATAAGTACCTACATATTCCACATGGAAAATATTTTCCTATTGCATGTCTGTTTCAAAGTTCTAAACAGGCTTATTATTATTATTATTTATTATTATAGAAAATATTTTTTCCAGTTACATTTTGAAAGTTCACCAAACAGTCACATAAGAAACTGACTCAGCATTAACCCCCAACCTTCTATTTTTATAACCTTCAGAAATGCAGTTGAGTAGATTGCAGGCTGAATTTCTTTTAAATGTTAATGAACTCATTTAAAGCTGTTAAATAATGAATTATGTCCTTTTAGTTGCTAAGATAAAGGCAACACCATGATCCTGATAGTCAACTAGATTGACACTGATTCTAGATTGGTACAGTAAATGGGAAAAGAATGACTTTTATCAGCTTAGGAGCCCAGTAGCCAACAGATCAATGTTTTTATATCTTTTTAAATAAAACATTTACCATGTTTGTTGTCTGTGATCTCCTTTGTACAGAATCTGTGTCCTTTCACGCTATTAAATACAGTGAATCTCTTGGAGTGGGAAATCGTATTATTCTGAAATATAGTTTCAACTCCACCTCATCTGACTTCTGCAATGTGAGCCATATCTCTTCCCAACCATAATAAGCTCCCTGGCATTATCACCAACATGAGCAAGCCTGCATCCCAAGATAGGCAGGAGTTGTAGACCAAGCTGGATGAGCAAGCACCTTGGAGAGGTGATTAAGAAAAAGCAGAAAGCCTACAAGGAGTGGAAGATGGGAGGGATTAGCAAGAAAAGCTACCTTATTGAGGTCAGAACATGTAGGGATAAAGTGAGAAAGGCCAAAAGCCATGTAGAATTGGACCTTGCAAAGGAAATTAAAACCAATAGTAAAAGGTTGTATAGCCATATAAATAAGAAGAAAACAGAGAAAGAAGAAGTGGGACCGCTAAACACTGAGGATGGAGTGGAGGTTAAGAATAATCTAGTCATGGTCCAATATCTAAACAAATATTTTGCCTCAGTCTTTCATGAGGCTAATGAGGAGCTTAGGGATAATGGCAGGACGACAAATGGGAAGCAGGATATGGAGGTACATATTACCACATCTGAGGTAGAAGCCAAACTTGAACAGCTTAATGGGACTAAATTGGGGGTCCAGATAACCTTCATCCAAGAATATTAAAGGAACTGGCACATGAAATTGCAAGCCCATTAGCAAAAATTTGTAATGAATCTGTAAACTCAAGGGTTGTACCGTATGACTGGAGAATCGCTAACACAGTTCCTATTTTTAAGAAAGGGAAAAAACATGATCCGGGTAACTACAGGCCTATTAGTTGACATCTGTAGTATGCAAGGTCTTGGAAAAAAATTTGAAGGAGAAAGTAGTTAAGGACATTGAGGTCAATGGTAATTGGGACAAAATACAACAGGTAGATCGTGTCAAACCAACCTGATCTCCTTCTTTGAGAAGGTAACAGATTTTTTAGACAAAGGAAACACAATGGATTTAATTTACCTCGATTTCAGTAAGGCATTTGATACAAATCCACATGGGGAATTATTAGCTAAATTGGAAAAGATGGGGCTCAATATGAAAATTGAAAGGTGAATAAGGAACTGGTTAAAGGGGAGACTACAATGGGTCACACTGAAAGGTGAACTGTCAGCCTGGAAGGGGGTTACTAGTGGAGTTCCTCAGGGATTGGGTTTTGGGACAAATCTTATTTAATCTTTTTATTATTGACCTTGGCACAAAAAGTGGGAATGTGCTAATAAAGTTTGTGGATGACACAAAGCTGAGAGGTATTGCCAATACAGAGAAGGACCGGGATATCATACAGGAAGATCTGGATGACCTTGTAAACTGGAGTAATAGTAATAGGATGAAATTTAATAGTGGAAAATGCAAGGTCATGCATTTAGGGATTAATAACAAGAATTTCTGTTATAAACTGGGGACGCATCACTTGGAAGTAACAGAGGAGGAGGACCTCGGAGTATTAGTTGATCAAGGGATGACTATGAGCCGCCAATGTGATATGGCCTTGAAAAAAGCTAATGCGGTCTTGGGATGCATCAGACGAGGTATTTCTAGTTGAGATAAGGAGTTATTAGTACCGTTATACAAGGTACTGGTGAAACCACATCTGGAATACCGTGTGCAGTTCTGGTTTCCCATGTTTAAGAAAGACATATCTGGCTTTAAGACTAAGCTTGATAAGTTTATGGAAGGGATGATATGATGGGATAGCCTAATTTTGGCAATTAATTGATCTTCAACTATTAGCAGTAGATATGCCCCATGACCTGTGATGGGATGTCAGATGGGGTGGGATCTGAGTTACTAGAGAGAATGCTTTCCTGGGTGTCTGGCTGGTTAGTCTTGCGCACATGCATAGCTGATTGCCATATTTGGGGTCGGGAAGGAATTTTCCTCCAGGGCAAATTGGCAGAGGCCATGGGTTTTTTTTGCCTTCCTCTGCAGCATGGGGCATGGGTCACTTGCTGGAGGATTCTCTGCACCTCAAAGTCTTTAAACCACGATTTGAGGACTTCAGTAGCTCAGACATAGGTTAGAGGTTTGTTACAGGAGTGGGTGGGTGAGATTCTGTGGCCTGCGTTGTGCAGGAGGTCAGACTAGATGATCATAATGATCCCTTCTGACCTTAGTCTATGATTCTAAGTACTTCTGCATGGCACAGAACCCAGCTCAGCTAGGGCTCTTTGCATGGCAGCATGCTGGTGATATGAAGGGTTGAACTGGGTTGTCAGAGTTCCATCCCTAGAGGGATATTCCCATCATGGTCCTCTGTGGAGGGTGCACACTAGGGGGGCAGAGTCTATTCTAGCCATTAGGCCTTGAGAGGAGGATTCCTGAAAATCCTGCCTCCTCCCTCACTGCGTTTCCCCAATGCCCAGCCAAGATAATGTAAAAGTAACTGTGCCCTCCCAGCTGCAAAGAGGGATGGATCAAATTCTGTCCTCAGATATGCATGTACAACCCCAATTGACTTAATTAAGATCAGATGATATGTCAGCAGGAGTCATGCATGCTTGGAATTTGGCACGATATAAGCAGGTCAAGATAGAGAAGGGATGCACTGTCTATAGAAGAAGATTACATAGAAATGCAAAAGAAGCAAAACCCTGGCATGATGTGCTAAAATACATTGGGACCAGGGCAGGCATACCACTGGTCTCAGAAACTGGGAGCAGTAGAGAATCTTATGCATAATCTACAAACACATTCTTCAAAAAACTACTTATAGACATAAAAATTAATGAGGAAGAGCAAATATAACCTATCTTTCCAAAAATGTATGTGAGATGTGTAATTACTTACAATCAGGCATGCTGAACCTTATTCTAAAAAGCACAGCAGATACACATTTTCAGTTAATGGGAGAAGGATTTATTGAGGGCCAAATTCTGCCCTCACCTATATCTGTACTGCCTCATTGAAACTGGTGGGGATACATGGGAGTCACTGAGGGCAGAGCCTGGCCCCGAGAGCACAGTTTAGCAAAGCAGAGAGGTTACTCATATAATATGTGATGTCTATTAGAAAAGTCTGTTCTCAGTGGAGAACAATGTCAATCATGAAGCACAAACTGGATATACTGGATCCAAAGCTCTTGACTATTGTAGAATTTCCTGTATAGATACCAGTATGAATTTCCAAAAATGTATGTGAGATGTGTAATTACTTACAATCAGGCATGCTGAACCTTATTCTAAAAAGCACAGCAGATACACATTTTCAGTTAATGGGAGAAGGATTTATTGAGGGCCAAATTCTGCCCTCACCTATATCTGTACTGCCTCATTGAAACTGGTGGGGATACATGGGAGTCACTGAGGGCAGAGCCTGGCCCCGAGAGCACAGTTTAGCAAAGCAGAGAGGTTACTCATATAATATGTGATGTCTATTAGAAAAGTCTGTTCTCAGTGGAGAACAATGTCAATCATAAAGCACAAACTGGATATACTGGATCCAAAGCTCTTGAATATTGTAGAATTTCCTGTATAGATACCAATATGAATTTCCAAAAATGTATGTGAGATGTGTAATTACTTACAATCAGGCATGCTGAACCTTATTCTAAAAAGCACAGCAGATACACATTTTCAGTTAATGGGAGAAGGATTTATTGAGGGCCAAATTCTGCCCTCACCTATATCTGTACTGCCTCATTGAAACTGGTGGGGATACATGGGAGTCACTGAGGGCAGAGCCTGGCCCCGAGAGCACAGTTTAGCAAAGCAGAGAGGTTACTCATATAATATGTGATGTCTATTAGAAAAGTCTGTTCTCAGTGGAGAACAATGTCAATCATGAAGCACAAACTGGATATACTGGATCCAAAGCTCTTGAATATTGTAGAATTTCCTGTATAGATACCAGTATGAATTTCCAAAAATGTATGTGAGATGTGTAATTACTTACAATCAGGCATGCTGAACCTTATTCTAAAAAGCACAGCAGATACACATTTTCAGTTAATGGGAGAAGGATTTATTGAGGGCCAAATTCTGCCCTCACCTATATCTGTACTGCCTCATTGAAACTGGTGGGGATACATGGGAGTCACTGAGGGCAGAGCCTGGCCCCGAGAGCACAGTTTAGCAAAGCAGAGAGGTTACTCATATAATATGTGATGTCTATTAGAAAAGTCTGTTCTCAGTGGAGAACAATGTCAATCATGAAGCACAAACTGGATATACTGGATCCAAAGCTCTTGAATATTGTAGAATTTCCTGTATAGATACCAGTATGAATTTCCAAAAATGTATGTGAGATGTGTAATTACTTACAATCAGGCATGCTGAACCTTATTCTAAAAAGCACAGCAGATACACATTTTCAGTTAATGGGAGAAGGATTTATTGAGGGCCAAATTCTGCCCTCACCTATATCTGTACTGCCTCATTGAAACTGGTGGGGATACATGGGAGTCACTGAGGGCAGAGCCTGGCCCCGAGAGCACAGTTTAGCAAAGCAGAGAGGTTACTCATATAATATGTGATGTCTATTAGAAAAGTCTGTTCTCAGTGGAGAACAATGTCAATCATGAAGCACAAACTGGATATACTGGATCCAAAGCTCTTGAATATTGTAGAATTTCCTGTATAGATACCAGTATGAATTTCCAAAAATGTTGGTGGCTTTGCATCTGGTGATCTGGTTTGGATTCATCTGTGGCACACACTTCTACCCACCCCATAGATCATATTTTACTTTTATATATTTTAATTAGAGCTGTATGAAACACAGTGCTTTTGGGTTCCCAGGACTCTGGGCAAATGCTTTTCCTACTTTAAGTCCACATGGCTCCATGCCTACTAAGTTTTGCATTTGAACCAACTCCAAAACTCAAGAGTGGCTTTGCATGGTCAATTCCTGAAACCGCAACTCAGCCTGGGTCTTCTGAAAAATGTGGCTAAGATTTGCCCAAAGGTTGGTGAGCATCTGGAAACCTTGCCAAGTTTCCGGTTTGAAATAAACTCAAACAACTAGGCAAGTTTCACCTAGTTTGGGTTTTTTAAGGATGGTTTTGCACAGATCCTCCTTTCATCTCATCTGCCAGTGTAATGTGGTTACTTCAGTAAAGGTCAAACTCTACTGAGCTCTTGCAAATGTTTGATAGGAAAAGTCAGGTCCAGGAAACTTTTAGTGACATCTTTGCTGTGCATAAACAGAAAGTCCAGCCAGACTTACCCCAGAGCTTAAAATAGGTCTTTCATTAGGTATTCAACTCATGCTCTTTGCTTTGAAAGGTGATTGACTGTGATGCATATTCCATTTTTCAGACTAAAATGCCTAAACATTGTTTAGTTCTGTAGAATAGTACACCATTTTCTGAAAAGAAAATCAGTTTTAAATGGCAACACAGAACCGAGACCTTAGAGACTAACAAATTTATTTGAGCATAAGCTAGCTGTAGCTCACGAAAGCTTATGCTCAAATAAATTTGTTAGTCTCTAAGGTGCCACAAGTCCTCCTTTTCTTTTTGCGGATACAGACTAACACGGCTGCTACTCTGAAACAGAACTGAGAGGGTTTTATTGTTTTTTTTAAAGGCAGATTTTATGGAAAATATATTTAATTGATAGAAAGCTTAACATAATTGTAGCTTTAAGTTATAGCAACTAAGGTCATTTGTGCTAAGAAAGAGAACAGAACAAGCTACTGTACATGATGCACTCTGGGTGCTTGGCTGCTGTCCAGATCCCCAGGCAGCTGATGTATTAGACTTACAGTACCAATTAAATAGCCTATTCAAAATGGATTTATGTGCCACAAATCATTGTATTTTGCAGAATTTAAAAATAAGAGATGAGACATTCATGGCTCTATTGTTTAAGTTATGCAGTGCTAACATTTTCCCTCCTCAAAATGAATGCACAACTGGACGGTGATGCCAACAGAATTCCAGTGGCTATGGAACATTAGAAAAATCTTGAGTTCTTTTATAGAGTCTAAATGTACTTTCTTCCCTGCAGCCCTTCTCCTCAGTCCTTTCTGTTCTGTTTTGCCTCCTTCCCCTTTTCTTTCCATCATCTACCTGTTCCCCAGTTACTTTCTTCTTGTACTGTTTTCTGGTCCTGCATCTCTTAAAAAAATAAGGAGAATCTCTGCTGGCAGGCAGAGCTGTGAGCCAATTCAAGATAGCTGCTCCAAAGCAAGTACCATCCTGTGCATTCTCCTTCTCCGGGAGACTTGAGCTAGGATTTTTAGAAAAGCCTATGGGATTTAGATACCTAAATCCAATTTCAATGGCACCTGCACCTCTCCTTTGAAACTTCCAAACTTTGTTTGGTCTGTTTCTCCATGATACTTATATGGCCCCATAATTGGGGTCTTGCCCAATGTCACAGAGGAAAAAGTCTTTGACAGTGCCATGAGTTGAACACAGACCTCCCAAGTCCCAGGCTAGTGCCCTAACCATTCTTCTCTCTTTCTAATATTTGCCTAAATAAATCCATGTCATCCAGACTGCAAGGACACAATTTTTGTTCCCTGTGTATGGAAGTTCAGCAAAGAAAATTGGCGACGAGGAAAGTAATGAAATTGCACAAGCTTTTCCACTGAAGTATGTGTTTTGTGTGTACAGTATGTATATATAACTATCCAACAGTACAGAAAAAGTGCAGTTCTACTCTGAAAAGTGACTTTTGTCAAAGTGGCACTGTGAAGTTCCACGTTTATTATCTCAGTGACTGCTGTCTCAAATGGGCTGCCTTTACAGGTTTCCTAACTGCTATCAAAGCAGATTCATCCTGAACTCTGAGAGTCAAGCTAGGTTCTTTTCACATCACCAGTAATAAAAACTCTGTAGGCCAAATTCTGACTTCATTGATCCCTGTGCTCTCCCATTGTCTTACACATGTGCAAATATATTTAATTGATTGAAATTTAGTAAACAATTCTGTTGTTGATGCACATATAGAATCTAGCTCATTCCCTAAGGTGTGCTGGCTGCTGTAGGGCTAACAGAAGAAAGATGCAGTAAAAACTTGTTTTTGTTTCTCAAGTCAGCAGATTTGAGACTGAACACAGGGAAGAGATGTATTGAGTACAATGGTGCCATTTTTTATGTAGTTAGGGTTTGGAGTAGAACCACACTTTAAATTGGCATTTTATAAAAACTGTTAGGAAGTATGGAGAAACTAGTCAAGTTTGTCTCCAGCAATCTTATTTGCTGCTTTCATTTCTTGATCATTTTAAGCTGGCATGGACCGAGGGACATACTGGCCGCCGCTTCCAGCAGCTCCCATTGGCCTGGAGCAGCGAACCACAGCTACTGGGAGCCGCGATTGGCCGAACCTGCGGACGTGGCAGGTAAACAAACTGTCCCAGCCTGCCAGCAGCTTTCCCTGCAAAAACGGTGGAACAAGTTTGGGAACCACTGGTCTAGAACAATGGAAGCCAGTCAGAGCTGGTTGCTTGCTGTTCATGTCCCCGGGGATTTAGATGAAGAAACACGGGGGGAAGGGCATGTTTGCCACTTTAGTAAGTGAATTAGGTACATTTTCCAGACACATTGAGGATCAAAATTTGGCCCTCAGTAACAATCAATGGCAATTTTGCCTGGGTAAACACTCAGTATTTCAGGATTTGGCCTTACATGTATCTTGAAACATTTTTGTTCCCTTTAGTAAAAGACATTAAATGCAGTTTGTTCTTTTTAGCCACAAATGAGAATTAAACTGTAGTGCTTTTACACAGGCAGGCCATTAACCAGAATGATGAGTAAACCGTTTAATACTGCTAAAATCAATTTGGATTATATGTAATCTGTGGAGATTTGGAATCTTGTATTAGTGCTAATGCTGTTCAAGATGTAATGCCATAGCTAGATTAAGCACTGAATTGATGCTATAGTGAGTAACTATGACAGTGAAAATAGAGAAAGCATGAATATATTTTATTTCCAGGCATGTATTTGCTATGAATGAAATTGAGCTGAAAAAGATGGCATTTTTCAAGTTCTTTATTAAGATCAGAGAGGTTTATCAAAGAGCCAGAATATAAAATAGTCTTGTTAACGGTTTATAGAGCACCCACATCATTCTGATTGACCTGATGACTATAAGGGTAACTATACTTTTCAAGTCTGCTTTATATGACATGTCTGTAAATTAGAAATTCATTGGTATGTCAGGATAGCCATTTTCAACTGTAGTGAATACATTTTCCCACTTATTTTACATTAGAGAATGGCCTGAGTTGCAAAGTTCAGTACCATTATGGGGGTCAAACTTCAAAGTTCAGGGAGAGGTGGGTGGGGAGGGGAATGCAGTATCTGGGTTTTGGTCTGGATCCATGTTTATTTTATATCAATATAACTTTCTTACTCTGCTTTCTGCACTGTGGGGATCATATGTGCCAAAGTTTGGGAGTCCTGACAAGTGAAGCAACTTGTTATAAAACTGGCCTCTAACTTCTATGGACTATCTGTTGCTTGGGATGGCTGCCATAACAAGCGATAACACACACAGACCAGTCCTGAGCAGAAGATCTGTCAATATCACAAAACACATGTCTGGTCTACAGTGATGTGGAGGGGAAGTCAATGAACAGCTTAAGTACCACATAGGTTACACTGGAAAAGATAAAGCCAGTTGCTACAGAAAATGGATAATATGTGAGTGGTGCTCTGAGCTATTGGCAAAAATATGCACGTTGGTGTGGCAATACAGAAATGTTCCAGTGGCTGTCTATGCACAGAGGGGCTATCTTCAAATAACTGAGGAGCATTGGCTTCAATCTCAAGCTCTTGGCCCTGTAGGAAGGAAAAGAGCTAGTATTTATGGGAAGGGTGTCTTGCTGTTTGGTTTTGTTATTATTTCCTAATTATGAAGTAAGAGGACTCTGCTGGGTTTATTGTTCTTTGACCTACTTCTAAATCGGTGTAAAAATGCCTAGAGTCCAGGATATACTCTTTCAAGTAGAGTATGTTGTAAATGGAAATATACTTTTAAAAAGAATAAAGTGATGTACACTCCTAAGCTGTTAAAATCACAAGGCGTAGTTCCCTGCGATGTGTAGGAGATGTATTTACCTTATTATCTACTTTTACAAATCTGAACTCTTTGCTCTGACTCCAGTTTGACACAGGTGTAACTCCATTCACTTCATGGTTGTACACTTGGGTAGGGGAGAGGAGAATCAGGTCCTATTATTTCTTATTTCTTTTGTGGTGGCTGCTCAAATTAAGGAGAGCAGGCAAAGTGTACCCAGTTTTGGCCATCTGAGTCATCAAACATTTAGAACAAGGGGAAAGGAGAAGTAAAGGGGCTTGGCACAGTGAGAAATCATTACTGGTTTTTAAAAGTACCATTTTAATACCTTTCTCGCTCATCTTTGGCTGCTCTCCCTGGCTGTTCCTGGAAATGGGTGTTAAAGTACAGTGAGCTAGGATCAACCTGGCTCCTGTATCCAGTTTAATTGTTCCATCTCCAACTGCATTTTTCCCACCTGTGCTGAGGCTGCTAAAATTCCTACTACCATAGACATATCCTGTTAAATGTGTGTACAATGCAGAGGTGAATATTCTCACTCCAATCTCCATTTAAACCAGAGCTGGAGCTTCCAGCTAGGCTGCCCCTCAGTGATCTGTACCCCATAAGACCGTACGTAAAACAGAATAAAATCAAAGGGCCCAAAATATTAAACAAAGCTGAGGATGCCTTCTAATCTAATCATATCGCATATGCACAGTTTCGTTTGTAGTTAGGACCTACAATAAGTGTCTTTTAAAAAAATTTCAGTCCTGAACATGTAGCATCCCTCATTGTAGAGAAGGGGCAGACCTCAAGTGTAGTGAATATAAAAGGAATTGTTTACTAAAGCTGCTGGACACAGACAGATCCTGTAGCTTTTCTCTGGTTCTGTTATTTACAGATTAACTAACACAGCATGTGCTACCTAGGTCTCCCTAAATCTTGTTTTATACTAAGCAGTCATGGAAGGGATTGTTGATTAGACTATAGGAGAGAGAAACTTAACATTGACTAAGAAGCACATTTCACACTAGAGTACGGTGCTTCAAAAGCCAGTTAAATATGGACCCTAAAACTTTGCAGCATTGGCTAGAATATCTGTATATGCCTTGAGAGACAAGGTGGGGGAGGTAATATCTTTTATTGGACCAACTTCTGTTGGTGAGAGAGACAAGTTTTCAAGCCTTGACACAAATAGAATTATATATGCCTTTTGCTAGACACCTAATTTCAAAACCAATTAAGAGACACACAACTTCTAAAGCATAATGACAGGTTTCAGAGTAGCAGCTGTGTTAGTCTGTATCCGCAAAAGGAAAAGGAGTACTTGTGGCACCTTAGAGACTAACAAATTTATTTGAGCATAGCTCTCGAAAGCTTAGGTTCAAATAAATTTGTTAGTCTCTAAGGTGCCACAAGTACTCCTTTTCTTTTTACAACTTCTAAAGTAATTGTGATCTCTTTCAATTGTTGTTCACTATTGTTACACTGGAAGACAGGATAGTTGAGTAATATATTGTCATTGGTATTTACTAACACTTATTGAAGAGACATAGGGCCAGACTCTGATCTCAGTTATGTGAATCCAGAGTACCTGATCAAAATCTTGGCCCATTACATTTAGTGGTAATTTCAGGACAAGAATCTCAGAGAATGGTTTAATCTAGTTTAGTTAATTTTTTTATATTTGGCATAATGATGATTTAATAATTCCTCCCAGATATTTTTTTATTAAAAGGTTCATTCAAATACTATGCACAAATAATGGAAAATATCCCTGACATCAAAATATAAAACAGCTTAATCACAAAATAAAAATGTAATACCAGTATATTGCATAGTGAGACAGAAAGATGGGCAACTGGAGGATGGATGGAAGAAAAGAACAGGTGTGCAGGGTGAGTAGAGGCGGTGGTCCTGAGTTTGCTTTAAAGTTCTGTTATTTTCTCAAGGCAGGCAAGCAATGTTGCCTTTATAGGAGAAGTTTAAGGGCTTGTCTAGATGAACAGCTGGAATCACGTTTGAATCCTGCCAGGGTAGAATTAGCCATTCAACTTTGCATGGTGGATACATCTGGTGCCATGCAATGTAATTGTCAGCCAAAACATTAAAATGTAAAGTTCTTTCTGCTTTGCATGGACACAAAAGATCCTACTGCACTTTTTAAAAGTGTAGGGGTTTGCTTCAGTGCCTTTGACCTAAAATCTCCCCTTATCTCTCTTCTGCAGTGTTTGCTTGTCTGTAAAGTTGTCTGAGTCTTAGTGTGTGTTATGTATATTCTGGAACACAACACTCAGTTTCAACACCACACAATGGCAGATGTCTACTCCAATATTACCTTTCCCTGAAAAGCAGCAGACTGCCATTCTACAGACAACAGCTGTCACAGAGTAGGGTTACCATATTTGAACATTCAAAAAAGAGGACACTCCATGGGGGGGTATTTGCTCGCGCCCCCCCCAGGCCCGCCCCAAACTCCACCCCTTCCCCGCTCCATTACAACCCCTTCCCAAAATCCCCGCCCCAGCCCTGCCTCCTCCCCTGAGCGTGCCACATTCCCCCTCCTCCCTCCAGCCGCGTGAAACAGCTGTTTCGCAGCGCAAGCGCTGGGAGCTAGGAGGAAAAAGCGGGCACTTTCTCGAGTGATCAGTATTCGCTTTCTTTCTCGAATGATCAACGTTCACTCTCTTTCTTGAATGATCAACTCTTCTTTGGGGAAAAATAATAATGGAAAAATCCCGGACGTTTTTAGATATTTAACAATTCCTCCCAGACGGCGATTTAAGAACCAAAAAGCCGGACGTATGGTAACCCTATCACAGAGGGGATATTTGGGAATAAGGGGCAAGGGAATATTGTCTGCAGGTTAATGCAAGTTTGGTTCCTGACCCAGAAATGGCCTCTACTCTCAGCTTCCTGAATTTGGAATGATCTTATCTGAAACACTGGTGTATTCTCATGCTGTTTTTTACAGCATATGTGTACGACACTCTGGTAGATAGTTATGCTATTTTCCCTGTACTGGCCAGCATCTGGCTCCTGGTTTACTACACATTTTTGGAACCATTCAGGAAGTAAGTCTTTAAAAGTGAGCTTTTATAATGACTCTACTGTTTAAAAACATCATAAACACATTTTAAAAAATTACTGTCTCATAGCTACCTACCAGGGTACAGGACTTATTTTTCTGTTCTAATGTGACACTGAAACTTTGATTATAAAAGTGCAAAAAACAAACATTCACTTCGGCAGCTCGCAGAAGCTACTAGATCGCACGCCCTGGTTCTCATGGGTGACTTTAATTTTCCTGATATCTGCTGGGAGAGCAATACGGCGGTGCACAGACAATCCAGGAAGTTTTTGGAAAGCGTAGGGGACAATTTCCTGGCGCAAGTGCTAGAGGAGCCAACTAGGGGGGGAGCTTTTCTTGACCTGCTGCTCACAAACCGGGAAGAATTAGTAGGGGAAGCAAAAGTGGATGGGAATCTGGGAGGCAGTGACCATGAGTTGGTTGAGTTCAGGATCCTGACACAGGGAAGAAAGGTAAGCAGCAGGATACGGACCCTGGACTTCAGGAAAGCAGACTTCGACTCCCTCAGGGAACGGATGGGTAGGATCCCCTGGGGGACTAACATGAAGGGGAAAGGAGTCCAGGAGAGCTGGCTGTATTTCAAGGAATCCCTGTTGAGGTTACAGGGACAAACCATCCCGATGTGTCGAAAGAATAGTAAATATGGCAGGCGACCAGCTTGGCTTAACAGTGAAATCCTAGCGGATCTTAAACATAAAAAAGAAGCTTACAAGAAGTGGAAGGTTGGACATATGGCCAGGGAAGAGTATAAAAATATTGCTCGGGCATGTAGGAATGAAATCAGGAGGGCCAAATCGCACCTGGAGCTGCAGCTAGTGAGAGATGTTAAGAGTAACAAGAAGGGTTTCTTCAGGTATGTTAGCAACAAGAAGAAAGCCAAGGAAAGTGTGGGCCCCTTAATGAATGAGGGAGGCAACCTAGTGACAGAGGATGTGGAAAAAGCTAATGTACTCAATGCTTTTTTTGCCTCTGTCTTCACGAACAAGGTCAGCTCCCAGACTGCTGCGCTGGGCATCACAACAGCCCTCTGTGGAGAAAGAGGTGGTTAGGGACTACTTAGAAAAGCTGGACGTGCACAAGTCCATGGGGCCGGACGAGTTGCATCCGAGAGTGCTAAAGGAACTGGCGGCTGTGATTGCAGAGCCATTGGCCATTATCTTTGAAAACTCGTGGCGAACGGGGGAAGTCCCGGATGACTGGAAAAAGGCTAATGTAGTGCCAATCTTTAAAAAAGGGAAGAAGGAGGATCCTGGGAACTAAAGGCCAGTCAGTCTCACCTCAGTCCCTGGAAAAATCATGGAGCAGGTCCTCAAAGAATCAATCCTGAAGCACTTACATGAGAGGAAAGTGATCAGGAACAGTCAGCATGGATTCACCAAGGGAAGGTCATGCCTGACTAATCTAATCGCCTTCTATGATAAGATTACTGGTTCTGTGGATGAAGGGAAAGCAGTAGATGTATTGTTTCTTGACTTTAGCAAAGCTTTTGACACGGTCTCCCACAATATTCTTGTCAGCAAGTTAAAGAAGTATGGGCTTGATGAATGCACTATAAGGTGGGTAGAAAGTTGGCTAGATTGTCGGGCTCAACGGGTAGTGATCAATGGCTCCATGTCTAGTTGGCAGCTGGTGTCAAGTGGAGTGCCCCAGGGGTCGGTCCTGGGGCCGGTTTTGTTCAATATCTTCATAAATGATCTGGAGGATGGTGTGGATTGCACTCTCAGCAAATTTGTGGATGATACTAAACTAGGAGGAGTGGAAGATATGCTGGAGGGTAGGGATAGGATACAGAGGGACCTAGACAAATTGGAGGATTGGGCCAAAAGAAATCTGATGAGGTTCAATAAGGATAAGTGCAGGGTCCTGCACTTAGGACAGAAGAACCCAATGCACAGCTACAGACTAGGGACCGAATGGCTAGGCAGCAGTTCTGCGGAAAAGGACCTAGGGGTGACAGTGGACGAGAAGCTGGATATGAGTCAGCAGTGTGCCCTTGTTGCCAAGAAGGCCAATGGCATTTTGGGATGTATAAGTAGGGGCATAGCGAGCAGATCGACGGATGTGATCGTCCCCCTCTATTCGACATTGGTGAGGCCTCATCTGGAGTACTGTGTCCAGTTTTGGGCCCCACACTACAAGAAGGATGTGGAAAAATTGGAAAGAGTCCAGCGAAGGGCAACGAAAATGATTAGGGGTCTGGAACACATGACTTATGAGGAGAGGCTGAGGGAACTGGGATTGTTTAGTCTGCAGAAGAGAAGAATGAGGGGGGATTTGATAGCTGCTTTCAACTACCTGAGAGGTGGTTCCAGAGAGGATGGTTCTAGACTATTCTCAGTGGTAGGAGAGGACAGGACAAGGAGTAATGGTCTCAAGTTGCAGTGGGGGAGGTTTAGATTGGATATTAGGAAAATCTTTTTCACTAGGAGGGTGGTGAAACACTGGAATGCGTTGCCTAGGGAGGTGGTGGAATCTCCTTCCTTAGAAGTTTTTAAGGTCAGGCTTGACAAAGCCCTGGCTGGGATGATTTAATTGGGGATCGGTCCTGCTTTTGAGCAGGGGGTTGGACTAGATGACCTCCTGAGGTCCTTTCCAACCCTGATATTCTATGATTCTAGATGATACCTTCCAGATCTAGAGAGAGATTTACTTCTATCCCAGGTAACACAAAAACTATTTTTATAGTTAATAACTTTAGGTAGTAATTAAACACAAAGGGACAGGTTTCCAGATTTACACTAAGTGAGATTACAACCTGGCCCATAGTTCCTTTTCAACTTCCCTTCAGCCAGCACAGCACTAAACACCAGAATGTTTTTTGTTAAAATCAATGTAAGTAAGGTGATGTAATGCAATAAGCACAAACAAAACCCTTTTTGGCAAATCAGTTTGAATTTTTCCCAAGTACATTTATATTTTGCATTCTTAAAAAGTCACCAAGTTATCAATAAAAATGTCCTGCTGAGGCTAAGCTTTTAAAAATGTGCACAAAAATATGCAATTACTCACTCAATTTTGGTCCATGCTGCTGAAATTTAGTCTTATGTGTAAATAATTATTGAGATCTTTTCTTATTGGAGCACCAAGGAGCTCTGAGTCAGGAACCAGGATAATTTTTCTAATTTTTACTGTTGTTTTTGCAGGGCCAAAATGCATGCAGTTCCCTATCAAAGAGAGAGAATTTACATTCTTTTTTTATAACCCAGCAAAATCACTAAATTTCAAAAGTTAGCTTATAGTTTGGTGATTAATATCTCTCCTAGACATATTTTAGTCTATAAAACAAAAGCTCTTTAAAATTAGACATGCAGTTGAAATCCTAAGAGAGTCCTTTTGTGTGATTAAATCAGAAAGATAAATTCACACTACTAAACCAGCCTTAAATAAACCATTCTAGTTTGGCTAGTAAAAGTTGTGCTTTTCTTCATTAAGAATGCATTAATGAATCAGTACCTGCAGCATGAGATTTTTGATCTGGTAATGAAAAATGAGGATGACTATGAAAATAATTAAGTGCCTCAAATAAAAAATGGTGTGAACTTAGTAAAGATTTCTGCATAGATTTGTTCTGGAGTCTCAAGGCTTCTTGAATATGATCATCTCATATGCACAAGTTTGTTAAATCAGCAATTACACATGCTGAGAAGCTTCTTTAGAGCTTACTTTCTTGGGATGTAAATGATATTGCTTGTATTTCAAAATTGGCTTATGGTACATGGAAAACCCCTCGGATGTACTGTAGCTCCAATTAGTGGAATTTGCTGTCTTCAGCTAGGATGTCAAATCTGGCACTTTCCTGTCCTGTGTAGTTAAGACCAAACTAAAATCTTCTTTGTAGCTCAAGGCATAGTCACCTAGAGCTTTGGAGGTTAAGCTGTGTGACAGCTATTGTAAGAACTGTTTCTCTTCAGGGGCTCTTAAAACATTAAAAAAAAATCCCATTAATATATCTTAGTAGTCATGCATTACATACTCTGCTTGTGAGGCCTTCTGCAAGAGCAGGTTTGTTTAGAATGGATTGGTCTTGTACATCAAAATAAATCTTTATCAAATGGAAGGCAAGCCAGAGATGAAGTAACCACTTTCCAAATAGCCTGTAGACACCCCCTTGTTATCTGCTTGAATCTAGAAGCTAATTATCTGGGAAGAAAACTTGTTTGACTGTTTATTACTCATCCTAAGGGCTAGATTGTAAATCCATGTGTGAGGTAAGAACACTGCTTACACCCGTCACCCTTAGGTGGGCTACCTGAAACTTGGCTCTGCATGTATAGGAACAAGCAGGGCTGTTCACCTGTCGGTGGGTATGGAATGGGTGAAAACTTGGCTTCCACCTGCTCACTGGGGAGAGTAGCTGAGTGAGCACAGGAGGGGGGAGTAGTAATTTACCCCTGCTTTCCCGCCCTTCCACCAGTGTAAGGACGATGGCTTAGGGCCTTGGAGATGTGCGGCAGTCACACTGCCTCCTGGGGCTACTGTTCGCGTAATGTGGGACTACAGGAAGCATAAACCCAGCATAAAGCCTTTCTCTGTTTGTGGTGTTCGGATTTTTCTCAGAAGTGAAACTCCCGGGGCGAAGGTGAAAGATGGCATTGCCAGCTCTGACACAGAGAAGCTATATGAATGACTCTTGAGGCGTGTGCTTGAACCACCCTGACATTACTTGGAAGATTTTTCAATCCTATCATGGGGAAAAGTGAAACAAAAGGGGAGCTGTCACCGATGGTGACTGCCATGAGAGGCTAACTGACATGCATTTCATGCCCAAACTTGTTACAGTAGAGAAACCTAGTTAGAATAACACTCCAGAGCAACTGCCTACATCACTAACTCCAAGGAACATACCTATTAGTTAATCTTTCTTGCATGTTTCTAAATACAATGAGCCAAATCCTCCCCTCCCCTGGAGAAATGTGCATGAGGAACAAAGTTCACTAGGAAAGGCAATGACAACTCATGGAGCTTCCCAAGGTAGGGTTCTGTCAGGGAGGTGGAATGTGGCAGCCTGCAGACAGGGGAGGGTGTGTGGATCTCCTAGTGTGAGGCTGCACTGGTGTTTGAATGAAAAATCATCTGCAATGTCCATGGAAAGGAGACATCTTTATAAACTAGTTAACTATCCAATATCTAAAAGGAAAGAACTAGAGTTTTTTTTATAAGGGAAGATGCATTTTCAGTTACATAGGGGCTGCTTTGCACCACTCTACCATAGCCACCTATGGGAAGATCATACCAGCATAGAGAGATCAATTGGTAGTAGAGAGGGCAAGGCCAGGATTTCCCTTTTCCCTAGTGACACCCAATGTAACGGTCCCTTCGAGTTACTGGCAGTCAGCATAAAGCTAAAGCAGCCAGATCAAGATCAGAGGACCAAAAGATCTGGCTTAAAGCCAGCTTTGCACACCTCTCCCTGAATTGTGCTGTGCATGCCTCAGTTGGGTCAGCATTTTAAAGATCCACGTGTGTGCTTTTTTTTTTTTTTATAAGGAGACTCTACATTTCCTGCACAGAATAGGCTTCTTTGGCCAATAACAATGCTAATGATTGAAGGCAACTTGGCCAAGGCAGGCTCAGAGCTTATTCTCATTTCCTAGCACATCAAAGAGCATTCCCTTCAAACCACAGTCCATTATCCTGAAAACATTGGAAAAGATTTGCTTTCATGCCCCTGTTCACTCACAGACGGAGGAGTAACACTTTGTGTGCCTGCTGAGTCTGTTGCTATCTTTTTAGTATTGAAGCTTCCCTCGCCCCTCTAGCAACTGTTCAGATTCCAGGTGAAAAGTTGACTTTTTATTTCCCTGTCAAAATTTTGCTAATAAATTACAGAGGAGAGGGTGAGGAAGAGGAGGAGCTAACCTATTGAAATAGTTTGTTTTACTCTCAAATAGCAGGGATTCAAAAGTGTTATTAAGAATATTTCTTATTTCTAATCCTTTTACTTATACTGAAGTTTGCAAACATCCTGAAAATGCCTGCAGCTATCATGTATTTTTAAAATATTTTGCAAGACCAAATGTACACAGGAAAAATCCATGTTCATTAGTTCCCATTATTTGTAGGCATACTTTGAGTAGCTGTGAATGGGAGCTATACCTTAGTTGTCAGCAAAAATGGGCTATGTGAGTGCAAATGTGGCTTAGACCCATGTGTGCAATTTATGTGAGCAGACTTCTTTTACCATGTTTTTAAAACTTGGCCCTTGAGGTCTCCTTGTTGATTTGCAAATCTAAGTCCATACTTAACTTTTTGTCTACATACACAGCTGGCATTCATAAGCATGCAGGACAAAACACTGGTCACAGTATTTGTATCATGTAGTTACCTAATTAGAACCTACTCAAATGCATATTATTAGGGCTGACTTGCTTCATGACTACCTCAGACTAGCCACTGGAGTCTAATAGCAGCATTACAGCATATCATTTGATCAACAAGTACCACTGTAGAGAACAAGATAGCTTTCTCTTTTTCCTGGTATCCTGCAGCCAAAACTAAGTGAGACAGGGCTTTTCTCACAGGATTTATCAGACTAATCTGGTGCTTTCCTAACTTTTGCAAAGTGGCTTTGAAATTTCCCATCATGTATGGGCATATGACAGTCCCCCTGATGAATGCATAGATTTTAAGGCCAGAAGGGACCATTAGATCATCTGGTCTGAACTCCCGTATAACACAGGCCATAGAATTTCACCCAATTACTCCTGTGTTGAGCCCAATAACTTTCTGTTTAACTAAAGTATATCACCCAGCATATCTTGTAAAGAGAAAAGTGAATTCATGAACCTTGCAAGGGGTCACATCATGGGGTTTCTGCCTTGTGCTCTTCTCAAGGTAGAACGCAGTTTATTGACTTAGAGTGGCCTGCCAATCCATGGGGACATCAAGCTCCAACAGTGGGTCTGCAGAGAACCTGCCCTGCTCCTCCTACTTCTGTCTTGGCAGCACATTTCCATAAGGAACCATACTGCCATTGACATCCATCTATCATCTCTGTGCTTCACCTTCTCTTCAAGGGGAGCAAGGGTCACAGACTGCAAGTTAATGCTACTTCTAGAAGTACTAACTTTAGTTGCTTGTTGCAGTGGAAATACTTCGCAGGGAACACTTTTGTTGCACAGCTGTTTCTTGTCTTACCACCTGCCAGCCTCAGCACCTCTAGACATAGGTGGGAAATTGGTGCAAAGGGTTTTCCTTGGGCTTGGGATGAAGCCTGAAATCCCAGCCATGCTCTGCTTCCCCCTCCAGTGGCTTTCAGACTTTGCGCATCCACCACCCTTTTTTCCCCCTGCTGCTTTGCTCTTCTCCACATTGCAAAATGGCGGAGAGCATAGAGCCTATACACATTATTATAGCAGCATTACATTTTATAGGTGAATGAGCTGGTAATTCATTGCATTACGAATTGCTTTTAGTTTCCGGTTATATTTCTTAGATAAAGGCTCTTAGTGAGTGAGATCAATGAATGGTAATAAGTTGAGAACTGGTTCATATTTTAATATGCAACAATGTTTGAAAAGCATTATCCTCTGAGGTGAACAATCTATGGTCCGTTAGTCATAAATCCCTGGCTACAATGCTCAAATCAGGAATTTCCATTTCAGTTAATCAGTAGGAATTTTTTGGGGGAGGTGTTCACTATAGCCTGTACTGCACTTCCTATGTTGTTTGTCATGAAGAAAATCACTCTGAGATTCGAATAGGAGGTCTGAGTAATGCAGGGCACTGGAGATCATTTAATGCATATGTGAGGTTATAATTTTATCTGATAGAACAAACACAGAGGTAAACCCATTGGATAGATAAACCATAGCTACAGCTTCTTATGTGTCTAGATGGAAGGGTGGTAACAATCCTTTTAGCACTATGGTGTTGGCTTTCCCCACCTAGGGTGACCTGATAGCAAGTGTGAAAAATCAGGAAACTTTTTTTGCGGGTAGGGGTATAGTTTCCTATGTAAGACAAAGCCCCTAATATATCAGAAGATCTGGTCACCCTATCTCAATCCCTTCCTCCTGGCTTGTTCATGTAATGGTTAAATATCATTGTGGGGGTAGGGAGGGGAGGAATCACAGTGGCTCGATCCTGTGAGGTACTGAGCTCCTTCTGAGATATGCTGAGTGCCTGTGCTCCCAGAGGACGCTTAATGGGAGCTCTGCACATGTGAAGTAGATTTTTTAGCAAAACTCCTAAATGATTTCAGTGAGGAGTCCTAAAAATTGATGGCACGATATAGCCCAGGTGTACAGACATAAGGCATGTAACAGGCAGGACACAATGAATATCAAAGGCACTACATTTATTAAGTATCTCCATGAAACTCACCAGAACCAGAATAATACCACCCCAAGCGGCATCTAAGTTTTGAAAGCAAGGCTAATGTGTCAAATGCTGCCATACCTCTGTATAAAGAGAACTGTTTTCCCAGCTCAAGATTCAGGTATTCAACTACATTAGCCACTTCAAAGGGACATGCTTTTATTTCAGTCAGTGGATATGACACATCAAAAACCATCATACATCAGTCCTCAGTCCACAATTCAGTGACATGCTCCATAACTTGCAGTATTTTATGCTGAGAAAACAACTTAATTCATAGTACAGTCAATAGCTGTCTTCCAGGATGAAATGAAGAGACAGACTTCAGCATCTAAAATGTACATGAGTCTGATGTGAGCACAGACAGCAGGAGGAAAGTCTATCTTTGACGTATCTATTTATTTATTTATTTTTAGTTTCAAGTTTTGTGCTGCTTTATATTGTTTATATGGACTTCATGGAACACACAGACCTACCTGTGCAATTAAAAGAATGTGGACAATTAAAATAAATAATTCATGTATGAATTCTTAAAAACAATACCATCAAAATCTATTAATTGCTTTCCTGATACCCTGTCTCAAAGCTTTCTGCGTCAGAGATGTGTTTATCTTGATCCCACGGTTACCAGAAGGATGAATTCCGAGGAAAGAAGTCTTCAAAGCTTCTCTCCTTTCTCATGGCTCATTTTGTCTGGTACAGAGTACCAAATGTAGACCGTGAGTGCAATAAAAGAGCAGGGCCATGGAGATGTAAACGAATCTTTGTATTTTACAGGTAGGCTAAGCACTTCATAGGAAATCTTCGCTATGCAATTGCGTCAGCTCTGCAGGAGAACAGAACAATTTCTAAGACTTTGACAGCTTTTTCCGTGGGGGATTTGGTGGGTAGATGGTTATGAGGAAACACTTCTATATGGAGCCTTCTCTTCTCTTCTTTCGTTGTTCAAACTCTTGAGCCAAGGCTGGAGGCCACGTGGGAGTGTACTAGCTAAGAGGATACCAGACTAAAAGATAAATGAAAGAGATGAGGAAAAGTAGGCCAAGGGGAAGTATAAAATGGATGAAGCACTGCTTGCTTCTGAGCACTCAGAGGAGAAAATACTTTTAAGGGAGAGAGAATATACAGTAACATGATTTTCTAACTGATGGTCAGAGATATTATAGCTCTGGTACTATGGAGTACTGTGGAAAGGGATCTTGGAGTTATAAAGGATTACAAGCTAAATATGAGTCAATAGTGTAACACTGTTGCAAAAAAAAACGAACATCATTCTGGGATATATTACATAAGAATGGCTCTACTGGCTCAATGAAGTCACACAAATGAGGGTCATTCTTGTCAGTTGCCAGCTTGTGCAGATCAAGGAGTGACTGGTTCACATTCTTTTCCAGGACCAAAGGTCCATCTAGCCCAGTATCCTGTCTTCCGACAGTGTCCAGTGCCAGGTGCCCCAGAGGGAATGAACAGAACAGCTAATCATCCAGAGATTCATCCCTTGTCGCTCATTCCCAGCTTCTGGCAAACAGAGACTAGGGACACCATTCCTGCCCATTCTGGCTAATAGTCATATTAGCAAGAGTGTTGTATGCAAGACACAAGAAGTAATCTGTCCACTCTACTCCACTCAGATAAGGCCTTGGCTGGAGTATTGTGTCCAGGTCTGGGTGCCACATTTTGGAAAAGATGTGGACAAATTGGAGAAAGTCCAAAGGAGAGCAACAAAAATGATTACAGGTCTAGAAAACATGACTAAGGCTGCGAGTCTGTCACGTAGGAAATGGAAGTCGGATTCAATGACTTTCCAGGACCTTCATAAATTCTTCAGCGGCTGGTACGGCTGGCCCTGGGGCCACCTGAGCAGCTCGGGAAGCTCCTGGGCCAGTCACACCGGCTGCTGCTGGGGCAGTCTTGGGCCACTATGCCCCCCCACCCCCGAGCAGAAGCAGGAGTTTGGGTGTGGGAGGGGGTTCAGGGCGTTGGGGTGCAGTAGGGGGTGAGGGCTCTGGGTGGCGCTTACCTTGGGGGGCACCCTGGAAGCGGCTACATGTCCCTTGGTTCCTTGGCGGAAGCTTGGCAAGGTGGCTCTGCGTGCTGCCTCCGCCTGCAGGCGCCACCCCTGCAGCTCCTATTGGTCGTAATTCCCAGCCAATGGGAGCTGTGGAGGCAACTCTTGGGTCAGGGCCAGTGTGCAAAGTCCCCCTGGCCACACGTCCACCTGGGACATGTCGCAGCTTCTGGGGAGCTGCAGGGAGCCACGCAGAGCCAGGTAGGGAGCATGCCAGCCCTGCCAAACTGCCCCCCGGGCCACGCATTGCCACCCAGCCCCCCCAGCAGCTGCAGGGGTCCCAGGCCAGGCCCTCTCCAGCACCAGCGGGGTATCAGGCTGCCCCCCCCAAACACCTGTGGTACCCCGGGCCTCCCCCTGCCCCAGAGAACGCGAGATTTAGTCAGGGGTATATACTATAAGTCATAGACAGGTCACGGGCCATGAATTTTTGTTTACTGCCTGTGACCTGTCCATGACTTTTACTACAAATACCCATGACTAAAACATCGCCTTAAACATGACCCAGGAGGAAAGATTGAAAAAATTTGGATTTGTTTAGTCTGGAGAAGAGAAGACTGAGAGGGGACATGATCACGGTTTTCAAGTATCTAGAAGGTTGTTACCAGGAGGAGGGTGAAAAATTGTTCTTGATAACCTCTGAGGCCAGGACAAGAAGCAATGGGCTTAAATTGCAGCAAGGGAGGTTTAGAGTGGACATTAGAAAAAACTTCCTGTCACGGTAGTTAAGCACTAGAACAGGTTAGACAAGCACCTGTCAGGAATAGTCTAGTTATTACATAGTCCTGCCTTTAGTGCCAGGGATTAGGTGATCTATTGCGGTCCCTTGCAGTCCCACACTTCCATAATTCTATGGTGTTAGGTGCTAATGCACAATCTAAGGCTGGTTATTTACTTCAGTTTAGTACACTGGAAAAGTGCATATTCCTTTAGTTTGTCCACGTGCAAAATTCCCACTGAGTTGTGAATGCAGAGCAATGACAGCCCCAGATTGGCGCTGTTTTTCCCCACGCTGTTGGAAAATTACCCTATTAAAACAAAAAGAACGAGGAGTACTTGTGACACCTTAGAACAAGTACTCCTCATTCTTTTTGCTGGTACAGACTAACACGGCTACCACTCTGAAATGAAATCTATAATACAAGCATCTGTAAATCATATCAGTGGCTTTGTTCTGAGAGTTCCAGAACAATCATTAATTGCCATCACAGGAACCTAACAGTGAATGTCTCCATTATAATGTATTAGAAGGCATTTGTATCATAGTATAACAACTCAGAGTGGGCAGTGAAGCAGCCATCCCTGCTCATACCTTTGCTACTGCTGTGCTGGGATCGCAGCTCCAACCCCTGCTGTTGCCCAAGGGAGCATGTGCAGAGGGGCTGCACATCCCGGGAAGGAAAGTGAAACCCCAGGAAAGCTGCTACCCTTGTCCTGCCCTTAGCGTCTGTGAGACTCAGCACAAAGTTTAAGGTAGCGAAGTTAATGCTTCAACTGGGCCATGGGGGTTTGGAGGGCAAAACGGGACAATCCCACAAAACCTGTGACATTGGGAGGAATGCTGCTGCAGTGCAAAGCCACCAAAATTTAGCCAATTTACAATCCCCTAAAAAATCTGTTTGCACATCCTCAGAAGAGACTTCTTTGAGTTCAGCAACCAAAATCTCCAAAGAATCCATCATCACTGAGCATGCTCAATCACTAACAGCTCCCAAATAAGAGTCTGAATTGCATCTGATTAAGAATTAATTTATCTAGTTGCTGCTCGTACAAAACGTTCTCAAGGTTCCAGCTGCAGAATACAGCTGAGGGATACATTAGTTGGAGCTTCTTCATATCCTCTGTTTGTAAAGCTTAACAGTCATAATCCTGAGAATTAAAGTTTTAAAAATGAGTGATTCAGCTTAGATAATGAAGCTTTTTTGCCACTCAGGTTAGTGAAAAGTCTCAGGAAGTGTGACATTTTATTTCTCCAGAGCAGTATTTTTTATTTAAAAGGCCAGTTAGGAGTGAGATGCAGAAACTGAAGAAAATATGAACCTGGAAACTTCTCTTTCTATTGTATTGCCACACTTCAGCAATGCACACTCAGTTCTTTTAATCATTTTACTCATCTTGCTTTTCTAAATATATACAAGGTTGTAAATCCATTGGAAGACTTCAGTTGCAAAGTGACACTCCTAGTGTGTGGGATTTATGCTGCAGGGTTATTTCACCCCATCACATAAGTAAATCACTAAATTGTGAGTAAAACTTTTACAGAGCAAACAGGACCTTTCTTTTTAGGGCCAAAGGGCCCCACAGAGTCAAATATGGAATTCAATATTTTTACCTCTAGGTTCCTGCTGCATAAAGGAATCCTCCTATATTGCCACCCTAGCTCTCAGAGTATGGGGTATAGCTGGGGGAACAGGGGAGTGGTCTGCACTCTGGTGATCCCTGGTTGTTGGAATAGTCCCTTGGGGGCCATTGGCAACAGTTTTGAGGTTGCTTTAATCTACTTCAGAGACTGGATCAGAACAGAAATGACCTCAGGGTCACACTGCCAGAAAGGTGGGCTAATACTCCCTGATCTGGTCTTGGGTATAAAACAGTATTGTTGGTGTGAGTGGAGAGTTCTGATTTGGTAATGCTTTACATCAGGGGCGGGCAAACGTTTTGGCCTAAGGGCCACATCGGGTTTTCAAAATTGTATGAAGGTCCGGTTAGGGGAAGCTGTGCCTCCCCAAACAGCCAGGCGTGACCTGGCCCCCGACCCCTATCCGTCCCCCCCTGCTTCTCACCCCTGTTGGCCCCCCAGGGACTCCCGCCTCATCCAACCCCCCCGTTCTCTGTCAGCCCCCCCGGGACTCCTGCCCCATCCACCCCACCCTGTTCCCTGACTGCTCCTAGAACCCCTGCCCCCATCTGCCCCCCCGCCCCATCCAACCCCCCTCCTTTCTGACTGCCCTCCCGGGACCCCTGCCCCCATTCAACCCCACTGTTCTCCCCTCTGACTGCCCCACCCCCTACCCACACCCCCACCCCCGATCACCACCCCGAACTCCCTTGCCCTCTATCCAACCCCTCCCCCCCGCTCCCTGCCCCCTTACTGCGCTGCCTGGCTACAGCGCTACAGCCGTGCCACCCAGATCACCAAGACAGGCAGCCATGCCACCCGGCTGGAGCCAGCCACACCACCACGCAGCACAGAGCACCGGGTTAGCTGTGCTGCCCAGCAAGAGCTTGCAACCCCGCTGCCCAGAGCATTGCACCGGTGGCGCAGTGAGGTGAGGCTGCGGGGGGGCGGGGGGAGGAGAATAGCGGGGGAGGGGCCGGGGGCTAGCCTCCCGGGCCAGGAGCTCAGGGGCTGGGCAGGAGGGTCCCGTGGGCCGGATGTGGCCCGCAGGCCATAGTTTGCCCACCTCTGCTTTACATGCACATTGCACAGACATAAATGACCCCTTGAAATGCAAGAGTGTAGAGAATCAGGTCCACAGTCTGAAACGTGATGCTTACACCCCTAAGCCATCTCCTCCAAGAAGTGTACATTTTATCTGTTCTTCCTGTGATCAATTCCTGTGCAAACAAAAAAGGAAAATCCCCCCGTTAGCTAGGAGGGATTTTTCCCCCTTTGTGTAATGAGGTGCAACTACTTGACTATATATAGATCACTGGATCTTTCAGGCCGGCTGGTTTCTATGCCTCCTTCTCCGACATCCTGCCTGTGAGTGCTGACACTATATTTTTAAAGCTCTTTGCAGAGGTCTGTGTATTGACAGAGATTAAAGTTCATTTTGGAGCTAGATAGATATATTTTAAAATGTCAAGGGCTCTTTTTTTCCTCCCCCACAACCTATGCCTGGCTTTATCCAGTTCTTTGGCACCTTTTGAAACTAATTGGGTCTCTTGGCACATCACATTGTGTGGCTCTGCAGCCTCATGCTCATTATAAATTCAGCTGACTCTTTTTAGATGACAGGTGTTAAGAGAACTCACCTGGGAATCTGCTTCTTCCTTTGGAAGGCCAGGTGCCTTGTTCCTCCTAATTCTGTCTGTGGAATTTCAAACAAACTGTATTTTGTTGAGCTGGTGAGTCTCACGTATCTGCTGTTTGGTCAAAGGAAGTTTCTTTGCAAGGAGAATTAAATTGTACTTTTCCTACATTATACTTTAAATGAGTTTTAATATGTAGGGCCCTGATCCAGCCATAGAGAGAGTCCCACTGAAGTCAGTGGGAGGATTAGGGCCTAAAACTTCATAGCAAGGTTTAGGCAGATTCCTGAGAAGCTGAACCTAAAATATAACCCTTGTCTTCTAGGACCATGCTTGGGTGCAACAGTGGAGCCATATCAGCTGCACGTTGTTCACCAGAGTCATTCTCCCATTGCAATAGCTGGCTGCTGCAGACATGGGTATGGTCATAGCCCTGTGTCATCTTCATCCCTCAAGGGATGGCTAGTACACGAGCTTATAGGGAACACAAAAATTGCTGGTCCCTTGTACCACACCTATCTTGTGAGCACCTACCCCATGCCCAGCTACAATCTGGCCCTTAGTACTATAGTGCAGGTTTTGTATTTGGTAACAGGAGAAGTGAGAGGGAAGTACCAGAGTGGCACCAAAATAAAAACAGTGAATATTCTAAGCCGGCCAGACTCTATGGACTCCTGTCTATAGGCCACACAACCCCCCAGGAGGTGGGTTCTGTGAACTCTGGCCATTGGGCCATGCTGCCCTGTAAAGGTGGGCCACTCTGAGGTGTGTCTCACTCTTCATGGGGGGCAATAAGCTGGTAGTTACTCTAACACTGTTGGAGTTCATCTCTCTCTCTGGATGCTCCTAAACCTTCCATGCCAAAGAGCACTTCTGTCCCTGGCTCAGAAAGATGCGTTTGAAGAGAACAGCTTTTCTCTTTGCTAATGATCTGGAGGATGGTGTGGACTGCACCCTCAGCAAGTTTGCAGATGACACTAAACTGGGAGGAGAGGTAGCTACGCTGGAGGGTAGGGATAGGATATAGAGGGACCTAGACAAATTAGAGGATTGGGCCAAAAGAAATCTGATGAGGTTCAACAAGGACAAGGGCAGAGTCCTGCACTTAGGACGGAAGAATCCCATGCACCGCTACAGACTAGGGACCGAATGGCTAGGCAGCAGTTCTGCAGAAAAGGACCTAGGGGTTACAGTGGACGAGAAGCTGGATATGAGTCAACAGCGTGCCGTTGTTGCCAAGAAGGCCAATGGCATTTTGGGATGTATAAGTAGGGGCACTGCCAGCAGATCGAGGGATGTGATCGTTCCCCTCAATTCAACATTGGTGAGGCCTCATCTGGAGTACTGTGTCCAGTTTTGGGCCCCACACTACAAGAAGGATGTGGAAAAATTGGAAAGCATCCAGCGGGAGGGCAACAAAAATGTTTACGGGACTGGAACACATGACTTATGAGGAGAGGCTGAGGGAACTGGGATTGTTTAATCTGCGGAAGAGAAGAATGAGGGGGGATTTGATAGCTGCTTTTGACTACCTGAAAGGGGGTTCCAAAGAGGATGGATCTAGACTGTTCTCAGTGGTAGCAGATGACAGAACAAGGAGTAATGGTCTCAAGTTGCAGTGGGGGAGATTTAGGTTGGATATTAGGAAACACTTTTTCACTAGGAGGGTGGTGAAACACTGGAATGCGTTGCCTAGGGAGGTAGTGGAATCTCCTTCCTTAGATATTTTTAAGGTCAGGCTTGACAAAGCCCTGGCTGGGATGATTTAGTTGGGGATTAGTCCTGCTTTGAGCAGGGGGTTGGACTAGATGACCTCCTGAGGTCCCTTCCAACCCTGATATTCTATGATTCTACAGTGTACACGAAGTGGCACGTATTTTATCGGAAGAGGATGGCCCAGACCACCTCTCTGAGGGTTTAATTTCTCACAGTGTTCCCTTTGAAATTACTGCAATCAAACAAGATGCATTTTAAATATGATGTGTTGCATTTTAGTGTCTAAACTTTTGACGTAATGTGGGTGATTTGCAGACACAGGAACTGAAGCTGTTTGGCATTAGCTAAAGTGTCCTAATTATGATCTCTCTTACACTGGTTTTAAACTCCTTTGATTTCACTCCTGATTTACACCAGTCAGTGAGTGCAGGTTCTGGGTCTTGGTCTCTGCATTGCCTTTGATGGGTTTTGTGGGGTTTTCATCAGGATTTTGCCAATTGTTTATAGACTACTACATAGAAATAAATTCCTGAAAGTTCACATGCTGTTCAAATGATAATTAACTTTTTTTTTTTGGCTATCAATTTGTCCTTCTCTGTCTTTAAGCTTTTCTGTACCAGTGTCACTAAAAACAATTATTTTAAAAAATGATAATTATTACAGGGTACTACAAAAGTTTCTTATTTCCAAGAAGCCTCAGAAACAGCTCATTGATCCTCTTGTCAGTAAGTTCCACAATGCAAAGTAATTATCATTTCCTTTTTATGTGGGATAATTTATTTCAGTGGAAATGTTCAAAGTCTAGAAGAACCGACTTCAGTCAGAGTTTTAATTAGTGACTTTTGCATTTGGCTCCCTGCTTTCCATTTGCAAAACTGCTGGATGAGACAGCCTCTTGATCACTCTTGCTGTGCCAGGATGTTACTGAATGCCTATTTGCATTTTCAAGAAGAAAGCCAAGAAAAAATCTACCAGCAGTGTACTTGTGATTAATTTTAAGCACACTTGCTTAAGGGCTTTTCTGACTTGGGGTCTACGTTAATAAGTCAGCTATAGTGCCCAAGAGAATCACAGGGTAGGTCAAGGTGCAATAACCCAAGTAAAAAATCCTGTTTATATTCATAATAACTAAGTGCTATCTCCGTGATACTCAGACCTCAGTGGTTCAGGAGCCAAATTAGCAATCAACATTACCCAAAAGAGAGTGAATTCATTGTTTCATTTACTACAGTACTATATATTCATATTTAAACAGTATGATGGAAAATATTTATTATTCTCACAGCAAAATGACTGACCAAGCATTATTATGTATCATTGGCAATTGGTTAATAACATAGCAAAAGCATCCTGATTGGTTAATAACTTAGATTGGTTAATAATTAAATCTCATGGCATTTTAATGTCATGTGTGGCAAAGAGCCACAGGAGACGCATTAGAGAAACACTTGCGGCTGGCAAGCCTCAGTCTGAGTACCACTGTCCTATCTCTTCTTTACTATGATGGACATTATAGCATGGTAGACCCTATAAGGTAGACTTCTCTACCTTCTGCAGACCTATAGAGTGTGCCCCGCCCCTAATTATATTTCAGATTTAATAATGGCATTGGATGAAATCCTTGCACTTTCTTTCTTTTAACCCAGCAGACCTAGGATTGCCTTCTGAATTCCTGCACTGCCACCCAGGAAACTACACTTGACAGAGCCCTAAGGAAATCTAATGAATAGTTTTTAATGTGGGTGAGCGGGGTAGGAGAGTATTTATGCAGTTTCCCTGAGTCCTTGCCTTAAAGGTACATTCTGGAAAGTTGCCTTCTTTTAAAATAGCCAATGTTAACAGCAATGGGCCAAAACATTTAAACAAATTGGGAATATGGCACTGGCAGCATGGAATATAAAGCTCAAACAGCATGACTGCCCTGAAGAAGTGAGCTGCTGCCTATTCGGTCTGGACTCAGAGGAAAAACAGTTGTGTAGGAACATAAATGCACTGTATATGTAAAAGCACTCACCTTGAGAGGCAGAGTAATTAGGTATCTGAAAGGGGAATGGTGTAAGAACCTGCTCATTATGACTGAGGTCATATGCAGACACTGAGCATAGCCATACACTGCGAACTGCAAGAAGAAGAGCTTTTATTATGTTTGCCTGTCCTTCTGCCCAGCCCCTCTCTCTATGTAGGAAAACCATACCAGTCCTACTGTGGTCAGAGGCCTTTGTCCCCATGGAGCGCAGGGTTTGCTTGTGCACCAGTCTCTGAAAATGTTCCCTTAATTGCCGACAGTCGCTCTGCTGTCTGAAACTTTGCTCTCTAGTAGTCTGTCACTTTGATTAATATTTCAGAGGATGTTCTCCAGAATCAAGGCTAATGATCTAAGATCAGTCTGGGTTACAAAACAAAGATCTTTGACACATTCGGAGACTGATGGCAAAAGAGGATGTTGGTACAATGGCATGCCTCTTTAATGGAAGGAAATGCTCTGTGGCCTGGGTTTTAATACATATGTCAATTATGTATAAATTATAAGCATGAAAGATCATTTCACTGTTATGTAAGTAAGTAAGAAAATTACTTGGTTAATAATAGTTTGGCCAAAAGAGGATTCATCACTATAAAGGGTAAAAAAACAAAACAAAACCAACCTCTTGGGAAGCTGCCAAACAAATATAAGGGACTTTTCTACTGGCGATGTAGTGATGCGTGAAAATGTGAGTAGTTGTGCTTGACCTTTAGATTCTTGTTGGAATTTATACATGAATATTTGCACTAAAGAGAGATCAGTATGCAGTATGAGAAGAAACGTAGAGAGCATAGCTCAGAAGGCTAAGAAATGCAATCTAGACATGGAAATGACAGGGTAGTAGGAGATGACCGAAGAGATATGTGTCCTTACACAGATAATGCAGTGTGCCAGGAGACAAAGAATGAATGGGGATGGTTGTTCCCTCCTCCCCCGTTAATTCTGTCTTACTCTTGTCTTACTATTAAAAGTAATTGAAAAGTTCACATCCAAATCCCTGCTTCAGAACCATTTTTAAGCCTGCTATAACTATAAATGCTGTATTTATAACAGCCTGATCCAGCAGAGTTGTTGAGTTTCTCCAGGGAAGTGCTCCCAGTGGCGTTCTAGCATCTTTTAGGAGATGCCAGGCACCCTTGGTTCCCATGGAGCCCTCCCAGAAGATGCTTAGCACCTCACAAGACAATACCTGAAGACAGTAATTTCCATTACAACCACCAGAGCAAAACCACCTCCAGAGTCACTGCTTTCCTCCCAGTGCTGGCCTCCATACCAGTCCTTATTCCTGACATCCCCTAAAAAAGACTTACCAAGATGCATATGAAAGAATAATTTTATCTCATGACCTCTCACTTTCACTACCCTTGTCTTCCTATTTCGTTTTCCTTCATTGTCATCCCCTACTGAATTGTATCTATTTTAGGTTGTAAACTCCTCAGGGATATTATGTCTTTTAAGAGGTCTATCAGTTTTCTTATAACAGTTTCCTCTATTCTGTGAATACGATGCAGAAGTGCGCAGTCAAGGTTAGCACATGCGCTGTTCCTTGCTTTGCTTTCTTACTTGAAATCAGTGACTAAGTACAGTCTAAAACCTAACCAGCTGCCAGTGTTTGGCTGCAAATTTTGGATGATCTTTTTGCTGAATACTGTAACGCCTACATACACATCAAGCTGAACAAAAAAGTCTGGAAGACCAAGAAGATATGCATAAAATGTTTAAAAAGTCAGAGAGGAGGCCTTTATCCCTAGTGTGTATTTGAGGTGGCTAATGAATATTTTATTACATCCAAAATTATGCTTATCAGAGCTGAGTGAACTATTCATCCTTTTTTTCAGTTCAGGAATTGCTTGTGAGCTGACCTTCACTTCTACTAATGTGTTATTTAGAATTATTAGATAAATGTTTCATGAAAACCAATTTCAGACAAGGGATTGCTTACATACTGTGTGCACAATGCATGTTGTTTGACATGCATTATAACTGCTGTGTTGTTGGTCACCTTAGTGGTGGTGGTTCTGTTCTCTGATTGCATGGGTGTAACTGTAATAAAGAGTGGGGAGAATGCGATCAAGTCACTGGGCCTTTAATTCTCACAGGGAGAGGATATAAGCAGTTTTAGAGTTCCAAGGATCAAGTCTGGTAACATAAAGGCCACTTACATCTTTTCCTTTCTGAGCTACTTGAATCAGGCCTGCTTGAGGCATCATGGCAAGAAAAATCAGGCTATTATAATCTCATGTATTGCAGTGAGATTTAAAGGTAATTTTCTCTCAAAAAGCAATTGTGTGTGTGCATGGGAGCCTCTAGGTCAGGGCTCTGGCCAAGGACATGGGGAACATTTCAGCAAGTCCCTCTGCTACATTCATTAAGCATTGCACTATTTGTAACTTCAGTTACTGGTCACTGGCATACACCATAAACAAGACAAGTAGCAGTGGAGGGAGAAAAGGGCTTGCCAGTGGGCAGTCCTAACACGGATACCTCCTGCATAGTATTATCCTGATAACCTGGCTCTTTCTCTGGTAGTGGCAGCCCATGGAGAAAAGTTGGATAGGGATATTATTCTAATATGGCTGGGAAAGAAGACAGGGATGGGGAGGGGATACTTTTGAGTACAGAGGGTATGGCAAATGCACTCACAAGAGATGACTGTAGAGGAGGACAGAGCCAGAAGGGTACCCAGAAGTCACCTACTACAAGACAGGCCAAACAAAGAAAGTAACAGAATGCCACTAGCTGTCATCTACAGCCCTCAACTAAAACCTCTCCAGCGCATCATCAAGGATCGACAACCTATCCTGAAGGACGATCCCTCACTCTCACAGACCTTGTGAGACTGGCCAGTTTTCGCTTACAGACAGCTTCCCAACCTGAAGCAAATACTCACCAGCAACCACACACCACACAACAAAAACACTAATCCAGGAACCAAACCCTGCAACAAACCCCAGTGCCAACCCTGTCCGCATATCTATTCAAGGGACACCATCATAGGACTTAACCACATCAGTCACACAATCAGGGGTTCGTTCACCTGCACATATACCAAAGTGTGATATATGCCATCATGTGTCAGCAATGCCCCTCTGCCATGTACATTGGCCAAACCAGACAGTCTCTACGCAAAAGAATAAATGGACACAAATCTGACATCAGGAATTATAACAAATCAAAATAATAATCAAAAACCAGTAGGAGAACACTTCAATTTCCCTGGTCACTCAATAACAGGCTTAAAAATGGCAATTCTTCAACAAAAAACTTCAAAAACAGACTCCAACGAGAAACTGCAGAACTGGAATTAATTTGCAAACTGGACACCATCAAATTAGGCCTGAATAAAGACTGGGAGTGGATGGGTCATTACAAAAATTAATTTCCCCCTACTGTTACTTACACCTTCTTGTCAACTGTTTGAAATGGGCCACCCTCATTACCACTACAAAAGTGACTTTTCCCCCCTTGGTATTCTACCATTGGGAATAGCCTACTTTAATTGAATTGTCTCGGTAGCACTGACCCCCCACTTGGTAAGGCAACTCCCATCTTTTCATGTACTGCGTATATATACCTGCTCCTGTATTTTTCATTCCATGCATCTGATGAAGTGAGTTTTAGCACACAAAAGCTTTTGCCCAAATAAATTGGTTAGTCTTTCAGGGTATGTCTTCACTACCCGCCAGATCAGTGGGCAGCGATTGATCCAGCGGCGATCGATTTATCGCGTCTAGTCTAGATGCAATAAATCAGCCCCCGAGCGCTCTCCCGTCGACTCCTGTACTCCAACTCGGCAAGAGGCGCAGGCAGACCGCGGAGCTTCGTGAAGTTATGCAACTTCACGTAGCTGAAGTTGCATAACTTAGATCGATTCGCCCCCTCCCCCGCCCAGTGTAGACAAGGCCTAAGGTGCCACAAGGACTCCTAATTGTTTTTGTTAAACCTGCCCTTGGAATTTACAATCTATCGCAAGAAATGAATTCTCCGGATTTTGTATGCTATCCATCCACCCACCAATTTACAATTGTTTTTTTGAAACATCTTATTTTATTGAGGTAACTGTTAAATTTTGCCTACTACTGTGCCTACAGTAAATTCCTCTTAAAGTTTCAGTTTATTTTCTTATCTAAACTGTTGCATTGCATTGCTGTGCTCTGTGTAAAACAGTCGCTAGATTTCACTCTAGAGATGGCTGCATTCCAGCACAGGGACTCCTGTAGTTAAGGTTGGCTACACTATTTCCATTCAAAAAGGCCCTTTTTACTTGCTCATAACTTTCTAAAACAATTTTCTATGTCTAGTCTGCCTCAGAGAGACTTTTTTGGGGGAAGAATTCTGTATCTGCTGCATCAGATCAGCCATTCCCCTTGATCTCTGATACTACTGCTGTGCACACCGCCTGGCTGCGCAGTCTCCTCCTGGGAAAAAAATCATCCATGGCAGAGACCAAACTTGGACAATTTTTTGAGAAACTTAAAAACAACTGCTAAAGGCCTATTAGAATTTAACTATTTGTGCAACTTTATTTAAAGGAGTCGCTCCACACTCCACCTATAATTATATTATACAAGAACCACTCATCACTGAAATGCAGCTGCCACTGAAGTAGAATGTGGTAGCTGTTTTACAGTGCTCTGAACTGTGGTGTAGCATTGCTGGACAGGAAATAAAGAACAGTAAACCCCTCCTAAATTTCAATTAAATATGCTGTAGTACAATAGGAGGAAGTATGTAATAATTATCCAAATAAAATGTTTTAGAGAAAGAGTTGTATAGTCTATACATATATATATGAAATCAATGACACTTATTTTTCTGTCCTAGAATAAAGTTTTTATAACCTATTACAAACTACTGGAGATATACATAATACATCAAATATCGATCTATAAACATGTCATGGGTAGAATTTAGGCTTTTAGGATGGAATGATTTTGTAAGCATGAAAGCAATTTGCAGCCATTTGGTAGCAGATGTTTACATCTTACATTATATTGATTTTTAGTTATGAGAGGCTCCTTGGATTACATAAGCATTAGGGCTGAGTGAATAGTGGGAGAAAGTTCAGTGAATTAGAAAATGAATCTTGATTTACCATATATGTAACCCTTAAGTATTCACTTTTCATACTCATACATATGTACCTTTCAATACAATCACGCTTGGGCAGACACAAGCACTGTGGCCAAACTCAAACGTTCACAAATCATTTTGCCCTCGCCACCTCCAAAAAATCATAAGATTTTATAAATGTTACTTTGGGGTTCTTTTTAATTACCTTCTGGTTTTGTAGGCTTTACTTTTTGTGTTTGCCAGATTTTCTCAGCAACCATGAAGATTAGAAACTTTCTTTTATTAAAAAAAATGAAAGCAGAGATTCTCGTGTGCCATGAATCTGGGAGCTGTGGCTTTAATAAAAACATCAAATATCCCAAGATGTGTGATAAAATTGCAAGAGTTGACAATGCTACTCAAGACATGGAAAAGTGTTTGGGAAATCTATCAACAATTGGAAAGGCCTTTCTAAATTGAAAGGATTGGGAAACCTTAAGTATAGTAGTCCCCATATATCTCACCTATACTATGAACGCACAGAACATATAAGTTAGCTGCAAAGAATTCTGAGCTATTTCTAGATGGAAGGTGCTGTGTGCATGTGAGCTACCGTTATATTTTATTTTACCAGCACAAAATTGAATTTTTGATTGTGTTAAGAATGAGTTTTAAGGAAACAGATAATTTAAAAATCATCATTAGAGTAATTCATGATAATGTTTAACAAGATTTCTGTGGCTTCTAGGGCACCTTTTGGAGTCCATAATGAAATATTGTCCTCATGATCTTTATAATTGTGCTCATCACCATAGTATCTGAGTGCTTCCCAAACATCAGTGAATTTATCTTCACATTACACCTGTGAAGTAGGGAGGATTTTCATAGACAGGGAAATGAGGCACACAGAAATTAAGTCCAAAATTTGGGCATTATTTCCAGTGTTCGTTTTGCCTTAGCATGTTATTGCCAGTTAATGTTCTGTTCATTTGTTATTTTAGTCTTTCCTTCATCTCTTTGGGTGGAAGATCTAATAGAAAACGATGTAAACTATATATAGTGGTGCATTTACCTATCAACAGCGTTTGTATACGGTCCCCATTTGAACCCCATGTCTTTAACATTGTGACAGAGTGCTGAGCAACAACAGCTGCGGCAGCTCTCTGGTCACTGCAGCTCCAATTAAACACTGCAGAAGAGACCTTGTTAACAAGAACTGTGCCTAATTGGTGGGAGGAGGAGAACTAGAAGGCTAATTAAGCCATTAGACAGAGGATACAAAAAGGCACAGGAAGGAAGTAGGAAAGGGAGAAGCAGACAGAGAGGGAGAGATTGCTCTTCTCTGCTTGCCTCAAGAGCTGAGGGCTACTCAAGATGGGAGGAGTAAGGCTGTGTAGCAGTGGTTCCCAACTTTTTCCTCACCCCCCCCTTTACCCCTGTCCACACCTCCCTTCCCCCCTCTCCCTAAGCCAGGGCTGGGAGCAGGGCTGCGGCTCCAGCAGGTGGGGATGTGGACAGGAGTAAGGGGGCTGAGGCTGGAGCCACAGCTGGGAGTGGGGCTGGGGGCTGGCAGCTGGGAATGGAACTGGGTGGCACTCCTTCATGTGGGGACTGGCTCGCGCCCCAGCCACCATGCCTGAATGTTCCTCCGCACCCCCCTAAGGGGGTATGCCCCGCACTTTCGGAACCTCTGCTGTATAGCGTATAAGGGTGGTGGGAACCAACATGGTAAACAAACGGCACTGGGTGTTTTACTTGCATAAAGGTCTCTGAAGTGTTTGGGAACTTGAGCAGAGGCAGGAGCGAGTGGGCCCTGCCACAAATATATTTATCCTTATAACGCTTCGTAAAGTAGGGAAGTGAATTTAGGCATAGAGAGGTTAAGTCCAAGGTCACCCAGGAAACCTGTGACAGAGCAGGGACTTGAACCTGGGTCCTAGGCTAGTGGCCTTACCATTGGATCATTTTTCTTGTCTAAGGTAGATAGACCAAGGCATGTGAGGGGGTTAGAGGAGAGAAGTGGATGATGGAGAAACATTCCGCAAAGGAGAGGGGAAAAGATTAAACCAATCTTTCTATTTTTGTCTTTATGGTTTGTTTTGCTGTGGCTCACTGGATCGTTCTCTAATCATTTGGACATTAAGGGTTAGATTCTGGCTCTAATCTTTGTGTTATTAAGTGATTACCTGGGAAGTCTCCTCCAGGGTTAATCCCCAGCCACCATACTGGTCCTATTCCACCCCCTTGCAGTGAAGTTCTTTTGCACGGACTTTGTCCAGTCACCTCCTTCTGTAAATCTGATTTTTGTGCAAACAAAAAAAACCCAATCTTTTATCAGTAAAATCTTTATTTGCAACTAGGGCAACTTATTGAAAGTAGCAGAAGATGCACTGGTCTATTTCTTCACACTCATCATATCTTGCTCCCTCTCCTTTGTGGGTCTCTGCAGAGGCAGCCTACAGAAAGCTGGTGATGAAGGACATAATGAGTTTTAATCAGTGGCAGGAATGTGTGATAATGATAACAACATTTCTTACTTACACTACATAAACTGGATGAGCAGCGATTAATAGCCTGCCACTATGCAGGGCTTCCAGTCTAATTCAACCACCCATTTTGGTTGCCGTTCTGTTGACTATCTTTCCACTGCTTTTCTCTCAGTTTGAGATCCCTGAATTTCACTTCTCAGAGTGTTCTGTCTTGGCTAGACGTCCTGCTCTGAGCAACCAAGTAAGAAGGAGAAAAGCAAGCCAATGTCTTCTTTCTTGCTAGCATTTGTCTTCTCTGATTCTTGTTGCTGTTGTAGCCTCCAATAGCAGTTTGCACTATGCCTCCAAACCAGACAAATGTTGGAGTGAGAAGCATAAGATATAAGAGTGGAGTGGGAGAGAACTGGCAAAGACAGGGAAAAGGGAAACAGCAGCAAGGGGGAGTTCTAGGGCAAAGTGCAGACATTATTTGAATAATAAAAGAGATCCCACTTTGTCCTATGTGAGAAGAAGATCCTGTGCCTCCTCTCTAAGGAGATTTACCATAATCCCAGCTACTCTACCTCAAGTCACTTTCAAAAAGGAGGAAGCTTGGTTTTGTAGTTAAGGCACTGTAGGTAGATCTGGGTTCAATTTCTGGCCCTATCACAGGTTTTTTATGTGACTTTCGGCAAGTCACCTAATCTCTGTTTGCCTCAATTCCCTGCCCATGAAATGAGGATGATAATACGTCCTTTCTATCTTGTCTATTTCTGATGTAAGGGTAAAAAATGTTCAAAAGCACCTAAGTGATTTAGGAACTTAAGTCTCATTCTCAAAAGAGATTTAGGCATTCAGGAGCATAAATCCCATTCACTTTCTAATTGCCAAAGTCACTTTTAAAAATAGGACTTACACTCCTACATGCCAGTTTTACCTTAAGCTCTTTAAGAACATAAGGACGGCTATACTGGATCTGACCAAAGGTCCATCTAGCCCAGTATCGTGTCTTCTGACAGTGGCCAGTGCTAGGTGCTCCAGAGGGAATGAACAGAACAGGTAATCATCAAGTGATCCATCCCCTTTCAAGAACTGCTTCTTACTTGTGTGTTTCCACAGTGGGGATCTGATCTTGGTTGTGCACACGTCAGAACTCTGATTCACAAAACCCACTGATCTTAATGTGTTTTGCAGGTGTGAATCCTAACACTTTATGCCAAGTTGTTTAGAAAATTTGCATTCAGGCATTTGAAGGTTTAAAGCAGATGCGCAGTCTTTGCATGTGTATGTGTGCATAAATGAAAGCAGTGCAGAGGCCCTTTAAGAAAAATACCCTTAGATCTCTCTGGGCCGCTATTTCCCCATCTGAGAGTGAAGGCTATAACATTTGCCTCTCTCTCACCCACTCTTGTAAGGCTTAGGCTTGTAAATGTGTGCACAATGTATTGAGTGTCTAAGATGGAAAGTGAAACAGAGGTACAAAGTGTCATCATTACATTATACTTATGCTTAAGCCACAGGGCTCCCAAAAGATGAGGATCTGAACTGCATTTTTTTCCAAAAGTATTTCGTTTTTCTGGACTGCTGGGTTTCTTTTGCTCCTTTTAGGCATCTGATCCCTGAACATTTAGCTGGCCCTGCTGTATAATTGCAGCTGCAGAGGATATAAAGAAAATAATTGCTCCTTGAGCTGCATGTTGAGAGTATCACAAGCAGATGCTGAATTCACAGCTGGCTGCAACACAGACAGCCTCCTTTGCAGATCTTTTTTTCAGAGGCACTGCAAGAACTTGCTGAGTCTGTGTATTATTCTGTTGAAGAAGGCATAACAGAATATTTATATTTTTACTTTCCACAATTGCAGATCTGAATATCCTACACCAGCTATAACCTGTCATATTGTTAAGAATCTTCACAACCTAAATATAAACTTGCTGTTCAAAATATTAAACCCATGATTCTAATTGATCTTCAGTTCTCAGCTGAATAGTTGTTACATGGAATGTCGGTATTAATTTGCTGACAGAGTGCAAAATTATGCCCTCATGCTATTATAAACCTGGACTAATTCTGTTAAAGGGAATCCAGTTGCTCCAGACTTGCAGCAGTGTAACTGAGAGCATTATTTATCCCACACTAAGGAAAAATGAATATTTTCAACTATAATTAAAGGTAACTGCTGACTAAGGACAAACTTCTGTTCTCAGATTGCCACAGTAGACCCTGACTCCAGTATTCTGCTCGGTAGACATTTGAAGATCTCAACAGAATATTGGAGCAAAATGTCTGACTGTGGCCCAGTCCCGCATTGAGATCCCCTACAGCTTGAAGCCAATGGGACTCCAGGAGTCTGTATTTGTGGATCCTGATACAGGACTGAGGCTTTCATTAGCAGAATACTGAAGGGAAGATTCAGTGGGTGAATATGGAAGGAGCATTTGTCCCTTAATTCTGGAAACACCATTTAAAAAGAAATATACAAGGGCTAAATACTGCCCTGAGCTGCTTAACCAATTGGAGCTGGGTTTGTTTATCTGGGGGTACAATTTGGTTTTATCTATTAAACTTAAGTGTGAAAACATCTGTATGATTTTAAAACATATTATGATAATAAATCTGACGTGACTTTTCATTTCATGGTAAATTTGCCTGTGTTTATTGGCATTTCTTATCCTGCTGGACAACAAGATGTATCTCCTGTTATATACCGGTCATGAAAAAACTACAAAACCCACAAGAATATTCTAGGTTAAAACCTACAAAATTATCGAATTACAGAAGACCAGAAATCACCTGCCCCTGCAGCCTCCAGTGCAGAGCAGTTCCCTCGTCGATACAGTAACAGATAATTGGCTTATGCATCAAGTCTCGTGTATAACTTTTAAAGTTGTGGTGAATTAAACCATTGGAATTTATATGAAGAAACCTCTAGAGGGCACTCATAATAATCAGTCCTTAGAGATTTCCCTAGCCAGTGCACTGTGGGGGCATCTTTCAAATCAGACACTCTTTAAGGAGCCAAGAAAAATAACAGGATCTAGAAGAGTGATCCAGGTCTGACTGCTTCAGAATAAGGAGCAGGTAGATTGCATGCCTCAAGAGGACTTTCATTGGTCGGTCTGGGAGTCCCCTTAAAGGAATGAATTGGGAGAAAGGATGAGTCTGAATAGATTAACCTTCCTTTTTTATGATGAAGAAAAAGGCTGTGATAACTCTATTGAAGCTAGTTGGAGGGAAGCTGAGAATTGTGTGAGGATGACTGGATGTGGAATGGCCAACTCATTGAAACTGTTGAAACAGTTCAGAGCAGATTTTTGGATTGGAATGATATTTAGATTTAGAAGGTATCTAACTATCAGCTGAATATGTATATCAAGTGGATCCAAATGCTGTTCAGTTTGTCCATTGCTTCACTGACAGAGTTGCCATATGGCAGCTGTAAACATCACTTCAGTCTCCAAATGTCAGGAGTCTTGCGTATTTCTTTTTTTAAAGGTAATGAAAGCTAAGATTTCTCCTCTGACAAATATCCACAACTTACGATGCAACTAGGCCTAATCAAATCAGCTTATACTGGACCAAGCTTTAAAAGTCCTTTTTAAATACACCTCAATGTTCTATGAGGGTGCTCATGGCTCACTTTGCCCAGGCAAATACCTGTTTGCATGCACAGAGTGGTTTTGTGCACACAAACTCTTGAGCATGCACTATTTGAGGTCCTTTGAAAATTTGGTCTACTAAGTCAACATATGTCATCTGTTAGGGTATGTCTACACATCAACTGGGAGTGTGCTTCCCAGTGTGGATACTCAGACATGTGGTAGCTCTCTTTGAGCTAGAGTGCTGAAAATGGTAGTATGGCTGTGGTGGCTCAAGCAGCTGCTCAGGTTAGTCACCTGAGTACGTAACCAGAGTCGGGTGGGTTTCTACTCAGGCGACTTGCCCAAGCTGCTGCCCATGCCACCGTTGCCACACTGCTATTTTTAGCATGTTAGTTCAAGCAGAGCTAGCATGTGTCTGTCTGCCCACACTAAAAAGCATGCTCCTAGCTGCTGTATAGATATACCCTTAGACTCAGCATGGTCCAACACAGGGAGACAAGAGCTGAATTCTGTTCTTGGCTCTTGCATTAATGCAGGATGATGATACTTTTGATTTATTAAGTGCTTTGAGATCTGCAGATGAAAAGTGCTATGTAAGTTTTAGGTATTAGAGCTTTTCAGATCACTGTTGAGACATTCCATAGAGCAAGCTGCTGTCTGCCCCTTGTCACTGAAAGAGCAAAAATGTAATACTATTTTGATGAAAACAAACAATTAGAGCTAATAAAAATCAAAATTCTTATTCTGTGAGGAATTCCAATATTTCAACATTGTTTTCGTCTCAAATTGGGATGGAAAGTTGAAACACTGACATATTTTTGAGGAACAAAAAAATTCCAAAAAACCTCTATTAGGAAATGTTGTAATGTTTTCAATTGAAATGAAATGTTTTGACATTCCCGATTTGAAACATTTTATTTTGCTTTGTTGAACCAAGTGAAAACATTTTTGTTTCAAGTCGGTTGAACTTTAAGTTGCATCTGCCTGATCTGCGGCAGTGGCTCATGGGAGCTGTAGTTCATGCATTCTTTTCTTTGGGCTGGGCTCCCTGCTGGATATCTCCTGTAATACACTATAGTAGTTCAGCCAGAGGTGCATCACGGTTGATGTCCGCCCAGAAATCCTGGCCTATAGGGGAGAATAGAAGCATAAGGCATCTGTACTACAACTCCCATGTGGCACTATGGCAGCTCAGGAGTACACAGATTACTATCAAATTGACCCAAAACAAAATGCTTCTATTCAGTATGATAAACTGAAATATTTCAATTCAGGATGATCTGGCCCAAAATGAAATACATAGTTTTGATTTTCCCAATGAAAAACTGGAAAAATTCAGCAAAATCAACATTTTTCCACAGAAAATTTCGAATTTGTCAAAAAAAGTATTTTCCATAAAAAACCAAAGGCAAAACATTTTGATGGAAAATTCATGACGAGCTCTACAAATAACACTGCCTTCAGGATCGTCTTTTTCCCTGAAACAGCTTGTACTACTGTTATCATGTTCTCTTTTCCCCTCCCTCCTTTGTTTGATTCACTCAGCTGTTGCATCTTGGCTTTAAGGTTATAAATTTCTATGTACTTGTACAATGCCTACAACAATGGTGCCCTGACCTAGCAGAGGCCTCTAGGTGCTCCTGTAATATAAATAATAAGATAAATAGATACTCTTACTTATAAATAATAGGAGTATCACCAATCCCAAGCATTCAAAAATAGTATCAGGCCACCACAACTCATGAGAATATAAAAATTATTTTGGGTTCTTTTTATTTGTTTTCTGGGCTTTGAGCCTTTACGTTTTCAAGCTTTTCTCTGCAACCATGAAGGCTAGAAACTTAATCTTTTTTTTTAAATGAAAGCTGAGATGCTGACATAATCACATGATTCCAGGAGCTGGGGCTTTATGAAAAGAAGCAAATACAGTGAAATGCAATGTAAAAATCATAAGAATGGAAATGCTGCAATAATAATAAGAAAACAAGTATGGAAAGAATTATCTTTTTTTCCTCACATATGTACAGTTGTTGGGAATGAAATCCATTAAGGCCCAGGGTACACTACTTATTTAATTTATTAAGCAGGATGCTTGTGTACAGGGAAAAAGCCAGCTATGCAAATTGTATGACTGCTGTAGTGACAGTCTTGTGTGTGTTGCACTGGATTTGAATTTTACAGAATACTGATAGAAAAGGCCTGATTGAGTCACAATATGTGACTATTTAATAAGATTAAATTCTTCCATCACACATATATAATCTCAGAGAGAGCCTGGCTGGTATATACTGCAGAGCTAATACCATCTACTGAACTTGTTAGGGAAGTTACAAAATGATTAACATTTTTTTCCAACTGCTAGTGAACATGTATTAGAAAGAGAAGGTGCGAGAGGCAATATCTTTTACTGGACTAAGGTTTAAATAAGAGGACAGATGGTTAGTGAAACAGAAAGGAAGGAAAGGCAGGTAATTACCTGAACTATAATTTAACAGGTGATTTTATTCCATATTTTATATGTTAAATGGTGATAAATGAAGACAAATTACCCACTATTCTTCCACATTATTATAGTATCTGCTCTCTTTTTCTTCTGTCTCATATTCTTTCTCTTATTGTGTTGACTTCCTTTACAATAAGTGTCATCTTTTCCTATGAAGATAAGTATCCAAGTAGAGATTCTTGCAAATATTTTGCCTCTTTTCTCATGGTTACAGATTGCCTTAGCTTCAATATCAACGCTATTAAAATATTATGGTCGCTCAAATGACTAATCCCACTGCCAACACTATGTGTAAAAGGCAAACTGCGTTCATAATTATGTGATTTGAAAAATATATGTCAAAACACAAACGATTCAGCTCAGTGAGGAGGATTCTGCCAGCTAGACTTAGCAAAGCAGAGTGCTGTAGGAGGAAAGGCAGTGATTAGGATAAAGAGCTGACTTTTCTCTTCCTGGTTTAATCTAATTCACAGTAGCACTTTATTTTGAATTTCTCTAGTGCTTTCCATTCACAGATTGCAAAACCACAATAATCTTAAACTGTGCAGCAGGGACCTGTTTTGATTCCATTTTACAGGTGGGGAAACTTGAAGCAAAGAGAGGTGATGGGCCATGTGGGGACTAACTCTCTGTAGGTACAAAAGTCGGAAATTAACCTAAGCGGCCTTCCTCCCCTCCCACTCACCCTGCAGGGGCTAGTCACAATTCCAGTCTGCCTTCTATTTGAGATTAAAACTGCTATGGAGAGTGCAGGTATTCAAAAGGGGCAGGGAGTAGATGGTAACAGTGAGGGTTATTGTGAATAGGAGTGTCCCGTTCACTGTCTAGTCAAAGGATGTAGCAGGGATCACTCACAGTCACTGTGCCTGGAATCTTGTGCTTCTCTAGCTCTCTGCTGTGGGCAGTGACTTATGTGCCACAATCTGGTGTTTGATTTGTCTGTGACTTCCCCCAGGTTCCTGTAGCAAGTCAGTAGCAGAGATAGGAACAGAACCCAGATCTTCTGTGTCTTAGGCCATGCTTCCTCATTGTGAAGGAAGTGTGATGGTATACAAGTGTCATGATATACGTAATCCTGCTGCAGTGTGGTGGGATGCACTACATGTCCTCTTGAGGTCCTTTCCAGCCCTACATTTCTGATTCTGGGGAAGCTGTAGTCTACAGAGAAGGAGAGAAGCAGAAAACAGCACCACTCCCTACACACACACAAAACCCATCCCCTTCTGAGCCAGTGGTGCCAGCTCTAATGCCCTCATTTGTCCATTTCTCCAACACTGTATCTGTGTTTTCTCCCCCTGCAGCTCCCTACACATTGGATGCACTTTATAAGCAAGTTCCCAAAGTCCCCAGCCTCCCATTGTTAACACCCACATCTTCCAACTCTTGCAAAGAAATTGGTGGGTTGTGAGTGAAGAGGTCATTTGCACTGAGGGAAGGGGCTGAATGTTGGGCAGGAGTGGCACAAGACCAGCACCACACTCAGTTTTCTTTGCTTTAGTATATTGGCATCTGCCTGTTTCTCCAGGACTTTCACATTTCATTGTGTACAAATTCATTAACTAACTCCTCGTTTCTACTGGCAGTGTTCATTTGTAGGTTATTCCTTTTTCCAAGTAGTCACTTTCCTGCTGTTTTATAAATGGTATCAATAAGGTCTCCAGTGGTACCGAGTTACCCAGACCCCTTTACTTGTGAAACTGATTTCAAGCAGCTCAGTAACACTGTCATGGATTCATCATGGAAGGAAGTCTCCCTTACTTATTAATAGGCTTCCTCTCTAGTATTTCCTTTCCTCTCATTAATTTGTAAAAATCATTCTTCATCCTAGTGTTCAGTCTTTCTGCCTTTCTTCTCTCCTTATCATTTCCCTTCCAGCCTTAACTGACTCTCTCTCTGTTCTTGTTTGGTCCCCTCCTCCCGTCTTCATTTTCAGTGCAGGTTCATTCTTACCCTCAGATCTTAAAATAATTCTTGGTGAAGCTACATTGGCTGCCTCTCATTCCCTACACTTCCTTTCTCAATCTGTCTTCATTCTGCAGTCACACTAACTATTCATACTTAGGCATCTTTTATGTTCTATTTTCATATATTTTACCTCCCAGGAGTTAGGAGAGAAGAAAGACTCAGTGCCAAGACTATGGCTGTGTCTACACTACCGTGGTAAGTCGACCAACGCTACGCAACTCCAGCTATGTGAATAACTGGAGTTAGGTCGAGTTACCGCGGGGTCTACACTGCGGGGGGGTCGACGGGAGAAACTCTCCCGTCGACTTATCTTACTCTTCTCATCGGGGGTAGAGTACAGGGGTCGACTGGAGAGCAATCTGCTGTCGATTTGGCGGGTCTTCACTAGACCCGCTAAATTGACCACCGGTGGATCGATCTCAGAGCATCGATCCCGGCTGTAGTGTAGACATAGCCTCAGTAATTTTTCTGTACTGGTTTTTTGGTCATAAATGATGCTACTCTGAATTTTGTATATGATGTCTTAATATTGCACAGATAGGTGCATTAGAAATGCATAGGCAGATTATTTACCTGTCATGTGCTGAATATTGCTAGCAAGAGTGTCTTTTATGTTGTGCTGGCAACTGGAATCCTTAGAATGTATTCTACACTCTAGCTTCAAGGGCTGAAGGGGTATGGTAGCAGCCACAATCAGGCTCCTAGGTAGGAGGAAGATTCTGTGTCCCTCTCTCCTCTGTAATTCTCCTACCAATAGCCCTTTACTCAGTCTTTAAGTGCAGTTTTGAAATTTCATGATAAATTAATAGACCTGTACTTCTCCCCAGCCCCACCATTATTTGCGTTACTCCTAGGATTCTCATAATTCAATAAATAAAGTTAAAGGGTGCTGTAAATAAAAAACCTGGCTTGATTTACCTTCTTCCATGGGTCTTTGTTTTGGAAATCCCATCTTGTGGCTTTAAACTAGGCATACGCCCGAGTTGATCAACACTGTTTTACATCGTGCACGTTATATTGGCAGTAAATAAATAATTAAAACTGATTCCAGAAAATCACCTAGTAACACTAAATTTGATTTACAAATATAATAGTCTTCTAATATCAGCCTTTTCTTTTAAGCAATTCATATACACAAAATAATCATGCAGTACGGGACGGTCAAAACGGATTTCCATTCCAATCACATTTGTGTAATTAATGTAAAGCCTTTACCTTAATATAGAAGTAGCCACCTGATAACTAGGAGCCTAAGGGTATTCCACCTAAAGGAAGGATGGAAAGAAATATATTTTGTGTTCTACCTTACATATTCTACTGCCTCTCTGTTCATGCCCCCACAGTAACAGATGTATTACATGGAGATGCTGTGTCTGATGGTCTCTTGGGTGACACTCTTGGGGAGTAGGGACATGGTATTCTTGGTAAAAGACCTTCTGTTCCAGAGTACCCTCTAACTAGAGGTAAGGCTGAGCCCAAGTCTTACCACTTTTAGGGGACAATGCAAGACACACCTTTAGAATGCTGGCTGCAGAATGGCCCGGCAATGTTTCTCCTGGAAGACAACCGCTAAGAATGACGCCAGTTGGAAAAAGAACATAAAATGAGAGTCTCTTTTTGGCCATAAATTATACTATTCTTAATTTGGTATATGATTGGGGGTGAGGGTGCAACCAAAAATTGTAACTCAAAGGGGGCTCAGCTCAAAGAGTTTGAAAACTGCTGCTTTAGAGTATAACTGCTTGGGTCACTGCATGGCCCGTCAAGAACTGCTGTCTCTGAAGCATCTGTTTTCACCTGGTCTGATCTGAATCAAGAAGATCCTATCAGACACTTTGGCAGTGTTATACATGAGTGAAACCTCTCTCTTTGGCAGGTAAAGAAAGTATAGGCACATTTTCTTGGGTATGGGCTGGAGAGGAGTATGAACTTCACAGAGTGTTTCATGCAAGTATTCTTTAATGAAGTTTCTGCTATACTTTTGGAGTACTTCTCCAGTTAATAATGCTAACCTCTGAATTTACTGAAGCAAACTTAATGGGAATGCTTAGGTTGTACAGATTAGCCCCCAGAAAGAAAGAGCTTTCCAGAGACTTAGTTATAAATTTGCAAAATCTAAAATTCCCTTGGAGCAATGCAACGTATTTTGGTTGATTCTAATTGTTCACATGGAGAAGAAATCATGAGTTTAGACATTGGTTTTTCCACCTAATCAGTTTCTTAACTTAAGTGGAACCTTTTAAAGAAATGTCAGAAGTGATCTCTATCTTTGAAATGCTTTGTGTCTTCATACTGACTTAAAAGGTAATGAAAAGTACTTGGGGGTAAAAGGACTGTGATGGTGCCATAGCAAATTACAGGGCCTAATACATATGGTAGATAGTGAATCTGGAGAAAAACCTCACTGTTAATCAATATATTGTCATTAGCAGCAGGGTTCGATCCAACCCTTTGTTTAATAGAAGGGCTGCTTCTAAGAAGGATGGAAGGGAAAGAATTTTGCACTTTATTTGGCCAGTATATGTGACTACATTAACAGAGAAACTGTTGGGTAGTTTACAGTGTTGGACTTCCTGAAACAGGCTAGTCTTTCCAGTACTGACCTTGTGAAGTGCTGAGTGCCTCCTGAGAGTTGCTGAGCATCTACAAGTCCCATGTGAGTAGGGAGCAATCAGTATTTCATAGACAATACTCAGCACCTGCCAGGATTGTGCCCGCTATGCTTATTATAGCAGAACAAATTAAGTAAAATGTAAACACAAGTTAAATATTCTGGATTTTCCTTCTTCACAATGTGATACTGACATCTTCTGTTTACCCAGTTATTCAGAGTTTCATAAATTGTATCTGATAATTGAAATCATATTGATCTTGGATAAACATGTTTTAATTGTATTTGCTTAATACAGCATATGTATTAGACTTTAATAATGCAAGACATTATATAATGGTAAATTAATACAATTATCTTAAACAGATGGTTATGAATCTGTAAATATGGGGCTCCATATTTCTTGTCTTTCCAAAACTTCCATATCAGATGTGCAGAGTTTACAAGTATAAATGATGTTTTTCTAATTGCCAGACTTGCACATTCAACCAGGAATGAGTCAAGCTGGGTTCCTTCCCACATGTGCTTCCCCATAAAAGGGACTTCTGGTTTTCATTTTAAACCAATGAATAAGGATAAAACAACCTCAATAAAAAACAATTGTGTTTATCCAATAACACTGGAAAAACACCAGAAACACTTACATGTATCTAAGGAGTATCTGCACGTAGGAGTAATGCAGACTACAGAGGGTGTGCATGTAGACCCTGATGGTGTGCACTAAAGGTTCTGAAGTGTTGTTTGAAACAGTACCATGTTAAAGCACACTAGGGAACATTACAAAGAGATTACCCATTACAGTATATACTACGTATATACAAAGAGAAAACCCAGAAAAACCCTGATTTTTGGACATCTACATAAAACTCAAAAATTACTAAAATATGAAATTATTAGACCCCGAAAAACAGAAGCCCTACCGCAAAGTAATAAAGATTCTTAGCTTGTGCCTGAAGTTCCACTTGTTCAACCCAATCGTCTCCAAATTTTGCCTGCATTCATACCTGTGCTATTCCCATTGCACTGCACTGGAATTTAGGATTTGATTTTCAGAGGTGCTGAGCATCCCCAGCTTGACTTCAGTTGGAGATGTGCACTCTCACCACCTCTCAAAACCAATCTCTTACTAAGCAATTCTCTAGAAGATGTGCGAAAAGGAATATAATCCCTGTGTGTGCACTCTCTCCCCTCTCCCCCAACTGTGTTGGCTCTACAAGGCTAACTGAAGTCAACAGCAGGAAAGTCATTTGCAAAAGTCAGCAGACCTCCCAAGTTAGAAGCTACCATTCTTATATAGTCCCTTCCATAGGAGAGCATCATTTAAAAACGTACGTATTAGGGGTGTTCTCTGTTGGTCATGCCTTGACAGAGAGCTGGTTTGATTTCAGAGTTTGATCTCTAGTTTCCGGGATTGTCAGTTGTCCCTATAGGGGTTTGCTTGGTGGATTTCAGGAGCTGCACGGAGAGCCTCCGAAGTGACAAATCAAGTCTCCTTGGTTGAAGTGTCAGTCTGGGTTGTGGGTAAATGAAGGGATAGAAAACAGTGGGAATCCTCAGCACACTTCAGGCATTGAAAGGGCTGTATCTAGGGAAGGTAAATTTGTTGACTGTAGTAACTATTTTATAGCTAAACGATACCCGTCTACGGAATGTTAAATTTCAACAGGCTTAAATAATTGATTTAAGGCTAACCTATACAGCCTTTACTCTGTTTTACCCCAGCAAAACTCCTCATATTAATGGAAATATTTTCCCAAGTGTCAATATACACTTAATAATTTGTTTTGTTGACATAAAATTAATATTTTTAATTAAATCTAAATTAAATGTGTAGCTGGTAATATGAAATGAAAAATACTGGGTGAAATCCTGGCCCCATGGAAGTCAATGGAAGTTTTTCTGTTGACTTTAATGGGGCCCAGTGTTTGTAAAGGTCCAATCCCTCAAGGGGTTGAGAACTCCTTGAGCAGTTAAGACCCAAAGTGAGCAAACCACTTAAACATAACGCTTAAAATTCAGTGCAAGCGTAAGTGTTCTGCTGATGAGGGGAAATGTAAGCACCTGCTTAAGTGCTTTTCTGAATTGCACCTAGGCACTTTCAGCTCCCATTATCTTCAGTGGGAGTTGAGGGTGCTCAGCACCTCCAGAATTGCTCAGCAGTTTAAGGATTTAGCTCCAAAATATGTCTGGGAGAAAGGATATCTAGCTAATTGGTACTGTTACGTATGCAGCAAGTTGCAGCTACTGGAAGAACTATGAACTCCTTAATTGATTCTTATACAAGTAGCCCAGTTACAATAAGGATTATGTGCTGACATGGGATGCAAGTGAAGCAAAAGCTGCTTGTTCATGGTGGTTCAAATCCTGCAATCCTTACTCAGCATTTATTTAGTCAAATAATTAGTCAATGGGAGTTTTGCTTGAGAAAGTGCAGGATTTAACTCAGTATTTATGAGGAAATGTCATTCTGATTTTCATGTATGCTAGTCGCTGAAGACAGTTCATTGGTAAAAGTTTAAAAAAAGATTTTTCTTCTTGGCTTAAATGAGGTGCTGAGTTGTCACAGCCCGGAACCATGTTCACAGTACGGGAGAAGAACCCCTTACAAAACAATTCCCTATGGGAAATTGCTTGTGTATTATTTCTTTTGCACACATTCAGAGATAATCAAACTTCTCTCAGATGGCAGGATATCACCTCTCCCCATGAACTGACTAATTTCAGGTCTTTAATCTCACGTGCCTGTGTGAAAACCAGGCATCCTAGAGGGAAAAATGACATGCCTTTACCAGTGTCAGAACCAATCACTTACACCGGAGATAGCTAGGGCTGTGATCTTCTAACAGGTTATCTCCCTAAAGAATTTACACTTTGTCAAAGTAGAATGAGCACATTTGGTGGGGGGAAGTGGGAAGAGGAGAGCTAACTTAGTAAAGGTGTCCATTTTGCCATGTCTTGTTAACACAGATACACAATGTTCAAATCAGTGGAGAGAAACCCAGTCCAGAAAATATATAATAATGAAAAGGAAATAAACAGAAAAATACAATGTTTGAATAGACTCTGAAATTAAAATTCTCCCTCTTTTCCCAGAGGATCAGCTAGCTGGAAGCTTTGAGAAAGATGCTTAGGATCAGATTCTCAACTGCTGTAAATTGGAGTAATGTTAACTTATACCAGCTGTGAAACTGGCCCTCAGCTTCTCTCTCTTCCTTCTAGATGACTGTAAACAGGGTGCTGATTCTGGATGACCAACCTCTTCAGAGACTGATGCCAATAACATTCTAAGGCTCACCATTGTGTGGTGCTTGTATAAGGCCTAATTCTAAACTCTCTATGGAGTAAATCAAGAACAAGTCAAGTCAGTGGCGATTCAGAGGTGTAAAACTGATGTAAGTTAGCTATGAATATGGCCTATTTTGAGCAGCATGGCCAGTGTTCAAAGTCCATATATGTTGCACTTGACCTGCACAATGTGTGTGAGTTTCACCATGTTAGGAATCACAGGACTGGAAGGGACCTCAAGAGGTCATCTAGCGCAGTCCAGTCATGGCAGGACTAAGTATTATCTATACCATTCCTGACAGGTGTTTGTCTAACCTGCTCTTAAAAATCTCCAATGATGGAGATTCCACAACCTCCTTAGGCAATTTATTCCAGTGCTTAACCACCCTGATAGTTAGGAAGTTTTTCCTAATGTCCAACCTAAACTGCCCTTGCTGAAATTTAAGCCCATTGCTTCTTGTCCTATCCTCAGAGGTTAAGAAGAACAATTCTTCTCCCTCCTCCTTGTAACAACAAGCAAGAAGCTTCTCCAAAGGTTTTGATCCTGCCATTGTTTGCATGGTGCACAGCTCCCATTCAACTGTGGTAGGCATGGGAAATCCATTGCATAAACAACCAGTTCATAGATGGGTGGCTAGATATATTTTTAGGAAACAATATTACTAGTTACTGTCCCATTAAACAGACAGAACAAAACAATTCCTCTAATGAGAAATGATTGTTAAAGCATCCTCTATATTGTAAACACATTACTAAAAGTTTAGGATTCAATAGGGTTTGCACCTTTATACTCGCTTTTTTTTTTAATGCATCATTTGGGACGGTGGGGTACGAGCTAAACACCAGCTGTTGGGGCTTGTAAATGCTGATGAAGTCATGTAATCAGGATTATGCAAAGTGAGTTCTAATCAAAGTGAAATTTTCTTTCTTTTTTTTTTTTTTTTTGCAAAAAAGTGAGTTCTGATTAAAAAAACAAGTGATCAAACAACACTGATCTGTGAGCCAATTCCAAGGCATCATAAACAGTTAGAGCTGATACTAGTCATTGCTGTGGAACCTCACATCCTTTGATCAATGTATTTTCAACGTACATGGATTCCTGAGCAAGGCAAATAACTTCATTATATAGTCTTTATTAGGGAAGCTAAAAAAAGTGATGCTCACAATGGAAATGGAAGAATAAGGGATGGAAATGGCTTGAAGGTTGATTAGCAGTATGACATCTGAGATTTCGAGTGCTGTGTGGAATAGGCCTATTTGGAAGGCAACTGGATTTGTACCATCCCTCCCATTAGAAATGTCAATAAGTTGTGCTGGAGAGAAAACTATAACTGAGAAACTAGAGTTGGAGTCTCCATTTGGATATATACACTGTTCTACCAGAACAATTTCCCTTTATGGGACAAGAGGTCAGCAAGGCAAAGGAACACTCCTGTGCTTGCTCATTGACTGGTACTGTCCTCACTAAAACATCCCAGACAGACAGACCTGAACTGGGCCACTGGATCACAAGGCCAATTCCTTGAATAGTATAAAGGGCTCATCTGTTCTCTTCTTGTCCATGCTGCAGCCCCCTTTGCCTGTGCTAGGGTGCTGGATAAGTGCTCCCTGTGGTGGCTTATTGAAATTAATTCCTCCTGCCTAGCAGCAGATCTCTTCACTGCCACCCCCTTCTACAGGGCTAGAATGGCTGCTATTTGGGCCCTCAAGCCCCCGTGACTGCTGGATGTCAGTAGAAAAGTGTGAGGCTATGACTTGATGACTGTGGGTAGATCCACCAGCGCCTGGAGTGCAGGCAAACAGGGACTACCAGAGCCTCAGGGTTGCAGAACCACTTGTGTAGGATTCCTTTCACCTTCCAGTGTCCCAAGCAGTTCATCAATACAGGGCCTGCCACTCGGGCTTTACTCTGGTTCCTAGGATCCGAGCCTTATGGCAGGTATTAATTCAGACACTGCAAGCACTGAAAGCATCATGAGTAATGTTAAAATTCTGTTGTGGGTATTTTTTGTAAAAGTCAGGGGACAGGTCACGGGTAATAAACAAAAATTCACAGAAGCCCATGACTTGTTCCTGATTTTTACTAAAAATACCTGGGGGGGAGAGGGGGAGGGAGAAACCCACCACTGCTCCTGTGGCCGGGTCTGACCGCTGCTACTCCAATCCCAGAGGAGCTGACCCAACTCCAGCCATTGCTCTGGCAAGCCGGCCAGGGACCACTGCTCAAGTGGCCCTGGGGTTGACCACTGGCCAGCTGTTCCAGCAGCCCTGGGGCTGACCGCTAGCCAGCTGCTCCAGTGGCCCCGGGGCTGACCCAACCCCAGCCGCTGCTTCAGCCCTGGGACCGCTGCTCTGGCAGACCTGGGGCTGAAAGCTGCTCCATCCCTGGCCCAGAAGTTGTCACAGAGGTTCCGGAAAGTCACAGAGTCTGTGACCTCTGTGACGGAATTGTATCCTTAATCATGAGCCTATGCAGTATACATTGAAACCTTTCTTAAATGACCTCTTAAGGGATGGAAAAAAATGGTGGATTAATGAAGTTGGGACTGAGGGGTAACAGAACTCTACTTCATAGATTTGGGTATTCTTTGGGGTGGTCTCTTAAGACGTGAGACTGACTAATAAAGATGATCTCTTGTATGGGTTCCGCTGCTTTATCATGACTGATCTGCCTAGGCAACAAATCATCAACCCTCTGATCCTGCAGTAAATGCTGTTTCAAGTGACAAATATCTCAATTTGATGCATTCTCTGGCATGCAGTGTCAAATTTGATGTCATGCCCTGCACTGGAGTAGAATGAGGTTGTTATGCTATCTCATATTGATTGCATCTAGAGAAAACAAGCTCAATCCTTCAGCCCTTTATCATACAAGAAGAGTATGGACATTGGTGGGACTAAATGCTAAATGCAGAGTAGATGCTAAACATTTGGGCTACAATGGTCCATACAATGTAAAATGACACCACAGGCAGCTGAATTCTTGTGAGGGAGAGGTGGGGGAGAGAGAGGTTTAGGATTAGCGTAAACTAGTTCTGTTATCATTATTCAATAAAGGGGGAATTCACCTTTATGCTGGGGCATCACAAGGCATTTTCCCCATGTAATCTTTCAAAATAGGGTTTAAGAGGAAAAAAGGATGAATTTCATCTTAATAGATAGAGTCAAAAGCACTTCTCTAATCAACCAATGTAGTTTATGCAGACTTTCAGAATGCTTGTTTCTTCTGAGCAGCAGTTCTCTGTGTATACAGCATGGTGTATTACAGATATACCAGGATAAAAATGACCACATCTCAGGTCACTACTATTAGTATGTGTTTTCTGTGGTATAGGACGCAATTACCCTCTGACTAGTGGGAAGGATAAACTCTCAGTGAACCCTGGGCTTTGTAGGATTAAGTCAGTAAAGTTATATGATGTTGCCTGCAAATAAGCAACAAACGTTAGATTGCCTGTGAGACTTTGCAAGCAGCATCATTAATTTTCCTGAAGAAAGAAATTGCTGAGGATGGCAAAGATGGAACATACAGTATTACCCACAAATTCCAGAGTGCTGAACCTGCCCTTGCTGACTGTTCATTTTCAGATAATTCTGCCTATCTTTGCATGTGTGCATGTCGTAATTTCTATTAATACACTTGTAACTTGAAGACTTTAATGCAAAGTGTCTGTTTCTGTCTTGGCTATGAAATGCTTCCTCCTAATTGATTATTACATTTAGAGCTGGGACATACAATTAGGATAAACAATAATTAGCCTAGTAGTATAATGGTACTGAGAAATTCTAGTGTGTATTCATGTAGAACTGCTGCAAATTGTTTACCGTGGTGGTAATTCACCACTGGAATAACTTACAAAGGGATGTGGTGGATTCTTCATCACTGGCAATCTTTCAGTCAGGCTTGGATAACTTTCTAAAAGATCTGCTGCAGCTCAGCCACATGTGATTGGGCTTTATTCAGGGTAAAATTCTATGGACTCTGTTATGCAGGAGATCAGATAATCACAATGGTCATTTCTGACCTTAAAAGCTATGAATCTGTGACATAAAGGAAATACTTGTAAACTCAGGATGCAAGAATTTGTATTTGTACAAAGGGACAGAATGAGACACTGCACCAGAAGGAGTCTTTACCAATTTGCCTACCCCATCTGAGCAGCGAAGTGGTCAGGCCAGAATTGCAAATCATGTGTTCTCTGTGGGCATTTGCCTTTCCAAGAGGGAAGATGGGTGAAAGGAAGGGTAGCACTGTAGACCAAGATTCTAGAGACTTTGGTTCTATTTCCGCTCTGCCACAGACATGCAGTATGACTTTGGGGAAGTCACTTATCTCTGTAGCTGTAGCTCACGAAAGCTTATGCTCAAATAAATTTGTTAGTCTCTAAGGTGCCAAAAGTACTCCTTTTCTTTTTGCGAATACAGACTAATAAGTCTGCTACTCTGAAACCTGTCAGCTATATATGACATCCTGACTTGACCTGACCTGTTTTTCTTTTTTAAAAGTGAATTAAAGTTATTAGGGTGCTGGTACAAGATTACTGTTTGAAAGCACCCGCAATTGATGTCCTTTGTTTATCCACAAAACAGGTGGAACAGAAGTAGTGAGAGCTTCTCTCCCATTGTCCTGTGCTTTGAACCTCAGCCTGAACTTGGAGGGACTGCATCTAAAAATGAGACTCACAGTAACTAATACAGTTCAGCACCTATGCCTTTGGCCTCCCTTTGCTGAGACTGTCTATAAAAGGATCACTTGTGGTGGGGTTTTGTGAAATAGTCAGTTATCCACCAGGAACTGGACTGGAACTATGTGGCAGTCTGGAGGCATTGGTGCCCTGATACACCCGCTACAGGAGAACCCACTTGAGCTGGGTTGCCAGTGAGATTTAGTCCTCTTAAGATCTAGAGGAGTGAGGAGGTGACATGGACCAATAGGGAGCCATCAGGCCAATTAAGAAGGCTTGCTTGCTTCCTCTCAGAGTATTGCTGGGTGAGACTGGGACAGTGGAGGAGCTCCTCAGTGCTAACCCCGACCTCAGAACCAGGCCAGGCCCTGGGCTTAAAGTTCTGCACCTGCCTTTTAGGTTTTTTTAAAAGATAGATTCTGAGCTGGTTATTATTTAACTGTTTAAAGACTATATGCTAAGGTTCTGGCATGGGCTGCCCTGCTCCAGATCGGCTGCCACGCCTTGTAAACTGAGGCAGGGAGCACCTGCAACACTACACCCTGACATAAGGGGGCACAATGGCAGTGAGTGGAACAATTACAGACTCCCCAGCTCATTTCTCAATGGCCACTAAACCTTGCTCACCTTAACTTGGTGGGAGCTTTGCATGATAAAGATGAGCAGGATTTGGGCCTGCAATGATAGCTGATTGACTCCCTGGGACAGACCAATGAGATGGAGGAGAGATTCCCTTTTCCAGTTTTCTCAGACCAGTGTCTCTTATCCCCTCCTCGCTTCGGTCTTTGTCTGTTAACCAGCCAGCTGAATGTAGTAAAGTTCAGTGAGATTAAATAACTAGGTCATGATGCAGAAAGTGCTGAAATGAACTGCTTATTCCAACACATTATGTATCATGAGCTGTTTTTCCCCCCTTCCCTTTGGAGGTGTTGAAACAATATATCTTAATACATACATTATGCTTGTGTCAATCTAGAGTTTTGTTTGTATGTATAGAGCCATTTTTATGGGTGCAGGTCTGAATATTGCCTGTCCTGGGTCTCAGGAACATGTTACTTGAAGACAAAATTGCACAGTTGGAGGAATACAATTTTCTTCCATCACCCAGATTCCATCTCTCAAAGCCCTGGATGCACAATAATCAGTCCTATACTTTACATAAAAATCCAACCTTGAGAGGCTAGAAATAGGAGCTTTCTTCCATTAGTAAGGGGGAGATTCCCAGCACTTGTGACTATCCCTGAAAGCGCCCAAAATATTGGACATGAAAGTCAAGACAAAGGAAGGTTCTGTTATGTTAACTTTGAAGTTTTTATGGGTCCCGCATCCTTGGACTCCTGATATCTAAGACACCAGACTTTGTGGAGTTATTTGTTTTATTTATTTATTTGTATTATCATAGTGCTTAGGAACTCTAGTTATGGACCAAGCCCTCAATGTGCTAGGTACTGTACAAACACAGAACAAAAACACCTTTTCCTGCCCCAGGAACTTACAAACTAATCCCATTAAAATTTTTTAAAAATCTTTAAAAATTCCTAAAATACTGTTCTTGTAACATGTGTGGCATTTACAGAACACATGATGGTATGGTATGGTTTAAAGGTTTTATCAGTATGCTCATGGGGTGATCAGCAGAACTTATTGGTGGCTTTATACTCATCCCAAGCTCATGTAGCTACAAAAGCTGATAAGCAGGGAGGGGCAGAGTCATGAAGGACCTCAAGGAACTTGCATTTGATATGGTGGAGAGATTCAAAGAGAGGTGTGATGTGGTTAGAACAATGAACAAGGAAGCTGAAGTTAGTATGGACTGGGGCAGCAGGATGATGTGGGTGCCTGGGAGGCCAGAGAGCTGGAAGTTGCAACAGTCAAGGTAGGACATGTCAAGGGCCTGTCCAGTAGTTTTAATAGTCTGGACAGAAAGGCTATTAGAGATGTTCTGGAGAAAGCTGTGGCAGGATTTGGACAGAGCCTGAATGTGAGGGGAAAGGAAATTGGAAGAGACAAAGGTAACCCTCAGATGATGGGCTTGAGTGATGGAGAAAGCTGGTGTTGTCAACAGTGGCAGAAGAGGGGAGTGGGGAAGCAAAATAGAGAGCTCAGTTTTAGCTATGTTAAGTTTTGCTATAACTTTAATCAGCAATTTAGCATATGACTCAGTAAGACAAATATCCAGTGGCTGTTGATACAGAGCTGGTAACGCCATTTCTCCCATACACACACATTTTGGGGTGTTTACCACATTTCTGCCTTACAGTGTACCACATCTCGCTTGCCAGTAATGACTGTACTTTTTTGGTGTATCACTTATTTCATCCAATGATCTCAAAGCATTTTATAAACATTAATGAATTTAGCCTCACAACAGAACCCTGTGAAGTAAGTCTGCATTATCCGCATAGTATCATTAGTCCCTAATTTACAGATAAGGAAATCGAGGCATCCAGAGCTTCACATCTAAGTGGACAGAGTTGAGAGGGACAGTTTACATTATCACTGACAGTGCTGTTCCTATTAGGTGAATATATAGCAGACTTTAGTTCCCAGTGCTGTGAATCTTTCATGAGCACTGCAAAAAAATGGTCTCTCTTTAGAAGGTCAACTTTTTATAAGGCATTGAACAGACAAATGTATTTCCAATAGTATCTCTGTTTGGTGGCAACTTCCTAGTAGAGTAAAAACGTTGGAATGCCAATTAAAAACATACAGAATTACTGTCTTTGCCAGGCTGACAAACCAGTGAAGATCAATTTGAAATATTTGTTGCTAATTCCCCAGTTTTGTGGCACACGTTTTAGCCATGATGCTCTGGTTTATGTCCAGGGCAAAGAGCTTAATAAGAAAACTTTAAAGTTGAGACACACAGAAAAATCATCTGTGTGTTGGAGATGCTATGCTAGAAATAGGGTGTGGACACAAATCCGTTTACTAGAGCTTCACTATTTTAAAAATTTTAGCCTGAAAAGTGCTGGCTTGAAGGAAGAGATAGCAGTGACTCTTTGATATAGTGTCTTCGTCATAGTCAGTTTGTAGTTTTACTGGTTTGGACAGTGTCCCTTAAAACATTTTCTGGTTGTTAATTTAGTATGAAAGTAGGATGGAAACTGGTTTGCAGTCACTTGCAATGAGCTCCCACATTTATTAGCCCAAATGCACAAAGAGCCCTTAATCTGTATTGCATTTCTCTGCTTGCAACATTAAACATACAGATCACTTGCATGTACAATTATTGATCATTATCACTTCTGCACCCAAATGATAGGATTTACGCTCATGTGCTCTACTTGTGTTTGATTTGCATACACACTGGTTTGTGTTGTAAATAATGGTATCATTTGTGAGCACTAGTGATAGTGTTCAAACAGAACACGTGCAAGTGAATATGCACACATAATCGAATATGCACTAATGGAGACAATGTTAGGAAAATGTTGACCCTGGCCTCACAAATAATGCCATTTTTTAAGAAGGTACCTACCATCACTTGCAGTAGGAGAGCCGGAAATGCTAATTTTGCATTAAATCTTTATTTTAAAATATATTTCATAGCTTAGGTACAGTGAGAAGTGATTCTAACTGCCTGAATTTTGTTTTACTGATCAAAATTCATACAGCTTTATTTTAAGAACATACAGAACGGCAGATCCTGTGCAGCCTGCACTGCAGTAGCTGCAGCCTTGCCTGCTAATTTTTAGTGAACCTGGAACGATGCACCCTTGAGAGTTGTAGATTGACAACTACCAGCTAGCGCTGATAGGCATCGGTACTAATATAGAAGATTCTTTGTCAAATGTTTACAGATCAAGATAATGGTTAACTTGCTTTCAGCACCAAATGAGTTTTTTTTAACCTTTCAGAGCATAAAATATAAAGGCTCTAGCATTTAAAGTCAAAAGGTATCGAGTACTAACATCTGCCAGGATGTTCAAACTATTCTCTTTCCTTTCAGCAGCTGGAAGATTTCAGTGCCTTTGTGCCATATTGTCATCTCTGGATATATTGATAAGGGCTAGCCACTAAATTAACCTCAGGTCCATATCAGAGCTTCATGCAGAAAGCACTTTAGAACTCTTCTCTTTTGTTTCAACAAAACAATTAAGATAGTGCACCACTGCTCGGTAAAATGATCTGATAATCTCTCTGCGTCTCTGTCTTGCTTACACTAAGAGTGCTTATTAAAGTAATGGCTGTTATTCTGCTTTCAGTGAGAGATGGTCCCCAAACAAAATCCCACATCCCATCACGCCAGAATATTGGCAGTTTCAAAATGTGGATCTTCATAATCAGGCTACATTTTAGAATGTTCACAACCTAGAGCCAGATTTTGCCGCCCACCTCTATATTTTCTGAAGCATGCTAGCTTATCTACCAGAAAAAGAAAACTGCATCTTTTTTTGTATTGCATTGAGTACAGTTTTCAGCCTGTAAAATTTATGCAGTTAATTATGTAACTCCTCCCCAGTATGAACTTAGTAAATTAAAAAGAACCCTGCCTGGAGCTGGTTGAAAATTTTCTATCAAAACTGTCTTTCAGTGGAAAAGAAGCTTTTTGACAAAGTTAATTTTTCCATGAAGAGTGTCTGCTTCCTGTGGAAAATCTGAACTTTTCATAAAGAAACTCCAACATCCAAAAAATGAAAAATTTTGATTTGGAAATGCTGCCATGGTGTCTCATTGGAGCTGTAGTTTGGGCCCTTCATGTCCCCATTCTCCTCTATGGGCCAGGTTTCCTGGACAGACCATGTCTCCCCTGGCGCAACATGGCCAGACATTCCCATGATGAACTGCAGCAGCTCAGCAATAGGTGAGACTATGGGGCATCATGGTAGATGCAATCTGGCAAGAGAAGAGAATGGGTGCATGAAGCACACAAACTTCAACTCCATGAGGCACTGCACCAGCATTTCCAAATAAAATTTTTCAGTTTTCTGCTGAAAGTTCTTAGGTTTTTAGAAAATTTTCTGTGTGTGTGTGGGGGGGGGGAAATATTTTGTAATCAGCTGTAACCCTTCTAACCCAGGGCTGTTGAGCACTGAGGTCGGAGGAGACCTTAAGGTGCACTTGTATGTACAGATCAAGCAGGTTGTAGAAATGTCTGTCACGACTGAGGGCAAGTTCTACCTTTGATTTCTGACCTTTGTCTCTGAGTTGCACCCACTCAGCTAGTAGGCCCTGCGCCTTCACCTTTCCTTTGATTCTCCCACTCTCAGACTGAGTCCTGGGGTACAGCATCCTGTGTACCAGCTGTGTCACTCAGCAGACCAGATTTGGTTCCACTACCTGCAAGTCTTTGCTTTAGGAGCTGTGAGGACGTCAGTGGGTGTGGAGGAAAGCAAGTGGAGAATGAGTTTGGCCCATGTGTGCTCTGCTCCTCTCCATGGCACAATATATGTATTTATTCACCTCTTTTTAGAAAACACAGCTGAGAAATGGACAGTTATCTAAAAACAAGGCAAGGTTTAAAGAATCTATAAAAAAACAAAATTCATTCAGTGTGGGAGCAATTCAGGCTCTTCCCCGCCATAAATGTTGTGATTCTTACATAAAAATCTGTTATAGATTCATACTGCACCAAACCTCCATAATAGGTGCAGATGACAATGGCAGCTCAAAGTGCTCAGCACATCCCAGAACAGAGGCTGATGTACTTTATTTCAGGAACTTCTAAGTAGCAACCAAGGCTGCACTCCGAGTAGCTTTAATAATAACATGAAGTCAATGGGACAACTCCTGTGTAGGTACTACTCACTGTGAGTAACCATTGCAGATTCAGGCTCTAAGTAATGCCAGTGTACTACAAAGATGTAAGCCTAGGGTTTTTATTTAATAGAATGCTACACTAGGAACAGCTTTCCCATCAACAAAATTTGATCACAAATACACCAGAAATGTTTTATTTATGATGAAAATGAATGGGTCAGCTAACAACAGCAGTTTAGAAATATTAAGAAACTTGCTCTTTTTAAACCGCAATTTGAATCCTGTCTTTGTGAGTTTAATTAACTAAGCAGCAGCTGGGAAAGCTAAGGTTAATTATACGAATGTTAATAAGTCCATGAAAATTGCATTTTGATTAAGTTACAGTTTGATTAACTGAAGCATTTTCTGACTTATTTTCAAAGATTCATGTTATGTGCACTGAACCATGCTAAAACACAGTGACCTACAGTCCAATTAGTATGATCTGTCTGTGTGTGTCTATACATACATGATATGCTGATAAAACCTTTATACCACCCCAGTCTAAGTTTGGAATGGTCCCATTATGCATGAATGGAGAAGCCACAGGTAAGTTATGCATGTCATTCTAAGCAAGTGCTAATGAAACCTTTGAATTTCACTATCATCTATTCTGTATGTGGCATATACGTTACAGAAAACCTGTTTTAAAAATGTTTTTGTGAGTTTTAAGAATAATTATTGAAGATTATTTCTTGTATCCTGTGGTCTGTAAAGCCAGGTGCCATAATTAAGCTGAGTCCAACTGGGTGGAGCTCACAGGGAGTGAAAATTAAACTAATAAATGTAAAACACCTCTAGAATGGCATAAATTAGCTTTTGTGTACATAAAAGTGTTATGAATTTGAAGTCCACTATCTTGGACCCTTCCAAGGCTAAAAGCAAGTACTGTGTCTCACTGAGAAGCTGGGTGTAGCACCTTTCCAGTGGTACAAAACTCCACCGCAGGGTCACAAGGTATCAGTCCTTAAACCTGTCCCTGGTCTTAGGCCTTAATATTGCTTACACAAAGGGGGAAGTGGGTTCTATGTTCCATTGACCTTGGCACTGTAGCAGATCAGATTGGGCCATGGAGGATGAATGAGATATGAAGAACCTAAGTAGTTTCCAAGTGTGGGGAGCCGCATGTGCTGGTTTATTCTATTTGAGAAAAATCCATAAAGATATGAAATAAGAGTTTCAATAGCGAGACCCTGAGATTCCTGCCTTGTCACAATCCCACTATTAGAAGAAAATATATCAGAAACATACACAGTGGTGTTCTCCTAAGTAGGAAATGAACAGTTAGTGATTACAACCAGGGACATTTCCACTCTTTCCAGTCACAAAACGTTGGGATTTCTAGATTGTCTAATTAGCATATTCTGATCCTTCCCCCACTGAGTAGTGAAGCCTTTCCACTAAGAAATTAACCCTCTGTCTGCAAACCTGCCAACTCTGTCTTAGTTTTAAGTTCTACTTAATAAATAAAAAGGACTTTATTTAGAATAATCCTGATGCCCAACCAAAAGTTGCACTCTGTTCTCTGGAAGAGGTGGTTCCTAATTCACAGAACAACTGATTCAGGCACTATAGGAGAATCCTTACCTCTGTCCTGCAGATCACAGTTAGCTGTGTATTTACAGAGTGCCCTCATTGTAAAAGGTTTCAGAGTAACAGCCGTGTTAGTCTGTATTCGCAAAAAGAAAAGGAGTACTTGTGGCACCTTAGAGACTAACCAATTTATTTGAGCATGAGCTTTCGTGAGCTACAGCTCACTTCATATTCTCTGTGTATATATAAAGTCTGCTACAGTTTCCACGGTATGCATCCGATGAAGTGAGCTGTAGCTCACGAAAGCTCATGCTCAAATAAATTGGTTAGTCTCTAAGGTGCCACAAGTACTCCTCCTCATTGTAAAAGCGAGGTAGTGTCATGGACTAGCATGCCTGTTTTAACACTACTGCAAGAGCTACTGTATTGTGTGAACATTGATTCCATACATGCAGAAGAAAGGGTGCACTTTTTGGCTTTAATACTGCGGGAACCCCAATGACTTTTAAATCAGCTAATTGTGACAACCTAGGAGCCCATCACAATTGACCAAATTTGCCGTGCCGATCACTTAGATGATATTTGACCCGAGCATTTATGTTCCCTTTTGAAGATAGTCGGATGCATTTACTGAAATGTTATACTGTAGAATGACATGTCTTGATAAAGGTTTATTTGAATAGCTTTTTTTTTTGTGTTAAGTACAACTTCAAGCAGAGCACAGGAAAGGTGAAGAAACATAATATTGTTGGTGTATGGTTATGTATCAACTTCTGCTGCAATATTAGGATAAATAGGGTGAAAGTGCTTCTCTTCTCAAGGACAGAGAAAATAACAGGGAAAACCCTGGTATGAATTCAAGGTAAGTATCTATTTTAACAGAAAGTGAAGCTGACAGCAGAAAGGTAAAGGTTCATTGCACTACCTCAAATCTACTGAGACTGCTCTAAATAAAACAAATAGGCTTTGCTTCATAAACAAGTTGATTCAGCTACCTAAGTCCCTACAGAGAGCTTTGCTGCCTTTGTTTTATCATCAGGGGACAGTGGAAACATCTTTCCAATTTGAATCTATTATTAAAACAATGCATGTTTACCTGGTACATGTACCTTTGCTTGACTTAGTGATATCCTACAATCTGCGTCAGAGAGGGCACATATCACAGACCTAATATAAAACAAAATGTCCAAGACCTGTTAACTTCTGTAACTTCAGGTTATCTAACTGTCCCAAGGTCTCAAAAACGTTTTTTACTCATTATAACATACTTCATATACAAGGTCACTCTTATGATATTGTCCCTACATATGCACTGTATAAGTTTACAGTGTTCTACCATATACCTTAAAACCACTCAGTGAAACTAATTCTGGTCATATTTATACAGGAATGACTCCCACTGAAGTCAGTATATAGAGGGAAGAGGGATATTAGTATAATAAAATTTAATACTGTTGGTCTAAGAGAGAAGCTTTTGAGCTATGCAGGTCACTTCAGGTCGCTTTCTATGTAGCTCGATAGCTTGTCTCTTTCACCAACAAAATATGGTCTAATAAAAGACATATCTCACTCACCTGGTCTCTTTCATATCCTGAGACCAACATGGCTACAACACCACTAAAAATTTAATACTAACATTTAGGTGAATAGGAGTTGCCCCCGTATAGTTTGGGACAGAAATTGGTCCAAGGAATCTAACTGGAAATTGTTTGAAAAATATGTTGATATTTACTTTCTTGCATGCTTTAGAAATGAAAGTGAAGATACAATTGGTCTGGGTAACATAAATGCGTCTTCTAGGATAGTGGTGATGGTTAAGGTGCAAATTTCCCCACAGAAGATTAGGCATAAAATCCTGGCCCCGTTGAAGTTAATGGGAGTTTTGCCTTTGACTTCAATGAGCTAGGATTTTACATAACGACACTGAAATTATGGACAAATTCTCCAGGCCATTAAAGCTACTTTGTACTGTGCTTGGCAGAACACTGCTGGCATACAGCTGGTGGAGGTGTGTCTATCACCTTCTAAATCAGCCATCCCATCTCCTCCAGTATAAGTAAAATGAGAAGAGGTTGTGGCTGGGGCAGGGAGAGGAGAGGGTGTGTCCCTGCCCCTGTGCTGCCCTATCTTGCACTGTATGGCTCTGAATTAGGGAGGCATTTAGGGCTTATATATTATCATTTAAAAAAACTTTCATAATAATACTTAATGGATGATTAAAATAAATTGCTCTTTTTAATGTTTAATTGTAGGATAAGTTATAATGCACTGAAAAGATGCATCAAACAGATTTTATAATAAGACAGTAATAGACAAAAGTAAGACACAATTACATTTCTCAAAAAATTTAAAAAGCAGTTTCTACTAATCTCTTATAAATTCTTAATATATGGTTTGATTGTATTATGTTAGGAGCCCAGAGGTTTATGGGCATGGGGCATCTTAAATGAACATATTTACTATTACAGAGCCAATCCTACAAATGCTTTGACATAAGGGTAGCTCTATACAGGTGAGTAGCCCCTAATTCATTATATAATAAATTAGGCTTTATTACAATTTTTTAAATGGCTGGAAGCTGAAGCTAAATAAATTCAGTCTAGGAATACTTCTAACAGTGCTAGGAATTAACACTGGAACAATTGAGCAAGGGATGTGAGAGATTCTCCAGCCCTTGAAATAGTAAAATCAAGGCTGGATGCCTTTTTAAAAGATATGCTCTGGCTCAGCCAAGTTTTGGCCTTGATGCCAGAATTAGTGGGTGAAATTCTGTGGCCTTTGTTAAATTGGAGATCAGACTAGATGATCATAAATGGTCCCTTCTAGCCTTAAAATCAATGAATGTGTGACTCTGTGAGAAGTTATTGTTATAATCAATTAACATGTTACACAAATATCAAAAGTAATCATGAATTTTATCATGAATCACATGCTTCAAGTTTAAATAAACTTGTAGGATTCATATTTTTCAGGCCCCAATCCTGCACTCACTCATATTAACAAGAATTTTGCCATTGCTCGAATGGGAGCAGGATTGGATTCCTATCGGTTTTGTCTGTAGTCAATCATATACACTTGAAGAGTTGAACTAGTTAAAATTTCTGGATGGTTCATTTCATGTTCCATGGCTCCTCAGGTCAGATGTTCCAAGGCAACTGTATTCTTCCCTCATTTCCTTTAAAGCTATTATTAAATTTGATTAGAATGTAATTTTGGGGTCTTTTTATACTTTTTAAATCTTTCCTTTGGGCACAACTGTACAGACGTTCATCAAACAAAATGCCTTTCTCAGGGCAATGCAATAACTTTACATAAAAGGCAAAAGATGGAAATAACTTTAATAAGTGATTGAAATTGTTAAATGAATTACAAATGCTAGCTAAATGAGACAACGGCTATAGAAAAATGCATTGTGAAAAGCTCTCCCCCTTTAATAATCAGAGACCAATAGTTCTTTCACTGTACTATGTGTCAAACCACTCACTCAGAGAGAAATGCCCTCAGTCAGGTGAATGGTGTGAAAAGGAAACTGCATTTCTCACAGGTTAAAATACTTAAATAATCTCTATAACAACCAAAAGTTTTAAATAAAAGAGATGTGAGTCCTCTACTGACAGATGCCAACAGAGAATAAATAGGAAGCTGTGACTGAGGGCTAGTTTCTGATACCCTCATCCTGAATACACCTTAGACCCTGTGTAGTCCCATTAAATTCATTTTATTGCTATTTTTAGAGTAACGCTATTTTTAGAGTAAGGAAATATCTCATATTAACAAGACTACAGCAATCTGATCCTAAATGTATGGAGTTTACGAGCCTATGCTAAAATATTGCCCAATGGTGGCTCTTTGGTATGTTCAAAATATATTTATCAGAATATATCAGATATATATATCAGAAATATATTTCTTTACATTAATATATTCATGGGTGTGAGATTTTTATACAGAACATCCTGCTCCTGATTCTTTTTTCCTGTTTCCCGCCAGTGATACCCTTTGTGATAGTACCATCTGTATGTTACACTTCTTTTCATAAGGCCAAATTCTGATTCAGGCAAAAAGTCTGATCCTCCAAAAAGGGTCAGATCCTCCCAGGGCTTGAATAGCAGCCATGGACCTTACACTCCCCTTCAATGGTGAGGTCTGAGAGTCGGTCTGCATACTCAAACTGGTAGTCAAGCTACTTGTACTCTGCTGATGTGCCCCCAGAGTCTGGTTGTTCTGGAGAGAGCTGCTGTTCTGCTCTGAACGATAAGAGCCTGATACCCCTGTTTAGCCTCTTAGTACCTGGGAATGCCCCTCTTCTCCCAAAGCAGTGGACCCATGCTGATTCCACTGCTATGACACCCTTCCGCAGGATGCAGGATTTGGCAGTTAAGAATAAGGGCTGTTTCTGGTTTGCTTTCACTCTTAGACTCCTTGTCACAAAATACAAGCTGCTTCTAGCATCCTTTAGTTTCAGAACTTACCTTGCAGTATTTTGGAAGCATGGTAGTGAACTAGGCTGTACTGGCCATTTTCCTCTGGAGCCTGGGATCAAATCCTAAATGAGGTCACCAATGCAAATGAGCGTAGTGGTCTCATCCTAGCCTCTTCTAATGGATGTTTGTCCACACCACAGAAACACTGCTTAGTTCGGTTTAGTTCAGCCTGCCCTCCCGTCTGTGCTTGAGAGAGGCTGAGGGCTTCAATAATGGCGCTGCTAACAGTCAGGACTGCGCTGCATTGGGCAGTCCTGTGTCCATGTAAGGAAGCTTTTACTGTGTCTGGGTTCCTGTCAGTGCTGCTAATTCAATCACTTTCATAAGCAATACATTCACATAAAAAATTAACAAATAGCTAGCCAGCAGCAGTTCCCTCTGTTCCTTTTTCCAAAACGATGTAGCTTTCTCTTAAAATGATTGGGTTTAATGGCTCCTTAATGCTAGCAGCACGTTCTATATTTCAGCATTTAGTGAAAAGGAATTCTGCCTTTATTGCTCGACAGCTTCTCAACTTCAGTCTATGACATTTTTTATTTAGCTACTGTCTCCAACATTTTGTGCCAGATTGTCTCCTAACTACGTCTGTGTAACCCCACTGAATTCAGGGAGGTTGTTGGGGGCATAGCTGAGGGCAGAATTAGGCACCTGTGACAGGGTATACAGACTCCACGCATGTCAGGAAAGGGCTAGGGGGCTGCTATGGTCTAGTCAGCTTCACCATGCAATACCGGAAGCAGATGTCCAGCTTTGGGGGAGGAGCTACAAGGGGAGAGCCCAGATGAGTTGGTGCCTGGCTGGGAAGAAAAGTAGACCTTTGGTTCTGACTGTGGGAGAGAAGGCTGGTTGGATCCTGGAACTGAGAAAGACAGTTGTCTACCAGATCCTTCCTGAGGGAAGGTACGGCTGGCCTGGGAGGATTGCCTTGTTTGACTGATAGTTAACAATTTAGGCTTGCATAAGCCCAGAGAGGGCTGAAGTGTTTGTTTCCTAGTATGCTGCAGATCCTGGGAGAAGCGAAGAGTTTGCAGAGGATACTGCACAGGAGTGGTGGAAGAGTTTGTTTCTTTGTGTTCATTTTGGACTTTGGACACCCTGGAAGGGATAGGGGGTTTTATAGGACCTAGCTGGAGAGCTAAGCTGCCTCACCCTGGAAGGTGTTGGAGGCTTCTGCATTGTGCAATGACATTGGGGGGGGGGGGTGTAAGGAGCTCATGTGGTGACAGTACCTGACTTTCATTAGTCTGTTCAATTTATCTCAAGAGCTCACATGATTCTATGCAATCTGACTTTATTCTCCAACCCCTAAGATACACTGCATGTGGGTATCATCTTATGCTCCTTAAATTCAAGGCTTGGTTGTGGTCATTAAGTGTTCCTGCGTGTCTGTTGGACTACAGCCCTGCACACAGTAGAACTTAAGGAGAAAGGACTACTTCCCTCTTTTGAATAAGAATCTTGGGGGAGGGGGAATCCAGATACCTTCCCTTCACTACTTCTTCTGACAGGATGGAGGTTTCACCTCTCCAGGAGAAAAGATATAGCACTTCCAAGCACCAGCCTAAGACTCAAGTGGTCTAATTAAGAACAGAGAGAAAAGATCCACTTAAAACAAAAGACATGGGTCCTGTTGTGGACTGTAGTCAAACTGTCCCTGGCACTGTTCTGGAGGGAGAAAGGAGTCTTGTCCCCCTTATGCCCCCAGATGGGACTGGCTGGGATCCTCACCCAGTCCTAGTGTAAGTTAGAGCAGCATGAGGCCACTTCAGCAGCCAGGGATCACTGGGGTACAGAAACAACCCTGCTGCATCCCCTTTCCTCTGGCCATGCTCCTGCTACAGAGGCCTGTATGCCATGTGAGGATAGCTAGTTAAACCAGCATTATGGCTGTTTTGGTCCTTCAGATCCGTGCAAAGTAGATATCATATCGCCTATGATATTCATAATAAATCTAGTTTGAAACTCTGCAAAAGGTCATCCAGAAGGTTCACTCTGGATTTAGTTATGGCACATAAAAAGCATCTTGAACATAGAGGGTACCTCTTTCTCCCCTCTGATTCTTTTCAACAGAGCCTATCAGAGATGGTCTTTGGTATCAGATCTCTTGTGTTTCCCTTCCCCTGACCTGACTCTCGGCTTAGTCATACGTTCAGGTTTCTCTGATGTGCTTGTCTCATCATCCTACCAGACACCCCCTCCCCCGCACACAGAGTCGCCTAGTGTCTCTAATGCCATGTCCATTTCCTGTGTCCCAAATCCATCCAGGATTGAATTCACTGGTTTGGATAAACCGTTTCAGTTTGTTTTTTCTTCCAAAGCTTCACAACTTGACAAGTCCTTTGAAGATGTATCCACACAGTAGTTGTTTTGCATCCTATTACTCTGACACCAAAGGCTTGTCTGCCCTTTATTCTCTCCTATCATACTTTTGTATGATATTAGTCTTGGCTGGGAGGGTTAATCTGAAACCAGCTCAGTCTACTCGGATGCCCAGTGTATCTTTTTAAAAAATTATATTTCATTCTTAACATCCCATATTAAATATGAAGCACATATTAAAATTGACCTGCCACATATGGATAATCTTTCCTAATAACTCAGACCTTCAAAACACAGGGAGACATGCTGGCTCATTTCTGCAGTACCAATTCATTTGTTACAGTGTCCCTCTGACAGAATCATGGTTGAATGTAACAAGGTAATCAAAACCTGAGCATGCCATGTTATTCCATTTGTGGTCTCTTTTTCTTTGTCATAGGAGTTTAAGGCCAGAAGAGCCCATTAGATCATCAAGCATGACCTCCTCTATATCCCAAACCATTAAAGATATCCTACATTGAGCCAGAACACTTTAGCTAGACCCAAACATTTCAGTTCTCGGGAAAACTAAACAGTACGCCACAGGCAGAGAACAGGAGAGACCAAGGTGCCACCAATGCCCAAGGCCCCAGCAATGGTAGGGAACTGATTATGTGAGATTTGTGCTCCGATGATCCCAATAGGCGAATTGCACCCCATGCTACAGAGGAAGGCAAAAGCAACCCAAAGGTTTCTGCTCTGGCAATCAGTTGTACCATGAGCATGTGAGTAAGACACACGAGTCAGGCATCTCGAAAGGATTCTATGTACCACCTCCAAGCACTTATCCACTCCACCCAGTGTCCTGCCTCCAGAAGGGACCAAGCTCTGATGCTTCAGAGGAAGCTGACCTCCCTGCCCAGCAAACACATCACTGGTGTACTTTTTTCTGAATTTTCTGCAAGTTTATACTCCAGTCCTCAAAACAGACAGTGAATCAATAATATAGGTACAACCCCACTTACTGCACTGGGCTTGGTTAACCACTGCCAGCCATAACTAAGAATCGAACTAGACTCATACCCTACACTCCACAATCTATTTCACTGCTGCTAAACATTCTGCAGAATGTTTTTCTGTGAATTTGTCCCACTACCTCTCTTTGTTACTTTATTCTGTTCTATTCTTGATTATTATCATCTGCCTCTATTTCCATGATGTTATTCCCTATTACTGTTATCTTCAGTGCCCCTACATGAATCGTTTTCGAGTAGCAGCCGTGTTAGTCTGTACTCGCAAAAAGAAAAGGAGTACTAGTGGCACCTTAGAGAGTATATCTTAGCTGCAGTATTTCTGAAAGTAGTGTTGAATCTACTTGGCTAGGTTCTATTGTTTTGAACGTTAGCATTCCCATTTTTGAGACACCATTATAAATAGTCTCCTTGCCACCCCTACTAAGTCATTTGTTTACAAGACACTCAATCCTATGAGGCACTGAATGCCCTTAGCACCTCTGAAGTCTGAGGAAAGTTTAGATTCAAATCTGAACTTCATGGCTCAGGCTCACTTCTTATGTTGGTCTCTTATTTAGATATTAATTGGTAATCAACATGGTCCCTGCTTCCATAACATCTACAGTCTTTTTAATGTATTTATCCTCACAACATCCTTGTGATGTAGGGAAGTACCATGATCCCCAGTGTTACCACTGGGGAACTGAGGTCCGAAGTAACTTCCACAAAGTCACACAGGAAGCCTGTGGCAGAGAAGGGCTTTGAAACCAGGTCTCAATAGGCTAGTGCCTTAACCACTGGACCATCCTTCCTATTTGTCTGAGATATAGATCCTCAAGCTAAAAGGAAGGGACATTTATTTAAAGTAAGACATAAACCCAAAGCCAACTGGGCTTGGTGCCAGGTGTCAATGGCTTCTCTTCCTTGTACAATAATAAAGACATTTAACATTTCACACACATCCCCCTTCTCCAGAAAAATAATGAATCCCAAGCTAGGAAATGTGACCTTCAGCTTCTTTTAAAATTACTGATGCGAAGTGTTCATTGAGTAACATCTGCTCATCTGTCACTAACTTCCTCCTCCTGCCTCTAATGGCCTTTAAAAATGCATATTTTACATTAGATTTTATCGATGGCCAAATACTTTTACCTTTACTAGTGTAAAAATTTGGCTCTAAATTTACTCCATTTACTTCAACATTCCTTTCCAATTTTACTTTCTTTCATTATGCAATAATCATTCCTGTGCACAGTTTTATTTTCATTAATTACTTTGCGTCCAGTTCTGTAACATGTACTCATCCTATATACCACTTATTCATGCAAACAGTCCCACTGAAGTCTTCTGTGAGCCTCTTTTCCCATCTCTTAGGGCTGGTTTATACACTGTTTTTGTATCGGTATTAATAAATTGGTTTAGAAACTGATAATTGAGGCGATACAACCCCCTAGTGTGGACAGAGTTATACTGGTATCAAAGTGCATATATTATTACAGCTTATACAATAAATTAATAAGCTATACTGCTACAAGCATCTTTACATGGCCTAACTATGTCCACACTAGAGGCTTGTACCACTTTACCTATACCAGTTCCTAAACTGATAGAAGTATGAAAATGGTGCACAGACCAGCCCTTAGGCCACTGAACCCCTACCAGTTGGCACATATAACTAGATGGTGGGTTCAATCCAATTCCTAATAGACATGTATCCACACCACCCAAAACCACTATCATAACTTGTACCCTTGATGGCACTTGCAGCAGAGAGGACAAGGGTTCTATGGGCCATGGCGACCAGAAAAACCTTTCCCCTAGAGGTGGTCTCTTTACGTTAGGGTGTGACATCTTTCACTACCACTCACTGTGCCTGTGGCTAAATGTTCTTTTCAATCTTTCTGGGTAAATTCACTCCATTCACATAAAGCTGGATGTTTCAGGTCCTATGTGGGTGAAGTGTTGGATGGTTGGAGAGGTGAGTTTCCCCCACTCCCAATAAACCCAGTGCAATAGTTCAGCCTATGGGTTGGAATAGTGGTTGCAATGCCTCTGTACCAGTTGCATTTTTTACTGGTAACACTGAATCTGTGTAAATGCAGATCCATGGCCCTTCTCCTTTGGCCCACTCCTGGACCACCTTAACCTGCCTCCAGCATGGCCTTCCACGCTAACCTCCACAGGACTGGAATGGAGACCAATCCCACAGCATGCTTGGGACATGCTGTGCAGCTACTTAGTAGGCAGCACCCGTGTTCAGTTCCCTTGCAGAGCTTAAGGGGTGTGGAGGCCTTGCACCTGCACAACTAGGGTGAGTTTCACTCTCTTTGAATGAACAGATTATCAGTCTCCTCACGGTGCTGTGCAGCACCTTCACAAGCACGACATTTACTCAGACATTGAAAAGGAGAGATAGGGAGAACCCCTCCAGTGCCACACAACAGACCTGGCTTTACATTTTAGTCTTCACACTCTCTTTTCTTCTCTACATCCCAGCCAGAATGCCATACCTTGTATTGGGCAAATCAGATCAATAAGCACCAGTTTCACATCAGTTGCATAACAGAGATTATGTGTATCTCCCAACTAAGTTATAAAGACAAACTACTTTAGACATCACCTAGGATGCATCTCTCACATAGATTGCTGACTGGATAGATCATTTTTAAAAGACCCCAAATCATTGTCTATTACCAGTATTTTATTCCTATGCCCCTTCATACTGTTTATGTAGAAAGCAGCTAATGGACCAAATACAGATATGGTCTGAGCAGGCACAAATCCTCATGGCTGATTTTGGCCCAGTGATGTACTAGTTATTTGTCTATGTATTCCTATACAAGAGAAGCCATCCGTCACTGCTTAGCATCAGTAATCTATAACCCTCATACTTTATAGCTGTGGAAATATATATTTTTTTAATTTGTGCATCTAGTAGTCTAGAAAGAGAGAGAGAGAGAGAGAGAGAGAGGCAATTAAAAGTCCCTTGTAGCCCTGGATGCTTTCAGTTATGTATGCTCATGCAGAGAATTTTCCTCTTTACCAAATAGGTTTCAAGCAAAGCATGATGCCATATGCCACAGGCATTGTGATGGATCCATATAAAAATCTAGTTAGAGGATTTTTGAAAAGAGGTTAATTAAAAGCAATTTAATCTTAGTTTGCCAAGAAAGGGGAATGCCAAACTGCACAAAATGAAGGTGTCCTGTATGGTCTGTCTCTTTAAAAAAAATCTCTCGAGAAAAGAAAACTGGAGTGTTTTATACCCCTGCTATGAAAAATTCTAGGGTGAAATCCTGGCTCCACTGACGTCAATGGGAACTTCGCCACTGATTTCAGTGAGGCCAAGGTTTACCCTAGAGCACAATGGAATCTTTTCCAAAGGAATCTTGAAGCACATGGCCACAGGTTGCTGCTAGCTGAGTCAGCATTAAGCAGCTGACGCAAGGCAGAAAGCTGTGATAAATAACCCATTTTGGAACCCATATTTCAGAAAATGGGCCAAATTTCGTTTCCAGTTACACCACAGTGTTCTCATAACATCCAGTTGTGACCTCATGGAAGTGCGTGAAACTCTGCAAGTGAACTGAATGGCACCTGCTCAGAATTTAGTCCACTGATCAGTGGGGCTGTACTGATGTAAATGAAAGCAGGATTTAGCTCATTGTCTGTAATTTATTTATGGTTTTTTATCAATAGGATTTAGTGGCATAAGGAGAAGAAACAAGTGGTAGGAGCGGATGAACTCTCAAGAAGCAATGATCCTGTTGCCATTCACACAGTCTCAGTAATATAGATTCAGGGAAGAGAAAGACAAACAATATATGCTATATAAGCAGAACTGCCTCTAGAAGCAAAGTTTTCAAAGACTTCCACGAAATGGCAAGAGTTCTCTAATAGATATGTTTTTAAAAGGCTGCCAGTTGAAATGGAAATGGTATTCCAGATGTCATCTGTCTGGTTCTTAAGACAGAGCATAAAGCATAATCTAGTGTATAAATGTCACGATGAAACAACTGGTGCTAATTTTCCAGTTTTAAATGAGTGTGACTGTATTGCTTTTGCACTCCCTGATGACCACTATCCAAAAGACACGTTAACGCAGTTGAAGCAACTATTTTCTCTCCTGCTGTTATGACAATTCGGATCTTAACTTTTTAGAACTGATGGTCTTGCAAGGAAGTCAAGAAACTAAAGAATGCATGTCAGCAGTGATAGATGCAAAGTATTGTACAGGAGCTTAAGTAGTTTTGAGTTAGTAAGTCTAAAAAAGCCTGGATTGTTTAAATGAGCCTTAGTGTAAGGTACACATTCCAGTGCATTCTGCATAGATCTGTGCAGCCGTTCAGAGCAAACCATTTTTTCCCATTCATGAATTCTCAGTTTTTCATAATTGTTCACTTTTTGACTGCATTTCACCCAATGGGTTGTTCACAAACTACTTGTTCTGACTATATCCTCAACTATTTCTCCTTGTATTCATAATCTGTGGTGTGTGACTGGTTGCCTAAATAACATGATATTGTTTCTGTTGCCTAATTGGATTATTGCGGAAAAGGACCTAAGGGTGACAGTGGACGAGAAGCTGGATATGAGTCAGCAGTGTGCCCTTGTTGCCAAGAAGGCCAATGGCATTTTGGGATGTATAAGTAGGGGCATAGCGAGCAGATCGAGGGACGTGATCGTCCCCCTCTATTCGACATTGGTGAGGCCTCATCCGGAGTACTGTGTCCAGTTTTGGGCCCCACACTACAAGAAGGATGTGGATAAATTGGAAAGAGTCCAGCGAAGGGCAACAAAAATGATTAGGGGTCTGGAACACATGAGTTTTGAGGAGAGGCTGAGGGAACTGGGATTGTTTAGTCTGCGGAACAGAAGAATGAGGGGGGATTTGATAGCTGCTTTCAACTACCTGAGAGGTGGTTCCAGAGAGGATGGTTCTAGACTATTCTCAGTGGTGAAAGAGGACAGGACAAAGAGTAATGGTCTCAAGTTGCAGTGGGGGAGGTTTAGGTTGGATATTAGGAAAAACTTTTTCACTAGGAGGGTGGTGAAACACTGGAATGCGTTGCCTAGGGAGGTGGTGGAATCTCCTTCCTTAGAAGTTTTTAAGGTCAGGCTTGACAAAGCCCTGGCTGGGATGATTTAATTGGGGATCGGTCCTGCTTTTGAGCAGGGGGTTGGACTAGATGACCTCCTGAGGTCCCTTCCAACCCTGATATTCTATGATTCTATGATTCTATTGAAGTGTAATCAAGGATGTGAACATAGAGGAATAGCATAGAGTGAATAATCCCATTTGTATGTTAAATACCTGTGTTCACATGAGAATCTCTGCATCTGCATGAAGTACAACCATTCCCCAAATGTGTGTTAACAAAACCATGCTTGCACCAACGTTCTCATGACACTGACCTTGGCTAACCCAAACAGCTATTTGGGAATTGATCTGAAACTTGTTTTGTAGTATTTGTCTAGCTCAGACTATGAAGGTAAGAGTAAAAAGTTGGACAGCAAATCTTCAGGCAGGGAAATTCTGCTGTTCTTTGATAACTGCAGAGACGTGACTCAAAATCATTCTTCTGCCACCAAATTGTACAAGGTTAATTTGTCTAGTGTATCAGTGCATGATCCACAACTGCAACCTACATAATTAAAAACAATTACTATTACATAATCATTCACACTGCTCATACTGATCAGAAGGGAACTGTTAACCCTTCAAGAACCATCCTGGGCATTTGCTAAATGAAGCTTTTTATACAGCAAACCAGTGTACAATATTTAGCACTATGCTTTTCCCAAGACCTTGAACAGCCATTAGGTAATGATCTCACATATTTGGAACTCCTTTGCTGGTTTCACTCCTGCAACTTCTGAGAAACAAACAGCAGAACAATGCTTCAGTGAACCATAATACAGCAACCACTGGTAACTAAAATATGCAAGGATGTAATGCTGTAGCTGTTCTCAAGAGGTGATGGCATGATGATGAACACAGTCATTCTGTCTGATACTCAAGGGGATGCCAAATATGATCAACAAGATCTGATATGGTACAGAAAATGGAGAGACTGAACACTAGGTAGTTTTTATGAATCTGAATCGTGCCTGGAGCTTCTGTCTGTCACGCTGGAAAGTAAATTTGAAATGACTTTGAGAAATGCTCCTCTGATCCCTTCAAAGAAAAGATTCCAGCTGAGTTCAGCTGGAGACTTTCCTGGGCAAGGGTTGCAAGACAGAGCAGTTTGAGTTCTCTTGTTCAAAATAACACGCCTTAGATAATAATCATCATACTCTACTTTTATTATTAAGACTCTTTGATAAAATAATGAATAAATCATTTATACAAAGCCATAAATGTACTCTGCACACTATGGGCTAAAATCTGTTCTCATCAGACCAGTATAAATCCCTACCACCACTGACCCTATTACGTTTTTATTACTGCTTGGCTTCTTTCTCATTCTAGCTCTTGTTATACACATACAAAAGATTTATTATAAGAATATTATGGGCTAGACAATGGCTTAATGCCACTATCCTCATTAGAGGGGTTGCAGAGATGAGAAGGGACAGTGCACCGACAGCAGCTCCTAGGGCAAAACATCACGAGGAGCTCTGGAAGAGCAACAGCAGCATCAACAGCAGCATCTGCTAGACCCTTTAATAACATCCACTGTACACTTCCCATTCCCCAGCCCATTTTTCCTTTCCCCTCTACCGGTTTTCTGCTCCTGTTGGCGCTAGATTCCTGAAGCTTTTGAGCACCAAGTGCAAAAGGATTAAGATTGTGCCTTGTTCCGGTGCAGGGGTACAAGAAGGATGGGGAAAGGCCCACTTCCCTTTTGGGCCTGATCCAGAAGTTACTGAAATCAGTGCATAGACTCCGACTGATATCAATGGGCTTTGGATCAGGCCCTTTGTACACCCACATCTTTGCTGCTATTAAAATAAATTTGTGTGTGTATACACACAGAAATATACATACAAGCTTAAGAGTGCACTAAGAATTTCCTAAATTGTTTTGGAATTTACTAATGCGATATAAGCACTTTCCTTCATGATCATCTCACAGTGGTGTTGTATGATCATTTACTAAAAACAGTATGAAACATTCTAGGTCTCTCTTCCTAAGTTCAGAGAAATATGGGACTTTGCAGTTATTTGGCAAAGATACAGCAGGCCGTATCTTTAAAGGTAGTTAGACACCTAAAGATGCAGATACTCGTCTAGTGGGATTTTCACCATGGAACTCAATGGGGTATAGGTGCTTTAGGCACTTAAATACCTTTGAAAATCTGGCCCTGCAACATTTTGTAAATAATTATGATCTGTTAAAAGCATCAGTGCAATAACCTATTGGAACCTCAGATTCTTGACCAGAAAAAAATGTTATTAGCAATTGTCAAGTGGTGATTTAAAACCCCAAATTTCCCATATGCACCACTTGGTTGATGTGGACTTCCTTATGGGGGAAAGCTCTCATTGACTTAACTTCTCAAGTAAGAACTATTGAGGTTAGCCCTCAAGGGAAAATTCTTCTCCCTTTCCCACTAACATAGGTCCCACTAAAAGTAGCTCAGTTCAGTTAAGTGGGAGAGAGGAGAGAATGGGGGGATTCTCCAGAGGGGAGTCAGCATTGCAGAGATCAGCTCCTTGGAGGACAAACAAGAAGGTTTTGGAGTGGGGCCAGTGGATCAGCTGCCCCATGAATCCATCAATTATCCTCAAGCTTGTTATGGCAGACAAAACCACTGCTAACTCTAGAGTTCAGATCCAAGAAACAGGTTTATGTCAGCATAGGTACAAAGAGCCACACCCCAGTGATCTGTTAAAGGTGACCAGCCATTGATCTAGCTGAGTATATAGACACACGGTTGTACACAGACAAGGCTCTACACAAACAAAGGTAAAAACTTACATCTCAGTACTCTCTTTTATACCCAAGATGATACCCTACTTCTATCAACACTCCTCTCCTCTGATTCATTACATATTAATAACTAATAATGTTTTATGAGCAAATATGAGATTCTGCATTACACCCTAAATTATATAACTTATTAGCAATAACAAAACTATCAATCTTAATATTTGACAGTGACTTTTGGGACTTTGGAAATTTTCTTTGTTTACCCTGGTTATATTTGGCTGGACTATTGTAACCTCTCTCTGTTACTTCATCCTTGGACCATCATACCCAAAGATGGGACATTCCAGAAGTGAAATAACAGGATATTAAGAAAGCCAAAAACGTTGTTTTGCACTCGTTACTGAAAAAGGGTTATTCTAAGGTCTGATGAACCAACTAAACTAGGTCTACATTTATATTGATTGTGTACTTGCTTTTATATCACATATTAGCTAATAAAATATACATGAGCCATTAAATACCTGATTAAATTCACTGAGGTCCTTACTATTTAATATGAGGTAAGTTCACCTAATCATTCTCCTAAAAACCAGGAGTCAGGGTCTGCTGCTACTTCCACTGAAGTTAGTAAGAGTTCTTCAGTTCACTTAACTGCAAGCAGAATCAGGTCTCAGGTAACTGGTATAGCATTTCTTCTACAATGGAAATCTATAAGTGGAAAAGTTACCTTCACTGCCAAACTTCAGTGAATTGCAACAGAAATAACTCATCACTCTGGTACTCATGTAGAGCAACGTTACTGTTGTTATTTTATTAATTGTTTCTACTGCAGTAACGCCCAAAGGTCCCAGTGAGGATTATTGTGGGCACTCTACAAACCCAGTATTCTTCGGTTCTTCTGTTTAAAACCCTAAAAACAACTTTCTTTCAGGGTTTCTTGGTTTTTAATTGGTGTCACCTTTGAGTTTAAAAGGCACTAATAGGCCCACTATGCAAAATCTGATGCTTTCTATCAATTTTATTTAATGCCCCCTGCAATGCTGCAGTGTGTCTTTATCCCATGCTTATGTTAGTAAAATTGAGCTGTGTAAACTCAGTGTTTTTAACTCTAATCTGCAAAGGGAGTATGTTATTTATATCTTCTTGACACACTGATATGAGCATTTGAGGGTAGGCTTTAGCAGGGAAAAATTATCTCTCAATCCACTTATAATGAACAATGAATGTGTCAAGTATCAGGGGGTAGCCGTGTTAGTCTGTATCCACAAAAACAACAAGGAGTCTGGTGGCACTTTAAAGACTAACAGATTTATCTGGGCATAAGATTTTGTGGGTAAAAACCCCACTTCTTCAGGTTTTTACCCACGAAAGCTTATGCCCAAATAAATCTGTTAGTCTTTAAGGTGCCACCGGACTCCCTTGTTGTTTTAATGAATGTGTGTTCACTAACCTCTTTCCTTGATACAAATACCAATTGAAAACGCGGTTGGATTAGAAAAAGCAATTCACAAAAGCTTTGCTGTTGCCACACAGGACAGTTGGTAACTTTGAACCAGGCTGGTGACAAGAAGAAACCATGGTTAAAGGCAAAAAGGACCAAGATGCCAATGCTGTCCTTACTTATATCGGTGCAACTCCCACTGAAAACAGTGGGAGTTCCATTTGTGTAAATGAGGGAAAATTTGGGCCCGTGGTTGTTCAGACCTAATCACCATGCTCTTCACTGGTTTGATTAGAGGATCACATAATTAACAAGGCAAATGCTAATGTTTCCCTCTGCAGCCTTTTGGAGCTAACTCAAGGAAACCAGAATTACCAATATGAAGAAAAACAACATAGATTATATGGGCCAAATTCTGACTGGTGCTGCACAAAGGTGCTGCATATTTTTGGCATACAGGAGCTGGGAAGCTTTTCCACAGGACAGGAGATTTACATTACAGGACATAACCTACTGATCAGGGGATATAATCCATCCACAGATGTACATACATCCTCAAATTGGCTATGGCTTATATGCACATCCCTTGAACAGACTGTACCTGCTCTTAGATTATGTGAGGATGTTGGTCTTGGCAAAGATACAGGCAAATATTAATCTTGCTTTTATGTGCACCTATTTGGGAGTCCACTACATCCGTTTCCAAGTACCAGTCAGAATTTGGACTGTTAGTGTTTTCTTAGTTCTGGATAATTGTACTTTACACAACATCTGTTACTCAGATCAAAACAATGCAAACATGACAGGTATTTCACTCCACTACAAGAGCAACATGCCTAACTAACTATTTTAACAGAGCTGTTGAAATTAGCCTACCAGATTAAACGTCTTTAAAGACCATGGGGGAACCTGGTCTATATGTCAAAAGGCCCCCAAAGTACTTCACCCATTTTGAGCCTGATCCTGAAAGCACTTTTACACATAGATAACTCTGTTCACATCAGTAGACCCACAGAAGTCCTATGTGTATGTATTTGCAGAACGGGATCCTTCAACTGAAATGCAAATGATGCACATGGATCATTTAATCCATAACTGAAATTCAGCCACCTCTAGGGAACAACACAGCAACTCTTCAGCAGCGCACAGCCAGGCTGTCTAACAGGGACAGGAAGTGGATAACCTATGCAATTATCAGTTCAGGGAAAAATTAGGGAGACTGAATGTAATTATCTGATTTGGAACTTGGCCAGAACATCAGAGCTAATACTATGTTCTTGCAAAATTGCCAGGGGAATGTTAATAACTACAAGTGGTCAGGATCTCTGCTTTACCTGACATGTGGCACCTCCAAACACAGCAGTGCCACTTAGCTACACACATGAAATACCATGCCAGCTCTTTTTGTTCAAAAATCTATTTTCTGGAAAGATGAATGAGTAAAGGTCTAAGGGTGGGATTTTCAAAAGCATTCACACTGGCCTAACTCCCCTCCCACTGATGTGGGACTTCTATTACTGATTCCAATGGGAGCTGAGTTAAGTAAATACATCACGTTGTTAAAAATCCTACCCCACAGTCATAACTTACCTTCACTCCATGCCTGAAACTCCCATGAAGCTCAGAGATAGGTCTGACCCCAGGGCAGTGGCACACACAGTGTCCAATAAAATGTAAAAGCTTTGCAACAGATTTTAAGTTCTAAAATGATTTTAGAAGGTGACTAAGGCCTTGATCCTGCAACCACCTATGTAGGGTTTTAACTCTACTCAAGTGAGTAAAAGTATGCACTTGTGTAAATGTTTGCCAGATTGGAACCTAATTTAATGGTCCATGGGTCTGTCCTGAAGTTCTCTCGTCCTGCAAAAGTCCCCACCAAAGGAACAGGCCTCAGAAGAGTAGCTAATATCTATCTTAGAAAATATGTCAATACCTTTTACATCGTGGACAGCGCACTGTTGAAAAGGAGAGGTTTGATCTGGTAAATAATATGGGCCTTAAAAGTTACTTAAATAATATTAAGATATGTTTGCTTATTTAAATTATAGTGAAATGGCTTTGAAGGAGCTAGGTCATGCACTTCTCTGAGTATTGTCTCTTTGTGTCTTTCTGACTGCCTTGAAAGGTTCAATTCTGCTTTCCTCTCACCCTTTGATTTGGGGTGCACAAGTAGCATAGAATTTTGCTGTAAAAATGTGATGTAGCAGTGGAAAGTGGATTACACCTATAATATGCCTTTCTTTCAAAACTACATTTCCCTTCATAACTTGTTTAGGATTTCCCTAATATTTCTTTGTTGAAATAATAAATGAAGTGGCATGAAATTAAGAAAAAAACAGGAGTAAGCACTGGTTAAACTGGAACTGCACTTGCATATATCAAGGCTGCAGTGGCCCTGCATCTTGCTTATTTTGCCCCATACAAAGCTGCACATGTGAGCACTAAGAGAGAACACATACCCAGCTTGGTATTTGAGGGATAAGTTCTAAAAAGAATGAGAGAGGAATCTAAACCCAAGACTTACAAGAAAAAAGAACTTTTTAAAAACGGAGTCATTTTCTGGAGTTCCTTGTAACATTTCAAATACTGCATGTACTATAAAGTAACAATTTAAAAAGTAGACACTAGTATGTTATGGCTCTGATTTAGCAAATCTCTTAAGTATGTGCCTGACTTCAGTAGGGCATGAGCACAAGCTTAAAGTTCAGCATGTGCTTAAGTGCTTTCCTGAATCAGGGCTCATTTAAGCTAGTCTTGCAGTGTTTATTGCATTCAAAGGAAAACTACAGGTTGGGCTCAGTGTGAATATGCAAAATGGGTAAATTCTCAATCTATATAATAAACAAATGTCATGCATTATATTGTTGTATGTGTAAATGTTTACATCGTGCAAAAGTTTTCCAAGAACATAACTGAATCGCAACAATTGCTTAATAAAACATTGCATTTGTAAACATTCATATTAAAGTAATTGGACTTGAGAAATTTTTCTGTAAATTCTAGTTTTATGTAGACGGGCAAGACCTAGAGAAAAAGGAAAATGAGTATTAGCATGCTGGAGTTTATGCATAAGAATGGATGTAATCCTGCATTATTCCACCATCAGTGACTTCAGTGGGAGTTTTGTCTGAGTAAGGAGCGCAGGATCAGATGTTATATAGAATGGTCAATATTTTCAAATATATGTGCCTAAAATTAGCTACTTAAATCCATATTTAGGCCCCAGTTCAACAAAACGCTTAGGTGTATGCTTCCCTTTAAACCAATGGGCGCTATGAGTGCTCAGGAACTCTTAAAACTTGACTGGTTTTATTTAGGTGCCGACTTTTAAGCAATTTTATATACTGCATAATTTGTAGATGATGAACTAGTGACAGAGAGATGTAAGCATTTCCAATTATCATAGCGTTCCCCAAAGTTAGCAGAACTGTTACCATATTTCACTGACTAGTTCACTTTGAAGAAAAACAAAGTAGACCCAAAAGGACATGAAGTGCCTGTGATGCTTCGGCATTTTTTGTCGGTACCTGGGTGGATACTGTAGTTGCATAAAACTGGTAGTTTGCCTTCCAAGGTGGTTTAAATAAACTTCATAGGAGATCAGCCCATTATAGATTCATTCTTTATTTTTCTTTGTCTGACTCACTTAAAAACTCAATAATTAAGCAGTTACTAATTATGAAGATGCTTTATAAAAGCTTTTTTTAGTCTTTTTACTGGTACCCTTAAGGATCTTAATGATTCCTGTCGGGACAGCAGCAGAACAAAACTGCATTAAAGAGCTTAATTGGACAAGTTGTTTCTTTGTTTGTTACATTTGACAAATATACTGAATATAATTTTTAATTCAGTAAGCTTTGTAAGTGAGGTTGGTTAGTGTTTAGTTAATTTTTGATTAGTGACATTAGCCTAACTACCAGCAAAATGCTTTTAAAAGTTGTGTATTTTATTAGAAAATGTTTGTATGTTTAGATCTGATTTTTCTATTATAACTCTAGTGCTAAATTAATTTTGAAAATAGTAGTTGTTAAACTGTCCTGTTTTATGACTCATGTAATATACTGAAACTGCCAAGGATATCAATACACCATCACATTTCCCTTTTAACATTTGTAATATATTTATTCAAAGTTTACAATTTATTCTTCACAACAAAATAACTCTACTTTGTATAATGATACAAATATACTTTGCCCACTGTCCAAAGTCAGTCATATTATTTATACAACTATTTTTGTGTTACTGTAAAACAATACACACTTTAACCTACTTCTAACCTAAAAAGTAGCAGTATGCTTATTTCCACCTATTAATTTTCTTGTTAAATCCTATTTATTCTTTAATCACAAATAATAGTATGATACAACTGTTATCATTTGCAGAGATTAAGTAATACAATTAAGTGGAAGGCAGCAACTAGTCTACATTCAGTTTTGGAAAGTAGAGGGTGCTGAATCAGGGTAGTTATTTAACTTGTTTGTTATACAAAAGTTTGACATTGACTTAAGTCTGTAGTAACTGTTCCGCATGTCTTGAAACATTGCATTCAGAATCACACAAAACAGTACTTACTAGTACTGTACTGCAGTTGCTATGTAAACATCCTTGACACTCACACATGCTACATGCCAGACTGGTGCCACTGTAACTAATAAATGTGTTTGATCGTTTAACTCAATGAACAAGAAGCCGGATTGGGTCCCAATGCAAAGAAACAGCTTCGTGAGGTCAGTGTCAACTTCTATGCTGCTTTACTAGTTCCTCCTGTTCTCCAGCATACAGCTGGCTTTTTAAGGAAGAGCCACATGAAGGAGAGTGAGAGTCAAGGTTACAGTAATCACGTCCAAAGCACTAGTGAGTTAGCAGCAGGGAGAGGCATCTTCAGTGATGTAGATCGATAGCACCAGAAGCCAAGATTTCTACCTAAAATGTTGAAGTCGCTTAGACATGTGTTTGAAATTCCACCCTACAGAGTCATCCTGGTACTTAGCGAGATGAATCCCCGTCCCATAATATGGAGCGGGAGGGAACAGAAACCGACCACTTCTGAACACAACGCGTCTATGCAATAAGAGGAAATTAATGCATGGCTTTAGTGTGGAATGAAATATATGCAGAGTTTGCAAAGCATTTACTCTGCCTCTCCCCTTATTGTTTGCCCTTCACATGACATACATGGAGGGATGCATCAAGAGGGTGGCCAGAGACGCGGGTCAGTTGACAACAAACCACGAACGTTTGCTCTGAAATGATCACTTGAACCTATTTGAATGATCATAAATTAACATAAATGTCTAAGCGAAAGAAATGAACAAATAAACATCAAACTTCACCTAGTTATAAAGTTGGCAGATTTTCACATCCCTCCTTTTTTTAGCTAACCCGGGTCGAGTTTTTCCCTCAACTCCGAATGCCACGATCATATTGCACCAATTCACCTGTTGCATGGTGCGAAAGCAGAACCACCCCCTCCCCTCTTACAGACATCCCACAGAAACTTAAGAGAATCACCTTTCTCCAGACCCAGCTAAGCGTGCTTCCCATAGGGTAGCCTACTAGCAACCTCTTACCTGCATGTGTCCTTGGTACATTCTGCTTTGCCTGGTTCGGATCCCTCTAAGGCCGACACGTTGTGGAGGGTTTTTTTACTATGCACTTGCAAAAAAAAAAAAAAAAGGGAGGGAGCCAAGACTGAATTATTGTTTTTGCAAAGGGCTCAGTTTGCGCTGGAAGCTGCTGCTTTGTTGTTTTCAGCTGCCCTGGGTGACCCGCACTGCTTTCTTTTTAATGCAGTGCTGCAAACTGCATAGGAGCTGTTCCTTCTTGGGGTGCTGTGAGGGAAGGCAGGCAGGACTGAGGCACAAGGAGAGCAGGGAGCTTGCAATGCAAACCAGGAGCTCAGAGAGTACGAGGAGGAGGGAATGCAAACTCTTGCTCTCGCTGGAGCCTCTACAACTCTCCTCTCCTTTTCAGCCGAACTCTTTCTGGCTTTCTGCTTGGCTCCTTCATTTCTCTCCCTGTCCAAAGCGTCCCCTCCCGTACATCCTCCTCCTGGAGGGAGCCACAGCCTCCCTCCCCTCCCCCTGCAGAGAAGGGAGCGCGCGGCATCCGGGGAACGTTCTCAAGAGCGGCGCGCGCGGCCAGTGAGGTGCCCACGTTCTGTCTGCAAACCCAGGGAGAGAGGGAAAAGCTGGATCGAGGGGGATCCCGAGGGATCCCGCCGTTTCCTGACGGTCTGTGGCCCCAAGCTCCCAAACTACTGCATCAAAATAGCGAGCAAGTCTATCGGCTCCTACTGCGCTAGAAAATAGCCGGGCCCCGGAGTATCCTGGAGCACGAGCATCGCAAAAACCTGGAACTGGCACCAGGCTTCTGCTGGATACAAGCATATTTTAATCCAGAAAGCCCATACAAGTAGTGTGTAGTAGTGAGTCAGCAGTGTGCCCTTGTTGCCAAGAAGGCCAATGGCATTTTGGGATGTATAAGTAGGGGCATAGCGAGCAGATCGAGGGACGTGATCGTTCCCCTCTATTCGACATTGGTGAGGCCTCATCTGGAGTACTGTGTCCAGTTTTGGGCCCCACACTACAAGAAGGATGTGGATAAATTGGAGAGAGTCCAGCGAAGGGCAACAAAAATGATTAGGGGACTGGAACACATGAGTTATGAGGAGAGGCTGAGGGAGCTGGGATTGTTTAGCCTGCAGAAGAGAAGAATGAGGGGGGATTTGATAGCTGCTTTCAACTACCTGAAAGGGGGTTCCAAAGAGGATGGCTCTAGACTGTTCTCAATGGTAGCAGATGACAGAACGAGGAGTAATGGTCTCAAGTTGCAGTGGGGGAGGTTTAGATTGGATATTAGGAAAAACTTTTTCACTAAGAGGGTGGTGAAACACTGGAATGCGTTACCTAGGGAGGTGGTAGAATCTCCTTCCTTAGAGGTTTTTAAGGTCAGGCTTGACAAAGCCCTGGCTGGGATGATTTAACTGGGAATTGGTCCTGCTTTGAGCAGGGGGTTGGACTAGATGACCTTCTGGGGTCCCTTCCAACCCTGATATTCTATGATTCTATGATTCTATGAAGCCTAGCGGGCAGAGGAGAAAGTAAGCTGGTCCGGTCCCGCGTACTGGCAAGAGCCCGTGCGCCGTGCCGGACCGGCTTCCCCAGGCTGGTGATTTAAATGGCCCTGGGCTCCCTGCAGCGGCTGGAGCCCCAGGCTCTTTAAATCGCCACCCGAGCCCCGCTGCCTTCACAACGTCCCACCTTAGTCCAAGCTGAACCTGTTCCATACCTTTAATCATTTTTGTTGCCCTTCTGTGTATCTATCTTTTTTGAGATGGGGTGACCAGACTTGCACACAATATTCTAGATGTGGGGGTACCATGGATTTATTTAGAGGCATTATGATATTTTCTGTCTTACTATTTATCCCTTTCCTAATGGTTCCGAACATTCTGTTTGCTTTTTTGACTGCTGCTGCAGGCTGAGCGGATGTTTTCAGAGAACTGTCCACAGTGACCAAGTAGCTCCCAACCCACTGTACACATCTGGTCCTTGAGCACATGAGCCCTTGAAAAATCCAAATATGGACCTGGATCCAGCAAGGTCTAGCCCATTTTTTCATGTAGACTTCCATAATTTTACCTTCTAGATAGACAGCAAAGGTAGAATCCTGTTATATCAGATAAACTTGTGTCAGATAAATGCTAAGATTTTCAAAGGAATCTAAGGGATTTAGACACACGTTTTCTATTAAAGGGTGTTTAAAAATTAACAAACGTGTTTGTTTAAATCTCTTAGGCTGCTTTGAAAATATCAGTCAAGGGTTGATGAGTTTAAACCACTTCTAAAGTGATCATCAACACCTGCTAACTCAGTTTGACTGCCACTTTTCAGTGTTATAGTATGGAATTGGGCTGTATCTATAAAGCTCAAGATAAAAGATTTAGGTTATGAAAGCTTCTCTTGAAATACAATGCATTGGATATAAGTATCTCTGATGGGAAAAGTTAGCTACATTTGCTCTAAATCTGGAAGGAAATATTGAGGAATATAGGTGAAAAAATGGACTAAACCTTTCAGGGACCCAGGTCCAAGTGCTAGCTGTACGTCTTTAAAATGATATTGAGCAGAGAAGTATTGGGGGAGGAGGGCTGTATTTTTTGCAGTGCAATTGGAGCAGCAGCTTCACTGCTTCTCTATTTAACTGGGGTTAAAACTGGAATTTTAGGGAGTAGGATATAAATTAGCTGGATGGAGTAGGAATCCAGATGCCAGAAACATGTTTTTTCCAGTGTTGCTGTGCAAATTTGCTGCAGGGTCTGGATTTTGTTGATGCATAGGAAGTTGCTACTTTTTTGCTAATTTGAAAGAATGCTGGAGATTGGGGTTAAAAATTGGCAAGATCCAGGTAACAAATATGCATTTTTCCAATGCAATTAGGCCAGAATACATCAGGATCCAGATTTTTCCTGTAGAGTAGGAGCAGCTACACTTATTTTCTATTTAGATCACAGTTTTTGGCCCCAAACCCTAAATTGTGCTAAGATCCAGTAGGATCCATTTGTCAGATTTGGGTTTTTATAGCACTCATGTGCCAGGATTCCAGGGTCATGAATTTTTGGTGCAGTTGGAGAGACTATATTTGTTCTCTAGTCATAGCATGCCATTTTGGGGTGAGATCCAAAAATCGTACTAATCTGGTATCCATGTGCCAGATCTGGGTTTCTGTGGCACTCATGCATAGGGGTATGTTGGGATATAGAGTTTTTTGGTGAGGCAGGCATGGGTAGATTTGTTCCCTATTTTGATGGTACAACTTGAATGTGGTGCCAGAAGTTGGCAAGATTTGGCAAATCAGCAGGATCCAAGTTGTTCCAGCTTTTATCTTTTTCCCCAGGTTGGGAGCTTAAACACTTGGCACCTGCTGGCAAGGAGGCTGATAAAGCAGCCCTCAGTGGTGTGCAGTGGAGAGACTGAGGGAGATCAAGATGCATTGCAAAGATAGATGGATGGTAGTAGTTTCTTGCTGGGGAGCTGTTCTCTAAATGCCTTGTAGTGCAAAGGCAAAATATAAAAACCACACACACACACACACACACACACAGAGTGCTCTACCAGTTTAAACTCTGTCACTGCTCTATCTCTTTGCAAGTACTCATTTCATCAGAAGCAGCAGCAAGGCCGTTTCTCTCTCCATCTGTTCGAAACCCAAAACCAATGCATGATATTTATTGCTCAGTCACTGTGGTTGTAAAAATTCATGAAGGGTGGAGGAAGGGATAGCATTACTGTACTGTGCAATTTTGAACTGTAAAAATAAAGGCAGGGCTCTTTGCAGCAAAGGAAAAGGTGAGTGCTGCAATACATGCTGTTCTATGCTCCTGCTTTACATGTGAATGTAAGGGATTGATTTGTCTTGGGAAGTTTTTATTGCAAATGGTTCTGTTTGTAGAAAAGTGCTGTTGTTTCCCCATTTGGTCTGTGTGTGTGGCACCACTGTTGTTTGAAGCAGTGATGTCTGTGTGCTCTGATGTTCTCTCTGAGGCTGGTTGTGGCAAAAAAAAAAAGTCATGGTAAAAATAATGCAAAAGTCATAATGCTTGTTAAAAAAGGGAAAAGTCACCATATGGCTCACCATATTTTAATTAATACTAAATTGTCATGAAAAATTATACAAAATGTCAAGTAAAAATCCTTTATTTTACAATTAAATGTGCAGGATAAGATTTTCAAGAACACCTAAGAAAGTTAAGAACTCAGAGCCAGATTTTTAAAGGTATTAGGTGTCTAAAGATGCAGCTAGGTGCCTTGCGTGATTTTCAAAGCATCTAGATACCTCTCTGCATCTTTAGGTGTCTAAACACCTTTAAAATCTGGCCATCAGCCTCTACTGAAAGTCCCATTGACTTTGAATGAGAGTTGGATACCTAATTCCTTTAGGTTTCAGAGTAGTAGCCTTGTTAGTTTGTAATCACAAAAAGAAAAGGAGTACTTGTGGCACCTTAGAGACTAACAAATTTATTGAGCATAAGCTTTCGTGAGCCTGAGCTGTAGCTCACGAAAGCTTATGCTCAGATAAATTTGTTAGTCTCTAAGGTGCCACAAATCCTCCTAATTCCTTGAGGCCTCTTTAAATATCCTAACCTTAACATTTAGCTAGTAGTTTAAAACCATTGAAATCTGAACCTTAACTACAGTGGAGAACCAAATTAGTAACAATTAATGGAGTTTTGCTCAGTCAAGAGCTATCTGGGGTGACAAACCCCATGACTTCTACCAAAAAAAAAAATTGACAAGTCATGATTTTTCTTGTGGAAGTCAGAGCCATGACAAACACAGAGACATAAACTCTGATTAAGAAAAGCACTTACAAATGCTTAATTTTAAATAAGTGCTTAAGTGCCTTTTTCTAAGTTGGGGCCTTTAGTTAACTGTGAATGCCGTGAGTACCCAAAGCAGTAACATTATTTCCCACAACAAGTGATCAACCAGAAGTTTCCTTTATGTAAATTGATGGTGATATTTAGCCAAACAGAAATCAGCCATTGATCATAGAATGCTGTGCTCTAAGAATCTCAAAAGCCAGGGCCGGACAAAACCTTTTATAATGCAGGTCCACCCCCTGCACCTACTGCAGGTTATTCCCTACATCATTTCTCTGAGTTTTGTATCTGATCGCTGTGAATATCTTGACACGTCTCATATCGGACATTGTATTAAATTGTCGACATCCCAAGATAACATACATCTGGCCAGTGATTTGTGGTTCATGGTTAGCTTGGCTATAGATACTTTCTAATGATTTGTTAAATCGTAAATGAAAGATCTGGCACTTATACTTTACATAAAACATCAGTCTATGATCAAATGTAACCATGGATATAAGAATTTAATTTGCTTAAATGGCAATTCTGTGGGTTCACTTAGGCCCAACATATAGGTTTGTTGGAAAAGACTTTTAAAAACACTAATATAAATACTTACATGATTTATTTTTAATTCAGTGAAAATCAGATGTTTTGTTTGGATGTAAACAATTTCTCATTTGCAAACCAAAGATTTCAGCATTGGCCCAGTTTGTGAGCACTCGAAAGTGAAACTGACTCAAAACAAGTTTGAAATTAATGAGTCTATTTTCAAAATCTAGCCCAGTACAAACATTAAAAAGCACAAATCATTAATAAATTGAAATTTTAAATTTTTGACAGTTGTAGGGGTTATTAATAACATAGGGAATACAAAAAAATGAACCAGACAAAGTCCCTTTAAATTTAACATTAATTATATAATTTGTTTTATAATAGGTATTGGTATTCATAATATTCATTGGTCTACATTATAAGTGTTACAGGTATGGATCAAGTTCTAATTAGATCATATATATATTCACACATTGGTCACATATGTTCACATGGTCTTTGTGTGTTTGTTGGACGTTGTGTACAAGAACTGCTGTTCTTGTAACATTTACAGAATATAGTGAATGAGTAACTCTGAATCATACCTGGTCTTCACATAATTTTAAAATATAAATATTGTTAATGATGCAGATAATACTTTTAACAAACATGGCTTGAAGTAGAAACCACAAATCATAACAAGAAACTGAATTTACATGAGAAATACTCTCTGGATAAAATATTAAGGGGTTGTTTCTCCATTCTGTGGAACCACTTGTGTACTGGTGTAACTCCATTTAAATCAATGGATACCGGCATAGAACTGGTGCAACAGACTGGAGAATCCAGCCCTGATTATTTCAATTAGTGACCAGTATAATTACCAGCTCTACAGTCCTGATTCAGGTAAAGCTTCCATTGACTTCAGTAGGAATTCTCTGCATAGGAACTGTGGAGTAGAGTTCATGATCATACATAGTACTGGTGAGAAGTTGTAACTCACTTGCTAATTGTGGGTCCCTGAGTCAAGGGCTAGTGCCTACTCAGGCAAAGCTCTATTGAATTCAATGGCAGAGTTGCCTAAATAAGGACTGCAGGACCTGGCCTATGCTATCTGTTCAAGCCTTTAAAAATAATCAATTGAGAGGGAGGAAAAATCACTTTCATATAATCTGTTAAATGTTCCAGCCCACACTGAAGCATAGCAACTGAAGACAAGAAAACCCTTGTAAGGTGTCTACTGAGATCATCCTCCTAGCAATGCAGGACTGTTCTCTACAATAACACCATATTTACTACTGTTTATCTACCCTTGTATTTAATTTCTTACCAGATGGGGCTTTCTTCCCATGGGAGTTGTTTTCACAACCTACTGCATACCATGATTCCTCGTGTAACCCTTCTGCCCGTCAGAGTTGGCAGCAACAAGGGCCGGGTTCAATATCTAGGGGTTCCATTCCAATAACACAATGCAAACCGGCTCGAGCCCCCACCCAGTGACCTGGGACAAATATATACCACCCCCGCTGGGCGCCTCCAAGAGGCAATACTTCCCCTCTCGCAAGCACATAGTCTGAGTGTAGCAAAAGCCTTTTAATAACAGAGAGAAACAATGTGGCATTATGTTGGGGAAACACCACCAACAGGATTCATAACACAACCCATGAGCAAAAAAAAACCCACCCCAGGCAAATTGGGGCATGCCCTTTTCCCTTTGGTTCTTGAGTCCAGCAACCCCAAATCACCCAAAGTCCCAAAAGTCCAATGCCCCAAAAGTCTCTGTCCCTGGTCAGGGCAGCCCCAGAGTTCGAAAGTTTATCTGCGGAGCTTTACCTCCCAACCTGGGTGGAAATGGGACGGGGGTAAGAGGCACCTTACATGATCTGAAGCTGACCGCCCCATAGCGGCGCTCCACTCCGCTCCGCCAGCCGCCCCACAAACTCCTTCGCTCAGCTGCGCTCCGCTCCGCCAGCTGCCCCACGAACTCCTTCGCTCAGCTGCGCTCCGCTCCGCCAGCCGCCCCACGAACTCTTTCGCTCAGCTCCACGGCCCACAAGCAGCTCCTGCCATCCACACACTGCTCCGCGTCGAACTGCTTCACCAGCTGTCCCGCAAACTGCTCCACAATATATCTTAAGGCTCCCCCACTACTTAACACAACACTCAGTGATTTCAGCTCTTAGGTGAATTCAGCTTGTAGTAGGGGAGCCCCAGTGCTGGTGCACTGTCAGCCCAAAGTGAGCTCAGCAGCCTATAACTAGACTTCTAATGAAATCAAAATTAGCTCTGATATTCCACAGTGGAGAGAGGAGGATGTGCAATTAGCATGTAAGGCCCTCACCAAGGGGCCCATGCCACCAAGTATTAATACTTGTCCCCAGCCTCTGTCCATTCACACAGTTTTGGAACCCATGACCCTTGCCTAGCGAGTGCTACTTTTTAGTTGATGGTGAATCCCTCCATCATAACAAAAGGCCACGTACAGTTCCAAGCACAGTTCCCATAATCAGGGTAATAACAATTTATTCTTCCTGCCCCAATAACAGAGACACTGGGGATCCCACAGCAGCCAAAGTGACCATTTGGGCAGCTATGGTCTCATTCTAGGCGTGGTGGGTGTGCCTATGCAAATGAGATCGGCCCCTGAAGTTCTTTTCCACAACTTGCCACACCTCACCACCAGATGTCAGGGTGGAGCTCATCCTGACACTGCTTACACTCGTAACAACAGAAAAAAGTTTTGAGACCCCCTCCAACTCGTTCGCATCCAGCCATAAAGAAAGGAAGTGTTATTGCAAACCCTCCTCCCCCCATAAACCAATTTGTGACCCCAAGGAAGTTATGGTCCCAATGGTGACAGCCTAAAGCAACTCACTGTCAGGAAGCTTTTCCTGATATTGGGCCCAGTCCCACGTCCATTGAAATCAATGGTACAATTCTCTATTGATACCAATGCAACTGGTTGCATGATTGAGGAATACTCATATGAGTAAGGGTTGCAGGATCAGACCCTAAATCAGGCACTCCTTCTATACAACACTTTTTACACGCATTTGCAAAATGTTTTTCACAAGGCATTTATGACATGACTTAACTAACCCCTCTTAATTCCATGTGAAACAGAGGACCTTCGCCTCTGCCTTCCATCTTGGCAGTCTCTTGCTGCAGTCTTAGTTTCTTCTGGTGTCATTCTGATAGCTTTCAGTTCTGCTCTTGTGATGTGTTTACAAGTTCTCTTTGGTCTACCCTGTTGCTTCTTGTCCCTGGGATTTCAGTCCAATTCCAGTCTTGTTATGTTATTCAGTTCTGTCCTCTGTGTGTGTCCTAGCCATCTTAATTTTCGTTCCATAATTTCCTGTGATATCCTCCTACTTAATTTAGTTTGGCATTAGGGAAATTATTTAAATAGCAAGATTTATTTAGAGAAAGCACTAATGAAAATCTGCTTTTAATGATTGTTGGGAATGTTATCATCATGTTTACATAAGTTATAATTACAAAATATTGCTAAAAATATTCCATGTAGCGCCTGCAGCTGAAATGTGCTGGATTCCCAAACAGTGCGGAGAAGCAGCCTCACATGATTACTCAAAGTTTTTTTGCTCTGATTATTATTTTTCTAGAATTACAGAGATGCTTTGCATTCTTGCAGTTTAATGAGATCTCATCCCCTGATGGTGTCTGATAATACAGATGATATGTATCCCTCTTACAAACATTAACAGCTTCACCATTTGTTACATTTGGCTAATCCCGAGAATTCATTGGTTTCAATGGAGCATCCTTTTATAACCACTGTAGAAAAATACATAAGGGATTGCACCAGCGAGTGGTTAATGTTATATGAATTTTAGGTAACACAAATAAGAAGGTTTCAGAGTAACAGCCGTGTTAGTCTGTATTCGCAAAAAGAAAAGGAGTACTTGTGGCACCTTAGAGACTAACCAATTTATTTGAGCATGAGCTTTCGTGAGCTACAGCTAACTTCATCGGATGCATACCGTGGAAACTGCAGCAGACTTTATATACACACAGAGAATATGAAACAATACCTCCTCCCACCCCACTGTCCTGCTGGTAATAGCTTATCTAAAGTGATCATCAAGTTGGGCCATTTCCAGCACAAATCCAGGTTTTCTCACCCTCCACGCCCCCACACAAATTCACTCTCCTGCTGGTGATAGCCCATCCAAAGTGACAACTCTCTACACAATGTGCATGATAATCAAGTTGGGCCATTTCCTGCACAAATCCAGGTTCTCTCACCCCCTCACCCCTCTCCCAAAAACCACACACACAAACTCACTATCCTGCTGGTAATAGCTCCTGCTGGTAATAACTCTCCCTACAATGTGCATGATAATCAAGGATAAGTTATCCTTGCAACAAAGCCCGTTGCCAACTGTGCCCACATATCTATTCAGGGGACACCATCACAGGGCCTAATAACATCAGCCACACTATCAGAGGCTCGTTCACCTGCACATCCACCAATGTGATATATGCCATCATGTGCCAGCAATGCCCCTCTGCCATTTACATTGGTCAAACTGGACAGTCTCTACGTAAAAGAATAAATGGACACAAATCAGATGTCAAGAATTATAGCATTCATAAACCAGTCGGAGAACACTTCAATCTCTCTGGTCACGCAATCACAGACATGAAGGTCGCTATCTTAAAACAAAAAAACTTCAAATCCAGACTCCAGCGAGAAACTGCTGAATTGGAATTCATTTGCAAATTGGATACTATTAATTTAGGCTTAAATAGAGACTGGGAGTGGCTAAGTCATTATGCAAGGTAGCCTTTTTCCCCTTGTTTTTTCCTACCCCCCCAGATGTTCTGGTTTAACTTGGATTTAAACTTGGAGAGTGGTCAGTTTGGATGAGCTATTACCAGCAGGAGAGTGAGTTTGTGTGTGTATGGGGGTGGGGGGGGTGAGAAAACCTGGATTTGTGCTGGAAATGGCCCACCTTGATTATCATGCACATTGTAGGGAGAGTGGTCACTTTGGATGAGCTATTACCAGCAGGATAGTGAGTTTGTGTGTGTGGTTTTTGGGAGGGGGGTGAGGGGGTGAGAGAACCTGGATTTGTGCAGGAAATGGCTCAACTTGATTATCATGCACATTGTGTAGAAAGTTGTCACTTTGGATGGGCTATCACCAGCAGGAGAGTGAATTTGTGTGGGGGGGTGGAGGGTGAGAAAACCTGGATTTGTGCTGGAAATGGCCCAACCTGATGATCACTTTAGATAAGCTATTACCAGCAGGACAGTGGGGTGGGAGGAGGTATTGTTTCATATTCTCTGTGTGTATATAAAGTCTGCTGCAGTTTCCACGGTATGCATCCGATGAAGTGAGCTGTAGCTCACGAAAGCTCATGCTCAAATAAATTGGTTAGTCTCTAAGGTGCCACAAGTACTCCTTTTCTTTTTACAAATAAGAAGGTTATGGTAAATAGTTGGTATGACACTCAGTTTAGGATGAAGGAGGTAGCTCATATCTGACAACTTAGAGGTATTTTTCTTGCAATGTGAATATCCAGTAATTTCTGACATATTCCAATAATACAGACCAAAAGAATAATATCTACTCTTATATAGTACTTTTCATCTGTACATCTCAAAACACTTTACAAAGGAGTTAAGTATCATTATTCTCATTTTACAGATGGGGAAACTGAGACACAGAAAGTTGAGTTTCATTCCAACAGTAGTGCAGGAGGATGTTAAACAGCAGCTACTAATGTTAGACATTTTAAAATCAGTAGATCCAGATAACTTTTGCATCAAAGAGTTTTAGAAGAGCTGGCCAAAGAGCTCTCTGAACCATCAATATTGATTGTCAATAAATCTTGGAATACGGGGGGAGTTCCAGAGGACTGGAAGAAAGTTAATGTTGTGCCAATATTTTAAAAAGGTTAATGGGATGACCAAATGATTACAGACTGGTTAGTCTGACATCAGTCCTTGGCAAAATAATGGAATGTCTGATATGGGACTCAATTAATAAAGAATTAAAGAAGGTCATGTAATTAATGGCAATCAACATGGGTTTATGGAAAACAGATCTTGTCAAACTAACAATATCTTTTTTTGGATGATAGTACACGTTTGTTTGATAAAGGTAATAGTGTTGATGTAATATACTTAGACTTCTGGAAGGCTGACTTATTTCACATGGTATCATACAATATTTTGATTAAGAAACTAGAACTATACTAGTTCATCCTGGTGCACATTAAATGGATTAAAAACTGGCTAATTGGTAGGTCTCAAAATGTAGTTGTGAATGGGGAATCATCACTGAACAAGTATGTCTCTAATGGGGTCCTACAGAGATTGATTCTTGGCCCTACACAAGTTAACATTTTTATCAATGACCTGGAAGAAACCACAAAATCATCACTGGTGAAGTTTACAGATAAACACGAAGATTGGGGCACTGGTAAGTAATGAAGAGGTTAAATCACTGATACAGTAATCTGGATTTTTTTGATAAATTGGGTGCATGCAAACAATATGTGTTTTAATATATGACTTAAATGTGTTTCAAAGTCATATATCTGAGAACAAAGAAAGCATGTCATACTCATATGATGGGGGACTCTATCCTGCGAAGCAGTGACTCTGAAAACAACTTGGGGATTCATGGTGCATAATCAGCAGAACATGAGTTCCCAATATGAAGCTGTGGCCAAATGAGCTAATGTGATCCTTGGATAAATAAATAGGAATATCTAGTAGGAGCAGGGAGGTTATATCATCTCTGTATTTGGCACTGGTGTGATTGCTACTGGAATATTGTGTCCAAATTCTGGTGTCTACAATGGTCCCCAGTGTCTCTTGGAGCCTTCAGTGTTGAGCTGAGGGTTTGTACTTCAATTGCTGAGTTTACATCATGCTCGGGTGACCATATTTCCAAAGGGAAAATGGGACATAGCGTGGGGCTAGCCAAAGCCCCTCCTCTCCTCCATCCTGTGCCTGAGTTGCTCACCCACACACCCCAGGCTGGGGCTGGTGTCACTGCTCACTTGAGCCCTGCCTGCCCTCCACCCAACCCCCCGTTCCCCACCCCCCTGCTCTGCAGGGCTGGCATCACCGCTTCCCCCACCCTACGTTCCTCTGCACCCCACTTTTTGATGAAAAAAAAGTGCATCTCACCTGGGGATGTAATAAGGTCCCTGTCATACAGAGTTGGGGACAGAGACAATGGTAATTGATATCAGGAAAATATGCATCCTTGAAAGGGAGGAACGTAATGAAAGATGTTCTGGTACCTGATCCAAAAAAATCCTGAGCATTGGCAACTTCCATCATGCCAATGGGCCAAATCCTAAACTCCTTACTCAGTTGCCTGATCCTGAGAGGTGCAGTCGGGGCATAGGTACCAGTGGGTCAAATCCTGAGTGACTCAGTTTTTATCCAGACTAACTCCCTTTATTGGGTAACCTTTATATAGTGTGAAATACCGTATAGCACTGGGGTGTGGAGATCCAGCACCAGGACCTCTGCACTATTTAATTCTGCATTGAAGCTGGACAGAGAGCCATCGGTGAAGCAACCACACAGGGGTCCATGGACACGCCATATTCACCATGGAAAGGACCTCTATGCCATCCTCACATCAGCTGGTGTGGGTGACTTAGATGGAGGCCAACCAAGGGAAGAACAACGGGATCACCATTTCTATGGTTCCAGTAGCTCCAGCACTCCCACAAGTAGTGCAGAAGGACTGTGGCTGCTATTCCAGATTGGAACCGCAGCCTGTGTGACCAGTGGAGGATTGTGTGGCAGCTCTGTACTGAGCCAAGGTTTGAAGGGGATGAATTTCATTTCTACAGCTCACCTGTACAGAGCCAGATCAGGAATTACCTTTAGGGGTGAAATGTGCTCATGTGCAAAAAGGCCTAGCCACAACTTAAGTCCTAAAATTGGACTAAAGTGGGACTTAATGGTGTATTAGACTGGTGTTAGCCATCTGCACAGGGGTGAATTTCACCTCAGTGAATCATAGCACAGGCTAAATATGCCAGAATAGATTACCTCAAAGCAAACATATGGTTGAATCTCATCTTCTGTCTCTTCTGCCATTCAGCTCATGGTTTTATGGCTACAGTGGTGCCCCTTAAGTGACTATATTTATTTCAGAGCCACTCATTTATCCCACATACAGTATATGGAAGAATGCTCTATCGCTTGGCTATTTGTCAGACATCAACAAAACAGCTATTCTGAAGTCTTGGGATATGTTAATTGCAACAGTGATGGCAGCTGTGCAGGCTTTTGCATACAGCAATGTCTGTGAAGTTTTCCCTGGTTCCTAAGGATTTTTCACCAAGTGGGTTGGATTATCAATAGTCATCTTATTTTTTTAACACATTAAGAGAGGCATAAGTGTAACTTATTATCCTTTCTGTATGTTGGAAATGTCTCAGTTTTTGACAGCTCTGAAACAAATGATTAAAGTGCTCAGTAGGGCTGTGAAATCTGTCTTTTGATAGATTAATGATTTGAAAGCTCACCCCTGGCTTATTTCAGTGTTTCAGGTATTACAAGGCTCCTTTTAGGACTTACTTCATTTACATATGAAAATGAAAGACCTTCATACTTAAAAAGAGCTGAAGAAAGCGTTAAGTTTTGGCTTTGGGCAAGCTTCACGACCTCTGCCACCATCACCAATAGACAGAGAGATTCAGAGGGGGAGATTTCCAAAGACACCTAAGGAATGTAGGAGTCCAAGTCCTATGGAAAGCTATGGACTTGTGCTTCTGAGTGCCAGATTTTCAGAGGCATTTGGCATCTAACACCCACCAATTTCAATGAGCGTTAGGGGCCTGAACGCCATTAAAAGCTGGTCGTAAGTATCTCAGGTGCTATTGAAAGTCTCCCACACAGTCTCTAAAAAACCTGCTCATTATTTCAAGTAGCCTGTTTGAAAGTGATTCTGTGCTGTCTGGGTTGTTGAGGGCAAATAAGGCATCAGAGCAAACCTTTAAAAGAAAACTCTTCAGATGACCTTGTTACTAACAACTCCTCTGTTTCAGTTTTCACTGTTCATTTTCTATGCACTTTTTAAAGTGAAATGTTGACCCTTTCTGTCATTTTCAGAAAAAAAAAACAGTCTCACAGAGAAGTGTTATATAGTGAGGAACGCCTGGGTTCTAATCTTGTCTCTAACACTGATCCTGTATAGCTTTGATCAAGTGACTCAATCTCTCTGTTTCAGTTTCCCCAACTGTAAAACGGGAGTTTAGTTGCCTGTGTCACAGGGATGTTGTTAATTGCTAGTGATCATTATTGTTTGACATATCATCTGGCTATGTGTAAGGGGACTGTTGTCCCCTTACTAAAACTCAGTGCGGGTGTTTTGGTTGGCTAGCTCCCAGTACCAAAAGAAAGGGGACGAGTCGATGGGAAATCAGGACCCTGAGACTGACAGTCCCCAGGAACAATGGGGAGAGGCCAATGCTCCAGGTCAGCCTGATTGACAGTGTGGGCAGGCTAATCAGGGAGTCAAGAGGCCAGGGGGATCCAGTCCTCTGTGTGAGCTGGACTTGCCTTGGTCAGATAGAGTGGGGCTGAGCTAAGGAGAAAGCAGGGGCCGGAGCTGAGCTGGGGAGCAGAGCTGTGCCAGCCAGAGGGGCCAGAAAAGCAGCCGAGGAATCAGGACAGTGCTGGGAGCAGGGTCACAGAAGCGGCCCAGAGAGCAGACCTGTCCTGGGAGCAGAGCTGCAGCAACCAGAGCCAGAGGGGCCAGAGAAGCAGCCCAAGGAGCTGGAGGCAGAGCAGCAGCAGCAGTAGCACAGAGACAGAGCGGAGCTGGAGCTGGGGCAGAATGGAGTTGGGGCTGGAGCAGTCCGGAGATGGGTGCGGTGAGCAGCTGGGGAGAGCGAGGGGGACCCTGGGCAGCGGGCCCAGCACAGGGAGATGCACCCCCTCTCCCCCCCGCAGCCAAGACGCCAGGCAGGCCAGACTTAGAAGGGGATCGTAACCCCGACGGAGCGGGGGCGACACTGGGGAGAAGGGTCCTGCCACCTAGACCCTGAGGGTGTTTGGCCACCACCAGAGCAAGTGTCCAACCCGCAGCGTCCCTGCAGCACAGCCAGGGCCTGGGACTTGTGAGGAACAGACTGAATTTCCCTGGCATTCCAGAGATGCTGTTTGTGGTGTCCCCGTACCACAGAGAGGAGTGACGGGTTTTCCTTTAGCCTTTCCCATTTTTTCCTTATTTTTTAAATTGATTGCTGTTTAATAAATTGTATTTGCTTTGAACTGTATGTAATGATCAGTGGGAATGGAAAGCATCCAGTGCCGAGAGAGCCCCCGGGAGTGGGGACACCCTAGCCCCTGCCCAAAGTGGGGGGTCGAGCTCCCCAGGAATCCTGGGCCCAGTCTTGTTGGGGTTACGAGGACTCTGCCACAAAGGAGTGTGGAAGGGGAGCCCTCAAGGTCAGGCAGGCCTCTGGGTAAAGGAAGTGGGAGCGAGGACTCAGATCCTTTCATTAGCCCATTTCATGGTGTAGTGTATAAGCCAGGAAAGTTCCCTACAATAGCAGGATATGGTTACTGGTGGACTCCTGATTCAGCAGCTTGCAAAGCAGTCATTATTAGAAAGGAGGAATATTTACAAATGGAAGCATATATAGTTGAAAGGCTAAAAAGGCAAAGGGTTCTAAGCACAAACAAGTCATCTTCCAATAAGTATTTTTGATAGACAGCGTAACATTTTACGGCTACAGCAACGCACAACAACAATTGTGAATACCCGGGGCAGATCTTCAGCTGGTGTAAATTGTCATCACCCCATTTAAATAAATGGGGTGATGACAATTTACCCTAGCTCAGGATCTGATCCCTAGCGAATAGCTCTGCCTCATTATAGGAAATTAATCCCTTTGCAGAGAGCTATTCACTACTAAAACTCATTTAAGCCTTATTTGGAGGGCTTAAAGTGGTGAGTAGGCCTTGGGTTGAGGTGAATTTCACCCACTGTGATTTTGGAAATTTTAAGGTAAAGACAAACAACATATGGTCCAAGCAGTTAGAAATGGAAAAGTCTTTACTAAACACTGTGAAAGAAGACTGGCACAGCTTGAGGCACTATGATTAAGACATAACGCTACAATTCCTCTGAGGGGAAATAATACATGGAAAGTATTAGTGATGAAGAAATCATTTGTGGCAGATGCACCCATGGACTGGCACAGGGAAGAAGGGAAAGGTGAAGATGAGGACAGAGGTAACAAGGGAGAGGAGAAAAGTGCAATGCATGATGGGTGTGGGAGTTTTGGTTAGAGCAGTACATGGGGGTAGCCTCCACGGCCAGGAGCTCAAGGGCTGGGCAGGACGGTCCCGCAGGCTGTAGTTTGCCCATCTCTGATCTATTCCCTGGGGCAGAGAAGGTACAGCATTCCTCTTTGCTGCTGCAAGCCCATTCTCCCAGTAGCTGGTGCTGGGATGCTTCTGCCTTAGACTTGAAGTCTCTTCATAAATAATAGCAAGCACATTACTGCTCAGGCATTGTTCTTTCCAACTCATGCAAACCTGCACTTGAAAACCCATTCAAACAAAACTTCATTTCTCAGTGTTTTTGTTTAGGAGTCATAAAAAACATTTCCACTCTCTACAATACAGAAATCTTTGCTCTGGTTATGCTTGTATGTTAATACAAATCCTTAATATGTTCAATTAAGACTTTGTGATTCTTTTCATGGTAACAGATTGTGTTACCACTCTATAAAAACTGTGAAGTAAGAAGCTGACAGGGCTCAAAATACCTATTGTACCTGCATCTTTCTCCTCTTGCATTACAGGGATGTTAGCTCTAGTGTCCAGGCCAAATTCCAGCTTAGGGCAAGTTTACTCTGCAAACTTAAGTCAACCTAAGTGATGTCGATGTACAGCCACCACAGTAATTAAACTGCTTTTGCATGTCGACACTACCCTGCTTGTGTTGGCAGTGACCTTGCCTCAGTGTGCAGCTGCAGTCCAACAAACAAACAAGATGCTGGGCTGTGTAAGGAATGGGAGGGAGACTAATAAGGAAAATATTGTAACGCTCTTCTATAAAACAATGTTGTAGCCTCACCTAGAATACTGTGTGGTATTGGGCAGCCCATTGCAAAAAAGGGTACTGCAAAATTAGATGGGATTCAGAAAAGGGTGGGAAAATGATTAAGAGTCTGGAAAAAAACTCTCATATGAAAAGATTGGATTGTTTACTTTCGAAAGGAGATGAAAAAGGGGTATGATAAAAGTTTGTAAAATAACAAATGGTCTGCAGTATGTAGACTGGGAGTTTCTTGCTTCTGCTCTCTCTGTCTCATAGCACAAGAACAAGGGGACATGCAATGAAATTAAAAGATAGCAAATTCAAAAATTATAAAAAGAAATACTTTCATGCAACAGGTAATTAGACTGTGGAACTCATTGCCCCAGAATGTAACTGAGGCCACAAATGAATAGGATGAGACATTTATATGGGTAACAAGAATATCAGGGTCATAATAATTTATGCTAAGAAAAGCTTTGAAGGAGATATTAAAAGTCATGCTTCAGGGCTTAAGCCATTCTTTAATATTAAGGCATTACACAGAAGCCCAATGTGGGGAGGTAAATCATTCCCAATACAAAGTGTCTTGCACCTTCCTTGGAAGTTTCTGGTGCTGGCAATTGTCTGAGACAGGATACCAGACTAGATGGACCACAGGTCTGATGCAGTATGGCAATCCCTATGTTCCTATGGATGCAAAACCCAGTATTTCTACAGTCTTTCCTTGCACCTGGTTTGGGGAAGCAAAAAGTAAAGGGACCCAGAATGTGGCCCATATTGGTACCACACTAAAATTTCCATTGTAGGTAGATTTCTAATTCTTATTTATTATTTTTATAGCATGTGCTAGTGTGATGGGCAATTCACAGTACAAATGGACATACATGGTCTCTACTGCAAAGAGATTCTAATTTAATCTTAGACATGGCATGATAAGAGGGGGTAACAAACAATAGGGAGAGGATGGACTGAGAGACACTGAGGGTTATAACAAGATTGCATAGTTACTCAGTTTAGGTATGAGCACATCTTAGTGATTCAGTTACAAATGGGGTGTGTGTTTATTATAATAATGATTGTGGTTGATTCACTTCTTATGAGCATCATGGAAGAAGTGAGTCTTAAGGAAGGATTTGACTGAAGAGTTTAAGTCTGATGGTAGTTGATCCTTACTGGCCTTTCAATGCGTAAGAAGTAGCATAGAAAAAAAGCATGGAGATGACTGGGAAAATCAGAGAAACTCAGCATCCAGTAATTCCCCATAGATTCGGTAATGTTCATTTTCCTAGGTAAGTGGTTATAGTGGAAGACCACAAAAGGCCATAAATCTAGTCCTATGTACTTCTGCAGGTAAGTGGAAAGATAGAGTTAAAAATGGTCCTATTTCTTGCAAGCAATGCATGCCACGTTTTTTAAAAATGTTAATTGCTCATAGAAAAATCACGTAATAGAATTTGCTAAATTAAGGGGCGGAAAGTTGATGCTTAAGGAGTTCCACAGGGATTGTCATAGTATATCTTTTTGCTTTATTCAATGACCTTAGAGTACAATAGGAGTTTGATTGAGTTTCTCAGGGAATTAAATCTGAATGCACACACAGCCTGATCATGAAACCTAAAAAAACCAGATGGAGCCAGTAATCTTCAGTAATTGCTTTCTTGCCTAATTCAGGGAGGACTGTAAGGATTCACTATTTTACAAAACTACAACAAAATAATAGTTGTTTTTTTATCAAAACTCTGAAAGAAACATTTGAAGATTCCTACCACGACAAAAGGAAGGAGCTGGTAATCAGCCCACTTGTCCTTGAGTGGTAAGAAATGGATGCTGTGAAACCTACAGGAGTATGGTGATATATTTCAATCCTTGTATACTGATCATATCTCCTGTACCAAACAAAATCCTGATTCTCAAATATTTATCTCTCAAGCTACAACAACCCATGGGCCCCAACTGAGCAGAGCACCTAAGCATGTATGTACCGTTAAGCAGCTGACTAGCCCCACTGAAATCAAGGGTGTTACTTGCATGCTGAAAATTAACCATGTGCTTAAGTGCTTTGCGGAATCAGGGCCTAAATGAAGAGACGGTACTAATCTGGATGTTGGTAGAAGGGGTGGTGGTTAATATTCAAATGTGACTCCCGATCAGAATTAGGCAAATCACTCCTATATTTATAAAGAGCCTAACCAAATACCCAAGATCCATAAAACACGCAAATCGTGACACTCTCAATCAGGATTTGAATGTGCAGGTTGGGCCCAACTCTGCTTAAATATGAAAATATTCCAAATGTATGATGCTTTATAGAACAACCCATTCAGTTGTTTTCACTGTTCTCAGGCTCAAAGCAATGTGCAATTATTTACATGTTTGTGCACGTTATCCATCGAATATGATATTCATGGTAGGCTACAAGAATGACTCAGTCTTTGTTTAAAAAGTCTGAAAAGCCTCCACAAAGGACAGGATAGATCAAGATTTTGGCAATGGGATGCAGAATCTTTCACATCAATGTCTGCCTCTTTGACTGCAGCCCAAATTGCTAGTGAAGAAAGTTATCAGAGGCTGGGCTATTCATTAGCCAGTGTAAAATGAGTGATGCGTCTCTACAAACAGTGATTTTTCTTGTTAAAAAAAAAGAAGTTAAACTTCAACAGGGGTGTTCTGCATCTTAGCCACATAACTGATTTCCTTTTCAGGCACTTTATTCATGTGTCAATGAACAATACTCAGGTTGGCACCCATGTTGGCAGTCTCAGGAGATACTCCAAGCAATGAATGAACATGAAGAATAGGTTCTGCTCTCACCCCCGCCCCCAAGTTTTGGTTTCTCCAAGCCAGGTGTGATGACTTGGGGAATCCAACTGTATAACATGAATTTGATGTAAGAGTATAACCTCTCTGTGTGTATTTTTATCAAGCTACGAACTCCATTTTGATTGCGAAGCACTTTGCCTTTTCTATTGCACTATTACCAACAGGAGAGTGGGTTTGTGTGTGTGGGGGGGGAAACCTGGATTTGTGCTGGAAATGGCCCAACTTGATTATCATACACATTGTAAGGAGAGATCACTTTAGATAAGCTATTACCAGCAGGAGAGTGGGGTGGGGGGAGAAAAAACCTTTTGTAGTGGTAAACACCCATTTTTTCATGCTTTGTGTGTATAAAAAGATCTTCTATACTTTCCACAGTATGCATCCGATGAAGTGAGCTGTAGCTCACAAAAGCTTATGCTCAAATAAATTGGTTAGTCTCTAAGGTGCCACAAGTACTCCTTTTCTTTTGCCTTTTCTGTTGTCCTTTTGTCTACATGTTGAACTGAAATTCCAAGAGGCAGTGATACAGGGCTGACAAAAGGGGTCTGGATCATATTCAATACAAGCATCCTAGACAATAGGCTGGCTACCACCCAGGAGAACTAGTTCTGTCAGGGGAGAGGTCACCTGGCAACAACGTCACCTGATAGAGGTCTGTGATCTCCTGGGGAGGCTGATCAGGGAATTATCCAACAAAGGAGACTGGAAAGCTATATTTGGGGTTTTTTGGCCATTTTCACTAGCTGAAGCTGAAGGAAGCTGCTGCAGGAGCCTGATGAAGTGGGAAAAACTCTGCCTACCTGAACACAGATGGTCCCGCAAGGACTCCCAAGGGACAGGTGGGCTAGAGTGAGAGGCATTGCATTCAGGATATTTGTTGTTTTCTAAATGAGCTGTACTGTCTGTGGATTATCTCATAAATAAAGATCAATGGTCTTCTAGAATCCTGTGCAAAGTATGGGTATGTGTGTGTTAAGTGCTGTATCTGTCACGGGCCCCTGAAGAGTTAACTTGTGAACCCAGAGTGCACACACGGCTGGAGTTCTGGGTGTATTTAAGCTATAGAGGATTCTGGGGGGTCAGCACAAGTCCCAGGGGATGGAGTATGACAGCTCTCAGAAAGGTGTGCTAGAGAGAGGATCTGCACCCTAAGAGCATACCTACAGAGTCCAAGTCAGGGGCAGTGCCTGGCCTCTGGAGGTTAAAAGCACAAGGGATTCTGTGGTAGGATCCTTCCAGCAGTCTGCGTGGCCAAGAGGCGGAGCTCTATCTGTGACACCAGGGATGAGGCACGTAAGTCTGGCAGCATGGAAGGAACTTGCACTGCTGCTACCATGCCTTTCCATTAGCAGAGGGCTGTCAGTCTGTCACCTTGCATAGGCATGACATTTGTTTAAAAAAAGAATACAAATCTACGGGAGAAATTCATGCTCCTGAAAAGGGTCCATGCACTTCTTAAATCTCATATAAGCCCTTTTCTCAGTGGTGCGCAGGTCTAATGCAGCTCCTCTACACAGAGGTGAATTTCACCTTAAAAGAACAGAAAAGGTTAGTAAGACATTGGTGTTCAGCATCTCAGCCTTGTGATTGATTTGCTCTTCATGCACTTTATCTATTCATATTTCACTGAGCAGTTATAATAAGGGCAGATCAGCGCCGAAACTTACAAATACTTCACAACTGTGTAGCAAAAAATAACCTCGGCACCACCCCACTCATGTGCCAGTAATGGAATGTGCTAAGCTGCACAGGGAAATTGGGCGAAGAAGTGGATTTAGAACTCTTGCAGTAGCGAATGGGACTTTAATGTATTCTGTGACCTCGTTGGTCAGTAGTGGAACTGGATGCTCTATCAACATTCCCAGGCACTATTCTGTAATGTAACATTTATGAAGGTTTCATAAACATCAGAAAAACCCATGTCCTTTTGACCATAAATTGCAAGCTCCTCTGGGCAGGGACTTGCCATATTTGCTGGTCTGTAAAGAACCATGAAAACCCATGGCACTAGATAAATAATAAATGATCACAATAATAGATGAGAAGCCATGGTGCAAAAATATAAACGGAGAGGGCAGAGGTACTTAACAAAAGCTTTAATTAATAATTCATAATTTGGCTTTACAGTTAGAATTCCTAAAGGAAAGGAATTGTTGAAATTGTTACAAAACTAGTAAAATAAATTGAGAAGTACAGTGCAAACACATAAGCTTCTGCAAGACTTGGAGGCTCTTAGAAAAAAAGAGGGAGAAAAATGTAAACGCTAACAAATCAAAGAGCCGTCTGGAAAATGGGCAAAATGAATGAGTTTTAGGGGGATGGAAGTGGTGCATTAGGCCTTGTGCTGTTTCTCTGGAGTGAATGTGACCCTGCTGGAAAACTTCCCTATCTTTGACCAAAGATATTGCAGAAATTTCTGTACAAGGGAGGGGCAAAAACTGATGAGAATTTTGCCCAAAAATAAAATGGGAAAACATTTTATAATAGATGTAAAGCTGGTCAAGAAATGTTAAGTTGTCATTTCTTTTCAATGAGAGTCTTCATCAGAATTTTATGTACTGAAGACAAAAAATATGGATTGGTGGGAAATTTGAATGAAATGTTTGTTACTTGCTTCTTGCCCTGTGTTGAAATTGTTTGATTTTTCAAAATTTCAGTGAAATTTCCATGAATTTTATTTTCCCTGTCTTTTAACCAACTCTCATTTGTAATTGCGTTTCATGATATTTCATAACCCAGGAGATGAGACTTGTATGAAATTATCAATGGGTCAGTCTTGCATCAAACCAGGGAAATTTCAAATGTATGTTTTTTAAGGGAAAATTGATCTTCCTCCAAATGAAATTTTGAACTTTTATCTTGAAAACAGAACCATTTTGCCTACCTCTTCTCTCCCCTACATGAAGAAATCACAAAGGCTTTTCATGAAACTGAACAATTTTGTGACTTTAAGATGAAATGCAAAACCATCTCATTTTGAGGTTTTCAGATGTTGCTGTAAATATTTCCCATAGCTGATGGACCTGATTCTGCTGACACTTAACAAGTGTAGTATTACTAGTGTGAGTAGCCCAATTAAAACTCATATTCTACTCGTGGTAGTAAACATTAAGTAGTAAGTACTTGCTCTATCAGACCCTAATGTTGTACTGAGCAGATCAGAGCATCTGAATAATTTTTCATTATACTAAGGGTTAGATTGTGCCTTTAGGCATAGCTCTGAGCACCAACCCAGAAATAGCCCCAGGAGGCACTGGGATTTATAGATACCCCTCTGAGAGGCTTCAGTGTGTGTCATTCTAATCTCTTTGCTGTTTATTGCACTTCTTTTTTGTAGAAATATTGTACTGTCTGTTCTAGTCTGAATGACTATCTGCTCTGTTGATAACATCTAATCTTATCTTACTGACTTCTAGTGATCTCCACGTGTATGCTTTTATTCATCCGATACTGATAGCGGTGCACGTTTTATATTCCGCCACATCCACCTGGCACATCATATCTTTGTTTTCAAAGCGTGGTGACATAGTTCACTCTGTGCATAGAGGAAAGTCATCTCTGGAAGGATATAGACTTGAAATGGTAGAGACAAAGGGGAAAGAAGGGAAGGAAAGAATGATTGGCACTGAAAGTAATTACATTTTTGTGATAAGGCTTTGGCATGTTGTTTATAGGCAAATGTACCTTATTAAATTTCATAAGCCACCTGCATTTCCCAAGACTCTTTGATGCTCTTTGGTACAGAGACTTCATAACATGTGAAGTAATTGAAAGGATGTAAGACAGTAGATAGACTTGCTGGGTTTTTCTGTAGATGTTCTAAATGCAACTTTTAAAGTTATGGCACTCATATAATGGTGCACAAATTTACTGTACCCCCTTTGACTTTTTCTTATGTACTACCTCACACCCAGACTTTATTCTGCTAATAAGGAGTTGCTTTGTTCCTTGCAAAGTACATCCAGACTGTGGCCTTACTCTAAACAATTGATAATCGCAAGAATCCAGAAATAATTTGTGGCATCAATAAAAGTGTCTCAACAAGTAGTCTGCAGTTGCTGGAGCCAAGAGAGCCCTCCAACGAGGAGCAACATGAGAGAGCAAAACTGAGTGAATGAGCAGGGAGTAAGAAAATAGAAAGGAGGAAGGAACGGATCATAGATTGGTGTGGATGAGCATTGAGGGTCTGTGATACCACATTCCTTGAGGAAAGCAGGCTTTTCATCACACAACTTCCTGCATTCCAGAGCAAGAATCTTTTTATTATTCTTTTTCTGCCACTGCTTGTAAGTGCTCTGTCCTAGTTCTTGTTGAGGGAATCTCAACTCTCACTGAAGTTGTGAGCACGCAGTAGCCTCCCAGGAAGCACTCAGCTCCTTGCAGGAGTGGCCCTTTAATACAGGTTTTGATGGCTCTAGCTGTGTGAGAGCTGGGTTGTTCAGCTGCTTTCTTAGACACTGGTTTTGAATAATTTTGTGTTTCCTTTAGAGATGGGCCTTGTCACAGAGTGAGCTGGGCCTTTAAGGGATTCGTATCCCAGTTCTGACCTTCCCCTGATTCTTCTCAGTTCTGTTGATTGTGAGACTGAGGGAGCAAGTGAGTGGGAGCTAAGCCTGTTGGGAAATATGAGGCAGCCTGTTCTGAGTACTGGGGAGAGTTGGCAGGAGTGGTGGGAGGTTTTCCAGGCACAAGGAAAGGAGGGCAGAGAGGGCCAGAGAGAAGGCCTACCCATGGGCTACAGAAGAACCCAAGGGGGTGGGGTATTTGTGTGCTGAGGAGCCAGAGAAGACCTGTCCAACCATAGGCACTTTAAGAGGTGATCTTTGGAAGCAAGTGGACTGAGGTTTAGAGCAGGCTGCTGCCTGTAACAGCCTGAGTCACGGGGCTGGTGCCTGTAATAGTAATATGGAGACCCCTCCCCTAAAGGGGTAAGGGCTATTGAGCCTGGGGTTGAATGGATGGGACTTCCTTGTTTATGTTTTGTTTCTGATTTTGCCCAGGGAAAGGAGGATTCTTGCTTGGCTGACAGGGTCAAGTCACCCAACTTGCTAAAGTCTCAAATGGGCTGATGTGACAAAGTCGGAGCTGACAGTTATGAGAGTGGGGGAAGGCAGATATATCAGCCCTAGAATGATAAAGGCCCTTTACTCAATGAACTGAAAAGAGTTTACCTCAGGTTAACTAGGGACATCTGAGTCCAATTAAGGGCCACTGGTGTCCTTTATAAAACCCTCTTCTGGTGAGAGAGAAAAAAGAGGGATGAGAAATAAGCTGCAGGAGGGAGAAAAGGCTTCTCCTGGGTAGAAGGCTGCTCTCCTCTGTATAAGGGAAACAACCCAGTTAACTGCTGTTTGTAGAAGAACTGGCAGCCAGAAGCCAGCGTAATAAGGCAAAACCCTGGAGAGGGGACAGGGAGAGGTATTTATTTTTGTGTTATGAGTTTGGTTTTTGTGTGTCTTAAGAGAACTACTTGGGCCTACTCTGCGCCCAGTGAAAAATAAACCAGAGTGCAGAATTAAAACCCTCTGGAGTAGGACTGATTTACTCACCACCAGAGGGAGAAACACTGAAGCTGAGGCGGTGAAGGAGGGTGCCTTGCCATGCATACCATTGGTCGAGAGAATGCTGACCTCTGATGGGAAACTGAGCTACAGAGAAAAGGGGAATTGAGACACGGAAGAACTGACACGGGACTGGGTAAGTGAACCTATTATGACAGGTTTCAGAGTAGCAGCCGTGTTAGTCTGTATTTGCAAAAAGAAAAGGAGTACTTGTGGCACCTTAGAGACTAACAAATTTATTTGAGCGTAAGCTTTCGTGAGCTACAGCTCACTTCATCGGATGAACCTATTATGGGCCTAATCAAAGGTCCAGATATGAATACATGGGGAGCTTTGAGGACATTCTGTTCCTATATTGCTCTGGTACCATCCTCATCGCTAGTGTATGAGCACCCAATTCCAATCTGAAGTTTGGTGCTAAAACTCTAGTTAAAATCAAAGCCAGTTGGTTCTGTTTGGGTTTGTGTGCATTCAACTAATGGGGCTTCATTATTATTTTCCCCATTTTCCTTCAGGGTTTTCTTTGTGATACAGGGTTTTAGGAACCCTAAGTTTTAGGAATTTGGGGCCTATAGGGATCCTGTGTTTGTTCCCCAAACAGTGTAAAGATGTGGTGGTGCTTTCTAAAAGCAAACTCATGAGAGGGGTTTGTGCATGTAAAGTTGAAGGGAGTTTAGTATGTAATTCAAGAGAAAGGTAGTTGTTGATGAGAACAAAACTGCCATGTACAATCATGAGAAAAGACTTTTAGAAGGGTGAATGTCAATAGTGGAAAGATCTTGCCTCTACCATGTGCTAAATACAAGGATAAAACAGAGAACTAATAATACTACTCAAAAGTAGTATCTGATCGGAGAAGTTGGAGCATATCTCTGCATTGAAAAATAATTGTCACTATTTTAACTTCAAGCTGCAAGAACAATAGGAGCCATATGGCATCATGAACAATGGGAGATAAAGGAAGAGTTCAACTATGAGAGCCAGAAAAGGGAAGTGAAGATGAACCAGAGCCAAATGCAAGATTGTGTAACAGCCACATAAGAGCACAGCTGACTTGTGAGCACAATTGAGAATAGCTGATAAAATAGCCCAGAAAACTAAACAAAATCAGAAAAGAATGAGACTAATCATGGATCTTAGCAATAGAAATGCCCTACCAGTTCCCCAGGTCCACTGCTCCAGGCAATGTGCAAGGTGGGACATTTTCAAGAGTATCAAGATGATTTTGAAGCCTACATCTCAAATCTGTTTTGTAAATGTGACTTGGGCATTCTTGAAAATGTTACCCCAATAAACTTTCTCTTGATTGTCAAGAAAGACAAAAACCATTAAATGTCATGAGTAAGATACTTAAATGCCTACAGCAATCATTGTTTTCAACACGGGGGGCCAAAGGAATGCAGATTTATCCATAAGAATTGCCATTGTGTATTAGACCAGACCTCTATCTACTCCTATATCTGACAAGTCAGTACCAGATGCTTCAGGGAGAGGTGGAAGAAACCCTATAGTGGATAACTAAGGAATAACCTGCCCATAGGGAAACTTGTTTCTCATCCTCTCAATTAGGGATGATTTTATGCCTGAAGCATGAGGATTTATAGACACAAAGATGTGAAGGACAGAAGGCACCATTATGACAATCAAGTCTGGCCTCCTGCACAACAGAAGCCATAGAATTTCATTCATTAATTCCTGTATTTTCAAGCCCATAATTTCTTGTTGCGATAGAGGATAATCTCTCAGATGTCAAATCTCTGTTTCAAGAGAGAGAATCCACTAAAGCCTATTTTATAGCCCGTTATCTACTACTTGTTCATTTGTTACTAAAAATATTCTGTATGAAAGATATTATATCACAAGGACATGTAACGCATCCTATTTGTAAAGGTGTGACAATGTAACACTGTTGTGCATAGCAAAAAATTACTATAGGCCCCACTTGCAAATATCATGGATACTATTAACAATAGCAACGGAAAATCTGATTCGTAGCATAATGGATTTGGGCAGTTTGAGGCCACCACCTACTGGCTGGGTGGAAGGTGTTTGGCTTCGTGGGAGTGATTAGAGATCTCAGTAAAAATCGCTGGCAGGTAGACCATAAAAGCACCAATTATATTCATTTTTGTAGTGCAAACCAGTGCGCAAGAGGGCGAGATAATGGCTCACCATTGGTTTCTATGCTTCATGCTATCTCTGGGTGCACAGAGGTTTGGGATCAGCATGGAAATCCTATCCAGGAGCAAAAGACTCCACATGACTTGCTCTAATATCGGCGCAATTTGGCTTGCAGTTGTGCCGGTAACAAAGGCCAAGCAAAATAGGTGCAAGACAGAAAGTGAAGCAGTATATGGGGATCTGGATCAGGTCTAGGGCTAATTGGGAAATTTGGCTCAGACGGTTTTATTACCTGTAACTTATAGATGAGACTCTTCAGTATCAGCTAGACTCAGCCACTGTGGTGCAAAAGCCTTGTCAGCATTGCTAATGATAAAATACTGAATAAAACTTTAAAGCCCATGCTATTTTAAACACATGACTGACTCTTAACCAATTTTCTCTCCTCATTTTAACGGAACCTGCCATGAACTGCTGTCAACAATGATATTACAGGCAAGACAGGAACTGCTGTCTCCTAAACTCTCTCATTCCTAACAGGTTATGTAAACAATGTTGAATCAAATTTTTCTGGGGTGCTTTCCACTTCATGGTAGATATGCAAGTCATAGGTAGTTACCTTTCTCTTCTGAATTCATGGTATACCTACATAGTGTCACTGACTTCTCATGTGAGTGAATACACACAAGCCTAAGAACTTCCAGGATCTAACCCATAAAGTGGGTGGGACTATGATTCAAAAGACTTGGGCGTGGGGAGGGTCAGGAAGACTTTCAAAACAGTTTAGCACTCAACAGCTCCTATTCTTGGGGACTGAAATGTAACCTTGCCCTTATAGCAATCCCAAGTCACCTAAGTTTCTATATAACCCTGGGCAAGTCACTTAACTTGTCTGATCCCTAGTTTCCTTTTTGGTCAAATGGGGATAATACTTGACATCCTACATAATAGGGTGTTCTGAGGCTTAATAACTTAGACTTCATTTCAATGGGACTATTATTGCTTAAAATTAGGCACATGCTGAAATACCTTTCTGAATGTGGGCCATGATGATCACTGAGATCCTCAGAAGGCCTGCAGTATGTATAATGCTAAGGTTTATTATTCTAATTCCTCCACACCCTATTTCTGGTTAGCATCACCATATTGCTGAGATAAGCAAGAATTGTCCACAGGTGCAAAGTGAAACGAGGGTTACTAAAGCAGTAAGTCACCATATGTTAAATACACTTCTAATATTTTTTTCTATGCAAAACCCTTGCAGGAGTAAGAGAGTGACTCTATACTACATATGCACACAGATCTCCTTAATGTGTGCAAATTACTGTGCATGTGCCAAATGTTATTTTTAAAGACAATTTTACAAAAAAAAGTAAAACAAAATGAAAACGTAATTACCTTAAAACTACCCTGTTCCAGGCGCATTTACAGGAAAAAGAATTTAAAATAAATGGAGGCACAAAAGAGCCTGAAGCATCAGCAAAACTTTTCATGATAACAACCAAATGTTCCAACTGTTTGAGTTATAAACTCAAATTCTGAAGCAAATCAATGAGCATTGACAAAAATCTCTCCTAACAAGGTTGGAATGTCTATTACTGAGCTCTGTTATCTTCCTAAGGTTCCAATCCTGCACTCACTGAAGTCACCAAGAGATTTGCTAGTGACTTCACTAGGAACAAGATCAAATCTCAAGAGTGTAATTTGGAAATGTATTAGTTTCTCAAGTGTTTAATACAAGTTCAAACGAGCTGCATCAGGTTATGGAATGAAAAATCTGTACTTCCTTTTGTCTCCTGCTACCTACATAAAACTACAGGTTTCAGAGTAGCAGCCGTATTAGTCTGTATTCACAAAAAGAAAAGGAGTACTTGTGGCACCTTAGAGACTAAACAATTTATTTGAGCATAAGCTTTCATGGTCTGTGTGTATATAAATTTCCTCACTGTATTTTCCACTTTATGCATCCGATGAAGTGAGCTGTAGCTCACAAAAGCTTATGCTCAAATAAATTGGTTAGTCGCTAAGGTGCCACAAGTACTCCTTTTCTTTTTATAAAAATACAGGAACATTTCTCTCTCCCTTCAGAAAAACCACACATGGTTTCCAAGAAATACAAATGTGAAGAGATAATGCATTTCGAGTAGCCCAGGGAACTAGGTTAGACAATCAGTTAAGCTCTCTGTTGGTGCCGGCTAGTTGTTTGTTATTTTTAGCAGGTAGATGTACTGTAGATTGGCCACTGCTGAGATAACACAGCTTCAGCTCTGCGCCACAGTTTACCTTTTTCCTTTTATGTAATATCTCCATGTATACAGCTCAAGTTCTCTCTGGCTTTTTCCTGTTATAAATCCTGACTTTTATGGCATTGGATATGTTGACTATCTGAAATATTTTTTTAAAGAGCCTGATCTCCCATCATTTTACCATTGGCATTAGGCACTTCCTTCTTGTCCCTGTCTGCAGTGCCTTCCGCAATGTAGCTCCCACTTACCTGTCTGCTGTCTTCCATTTCAATCATCTCACTCTCTTTGCTTTGTCCAAGCTAGATAGCTAACCACCTCCTTCTGCTCTTGTCTCTGTACCTTCTTTCATACTGACCCAGTGGCTGGAACCCCCCTGCTGACCCTATCATGCTTCCAAGCCCCTTTTCCTTCATGTCCCAGCATAAAGCACGCTTCTGCCATGAGGCCTGTAATCTTCCCCTCCAAGAAACTGTATCTTGAATAAAGTCTGTGTAACCTTCATGACATAGGGCCTGATTCAGTGGCATACACCTGGTGTGGTCATTCAGTGATGTCCACAATCAGCTGGAATCTGTGTTCACAATGCTTCCATGTGCTGTGCAAACATCCTGTGAAGTCTAAGAGCAAAGGGGCCTGATTTCCCACTGCCTGGCACCTTTAAGTAGTCTGGGATGTATTAGCAGGAGTGTTGTAAGCAAGAGACAAGAAGTAATTCTTCCACTCTATTCCGCGCTGATTAGGCCTCAGCTGGAGTATTGTGTCCAGTTCTGGGCGCCACATTTCAGGAAAGATGTGGACAAATTGGAGAGAGTCTAGAGAAGAGTGACAAAAATGATTAAAGGTCTAGAAAACATGACCAATGAGGGAAGACTGAAAAAACTGGGTTTCTTTAGTTTGGAAAAGAGAAGGGGACATGATAAAAATTTTCAAGTATGTAAAAGGTTGTTACAAGGAGAAGGGAGAAAAATTGTTTTCCTTAATCTCTGAGGATAGAACAAGAAGCAATGGGCTTAAATTGCAGCAAGGGAGGTTTAGGTTGGACATTAGGAAAAACTTCTTAACTCAGGGTGGTTAAGCACTGGAATAAATTGCCTCAGGAGGTTGTGGAATCTCCATCGTTGAAGATTTTTAAGAGCAGGTTAGACAAACACCTGTCAGGGATGGTCTAGGTAATACTTAGTCCTGCTGTGAGTGCAGGGGACTGGACAAGATGACCTCTCAAGGTCCCTTCCAGTCCTATGATTCTATGATTCACCCCTGAGGAAAGTGTCTAAAACTCAACCAAATCAGCATGGTAGCATTTCATATCCACTCTACACAGGTGTAAATGAATACACAAGATGCAAGGCAGTGAAAAATCAGGCCCTTGGAGTGAAGATCTTGGTAATGGTATACATTACACAAGTAAATAAACAGATTTTTTTAAAGTTATATATGAAAAGAAGTGGATCCTCAGGAGACTGCTAATGAAAAACAAAGCTTTTCACCGTCTATGATTCAGTTTTGGCACAAGTTAGTAATGGCCAAGATTCATTATAATCTGACCACTGACTAATGAGAAATGTCTTAGTCCAGTTGTTTGGAAAGTTCACATCTTCTCTTGGGATCCAATTCAGCAAAGTGCTTAAGCACTTTTAAGCACATGATTCGTCCCATTGAAGTTGGCACAAAAGAATGCAGATATATGGGGCTCAATCTGGCAAGGTTCTGAGCACTCTGTTCCCAGTCTCGCAAGCAAGTGCTTAACTTGGACTTCAGTGGGACTATTCACATGCTTAAAATTAAGCACCTGTGTAAGCATATTGCTCAGTTGATGCCTTGGTGAGAAATGAGCCATTTGAACTTCTGCCCATGCTGTCAGAATGCTCCAGTGGTGAAAATATGCTGGTTAGGAGATGTGATGACTGTTCTGTAACCAAATGTGCGTTATGCATTTTTTTACCATTAATTTTAGAAATACTAAAGTTTTTAGAAGATCAATATTTTAAAACACAAACTTCATTGAACAAAATGCCCCTTGTGTACACAGAAGCATCATATAGCTATCTCCCTATTTTAGTTGCTACAGTTCTTAGTGTTGGTCAATCTTCATATTTCATGTTAACTTCAAAATAAACTTAACATGCAATTAACACATGATAAATAACTTTTTAAACATTGTAGAAATAATTTTAAAAAACCAGAAGGGGGAAAACTGCATCAATGATTAAAAATCACTCTTTTCTGAATGAAACATGAATATCATAAAGGACTGTTATATTTTAAAAATAATTGCACAAATGAGACATTTACATAGGAAGAAAGTACAGTAGCTTTTGGGTCTCCATTTGACAGATTCTCTGTATTTCCCCTAGTGCAGTGGTGGGCAACCTGCGGCCCGTGGGCCGCACGTGGCCCATCAGGGTAATCCTCTGGCAGGCCGCCAGACAGTTTGTTTACATTTGCATGGACACCCGCAGCTCCCAGTGGCTGCGGTTTGCTGTTCCTGGCCAATAGGAGCTGCGGAAAGTGTCGCGGGCTGCAGGGATGTTCTGGCTGCTGCTTTCCGCAGCTCCCATTGGCCTGGAATGACAAACCGTGGTCACTGGCATCTAGGTATCGATGGGTAGGATACCCTGGCTGCATCCCCTTATTCCAAGTTGCAGTCCCTGAATCACAAAGGGGTGTGGGTGTGGGGTTGAGTGGCTAAGAACTACTCCAATAGCTCTCTGCCATCCTAGAACCTTTCTACACTGGGGGACAATGGCCAGAATAACTAGATTTAGGGCTGATGTGTTTCACCAGAACAATTTAAAGCAGCCACATCCTGCTGGAGGATCTCTGCATTCCTCCAGCTTAAAGAAACAAAGGATGAGGCTGTCTCTCAGGTGGGACAAGTGTTACTGAATGTCTCATCTCAAACCATAGCAGCAAATACACTGGCACGTGAAAGGACAGTATGTACATACAAGCCTCAAGGGCAGGTTTACGCTACAGTCTAGCTAGTGACCCACATATGTACAGTAACTGCTTACTCTGGTACGACATGTTTGCTTACAGTAGCTTAGCAACGAATGAAAAACTATGGGTCATGCTGTCTCTTCTGAGAAGAGGAGAGTTACTTAAAATCTGCACTCACCAGGTTCATAGAGACTGTGGGCTTCTGGACTCTAAGTAATACAATATACTGTCCATTGAGTAATATGCATGCTTGGGACTTGTCAATGGGAGTTGTTGTGTTGAAGGCAAGGTCAGAATTACAAATATGGCTTTTTACCTTTAATTTCCTTCTATCCTGCCATGGTGTAATATAACATACAATTTAGTGAACCCACTTCTGGGAATCTGGCCCTATGCGAATGAAGCATACTGAAATTAGTTGCAATCTGGGTGTGAAAGGGTCTAGTTTTAATTAACTACCCAGCAGACAATTTTTCCAAGATTATTTTATTTCTTGTGGTTAAATGATCACGTTTCAAATCTGAAAATAAAAATTAATGTGATGGAACCAGCGAACAATATCCAGTTGTCGAAAATATTTTATTCCAGGTGAATAGGCACCTTTCTTTTCTTTTTTTCTTTTCATTTTATTGGTGAAAGCAATTAACAAGATAAGTGATAGGGAAGGAGAAATGGTGGCAGTTATAGTTATACACTGTGAGCAGTGTATTGGCAGGGAGCAACCTAAATAAGAGGAAGGGGTGATCTAGTGGTGAGGGCACAAACCTAGGACTTGAGAGCCCTGGGTTCAAGTTCCAGCCCTTGCACAGAGGCCCTGTGACTTTGGACAAGTCAGTTAGATTCTCTGTGCCGTAACTCCCTATCTGTACAAATGGGGACAATAACTCCCAGCATGTTGAAGACAAATTCGTTGAAGAGTGTGAGGTTTTCAGATACTCTGGTAATGTGGGGCATATAAATACTATAGATCAGTGGTTCTCAAAGCCGGTCCGCTGCTTGTTCAGGGAAAGCCCCTCGTGTGCCAGACTGGTTTGTTTACCTACTGCGTCCACAGGTTCGGCCAATCGTGGCTCCCGCTGGCTGTGGTTCGCCGCTCCAGTCCATTGGGGGCTGCGGGAAGGGCGGCAAGCACATCCCTTGGCCTGCGCCGCTTCCCGCGGCCCCCATTGGCCTGGAGCGGCGAACCGGAGCCAGTGGGAGCCGCGATTGGCCGAATCTGCGGACGCGGCAGGTAATCGCGGCTCCCACTGGCTCCGGTTCGCCGCTCCAGGCCAATGGGGGCCGCGGGAAGCGGCGCAGGCCAAGGGATGTGCTTGCCGCCCTTCCCGCAGCCCCCAATGGACTGGAGCGGCGAACCACAGCCAGCGGGAGCCACGATTGGCCGAACCTGTGGACGCAGTAGGTAAACAAACCAGTCTGGCACACGAGGGGCTTTCCCTGAACAAGCAGCGGACCGGCTTTGAGAACCACTGCTATAGATAACATGTGTGCTCTGTTTCACCTCAGTGCCACCATTCATTTTTAGCTTTAAATACCCATAAATGATGGGTTTTGTTGGTGGCTCTTTTCCATAAGAATATCTAAATAAACAGCTGTGATAAGCAAGATTAACATTCCTCCCTCCACATGACCTGACTATTTAAAAAGTGTGCATTGATTTTTCTGGTACAGAGTAAGAAATAACTTCTGAAGAAAATAAGCAACTTCAAATGCAAGATGCAGATGGCTTCTCAAAATGGAAGAACAAAGACCCAGATTCAGCAAGCTATTTAAGCACAACTCTAAGGACATGAGAGTCCCTTCCATCAATGTTCTTCCATTTTGGGGAAATATCAGTACCTTGCATTTGAAGCTGCTTAAGTAGCCAAATTTGTGTCTGTATTTTGTCTGCAGATGGTTAAAGTTAGGGGAGAAAGGAATATAGGACACAAAGGGACTATGAAAGTATGTTCGTTACACAAATTGCATGCCTGGTATGTACGTGGACATGTCACATGATTTTAACTTTAATCGATGCAAGACACCTTCTAAAACCCTCATGAGGGACCTTCAGATAAACACTGTACACCCTGGTAAATTATTTTCTAATGTTAATCTAGCCATTTTCATGTTAGCAAGATGGGTACGTTCTATCTTGCCTGGAGGGGCATTGTTCTTGTCAGAGAATCTCCATTCATAGCCTTCATCAGCATGGTTTCTCTTACCATTTGCATTTAATCTTCCCAGATACACATGCTGTTCTGGTTCTCTTCATATGGAAGAACTATTTTTTTTTATTTGCCCTGTTCTTTCAGGGAGTTTTACACCTGTGAATGCATCAGACAAGAACTGATTGCTACAGGTACTTTTTTTCTTTCTACTTTATTTCAAAGACTGGATTCAATCCAAGTAACACTGATTGCAAGAACCAAGCTAGAGTGTTTTGAGTCACATCAATTTCAAAGCTCTAAGGTTTGCCAACCCAGCATTCCACTGGTCCATGATTAGGACAGCAAGAAGACCTTTGTGCCTCACTCCTAAGCTGTGGTAGGCTCTCCTGTGTGATAGCTGAGGAACATGGATAAAAATATTTCCCTCTTGTTATGGGGTGGGGCGGGAAGAGAGTGTGAGTGTGTGTGTGTGTGAAAAGAATTTTGAAATTCTCCAAAGAAAATTCCTCTGAAAGGCCCACTCCTGTTATGCTGCTTATGGTGAAGCAAGATGACTTAAAGGTGCAATTTATGTACCCCTTCCCCGAAGTCTGTCTGTCTCCTTCAGTTATGTCCTTGAAGCAGGGACCCTTCCTTCCTGTCTGGAAAGCATCTAGCCTGCAGTGGGCACTACTGGAAATAAGAAGACTAATAATGACAAAGTCATGACAAAAAGCCTTATTTAGTAATCATCCCTACTGGAAGCAATCCATCACTTTTTCCTCAGTCTTGCCCACTTTATAGTTACATGTCTATATAGAAACAAGCAAAGGATTAATTGGCATCTTGGAAGATAGATGTTAAAGCTAGTAATTTAAAATAACATCCATTGTATTAAAATGCACTCGATAAGTTCTAAGACCCAATGTTTTGGTCTGGAACGCTCAGGCAATCATCAGGAGATATGGGTGATTATTGGTAATAGCTGGAGCCAATCTGTAAAGAGCTAGCTGAACACAAAATACCATAAAACAATTTAAAGCATATTTGAATTCATATAAAACAACGTTTATATTCTAAATTGCTTGCTTAATACATTTTTGCAAGCTTCAGAGATAATCACTTTTAGGATTTTTCAAAAAAATATTATATCAGAGAGCTTTAGCTGGTATTATATTCATATCTAGCTTTATCTATGGGCAGATTGTGATACCCTTACTCAAAATGGGCCTGATTCTCATTTACACCAAGGTCCACTTACACAGTCACAATAGTGTAAGGGGCTTTTGTGTAAATGATTAAGCCTGTTGAGTAGTATCTTAAAGGCCATGTCTACACTAGCAAACTTACAGCGGCACAGCTGTATCAATGCAGCTGCGCTGCTGTAAGATGGCTCAGATAGCTGCTCTGTGCTCTCCCATCAACATAATAAAACCATCTAAATGAGCGGCAGTAGCTATGTCGGTGGGGGAAGGTTTCCCGCTAACGTAGTGGTGTGCACAAGAGCACTTATGCCAACAAAACTTATGTCGATCAGGGGTGTGGTTTTTTCATACAATGCCTGGTGCCCCAACATAAATTTTGCCAACATAAGTGGTAGTGTAGACATGGCCTTAGTCCACAAATAGTCCTATAATCTACCCTTGAGTTAGGTTAGGTAGAGGTGCTACATCTACCTAAATATTCTTCACAAGAAGAAATAATTTGATTCAAAGCATGAACTTATGACATTAATGAAAACTAGGATAGATTGCACCCTGGTGAGGCATGTAATTGAAATATTCTGCTTTGTTTCTCTCAGCAGTCAATATATGTAACAAACTAATGGCTGAGAGCATGTGGCCTTTCGTAGTGCAGGACGTCAAACTAGATGCTCATAATTCTTTTTGGCCTTAGTCTCATTTATGTAATACGTTATAACATATGACATAAGATACTAAGCAATGTGAGTAAAGGTATCACAATCTGACTCACATAAAGTAAATACAGATACAGATTTAACAAACTAAAGTGCTGAGATAGGAATAAACTACCCTATCCCATATGCCCCACTCCCCAAAAAATAGCTTGGCATTTATTTATTTATTTTTGTCTCACCTGTGGCCAATGGGTTTTGAACTTTTTGGGAATTGGCAGAGCATTGAGAACACTTCTGAAGATCTTCAGATGTGTAAATCAGAATGGGGCTCTGAAAATCTGTCCATTAATAAAAAAGACACATCATTGGAGACACTTAGGCTTAGGTTTTAAAGCCATCTTGGGGGATTTGGCCATGCAGTTTCTGTTAAAATTCATGGAAAATGGATGCCCAACTCAGCCTTAAACCTATTCCACACCTCTGGAGTCATGTTAACTTGCTCTTCTGCTGCTTTTTGTTTCTCACAATGTGGCTGACAAACCAGATTCTTTAAAATCATTCTTTGCAACAGCCATTCATTAACATCAATTATTACCACCAAAAATATAATTTGAAAAGGGGTGCCTGCAATCAACTGTTTGTCATAATAATACTTAGTTTAATGCTCCTACCACCTTTCACCAGAGAGTTTCTAAGCACTTTACTAACATGAATAAATTAAGCTTCATTAAGCCTCTATGAGAAAGTAATTAGGTATTATCACCTTTTGGGGAAACTGAAGCATAGAGGTTCAACAACTAGCCCTTTGTGCCTTCTCCCATGCTGCCCCACATGCTTGGAAGGAGGTCTCCATAAATATCTGCAAAGCTGCCTGATTCTCCATCTTGAAATGCCTCCTTAAAACTCTCCCTGGGTGTGATGTCTACTTGACAAAAAACTTGACAACAGTTAGATCGCGAGTGTGCAAAGACCACCGCCTGTCATTCTGACCAGTATTGTCTCGCTGTTTCCTTGTGCCTCCCTGTCAGTCTGTATCTGTTTCTTATCTCTTACTTAGAATGTAAGTTCCTTGACACAGGGACCACCTTTTTGTTCTAAGAAAAGGAGTACTTGTGGCACCTTAGAGACTAACTAATTTATTTGAGCATAAGCTTTCGTGAGCTACAGCTCACTTCGTCGGATGCATACTGTGGAAAATACAGAAGATGTTCTTATACATACAAACCATGAAAAAATGGGTGTTTACCACTATAAAAGGTTTTCTCTCCCCCCACCCCACTCTCCTGCTGGTAATAGCTTATCTAAAGTGATCACTCTCCTTACAATGTGTATGATAATCAAGGTGGGCCATTTCCAGCACAAATCCAGGGTTTAACAAGAACGTCTGAGGAACGGTGGGCGGGGGGGTAGGAAAAAACAAGGGGAAATAGGTTACCTTGCATAATGATTAGCCACTCCCAGTCTCTATTCAAGCCTAAGTTAATTGTATCCAATTTGCAAATGAATTCCAATTCAACAGTCTCTCGCTGGAGTCTGGTTTTGAAGTTTTTCTGTTGTAATATCACAACTTTCATGTCTGTAATCGCGTGACCAGAGAGATTGAAGTGTTCTCCGACTGGTTTATGAATATTATAATTCTTGACATCTGATTTGTGTCCATTTATTCTTTTACGTAGAGACTGTCCAGTTTGACCAATGTACATGGCAGAGGGGCATTGCTGGCACATGATGGCATATATCACATTGGTAGATGTGCAGGTGAACGAGCCTCTGATAGTGTGGCTGATGTTATTAGGCCCTGTGATGGTGTCCCCTGAATAGATATGTGGGCACAGTTGGCAACGGGCTTTGTTGCAAGGATAGGTTCCTGGGTTAGTGGTTCTGTTGTGTGGTATGTGGTTACTGGTGAGTATTCGCTTCAGGTTGGGGGGCTGTCTGTAGGCAAGGACTGGCCTGTCTCCCAAGATTTGTGAGAGTGTTGGGTCATCCTTCAGGATAAGTTGTAGATCCTTAGTAATGCGTTGGAGGGGTTTTATTTGGGGGCTGAAGGTGACGGCTAGTGGCGTTCTGTTATTTTCTTTGTTAGGCCTGTCCTGTAGTAGGTGACTTCTGGGAACTCTTCTGGCTCTATCAATCTGTTTCTTCACTTCCGCAGGTGGGTATTGTAGTTGTAAGGATGCTTGATAGAGATCTTGTAGGTGTTTGTCTCTGTCTGAGGGGTTGGAGCAAATGCGGTTGTATTGCAGAGCTTGGCTGTAGACAATGGATTGTGTGGTGTGGTCAGGGTGAAAGCTGGAGGCATGTAGGTAGGAATAGCGGTCAGTAGGTTTCCGGTATTCTGAGTTTGTACAGCATCTAGCACAATGGGGTCCTGGTCCATGACTAGGGCTCCTAGGCAGTACAGTGATACCAATAATACAGGAAATAGAAGTCAGGGGATGTGAATTCTTTTTATAGTACTGCTTCCTATCTATAGTTTTAGTATCTGTATTGCAGTAGTGCTTAGAGGGCCTAGCCAAGATTGGGACCCCTTTGTGTACTGTACCTGCACACAGTAAGACAATCTATTCCTTGAACAGCTTATCTAAATAGAGAAGAGAAAGGGTGGGCTAACTCAAGTATTTTTCTCCATTTTTAGATGGGGAACTGAGGCACACAAATTAAGGGACTTTTCTAAGATCACACAGGAAGTCTGTGGCAGAGCCAGATCTCCTGAGTCCCAGTTCAATGCCTTAACCACGAGACCATCTTTCCTCTTATGGTATGGCTAATGTTCCTAACACAGTAGTATCCAGGCTCCAGATTCTCAGGCCTGTGCTTCATTCATAAGATCATTCTTCCCCCTCTTGCCCACTGCTAAGTGGACAACAGAACTTCTAAGGAACCTATGGAACTGGCAAGGCTCCACTAAGACACCACACTTGTTTGGATTCTTTTGCTAATAGTAAATAATACTTTAGCTAATACTGCCTTTAGTTTTTCCAAAATTGACCCTTCCTTTATGGATCAGATTCTATTTTTTGTCTCCAAAACAGGAGCAACGCGAATGTGTGCTGATCCTGAAGTTGGGTACAGTCTCCTCTCCAAACAGTTCCAGGAGTGTGACTAATATGCATGGGTCAGAGAGGAAGGTGTATATGAACTTTTGTTGGATTTGGGGTGGCTATACTAAAGTACAGAGACCTTACCTTTGATCCCCAAACCCTGCCCTCCACTACATGGCTCAAGTTTTTTGAACGGTGCAGAAGATTTATTCCCAGCATTGGACTGTGGCTTATGCGGTATGTATAGGGCCCTACCAAATTCATAGTCCATTTTGGTCAATTTCACGGTCATAGGAATTTTAAAATAATAAATGCCATGATTTCAGCTATCTAAATCTGAAATGTCAGGGTGTTGTACTTGTAGGGATCCTGACCCAAAAAGGAGTTGTGGGGGGCGGGGGTCGCAAGGTTATTGTAATGGGTGTTGCGGTGCTGCTACCCTTACTTCTGCGCTGCTGCTGGCAGCGGCGCTGCCTCAGAGCTGGGCAGCTGGAGAGCGGTGGATTCTGGCCAGGAGCCCAGCTCTGAAGGCAGAGCCGCCGCTAGCAGCAGCCCAGAAGTAAGGATGGCCTGGCTTGGTATCGCCACTCTTACTTCTGGGCTGCTGCTGGCGGGGCACTGCCTTTAGAGCTGGGTGCTGGGCCAACAGCCACTGCTCTCTGGATGCCCAGCTCTGAAGGCAGCACAGAAGTAAGGGTGGCAATACCGTGACCCCTCTAAAATAACCTTGTGACCCCCCTGCCCCGCAACTCCCTTTTGGGTCAGGACCCCCAGTTTGAGAAATGCTGGTCTCCCCTGTGAAATCTGTATAGTATAGGGTAAAAGCACACAAAAGACCAGATTTCAGAGGAGGAGACCAGATTTCATGGTCCGTGATGTGTTTTTCTTGGCCATGAATTTGGTAGGGCCCTAGGTACGTGTAGTATCTAGCCAGAATGTCCTCTGTCTGGCAAGAATACTAAGAATTTAATTTTCGGGATCCAGAAACTCCAACAATTCCTATGGAATTGTGTGTGACTTGATTGGGAATTTCAGCAAGTCAAAAACAAACCTTCATGCAGGTTAGATTCAAATGAGCCTATTGCTTCTTCTTAGGAGAGAGACAGATGAGCATTTTGATCCTGATTCTCCACAGCCTTGCTCCTGGTGTAAAATGCCAATAGCCTGATTCTGTAATGTTTTCCACTCATTTTGCAGGAAAGTAAGTGACTAGACAAGGTGCAAGTGGAAAATTTGGCCCTTTTAGGCCTTCTCAGTTCTTGAGGAGTCATTCTCCATTACCTTGAACTTTGTGCAGTCACTTCTGCTGGTGCACAGTGAGTGAAAAATGCTACCAAATCAGAATGGTTGTGCTTTTCACTTGAGTGGGCATAAATGACCGTAGAATGCAGGCAACAGAGAATCATGCCCAAAGTGTTTACTGAACATGGAAGCATTGTGAAAACCGCTTCCACACTGATCATGGAGTCACTGTGAAATGGTCAGTAATCTTCTGTGTGTGACTGTGATTTCTGGGCTCCATTCCCAACCTGAATTCCTACTTGTTCTGGGGGAAACTGATTCAAAGACTCCAGTCTCATCCATAGCATATTCTGTTCTGGAAGTGTGTCTTGTATCAGCAAATCCCTCTGTGACAGAAGCTTTTCTCATAAGACTCTGTGGAAGTGTTATGCAAATGCAGAAAGTTTCCACAGTCTCTTTGTACTCCTGAATTTATAGGGACTTTACCAACTGGATGGCAAATTAATATTCAGGTCCCTTTTCAGATGTGTCAGGATAAGTTATGAATTATTTATCATTTTTAGATTGAAGTCTTGTCCTTCAATTTCTGGTTTAGAAACATAAGCATCAGCAGTGGCTTTTCTGTTTTCTGAGATTAAAGCGGTATCCTAAATATTCTTTGCTCTGCAGGCATCTAAACTGAGCAAACCGAAGACTCTGAAGTATAATAGTTAGGGGATATTATAACACAGAGTTTTATAAGGAAATCTAACAATACTTCAGGTCCTATAAAATTATCTGCAAAACTGTAATCCTTCCTATGCTTGTTCTGTGCAGCAAAGAGTAGCAGAGCAGTAATTTATCAGACATGTTGAAACCTGATTGTAAAATACATTGTCCTGGCTGTGAAATATTGTTGTGTTCCAGATGTAAGAATTCCATCAGTTGATTCTATATGATCAGGCATGAAAAGGGACACTGTAATATTGTCCCATTCATTTCTGGAGACTTAAGTTCAGTGGATACTGTGAAGAAAAGATTCTGAGCAGTGCTCTTTTCTTAAAAAGAGGTAGTAAACCTTCTAAATTAAATACAATTAGAACCTATTGCAAGTTGCTCTCGATGGTGGTGTTGATACAGTATTATTTATTGATGGCTGGCACAGTGCTTTTCTCTGTACAAAAACTGGGATATAAAAAAAGAGATTTCTGGAGAGGAATAGCTGTAAACAATGCAATATACAAAAAGAGGTTCTTTAGCACCTAAAAACTATGATCTATAGGCTGTAAACTCTGATTTTAAAGGTTGCCTGCAAAGGAGGTTGGCGGAAATAGACTGGTGCCCTTTTTTGACGCTGCTTTAATGGATAAAGACCTGTTGCAAATCTACAGAGCTTTGTGAAGTGCTTCAGGAGTTGCTCTGCCCTTGGCATTGCTTGTTGCTATTAGAGTATGGGTCATCATCTTACCTCTGTGTGTCTTTAAATCCTTATTTCAGAGGAGTTTCCAGTAGATCTCTGCACTAGGAAAAACAGCTTGCAGTAGAGGAATGGAACAAGAGAACTTTCAAGTACAAGTTTGAAATCCTTCCCTCAATCCATGTCTCTAGTATTTGGAGTACAATTATAAAACTAATTGATTATTTAGGTTATCTGCAATATTGAGCCCTTTCCTGTTTTCCCTGGTGACCCCCACTGCACTTTTAACAGCAAGTTGAAACCTAAAGGCACTCTTACTTTCAGAATATCTCTCAGCCTCTGATAGATTATGGGCAAGATTTTTCTTTCCATTTTTATCTCAAAGCAGAAGTGATGAACTCTTGCAAGTGGAAACAAGAGGAAGCCCAACACATCTGGACTTCAGCATTAGAAACCAGATTTAATGAATCTTCACACACTGTGAGTGCCTCGCATTCCAAATCAGAATGAATAGATCTAGCCTGAGAAGAACTAGGCTATGTACATTATTTGTCCAGTGTATGCTAGGCCATTTATAAAGAGGTTTGAGGACAAGCTTCCTGCCACAAAGACTTTATAATCAAAGAGGGAGCGTGTCCTCAGGTACCTTGGAGACGGTGAGGAAGCTGGTGACACAGCTGGTGTCCCCAGGAGGAATTCTGGCTGAATCAGCCACTGCTCATCCAGGGAGAGGAGGGAGAAGGGACTCGTGGGTAGCAGCTACATTGACCTTGGGAGTAAGTACAGCATGTTCTACACTGTGCAGATGGCTACTGTGTAGATCGGGGGTGGACCATGATCTCCTCTTTCTTCCATCTTCCCTCCTGCCTGTGGGTGCTAGAAAGGAGCAAGGTCTACATTTTCCACACCATACCATGGCTGACCCTTGCTCATGAGCACAGAAATAGGGGACAGCCTCATCTGGCATTCACTGTGGGTTCTCTTCTGAAATGAGAAATGAGCGCAGCAGTGGAGATTAGTCAGAGTGGGAGAGTTCTGATCCATACCCAAACTTTTGCCAGGCAAAAGAGGAGGAAGAGTTTGGCTCTGGAATTCTAGTACAGGAGAAGGTAATATCAGTTATTCAACACGTTTCATTTGTTTGAAAGGAACACTTGCAAATGAGCCGTGAAGCACCTTGATGCAAATGTTGGGGTGGTGGGGGGAAGCCATTCATCCAGGGATTTATCTGAAGAAGCTAAAGACTGGCTCTCTGTATTCACATATGCTGTTTTGCTAGGAACTGAGGTTTGCAAATTCTATTATTATCTCTTTGCTCCTGACTTTGTGCCTCTTTTTTTCTCATGCAGATCCCAAGGTTTGCAGCAACTCCTTTCTTCCTGGGCACTAAGCCTAATTATAGTAAAAAATGTTGAATTCTCATTCATGTTTTCAGAGTAGCAGCCGTGCTAGTCTGTATTGGCAAAAAGAAAAGGAGTACTTATGGCACCTTAGAGACTAACCAATTTATTTGAGCATAAGCTTTCGTGAGCTACAGCTCACCGATGAAGTGAACTGTAGCTCACGAAAGCTTATGCTCAAATAAATTGGTTAGTCTCTAAGGTGCCACAAGTCCTCCTTTTCTTTTTGATTCATGTTTTCGAAAACCTGGTGCAAGCGTGAGGTGATGGTATGATTATGGGAAGTATACAATGAGACAACTATAGTGGGGTGGAGAGGAGTGTGAGAATCAAGCATCTAGTCTGTGACATAATGAAACTATTGTAACTGAGGGTCTGAAATAAATTTAACTCTACTTTTAAGGGTATCTCTATACTGCATGGGCGGGGGCAGGGGTGTGTGTGATTACAGCACATGTAGACATATCTGAGCTAGCTTTAATCCAGTTGGCATGATTACCAACAGCCTAAAGCTATGGCAGTTCAGGCTAGCTGCCTGAGTACATACCAGGGTCCATGCACTGAAGCCTGTGCTGCTGTGGCTTCACTACTGTTGGTATTCAGGTGAGCTCACATGGTTGCAATCACACCTCTGACTGCAGTACAGACATACGTAGGAGACCCTGTACACTGTCAAAGCTGTATAAAGGGGACTTACTCTAAATTAGAATTCTCCTTTAGTGGACTTGTTCTTCCTTGTCTTCAAATCCATAATTGGCTGTTCCTGTTCATAGACCAGTTGAGGTTGTCTGCATTTCACTCACCCTGCCTGCATAGCTTAGGCCTGTACTCCATTTTCATTATCTCTCTCACACATACATGTTATTTTTCCATACACGGCTGTGCAAAAGCGTGATGTTTCAACAACTGGAAGACCTTTTGAAAGGTGTGTAATCTGTGTAGATCTGCTGAGTTATGAATGAAAAAAACCCACTTATTCCATTTCCCTTTTATCTTGTGCACTAGACAAGGAAGTCCATTTAAATCAACCTGACGGAACTAACCTCTCAGTTCCAATGAGAACATAGCTTTCCTGATGGGAGAGGTACTGTAGGTTGAATATCCATCTGTCAGTTCATAGGGTCACGGTTCTGAGAAGGATCAGAAACACCATCCTTTGAGACCCTTGACATTTTCAATGATGCACTTGTCTACTTTCCTTACTGTGGGACATGTGCTGCTGCTGGCATTGGTAACCTGTGGTGGGGACTGGTGACATTTGGAAATGGGTAGGCAAAACTGACACAAAACAACATGCTCCAAGCCAGCTCATAGCAACGGGGAAAGATAATGCTGTATCTGACTCAAAACATGGCAGACAATGTATCTATCCTAAGGAGCCTCCTGTACTAACCTACTTATACCAAGAGCCAGTAAAGAAAACAAGCTCATGCCACTATAGTCCCTCTTCTCCCCAATGGATGTGTATTTCATAGATATTTCATTGACAAAGAGAATCAGGACTCTAGCATTCTAGTCCCTATGGTCATAAAACAAACATGTTTGATTGGGACAGAAAGCCATTAATTTAAATACTTATAACATCAACTGTGTGTGTGTGTGGCTTATACTTAGGAAAAATGCTGAAAAACCCAGATAACAAGTGATTCGTTATCTGCAGAATTTGATTTTCAAATTCTGGTTTTTAGAACCAGACACTTTTGGCATCTTTTTGAAATAATTTGACATTTAACTTAATTAATGGGGAAAGAGTTATTTGTGCACAGCAAAGTTCATGCTTTTCTACTTATGGCCCAGGAATAATCTCTCTCATATTTCTAAGGGCGATATATTTTTGTATGTAAATTATACTATTTTTTGTACATTATTTTTAGCTGAGTGTTTACTTCTACAATATCACTGAGGGTTAGACTTCAGCCTTCTGGAGCTAAGGCCTTGTCTACGCTTAAAAAGGCTTGCCACTATAGCAATACCAGCAAATCCTCCTAATGTAGACACAGTTTATGCTGGCAAAAAAAAGTCCTGCCAATGTAACTGTGTCTGTATCAGAACTTTTGCAGGCATAGCTACTCTGGCAAAACTTTAGCGTATACCAAGCCTAAGTGTTTTTTCTGATTTTTATAATGTGCTTAACACAGCTCTGTAGGTGTAGTAAGACCTGAGAAAGCAAACCACTTATGCCCTGAGGGCTGGATTCTTCCAGTTTCTGAGCAATCTGGTCTCAATCCAGCAAAGTTAATTTTAAGCACATGAGTAGTTCTGTTGCCTTCAATGATTCTACTCACATGCTTAAAGTTAAATATGTGCTTATTTTGTTGTATCAGTGGCCTTAATGAAATTAAAAATGCAAACCTGCCATGAAACAAATGACAATAAACCTCTCCTGAACCCATAAATAAATAGGGAAAAAGAAATCCTCTCTACTGACCTCTCCCAACACTGTTCCATCGATCAGGACCCATTAGCTGCTATGGTAGAGGAGAAGAATCTCTTCCTCCATCAAAGCCAGGACATCAAACTCTTTATGGCATGATAGATCAGATTCAGAGCATAATTTCCATTGCCAGTTTTCTAGCTTTCTGCCTTCAAGCTTCATCTACCACAGGTCACGTGCAAGGATGATGCAAAAGGAGGGAGCATCTGAGAGGTGTGGACAAAAGGCAATCATGAGTATGTAAAGGTATTTTTTTTTTGAGTGAATTACAATGCACCACTGAAATCAATGGTGCCTCGTATAACTAACTCAAAAGGGAGCATTGCCACTGATGTCAATGGGAGTATGATCCAGCCGGAAGGAGCTGAAGGAAACATAATAATACACCACATCCCCAACAGAGGTCAAAGTGGGCCTTTGATAACTTATATCAGCTGAGGATCTTCTCCCAGAAAACTTCATGACCATTATATTTCTTCTGCAAAGGAAATTTCCTTTAATGCTCCAATTTGTTCTGAAAACTCTCGGAAAGTTTAACTTTTCAGAACTTCAGCCATATTCTATTCCACATGAAAAGAATGCTTCTTTCTTTAAAGTCCTCTACAAGCATGTACAGCTTAATAGCATATTTCATAAATGCCACTCAACCTGGCTGCACGCAATCCATTCAGAAAAATGGGCTGAATCCTGCTCTCTGTTTCACTCTGAGTATCTCAACTTAAGTTGAATGGCATTACTCCAAGTTTTCACTGGTACAACTTAGACCAGAATGCATCCCAAATGTTTCTTGGTCTCTTGTGGACCTCTTTGTACTAGCAGGAAGTGAGAACAAAATGATGAAATGAAGGCAAATATTCTCGTCTGTCAAATTAATGATAGATGCCATCGAAACCTGAGAACAAAACCTGAAGTGCTAGTTCTAGGCATAGCCAATGCCTTTAATTATGATGGTTTGACAGATGGAAAGATCATTGTGTAGGTTTTATTTAAGAGGCTCATGCAACTGTAGCTTTTCTGCCAAGGGTAATCAGTCATGATAAAGAATTTGCCAGAAAGTACAAATCTGCCTTATTTATAACTAGCTAAGTCGTAATTATTTCTCTTAAATGCATAGTCAAATAATAACATGTAAACAAAACATCCTTAGAGCTGTAATTACCACACAGTGGATGGCCTCCCCCAAGGCATGTGATGATTTCAAACCTTACTCTGTCACCAAGCAACACCACTAGAACAGGGCAGTCAAAGAACATATAATCATTTTAAATGGGTGATTTCCTTCTTGCTCTGTAACCCCAACCCATTCTACAAGCTTAAAATGAAGTCCTTTTTCATGCTATTAGGGTTAATAACCCCATCAAGCCTCTTGCATCATGTTGAATGGGACACCTGAAGTTTGACATCTTCCCTATTTCCATAGGTCTTCCCATTCTTTCAGAACAACCAGCCATGACTTGTTCAGTGACCCAGTGTCATGGTGCACTAAACAACATGGCAATTTCATGTCATGACATTGATGCTGCCTCCTCTAAGTAGTGCTGTAAGCATATGAACATCATGATGGAGGTTACTTGCCATTCCTTTGTCCCTCAGGCCATTTACAAATAGTTGCTGTTCCAAATGAGGCTGACACTGATATTTTGTTGCATGCAGTGGTGTAGTAGCCATGTCTGTCCCAGGATATTGGAAAGACAAGGTGGGTGTGATCATCTTTTATTGAACCAGCTTCTGTTGGTGAGAGAGAGAGAGAAGCTTTTGAGTTTACACTGAGCACTTCTTCAGGGCTAGGAAACTTACTCAGAGTGTCACAGCACAATAAAAGGTTGAATAGATTGTTTAGCATAAATAGCTAATATGTTTCATAGGACTTACTCAGGATGAAGTGGCATGTTAACACCCCTCAAGTCCTAGGAGGGAAAGGAAGAGGGGAGAAGCAGCTAGATGGGGTTGTTAGTGGGTTATAGATTGTTGTAATAAGCCATGAAACTAGTGTCTCTACTCAGTCCGTGATTTTTAATGTCTAGCAAAGTTATGAATTTAAGCTCTTAGGTTCGTCTTTTGAAAATGTTATGCAGGTGTCCTTTGAAGATGAGGACTAATAGATCAAATATAAAGTGATTGCTTTGTGAAATGTGTTCACCCCCAGGTGAATATCATTTTCCTGTGTGAGCATGAGCGGCAGGTGACCCGCCGGTTAGGGGAGGCTAGCCCCTGGCTGGCCCCCGCTCCCCTTTCCCAGCTCTCCTGCCCCCTCCAGAGCCCAGAGGCCTCCCCCTGTGGCTGCCAGCCCCCAACCCCACCGTGCTGAGTGGTCATGGAGCCCCCAAGTGCTGGGTGAGTGGTGAGCAGGCCCCCCAACCCCGGAGCACATCTTGAGTTCCTGGGAGGATTACAGTGATGCACCAAACAGAGGGGCAACCAAATCATTAACAGCAGGGACATAGTTCTAGTTACACAAAGCTATCTACAATATCCCATTTATCGCCTGTGCCAAGTTCTTCTGATGATCTGGTTATAAGTATTGCAATGGGAATTGCTGGGTGCAGAACTCTTTCGAAATCTGGTCCCAATTACGGGCCCTGAGCTGTTTTGAAAATCCAGCCCAGTTTGACCACAAGGCAGAGGTGCTGTGAGTCCTAACTGGCTCTGTCACTGAAGGGAGGCTAATGGTCTTCCTAGATTTCACATGGATGGGAAAGTAGCTAACACTAGCTCACATCCAAGTGTTTTAAAAGCAATAGATTAAATAAAAGGAATTAAAGACATGGCTATTAAGGGTCAGACTATGAGTTGCCCCATGCAGGTGTGCAAAAATAGAGAGAAGATGCAAGGAGCCCTCTGGTCTGCACTGGCATCTTTATGGGACAGCCACTCTAGTAGCCTTTGCGCTCCTGGCAGGCAAGGAATTGGGGAATTTAGCAACAGCACTGGAAGTACCAGGTTCTTCACAGGGGACAAACAGCAGCTGTAGTGAGGTGGAAGAGACTCTCCTGATGCACCCTGTTAGGGGGCGTAGCTGTAGCCACTGCTGTGCATGCTCACCAAAGCACTCCCCGCACTTCTATTGCTCCCCAAGCTTCAAGTAAACAACTGACTGCAAGGAGAGAGTGGGAAACCCTTTCTCTGGCTTTCCCCAGGCAGATGATGATTCACACCCCCACATGCACAATCAAAGAAACAGACTTCCAAACAGCTGTCTATTTCATAACCCTTATAGCTATAAAGGCTCTTGAAATCAGCCCCCTCCATTGGAAGACCCAGCCCTGAAAGGAAAAGACACTTTCTTGTTGGGTGCACACATTTAAATTCCTGTTGGAGTGGGTGGATAGGGTGTGAATGGCAATGCCTTATTAATGTCAATACAATCACTTATTTTCATCAGAAATGATGACATAAATAAACCTCTTCAAAGGATGTACTGCAGGTATCAGGGAAATGGCACTGTCATTGGTCTTTGATGGGAACTTCAAAGCAAATAATAAATGAGCTGATAAAACTTTCTCCAGAAAGTTCTATTTTCAAACATGTCTATATCACAGCCTCAGTTCTTGGTGAGGTTACAATGACACACTCAAAACATGGGCAACTGAATACGCTGTCAGCTGTTCTAGTTCTAAAATGCTGGTTACAAAATCCCAGTAGTATCACCAAAAAGAAAAATCACTACTTAATACAGTAAATTTGCTCCATACGTTTTCTAAAACCAGGGGAAACTTATACTTACATTGAGTATAAGAGGAGACCAGAAGAATACAATTTTAAGAGCCGTACAACTTTATTCCATGTAAACTCTATCCCCAAATGCTTTAGAGAGTTAAATAAGATCATTAGAGAGTTAAACAATAGCAGAGAGAAGAAATAAGAGGCATAAATGAGGAAGAATAGATACAGGGTGAAATCCTGGCCCCATTGAAGTCCATGCCAAAAACTCCCATTGACTTGACTGGAACCAGGATGTCACCTCGAACATTTGAGATTTGAAAAGGAATGACAAGTCCGATACATGAAAGCTGTTTCAAAAGCCAAGAGCTATAGAGGTGAGACATCTGTGGCCAGATTCTGTGATTGAATTAAGAGAAGACACCAATACTAGGTAATGGAGAGGGAGTCAGGAGGGGAGTAGAGGGAGACAAGGATTCTGTAGGCTAGGGGATTTTTAAAAGAAAGGCAACTTGAACTAGATCCTGATGTGAATGGGGGATTGTTTAATGGGGGTGACATGATTACACTTGTGTATGTGACAAATGGGCTAGTGGCATTTAGTTCACACTAGAATTTGGAGCACTGTGACTTGGGAGAGTCAGAGAGAAAAGAGTTGCAGTTATCAAGATGAGAGAGGATCAAGGCCTAGAAGAGGTGGCTCAGTCAAAAAGTCCTCAACTGAGTTTGCAAAGCCCTTAACAAAAACACCTCTCCTTCCCCAAAACACAGGCATAAGCAAAGGACACTCAACAAACTAGAATAATGGCTGCCTCTATGGCTTAAATCCGAGTGTAATCTACCAAGGAACATGTTATGCAAGAACACATATATAGAGCCCTGCACAAGTACAAAATGTGATCCTCATCCAATCCGCAAACATCGTCCGCAGATATCTACAGATTTGCAGGACTCTACACATGTCATGCATTCAGACCCATGAGTGAAGGATATCAGCTTGTATAAAGAAATTCCTCCATATGGCTAAGAAGGGGAAAGTTCTGCCTAAGTCATCATCTGAGGTGACATCCTCACCCCCACTCTGGCCCCTTGACGCCACGCAGAGGGGCCAGTGTGGGATAATGTAGCTATAAAAGACCCAGATTGACCATTTGGAGAATTCTCCTAGTGCAGGACCTGCAGATGGCAGCCATCAGGCTGTCTTTTGAGGGACCCCCTCACAAGCCTCACAGGGACCCCTGTACCTGGAGGTATGTCGGGGGCATGGCTGCAGCACACTGCATTGCAGTGATACTGAGCAGTGCTGCCTGCAGAGGCTACCATAACTTTACACAGCTCTTCAAAGCTGTCTACATTGTGCCAGGGGCTGCAGGGCATCTCAGGAGGGTGTAAAGGTGGCTTAAATATTAATTCCTAGCTCTTATCAATAGATTTAAAAGTGCTGTACAAAGGAGGTAAGTATCATTAGTCCCATTTTATAGAGGAGGAAATGGAGGCACAGAGAGATTAAGTGATTTATTCAAGGTAGGGTTGCCTCCTCTGAGGTACAAAAACCTCAGGACATCCAGTATGATCCTCAACAGAGCCCATAAAACTGGACAGGTGGCAGGGTATACTGAGCACCCTTACAAATATCCCAAGACAGCTACCCCCCAAAAAGGGAGGATTATAGGTGACCTTAAAATAGACTGTCATTGCACCTGTCCAGGTTTTCCTGTCAGGCAAGTGGCAAAGTTAGGCACAGAACCTAGCTCTTAAGAGTCCTATGCCAGCAGGCTTTTCCACCAAGCCACGCTGGCTCTCCCTGGTAGATCCCTCTCCTTGGCCTAGGATTCTTACTGTGGAACTGTTGGAAGATTCTAGGAAAGACTGATCCGCTGGATTTTTTCATTGGGGTGTATTTTAATCATCAGCGAGAGTGCTCTAACATACTGTTAGCACATGGAGTTAATAAAGAACTAGTCAGAAAAATAGAAGATAGGGAATATTTTCAAGAGAAGCAATTTCTAAGTAAGGGATGTCACTGTTTGAGCCATTGCTATATTAAAAATATATCTGATGCAGACTGAAGCAGCTACTTGAACTAATTACTTTGCTAATGATTCTATAAAAATGAATGGAAAGGTAATTACGAAGACAGCAAGTTAAATTCAAAAGGATCTGAATGTGACTCTGCCTAATAAAAGGGTTCAAGAGGCCACGTGAAAAAGCATGTACATTTGGTCTGAAAAATAATGACTTCAAATAAGGGAATGAGAAATTGTACTTGAGCACATGCCAAACTTTAAGTACATGAGTAATCTCATTGACTACAATGGGATTACTCATGTTCTTGAAGTTAGGCATGTGTTTAAGTACCATGCTGAAAAATGCTTAAAGGAGTCTGTATTAAAGACAATCTTCAAAATATATAAACTTTAATGATGCCAAGTTTGATTAATAGTAATTAATCATGCCAAAAGAAGAGCAAAGATGTCTAGGGAGAACAGTATATTCCAAGGGACAGCAAGGTTTTGTCATTACAAAGACTGGGCCTGATCCTGCAGTTTGTATTCAGAAAATGTTCCCACCAAAGGCAAAGGTTGTTTCCTTTAAGTAATAACAAAAGTTTTAGCCCCTGAGTTTGACTTGATCATGGGAAACTTCGAGAGCTAGTTTCTTGCTTTGTTTGTTCAGCTCTGTCTTCAGATACCAGATATTGTTTTACAAACTTTGAAATTTCTACCCACATCATGGGTCACATTATGATTGCAGTTACCCTGGTGTAAATTCAGAGTAATCCCTTTGAAATCACAGGACAAAATTGAGAGCTGAATATGTCCCAATATATTATTAAAATATGTAGGACCAGATCTTCAGCGGGTGTCAATTATCCTAATTCCAGTGACTTTGTTAGAGCTAAACCAAATTACACCAGATGAGGATCTGGCCCATGGCTTCTGAATTACATTTGAAGCAAAAGAATTGGAGTAACCTGTCTTAAATTTAAGCTTCCTTTTTAAATAAGTCTGTTAGAAGCACTGGGACAAATTCATCCTTAATATGACTCTAATGAAGTCAAAGGCATTATGCATGAGATGTGTGTGGATCTCATAACACCCCTTGTTGTATTGAATTTTACCATACTTACAGTTGATATTGTAAGGTGTACACTGAGCTAGCCCAGTGACATTTAGCATCCTTAAGAATAGTATTTTATGGTGTTGAATGCAGCATTTCTGAAACTATATAAGAAAGGTTCGACACCGAGGTACTGGGTGAAATCCTTCAGTTCTTTTCATATGAACTGTAGGAGGGATAGCTCAGTGGTTTGAGCATTGGCCTGCCAGAGCCAGGGTTATGAGTTCAATCCTTGAGGGGGCCATTTAGGGATCTGGGGCAAAAATAAGGGATGGCACTTGGTCCTACTGTGAAGACAGGGAACTGGACTCAATGACCTTTCAAGGTCCCTTCCAGCTCTATGAGATATCAAAAGAAAATGCATGAATTTCAGACAAATGTCATGCTTCTGTGTGATGGGATGTGATAACCCCTGTCACCCCAACACTTAAGGGGTTAAGAGAAGTAGGTGCATCCAATTACACCTGGAGGAGGGGCCAGGACCAATTTGGAATGAGACCCGAATGGCTAGGTGGCTACTATAAGGGAAAGACTTGAGAGGAGGAGGTGGTCTAATGGGGTTTTGGGATTGTCTCTTGAGAGGAATTATAGGAAAAGGGTGAGGAAAGCTAGGCTCGAGAAGAAGGGAACTTTCCTGGACAGTAGGCCTGAGAGAAGGGCAAGACTAGAAGAAAGGCTGGGCTATCAGGGAAGGGAATATGGCAGGACTGCAGGGCCTGAAAGAAGGATGGGCCTGGGTGAGAGCTTTGACAATGGAGTTAAGTCCTGAAAGAGACTTGGCAAACTGGGCTTTGGAAGAAGGTATAGATTAAAGGGGAAAGGAACAATAGAGGGGCCTGCAGGAAAGAGCTTATACCCTGAGACCCTCCCTAAAGGGAGAGGGCAGCTGAGATAAGGAGATTTCTAAAGCAGGGTTGGGAGCAGATACTCCAGGGAAGAAGCTCTGAGGGGAAGGAGCTGGACTTCCATGGAGAAAGCTGTGGGAGGCCATGCTTGGTGACAGAGTGATGAGGAACTCTAAAGAGCCCAGGAGAGGGGTGAAAAGTCTGAGGAGGATTCCTTCTGTGAAGGATAGAGGAATTTTTATTCCTCTGAATTTAGAGGTTATTACTCTGGAAAGGGTGGACTTAATTGTCACCTGGCCAGAGGGCCAAGTCATGGAAAGAGGTGGACCACCAAAGAACCACAGCAACCATTGGCAGAGGGCATGAGATGGGGAGAGCGGCTATGCCATGCCTAGCCATGAGGAGCTGCTCTAGTAGCGTGTTCATTCCTTTCATACTCTGGTTAGAAGTTCATGTAACAAAAAACTTTGGTTGAGATTTTCAGTTCAGTGCAGAGAATTTAGACACAGCTTTCAGACATCTTTGAAAATCTCAACCTGTGTTTAAAGGAAATCTAATATAGCGTGTTCTTCCCTCCTTCACATGCAAATAAATGATGCATGGTCAAGAAGTCTCATATTTTAAAGCCAGAGGGGATCACAATGATTTAGTCTGACCTCCAATATAAAAAGAGGCATGACCTGGCATCAGGACATCCGGGTTCTTTTCCCAGGGCTACCACAGAAAGTCAACAGAGGCCTATGCTTTCATTTCTCCACTTAGTTTGGATGCTTTTTGTTTTTAAATGGCCAACTTGAGACCTGGAGCCTGATTTTTCAGAGTTGCAGAGCCCCCTGGAGGCACCCAAAGTTAGTGGGCAATTGAAAGTTTTCTGAAAGATTTCTCTCCCCTTCTCTAAAATGGGTACAATTGTGCCTGCAACAGAGGTTGTTAGGCTTAATCAGCTAGACTCCAATTCAGCAAAACATTGAAGCACATACTTCGCTTCAAGCATTTGAGTAGTTCCATTGACTTATAGGACTACTCCCGGGCATAAATTTAAACATGTGCATAAGTGTTTTGCTGAATCTGAGGTTTAATGTTAGACCAGAACGTTGTGGTCCTTGCACAGAAGGCGCTACAATGGCCTGAAGTATTAGTGACACCTAGATATCACAGAGACAAGTGTATTATAGAGATGGCTGAGCATAATTTGATCAAATGTTTTTTCCATTGGAAAACACTGACTTGTTGAAACAGAAACCTTTAACAGAACTACATTGGTTTCAACAGAATTTCCCCAGGTCTGTCACTGAGTAGGGGAACACCATTTCAGCCCAGAGAATAGCTAATAGTCCAGTGGTTAGGGCTCTCACCTAGGACGTTAGCAATCCAGATTTGAGTCGTTGCTCTGAATCAACTTATAAAGCTTATGGATGAAATTTTGGCCCCATTGAAATCAGTGGAAGTTTAGCTATTGACTTGAATGGGATCAGGATTCCATTCTATATACAGCCCATATACACACATACATGTACTCCATTGATCTTTCTAGGGGTGGAATTGGAGGACAAACAGTTAATAATTTCAGGACTAACACAGTGTACTCTGCTTTCTAAAAATGATTTCCCAGTCTATCGCTGATTTTCTATTTTTAGTGCAGAGGTATGTTTTATTTTCACATACAGATGGATGGATTTCTGTAGCTTATGCAGTTGCTTATATAGCTCTTTTAGGTCCCAAGAATTGCTGTGAATGATTACTCTTATTAGCATGTGAGCTCCAAATTTCCTTTGAGCATAAGTGCAGCTTTTGCAAGAAAGATCTCTCTGCTTCCCTGAACACCTATTTCACAGAGAAGGCATTTGGACTGTGGTGATAGTCCTTAGAAATTTCAAAGGACCTACATGCGGAACTGGAAAATGTCAACTACTTTGAATCAGTTAAAACACTGATTTATGTGCTGAAAGCACATAATTTCTCATTTAGCTACAGAACACTTCACTCTCCCCATTTCACACAGGAGAAGAACGTTCACAGTAAATATTATCTCTCCCTTGAAACACTTCTGCTGATGACATTGCTTGAGTGCTGTCATTGTTGGCGGGTTTCATTCTTTTCCTAAACAAGATGTTGTGGACATTCATGTCCAATGTATTCTGTAGAAACATTCGGCTCAAAGCAAGAGTATGCAGCATTTAAACATACAAAAGTTGTGTTTATGTGCATGTTGTAGCTGAGTTTGGCCAATCAAAAGCCTCATCAACTAGTTTGAAGACTTGGGAACAAATTCATCTCTGGTGAAAATCCAGTGAAGTACATGGACTTGGATTGATCACTTCATATGAGATTTGATAATGATCTTAAAATAGAGTTTAGAATTTAGATATAATGTACTATGCTAGCAATTTGTGCTTTGAAATAGAGCCCTTTCCTGCACATGTATCACATGCCTAATGATTTTTCTTACAATCACTAAGAATCTGGCACCTGACAAATGACACTTAAATTTCCTTACTAACCCAATCACTACTCTCTGCTTCTGTCCACAATCTTTCTCACTTTCCCTTTAAAACTATCTAATCCTCATCGTGTTGGCTGATCAAAATCCCCGCTGAAGGCAAAAAAACGCTGTTTAGAATCACAGTTCACTTCTGCAGCCCCCTCAACCACTGGCCCCATGGTTTTTGTGCAGATATTATGCAGAGGGGATGGAAGAGCCTACTTTAGAGAAGTGGTATACTTTATGTAGCTGCCTTTCCCCTTTGCAAGGTTCCCCCCATTTTACTCTCCTCCACACTGTGCCAAAGGAGTCCTGAGATAATATGAGAGAATGATTTGCTAACATGAAAATATAGGCATAAGAAGATACAAAGATATTCTTGTCATACTTTTAGGCCCCAATCCTGCAATGGGATCCTCTGGTGCAGACACCCCTGCTGCACATATGACACTATGAATAGTTATAATGTGAAAGACGTGTGCTCATGTTCTAGCTGATATGTACAAGTGGAGCAGTATTTGAATGCAGAGGGAGACTGAAGTATCCTATCATTCCAGGAGGGAGGTAGTTCCCCTTGGGTCAGGCTTTAGGCCTATGTTGAACACTGGGAGATAGCTTGCACTGCTACTGCACAGTTTGCTTGTTCTGTGGATAAAGAGAGGAAGGACATCAGGTTCTTATGCTGTAAATTCAGCATGTCTCACAACCACTATGTTCTCACACGTGTTTTGCAAAACACCAAGACAGTAAATGATTAACCTTGAAATTACCATAGGAGAAGAGGCCAGTGATCTTTCTAGTCCAGTTTTCTTGCTTCCATATGAAATCTTGATGGATTTACAGGCTGATATATAAAAAGAGAGACTAATGTCTTTGTTAGTGTATAAGATCAGAAGGCAGCACCAGATTGTTTAACTCAACTGATAACAGATTGAATATATGGAGCAAAACCGCATCCTTTCTTAATGAGTCTATGTATGGTGCAACATGCAGATGGTCATCTTTGAATTCCAGATTTTATCCTGCACTGGGATCTACAATGGCTAAAAAGATGTCAGTGCTGCAGTCACCGTAATCACTTATGCAGCGACTAAGATCCAGCTAAATGAACGCACTGGCTGTTTTCAAGCCCTGAGAGATGCAGCTAATGATTGACTGTCCCCAGTGTAGGGGTCTGGACATCTTAGACTCTTTGAATGGATTTCAGAGTAGCAGCTGCATTAGTCTGTATCCACAAAAAGAAAAGGAGTACTTGTGGCACCTTAGAGACTAACCAATGTTTGTTAGTCTCTAAGGTGCCACAAGTCCTCCTTTTCTTTCTTTGAATGGAGATGTTCTTGTGTCACAGCTGTAGTGCTGTGTTTTCTGCAATCATAAGGGTATTATAGATTCATCGGTAACTCCGGGAGGGGTCTCTTTCTGCTGTGCGTGCCTCCTCCCTTGGCTAGTGGGATGTAGAATGCCCCATGGAAGAAGTAAGAGGATGTGAATAATAGTGCATACCAGTCCCTTTAGTGCACCACTGACTTACTCATGCCTTTCCTTCCTGAAGTGAACTTATTGCTTGGTATAGGAGACAGAAGGACATACAAAGATATCCCTAAAAGATAGATCCTGAAGACCTATCCATAAAATAGGTATGGTGCATGGACAGAATTGGTGCAAGCTTCTTCATACCGTCCTTCTACAATTCCACTCGCCTGACTTGGAGGGACCAATGCCAGTGGTAAGAGAGCAGGTCATCACGTCCTCCAATCAGATTTCTGCTCTTTTGCTTGAAACCTCCATTTAGGGTGTTAATTACTCCTTGTGATGGTGGTTTTGGGAGTATGGGAACTTGGGCATGAGACAACTGGACTAATCTGCCACCTGTGTGTATGTGTGAGATGATTCCAACTGCTCATCCCTTTACCACCACAGGGTGCATTTTGCATAGCTAATAAAAGCCCACCAATAATAATAAAAATGTCTTGTTCCTATAGCACTGTCCATGCAAATGTCTCAAAGGCCTTTTCAGTTCTTAACAATTAAGCCTCACAGTGCCATGAGGTAAGCAAATAATATTATCCCCATCAGATGAGGAAACTGAGGCACGGGTTAAATGGCTTCACCAAAATCATGCTGGAAGTCTGTGGCAGAGATCAGGAATAGAACTCGGGGCTTGTAGCTCTGTGCATTGACCAAAAGACCATTCTTCCTCACATCAGACCTAAAGGTTTTCAGTCATTACTGACTTTTCTTGATTTGAACCAGCGACTTAGAGGATAAATTTACTGAGGGTTTCTTAGGATAAAGCATGTAGCTTATTCCACCCTTCCGTGGTCAGAAACTGGGAGGGTGCTCCATAGAAAACATAGATATAGGAGTCAAAAGTTTTTCTCTTTTAAAATATTACATTCTCTTCCCCATCCTCCCACCAATGGCCCATATTTCTTCCCTGGCCTATAGTATGTGACAATAGCTGTGCAGAGGAGTTTGTGTTCGGACCTATAAGCACTTTTCTGGAAGATTAGATGTTGAGAAGATTTCTGAATCTAGCATTATGGCTCCATGCCCTTTGCTGCTTTTCTGGCAGCTGCTGAGGCTTAACTGATAGATTTCTCAGCAACTGATCAAGCATTTGTGGACAAGGCATTGATCTTCCTAAAACTGGTGCACATTATGTCCTAGGACAATAAGCTGCTTAATTCATGTTTCCAGAGTGTTGGGCTGTCTGTGAGCTAGGTCAAGGGGACCCTCCCGAAAGATCTCCTGCCATTGTTGAGATGAGCAGAGCATGGGTTTGTCAGATTTCTCTTATCTCTAGAAATGTTGGCATATCTTGGAAAAACAGACATTGCCACCTGGGGACCTTAGGAGAAGCTGGGGCCTTTAGTCTATTTTTAGCTGATCAGACAAGCTTTCTTTGCAGTGCATCTTTTTTTGTGTGCTTTTTGCTGCAGAGCTGCCACCTGTGTGTATGTGTGAGATGATTCCAACTGCTCATCCCTTTACCACCACAGGGTGCATTGCTGCATTGCTGCCAGGAAAATGCCTAGTTAAAGCTCCTGTCTCTGGGTCCAAGCACAACTGGAGTCAGATGAGTATAATTAAGAATGGCAATTGATTATGAATTTTTAGAAATGCTAAAAGGGCACATAGTCCTCTGTTCTAGTCTCCTTTGATCAGTCTTGGAAATATATCACAACTACCCTAAGTGCAGCGGTACAATTTAATATAATCACTACCATATATCTTCAACTGAAATACTCCCTCCCCCATTTTCAATAGGGTTTTGATACTTAAGCCTAAATTTCACACGTGGGTACAGGGACATATTTTCTTCTGTCTCTCTCTGAAGTAATAATGACATGTGGGTGTGGGAAATATGCTGTACTACTAAACAGAGGCCCAGCTCTTGAACCCTTACTCAGGCAGAACTGCAACTGACTTAAAGATGGAGAACTCCTTCCAGCACCTGCTAACCACCCAATGTTATGTGATGATTCTCTCCCAAGAGAACCCCAGGTGCCTTGGCATCATCAGCAAGACCGGAAGAGGAGCTCTGTGTCACTCGAAAGCATGAATCTTTCACTGACAGAAGTTGGTCTAATAAGAGAGTCCCTTCCCCACCTTGCATCTCTTGGCATCATTGGTCACTTTCCTTTTGAGTGGGGGACTCCCTCTCCTTTTTTGCAATTTCAGCTGAAACCAGAGGGAAAGGCTCTTGAAAGTAATATTTGTAACTTGACCAAAAACTCAGATGCTGACCCCAAAGTGCGTCTGGGTGTGAAACACAAAGAAAACTGGTATCGAACTTAATCCAACATATCAGGCAAGATTATGTGGGATAAGAGAGGTCCAGGTATTGATGACATTAAGATGGACCTGTGTCCTGGTCTGAGTGTTATGTTGACAGAATACACAGAGAAAAGATAGAGGACAAACATAAATACTCTTGCTGAAAGGCTACAATGTGAATAACACACAAGAATCTAAAAAAAGGAGCAAGACACAGCAGGTTTCTCCTTGAAACTGAAGGCACAACTCACCCGCACCTTACAATAGACTGTCTGCAGACTGCCCACTTCTAAGCCCATATCACAGATTTCCCTAGAGGGCCCCCTGGCCTGCAAGCAGGACCAGGGAGCCTTCCCTGAAATTTAAAGTGACAGTTGACAATTTCAGTAATTTTTAAATTCACTACACTAGGTACTATGCCTTTAAGGCTTCCCACTGCCTGTTGGCACTGTGTATGAAATTGAGGTGCCTATTCTACAGCCTCATTCTGTTTCTTCTTTTCATGATGAGGTTCTCTGATCAGTGAACATCAAAATAGGGAGAAAATGCAACCCTGGGAATAAAGCTGAATTTTCTTTGTATTTACCACAACAACTGTGCTTTTAGAAGAGAGCATAGGGGCTGGGAAAAGATAGTTACAGATGATATTAAAGGAAATCACATTTGTTTAAACACAGTGGGAGATGGTGCTGAAGATAACACTGAAAGAATTTCCACAGTAAGAGAGAGAGGAAAATATAGGGATTTGCACAGCAGCTGCCTAAGAACTGGCCAAGCAAATTAAACCTCTACTGAGGCATATATATATATGTTGCAGTGGGGGAGGTTTAGATTGGATATTAGGAAAAACTTTTTCACTAAGAGGGTGGTGAAACACTGGAATGCGTTACCTAGGGAGGTGGTAGAATCTCCTTCCTTGAGGTTTTTAAGGTCAGGCTTGACAAAGCCCTGGCTGGGATGATTTAACTGGGAATTGGTCCTGCTTCGAGCAGGGGGTTGGACTAGATGACCTTCTGGGGTCCCTTCCAACCCTTATATTCTATGATTCTATGATTCTATGATATATATACATAGATGTAAGCAGAGACAGGGTGGGCTCCACCCTGACATCTGGTGGTGAGGTGTGGCAAGTTGTGGAAAAGAACTTCAGGGGCTGATCTCATTTGCATAGGCACACCCACCCCGCCTAGAATGAGGCCATAACTGCCCAAATGGTCACTTTGGCTGCTGTGGGATCCCCAGTGTCTCTGTTATTGGGGCGGGAAGAATAAATTGTTAGTACCCTGATTATGGGAACTGTGCTTGGAACTGTACTTGGCCTTTTTGTTATGATGGAGGACTCACCATCAACTAAGTAGCACTCACTAGGCAAGGGACATGGGTTCCAAAACTCTGTGAATGGAGAGAGACTTGAGACAGGTATTAGTGCTTGGTGGTGTAGGCCCCTTTGTGAGGGCCTGAGGCACCAATTGCACCTCTGTCTCTCTCCACTGTGGAATGTCAGAGCTAATTTTGGGTCTATTAAGAGTTTTGTTACAGGTACTGTGCTGAATTCACTTCAGCCTTATGGTGCACCAGCACTAAGGCTCCCACTACTATGAGCTGAAATCACTGAGAGCTGAAATCACTGAGCACTGTGTCAAGTAGTGGGGAGCCGGAAGATCTAGTGTGCAGCGGAGCTATTTGTGAGACGGCGAGCGGAGCCGGTCGTGAGACGGCGAGCTGTGCAGAGCGGAGCCGGTCGTGAGACGGCGAGCTGTGCAGAGCGGAGCCGGTCGTGAGACGGCGAGCTGTGCAGAGCGGAGCCGGTCGTGAGACGGCGAGCTGTGCAGAGCCCTGTGGGGCAGTCAGCTTCAGGACACGTAAGGTGCCCCTTACCTCTTTCCCCCACACCCAGGCACATTTTAGCCAGACTGGGGAGTAACACTCTGCAGATGAACTTTTGAACTCTGGGGCTGGACTTTTTTTGGGCTTTGGGTGATTTGTGGATTGCTGGACTCAAGAGATGTTTGGGTTCTGGGACTCAAGAGCCTGAGGGAAAGGAGGTGGCCCAATTTTTCTGGGGTGGGTCGTTGCTCATGGTTTGGTTAATGAACACTAGTTGTGGTGTTTCCCCAATTTAATGCTGATGTTGTTTACCTCATGTTATTAAAGATTCTCTACTACACCAAGACTCTGTGCTTGCGAGAGGGGAAGTATTGCCTCCTTGAGGCGCCCAGGGGGTGTGTAAGATTTTCCCAGGTCACTGGGTGGGGGCTCGAGCCAGTTTTGCATTTGCTTTAATGAGAGGGAACCCCTGTGTACTGAACCCGGCCCTTGCTGCTATCAACTTGGCCTGGCAGAATGGTTACATATATATATATATATATGGTTTCTGCTTCCTAATCATGTGATGCCCCTTCATCTCCTGTTCCTGTTGTTTCCTCTTCCACATGCTTTGAAGCATTTGGTTAGGTGAAGATTTGAAAGGCCTATTAAATGTGTCCATGTAAATTACATGAATATAGAGGGTAATTTGGATGCAATTATGAATAAAATCCCTTTTTAAGAACAGCCATCTAATGGTCCAGACTAATGGTCCATCTAGCCCAGTATCCTGCCTTCTGACAGTGGCCAATGCCAGGTGCTTTGGAGGGAATGAACAGAACAGGCAATCATCAAGTGATACGTCTCCTGTTGTCCACTCCCAGCTTCTGGCAGACAGAGACTAAGGACACTCAGAGCATGGTGTTGCATCCCTGCCCATCCTGGCTAATAGTCATTGATGGACCTATCCTCCATGAACTTATCTAGGTCTTTTCTGAACTCTATTATACTTTTGGCCTTCATAACATCCTCTAGCAGTGAGTTCCACAGGTTGATTATGTGTTGTGTGAAGAAGTGCTTCCTTTTGTTTGTTTTAAACCTGCTACCCATTAATTTAATTGGGTGACTCCTACTTGTGATATGTAAATGAGTAAATAACATTTCATTATTCACTTTCTCCACACCAGTCAAGATTTTTATATACCTCTATCATATCCCCCCTTAGTCATCTCTTTTCCAAGTTGAAAAGTCCAAATCTTTTTAATCTTTCCTCATACAGAAGCTTTTCCATACCCCCAATAATTTTTGTTGCCCTTATTTGTACCTTTTCCAATTCTAATATTTTGAGATGGGGCGGCCAGATCTGCACGCAGTGTTCTGCAGATCTGCATACAGTATGATATGGGCGTACCATGGATTTATATAGAGGCATTATATTTTCTGTCTCATTATCTATCACTTCCCTAATGGTTCCTAACATTCTGTTTGCTTTTTTGACTGCTGCTGCACATAGAGCAATTTGATGCAATTATGAATAAAGCTCTTTTTGTTTCTCTACATCATATGTTAGTAATAGCTACATATTCATTGTGATAATACAAGCAAGGTCCTTAAAGGATTTTGGGGCCCAGAGAGCCTCTACATTTGCTTGAGTAATCAGTAAATTAGATTAAATGAGAAAAGGGTGAAACTGGGAGAATAATGGCAGGGAGACACAAAGCAGAATGACTTCAAAGAAGCAAGTGGGAATAAGCAGTTTGTGGCTGGATGATCCCCAGAGAATTAGTTGGGAGGGCAGCTAAGAGAAGCAGTGAGCAGGGAACCAAACAAGCAGGTTAGAGGACTGCATAGAGAGAACTCACAGTCAGTGACAGCTTCATAAATGAAAAGTGAACCCAAAAGTTCATCATTTGATGTATACCTCAAATATGCTGTAAAAGGATGGCACCTTCCCTTGACAGGGGCAACTTTGCCTCATTGCTCACTCATGTTTGGCTACTTTTGGGTAGGGTTACCAGTCATAATCCTAAAAATAAATTCTTGATCCCCTTATTGGTGGCACACCATCTGCTTAGTTAGCTCTTCATAGACATTAAGGCCTGATCTATACTACAACTATAATTGTATCCCCTGACCAGCTTATGCACAGTTAAGTTGTGTGGCAGGGACTCATTCCCTCATAATTAGGCTGAAGCTTACTGTGATGATTTAGGGGATCTGCCCATGTACAACTTATGAGTTCTGATTTTATTAACCTTATGTATAACTCCACCCTCATACAGAAATGAGGAAGATCTGTATCTGTTACTTGTGTTTAAATGCACAACAACCTAGTAAGTTAGATGCTAATGTGCTATCTGAACGGCTTTTATTCCTTGCTGCTTTAGACAACTGAGCTTTAATATATACACACCTGCTCTTGGCAACGTCTCCTTCTATTGTCACCTGCACCAGAGGCCAGATGAGAGGACTGACGCTGATGCAGCGCTGAGTTGCGTTGCCTGAGCTGTGGTCAAAAGGGCCATTTAATGCAAAGAGACAATCTGCAGTGTGTGTTTGAACATAAAATAAAGAATTGGAACACTTAAGGAATACTTCTCAGCGAGGAGATGCTTTTATTTCACAAACAATGAGAAAAAGGATGTTTGAATCCCCCTCCTTATCGTTCTCTTTCAGACAGCAAAGCAAACAAATAGAGCAACCTATTATCCTGGGTTCCTACTATGCATGGGTGACTAGGCTCAGGAAAAACTGGTGCCTAGACAATGTGCCGATAGATGCACTCAAAATCCAGAGAGAGAGAAACAAACCCCTAAAACTCGGTCTCTGTTGGAACCAAGCTTTTTCAGGCTCAGAATCTGGCCTTCTGTTTTCCAGCTGGAATCAGAACTAGGAAAATCTCTTCCCATTAAATTTTAAGCTCAATTTTGGAAACTCAAAAGGGTCAAGCAAACTTTAGATAAATTAATTTTGAGATGCTTATCACATCTCAGCTCAAACTCAGAACCATTGGAGGGCCCTGCTTCTATAGCTCTTAAAAGAGGAATGTATCTTATACATCTCTTATCAAAGAGGCCAAATCCTGCTCAGTTTAGCCCCCGATCCTGCACCGTATAAGTCAATGGGAGTTTTGCCACTGACTTCAGTGGGAGCAGGATCAAGCTCTGAAGGTCCAACCCTGCAGACTTATGCAGATACATGCATAAAAATTAAGATATTCATTAATATGAAAGATAACACGTTAAGTCTTTGCATGATGAGGGCCTTTCAGTGGAAAGATGGTCTTAAGGTCACGGCACTGGACCCAGCACTTAGGAGTTTGGGGTTTAATGCCTGCCTTTGCTGTATACTTACTATGTGACTTGGAGCAAGTTACTTAAACTCATTTTGCCTCCGCTCCCCATCCATAAACTGAGAACAATAGTACTTCTCTTCTCTCATTCTTTTCTTGTCTATTTAGATTAGTGTAGTAAATGTCCCTGTGTGCATACAGTGCCTAGCACAGTGGGGCCCCATTACTAGTTGGTGCTTCCAGACACTGCAGTAATTAATAATGGAAATTTTGTGTCATTGCTAACTGAAGTGAGAGGCTTTCTAGAGTAAGACCAGCAGAATTTGGCTGAAAAATTTCTGCTCTGTACTCTGCCTGCAAGGATGCTATATAAAACAAATCTTTGACATCTGCATTATTTTTCCACTTTCAGGGTGAAAGCTTTTGGTTTAAATGCTCTACTGCTCATCATAAGTGGGAACAAAAAGCTTAATCTTACTGGAGTCACAGCCTTTGTTATTAGTTTGAACTGGTTTATATCAAATTAAATATCTCACCACCATTACAGCAAACATTGCCAGCCAGTTCTTGGACAGCTCATTTGGGAAGAGAGCTTTTATACAGTTGAACAATCAGTTTTGTTTGTTTTTTAAACTCCATATGTGAGATCCTCACCCTCATTCTATCTCCTTGATGACAGGCTAAAAAAAGGGCCCTCAAAGCCTTCGGTTTTGACTTGAGAAGAATTCCTCCAGCACAGGAACTGAACAAGACAGCTGTAAGGCTGCCTTCTGAGGACCCCTTTTAATCCTAGGTCAATATAGGAGGTGTACCAGGGTGAGGGCTGGGGACTTGCCACTGTGGGGCTGCGGCATGTAGTGCTGTGGGAATTTTGGACAGTGCTGTAGCTCTTGGAGCAGCTTGGGGAGCCTGCCATAATTTAGACAGGCCCTCATGACTGTCTGTGCTGGGGGCCACGAAACAGCCCACACAGGTGGCTTAAGGGCACTGTAGCCTGACACCTCTCTGAGCTGCAAGTTCTTTGCTTCACTTCTAAGGGTACAACTACACTGCAGTGGGCAGCATGCTTCCCAGCACGAGCAGACCCACGCACTAATTCTGTTCAAACAGCAGTGTAAAGAGCAGTGTAGCATCACTAAATAGAGCAGTGTAGCCAGAGGTAGCATGGACAGCTGCCCAGGCGAGCTGCCAGAGTATGTACCCAGAGGGTCTAGATGAGTTTGTACACAAGCAGCTAGCCTGAGCTGCTCTCTGTGGCACCCCTAGCTATGCTGCTACTTTGAACACGCCAGCTTGAGCAGAGCTAGCATGGCTACTCACACTGGAAAGCATGTTCTGAGCTGCAGGTCAGACATGCCCTTAGAGGTGCAGCACAAAATCTGACCCCATATTTAAAAAAAAAAAAAAGTATCGCTATTGAGAGGTGCTAGGGCGGCATCCCAGAAGACGAAAGTCCTCTTTCAGCAGCAAGGTGAGCAAAGGCAAGTGGCACTGCAAATTAATCCCCACACCACTCAAGTGTCCACCCCAGAGAAGATGACACTTACCTCCTTCCTAAGGTAGGTATGACAACTATGGATAAAAAGTGCTATATGAGGAGAGTTGGTCGGAAAACCCAAACTTTTCCCCATGAGAAATTTATGTGAAAAAAAATCTTCATTTTATTTAAACCAGAAAGCTGAAAGGAAACAACACTTTAAGTGGAAATGAAAATTTTCATTTCCAAATGTTGACTCACAACACAAAATGTTCAATTTGACACTTCTCATGAAAAATGTCTAATTTCCCCATGGAAATAGACATTTTCCCATGAAAAAATTTGTTTTGACAAAAACATATTTTTCAGCAAGAAAACCTTCTGCATGAAAATCTTTTATCAACTTTCAGTAAGAATTAGCTGGGGGGTCTCTGTGTCCATTTAGTGCGTGGGATCTTAGTGGACACTGCCAGCTAGAGCCAATTGTGAAGATAAGTTTTGTCATGAGGACACCAATGTACTGAGAATTGAATGGAAACTCATTTCACATAGGTCTTCAGGCAGCAATGAGTTTTGGCCATTGCCAACCTGGGCCAGGTCTTACTGACTGGAGTTCCATGCCATATCCCACTACTAATTTCTTGAGCCATACAGTCCTATGTTTAAAATAGATATAAAAATCATCTGTGTCTAACTCTTCCTATTTCATTTTTTTACAGTGATGCGGTATCTAATATCGTCACACTGATACTTAAGTAATATTTTAAATGTTTAAATACTGCGTAAGTGCTAATAAATCTGTGCCATCTTTTTCTGGCTCCCATGTATCTCCCATACAGCTGATGGATGTTGCCATATATAAGATTAAAAGGCAGAGGCCGCAGCAGAGAAATTAGCTCATTTATCTGGACTCTGAATAGCAAGAGGCTTTACCTATTCTTACGGTTTTTGCTCCGCTGGGAAAGAAAGTCCTGAAATCAAGAGACCTCATTTATCTTGCCAAATTAGATTGTTTTCAGCATAGCCCAGTAAAGAACAGCTGTGACTATACACAATATGCCATTATGCCATCAACCAAAAGAAGGGCCTGTACATTGGATTTAATTTGACAGATGCCTACGGTGCAATTATATTTTTTCTAGTGATCACTAAATACAATCAAGGAATAGTTACAACTATTTAAAGTATGCACTTAAGAACATTCTTGCTATAACGTCTACAAGTAGATATACTGTTCTGAGGCTTGTAGAATGCTTGACAAATTCTGGTTGTTTTTGTACCTCTGAGTGTATTTCGCTTAGAGAAGTTTTCCATCTAATTCTATGGATAAGGTTGCTTAGATTTAGACTGGGTTGATTTCCTCTGGGGTTGTACAGCCCGGTCAAGAAAAGACCCACATGAGTTCCTGCCAATCTTGCTCACTTGAGGTTCAAAGATAATAGGAGAACTTTGATCTGTGCCATTTTTGCCTGGTAACAAACATGCTGGGGGACATTCATCCCATTGTTGGTGGAGGTTATCAATGAATCCTTCTAAGAGGGCAGGGTGCCAGTTCTTAAACAGGGATTGATAGATCTGTGCTCAAGTAATCAACTGTCAATCTTACCAGTTATTGTCCTCTCTCTAATTTTTCATGTGGGGGTAGAGTGAAAAGGCTGGGGATGCTAGCTCTGCCCTGGAATCCTCAGAGTTTCTTGACTCCTTTCAGCTTATCTTTGAGACTGGTGATGGTGCAGACATTATGGAGTTGATCCAAAGACCACTGAAATCAGTGGAGGCCTTCCCATTGACTTCAGTGAGTTTTGGATAGGGCTGTATCCTGCTCTTGTTGGTCAATGCTCTCCTTCTAACAATGGACAAAGATTAAGGGTCCTTTTCACTTCTTTTCAATTCACTTGCTATCTTTAATATCATTGACCATGAGGTATTGTTGACATACCCGTGGAGCCTGCCAGATGTAAATGTTCTTGTACTAGAGAAGGCGCTATTTGTTTCTCTGGTTGGACCCAGAGAATAGTATTTGACACTACTGGATTCTCTAAATTGAAGTGTCAGAGTTCTTTTCTGGCATGTCTTCTGTTAATCTTTATGTGACGCCATCAAAGAAGTTAGTAAGATAGTTTTCAGTGTCATCAGTTTCACCATGTGATGGCTTTGCTTTTATAATACATTTGATTCCTCTTCCCCACCCTCAACTACAATATCACATCAAGAGTGGAGCTTTAGTAAGGTGGAAATTGAAAAGATGGGATACCATTGTTCAGGCATAGGGAGTGGATTGAAAAAAGGCCCAGAAACATAAATTAGGAGGAGCTAGCAGAGAGTAGGGGGAGTGGAGGGGATATTTTAGGAGACAAGATAAGCGAGAGGCCCTGGTTGCCCAATAACAATTGAACTTGTGAGTAATTCCATCTCTGTTGAGCAAGGACCTGATATAAAGCCAGTTGAAAGGTTCCTTTTGACTTCAGTGGGGTTTGGATCAGGATCCAAAGAACTTGCATGTGAAGCTGGTCAGGATTTTTTCTTCAATATATTTGTTTGGGAATATCCCTTTAAAAAGAACAAAACAAACACCCTCCACCCCAGCCCCAAACTTCCCATGGGAACATGTTGGTTTTGAGTAATTTTCTGGTTTGTGTTGTGTTGTGCTGTTTTTTGTTTTTTTTAAACAAAATTTTCAGTATGTCCTATTCTGACACTTTTGGGAAAAGGTTTAGATTGCAGTTCAAAATGACTTTTTTCCAGATGATTGGTTCATGACCATTTTTGAGATTGTTGGCTCTTTTTCCTGATCCAAGACAGGAACAGATTTAGAAATCTCAAGATTTTTCATGGGGCAGGGAATCAATTTTCCAGCTATCTTTGATTAAATGTTCAGGTCCTGTTGACTTCAGAGGGACACAATGATGTGCTTAACTGCTTTGTTGATTGGGACCATAGAGAAGAGTGGCTCAGTGCAGAACTCCGAGCATGAGAGGGATGAGATAAGAAGCCGGGGGGGGGGGGGATTCTAGCACAGTTGTGTGCATGATTGTGGTGCCAGCATATTGTATGGACTGTAAAAGGAAAGAGGGTGGGAGTGGTTCTAGCATAAGACACCCAGAGCATACATGAGTGTTTTAATAGGGAAGGGACAGATTTTGGAGATGATAAAGGGAGTATTTGGAGACAGCCTGACAGTGAGGAAATAAGGAAAGAGGGATCAAAAATGGCCTGGAGTTGGTGTGTTTGAGTGGCCACAGGAAAGGTGGGGAGAGGAGGAAGAGACAGTGGGAGGAACAATGAGAAGTTCAGTGTTAGGGTGGGAAGGTCTACTCTTAAAATGCTGCACCAGCACAGTTGCACTCATTCAGCTGCGCTGCTGTAGTGCTTAAGTGAAGACGCTCCTACGCCGATGGGACAGCTTCTCCCGTCAACACAGCGCTGTCTACACGGAGAGGTTAGGTTAGTATAACTACATCACTCAGGGGTGTGGAGCAACGTAGTTATACTGATATAGGTCTGTAGTGTACACCTGGCCTTAGATGTTTAATTTGGGTGGATGTCTCATATACTTAGTATGATTAACAGGCTGGGTTAAAATGTGGACAAAATGTTGGCTCTGATCCCACTCCCGGAATGCTGAAAGCAATGTTGAATGTTCCAAAAGCCAAGATGGGAAGATGAGGAGAAATATGGCCATTGCTGATACAGAGAAAGGCATAAATGAAGACTAGTCATTGGGAAGGATTAAATGAAGTGTAAGAAAGGAGTTCATTGCGAACAAGAACTTAAACTTATGCTGGAAAAGATATGTACCTTGGTGACACATTCTGGCAGGGACACTGAAATCATCTGAAAAACAGGTCAAGAAACCTTGGCTACTCATTACAGGTGACAGAACAGCAAAACGGTTAGGATGCTGTAACCTGCTAAATTGAGTGGTTTGGGTAATATGTATTCTGTGGCTATGGGTAATATGTCATATATAAACTGTGATAGCTCATTCAGTGGGCTGGAAAGGATAAATTGCTCTATAGAAGGTTCAGTCTGATAGTGCACTTAGATCTGAGACTAAGCAGTAAAATACAGAAGAGGAGGGGATAATGTATAAATTGTGCGATTGAAAGTTCATTGTGTTGAGAATTGGATTGTAATAGTCTGAAAATAGGTGACCATGTCTTTCAACTATATACTTCAGTAGCTACTGTACTCTCCTTAGACAAAGAATATCCTTAAGAGTCTGACTAAAATCAGTTACTTACTAGGCAAATTGCCATCTGAGGGGGGTAGGTGGGAAGGAAATCCTTTCTCGCTGAACTAGTGCATCTAATTTCTTAATTGCTGGACAATTTTAAAATACATGAGAAACCCAACAAAGACTTTTCCATCCTACAGTGAGAAAACAAAATAATAGTGCTAGAACATATAGTGGAACAAGTCATTAGTATGGCTGTGACAATCCTGAATCCCAAAAAATGCGGGTGGAGAAGAGAGACTGTCACACCACTAAAAGTGGTGAAGAGTGATCAGAAGTCTTCAGACATCTGAAAGCATAACTGAAAATGGGAGCGGCTGAGATGGCAGTGGCTATCCTATGTGGGGACTGATCAGCTTGCAATAGGTAAGGTGCATTATGTTACCATAGGGGACTGTCTTACTGCAGTGACTTTTATTGAAAATTAGGGTTGGGCCCCAGCTGGGACTGTTCTGTTTCTGGATCAGAGCTGTTGAGTTTGGAGCCACACTGTTCAATCAAGGACCTCTTTATTTAAATGGTAATGTAATAACAATCCTGTGTGGGTGGTAACAACTGTTTGTTTTTCTAAAAGCTAAAACTAGAGGTTTTGTTTTATCCCAACTTCCACATTAAATCAGTTTATAGAACACTTAGCCCTGGTCTACACTGGGGGGGGGGGGGGGAACGATCTAAGTTACACAACTTCAGCTACGTGAATAACATAGCTGAAGTCGACGTACTTAGATCGACTTACCGTGGTGTCTTCACCACAGTGAGTCGACTGCTGCCACTCCCCCGTCGACTCTGCCTAACCCTCTCACGGTGCTGGAGTACAGGAGTTGACGGGAGAGTGCTCAGGGGTCAATTTATTGCCTCTAGACTAGATGCGATAAATCGATCCCCGCTGGATTGATCGCTGCCCGCTGATCTGGTGGGTAGTGAAGACATACCCGTAGGGTGACCAGACAGCAAATGTGAAAAATGGGGAAGGGGGGGGGGGAATAGGAGCCTATATAAGAGAAATATTCCAAAATTGGGTCTGTCCCTATAAAATCGGGACATCTGGTCACCCTAAGAACACTTCATTTTGGGGGTCCAGACGGGTGTTTCAGGGAAAGGTTCAGTTTGTTGTCCCACCCATCTGAAGCGCTAAGTATTTTCACTGAATAGTGGTATCTTGGTTTTGAAAATACAGCAAATGCAGCCATTCTGATGACAAGTAGTGTTGCACATACTACGGTAATAAGCATGCATAGACCCAAATTCATCCGTAGTGTCCCTCCACTAAAAGCAATGGAGTGACACCAAGGATGATTCAGGCCCAATTTCCTCACCGCTGAGTCCTGATGTAGAAACTCATGTGGTCCCTTTTCAAATTTTGCTTCTAAACCAGCCTGTAGGGATAATGAATTTCAGTCAGAAAGTCTTGTCACCAATCAGACAGATCAGTAATGCCGAATAGTTTAACTGTGTAACCTGAAATGCACTATGTGGCCAAGTCACCAAAGGAAGTCCTTGCCTATCTTTTTCAGAATCTCTTCTAACATAAGCACCACTTCAGCTGGAGAGCCTCCTTTACCAGCTATATTTCACTGTACTGGCTTTTAACCCAAAGATGTTTAAATTTAGCAGGCAATTTTAGTCTTTCTTTCTGCCCTAATTTGTTCCCACAAACCAAGCTGCCTTCACCTGACACCTTGTTGGATTTTTATCAGTTCCGGTTAATACAAGGTAAAACAGTCTTGTAAATAATCTTTCGTTAGTTGGTCTTGGCAAGATTAAATCAAGAATGGTTTTCCTTTTGCATAATCAAATGCCACACTTCAAGATATAAGCTGATTGCCTGTGGCTGTCAAAAAGTAATTATTTCTTTCCTTCTTTGAATCAGAGCACTGCACAGTCAGCCATTTGCATGGTCGAGGAAGTGGACTTACCTGCCTTTGACACTGGTGGCCTTAGGCTTGCTTGAACCATATGACTTCGTAGGGCTGTGCTCTTCACTCTAACACACCTGACCACCAACCAGAGCTCCATTCCCAAGTGCCCATTTCCTGCTCATGCCACTGGGTCACAGTAGAGGTTTAATTCTTTACCTGCCCTTCCCCATTTGGAAAACTGCACTTAAACTTTTGGCTTCTTGACTGGTGAAGGAAAGTAGAGTCTCACAAACAGGTGGTATTAGTAGGAGCAAAGCCTAGGGGCAAGAAACGTCTGGGTGGTGATTTCAAGGGAAGGCAGATTCAGTCTTAAGTGAAGAGTGCAAATCCCATCCACATGTTTTGTTTTGTTTTTTCTATATGTCCACAAAAAAACTAGAGCTAGCTCTGCTTTTGAAACATCACATACTGGACACTCAGAGTCAGAACACCAATTCTGTCATGACCAATCACACACTCAGATGTGACCATTAGTCTGATTTGTGTAGACATTTTGCTTGGTGTGCATGTTTTTTGATTGCATTTGATTCCCTTGTTTTATTCCCATCATTATTTTTATTAATATTAACATAGTGCCTAGAGTCCCCAACTGAGATTGGAGCCCTATTGTTTTACAAATGCAAAGTACAGAGAGAAGCCCCAAAGGTTTACAGCCTAAACAGACAAATAGTGGGAGGGGTATAGAAGCACAGAGAGGGGAAGTAACTTTCCTAAGGTCCTACATCTGGTCAGTTGCAGAGCTGGGAGTAGAATCTGTGTCTCCTGAGCCCCAGTCCAGTTTTGTGGCCTATAGATCATACTGCCCTTTTAAAACCATAGCACCGATTCTCAGCTGTTGTAAATTGTCATAGTTCCATTGACTTAATGAACTGCAGTTGACTTCCTTTGAAGTCAGTACAGCTAGTACAATTTAAATCAGCTGAGGATGTTCCCCTACGTCTTGAACTCTGGAAACTGATGAAAATCGTTAATTTTAAATGTATGCTGATATTTTGAAAGCACCTGCTTTCTCCCTCCCTTGCTCACTTTCTCTTTTTTAAAGTATAATTAAATCATTGTCTTAATTTTAAAGTTGGTAGCAAAGTTTCATTCACAATCTTTTGAAAGGCCTTGCAGTGAAGAATATACAATTTGCTTACATTGGTAATCTTGCAAAAAATCTGATTTATAACTCTGGTCCAAACTTCTTTTTTATACCTCACTCATTTCATCCTTTTTTTTTTTAAACTAGAACAGGGATTGGCAACCTTTGGTTTGTGGCCCGTCAGGGAAATCCACTGGCGGGCCAGGCCAGTTTGTTTACCTGCAGCGTCCGCAGGTTTGGCAGATCACAGCTCCCACTGGCCATGGTTTGCTGTCCAAGGCCAATGGGGGCTGTGGGAAGCAGCGTGAGCTTTCCGCAGCCCCCATTGGCCTGGGACAGTGAACCGCAGCCAGTGGGAGCTGCGATCGGCCGAACCTGCGGACGCTGCAGGTAAACAAACCGTCCCAGCCTGCCAGCGGCTTTCCCTGGTGGGCCGTGTGCCAAAGGTTGCCGATGCCTGAACTAGAAGCTTCAATCTACTTGCATGTGGAGAGAATATTAATGTACGTTAAACAGATTTGTATCATGCATCATGGTAGGCAATGTAAATAGTTTCTGCTATGTCATCCTGACAGATTGCTTTAAAATATTGTTCACAATATGATTTCCAGAAAATCCCTTTTCAAGAAGCTTATGAAAACAGAGTTTTAAGTATGGTGAGGTAACTAATATAAAACCGGTCACCATATGATCAATTTTCTCTTCCCTTTGACTACTTTCTGAATTGCATCCATATCTGTTCAACAACTGGGATATCTGATATTTATACAAGTCAGCATTGATTATTCAAACATCAGTTATCTGTAACTTTCTGTTAAAGAGAAGGAGGGTGGTGACTTCAATGTTTATTGATTAGATAGGACATTCTGTTGATCTTCCGAAGGTGTTCAATGTCCTCTATGTCATTTGAATAATAAAGGTGTGTGTGTGTGTGTAAATAAAATATAGAAAGAGATAATATAATTAGACTCCTAATTCCATCTCCTATACCTGTCCTTTTCATATTTGAATTGTTTGTAAGTAACCAGGACCTGGGAATGGGTCTACTTATGTGTTTGTAAACGACCATGTATACTTACTGCTATATAAATCACTATAGTTAAAGAGTTGAAAAGGCAGTGTTTTGGTTTGGATTAGGGTTAGGCTAGAGTGTGGTTGTCAAGTTTAAGGACTAACTCCATGAGAGTTCAAGTCTGCTGGTCTTGAAACCTTTACATCAATTGTGGTAAGATTGATTTGATTGATTGATTGATTTATGTTTGTTCCAAAGTTGAGAAAATCACAGAAGATCAGCAGTTTCTTATGATTTCATCTTGGGTCACATCTGAAGTGAGTCTGGAATACATGCCCTTCTGAGTCTGGTTTGGTTTGGTTTTAAGTTTACATCTGGGGAATTGAATCTACATTCCCAAACCAAAACATGAAGGGATTTGGTCTGAAGTTGTAGTTCAAATCCATCTCTAACCTATGAAGTCATGTGCTAGTGAAGCTGAATATGGAGATTTGCTGTTGATGGAATTTGGGGGCTATGCCCATAAATGATCTTATTAAAATCTTATTATGATTTAGATTTGCGTAAAATATAGAAATATGGTATAAAAATAGCATAGATTAGATAAACCCGGCATTGACAGAGTTATAGACTTATCTTCCAACCTTGCTCCTATTATTGCCATAATAATAGCTCAAAAACAAAACAAAGCAATCTCATTAACTTTTCCTCCTTTTTATTAAAGACAAGTGGCAATTAAATATGACTAAAATAAGATCTATTTTGACATCAGTACTTCTGAGAAATACTGAATTGAACTTTCAAAGCCAATTAAACCTGTTTCAGAGGTAGCTGTATACACAATTAGACTGTTGATTTCCTTATAACTAGGAATGTTAAATGATACAACTATTAATATTTATGCAAGTCATCATAAGGTAATTTCTGTAATGTAAATTAACAGAATAGTTTCTTCAATTCAATATCTAAGAGTAACTTTCTCTGAACAAATGTAATCAATATTTTTACCCACATATTTGACAAAGCTGTATTATAAGGTGCTGACTGAGCTCATTTCAGAATGGGGAGGGAGGACATAGGGGAATACTTTCCTCAAGAGGCAAGACTGTCAATCACAAAACTATGGATTCGAAATTGGGAGATCAGAATTGTATTGCTGTTTTCTTAAGGACACATCCTTTAATCTTACAGTTTATTTGGGCAAGTCACTTAACTGCTTTGTATCTCAATTTTCCCTTCTATAAAATGGGGCTAATATTTACCTACTTCATAGTTTGTACAGCACCTAACATAATATGGGACTCTGACACAAGGCACCACAGTATAAATGTCAACAGGTTCCCAATTATTACGAGATTTTATGAGATTGACATCTTTCCCAAGGAGTTGGGCTGGGTTTTCAGTCACTACCGTGCAGAACTAGATTTGAACTGAAAGGTGAAAGGATCTATATAGCTCATTACCATCTGCTGAGCCATCCAATTCTACAGGTTTTCCTGCTTTGTTTTTGCAGTTCCATATATAAATATACACCTTCACCTGGCCCCCAAGGTGTGCTTCCCATTACTCATATAGTCATACATGCCCTTTGATGCTGTTGTACAACTCAGCAGTAATTGCTAGTTTGCATTGTCAAGCCATTGTTCCGGGCCCTGTTCCCGATCTGATGCACTCTTCCTGAACTCTTAAATCTTAAAATGATAAGCCGCTAAACCCTCTTGTTCCTTTAAATTGAAATTGGGCTGTGCTTATCCTGTTCTGTTCTCTTTACCCTGGTTAGCCCTAATTTTTTATTATTATTTCCAAATCTGAATGAAAAATTATCCCTTAATCTCCCTAAAAACATTTTAAGCCACCGTGTGATTTTTTTTTCATCTTTCAGATTCCGACTGGCCCCTTACAACTGTAAGATTAAAGGATGTGTCCTTAAATGGCTTGTGCCAGGCAAAAGGCATATCCTCCTGTAAATTACTCTCCTGTATCGTGTACTTGAACTTGGTACTCATCAACATGGATTTATTCACAGTGATTGCCCAGAAGACAGTAAGGTTATGAGCAGGGCAAGAAAGAATGACCTAAATGAGCAAGGAATAATCATGCAAGAACTAGACTCATCAGCCTTCCTGCTCACCCATGTAGGAGAGTAATGGAAAATAGGTAGCCCTCTTATTCTTCTGCATCTGCATTATTCAGATCACCACTGCACAACTATGAGAGAGGCTGCTGCCAGACTGCTACTCTCCTTCCCATGCTGATAGGTGAGGTGTGAATGATCAGGAATGGGGAGTGGGTAGAGTCTTGTGGGGGGTGGGGTGGGAGTGTGCATGCTCCCATACTAGCATACACAGCTGAGCCACAGCAAAGAGGGAATAAACTGAACCAGGAAAAGGGCTGGTGCAGCTTTATTCCCCCAGGGAGCAATGGGACAGCAGGGACTTAATGATGTCTGAGTCATAATTTGGTCCCTGCCTTGCTTGGGCTGGATTGTAAAATTATAATCAGAGTACTTTGTGGACAGAGGTTTCATAGCGGATAATCCACATGATACTGCTGCTGCCAGCACACGGGGATTACATTTACACCAATTGTTCTTGAAAAATAGCTCCAGTTTTCTGTATTAGCTGCAAACAAGCTTTTAAGCACTAATGATTTTATTATGAGCCAGTATGAGTTATGGACTTGTATCAAGGAGAGACCATGTCCTTTAATCACCTCCATCTGAAAGACAGTGGAAAGAGTGTCTAAATTTACTTTATTTGGGGGCTCATTTCTTATCTTTTTCACATTCCTATCAGTGGGACCTCTCTTCCATACACAGTATGGAGCTATCAGGACTCCTTGTTCCAAACTCTGTTAGAGACAATACTAGCTCTCTGACAAACTTTAGTGTAGCAGGTCTGTTATGTCCAAAGTAATTCTAGCCTCTTGTATCTAATATATTAGTGCAAGACATTCTGGATCCAATGAACATGCTGTTTATTATCCTCAAGAACTTTTCAGTTAACATATTTAAAAGCCTGCACAACTGGCTTTTGAGATTTACACAGATGATGAATATAGGCTCAGTATTTCAAGAATTGCCTGTCTTTTCCTCAATGGCTACTGGCAAATTGGCGGGTGTTCTCCATCAACCAAAGATTTTGCCTTTCAATTTAAGGTGGGGCAATAGCGCAAAAAAAAAAAAAAGAAGAGTTGACTGTGTAAAAATGGCACCTGCTTACTCAGCAGATATGTTATCTCTGTGTATTTGGTCAGAGCTGTTTATTTTAGTGACAAAATAATTTCTCCACAACTTTTTGTGCTTGGTAGTACTGCAGTGCCCATACAGCTATAAGCAGTGCTTAATTTGTGCCAGGGCTTGCCAGCGTTGAGCCCTGGCACCTCTAGGCTTAGCAGTTCATAGCCCCAGCACCTCTGGGCTTGCTGCATCAGTTATGAATGTAAAAAAATTGCTTGAGCCCCAGCACCTCTTTCATTTTTCATCACAAATTAAGCACTGACTGTAGGAGAAGGAGCTAGATTCTATTCTGATTCCTGCACTAACACACTGGAAATAATCCACTTTGACCTTGAGAACCCTGGTTGAGTTTGCAGGGCTGGTGAGTTTGATCTGGAGTCATTGAGGTACCATAAATGTAGAACCCACCATACTTTTTTTTGTTTTTTTTTGTTTTTGTTTTTTATTTTGTTTGAAGTACAACATGAGTGTTGCCCCAAACCTGACTCCTGTTTGCAAACAAATGTCTAGCTCGACTTACATGGTGTTTTTAAACTCAAGTTAGGAGGCAAAGGTTGAAGCTCAGGTTAGCAAGCAGAGGGGATGCAGCTATTCTGTACTGTTAATCCAATCACTCTATGCAATTCAAGTGTTATTTTGCAGTGTGGCTGCTCTCACTTGTGCTAACACTGTAGTGTAGACAAGCCCATAGTGAGTGGTCTTCATCAATGGAACAGGATTCCTCCATGTTTAACTTTTACTCACACATTTAATTTTTACTAGTTTTACGCATCAGCAGAGTAGATGACATCAGCCCATATCAGCAGAATTTTACAAAAACTTCCCTTATGAAGCCCCAAATCATGCAGTCTTGCTGCGGTTTGGATTTCATGACAAACTAGAAACTCAGGCCAGGTTTGCTGAACTGTTCCTAAGGTCTGTGATTCTTCTGAGCAAACCTGGGCTTAGGTACAATGAAACCAGGGATTACTTAGTTTTCTCTGAAACTCTGGGCAGCCTGTGATGTTTGCAAAGTTTCATGGTGACATATTGGTTGCTTTGGGCTGGGCTGAACCTCAGGAGAGGGGGAGGGCTGGAATCCATATGAACTGAAACAGAAGACAAGGTTTGCATAAGTCCCTCTCAACTGAAATTGCTGAGTTTTGCTTGAATCATGAGCACATGATATGTGCTTGTATCATGGAGTAAACACAAGGGCAGGTGGAACCTGCCAATCTTGGACGTATCCATTTTAAAATGTAGTTTTAGGTCGAACTGTTAAATACACAAAATCAGGTAACACAAACTAAGCCAATATTAGTTAAAACTGAATTATGGTAAGGAGACTATACTGGCTTTTATAGTGTAGAATAGAACTGTTTCCTGCTTTACTAGAAGTGATGGATAGAGACTAGCCAAAGGGTCCTATTGAATCAAATGACTTGAGGTAGACTGCAATTGCTGAAACAGGTTCAGGGAGCGATGGGCCAGGATTGCCTGCCAGGGACAGCTTGACACCAACCAGCTGCCAAGAGTTGAGGTTGACTCCTTGTACCATAACAGCTGCCAGGCCATGTTTAATGCCACAGGAAAATCATGCCCTGCACCAGCAACAAAAGAAACCTGCAGGATAATCTGAGTCAGGGGTGAGTTACTGTAGGTTCGTCACGAACATGGCAGCTTTTACATTCCAAGTGAGCCGGTAGAGGTATCTGTTATAATGACTTTCTCTTGCTGCACAGGTTCTCCGAGTGAATAATTCCCTGGGGCCTCCTAAGCAGCTCCAGTGCAGGTGGAATGTTAGTTGAGAGAAGGGGAGTTGATTGGTAACTTCATTTGAAAACATCAACACTTTTTAAGCTTTCCTTGCAGCTGCGAGTTGGAGCCTAAATGAATTTCTTTACCTTACTATTAGCTTGAGGCCAATAGGGGAGTTATTGCTTCTATGTTTAAACCTGTGTAGTCAGCATATTAGCAAATCATTGTTGTTGAATGCTGGACCATTATCCCTTTCCACAAGCAGGGAAATACTAGGCACTGAGCAAATCTTGTCTAACTTGATTAGAAAGTTCTAGTCAAGGTTTTTTGCCTTTCTCTTCCTGAGGGCCAAGTGCCCTCTACCACTTCCTCCCTAACGCCTGCTCAGAGCTTCTCTTCAGCTCCCTTTCCATCTGTAATCTCAGCTCCAGCACTATCTGCACCCTCTGTTATCCCTCATTTTCAAAACACAGAAATAAATTAAATGTTCTGAATGACTTTTCAATAATTCCCTCCTAAAGGCTAGTTTCCCTTTTCTTTGATATGCGCCATCACTGTTCTTGCCCTTCCTACCATTCCTTGTTATGTCCTCTCTAATTAAGGCCTTGATCCTGCAACTGACTCCAAGTGCGTGTTTCCCTGTACCCATGCAGAGCCCCACTGACTCAGGAGTAGCTTCTCATAGGCACAGGGATCTCTACCCACCTAGAGTCAATTACAGGATCAGGGGCTTAGAACAGCATTATTTCAACTGCTTAGCAGCTTTCTGTGCCCCTTGGTGGAGTAGCAGGGAAGGGAAGAAGAAGAAAGATTTCCCCCTATGTTAAAATACTGTGATTTCATAATCTCTTTGGACTTGTCTGATATCACCCTCAGAAGGATATTACCTTTTAGAATTCAGGTGGTTTATGCTTCACTTTTGGGAGATGCATGTTTTGTCCTTCAGAGTTACCTCATGCATTTATTTAAGTTACTTCCATTATCCATTTGTATCTCTTGTGAACTCTTTCAGCTGACCAGAGTTTCACAGGGAGTACTAGAGAATTACGTCCATCTCTGGATTTTGATGCCAATGGCAATCTTCCATGCTACTAGAGGATTTTTAGGGAATTACAGTGCCTACATCATCATTTTTCTTCAGTGGGGAGCACTGATAGCTAACAAGTCATATAACCTACACTGATTTATGGCTTGCTCATATTCACTGCAGTGATACTGTAAAAGTTAATGGAACACAGTTAAGGTAAAAGCTTGGATCAAATGCAACTCTAGACGATGGTGTAGAGCAGTTGGGCTATTGAAATCACAACTTTCTGTAATGGCTGAAAGTTATTATATTTGTTAGATGGCTTCGTTGACCTGACCCAGTTTGGGTATTAGTTCTTTATCTCTATTTCAAAGCTTGTATAGCTAATGTGTGTGAACTAGATGGTGGCTTCTGTTCAACACAAGGGTAAAAGAAACAACATGAACTGAGAGAGAGGGCCTGAAATCAGACTGTTCATCAGAGAATCTGAGAATCCATGAGTTCCATCAGATCCTTGGCACCCGGAAAATCCTTTATGTGCCCCTGAAAGCCGCTTCAAGGTATCAGTTCAAGATTCCTCTGTCATAGGGGCATTGAAGGAGAACCCCCACTGGGTTTCCCTAAGTGTGAAGAACCCAGTCTGGACCTTGGTTTTTAAGACAAGTGAAATGCAGATAGTTAAAATAAAAGCCAAAGCTGTCATTATGCTGCAAACAGTAATTTTTTGTGGCTACACAAACATGCATATATATTTTTTTGTCTCCATCGTTATATTTAACAGTTGACTCCATCTAATCATTAGCTGGATTGTGAAATCTATTCCTTCCATGTCTTCAGTAACTCCCCTTGTCTAAATTGTTTCAGTTCCTCAGAGAGAGTTGTGAATATGCATGACACCCTTCAGCATAATAATGAGGAAGTCATTTTATGTTCCATCTCATTAGCAAAATAAAGTATCAAAACAAGCGTCTCATAGATATAGCTTTTCAGTTTGCTCAGGCAAATAATTCATCCTCCATTCCCACACATGTAAACACTTATGCCCGCATATTTGACTTTAAATGACACACTAGACTCATTTTAATTGCATTTAAATGTGACTCCTCCTGAAGAGTGCTAGACCAACTATGGGCCAGATCCTAAGGCACAAACCAAAGCGTGAGTCAAAGAGCTTTGCCCTGTACACATCTGCTCTGTGGGATGGAATGCTTAGCCCCAGCTGGTAGTAGGTAGCATGCAGCTATGCTGCAGCTTATAGTAAGAGGGGAATGAATGAGCAGCCCAATTTGCAGCTCCCCACAAAGCAGGCATTAGAGCCACACTGTGTGGGGCCAGTGGGTTTTATCTGCAGCATGCTACTTCTCCTTCTTCCACAGTCTATTGCTGGGAGTCACCACAGAGCTCTGCTCCATGGGGAGCTGGGTGTGTTGAGTTCCCCTGTGTAGATTCTCAGCAGCACTGGCAACATAGTCAGTGGAAACTCTCAATTCAGGGCATAAGTAGGCACAGTAATTGAGCCTATATGCCTGTTACATGACTGTTTTTTAAAGATGACTTATATCATGCCAAATGGTATCAGGTACTTGCATATGTACAGGAATAACTTTTCCACGTCTGGGGTGGAAAGCAACAGCTGTTTGAGAGTGTGCAGCAACCTTAATATAGAAAATGAGGTAGAATGCATCCTCTCCATTTGAAACTGTAGTGGGAAATTAGGGAGGCAGCAAGTATTTACCCAGATGGCAATTTAGCAAGGACACAGGTTTAAATTGTTTCCTCTTGTGAGATCAGGTGGCATGTTTCAAAAGGAGGTACTTTGAATTGTTTTAAGTCTCCTCAGAATGGCAGTACTTCCAGCTGCACAGAGTTTCCTAGCACCATTCTGGTCCCATGCTTGACTGAGACACAAGAGTGCCCACCGGCTAAGAGTGCCCAGCACCACTTCCGATGGCCTGCAATCTTCCTTGGAGGTCTTTAGTGTAAGCACTGACGTAGCTTGACCCAGCTTATGATTAGTGTCTGATAGGAACACAAGAGAAGGTGGTATGGCTACAGGCCAAATATAAATATTTGATCATCAGGGCAAAATAATGAATCATGAATCTTCTTCTTCTTCCTGTCCTTATCCCATCAGCTGGGGTCAGGTCATTTTGCAAGCATCAGCTATCTCTGTCTGTCTGAGACACTAAGGTCCACCTTCTTACCAACTTTGATGCAATCCATCCATCACTTCCTTGACTGTCATCAGTGTCTCTTTCCTGCCATCCTCTCCTGCTATGCTATCTTCACCAGGTCCCCTTCATTCATCTTCTCCATGTGTCTGAACCAAAAAAATTATACTTCCTGGATTTTGTCAGCCACATCATAGCCTTTGACTTCCATCCTAATAGTTATTGAAATGAAAGTATCTCTTTGCATAATTCTTATGGCATGAAATCATCTCATCTCAAATTCCTGTAGGTGTTGAACCTACTGTCTCTTTACCACATATGCTTCTGCATTGTACAGCATTGCAGGGTGCACCATTGTTCTATACAGTTTGGCTTTTAGTCTCAATGACATACAACTTTCATGCACATGAGATGTTGTTCCTCACTCTTATAGTCTAAGTTGGGGAATGCTGGATCTCATGTTCAAGCTTGCCTGGCCACCAAGGTATGTGAACTGATCAGTCTGGTTTAATCTCACTCCATTATGACGCACATGACATCCCATCTTAATCATGCTCATTTTCATTTAATGCCAGCATAGCACTGGTTTACTATTTCCTCTAGTTTGTCTCTTGAGGGTATCCTTATTACTATGTCATCTGCATATAGCAGCTTCTTATGTTTTCCCATTGGGTTGTTCCTGCTGACATAGTCCATCAATATGATAAACAGCAGCAGACTTAGGGTTGACATCCATTGTGCAGTCCAACTTTTACTTCAAAGGACTTGTTCCAATCACTGTTTTAGGTGATCTGCATTCACCATAGTTATTAAATTCACTGTTTTAGGTATAGTGGATTCACCATAGTTATTAAATCCTCAGAAACTCAATATTTCCTCAGAACTGCTGCAGGTATCCTTCTGCCCTTCAGTGTTGCCAGTGTTGCTTCAATAAGAACTATAGGTTTCAATTGGCATCCCTGACATAACAGTGAGAGTGCCTTTCCCTAGTCACACTAAGTACATGCCCACTCTTTTGCCACCTCATTGCTGTAGATCTGGTGGACCACCAACAGGCAGTACTGTGTCGCCACTGCTGAACACCAGGCTTCATTTAACCCATGGATGGGGGTTTGAGATAGGCACGCCTTCTGCCTGGAAGGGCAGCCTCTGCCTGCCTGCTGTAAGCAATCTGGTTATTCTTAAATGCACCAGATACCCGCCTTTCACACCTGCATTTTCAGTAAAACCGCCTCCGCCACATGAAGCGAGTGATGGGGTTTTTTAGCTTAGAGGGTTTTATAGGCATCTTATAGGTGTTAGAACTCATCCTGAACCCCATCCCAGCCAGGAAGTGATTTAGCCTAACATGTCTATCAAGCCTATCAAGAGTCTCTAACTCACAGAAGAAAGACTGTAGGAAAAGGAATGTGCATGATGTGAAGGGAAAGAATTGAGGCCCCAATGTGACACAGCCCTGGACAGAGCACTCATTCTGACTCCTCAAATGACTTCCATTTCTCCAAGGAACTCCTATATAACACTAAAAGAAAAGGAGTACTAGTGGCACCTAGAGACTAACCAATTTATTTGAGCATAAGCTTTCGGGAGCTCAGCTCACAAAAGCTTATGCTCAAATAAATTGGTTAGTCTCTAAGGTGCCACTAGTACTCCTTTTCTTTTTGTGAATACAGACTAACACGGCTGCTACTCTGAAACCTTATATAACACTAATGCTCCTTGGTTTATAGTGTGTTTATGCCTGGGGGGGAAAAATAGATGTAGATGGGTCCTAAATCAAGTGTCTCAATATGTAGGCCAGTAATTACTTTTATGTAGCTTGTATTTACTGAATGAATTCAGTTCCACCTACAATACAAGTGAGGAAACAAGCAGAGCTGGGCAAAATATTGTTTGTAAGCAGAGCTGGGCAAAATATTCTCCTTGAATGTAAACCCTTCTTGTAAACCCTGAGGACTGGGCTTGGAGTTTGATGCAATCACAAACTTCAGCCTACTCTTGCACATGGTTCATACAAACCTTTTTTCTCCCCACGTATTATAGGAGGCCCTTTTGTTAACTTAGAGGATTTCCCAGAGTATTTGGGGCCTGTTGAGTGGCCTTGTTTAAGGGAGAGACTAGGTGAGGGGTTCTTCTGGAGGTCTGAGTTAATCCTAAACTAATCTTCAGGATCCTAATCGTTTGCTTTCAGCCCCTGTCAACCAAACTTCAGGATTCCATTCACAACCCCTGTCATGATCCAAACCCCACAGGGCTCGTACAGCCCTCGCTGCAAACCTTGTTCCTGTATACAGATTTCTCTGCTACATGTACTGGTACTTTAACTTAACCGTGCAATCCATAAATGTCTGTAGCGGTCTGACATCTATCAGGCAGGTTACAAATGAGAAATGTTCCCTCTTCAGATTAATCGATTTCTCAAGTCTTTCTTCCTATGAAACTTGCACAGCTCTGAGCAGCAGGTAGGAATAAGGAACAGCGGTGACTTTATCACACAACCCTTTAAGGAATTATCAGGCTTGTTGATTGGTAACTTGCAAATACTGGCTGCAGAGCACCCCTTTCAGCAGTGTTTCAGGGCATTAAAGGAAGGGGGCACCCAGTTACCCTGAATGTTACCTGCCTATGTTCAATGTTTTTATAAATTAGAGGAGGGCTAAGGATGTGTTGTTCGGACCTGGATTAGGTTTAACACGGGCTTTGGGTTCAAGGTTGAATCATTTTAATTGCATTGTGGTAGTGCCCTTAGGATCAATCAAGGATCAGGCCCCTATTGTGCTATCTGGCACCTAGATTGGCTGTACAGTCCCTGGGTCAAAATGGACAAAGACGACAAGGGTTAGTGGTAGAGAGAGGTTACTAAATTATCAGAGTTTAGCAGAAAAATAGAAGGGTTAGTATTGGGCGATGAATTCAACTCACTGATATCCTGTGAACTGATCTGCACGATCTGCATGTGAACCACAAGCAGGAAACTGGCTGTTTCTGGGCTTGGATCTGACATGGAACCAAAACCATATCCAAAGGGAGTCAAACTGGCGATTCCAGTTTTGATCCATCTCTGGTATAACAGAGTTGCCAACTTCCGATTTCTATCATGATATTTGGTGTCTTTAATAAAGCCCTTACTCATGGAGTCAAGTGATTATGTGAAAATATCAGCTTTCATTTGTTTTTAAAAAGTAAGTTCCTAAGTCTTGTGGTTGCAGGTAAAAACTTGAAAACATGACCACAGTGCAACCTAAAGAATCAGAAACCAGAAGACAAAATAACCTGAAATATATTAGTTGACTTATAAATCATGAGAATTTTTTAAACAATCTCATGATTTTTTTGATGCCTGACTCATGATTTTTGAGTTACTGAGATTGGCAATACTGCCATTGTTCCCCAGATGGTTGTGTAAGGTGAAAGAAAGCCACAATACCTTATGGGAAGCCTGTGTCAGAATCCAAAGTACAGTGGGAAACATGTAAATGAATCATTTGAGAGAAGAAAAGAATGTACAACTCAGAAAAATCTGTGGCTAAATATTATTGGCTAGATTGTGCCTCTAAGGCTTGGCCTACATTTGAGGCAGCAGAGGGTCCAGGAGAGCACACAGACTTTCAACTGAAGCTGGCCCAGGGGTTGCCACAATCTGAAACTGACACATCAAAGTAGGAAATTCAGGCAAATTAATGAAAGGTGTGAATTTAAAGTGCATCAGTACAAGTGCAGGGGTTTAATGTGCTTTAACTAATGCACTTTACATTTGCACCTTTAGTTAATTTGGCTTAACTTTCTGCTTAGACAAGCCCCAATTGTATTTTGCAGTGCTGTCTGTAGAGTGAGAGGCATTGAAAGAGACTGAGGTTGAGAACCATAATGAGAAGATAACTCCTGGAGATATTTCCTCTAACATTTACATATTCAGATACCTTTATTTTAAAACAAAATGCCAGGTTCCTTTACCTTCTAGTGTTGAAAGATGAAGGAACTCCTTAATACATGCAGTTCCTGTTGTCCTGCAGAAATAAAGAAGAATTTGTGCTCCCTCTGTGCTCTAATCTTGGCTGTAAGGATCACTTTACTTTTTAATGACAAATATGTCCCTCTGAAAGCTAATCCAACATTCTCTGGCCAGAACTTTTGTTCTTTCATTTTGGATCCTCATTTGGTATTTCAGATCTTTGATTTATTCAGTGAAATGCTTCCTCCCACTTCCCTGATGAAATCACTCAAAACTCAGCTGCACATGTGCTGCATTATTTATGCATTGTATTGTGAGGCCCCAACTGAGATCAAGGCCCCATGGTACTAGGCACTGTGTAAGCACAGTGAGAGACAGTCCCTGCCCTGAAGAGGTTAGTCTAAACCAGTGGTGGGCAACCGCAGGGCCAGCACGTCCCTGCGGCCCGTGCCTCTTCCCGCAGCTCCCATTGGCCGGGAAGGTGAACCACGGCCACTGGGAGCTGCGAGTGGCCATGCCTAAGGACAGTCAATGTAAACAAACTGTCTCGCAGCCCACCAGCAGATTACCCTGACGGGCCGCCTACAGGCCGCAGGTTGCCCACCACTAGTCTAAATAGCCAAAGGCTAGGAGGGGAATTGCAAACAAACCAGTGCTCTGAAATTGGGAGGGCAACTGATAATGTGGCAACTGATCATAACAGCTGCTCTTTGCTTGGTGCTCCAGAAGGTAAAAGCCTCTCCTTCCTGAGTGTATATTTGTGGGGGAAGGGGCGGGGGGGAAGAGGTATAGGGTGGGTAAATAGCATGTAAGGCTAGAGAGGAAACATGGGAGTGAGAGCTAGGACTCCTAGGTTCTAGTTTCTAACTCGCTGTACAACCTCAATCTGTCTGTATCCCCATATGCAAAATGAGAATCAAAATCTTACCTACTTCCCAGGCCTGTTTTGAGGATGAATTGGTTAATGTTTATAAAGCATTTTGAACACATCAAAGTGTTATCTAATTCTAGAAAGGCCATTGCGGTAATTTTAAAAGATCCCACTGGTATGAAGTCTGCTACTATCTCCTGGGATGCAGAATTCCACCTGATGATTATGCTCTGAGGAAATCTCGTCATCAGTATTTCTGCTAAAAGGAGCTGGGCTGCAGCAACCCCTGCCCAGCTACTGTACCAAGGGACTAGAGAGAGTTGGGGATAGGATCCAATGGTTAGTGTGAGATGGCAGGGGGGTCTTTCTACAGGACTCTGCTTCTGCCCCAGGGGGGTGCTGGAACAATTTGTATAGTGGGGGTGCTGAGAGCCATTGAACCAAACTGTAAACCCTGTATATGATGGAAACCACTGCAAGTCAAGGAGTGTGGCAGCACTCCTAGTTCCAGCACCTATGATCTCCCCTACCTACACACACACACTCTCTTTGAATGGTGTCCTTTGACCTGATGGAGTCAATTTGAGATTTGCTAAGATTTGGCTTAATACTTCTAAACGATATGGGCTCCTTATTCCTTTCTCCTTAACTTTTATGTAGCATACATTAGGGCTGTCAATTAAGCGTGATTAACTCCAAAAAATTAGTCTCCGTTTTAATCGCACTATTAAACAATAGAATACCAATTGAAATTTATTAAATATTTTGGATGTTTTTCTACATTTTCATATATATTGTATTCTGTGTTTTAATTGAAATCAAAGTATATATTTGTATTACAAATATTTGCACTGTAAAAATGATAAACAAAAGAAATAGTATTTTTCAGTTCACCTCATACAAGTACTGTAGTGCAATCTTTGTCCTGAAAGTGCAACTTACAAATGTAGGGGTTTTTTTTGTTACATAACTTCACTCAAAAACAAAGCCATGTAAAACTTCAGAGCCTACAAGTCCACTCAGTCCTACTTCTTGTTTAGCCAATCACTAAGACAAACAAGTTTGTTTACATTTACAGGAGATAATGCTGCCCTCTTCTTATTTACAACATCACCAAAAAGTGAGAACAGGCATTTGCATGACACTTTTTTGTAGCTGGCATTGCAAGATATTTACGTGACAGATATCCTAAACATTCGCATGCCCCTTCATGCTTTGGCCACCATTCCAGAAGACATGCTTCCATGCTGATGATGCTCGTTGAAAAAATAATGCATTAATTAAATTTGTGACTGAACTCCTTGGGAGAGAATTGTATGTTCCCTGCTCTGTTTTACCCACATTCTGGCATACATTTGATATTATTGCACTCTCGGATGATGGCCCAGCACATGTTGTTCATTTTAAGAACACTTTCACTGCAGATTTGACAAAATTCAAAGAAGGTACAATTGTGAGATTTCTAAAGATAGCTACAGCACTTGACCTAAGATTTAAAAATCTGAAGTGCCTCCCAAAATCTGAGAAGGACGAGGTGTGGATCATGCTTTCAGAAGTCTTAAAAGAGCAACACTCCGATGTGGAAACTACAGAACCTGAACCACCAAAAAAGAAAATCAACCTTCTGCTGGTGACATCTGACTCCGATACTGAAAATGAACATGTGTTGGTTCACACTGCTTTGGATTGTTATCGAGCAAAACCCGTCATCAGCATGGACGCATGTCCCCTGGAATGGTGGTTGAAGTATGAAGGGACGTATGAATCTTTAGCACATCTGGCACGTAAATATCTTGCGACACTGACTACAACAGTGCCATGTGAACACCGGTTTTCACTTTCAGGTGACACTGTAAACAAGAAGCAAGCAGCATTATCTCCTGCATATGTAAACAAACTTGTTTGTCTGAGCGATTGGCTGAACAAGAAGTAGGACTGAGTGGACTTGCAGGCTCTGAAGTTTTACATTGTTTTATTTTTGAATACAGGATTTTTGTACATAATTCTACATTTGTAAGTTCAACTTTTATGATAAAGAGATTGCACTGCAACACTTGTACTAGGTGAATTGAAAAATACTATTTCTTTTGTTTATCATTTTTACAGTGCAAATACTTGTAATCAAAAATAAATATAAAGTGAGCACTGTACACTGTGTATTCTATGTTATAACTGAAATCAATATATTTCAAAATGTAGAAAACATCCAAAATATTTAAATAAATGGTATTATTATTGTTTAACAGTGCGATTAATCTCAATTCATTTTTTTAATCACTTGACAGCCCTAGTATACACCTATGCATAGGGTTCTGGTGATACACAAAGGGTAGGTCTTCAAAATGGTGCTCTGATGTTAAGGGGAGTCATGCCGCTAAAATCCAGCAAATCCAATTTCAGGATGTATGGTGACCACATTCTTTAGAATGATTGGCATAAGCTGAAGGAATCATGTAGACCTTAACACCCCAGGAGGATGTTCTTGATTGGCATTGCAATGAGATCATGATGCCTTGGCCAGAAAGCTCTTTGGTTATGAAATGGCTTAGGATACTGACAGGAGGTTTTTTTGTATATATGTATCCAGCCAAAGGAAAAAGTTTAGTGCTTTAGTTATATCTCCTTTAGAAATATACAGGACCCTTCAAATCAGGTGTAGGCCATAGCAAAAGGTTTTTCCATCTCCTTCAGCATGTGGCCAGAAGGCAAAGCGCTATCTAGCTGGGAACCCTCCAGAACTACAATAAGCAGATGTCATAAATATAAAGGGAAGGGTAAACCCCTTTGAAATCCCTCCTGGCCAGGGGAAAGCTCCTCTCACCTGTAAAGGGTTAAGAAGCTAAAGGTAACCTCGCTGGCACCTGACCAAAATGACCAATGAGGAGACAAGATACTTTCAAAAGCTGGGAGGAGGGAGAGAAACAAAGGGTCTGGGTCTGTCTGTATGCTGCTTTTGCCAGGGACAGAACAGGAATGGAGTCTTAGAACTTTTAGTAAGTAATCTAGCTAGGTATGTGTTAGATTATGATTTCTTTAAATGACTGAGAAAAGAATTGTGCTGAATAGAATAACTATTTCTGTCTATGTATCTTTTTTGTAACTTAAGGTTTTGCCTAGAGGGGTTCTCTATGTTTTTGAATCTAATTACCCTGTAAGATATCTACCATCCTGATTTTACAGGGGGGATTTCTTTATTTCTATTTACTTCTATTTTTTATTAAAAGTCTTCTTGTAAAAAAACTGAATGCTTTTTCATTGTTCTCAGATCCAAGGGTTTGGGTCTGTGGTCACCTATGCAAATTGGTGAGGCTTTTTATCCAACATTTCCCAGGAAAGGGGGGGTGCAAGTGTTGGGAGGATTGTTCATTGTTTTTAAGATTCAAGGGTCTGGGTCTGTAGTCACCTAGGCAAATTGGTGAGGCTTTTTACCAAACCTTGTCCAGGAAGTGGGGTGCAAGGTTTTGGGAAGTATTTTGGGGGGAAGGACACGTCCAAACAGCTCTTCCCCAGTAACCAGTATTAGTTTGGTGGTGGTAGCGGCCAGTCTAAGGACAACGGGGGTAATATTTTGTTCCTTGGGAAAGTTTTGACCTAAGCTGGTAAAGATAAGCTTAGGAGGTTTTTCATGCAGGTCCCCACATCTGTACCCTAGAGTTCAGAGTGGGGGAGGAACCTTGACAGCAGATATTAAACTTTAATGATGAAAGCCGTGCAATGCAGGTTAGTACCTGAGATTTAGAGCTTCCTATCCTTAATGTTAACACTAGCACCTAAAGAATTTTTTTTCAGTTGCTTGTACGCTTGTCAAAAAGACGTTTGATATAAATCAAAGGTATAGCTCAACTCATCCTCAAAGTGCTGGGGAGAAATACGCTCTGAAAAAGTAACCTCCATCATTCATCTGCCATTCCAAATGTTTATATGTTACCAATATGAATTTTATTACAGGCTATGAATTCTCCATAGATGCTCCTTAGCTTTCCTCTAATAAGGGAAATATATGGAAAAGTAAAGCTGTTCCAAATAAACACAAACAAATTGCCATGTGCTTAAGGTAACTTTGCATAGTCGGGTTGGGGTTATGGTACTCTTAGTGACTAAAGAACTTCAAAATCCATTCTTTCTGTAGTACTGTAAATGATGGATTTTTCACCTTAATAAAAGGAGTCCTTGCAGCCCTCTGGAGTGAGTTGTTCTATTTTTACATTTTGCTATTGAAGAGCGAGCAAAGATAGGCCAATATATCTTCCTTTAAAGAGTCTGAACTGAAGTGTAGACCAAGCTGGCACCATCATTAAACTACTGTTGGGAAAAGATTCAGAAGTCAGACTTACTTTTTGTATCTTTTCTTCAGAGGAATGTGTTTCACTTATGTCAAGATTCCTTCCCCACTCCGAAGTCTAGGGTACAGATGTGGAGACCTGCATGAAAGACCCCCCAAGCTTATTTTTACCAGCTTAAAACCAGGTTAAAAACTTCCCCAAGGTACAAACTTTGCCTTGTCCTTGAACCGTATGCTGCCACCACCAAGCGTCTTAAACAAAGAACAGGGAAAGAGCCCACTTGGAGACGTCTTCCCCCAAAATATCCCCCCAAGTCCTACACCCCCTTTCCTGGAGAAGGCTTGAGAATAATCCTCAGCAATTTGTACAAGTGAATACAGACCCAAACCCTTGGATCTTAAGAACAATGAAAAATCAATCAGGTTCTTAAAAGAAGAATTTTAATTAAAGAAAAGGTAAAAGAATCACCTCTGTAAAATCAGGATGGTAAATACCTTACAGGGTAATCAGATTCAAAACTTAGAGAATCCCCCTACGCAAAACCTTAACTTACAAAAAGACACAAAAACAGGAATATACATCCCATTCAGCACAACTTATTTTACCAGCCATTAAACAAAAGGAAATCTAACGCATTTCTAGCTAGATTACTTACTAACTAACAGAAGTTCTGAGACTGCATTCCTGATCTGTTCCCGGCAAAAGCATCACACAGACAGACAGACCCTTTGTTCCCCCCTCCCCCCCGATTTGAAAGTATCTTGTCTCCTCATTGGTCATTTTGGTCAGGTGCCAGTGAGGTTATCCTAGCTTCTTAACCGTTTACAGGTGAGAGGGTTTTGCCTCTGGCCAGGAGGGATTTTATAGCACTGTATACAGAAAGGTAGTTACTCTTCCCTTTATTTTTATGACAGCTTACTTGAGGTTCATTAGGAAAGGTAATCTAATGCTCTCTGGCTAATCATTATTTTTAGGACTTAAAAAATAGTGCTAGTATCATGATGGGGCAGTGGATAAAACAACCTTAAGTAAGGAAAACTGGGCTTTATTACTTGCTCGACTACTGACAGGATGTGTGACCTTAGGCAAATCACTTAGGGTTAGATTGTCACTTGGACTGCAAGTTTAAATGGCCATGGCATACAGCATCATAATCCATTACATTATTAGTGGATTTTTACATGCAGTCCTGTGTCTATGGAGTTAGAAATGCAAGAAAAGTTATGTAATAAGTTTGTCACCCCTACCGTTTCAGTTCAGGGTTCTGACTGCTCACCCCGTTCCCAAAAGCGGTTTTTAACCAAAACAGGGAAGAGAAGACTTATTCCTGAGACTAAGATAATAAACTGTACACCAGGGGATGGCTCACTAGATAAATTGCCCTGTTCTGTTAATTTTGTCTGAAGCATCTGGCACCAGCCACTGTCAGAATACTGAGTTAGAGGGGCCATTGGTCTGACCCAGGATGTTCTTATGTTCAGGATCAGCCTCTATGTGCTGTATTATCATCAATCACCAACACAAAAACAGCTGAGATAATGCAGGTTGATTCATATTTGGGAACCCGCTTAAAGCTTTTATTTGGGTATCAGCCTAAAGAACTCCATGGAAGAACAAACGGCTGTGATGGTTCTAAAGCAGCTTACCACCTAGTCTTTTTTTCTTTCTTTCTTGATAGATTCTTTTAAACAATTGCAACAAATTCTTTCATGGTCTTGGCTGCCATTATTACAGTAACTGATACTTCTTGGTAGTTATTGTAAATCCTAAAATGTAGCATGCGATGTTCTTCTAGCCATGTCAGTCCCAGCTGTTGTAGCTGCAGCCGTGTCAGTCCCAGGATATTAGAGAGACGAGGTGGGTGAGGTAATATCTCTTAGAGATGGTGCAATAAAAGATATTACCATGCCCACCTTGTCTCTCTAAATCCTAAAAGGCAAAACTATTTTAACTGACTGTATCATTCAGATGTTTTGACTGATAAAAATGGCCACAGAAGACACACTATTGGTTTAAGCAGAGCGGTGGGTCAGATGAATCTAAACTGAGCAAAAATTATGTTCCCTTTTGCTTTTCTGCTTGGGTTTCTATGGAAACATCTTTTGAAGTGGTTTGAAGGAAAGATATTTTAAAAGAGAACAATAAAAATGTTTATATATGCAAAGTAAATATCCTTCCTGCATTTTTGTTTGGAAGTGAAAATGTGATTTCATCATTTAATATTCTTCCCAGACAACCAAAGTTGTCATGACCCAGGGTCCTAAAGGTTTGTTTTTGTGCATTTGGCCAGGATATTGGAAAGAGGAGGAATACTCCTTCTGTGCAGTGCAGTTCATCCATTATGTATCTGCAATATCTTTATCTTTATTTTTTTATATAGCGACTCAGACAGCTCACACAATGCAAGACACACTTAGAAAGATATTTTGAAACTACAGCTCAGTTAAGCTATTTAATTCATGAACTTCACTGCTCTCTTCCAGGAATCTGTACTGTGGGTAACATGGGTACATCATTCCTTTAATATGCTGGAGAGGGTTAAAACCACTATTTTCTTCTAACCCAGGGGCTGCTCCTGCTTCCACTGTTGCCAAGGGTGCCAGCACTGGGTCCATAATTAATACATTTACATCTCATGGCATAAACAAGTTATAATGTATCAAGCTTATTGGCTTGATTAATCCTATGTTATTGACACTGGCTCTTTCTTCTATGGACCCTAGGTGTCCTTAAGAAGAAAGAGTCATTGTTGCCCTCAAAAAATTAATCATCTTCCATGTGCAGCTTCTTAGATTCTGCCTGTGTTTCCAAGCCTGGAGCATCGCTCTCTGGAACTCTATTCAGCACTCTCTCACTCTGAGGCCAGATTTTTTTAACTGCATTTTCACCTGCTTTCCTCCATTATGGCCTGATCAGAACCGTTGTACTGCAGGGGAAATTTGACAGTAATGCAATAGAAGCAGATTGGATTGTCAGAGCCTGTTCCAGGGTCCAATAAAGTTAAGGAGAAATCCCTCAGTCATTTCAAGGGGCCAGGTTACCAAGATTTCTCTTGAAGACCCACTCCTACACACACATTCCCAAACACTCCATGTACAGAGCTTCACCAAGGCAGCCATTTGCAGGACACAAAAAGATTAATTGATTCTACGAAATCCAGGAACAATGCTACATATCCATTAACTATTTACCTATATACAGACATCTCATATATAAAGCACTCCTGTGCCATATTCAACATCCTTTCCTTCTCTGTTTCCAACCCCACTAATCTTCCAGACCCTTCTTTTTTTCCCTCTTTGATCTCCCCCAGAGACACACCTCTTCTGCATTTACTGATTGACCTGTATTGACCTAAGTGCCACAAGTACTCCTTTTCTTTTTGCGAATACAGACTAACACGGCTGTTACTCTGATACAATGGAAAGTATTGGTGATGAGGTTTAGTGCCAATAGCCCTTAATGACCAGCCACTCTGATAATATATAACGGCAGGATGATGCATCTATTCTTGGGTCTGCATACTCTGACTCTTCTGCTAACTTGACAATTGCCATATATTTTCGCTCCGCCTTTGGGTTCGCCTCTTTTTTTATTTAATAACACCTTTATTTCTGAATTGTACTAAACATTTTTCTGCTGATAATACAAAAATAAAGCAGCTACCATCGCCCAATGGCTGTGCTCAAGGCCCAAGCCTTGTGGGTTTGGTGGTTAATAGAGCTCTGGACCGGTGGACAGAGTTTGGCCACTTAATTGTCATTTGGGAAAAAAATCCCATCACGTCTCAATAGTTAGTGACAGGAGCAATGAAAGCCTTTATACTGCACTTATAAAACCGCTGAGGCACCTGAGCATTTTGCCAATGAATGTCAGAGGGGGCTGGAGCTGGAATTTGACTCAAAATCTTTGCTACTCATTCCTTTGAATCATTTCCAAATGAAAGCTGTGTGGCTGTAACTCAGAATGAGCACACAGCGATACTCCCCTTGTAACCAAAAGGCTACGCTAGCAGAGTGTAGTGATTTGCATAGTCACGTATACTTAGAGAAGTGTTCAGTGAATAACGTAGTGAGTGGGTGGGTGTGCGAGTGCATTTCCCCTCACCTCGTGCTGGGCCAACAAAGAGGCTAAGAGATCTTCTTAACACTGCTGCCAGCTAAGGTAGATTTCCTTTGGCTCAAATGATAGTCCTATGTTTGTGGAACCAAATGTTCTATGTGATATCCCCAATACCACGTGTCTGAGAAAACAGCGGGTCTGCAAGTGAATCTGTGCCATGCAGGAGCTACCTTTGCATGTGCTTCGTTAAAAAGAATCTCTTATATATTAAACCAGAATGTGGACATTTGCAAGCTCCAAATAATTAACTGTAGCTGTCTCAACTTCACTTGCAAATAAAAAGTGCCCTGTGGCTCTTATAAAGTAGGTATTTGTGTGCACCCATCCTGAAGGTGCATGTAGCCATAGCATGTGTGCACAAAAGCAGGTTTTTTACACACACTTGCAGAAACCATATAGGTGGTGGGGTCTATAAATTTAGTGCTTGGAGCTTTTAATACATCAAAGCGTGGCCTAAATCACCAGTTTAAAGGAATGCAAATGCTGTATGTGGCCAGAGCAGTAGTGAAGAGGTTGCTTTCAATAGCAAATCAACATTCATGGCAAACTACTGCACAAAATAAACCACTGATATCACTTTAATGCAAAGGTTTGGTAGTTCTGACTATTCATCTGCTGGTATCAAGGAGTGTCCTATCTCTGAAAGATGCTGCTGCCCGTGAAGAAATATCATGTTAATCAATTAACTGTCCTAGCATACAGTAACATGGCCAGGGGCAATACACTTGTTCATTACTGGATGTATTTTAGGGGCAGCTAAAAATTATCATAGGAAAGCCATTAATAAATGATAAGCCACTCCTAGACCTCCAGTTATTGTCATATGCCAAGTTTCATTTACTTCAAAGCAATGGTTTTGCTGTCTGCCTTTCTCTTCTTTTTTTTGAGGGCTACACTTGTGCCCCTATGCACAGATTTTACTATGAAAAAATAAGATCCTGCTGTGCCTTCTGAATCCTGTCTTGTAGATTCTAGCTCTCTACTCCTATGAGAGCTCATGGAGCACTGTTCAGTATATTCACAGAGGCAACTACAGGTCACACATTCACAAATCAAGTGTAGGACCAGTTCACAAAATCAGGAATCCCCTCCCCTGCCCTTGAGTCAGGGTGGCCTCCCTTGTCCATAAGTTTCATAAGCCTCATAAACTAGCTCTGAAGGTTGGAGAGGATGAGCTGGTCTCAGCTCTGGGTTGAAGTGTTTATTATTTACAGTGCCTGCTGTGCTACCTATAGTGATAAAAGACAGACACAGCTTCAGACTTCAAGTGGGGCTGTTTGTTGGTGATGAGTCAGTGGAAAGGCCCTGGAGAAGAAGTACTTTAAGAAGGGATTTGAGGGAGGGAGATTAGTTCACTCAGAGATGACAGAGGGAGAAGAGGAGTGGGATGGAAAGCTGGGCAGTACCCAGAGAGAATGATAGAGAAGGAACCAAATGTGATGCTGAAGGAACAGGGATATTGAGGGAGAGTTGCAAAGGGAGAGTGAGGTGAGAAGGGGGTGATCTGTTGTTTTGGAAGCAATAGAGAAATCAAGGAGATTTGACTTAGCTTTGGTACCAATTAGCCTTTTCCACTATTCTGCCTTGCCCTCTCTAATGCTTCCTAGCCATTCTGACTCTTCCCACCCTATCTTAGCCCTTCCCTTTGGGATCTCTGTGCTTTGATACTCTCTCTGGTCTCTTTTTTACAGCCTTCATCCCCACACAAACAGCATGCCCACCTGCTGGCTGAAATTGATCATAATTAAGGTCCTGGATTTCATCTGCTTAAAGAGTTACTTTGGCTCCATTCAGGCTCCTAATGTAGATTATTTTTTGCTTCTCAGATGTTTGTTATCTTGTAATTGGATGTCCTTTTTTTTTAATGGAGCCTTGTTCAAAAACTCCATGAGAAATTAGTTCAGATATGAAATAATTGCATTGAAACCTACTTGAATAAATAACTGATCAATGCATTACATGTAAAATCTTTGCTTACATAGGGAGCACTGACGATGAATAATGGCAACTATATGGAAATACACCAAGTGCTTTTATTATTAGTTTCAAGATTCTTGAAAATGTTTGCCTGTTAATCAGAGAGCCACATAGCTGACTCAGCAGCTAGTTGAAGGCTGATTGGTCCAAATCATTACCCAGGTCCTTATTCAGTTTTCACTCAGTCTTTACTCAATCAAAACCCACATTGAAGTCAAGAGGCAAGATTCTGTCTAACCTACCTAGCCATTTTAGGATTATCTATAGTGTCGGTTACTGTGGTATCTAAAAGATCCATGGGTGGAGGGGACGTGCCATGTGAGGTCTCCCCAATCCCATGAAGAACAGGGGCACAGCCACCTTCACCACAGTGCTCACATCTCCTCTGAACTCCTCAGAGCCCTTTTCCCACATCCAGAGATTTACTTGGCTGAGTGTTTTTGAAGTGTAGAACATCCCAACAGTTATTGCAGAAGATGGAGTTTGGAGTTGAGAGCGTTTATCGGTCACTTGTTATTCCTGGGGGGTGCTCAGGACTTTGTGGGCTGGGATAGGAGTGGGCAGTCTGTGAGCAGGGCCAGGCATGGCACACTGTACCCGTTAGCCTGGCAGAACTTGTCCTAAAAGGAGAATACAACCAAGGGCATATTATCCTTTCCACAGAGCCCCTGGTAGTATGACTCTAATGTAGCTTTGTGGCTAGGGAAGCAGGGACACTGGTGATCAAAGCCAGTGTGCATGGGAAATAATATACACCCATTATTAAAAAAATGTTTTGACTACAAGAAGCAGACCTATCTTCTTTACCATAGATGGAGAATTTATCTTGAACTAGACAAACATTGCAAAACTACTTCCTTTTGATAATAATTTGAATTGTTATTCGGATTTTCTTTGAAAATGCTCAACCCTCTTTACGTTCACTTTCCATGAATATTCTTGCAAACACTTTTACTCGCTAATATTCTCTGACGGGGCTGGTACAGCAACTGGATATTGCCAAGGTGAAGGGAAGCCCTGGTCATTCCCCTTTTCCACTGGCAATACCCACTGACCAACTGCAGGGAGTTGGGGTGGTTCTGGAGCTGATCTGGGTCTACCGCCTTTGAGGATCTCCCTGTGCTGCAGCTGGCTAACCTGGCTATAGGACAGCTTTATGCAACCAGAGCAGCACAAAGCTGCCTTAATGCAGGTGCGAACATGGCCCTAATATGTAATCTGACTTGTATGCGTACAGTGCTGATCTAAAATATTTGAATAAGGAATTGTGAAAAATGGTCACAACTTCCGCTCTTGCTGCTGTGTTGCATTGGGGTCACATTTGAACATTATTATGAGCTTGATCATGCATTTTGCCCCATGTAAAAAGGATGCCAGGCAACCACTAATACAAAAAAACAGCCTTTGCTGTTGTGAATTGTCTGATATTGATTTTTCTCTCCAACCATGAAGACTGGAAACTTGCCTTTTTAAAAAAAAATTAAATCTAAAATTCTCACCTAATCATATGCCAAGGCATTTAAGAAACTTGTTGAGATCTGCAATCAAATTGCAAGAGTTGGCAACACTAAGTATGGCACAGGGGGAAAGGCATTCTCTCAGGTAGGTTGGTCTCAAGCCATTTTGAGAGCTATTGGTTAAAACCACCACCTGGAAACCACTAGTCACCAACTGCAGATCCCAGGACACTGGTGTCATGTGTAAACATCATAATAAGACAAAATTTTAAATAGGCTAACTGACTTAAGCCATACTTTTAGGGAGAAAATGAATACAAGGAGCTGTTATGTTTAGGGCACCAGGAGCTCCTTAAGTCAAAGGCACCTTGACTCAACAGTGATGGATATAGCTGCAGGGGGGCTGGAACAATTTGTATAGTGGGGGTGCTGAGAGCCATTGAACCAAACTGTAAACCCTGTGTATGATGGAAACCACTTAAAGCCAGGTGATGTTGCAGCACCCCTAGTTCCAGCACCTGTATATATCTGCAAAAAGAAAAGGAGTACTTGTGGCACCTTAGAGACTAACAAATTTATTTGATCATAAGCTTTTGTAAACTACAGCTCACTTTATCGGATGCATGCAGTGGAAAATACAGTGGGGAGATTTTATATATACAGAGAATATGAAACAATGGGTGTTACCATACACACCTTACCTGATCACTGTCATTACAGTGTGTATGGTAACACCCATTGTTTCATGTTCTCTGTGTATATAAAATCTCCACACTGTATTTTCCACTGCATGCATCCGATGAAGTGAGCTGTAGCTCACGAAAGCTAATGCTCAAATAAATTTGTTAGTCTCTAAGGTGCCACAAGTATTCCTTTTCTTTTTGAGGATACAGACTAACACGGCTGCTACTCTGAAACCTGTATATATCTGAGTTTTATCAATCATATTTACACTACCTGGGTACCCTCACTAAATTCCCCAAGTCTTGTACCAGCATGCCCTGGAATTAGTGTAAAACCTGGGATGGATTCATTGGAATTGTTTCAAAGATTTGATCAGGATGCTGGAGGGGAGAGTCCTAAAGACATTTTAGGGAATGAACTGTGTTACAAGTTTTCAAGCAGATCTTAATAAAAATGACAGATATATGCTGTTGAAAAGCTGATGTAGAATAAAATAAATAGCATCTGATCTATCAACTGAAAACTTTTATCCTGTATCAAGTAGTGGTCTCTAGCATTGGGCATGATCTTCTTCCCAGTGAAGTGAATGACAAAATTCCCACTGACTTCCTTCTGAGGAACTGTGATGGTCAGTGGCACAGGAGTGAAAGGCCATCTTGCTTTTAGCTAGGGTGACCAGATGTCCCGATTTCATAGGGACAGTCCGATTTTAGGGGCTTTGTCTTATATAAGTGCATATTACCCCTCATGCCCCGTCCCGATTTTTCACACTTTCTATCTGGTCACCCTACTTTTACCACATACTGGCTTGACTCCAGGCTCAAACCTGCTTCCATTCAAGTTAATGGGACTTCTAGCCACTGACCTCAGGGAGTGCTGGGGTCAGGCCATTGGTCACATGGCCACAGCTGCGGTGAGGTGACATATTCCTCTGGATGTGAGTCCTAAGTGATTCCCATTCCTACGATTCAGGCTCCTTGCATCCCTAACCCAGCAGCTGTCTGACCAGTTTTGTGGAAGAGAGTGAAGAAAGCCTCCATGCCTATGTACACTGGCTGACATTCAGAAAGCAAAACATGTTTTAGGAGATAAAAACCCAAAAGGCTGTAAAGAGGATGAGACAGATGCTGTTGCTAACAGCTCAGAAGGAAGCCTCCTCTGCTCCTTGAACTGTTATCTTTTAGTATGTCAAATCGGTGGTGCTACATAGGGGGTGTCATTCAGTCACTGCAGATGCACTTACCAATCTTATTATCCACAGGAAACAGAGTATGACTAAAAGCAACATGATAAATTATTGTAGAAATGGCCTCTAAACGTCAGTTCTCTCTCTTGCTTCTTTTCTTCAATTTCCCTATGTCCTTTTTTAGATTATAATATTTTCTCTGCACTATAAATGGAACCAGAAAGACCCCTGCTCAATACAGTGAGCTGAGAATAGAGTTGAATGATTTGGATAATATTTTTTCAGAATAAAAGCACTGAGTTTTGTTAGTTATTATCAGTGGGGTTCGGTTATTTGTTATTTATTCATATCTGGCCAACCAAGGGGTATTCACTGGACCTTTCTGCAAAATTCTGACTGCTTCATAAATAGTTATTTGTCTGAAAATACAGGCTGGAATGCCTTATTCACTATTTTAAAATGTTTCGTCTAATCACATCATGCAACTTAGGTGACCAACCACACAATACAGAGAATGAATAGTTGAAGCAAACAGTTTGAGAATCGTTTATAGTTTGAAAGTTATTCATCAAAGGTAAAATTTCCCAAAGCACCTAAGTGACTTAGGAGTCTAGGTCCCACTGAAGACTTAGGCTCTTATGTGTCTTCAGTGTTTTTGAAAATTGGATTTAGACTCATGGGAACATAGGAAGTGCCAGTCTGGATCAGACCCAATGTCAATTTAATCCAGTATCCTGTCTCCAATAGTGGCCAGTACGAAATGCTTCAGAGGAAGGCAAAAGTAGGCAGATAAGCTACTCCCCACACAAATTTCATCCTGGTCTCTACCAGAGATTGGCTTAAGCCTTGAAGCACAAAGTTTAGCAAAATGTTAAACCTTGCAAAATATTTGTTGTTAATTTTTGAAAATGGGATTTAGGCTCCTAAGTGACTTGGGCACTTTTGTACCTCTAGAGTATCCAGATAATGATTATGAATAAAGAATATATTCCAAGAAAATCAGGGTTGGTTACAACCCCCCAAAAGGGCTGCTTTCATAATGGCCATTACACATAAATTGTTTGACCAGCTCAAGCTGAGAGTTGTGATGGCCAAGCCAATGTTGTACTTGTTTTTCTTCCTTTGAGGGAAGCTAGGGAATGAGTAGAACTTCAGGGACAGAGCGATAGCAGTAAAAATGAAGGTATGTAGGAGGATGCTTGGGCAAATGTGTCCTGGGGTTGTCCCTCCTAAACAGGGACAGCTGGAATGTCTGATGCATGCATGGGCATGTAGGTGCCTTGACAGAAGAAGAATATCTTTATGTAAGACAGCAACCTTGTCAATCCTTTACTTCACGTCTTTTCCAAATTTTGACAAGGGCTCCTGGCCCTAACACTGGCTTTTAAGGGATCCCTGTTTGTTTTTTTAAAGTGATCGCTTTTAACAGTGCAAAGTGAGGGTCTCAGGGCCTGATTAATTGTTGCACTGGCTGTCCTAGCACAGAAAATCCATAGTATAGGTGTAAGGCCACTCCCCATGAATATCTTCTGCACAGAGGATCTTTCCATCACAGGTAGTGCAACCTCTTTAGGTATTATATGAGTGTGCTATGTCTGCAGATATGTAAATAGCTAATAGTCAAGGTGCCAGGAGGTGACATCTAGAATATGTTGCATAGTTCATGGCTTTGGTTCAACCTCTTTTGTACTGCAAATAGCTTCCTCTGCGGAGTTCTTTACATGGACCTTTAACAGCTGGCTAAGTGCACCCCTACAGAAGGACCTGATGCAGGAAGCATGGCCAGGGCTGACAGTGGTCTGTTGATTCCCCACTGCCAGTGACACTGAAGATGAATTGTGGGAGGCAGGACTGCCAGAGGCTTGTGCTGCCGGGCTGACAGTGTCAGCAGCCCCTCGATGTGGGAAATGGAAGCTGCCTACGCTCAGATCTTTCAGTGGCCTTAGTGCCAGCTCAGGGATGGAACCTCTACTCCATGATTGGTCTAAATTCTCTCTCTTCCTCACTGTCTCTGCCTTTTTAATTTCATTCAAGGCCCTGCATCTCTTTTCCCACAGATTCACAGACAATGGGTTTTCAGAGTCAGGGGACCATCAATTCAAATGTACACATTAAAGCGCAAATTTACTAATGGCCTCCACCAATTAATAAGCACTAATTCATTAAATGCTGGGAGATAGCAGGAGCACACAAATGCCCGATTCGCAGATAAACTGACTTAAAGCTAATTAGATCTGCCAAGCAGCCAAAAACGTGTGTCGCCAACTGGGAAGGGGTTCACTTCAATTAGATGTGGAGATCAGTTTAAAGAAGAAAAGCTTTTATTGAAGGATTAGGAGACCGGCCTGTTATACGTATTTGCTTTTCAACCAGAATTGAGAGCAAAACTTTGCTGGTGTCATGTGGGATTTATTCATTATAACTTACTCTGTACCTGATTGTGAATAACTTACTGAGACAAATACAAGTAGATTTAGAACACCATGGAGCTAGGCCTCAATTCAGCAAAGCATTTAAACCTGTGCTCAAGACCATCCTTGTTCAGCAAAGCACTTAAGTGTGTGCTTAACTCCCATTGACTTCAGTAAGAATTGATCATGGGCTTTAGATTAAGGATGTGTTTCCCTAAATAGGGATGCTTTCCTGACTCTATGTCTTATGTGGGACTAGCAAACAGGAAATGCTGTTTTTTTGCATTCACTTAGTAGCTAAATTTAAGAGATATTATAGTATTTACTGGATTTTCTGTTAATAATTGTAAGAATTAATTCTCTAGATATAACTTATTCCTAAGGCCCGATTTGAATTGTGGGATGATGGTCAAAAAATTTTGGCTGAGTTGCAGACAAGCCATGCAAAATTTCAGAAAAGTAAGAATGGATCTTATTATTTGTGGTAATAAAGTCTATTATTACTTTTCCATGATTTTCCGCTTTCATCCACCTGGGGCTGACAGCGAGAACCTGGGGCTGAGAGCAGCCACCTGGGGCTGACAACAGCTCCCCCTCTCAGCCCCACACAAGGCAGGGCTTCTGCTGTCAAAAGTGCAGTGGAAGCCTAATATTGTGGAATCCGGGGCCTTACTTATTTCTGTATTAGAATTATGGGTCCGTATTATTAATCTTTGTCCTTTCTGTATTTCTCTATTTCTCTCTTGAATAGCCTATGCCATTTACATAGTGAAGGATAACTAAAGGTGTTGTTCACAACAACTTAAGGAAAAGTTAGTGAAACAGTATATTATTATGATGAATTAATTATTGTATTGTGGTAGCATGTAGGGACCCCAATCATAGACCAGGAGCCCATTGTGCTAGGTGTTGTACAAACAGAACAAAAAGACAGTCCTGGCCCAGAGGAGCTTGCAATCTATTTCAGAAGTAATATGTAACCCCACAAGTTGTGTAATAAAAGTGATACGTTTTTAGGCGTTTTTGTAGATTATAAACTCTTTGAGAGAGATACTGCAGGCCACATTCTCTGTTGCTCTGCACCTGGTGTGGTCATTTATGCTGTATTGCCAACCTCAAGGGGAAAAAAAAATCATGAGTCAGATCCTCCAAAATCTCAAGATGGGCCCAAAATATCACGATTTTTAAAAAAAATAATCAAACCATGTGTTTCAGCCTGTCTTTTGACTTTTTAATCCCCCTCTATTCCTCTGGCAGCGTATGTGGGATAATTTCAGATTCAAAAGTCAACCTTTAATGAACACAACAATGCTTGCCTCTCCTTGGCTGCTCAGATGGAGATTCCACTTACCCTCTCCTCACCCCTGAGATAGGAAATGGATGGCAGCATCCCTATTACTGTCTTCACCCAGCAGCAACACTTCGCTGCCTCTTGCTTTACTGGGACTTCTCTATTTGGGATGCTTCAGTGCTTCCCCCTCCCACTGACCCAGGGCCATACCTGCAGGCAGGGCACAGTGGCATGGCAGGTCTGTCTCTTCAGCTCTCACACACAGCTCTGCCTGTGTGCCTAGCCTGAAAATCACAGGATCGGAGGAGCTTCTTATAGTATCACAATGGCTCCTCCTGCAGGCACCAAAATTCTATGACCCCTAGTCAGTTCACATGAGGGGACTCCACTGCCCCCAGGCTGGGGGAGCTGCCATCCAATCCTGTCATCTCCCTCCTGCACCCAACATCTCCCTGCACCCCATTCCCCTGCAATACCTAAATCTGTTTCCACTGCTCCTCACAATTCCCTGTGTCCTGTCTAGCTCCCTTAGGGTGACCAGATGTCCCGTTATTATTGGGACTGTCCTGATCTTAGGTGCTTGTCTTATATATGCAACTAACCCCCACCAGAAAAAAGGGGCCTGTTTTTTCAAACTTGCTATCTGGTCACCCTAAGCCAGTGGTGGACAACCTGCGGCCCCTCAGGGTAATCCGCTGGCGGGCCGTGAGACAGTTTGTTTACATTGGCCAGAAATGGTGAACCGCAGCCATTGGGAGCTGCGGGCAGCCGTGCCTGTGGATGGTCAGTGTAAACAAATTGTCTCGCGGCCCACCAGTGGATTACCCTGACGGGCTGCAGGTTGCCCATCACTGTCCTAAATCCCCCGAACAAGGGACTGGTGGTCATTTTGCCTGTGCACATGAATTCAGTCTCATTGAAAACAATGGGAGGTGGCTGCCAACTTTATTAAGGACAGCCTCACTTCCCCATGCAGAGAGACTCTAGGGAAATGGTAGCCATCTTGCTGGCTTCAGCCCCATTGACAGTAATAGGAGAGAATGGCCATTTTGAATAAGGGAAAATTCACAAGTTAGGGCCTTTCATCATGTTTTCATGAGACAGGTAAAAAACCTACCCTCAAATCACTAGAGCTGAAATAAAATCATGAGTGTTGGCAATACTGTTTACAACCATGCAGGTGGGTATACAGTGCTCCAAGTCAGAATGGCAGTTTTATACCCACTTTGTATTGGTATAAATGGCTACACACCATACAGGGCAACAGAGTATCAGTACCAATGTCTTACTATGTTGGTACAGCACCTCACACAATGGGGCTCTGATCTGGTCTCAGGCACTACTACAGTGCAAATTCATGGCAATCACAGAGGTTGACTAGTGAAAAAAAGGGAGGAAATTCCATTTGTTTGGGGAATGACAGTTCCCTTTTGACCAAAGTGAAGGACAGTCTGGTGACAACTACATGGGAATATACAGCCAGATCCTTCAGTCATTACTCTGGCAAAACTCTGAGAGTCCTAATTTCAGAGGTGCTGAGCATCCATTGCTCCAGGTGAAATCAGTGGGAGCTGTGTGTTCTCAGCCATTCTGCAATTTAAATCCCAGTTGAGTTCAGTAGACATTTTGCCCGAGCAAAGGCTTCGGGATCACATCCCTCCTTTGTCATCTCTTATAAGATGGCAGCTTTTAGGGATATAAAACCATTAACTGACTATACCTCTGTCCTTGGAGCTAAGCGCACATCACTTTCTGGGATGGACTTTCTCTCATTAGCCTTTTACATTGTTTCTTTTAACAGGACCCAAAGAAAGAACAAGTTTCTACTATGCTCTAAATCCCGGTAATCATGCAGTATTTTCCAACATTAAGTGTTAGTGACAACCTATTAATGCTCTCTGTGGTATTTATATAGGTGTGTGTGTATATTTAGCTATTTTTAATGACAGCTTCCTCTCTATGCCAGTAAAATGCTGATACAAACTTCTGTGGTTTAAGCCACACTGAATATGAACATCTGACTATTGTTGGACAGTAGATATACTTATCCCCATTATATACATGGAGAAGCCAAGGCACAAAGAGGTTACAGAGCTAGCACAAAGAGGTTAAAGAGCTTACCCAAAGCCTCAGAAAGAGTCAGTTGTGCAATTAGAACTCAGGAATTCCTATGTCTTACTCCTGTGACCAGACCACTAGTCCAAATTGCTCTATAGCAAACAATATGCTCGTGTACCAGTGCTGGTGCTATAAAGGGGGTGCAGTCTCTGTTGTAGTCATGCAGTCATAAAGGATCTCCAAAGTGGAGTCCAATGTTTAATTGTCTTTTAACACACTTGCCCTACAATCAGAGGTCAAAATACTAAGTTTGAATTAAGCAACATTTTGCCTTCAAACATGGCTTCATAAATTAAGTTAATTCAATTTTAAGCGAATCAGTTCATGGTTAGCATTAATAGGACTTTTGACTTCAAATTCTCACAAATGAGCTGGAGAGGATAAAGGTTGGACAATTATTTTTACGACTGGCTGCCCATTCAATTTATGTTTCTCTAATAGTATTGTTCGGTGAGTACTCTACCAAAAATCGGCTAAGCTCATTCCACTGTGCAAGAAAGGAGACAAAAAGCCCAAAACAACTTATTTAACCACTTGCATTATTACTGGTTCTATCTAAGCTGAGTACTAAAGACATTTATTTTAGCTGCAGTACTGTGGAGATGACTTCAGTGGGAGTTTTGTCTGAGGAAGGCCTGCAGAATCAGGCTCCTAATCTTGATTTGGGCCCCAACTCAGCATAGCATTTAAGCATGTGCTTAAGTCCCACTGACTTCAATGATTAAGCACATGCCCAAGTCCTTTGTTAAATAGGGAGTGATTTAAGCACATGATTAAAGTTAAGCACGTGCTTCTGTTTTCTGAATTGGGGGGTTTAAACCCAAAGGACCACGTACTCAGCTGGTGTAAATCATCGTTACTCCATTTATTTCAGTGGTGTGACAATGACTTACAACAGATGAACATTTATGCAGATGCTCTTTATATGGTAATGCACAAATGTTTGTAATCTGGAAAAGACATTTGGGGCAGTCTACCCTAGCCTTTCAAGATGTGTTAACTTCTTGCATTAAATGGCAATCAGGTAAACACATCTAGTGTAGACAAACCCTTAGAGTCAAATCCAGATTAGTGGGATGGATCCAAGTAAGCCTCCAGTTATGGGAGGACTGGAAGAATTAAGAAAAAAAGTTGTTTTAACTTTATTTGAGTTTACCGTAAAATACAGTGGCTTCAGTTTGTAACAAGCTGCTGTGGTTTAAAATTTTTATTAGAATTAAAAAATGCATGGAATGTTTATAATTGTTTGTAATGAGATTTTTTATTTGGCTGAATGTTAATTACATAATGTATGATACTATAATGCTGACTCCACTTCATTCCCAAATCTGCCCTGGAATAAAATACTCTGTCATGATGGAGAATTTTCTTGATCAACTTTTTCGAAGCAAATACATTAAATGAATGGAGGAGATAAATTGCCCCAGTCTATTCCACACATCAGGGGACAAACTGTCTCAGTTTGTTTGCAGAAATGTGGGTGAATCTAATTACACATACAAATACACAATGTGTGTGCACAAGTACCTGATTTGTGCAGGGGAAGTTCTGGATAGGTAAGGAATGCAGGATCAGGCCTGAAGCATAAACAGAGTTCAAACCTTAAAGAATCTAACACAAAAGCCCAATTAGCAATAAAGTAGCTCGATAAACCGTTATTACAAAATTCACTTTGATACTTTCTGGAACAGTCTAAAAACTGTTAGCAGCTACTCTTCTTTATGATTTTCCACCTGACCAATTAGATAACTTCAGTGCTTCCTAGTGAAGATTCCAAGAGAACAGTTTGGAGAGAATGTATAATCATAATACCTGCACCCCAGCATAAGGTAACATTGACTTCTGTAGATACCTTTAATTGACATGCCAATCAAATCCTTCTGGCATTTTATATCAAGGTACCTAAATAGGCTTACATTTAAAAGATAAAAAGATATGTACAATATTTTGATTTGTTGGTTTATTAAGAAAAACACTGCATTCTCACTACTCAGTTTTTCATGCTGTTAAACTAATTTACTTGCAGTTTAGAATAATCAGTCAATAGCTTGAAACTAACACTATTTCCTTACTAGTTTTTTTTAAAAAGAAAAGGAGTACTTGTGGCACCTTAGAGACTAACCAATTTATTTGAGCATGAGCTTTCGTGAGCTACAGCTCACTTCATCGGATGCATACCGTGGAAACTGCAGCAGACTTTATATACACACAGAGAATATGAAACAATACCTCCTCCCACCCCACTGTCCTGCTGGTAATAGCTTATCTAAAGTGATCAAGCTATTACCAGCAGGACAGTGGGGTGGGAGGAGGTATTGTTTCATATTCTCTGTGTGTATATAAAGTCTGCTGCAGTTTCCACGGTATGCATCCGATGAAGTGAGCTGTAGCTCACGAAAGCTCATGCTCAAATAAATTGGTTAGTCTCTAAGGTGCCACAAGTACTCCTTTTCTTTTTGCGAATACAGACTAACACGGCTGTTCCTCTGAAACCTAGTTTTTTTTAGGTTTTAGTAATGGGGGGCACACACTGGTTTGCTGCTGTAGGATCTGTAAAGAGTTCAAAGATACTGGCATTCATCTTTCATAGCAAGAAGAGCACAGAAGCATTTGCTTTGAAAATGAAAACACATAAGCCCAAATCCTGAAATCTCTGTTGAGTCTTTGTTCAGTCTTTATGTGCGCCAAACCTCCATTGACTTCCCATAAAAGGACCCTCTCACTGAGTGTATCCCAGTCCACCCCAGTTTTGTGTAGTGATGATCTGGGTCCACAGGAAGTGCAGGGTCATCTGCATGAAGATGCTGTATCTCTTCACAGGCTCTGGTACTCCCTGTGAGTTTTGCCCTGACAGTGTGGATCATTTACAAGCTATAGTGACAAGACTACCTGAGGCACCCACTACTGCACTCCTTTTAAAAAGGCTCCAATTAGGTCATATTAATATCCCTGAAGATTAGCAGTGGACTCAATGCGTGCGCACCTTATGCCCGCCTACCCCAGGCTCATCCACTACCCATATGTATGTTCAGGGATGGTGTAGTGCAAGTGATGGCTTCCCTGACACAACTGGGGCCTGATCCAGGCCACCTCTGTGTGTGGCTCTATGGGATAACATTTTGCTGTCAGTAAGGACTTCAGGACTTTATAAAGAATTATACATAGAGCTGGTCAAACAATGAATTTTCTGTTCCACAAAAAAATCCAAATTTTGGTGGGAAAAATGTCCCGTATCAGAACAAAAAGCTGAAATATTTTGCAAAATGAAACTTAAAAATTTGTTGCAGGTCATTGAAATTTTTTGGATACATTTAAAACATTTTATTTCAACTTTGACTCTTTTTTAATTTTTAAAAAACTTCTATGTAGAAGAATTAAGTACATTTTGAAATAAAAATTAAACTTTGTTCCAAAAATCAAAACCTTTTTTCAAAATTTTGCACAGGGAATGAAGCATTGGGGCCAAATAGAGAACATTTCAAAGAAAACTGTCAAATCCTCGTTCTTGGGCCTGATTCTCCTCTTAAATCAGGAGTAAATTCACTCAAGTCAGCAGAGTGACACCGCTGTGAAACTGTTGTGAGAGAAGAGTAAGGTCCTGTGGCCCTAGTTATGAGTTCCTCCTCCTCAATCCCTGTGCTAAGAGGGGCAAAGGATCCTTTCAGGCCTTTTGGGGTCCTGCCTGCCCCTTGGTGTAAATTAGATCTATCTTAGAGGTGCTCTAATTTATACTCTGCTTCCCATAGCTCTCTGCGTGCTGTGGGAAGCAAAGAATAGCCAGAGCTCTGTGTGCTTTGCCTTTCCCCCTCTTTTTGCCAACATATTTTCTCTCCATGTTGCCACGCTCCCTACATCAAGAGAGGAGACTCCCTGTGCTGTGACACCTGGGGCCGGTTGCACATTCTTTATGGCCCCTTTCTCCTGCCAAAGTGGTATGAAGAGGCTATAGGACGGGAGATTTGGTGCCCATGGTTACAGGTTTCCCTTGCAATATCTACTAACATCACATAAATAGTGCAAGAAAAGAGAAAAAAAATCTCAGTGGGAAAAGAACATTTAAAAGCTGTTAATCGAAAGAATCACTGGGGAGGGAGAAAATATGGAGGAGATCGGCCTCTCTGAAAATGAATTATTTAAAAGACAAAGCATTTTCTTCATTGCAGTTATTCAGCACAAAAGAGCTGAAGGCAAATTCTGTGGTTTATTACATGTCTATGGGAATATTTCATATATGTTCATTCTAATTTACTGGAACTGTGCAAAACAGTCTCCTCCCTTCCTTCCCTTCTCCTCCTTCTCTTTCTGTGTAAATAATTTTTTTTGCAGATTTAGTGACCAGGCTGTTAAAGGAGACTAGTGCTAGTTAGAACCAGACACTATGAAGTATTCCTAGACATGTATTAAACAGAGAATGCTAGTCATGTCAAACTGTGAGAGCAGCAAATTTATTATCCAAGGTAGGGTTGGAATTCAGGAGCCCTTGCTTCTATTTGTAGCTCTGCCACTGACTCCTGAGGTCTCTTCCAGTCCTAATCTTCTATGATTCTATGACTAGTCTGATTTTGGGTAAGTCACCTCCCATCTCTGTTTCTCTGTTTTCCCTTCCACCTTTTGTCTTGTCTATATAGATTGCAAGCTCTTCAGGGCAGGAACTGTCTCTTACTATACATTTATAGAGTGCTTAGCACCACGGGACCCTGATCTCAGCTGGGGCTCTAAGCACTACCGTAAGGCATGTAATAAAAAACAGTAATAACTCAGTACCCAGAGGGAAAGGGTCACTGTAGTTGCCTATGACTGAGTGCAGTATCAATAAAAGAAAAGGAGTACTTGTGGCACCTTAGAAACTAACCAATTTATTTGAGCATAAGCTTTCGTGAGCTACAGCTCACTTCATCGGATGCAACTCAATGTTTACCTTGATTAATAGAGCAGAGTCTGTCAGAGACTGGTTGACCCCATAGAGCTTTCATAAAGGTATTTCCATGAGATTGTGGGAAGAGGGTAGCATACTGTGGAATCTCAGACATGTATACATAGGTTCCCCCCTTCATCCACCCACAGAGGCAGAGGAGTTTGAGCCCACAGGAGTGAGTAACTCAAAGCCTGAGTAAAGCAGCTTTTGTTGAATGTTATACTTGCAGAAACCTTCACGCTTAGACTGTGAATCCTCTTTGCAAGATGGTTTTTCTTTGCAATCTCATAAAATGAGATCTCTGAAGATATTTCTGAGGTGTTGTTTCCACATCGTAGGGATATGAACATGAGAGAGATTGTACCCAAAGCAAGAATCATACCTCGAGATCAACAAGCCATATTCCGACTCTGTTTCCACTTGAGGAGAGCAAGCTCTGGTTTCTCTCCCAGTACTGAAGGGTAAGGATGGATATACTGAGTCAGGTTAGAACCAGAATGATCGCAACAGAAGGTAGTCATTCATTCATTGGGGTTCTTGTGGGCATTCACATAGCCATAGAGCTGAAAATCAAACCGCACTTTGAAAAGTACATTGCACTGACGTGTCTCTCTGGTTCTTGAAATGTAGTCCTGAAAAATCAAATTAAGAAACTGGGGACTTACACTTAAATAATAGGTGATTTTTCTTTTCTTTACATTGAGTGGTTGTGAGTTTGTTTCTTTGAAACTGCAGGTGTCAGCTGCATTTATGTTTCTGTTATGAGGCAGTTGCTAACTAGGATCATAGCATAGGGATGGAAAGGATTTACTGGATCATCCAGTCCACGCCCCCTGCACAGTTATCTTTGATAATCATAACAAGCTGCCTCTGTTATATAAGGAACTAAAAAAGGTTTTACCGAGTCCGTAGTTCAGGACTTCAGCAGGTTTGCAATATCAGTTATATGGGAAAGTCTTTTGCAGTTAACTATTTTTGGATGTTTTGAATTTTGTTAAATTGTTTTACTGACTAGGAAGCCGTGTGATTTTTTGTTTTGTTTTGTTTTTTTTTGTTAATGATGGGGAAAATGACGATTGTTGGCTTGATTGCTTTGACTCACGGGGAAGGGCTGTATGTTCTACAGACCTTAATTCCATCAAGATTTAAAATCTTTAAGACTAAGATGGTCAATGATGCTGGCAGCTGAGTAAATAGGAAAATTACATTGAAATTATTTCCTGATGATTTAGTTGGAAATGTTTGCTTTAATTTTCACAAGGGACCCAACTTATCAATATAAAGGATCCCCATAGGGAAGCCTGTTCTGAAATGGGATTGGTTAAAAGATAAAGAATGATTTATAATATTCCTAGTGGGTCCATGCAGCTTTATAGATACAAGCTTAAATCTTCAATTTCTTTGCAAAGGGAATATAATTTGAGCTTCATCTAAATACATTACAATGCATTCAGTTGGCGCAAATGAAACTACTCTGTAAGTGGACGAGAAAGTATTTGCATCTTCCTATTCATTTGCCTCTGAGCCTCTTCCGCAAAGATTGTAAATGGTGCCAACTTCATCCCAGCTCTGTATATTCATCTCAGGCTCTGCACCCTTGCCTAGAATGACGATTTTAAGGATATCACTATTCTGGTACCAGTGCAACTAGAGCTCAGAGGAGGTCTAGATGATGTTGTGGTGAAAACTGTGGCACACTCTACACTCGAGGGCCAACCATAGGTGGAACTGGTGTTGCTGGCCCAGTTCTAGTACAAAGGAGGGAGACTTTCCTAAAATCCTGTGTAGATGTAACCTGGGAGTGAATCTGTGTTCTCGCCATCTCATGCACCATCATCAGTGATAAAGGATGTGTGGACCAGACTATGCCCTCAGTGACACCTGTGAAGCTTCCATAATTTCAATGAGGTATAGCTGGTTGAAAGTTAGCATACAACTCTGTTGATAATGGGCAAGGTGGAATAGAATCCAGTTCACTCTCTTAACTGTGTTGGCTCTGTAATAAAAGAATAATTTTTGTCACTGAAATAAGTGACTCTGAATACCCAACAGAAACAGATCTGTTGAGTGAGAAGGTGACATTTTTACATAATTAGCTTTTAGAGTAAAACCGCACTTAAATATACTTTTGTAGAGGTTTGAATGTGAAACTGTTAAGTGACATGTCAAACTAGTAATGATGAATTGGTGAAAAGGTAAGTGGCCTATGGGACTATTAGTGCTTCTTTGGAAAGATGTGCAAGAATGAGATGTAATGCTACTATAGAGAAAAGGTGCACAGACCATGCTCTGCAGAATATTTTGCCAAATGATCAGGTTTTAGAATAGATGACATTAGAGTTGTTCACCACATTCTCTCCACTTTGTGGCTCTGTTTCTTCTCTTCAGCACACCATCCTCATTCCTGTGAAAGGTTTCAGAGTAACAGCCGTGTTAGTCTGCCTTTGCAAAAAGAAAAGGAGTACTTGTGGCACCTTAGAGACTGACCAATTTATTTGCTCATGCTCAAATAAATTGGTTAGTCTCTAAGGTGCCACAAGTACTCCTTTTCTTATTCCTGTGAAAGTAACACACAAACTGAGATGCATGCAGTCATCTGGCCTAAAGAATGTAGAGTGCCTTCCCAAACTGCTTAGGCCAGATCAGGGCTTAGTGAGACCCTTGTTGAGTCCCCTCAGCGGGACACCAGGCAGCACAGACTGTGTGTTTAGTTAGTCTGGGAGCTGGAGAGCCAAACATAAACTAGAGAGTCCATCTGTGTGGCCTGAATAAAAAATTCCCTTTTACATTCATTATAATAGTCCTGTCTCTTATTTAATGCAAGGAACACTACAGAGAATATTGAGTTTGCATAATTTAAAGTAAGGAGTAACATGCTTAATGTTTAAATGATGAAAAAATTCAACATAAAGCAGCACAGAGCCCTCAGTATTTAATTCACTTGCATGCGTGTATGCGTATGTAATCTATTTAGCTTGTTTCATCTCGCAAGGCACCCTGTGAGCACTGATCAATTAAGCTTCACCATATCCCTGTGAGATGGGTAAATGCAGGGCCGGATTAAGGGACCGGCAACCCAGGCAACTGCCGGGGGTGCCAGCCTTGGGGGGCGCCGGGTTCAGGATGCTGTTTTTGTTGTAAGCGATAAAAGGGAAAAATAGAATGTTTGAAGTAACATGTTTGAGGTATTCTGTATGTGGATTCATTTTTCACTAACTTCATAGAATGTTCTGGACCTTTGTAGAATCTCATGGAACCTTCCAGACTTTCTGAGAACTACATTTTCCTTGAACCTCCCAGAATGTAGTCAGCCATGCCCAAGCAGGTATATAAGCGGTGGGGCTTCGCCAGTCAGTCAGTGAGATATAAGAAAAAACTGAAGTGAAGTGAGAGCCCAGCTGCGATAGTGTGAACCTAGTTTTATTGTGTAATTGTGAAAGTGTATTTGTGTTTTAAGACTTGAAGAGTATAAGTAGAAACTAATAAAAGACATATTTAATAAAACGCCAGAGATATCTGTAAAACCCCTATCTGTGTGGAGAGGTTTATCTGTGGCAGCACTGTGCGGGGCTTTGGTACACGCAGGGTTCAGCTCCTCCTGGCCAGCACCTCAGGTTGGTGAACTGAGCGCTCCAACCAGGGGCGGGTTCTCTGCACAGCGCTGGGAGCTAGACGTGCCCCACCGGGGCGGGGGGGATATGGAGGAGCAGCGGGGCTGGTGGTGGTGGTGGGGGGGGGGGCTGAAGGGGCAAAGCAGGGACAGGACAGCGAGAGGGGGAGCACGTAAAGAGCTGATGGGTGGACTGCAGAGGTGACATGTAACCGGCTGCTGCCTGGTGCCTGCCCACACTCACCAGCCACCACAGCTCGAAGTGCGCACCCAGCGCCTGCTGGAAACAGGCCGGGGGATAGGGCCCTACTGACCGAGAACTGGCACGCAGCAGGGGTTGCACTGATGGACCAGCCGGGTGAGCGGCCCATTCCCGCACGCTGCATCTTTGCTCCGCCACCAGCCTTGCATACCCACTACTATCATCGGCCACTGAACTCCCCCACTCACCGTAGGTAGGTAGGCAGCTGGCAAGCAGGGATCCAGCCAGCAGCAGTACCCACCAGTACTGATGAGGTGGGAGACAGAAAATACAGGACAATTTGCCCGTTTTTAAGAAAAAGTCAGAACACCTGCAGGAGAGCTTAAATACGGACCGTCCCTTTAAAAAACAGGACATCTGGTCACCCTATCTTAAGCATTAAGTGTTAAGGGTTAGAATAAGGCCTAGAAGTTAGCAATATGCATCTTGTGATAAATAGGCAAACCACAAATGAACAGATGGCAATATCTTAGGAGCTTTTTTCAATAAGAGCTAATTGCACTGATGTATCAAAAAGGAAAGGGACTCACGCAGATGATTGGTCTATCTGTTGAAAATGTAATTACAGTCAACTGGAATACCACATATGGACATCCAGAAACCTCAAATGGGCTCCTGGAATACCAAATATGAATTAGGAGCTGAGACTTGATCAGATATGGTCCTGGATGTGGGTGGAATGCAAAAAGGGGTATAAAAGGCTGTCAAATCCATCCTTTGATGGGATATTAGGAATTTCCAAATGGCAGAAGCCTGCGTATGAACAAACCCTTGTGTGGTGCTCTCTACTTACTTTTTCTTCTATCTTTGCTGTTACCAGTCTCCATAAGGTTGTAAGTATGTCAACATTGGGGGATTGGTTTATCTTATGCCAGCCTAAGAATGTAAGTGTGCATGATCCAGGGGGTATATTGTTATATGTGCCTGCATGGGCGGCGGATATCATAGGCAAGGGTAGGCTGTGCCTTCCCAAACAGCCTAGTGTGGCCCTGCTCATGCTCCTCCCGCAGGCCAGGCCCCCTCCTGCGTTCCCTGAGTGCTCTGCTTTGGCTGGCCTGGGCTGGCTGGCCTGCCTCCTGCAGGGAGTCAGGGCGGCTGGTGCTGGGGCTGCGCCACCCAAAGCACAGGGGCTGGCTGCGCCGCCCAGGGCCGGGACCACTGCTGCCCGGCGCACCGGGGCTGGGAGCGCTGCCGCCTGGCGCACCGTGGCCTGGAGTTGTGTTTGTGTTGGGACTATTTTTCATACCTCTCCTACTGCACAGAGAAGAAGCGAGGTCTTGTGGTTAAGGCACAGGACTAGGGTTAGGAAGAGCTGAATTCTAGTCCCAACTTTGCCACAAACTTCCCGTGTGACTGTGGGCAAGTCACTTAGGCTCTGTCTACACTAGAGACCTTACAGCAGCATCGCTGTACTGTTACAGCTGTGCCACTCTGAGGTCTCCCGTGTAGCCACTCTGTGCCGGCGGGAGAGAGCTCTCCTGCTAGCATAATTAAACCACCCTCAACGAATGCTGTTCATTATGTTGGCAGGAGAGCATCTCCTGACAATGTAGCACTGTCCACAAGGGCACTTTTGTTGGTGAACGTTATGTCGGTCAGAGGGGTGTTTTTTCACACCCCCGACTAACAAAAGTTTTACTGACAAAAGTGCTAGTGTGGACATAGCTTCAGATTATGAGCTCTACTATGTATTTGCACAACACCTGGCAGAGGGGGGACCCAGTCTCAATGGAGCCTCTAAGTACTACTGCAATACAAATAATATAGGACTGACAGGCCTGCCGACAGCAATTCCGGGCCCCAGGGCCAGGGCCGTCCCTAGCGGAGTGCGGGGCCCAGGGCGGAAGTGAGGACTCCGTCACTTCCAGGACCGACCCATCACTTCTGAGACCGACCGCACGGACCAATCGCACTGGCCCACGGGGGCCCCCCAAAGCACGGTGCCCGCAGCGGTCGTCCTGATTCATCATACCCTAGGGACAGCTCTGCCCGGCCAGGGCCCTCTAGAAAGGTCCACCTGACATTTGGGCGGTGCTGTGCCTATGCTGGCTGGTGCCCAGCGAGCTGCTCCTGGCAGTGAGCTGCTTCCGGCATGGTCAGGGCTTCCACATGCCTTCCTGACTGCCTTCGCCGCTGCCAGAACTACTCCCCGTGCGCCTAGGAGCCCTGTGGCCTGCCTGGGCGATTTGAAAGGGCCCCGGGCTCTTGGCCGCAAGGCTCTTTTATATTGCCCGGGCCCCTGGGCAACTGCCCCTTTTGTCCCCCGCATTGGTGGGCCTGAGGATTGATGTTGCAATATTAAGGCCCATGCTGTGTGTCCCATTGGAAAGCTGTGAATTTACCCTTTCCAGTAAAGCTCATGCCTTGATCCTGAGGAGTCACAGCAGAGCAGACCTGACACTTGTCACTGGTACAGGACTGAATATTGAGCTAGAATATTTTGGTGCTGAAAAACTGCATCTTCAAAAAAGGTTAGGTCTAGATGTATCTTTCTCAAGCCTAGCTGCATTGTCCTTAAGACCTTCCCGCAAAAAATAAAAATAAAGCCATGCTCCAGAACAGTACCAATGAGGCAGTGAGATCTTGTGCTAAACCTGCCTGTTATTGCTTATCATTAGCTCTGCAGGATCCCAGACACAAAACAGAGCTTTACATTTGCTGCCTTGGCTCATAGCTTCATGCCAGTTTTCCTAACCTTGTTTTCAAGCTTGAGCAGGTTTTTGTCTAAATTCTAATGAAAGCACTAAATCATCTTACTATGAAAATGAGCAGCATGTTTGGGCTATGGGAGATAATTAGTACTCTACTCCCTGTTTCAAATGAGCACACTGTGCTGAGTTCCCTAGCTAAGTGGAACGTTTCACTCACTGTAGCTCTCAATGTTCCTTCTAGTAAACATCCGTTCTGAGAGTTGTTCAGCATTGGTGCTATCCTGGTTATTCACTCATTGGGATTGATATTTATAAACAATTATATTTATAAGTAATGTCTAAGCTAAACATGCAGGTGATCCCTCTTGTATGGAAGGAGGGCTTATTCTCATACTGAATTGAAGAACTATTGGGTCTGATGCTCCAGTTCTTTGCACCTTACGTCTTCATTTACTCCTGTACAACGTGATTGTACAATGCTTCTGAACATGTTACATCTGCTTTGCACGGGTAGAGATGGGGACCTGAAGTGAAAATCAGTGGAGAATCTGCCCCAATGGTCTAGACTATGAACCCTTTTTCCTGGCTTGTTTGTACCACTCTGGCAGCCGAAATTTACTAAAAAGTTGGTGTAGGAATTCCTGTGAATTCCCTTTAGTAATGAGAATATCTGGATGGCATAAAGCCAGAGCGGTATCACATTGCCAGCTCTTCCCAGCATGTGATATAGGGGGCCTGGTTTGGGAGTGGGGTACTGCTGAAGCACCTCTCTGCTTCGGTTATTTCCTGCTACAAGAATAACCCTTAGGGGCTGTGGCCAGCCTGTCATGAATTACAGCAGCATTTAGAATGCTCTAAATTACTCCTGGGAACCATACCAGTATCAGCAGGATCCAGAATTTAGGGTCCACAAGGCGGTGTACAGCCCCTTTCCTTCTCCCTGAGCTACACTGATCACAGTCAGAATCATGGCCATACAAAAGCCAAGTGTAAGAATTTACAATTCCTTTCTGGTGAGTTTTTCTTTTCAACCCTATTTATAAGAATGAGCTAACTTTGATTGGGGAAAAAATGGTTACTGGGCTGATTGGCTGTTGCAGTTAGTCCTTGTCTGGAGAGTCCATTTCAATGCTATAATTCAAAGAGGGAGAGTCCGAACATTTTAGCCAAAGAGAAGAGAATTTAAAAAAAAAAAAAAAGAATGAGGTTTTCTAATCTCAGCAAGTGTTTGAAGTCAGGATGAATTTAGTTAAGCTAAATGAAAACTGTGAGTGAAGAAAGCATAATTTGGACAGCGAGAGGAATTTTTTTTCTTAATTATGCTCTAGACTCTTCTCTCTAATGGATTCCCTCCACCCTGCAATGCTTCCTGGCCTGCACAGAATGTTCTGCAGCTGAATCAGGAGTGAGCTACCCACTAGAGCTGTGCGAATACCTCATTTTTCTGTTTGCTGGCTGAACTGCAAAAGTTGAAAAAAATTGTTTTGGGGTTGAATGAAACATTTTCTTCTATCTGAAACAAAATCTTTTGTTTCGCTTTCTGGGTTTTTTAAACACTTTAAATGTTCTTAAATAAAATTTAGGGACATTCCAAAATCTCTTTCCAGAACAAAAAGTTGAACCATTTCAACATTTCTGGAGAAAACAAAATTCTTTTTGACTGAAACAAGCCACCAAAATCAACCCAAATTCACGAATTGCTTTGATCGACCTGAATCTGCGTTTTAGGGAAAAAAAGGCTTTGCACAAACAATTTACCCAGCTCTTCTACCCCACTGTTTTGCCTATTTGCCTGTTTGCTAGTGTGGGTGGGGGTGGGAGTATTTTGACAAGTGAGCTATCTTGCAATATTAAAATATAGGGATGAGACTAATCTGCTGTCAGTTAATTCTTTCCTATGCTCAGTTCTTGAGATGAGATTTCTTATAACTGCTCATACTCACCCCCACTAAACTCTGATCCCAGTAGCAATTGCTGCTTCTGAGGATTCTGGGGATGACAGACTGGGAGTTATGAACATAAGAATGGCCATACTGGGTCAGACCAAAGGTCCATCTAGCTCAGTATCCTGTCTTCCAGTATTGGCCAATGCCAGGTGCCCCACAGTGAATGAAGAGAACAGGTAATCATCAAGTGATCCATCCACTGTCGCCCATTCCCAGGTTCTGGCAAATGGAGGCTAGGGGCACCATCCCTGCCCATCCTGGCTAATAGTCATTGATGGACCTATCCTCCATGAACATATCTAGTTCTTTTTTGAACCCTGTTATAGTCTTGGTCTTGACAACATCCTCTGCAAGGAGTTCCACAGGTTGACTGTGCATTGTGTGAAAAAATACTTCCTTGTTGTTTTAAACCTGCTGCCTGTTAATTTCATTTGGTGACCCCTAGTTCTTGTGTTATGAGGAGTAAATAACACTTCCTTATTTACTTTCTCTATACCACTCATGATTTTATAGACCTCAATCATATCCCCCCTTAGTTGAAGATGAAAAGTCCCAGTCTTAATCTCTCCTTATATGGAAGCCGTTCCATACCCCTAATCATTTTTGTTGCCGTTTTATGTACCTTTTCCAATTCCAATATATCTTTTTTGAGATGGGGCGACCACATCTGCACGTAGTATTCAAGATGTGGGCATACCATGGATTTATATCGAGGCAATATGATATTTTCTGATTTAAATGATAGGTTACAACAGTGGTCTCCAACCTTTTTACACCCAAGATCACTTTTTGAATTTAAGGGCAACACAGGATCTGCCCTGCCCTTTCCCCGAAATCCCACCCTGTTCACTCCATCCCCCCTCTCTCCATGGCTCACTCTGCCCCACCTTCACTCATGTTCACTGGGCTGGGAGAGGGGGTTGGGGTTCAGGATGGGGTACGGGCTCTGGGCTGGGGCTGAGGGGTTCTCAGTGTGGGAGGGGACTCTGGGCTGAGCCTGGGGCAGGGGGTTGGAGTGCAAGAGGGGGTGAGGGGTGCGGGCTCTGGGAGGGAGTTTGGGTGCAGAAGGGGGCTCTGGGCTAAGGTAGAGTGTTGGGGTGCAGGATGGGGCATGGGGTGCTGGCTCTGGGAGGGGGTCAGGGCTGGGGCAGGGGGTTGGGGAGCAGGAGGGGGTTCAGGGTGCTGGCTCTGAGGGAGGGCAGGGCTGGGCAGGAGCTTGGGGTGCAGGAAGGGGGTATGGGGTGCTGGCTCTGGGAGGGGGCTTAGGGCTGGGGTTTGGGGTGCGGCCTCCCGCCGGGCAGCACTTACCTCGGGCAGCTCCTGGTTGGCGGTACAGTGGGGCTAAGGCAGGCTCCCTGCCTGCCCTGGCCCCATGCAATTCCCAGAAGGAACCAACACGCCCCTGTGGCCTCAGGGGTGGGGGGGGGACGTGGCTCCCAAGTCCGCGCGTTGGCCCTCTCTGCAGGCACCGCCCCCGCAGCTCTCATTGGCCACAGTTGACTGTTCCCGGCCAACGGGAGCTGCAGGGGCAGTGCTTGCAGGCAGGAGCAGCGTGCAGAGACCCCTGCCCACCCCCCGGCTCATGGGGGCTTGCTGGCTGCTTCTGGAAGCAGCGTGGGGTTGGGGCAGGCAGGGAGCCTGCCTTAGCGGCAGCCCCACTACACCACCAGAGATCTCGATTGACTGGGAGAGTCTCTAGGGTCGACCAGTCAATCGCGGTCGACTGGTTGGTGACCACTGGGTTACAAACTACAGTTCGTAGTTCTACAATTTCATATTTGAGTTCCTTCAGAACTCTTGGGTGAATACCATTTTGTCCTGGTGACTATGCTATGCACCTATCATAGAAGAATAGCTCCCATCATAAGGACAAGGCACTGGAGAAGCTACCTGTTGCGTCTGTCCTTTACTCAACGGTAATAATATGAAGAAACCATATGGGCACAGTTGGGTCCTGAATAACCCTGTTTACTAAATACACACAAAGATGCAAGACTTAGCTGTGTATGTGTTCATGCTTTGAGTGATTTCTGGAGGCTTCTAAAACATAGAATAGTGTGAGCACCACTAGAGACTCAAACTATTTACAGGGATAATACCCTATTTGAGTGATTGCACATCTGCCGTAGATCTGTGCACATTCTACTGTAGGTCCGTGCACACGTGTCAGAGAACTCTCTCCCTTACACCTGTGCATGGACCTACAGTACAACGTGCACCCACTGGTTTGGCTTTAGTGCCCCTCTGCCATTGCGCACCACTGCATGCAGGTATAAGAGCTGTCCCCATCCCTCCTCAGTTCCTTCGTGCCACCGGTGATGGTTGTTGGCGTGCTTCAGTCTTGTTATAGCCAGTTCTTCTCTCACTCCTTGCCATATACCTTGTTTTTTCTGGGGAAGTTAGTCAGGTAAAGTGTATTATAGATAAGAGTTAGTATTAAGTTTCAAGGTCTTCTTTGACCAAATTCAGATTTCAGTACCAGGACTGGTACTAGAGCCCTGCCTCTCTCTCTCTCTGGGGTTTAAACCCTGCTGGTTGTATAGTAAGCTGAGTCTGCAAAAAATCTTACAAGTTGGTGGACTTTCTGGCCTCGGCCAGAAGTGATTCTGCTGATTAATGTAGCCATTCTCGTTACTGCACTGTGGTAGGCCCCCTTTTCCCTCCCTCCCACAGCAAAACAGGTGGAGAGGAGGTGATAGGTCCCTTCTAAATGGTTTGATCATCTGTATTCTCATCCTCCTGGGCTCCTTCGTAGTGGCAGCAGTTAATGAGAAGGAGAGGAAGGGACATCAGGCATTGAGACCTAAGAGAATAAAAGAGGCTAGACTTGTTTGGCTGTAAACTTTATTCTACGGGAAGTCTGCAGCTCAGAGTTGCAAACCAGGAAGCACACTTAAGTCACTATGACTTCACTCTCTGGAAAAACATGATGAAGTTTAAGGGCAGGTTACCAGATGATTGCAAACAGGAATTCAGTGGTGGAGGAAGGCAAGCTGATGCCATAACAGCTGTCCAGGATAGCTTGGATACAGCAGACACAGCAGCTTGAACCACTGCATCTGCCATAATTATGAGAAGGTGTTCTGTGGCTGCACTTCTCTGGTCTCCCTGCAGAGGTTCAACAGACCAGCCAAGACCTCCCATTTAAAGGTCCTTACCTATTTCCAGACAAGACAGGCGACAGGCCTCATAGCCTAAAATATCCCAGGGGGACACTAAAGTCAGTTGGAATCTATACACCAGGGACAAAAAGAGAGCAGTTTCAGCCGCAGCAGTCCTACAGACATCAGGGCTTTGTTCCACGCTCCCAGGACCAACCAAGAAACAAAGGCAGAGTTTACAGGACCACCCTCCTCTTCTGCATCAGCAGGTTCATCTTTTCCAGCCACTTCATCCAAACACGCATTTTGATGAGTTGTTCAAGGACAGTTTACCAGTTCCACCTGTTTCTACACCTTTGTTTACCAGTTGCTTCTCTCACTTCCTAAATGCTGGGTTCCGCATAACATCAGACCAGTGGGTCTTAAGCATGGTGAATGTGGGATATCTTCCTCGTCCCTGTCCCTCTTCAGGAAGCACTCTCATGAAACTGTCCTTCAGCAGGAGATCCACGACCCACCCTCCTTCCCCTCTCTATCAAAGTCTATCTGGTAAGAAGGAATTTAGGGAGTTGGGGGCAGCTCCACCCTCTTATACCTGCATGCAGTGGCACATGATGGCAGAGGGTGCTCGGTCTGCCCCAGTGGGTACTGCTGAGGGAAAATGTTCTCTGACAATTGTGCTCAGGGCACTTGCACACCTACCATGCAATGGACATGTGCAACATACCTCGAAGAAGAACAGCTACAGAAAGGTTTATTCCCACTCTTACCCTGCCTCCATAGAGATTGTTCCTATCTATAAACACCTAGGTATAGGCAACAAGGCAAGGGTAAAGAAAATCGATGTGGAGTTGCTGTTCCAGGGTCTCATTCTGGGTGAAATGCACTGCCTGTGCAGATAGCCGAAGTTGCAGTACTTAAGTGGGGCTTAAGTAGTGTGAAGTCCTTGTGCTGGCTCTCTGTAGAGGCGTCGTTCACTCATGCCAGTAGGGAGCTGTAAAGCAGCAGCAACAGAACCCCTTTGCTCAGCCCAGCAAAGTACTCGAGGGGTTCTATGAAAAATGCCCTTAGTTCACAAGTGCACAAGCAGCTAAGTCAAACCAGGGGCCCCAGCTAAAACTCTGACCTAGCGCCACCACTGTGGCGAAGCCAAGAGTGGTATTAGAGGATATTAAATATTTATTTGGGGATTTTGATGATGTTAAGCGTTTTTTCCTTTGGAAACTCCTATCCCAGTGATCATAAACAAGAAACAGGACTAGGATGAACAGATGGCTTGGCAGATGGTGTCTTGCTCCTTTTTTAACCAGGCTTTTGTAGAATGTGGGAACCTCAGTGTTTGTCTGACCTTGTATGTTCTTATGCGTGCTTTTAGTTTTTAATCAGTGAGTTCTGTTTAATGATGATGCTTTTTATTTTTGCCGTTTCTAGAGGTTCCTGATGCTTCAGTATTTGCATCCTTATTCCTCTCTGAAACCACCTTGAGCGACATAAAGCATTTTTTATTAAATGGGCCTTTTGCAATATACTTCAGTGGGTGTGGGACCTGGCCCTATAACAAGATTTTAGAATGGTTCTAATGTTTTTCCGCTTACCTTTTGGCTTCCCCTTTCTATCTCTTGACACAGTTCACTGAATGCCCACTAGTAGTTATAGTTTCATTGAGATTTAGAAACAAATTCAGAGGTGAGTGAGTCCAAGGGTGTTTAAGCTGGTGCAACTTCCACCATCTTGTATGCCCCTCACGGTATAATTTACATTCTTTTTGACCCCCCCCTCTGCATTGGGCTCAAAATTTCACATTTGCTTACAACTTGGGTGTGTTCGGCGCCTGTCTAATCCAGGTAGGGATCTGCTTTGTAAACTGAAATATTTCAGTAATTTAAGGTGAATTTCTTTCTATTCTATTTTGTTCTCTCTAGGTTCTTATTTTGCCGTCCTCACTGTAATATCTGAGTGCCTTCTGGTAGCTCCTTAAGCAGTGCAACATCTCTCATCTTCTCCAGGTGGGAAATTGCATTTGCAGCATAGTGCTGTGTTTTGTTTTGGGTAGGGTTTGTAGATTTGGTAGGTTGTGTTTTAAATTACAAAACTTTTATTCTGGTTCTTAAACCCAGGGACAGGCTACTAACAGATCTGCCCAGCTTAACTTTTCCTTATGCTTAATACAAAGTGTCTCTCAGCAGAGTGTAACTGCAGTGGAATTGTTCTAAGAGTACCTGTGGATCCTCTTCACACACAGTCTGGAATGGCTCCATGGGCTTCCAGTTTAGTCATCCCAGAATGGACATAAGATAGTCTGTACTAAATTTCTGCCTAATATCTGACAGTACCAAAGAGAAATTCTGTGCTTGTCCCTTAGCTGCTTTATGCTGCATGCAGTCGGAAAGGCAAAGAGCTGTAGCCTTTTATTTTATTTAAAGTGAATTTAGTGATGTTGTATTACACCACCATGGGTTTGGTTCCCGTTGGTACAGTTTCAAGCACCACAGAGTGAAAATTGCCTCTGGTGCTTTTCTCAAATTTGGAGATGCTAGGAACATACACAGTCCAAGGATAGTGACCATAGACACAATCACAAGTACAAAGTCTTGTCCATATTATACGTTTTAATAAAGCAATGAGCAAAGTTACAATTACCCATGCATATAGAAATCCTACAAAAACCTATGCAATAATTATAACTAGTCATACTCACATCCTCAAAGGTATTCTAGGGTCCAATGGACCTCTCAATAGACTATCATTGCTAGAGGGATGGTTCCTGCTGGGGTTTCCTGTTGGATCATCCCTTGGGTCTTCTCACTTTTACCCAACCAGGGAACCCTCTTTTATATTGTAATTCTGACTACAGCTAACACCTTATGCATATGGTTTTCCCTCTTTTCCTTCTCTGAATGTCCACACCCCATGAATATTGGGGTGCCCCATTTTTCATAGGTTGTTCTTAGTTTATCTTATTCTCATTATCATCTATGCAGAACATGTACCCTGCAGTCAAGACAGACATTCAAAGATGTTACAATCAGGTGTCTTGCGGTCTTGGACAATACACTGCAGTCTATTGCAATCCATTTTTCTATAACTTCACCTACTGGCACATCTTATGCCAGCAAGGTCACAAAATTACTGCATAGGGTTAATCCTAGGTCACCCACTCATGTCAAGCATTCTTAAGCCTATGGCCTACTATGGCTAAACTAGCATCTTACAGGTCTCAGCCTGTAAGCCTTGCGTTCCAGCCATTCTTTACTTATATACCGAATACACACTCATCACTCCTATTTACTTATCAGTCCTATACTTCTATAATCCTATGACTTGAAACTGTTTAGCACACATTCATTATATATGAATTGACCATAACATCGCATAATACAGTGATATAGGGATGATAAAATGAACTGATTGCCTACAGAGATCACACAAAGTCTGCACGGATTCCTTTTGTCTTTACCCTTGCCACATTAGAGAGGGCAAATGCCAAAAATGGAGAAATTTGAGGTGGTCATGCTTCCCGTGTTTGCTCATTTTTCAGTGGGAGCACACAAGGTTTGATGGGGGTGGAGCGAGGGCTTGCTGTTACCTTATCTTGCTGTTTTACTTACCTAAATTTCCCCTGTAGTGGTTAACACCAGCCAGGCTGTATGAAAGAGAATGTAGCTTAGTAGATAAGCAGATTGCTGAGAAAGGGGCAATACAGATTCTCCTCCAGCTCTGACATTAGCCATAGCATGATTTCTGGCAAATCGCTTCCCCTCTCTGTGACCCAGTTTCCTCATTTGTAAAATGCAGCATTTATGTTTGTAGACTGGGGCTGGTGGGGTATTAACTGAAGAGTGCCAAAATATGGCTCTAGAAATACATAAGGGCTCCCTTGTCTGTGCTTTCCTGATATTATAAAGTGTATCACAGTCCGCTGATGAATGGTTTTGGGAATTGCCCAGGCAATTAGGGCCTAGGCCAACTCCCACTAAAGTCAGTGGGAGTCTTTATATTGATTTTAGCGGGAGCTGTATCAAGCCCTTAATCAGAATACCTCATAACAGTCTTGCGAAATCATCATAAGAATTTGTCAGCTCAGGCACAAAATACACTTGTTACTTCAAAATATATTAATTTTCCCCCAGACAAAAATCAGTAGGTAAAATTTGCCCCCACTATTTTAGAATATCAGAAAGAGACAAACAGCAAAGGATCGTCTTAAAAAGATGTTCTAAATCCCTGAAGTACGGACACAGATAGGCATCACAACAGTATTTTTGTGCATAGAGAATAAGCAGTTAGCTTAACCTTTCTCGCCCCCACTTGCTGGATTGAAATGTCCCAAATGTCATCTGTTTCACTTTGTGACTCTTTTGAATAGGAAGTGGGGAAAAGATGCCAGACCATCAGTATCATAGGCGTGTGCAGCACATTTCATTTGGGTGTGCACCCTGGGGAGCCCCCCCTTAGCCCCGCCCCATCCACTCCCTCCCACTTCCCGCCCCCTGACTGCCCCCCTCAGAACGCACAACCCCCCCTGCTCCTTGTCCCCTGACTGCCCCCTCCCGGGACCCTACCCCTAGCTGCCCCCCAGGACCCTACCCCCTATCTAAGCCTCCCTGCTCCTTGTCCCCTGAGACCCCCCCCCACTGTAACTGCCTCCCTAGGACCCTACCCCCTACTGGTCCCCTGACTGCTCTGACCCTTATCCACACCCCTGCCTTCAGACGGACCCTCAGGACTCCCACACCTATCCAACCTCTCCCTGCTCCCTGACAGGACCCCCAGAACTCCTGACCCATCCAACTCCCCCTGCTCCCTGCCTGCCCTGCCCCCACTCCACACCCCTGCCCCCACAGGTCTCCCCCGAACCCCTGACCCATCCAACCCACCCTGCTCCTTGTCCCCTGACCGCCCCCTCCAGAGACCTCCCTCGCCCCCTAATCACCCCCCAGGACTCCACCAACTATCCAACCCCCTGTCCCGCATGCCCCGCCCCCTAGCCACACCCCCCGCCCCCTGACAGGCCCCCTGGGACTCCCATGCCCTATCCAATGCCCCCATTCCCCATCCCCTGACTGCCCCCGAGACTCTCTGGCCCGGCTCGGACCCCTTACCACACCACTGCTCAGAACAAAGTCCCCACCAAATCCCACGCTCTCAAGGTTCCCTCCCCACTCTGAACTCTAGGGTACGGACATGGGGACCTGCATGAAAGACCCCCTAAGTTTATTCTACCAGCTTAGGTTAAAAACTCCCCAGGCACAAATTCTCCCTTGTACCTTGGGGTTAAGTAATGCTGCCACCACCAAGTGATTTTAACAAAGAACCAGGGAAAAGGACCACTTGGAGTTCCTCTTCCTCCAGCAATCCCCCCAAGTCCTTACACCCCCTTTCCTGGGGAGGCTTGAGAATAATATCCTAACCAATTGGTTACAAAATGATTAAAGACCCAAACGCCTGGGTCTTGGAACAATGGAAAAACCAGTCAGGTTCTTAAAAGAAGGATTTGATTTAAAGAAAAGGTAAAAGAATCACCTCTGTGAAATCAGGATGGTAAATACTTTACAGGGTAATCAGATTCAAAACACAGAGGACTTCCCTCTAGGCAAAACTTTAAAGTTACAAAAAACTAGGATAAACCTCCCTCTAGCAAAGGGAAAATTCACAAGTTGAAAACAAAAGGTAATCTAATGCGCCTTGCCTTATTTATTTAGTCTTTTTGTAATATCAGAGACTTGTACAGGATGGTTTATAGGAGAGGGAGTTTTTTTGACCTGATGCTTCTCTGCTTTCCCCAGAGAACACACCACAAAGCCTTCCCCGCTCCCTTTTCCCAATTTGAAAGTATCTTCTTTCCCCATTGGTCCCTTTGGTCAGGTGCCAGCCAGGTTATTTGAGCTTCTTAACCCCTTATAGGTAGGCTACCCTTAGCTGTATGGTTATGACACACCCCCTGGACATCCCCTTGACCAATGACGTGATGGCACTTATGGGGCGGGCGCAAAGAGCGCCAACCAAGCTGGAGCGCAGTGGTGGAAGAGCACTATGACTGACGCAAGTCAACAAAGATCACGTGTAGCGCTGGGGAGGCGGCGATTGGCTGGGTGGCCCCAGGTAGGTGGGGGGCCAAAGGGGGTCATGGTAGCAGCATGGGGTTCGCTGTGTGACACAATTACAACAACTTTGTGCAGCTGCTGGGGAAGTTTGTACAGGCAACAAATACACCCTGCACAGGTGGGTGGGGGGGACCCTGTCACCAGGGGCGGCAGGTTTGTAGAAATTTTGGTGGTGCCCAGAACCCGCCCCCGCCCAAACTCCGCCCCAACAAACTCCACCCCCCAGCCTTCCCAGCCGGAGCGCAGGGCATTAGGGTGTGCCTGGGCACACCCGGCACACCCCGTGTGCACACAAATGATCAGTATGTCCTTTGCTATGATTAATGTGATAGGTTTCTGTGCAGTATTGGATTGCTAATCTCACATTTTCTTTATTATGTTTTACCATAACAGACGTGATCAAGCATAGAGATGTATGCAACATCATAGCATTATAAGACAGAGGAGGGCATTTGTAACAGAATAGAGGTTATGTAACCTAACTGCATCTTTAACTATCACATATGGTCTGGTAAGTTTGTCACATTGTCATGTGCAGGGGAACAACTCCTCCCTAACAGGTGGGCCTGAGTTCAGGCACTAATGTAATCAGGTATGGTCCTGCAGTGTGATTTGAAGGTCAGGATTCCGAACTGTGCTAAATGGCAACCAGATCTGAATTTATCATGCCCATATGCCACCAATATCAATGCACAAAGTACATATTTCATTTCAGAGCAAAGTTTGCATCTACTGCTTAGAGACTTTGTTCCCTCTGTTTACTCCTACCAGTTTGGTTTCAGAAATGCAGAGTCATGATTAAACTCAAAAGGAAAAACAAACTCTCTGTACAATGAGGAAATTAATCACATGCCATTGTCACTATTGCCTAGTTTTACATCAGTGCGCCTGAGATCAGAGCTGCGGTGGAGTGATCATCTCACAATACTTCGCTGCATTTCAGCGATACATGCTGCATGAAGGGTTATTGTAGCCCATATGCAATGCCTCAGAAGAAACTTATTCCTATATGTCTTTCTTTTAGTGGTGGTAAACAAGATTTGATTTTTTTCCTGGAAAAGGAATCAGTCAAAAAGCTGTACAATTACTTGGCTCAGTTTGGTAATCAGTAATTTTTAAAGACACCTGTGAAGTGTATGGGCTTTTTGTTTTGGTTGCTTTGGGTGTTTTTGAGTTGTCCAGTTGATGGGAAACTGAAGCTAAGTCACCCTGCTCCATAAAAAGAGTGCGTGCTTAAGGAGTGGAAGTAAAAAGCAACTTTCCTGTAATGAGCACTAAGTAAAGAGCAGTATCCTGGGACCCAGGGCTGAGAAAGGTGAAACAATGAAATTCTCCATTGAAAATCAGACAGTTTTACTTTCTGAAGTTTTATAAAAACATTAGGCCAGATTTCTGGGTCCCCAGTTGACAGCTTTGTGCTGTTCAGACAATGCAAAGCACCTGAAAAGGACATCCTAGCAGAGCTTGTGAATAATGATTTTTTTTCCAATTCATTGGCCAAACAAACAAACAAAAATGTTTTGGGATGAATGAAACATTTTGTTTCATTTGAGGGTTTCAAAAGTTTTATTTTGAATGAAATTGAGCCAAATTTTGAAACAAGGGCCATTTCAAATTAAAAAAACCCAAAATGTTTCATTATGAAAATGTCAAAACCATATGTTTTGATTTTTTAAAAATTATTTTTCAACCAAAAACAATTTGGCAAATTCAACACAAACCTAACAAAATGTTTCAGCAGACCTGAATATACATTTTTTGGCAAAATAATTAAAAAATCAGCTAAAAAATGTCGCCAAAGCTCTACTAACCGGTGTAGGTATAAAGCAAATGGAGCCAGATTTATGGCCCCCACTTCTGCCTCATGGAATACAGGGCAGGGGCATGGGCAGATTGCCTTGCATTCTGGCTGTCCTCAGGTGATCCCTATAGGACTATTCTTGCTGGTGTAAATAGAGTAACCTTCAGTCTAAGTTATGCCAGAGACCAAATCAGATATCCAATTGACCCCAGGATTAGCAAAACAGAAATGTGGCATTGTACCACTTTCTCCTCCCCCATGGTCCATTATGGGATGTGGTCCATTATAGATAAATGATATCGCCTGCATATCTAGCCAGGTGATGCTAAAGCCACCTTTTGAACAATGATTTTCTGAAAACTCCCAGAGCATCTTGAACATGTTAGATTTATTATTTATCTTGCTAGATAACTGAGCTGTGACATGCAGGAGTTTTTGAGTTAGTCTGTAGACGTGACACTATAGTTCTTAAGCAGTTAAAACACCCATTGACCTGAATGGGAATTTTGCATCTGTAAATACAGCAGGGGCAATCTAAGGGTCAGACTTGTGCTCTTGGACATGTACATTTAAGGACTGAGTTCAGGGCTGCTCAGAGGCAGGTTTACTTTGGCTCATCAAAGATAGGAGCCATTTGCAGAATGCGGATCTGGATTCAGATCATAGGGAGAACAACTAGGGCCAAAGGGCCAGATTTACAAAGGTATTTAGGTGCCTAAAGGTGCGGAGTGGTGCCTCGCTCCCATTGAAAGTCAATAGGACTAGGTGCCTAACCTGTTTAGGCATTTCCGTAAATCCCACTAGATGCCTATCTGCAGCCTTAGGTGTTTAAATACCTTTGTAAATTTGACCCAAAGAGTTCAGCGCCCAAATTTCAAATGCTCAACACCCAGCAACTCCCATTGTGACATTTATGGACAGATTTTTAAAAATGCACTTTTTTGAGCATTCTGAACTAGTCTAAAAATTCTAGATGTAATATAGTTACTATCACTGTGGCATGCATCTTTCTGAGTGTTTAAAATTTTTTTACCTGCAAAATGAAAAAGCAGTGAAATCAGACTGAAGGACTAACTGCTTCCTAAAGTTCAAAAGAAACATTTTTAAAAAATTATTCCACTGCCAAAATAAAATCTTTAAGGTGCAGTTTTGTTTTGCAAGCACATAGTACAAATAGCATCATGGGGTTTCAGATTTATTTTGTCTCTCTGATTTCTATATCAAACGTGCTCCATTTACAAGTTGTTTTTTTCTGTCAGGCCTTCAAACTCACAACGGTTTTGGAGTGTTAAACTGGGTTATTTCCTTGTCATGCATCATCACCAGTAATAAAGATGCTGTAGGTCAAATTATGCCCTGTGTAACCCCACTGTAATAAAGTTATGCCCTCTGTGACATTGCACTCTATATGATTTTATAAAAATATGCTAATGAGTGTGAATATAATGTAACTGGAATATCCTTCATGATAAAGGTCTCTTGTAAGGTATCATTACAAAGCTTATAATCTACTGAGTGTGGTCATCCTATTTGTATAAATGTATCACTCTTGTATCTGAAACTAGAAATATGAAATATAATTGAGGTCTGATTGTAGTTATGCTAAGTGTGGGCCATTAATGGTGGTTTGGAATCTTAATGGCTCCCATTAACCAGAACAATTACCTGTAGATGGCTCTGTTTTACTTGTTTCAGAGTAGCAGCTGTGTTAGTGTGTATTCGCAAAAAGAAAAGGAGTACTTGTGGCACCTTAGAAACTAACAAATTTATTTGAGCATAAGCTTTCGTGAGCTACAGCTCACTTCATCGGATGCATTCAGTGGAAAATACAGTGGGGAGATTTATATACATAGAGAACATGAAACAATGGGTGTTACCATACACACTGTAACCAGAGTGATCACTTAAGGTGAGCTATTACCAGCAGGAGAGCCGGGGGGGTGGGGGCGTGGAATACCTTTTGTAGTGATAATCAAGGTGGGCCATTTCCAGCAGTTGACAAGAATGTCTGAGGAACAGTGGGGGTTGGGGGAGGATAAACATGGGGAAATAGTTTTACTTTGTGTAATGACCCATCCACTCCCAGTCTCTATTCAAGCCTAAATTAATTGTATCCAGTTTCCAAATTAATTCTAATTCAGCAGTCTCTCGTTGGAGTCTGTTTTTGAAGTTTTTTTGTTGAAGTATTGCCACTTTAGGTCTGTAATTGAGTGACCAGAGAGATTGAAGTGTTCTCCGACTGGTTTTTGAATGTTATAATTCTTGACGTTTGATTTGTGTCCATTTATTCTTTTACGTAGAGACTGTCCAGTTTGACCAATGTAAGTCTTCCTGTATACCTGTAGGCTGGCAAGTGGGTAATGAAGTCTTACAGTGACATATGATCATGTCACCTGAACTGGAATCCATCTTTAACTTGGAGCTTTTCCATTGAGAAGGAGGGGTGGGAACCCAGAGGGACAAAGGATTCCCACCTTGTGCAAAAGATATATAAGTGGGTGGAACACAACAAAGGTGGGTGGCCATCATGAGAAATCCCCTAGCTACCACCTGAGCTGGAACAAGGGCTGTACCAGGGGAAAGGATTGTGCCTAGACTAGGAAGGTGTCCAGTCTGTGAAAGAAACTTATTGAAACATCTATGAGGGTGAGATTTTATCTGTATTCAGTTTTATTACTGTTACTTTATTAGACTTGTGTGTTTTATTTTATTTTGCTTGGTAATTCACTTTGTTCTGTCTGTTACTACTTGGAACCACTTAAATCCTACTTTCTGTACTTAATCAAATCACTTTTTACTTATTAATTAACCCAGAGTATGTATTAATACCTGGGGTGGGGGGGAAACAGCTGTGCATATCTCACTTTAGATAAGCTATTACCAGCAGGAGAATGGGGTGGGAGGAGGTATTTTTTCATGCTTTGTGTGTATATAAAAAGATCTTCTACACTTTCCACAGTATGCATCCGATGAAGTGAGCTGTAGCTCACGAAAGCTCATGCTCAAATAAATTGGTTGGTCTCTAAGGTGCCACAAGTACTCCTTTTCTTTTTGCGAATACAGACTAACACCGCTGTTACTCTGAAACCTGTCATTATGCAAGGCACTGCATTTAGCCATATGGAGTGGAAATCTATCAACTACATGAAAAAACTTGTACAGATACAGACAGACATCATCTTCCTTTCCAATTGCAAACAGATGGACATCGTAGCAAAAGGACTGAAGGTAAAAAATCCATTACAATCTACATACCACACAGACTATGCTGATAGCTTGTGCCACACGCTCTCAAAGAAACTGCGGAATCACCTGATCAACATCCTCTAGAACAGGGAAAGATTAAGAATGAGCTCTCAAAAATGGATACTCTCATAAAAAACCAACCTTCCACACAAACTTCCTCATGGCTGGACTTTACTAAAACTAGACAGGCCATTTACAACACACACTTTGCTTCTCTACAAAAGAAAAAGGACACTAAACTTTCTAAACTACTACATGCCACAAGGGGCCACAGCAATGGTTCCCTCAACCCACCCAGCAATATTGTTAACCTATCCAACTATACTCTCAGCCCAGGAGAAGCAGCTGTCCTATCTTGGGGCCTCTCCTTCTGCCCCTCCACCCCCACGAACATGATACAGTTCTGTGGTGACCTAGAATCCTATTTTTGACGTCTCCGACTTAAGGAATATTTCCAACATACCTCTGAACAACATACTAATCCACAGAGACCTCCCTACCAACACTACAAAAAGAAGGATTCTAGGTGGACTCCTCCTGAAGGTCGAAACAGCAGACTGGACTTCTACATAGAGTGCTTCCGTCGACGTGCACGGGCTGAAATTGTGGAAAAGCAGCATCACTTGCCCCATAACCTCAGCCGTGCGGAACACAATGCCATCCACAGCCTCAGAAACAACTCTGACATCATAATCAAAAAGGCTGATAAAGGAGGTGCTGTTGTCATCATGAATAGGTCAGAATATGAACAAGAGGCTGCTCGGCAGCTCTCCAACACCACTTTCTACAAGCCATTACCCTCTGATCACACTGAGAATTACCAAAAGAAACTACAGCATTTGCTCAAGAAACTCCCTGAAAAAGCACAAGATCAAATCCGCACAGACACACCCCTGGAACCCCGATCTGGGATATTCTATCTACTACCCAAGATCCATAAACCTGGAAATCCTGGGCGCCCCATCATCTCAGGCATTGGCACCCTGACAGCAGGATTGTCTGGTTATGTAGACTCCCTCCTCAGGCCCTACGCTACCAGCACTCCCAGCTACCTTCGAGACACCACTGACTTCCTGAGGAAACTACAATCCATCGGTGATCTTCCTGATAACACCATCCTGGCTACTATGGATGTAGAAGCCCTCTACACCAACATTCCACACAAAGATGGAATACAAGCCGTCAAGAACACTATCCCCGATAATGTCACGGCTAACCTGCTGGCTGAACTTTGTGACTTTGTGCTTACCCATAACTATTTTACATTTGGGGACAATGTATACCTTCAGATCAGCGGCACTGCTATGGGTACCCGCATGGCCCCACAGTACGCCAACATTTTTATGGCTGACTTAGAACAACGCTTCCTCAGCTCTCATCCCCTAACGCCCCTACTCTACTTACGCTATATTGATGACATCTTCATCATCTGGACCCATGGAAAAGAAGCCCTTGAGGAATTCCACCATGATTTCAACAATTTCCATCCCACCATCAACCTCAGCCTGGTCCAGTCCACACAAGAGATCCACTTCCTGGACACTACAGTGCTAATAAACAATGGTCACATAAACACCACCCTATACCGGAAACCTACTGACCGCTATTCCTACCTACATGCCTCCAGCTTTCACCCTGACCACACCACACGATCCATCGTCTACAGCCAAGCTCTGCGATACAACCGCATTTGCTCCAACCCCTCAGACAGAGACAAACACCTACAAGATCTCTATCAAGCATTCTTACAACTACAGTACCCACCTGCAGAAGTGAAGAAACAGATTGATAGAGCCAGGAGAGTTCCCAGAAGTCACCTACTACAGGACAGGCCTAACAAAGAAAATAACAGAACGCCACTAGCCGTCACCTTCAGCCCCCAAGTAAAACCCCTCCAATGCATTATTAAGGATCTACAATCTATCCTGAAGGATGACCCAACACTCTCACAAATCTTGGGAGACAGGCCAGTCCTTGCCTACAGACAGCCCCGCAACCTGAAGCAAATACTCACCAGCAACCACATACCACACAACAGAACCACTGACCCAGGAACCTATCCTTGCACCAAAGCCCGTTGCCAACTGTACCCACATATCTATTCAGGGGACACCATCACAGGGCCTAATAACATCAGCCACACTATCAGAGGCTCGTTCACCTGCACATCCACCAATGTGATATATGCCATCATGTGCCAGCAATGCCCCTCTGCCATGTACATTGGTCAAACTGGACAGTCTCTACGTAAAAGAATAAATGAACACAAATCAGATGTCAAGAATTATAACATTCATAAACCAGTCGGAGAACACTTCAATCTCTCTGGTCACACGATTACAGACATGAAAGTTGCTATATTACAACAAAAAAAACTTCAAATCCAGACTCCAGCGAGAAACTGTTGAATTGGAATTCATTTGCAAATTGGATACAATTAACTTAGGCTTGAATAGAGACTGGGAGTGGCTAAATCATTATGCAAGGTAACCTATTTTCCCTTGTTTTTTCCTACCCCCTCCCCTCCTCAGACGTTCTTGTTAAACCCTGGATTTGTGCTGGAAATGGCCCACCTTGATTATCATACACATTGTAAGGAGAGTGGTCACTTTAGATAAGCTATTACCAGCAGGAGAGTGGGTTTGTGTGTGTGGGGGGGGAGGGGTGAGAAAACCTGGATTTGTGCTGGAAATGGCCCAACTTGATTATCATACACATTGTAAAGAGAGTGATCACTTTAGATAAGCTATTACCAGCAGGAGAGTGGGGTGGGAGGAGGTATTTTTTCATGCTTTGTGTGTATATAAAGAGATCTTCTACACTTTCCACAGTATGCATCCGATGAAGTGAGCTGTAGCTCACGAAAGCTTATGCTCAAATAAATTGGTTAGTCTCTAAGGTGCCACAAGTACTCCTTTTCTTTCTCTCTATCAGTGTTACAGATGGCGAACAATTTATGAGTTTACCCTGTATAAGCTTTATACAGGATAAAATGGATTTATTTGGGGTTTGGACCCCATTGGGAGTTGAGCATCTGAGTGTTAAAAGACAGGAACACTTCTTAAGATGCTTTCAATTAAGTCTACAGCTGCTAGGGGACATGGTTCAGACCTGGGTCTGGGTTTGCAGCAGGCGAGCGGGTCTGGAACAAACCACACAGGGCAGTGAAGTCCCAAGCTGGGAGGGCAGGGAAAGCAGAGGCAGAAGTAGTCTTGGCACATCACAGAAACCCCCTTGGGGCTGCCAACTGGTCCAACCCATCACACCCTCAATTATTTATTATGGTAAGACCTAGGAGCCCCAGTCACCAATGACACCTGTACAGCTCCAGTGCCTTATGGAGGCTGCATAGGTATAAGCAACTGAAACTTAGTAAATACTTCTGTTGATGCATGAGTAGGAATAGAATTGAGCTCTGTTAACTGTGTTGGCTCCTGAAGGGCTAAGAGGATGAAAAACAGTAAAAACTTATTTTCCAGCATTAAAGTGATAGCCATGACAGAGAGCAGCTCTGAGCAAGAAGGTGACATTTTTGCACAATCACTTATAAGAGCAAGACTGCACTTCAAAATGTATTGATACCTACAGTTTTTATATTCAGAAGTTGATTTGTCTTCCACACTTTGTGCAAAGAAAAACATCCCCTGGGCTCAGCCCTCACATGCAAAGTCTCAGAACATAGGCAGTGTTTAAGGTCAAGTGATAAAGAGAAGAGGAAAAATGAGACGTCCCCTAGAAATGCTGATGCAGTTGTAACTATAATGAAGGTCCCAGCCGCCATCCTCATATTAATGTTTGTTTTTCTTGTAGTCGCTCTGTGAAGGTATAAAGTTCAAGATCACACTGTTTGATTAGCATACTTTTTTGGAAATATTTTGCTGACACATACATTTTGTGGGGGAATCTTTTGTGGGGTTCCCTCTCCTTCTGCTTACTCACTGAAAGCCTGTGTTAGACTATCTGCCTGACCAAAAATTTAGGATCAGAAGAACCGGGAGGATGAAAACAGTAGACAAATAGTAATTAAAGTGATAACACTCAATGGCTGAGCTCCTCTCAGGTTCTGAAGTACTTTCTGATTGAAGCTGACTGAAATGTGACCTCCCACTTTATCTGGTCTTTAAAATTTAAATAGGAAAGATGGTGTGCAGTTCTGATTATTTTACAAGGCTACAGTGGGGGCTGGTGACAATTGAGAGTGGGAAGGTGAATCCCCCCATAGCATTTGGATCTTCCTTAGATCAGCTTTTTCCCCCCTTCTTTCTTTGTCTTCCATCATTCTGCACAGAATGAGGCAATGCAGGATATACCTGTTCTGAACCAGCAGCCTCTGCAAGGCTAGCCAGGAAGCTGCCACCAAAATGTATAGTGTTGTGCATTACAGAATCACAAAGCACCTACTTGGATTTGCTCAGCAAAGCCTCCGCTTTTATTTAAACCCAGAGTGCCCAATTCTTAGTTGCCATGTGCTGTCAGTTACAAAGCGCAGTAAATATAAAATGCTACTACTATGATCAAGTAGGATTTGCACTCACTTTGCACCACTGTAAATGACTGTACATAGTACAGGCAAATGCAGAATCAGGCCCAAGAGATGTATCCATGCATCCGACGAAGTGGATATTCACCCACGAAAGCTTGTGCTCCAATACGTCTGTTAGTCTATAAGGTGTCACAGGACTCTTTGCTGTTTTTGCCTTGAAGATCCATTTTGGGCGATACAGAGCTGTACCACCACCATGGGAGGTACAGTGGGCCCACTTCACTCTTGCTCTGCAGAGTGTGTAATCACCTCCACCAGTACAAAGTGAGTACTAAATTAGTGTAAAATGCACGCAGGACATCTCATTACAGCAGCATTTCTGTGTCTTATTTTGCTACACAAGGTGCAGGGCATGATGAATACAAGGTACCTATGCCACCTCAGTCTATGGGGAACACAGATACACCACCACTCTTTTAGATGATGCAGTCTGTCCTTTATCCTTCAGAAAGCCACACGGGAAAGACTTGTGGAATTCTGGAGGGAATCCCAAGACGTTGAGATGGGACAAATCTTATCTACATTGAAATCAGTGGGAGCTTTGTCACTGATTTCAATCGAGCCAGGTTTTTGCCCCACAAATACAATACATGGCTTATATCAGTAGTTTCCTACATAAAGGGATTTTACAAAATAAGCTCTTCAGGGTAAGGGTATTTGTTTGTTCAGTACCTACCGCAAAGTGGCTTCGATCTTAAGGTCTGTCCACACTGTAGTAGGCATGTGTGATTGCAGCACCTGTAGATGTACCCATGCCTGCTTTAATTGAGCTAGCTCGCATAATGATACCAATGACACGTGGGCTTCAGTGAGGGCTGTATGCTGGGACCCTGGGTAATTACATGGGCAGCTGGCTCATGCTGAAGTTACTGTCGCTTTGCTGGTATTGGTACATGAGCTAGAAAGATTAAAGCTAGCAGAGGGATGTCTACAGGTGCTGCAATCATACACCCCTGCCTTGATTGCAATCTAGATGTACCCATACTTAGGATCAAAGGCAGTACCATAATACAAATAATAAACTATAAAATCTCCCGGAAAACAAGTAACTTTGCAAATTACACCACAGTGATCTGGATGCCTTTCAGATCATCAAAAACCATCCAGAGCTTTTTTTCTTCCTAAATGATTTGCTATTTTTCCAGTGTCATCCTTGATCAAATAGATACACACACGCACACAATCTCCTAAATCAGGCAATAGGCAGCCAGGAAGGCTATCAGAGGAACTTTGCAAATTAAAGAACTGTGAGAAAATACTCAATGTCAAAAATCTGCTTTTAGATTTAGAGAAAAAAAACTGATTATTCCATTTCTTTCTTTCTTTTTTTTAAGAATTAGGCACATTTTAAAATGAATGAGAACCCTGGATTGGCTCCTTGCTGAGCCCCTAAAGCATTTATGAATAGGGCCAAAGGATCTAATGTGAGCTTTCCTAATGCAGAATAAGCCAAATAAAAGTTAGCTCAATTATGCATAAAAATGTCTCCAGGAATGAATAGTTCAAAAATGTCAATAAATTATGTATGGAATCGAGTTATTCCACCACTTTGTTGTCACAAATAAAACCTCTCAAGGAAGAGACATTTTTTAAAAAAGGAAGTATTGGGGGTGAATACAGAGAAAATGAGAGCTTTAATTTTGACAACTGTTACAGTCACATTTTTGTTCCTGATTTAACCCAAATAAGTTTTAAAAAACATTTCAACTGAAAATCTCTATTTAGTTAATGAAGTTTGATGGCTTTGATCTAATTTATTATAAAAATAAGACAGGTGCTTGATGTAGAAAGGGAGGATGATCCAGTGAATAGAGCACTAGCCTATGACTTGAGAGATCTGGGTTCAATTTCCTACTCCACTCTAGGCTTCCTGTTTGACCTTGGGCAACTCAGTTAGCTTCCTTGTGCCTCAGTGTCCCCATCTGTAATAACAGGGATCATAATGCCTATCTCACATGGGATATTGTGGGGCTAAATACATTAAGCGCTTTAAGATCTGCTGACAAAAAGCTAGAAGTTATTATCATGTGATCTGGGATACTTTATATCCAGAATAGTTTTCTATCAAGAACATCCTCCATAAAGAAAAACAGCAGGCTTGTATTATGTAGCTCTTACTTTTTCATAGAGGGAAAATGGATATTGAGGAGTAAGTATCTATTTCAGCAGGTACCCTAGCAAAAGTATCAGGACAAAAGAACAGCTGGAAGATATTTAGGGCCTTGCTCAAGAACATACTTGGGTCAGTGTCATTGGCCTGCTCTGTCCCCTTTGCAAAACTCCTGTGGTATAAAAGGTACAGAATCTGGCTTTAATCCCTACTGGGGATCCCCTTGGTGGGTTGGAATCCCCCGTGGGAGCAGAATTGACACAGCTTCTTTCACTTGTACCAAGTGTGAACTGAGTGCGGCAGAGAATCTGGCCCATTCCTATCCATCAAAGCTTCCAGTATTTTTAACACTTATACTCTTTCCTTCATTGCTATCCTCAGACGTGGGGTGTCTCCTCCACGTACTCCCCAAGAGACTCACCTGGTATGAACTCTTCTCCTCCCAGCCTACAGAATAAAAAACGTACTGAGAGGAACCTCACTGAGCTTTTCCCCGCCCTTTCATCCCCTCTCTATCTATCTCTTACCAGGATCCATGAGCTGGGCTTCTATTCTTTAATCATGTTGCTGTCAGTGATGAGCTGCCAAAATCTTAACAACCAGTTCCCTCCTCACCCCACGTGGAGGTCGTGGCCCACCACGGCCCCCAGGGACTCCTACCCCATCCAACCCCCCGCGTTCCTTGACGCCCCCCCTGGACTCCTGCCCCATCCACCCCCCTCCCCTGTTCCCTGACTGCCTCAAGAACTGGGCAGGAGGGTCTTGTGGGCCACCGCAGCAGGTGCCCACCCCTCCCCTAAGAACCAGAGGGACCTGCCAGGGGGCGAGGTGGGGGAGTCCTGGCGGTGCTTACCTGGGGCAGCTCCCAGGAAGCATCCAGCAGGTCCCTCTGGCTCGTAGGGGCAGGGGAGTGTAGCTAGGGGAGGAGCAGGGGGAGCGGCCGCTCCCCGCACTGGTCACATCAAAAGTGGCGCCTTAGGCGCCGACTCTGTGGGTGATCCAGGGTTGGAGCACCGATGGGGAAAATTTGGTGGGTGCAGAGCCCCCACTGGAAGCTCCCTGCCCTGCGCCCAGCCCCAGCTCACCTCACCTCCGCTCCGCCTCCTCCCCTGAACGTGCCGCCCCGCTCTGCTTCTCCGCCCCCTCCCTCGGCTTCCTGCGAATCCGCTGTTTGCGCAGGAAGCCAGGGAGGGCTGAGAAGCAGGTGGTGACTTCGCGCTCAGGCCCAGGGAGGCGGAGGTGAGCTGGGCCGGGGAGCGGTTCCCCTGTGCGCTGCCCCTCCTGCCCCGGGTTACCTGCTGCGGAGCGGGCGGCCCTCCTCGTGCCCTCGTACAGTAAAATGTAGTTCCAGGTATTTGAAAGGTAACTGTCTGGTAATTCCAGAGCCCCACTTACTCCTTTGTAAAGGCCTGATTCTGCTAACGGTTACCTTAGTGTAAATCAGGAACAATTCCATTGGCTTCCTTTTCTTTTCTTTATTTGACCCCTGAGAGCAAAGCAGACTTGAATAGTCGATAGCTGCCACCAATTAAAATAGCTCACGAAAGCTTATGCTCAAATAAATTGGTTAGTCTCTAAGGTGCAACAAGTACTCCTTTTCTTTTTCCTAAATACCTAGTGATTTATATTCTCTTGTTCTGCCTTGTGGCCATTGGGTAATGTAACAATGCCTTTCTAATACTACCCCTTTTCCCCAATATTTTTACTAAACAACATAATGTAACTTTTGTTACCTTAAACCATTTAAATTCCTCAAAAAGCTTTCCCCTTTCTTTATCAAAGCCATTACTTACCCAGAAAAGGTGACCAGTTGTTTCTTCTACCATACAGTATGCACATCTTTGTTTATTCAAAAAAGATTTTTGTTTTAACCACAATTAGTACTGTATTGTGTACTCCCATTAGTACTCTAAACAAAACACTTCATTTTTCCTATCCAGGCCCTGTCATTAGCCTCAATACTAGGGCAAAATTCTCTTTTTTCATTGGCCCAATTTTTTTGCCATTTCTCTTTTTAAATATTTCTGTACTAGGCCATTGGCTTCAGTGGGGCTGCTCCTGATTTATAGTAGCACACTGGAGCTCAGACTCTGCCCCTAACTGCAGAAAGAAAGTGTGTGGTAGAAACAAAAGATAGGCAGCCAGGACCAGCTGCAGCCTGATTAAATTCAACAGTCCCGAAGTGCTAACATAAGAACACTGACTCTCAGTTACCTTAACAAATTGACTTTTTGAAGAACACCTGGAGCCTACTTCTCTTGTTTACTTGGCTTTTACATCCGGTAAGACCAGTGATTTAAGTGGAATTACTCATGATTTGCATTGGTGAACCTAAAAGCAGAATCTAGCCTCTAAGCTTTAAGGGTATGTCTACAAAGCAAAGAAAAACCCGCAGCTAGCCCATTCCAGCCAACTTGGGTTCACAGGACTTGGGCTACAGGGCTGTTTAATTGCTGTGCAGGCTTCAGCCTGGGCTCTGGGACCCTCCCACCTCGCAGGGCCCTAGAGCCTGGGCTCCAGACTGAACCTGGAAGTCTACACAGCAGTGAAACAGCCCTGCAGCCCAAGTCGGCTGTCACTGGCTGGCCACAGGTTTTTCTTTGTTATGTAGACATACCCTAAGATACAAGTCTCTTTAGAGCTCTTCAGTAAGTGGAGTGTTTTCTTCTTACATCTCACTAGCATTAATGCCAGCTCTCCCCATCTGCCAACAATCTAGTGCTAGCTGCATAGTTAGTTAAACAGTTTTGAGATGCACCCTTCCTAAGGCTTGATTCTAGGCTTGTTGAAGTCGATTATAAAGCTATCGTTGACTTGAATGATGCAGAATCAGGGCCTTAAAAAGCAAATTAAGAAACATTCCTTTTAATGATAAAACAATCTCATATTTACATAACTACTCTTATCCCAAAGCACCTTACCAACCTTGAGGTTGAATTTGATCTCTCTTCCCATCTGTTTAACCACCAATGTGACTTCTATGAAGTGACTCGCAATTTACACAAGGGTAAGTGACAGCAGAATCTGACTCTTTATAAAGAAGCAGGAATCACCTCATTCACCACTGAAATGCAGCCATTTGGACTGGCACAAACAGCACTATACACAAGAATTTAGGACAGGAAGTAAAGAAATACAGCTTATCCAACTAAAACAACATAAGGGGATTTAGGCAAGCAGAAATATAATTTGGCCATGACAGAGAAGCTAACATTTCAGACTAGATGACCTAAGTCTTTTTCTAACTAATAATGTGATCCTCTGACTTCAATTCTTACAAAAGTGTCATGGACTTTCCAGTTTTTATGTTTTCCCTGTCAGATGAGAAATAGATCAGGTCTGGGATTTTCAAAGAGGCCTAACGGAATGAAGTGCCCAACTCCCTCAACTTTTTAAATCTGTTCCTAGATTACTTGCCTTAACTCTGTGTTTTATTTCATTGTAATTATCCTTTTCCTCATATAAAAAAAATTAATCATATAGGTCTAAATTCACATTTTCTAAAGTGGAGCAAAAGTCTGTGTGGACACTCATTTCACGCAGAGTGGCTTATATTGAGTTCGGTTAAAATGATTGGGCACAAGTCTAAACTAAATTGAAATTAAGCCACTCTTATACTGAAATAAGAGTATGCACACACTCTTTTTGCACTAATTTAACTATGTTGGTTTAAAAGCTGATTCAAGTCATACTGATGTAACGATAGAAAACCCTGAGTGCTCCAAAGATTTATAAAGACTCCTAAGGAGATAACTGTTTCACAGTCTTATTCCAAACCTTCTGCACTGGAAAATAATCCTTTCTTAAAGGAAGAATTTTTTTTTCCCATTTACCTGGTGGACTTCACAGTAAGCCCGTGCAAACAGTTGATTTTCGGTAGGCTGCAGCTGGGGTTAATTGTGCTTAGTGAGCATGAGGACCCACTAAATAGGCTGTCTGTCCTTTTTCATTTCAGGCTCATTTTCATATATGATTTTTAACAATAGTGGCAATTCTGGACTCATTCCTGAGCAAGATGAGATGTAACTGTGCACTATATTCTGTCTTCGGAGTCATGGGAACATGCACAAAAGATAGAAGCCAGGACCACCAGCACCAAAACTTTAAGCCTCTACTACTTGCTAAAGGAGCTTTAGCTGCAAGCAAGTAGCAGGCTGTTATAGTCACTGAAGTGCACAGTCAATGACAGAATATGGCCCTCAGAATGTAATGGTGAAGGAACATCCAAAACAATAGTGGTCATAACAATCTTAGGGGCCAGATTCTGCTCTCAGGTACATTTGAAAGCGGTGGAGTTGCACATATGTAACTGAAAAGTTTGTAAGTAAGATGAAGATGAGGGGCACAAAGAGGCTGTCAAGGTTCCTCCCCCACTCTGAACTCTAGTGTACAGATGTGGGGACCTGCATGAAAACCTCCTTTTACCAGCTTAGGTTAAAACTTCCCCAAGGTACAAATTAATTTTATCCTTTGTCCTTGGAATATCCACTGCCACCACCAAACTCTAACTGGGTTCACTGGGAAACGTAGTTTGGACACGTCTTTCCCCCAAAATCCTCCCAACCCTTGCACCCCACTTCCTAGGAAAGGTTTGGTAAAAATCCTCACCAATTTGCATAGGTGACCACAGACCCAAACCCTTGGATCTGAGAACAATGAAAAAGCATTCAGTTTTCTTACAAGAAGACTTTTAATAGAAATAGAAGTAAATAGAGGTAAAGGAATCACCTCTGTAAAATCAGGATGGTAGATACCTTACAGGGTAATTAGATTCAAAACATAGAGAATCCCTCTAGGCAAAACTTTAAGTTACAAAAAAGACACACAGACAGAAATAGTCATTCTATTCAGCACAATTCTTTTCTCAGCCATTTAAAGAAATCATAATCTAACACATACCTAGCTAGATTACTTACTAAAAGTTCTAAGACTCCATTCCTGTTCTATCCCCAGCAAAAGCAGCATATAGACAGACACAGACCCTTTATTTCTCTCCCTCCTCCCAGCTTTTGAAAGTATCTTGTCTCCTCATTGGTCATTTTGGTCAGGTGCCAGCGAGGTTACCTTTAGCTTCTTAACCCTTTACAGGTGAGAGGATTTTTCCTCTGGCCAGGAGGGATTTTAAAGGGGTTTACCCTTCCCTTTATATTTATGACAGAGGCTAAACACACAATTATGTACCCAGTAGACTTGAAGAGATTATTTTCTGTTTGTCACTTGACTATAGTTGCTTTCCACTATATCCTATCATTGGATCATTTGATCCTCCGTGTACTTTGATCAGAACCACAGAAATGTATTAAAAATAATATATCTTCCATCCTTTATTTTGATCAACTTTGATCACTTCAGACAGCTGTTATTGAAAAACTATAGGAAGTTGAGATGGAATTAACAAGAGAAAGGCCAACATTCTGAATACGTAAGATTTTAAAAAGAACCTAAGGACAACATATGATAATGGAAAAAAAGGATTACAACTTAAGGTCTTCAGGACCAACTGCTTCTTATTAGGTGTATGTACATTGACCAGCGCAGTAGGGCCCCGATCTTAGTTAAAGATGCTACTATAATATAAATAATAACAAAGTAGTGTGACTCTGTCACTGTTTTTGGGGTGGGCATTTGGGTTCTGCAAGAACTTGAATAAACCTGAATAACATGGAGTGTGAATAAACCTGAATATGTCAGTAATTGAGTGTGTTTGTCACTGGGGTTCTTTTGCTCTCCAAGCCCTTCAGTGGAATTGAAATCACACTAGATCTGATCACACTTCTCCTGATGTTTACCATGGAGGAACTGAAATGGTGAGAGAAGGCCACCTTTTGCATTTTTTGGCACGTAATCGGCACCCCAAAACATTAAAAAATGTGAAAAATGTACACGCAAAGAAACACCAATACAAGAACTCCACATGCACCCCTAATTGTTACTGGTATTATAAGTATTTGTCATGTAAAATGCAATGATATGAACAACAGATCAAGCATTTTAGATGAGTGATAGGAACAGACTTGAATGAAGTAGAAAGAAAGTACTGGGTATAGACATGCATTTTTAGCAACTATTTTGTTTCCCTTTGATAACAGTCTTGGGGCACAGAGGATATTAAGACTTCTTGAAAATTTCAAGAGTACTTTAGAACTCATAACCTTGTCAAGTCCTCCTGGCCTCAGCTTGTACACCTATTAGTATTATTTGTACTGCAGTAATGCATAGAGGTCCCAGCTGAGAACAGAGCCCCATTGTACCAGTCACTGTACATATACCGAGTAAAAGACAGTCCCTGCCATGAAGATCGAATAGTCTAAATAGACAAGATAGACAAAGTGTGGGACAGGAAACAGAAGCACAGGGAGGTCATACAGCAGGTCCATGGCCAACCTGGGGCTAGGACCCAGGGGTGAAATCCACGCCCTGTTGAAGTCAATAGCAAAACTTCCTTGACTTCATTGAGACCACGATTTCACCCCAAATTCTCTGACTTCCAGTCTAGTGTCTCAACTACTAGACCACACGAGTATCCCTTGCTTTTGTGGGAAGCCTGTTTCTATGATGTTAAAACCTTGTTCAAAATGAAAAAGATATATATATATATATATGCAAACACCCCAGGAAACATTACTAACAAACTAGAGGTGTAATCTGCTGAAGAAGAATGCACATGACAACGGCCCAGGAGAACGTGTTGCTATCAGCCACTAATCTGGTCATGTTCCAGTTCTGAGTCAGATAAGATTCACCACAAATGGGTTGCAGATCTTTGGCTATAATTAGACCAACAGAGATGAACACCTCTGTTAAGAGTTTGCTCAGGAGGAAGGGAGAGGTGATCTGGAATGCTTTGCTTGCTTTTCACAGATTGGGAGTCAGCATTAACAAGATTGTTCTTTAGATGAATAGTGCCCTAGTGACACTGCATGGAGGAACAGCAGCAGTAAAAGTAGTGGTATAAGCTCTCCTTTCTCACTTAGATTTAGTTGATCCATCAGCTGAACCTGCAGAGCTGGGAACCAGGGGAGTCATTGGCACCAACTTCCTGTTTATTTTCCCTCGTTATCTTTCACCCTTTTGAGGGTGGGCTTTCTTGTGGGCATGTTGCGTATAGCAGACTGACCTAAAATTCTGAACATGCAGCCATTAATAGCACAACATTTTTATCAGTAGCTGGCTGGTATCTTGCCCTTGCTAAAGGAAGAATACTGTGAAATTGGAGTAATTCAGACATAACTTTAATTGAATAAAATTGTTTTAAAAAAATCTTTCTTCCATAAAAATCTTAGGTTCCCATGCTCCTTTCTGGGGTGTGATGTATCCTGCTCCCCCTGGGGATCCAGCATTATCATACAGAATAGGTCAAGTAACATAATTCTGCTCAAAGTCATATAACAACTTTCTCTTGTGAAAAAATTCCTCCCTGATGTAGCAATACTGGAGGCCTCATCAAAGACTTGCTCAGCTTGATTACACTTAAGAGGAGCCAAAGCCATTCTTAGAACACAAGAGCTGCCATACGACCATGGTCCATCTTGCCCAGGATCCTGTCTCCAACACTGGCCCATAACAGAACTTCAGGGTGAGTGTACAGAACCGGATAATTATGGAGCAATCCATCCAGCTTCTGGTAGTCAGAGGTTTAGGGTTGCCCTAAGCATGGAGTTGCATCCCTGACCATCTTGCCTAATAGGCATTGATGGACCTATCCTCCATGAATTTATCTAGTTCTTTTTCAAATTCAGTTATATTTTTGGCCATCATAGCATCCCATGGCACTGAGTTCCACAAGTTAGGTGTGCATTGTGTGAAAAAGTACTTCCTCTGGTTTGTGTTAAACCTGCTGCCTATTAATTTCATTGGGAGACCTCTGGTTTTTGTATTGTGTGAGAATAAATAACCCTTCTCTAGTCACTTTTTCCATACCATTCATCACTTTTCCCACACTATTCATGGTTTTATAGACCTCTGTCTTTTCCCCCTTAGTTGTCTCTTTTCTGAGCTGAACACCCACAATACTTTTAGTTTCTCTTTGTATGGAAGCCATTCTATCCCCCAATCATCTTTGTTGCCCTTCTCTGAACCTTTTCCAGTTCCATTATATCCCTTTTGAGATGGGGTGACCAGAACTAGACACAATATTGAAGGTGTGGGTGCTCAATGGGTTTATATGGTGGCATAATGATATTTTCTGTCTAATCTTTTATCCCTTTTTGAATAGTTCTTAACATGCTATCAGCTTTTTTGACCACCGCTGCACACTGAGTGGAAGTTTTCAGAGAATTATCCACGGTGGCTCCCAGATCTCTTTCTCAAGTGGTAATGGCTGATTTAGAATCTAACATTGTACATGTATAGTTGGGATTATCTTTTCCAGTGTTGCATAACTTTGCACTTATCAATGTTGAATTTCATCTGCTATTTTGTTTCCCATTCACCAGTTTTGTGAGATGCCTCTGTAACACCTTACAGTCCAGTTTGGATTTAACTCCTTTGAATAATTTTGTATTGTCTGCAAATTGGCAACTTCACTGTTCACCATCTTTTCTAGATCATTAATGAATATGTTGAACAGCACAGGTCCCAGTAACAGATCCTTGGGGGACCCCGCTGTTCAGTTCTCTCCATTGTGAAAATAGCCTATTTATTCCCACTCTTTGTTTCCTATCTTTCAACCAATTACTGATCCATGAAAGGACCTTCCCTCTTATCCCATAGCTACTTGGTTTCCTCAAAAGCCTTCAAGCCACCATAGGTCCCCCCCTCTCCTTGGGCCTAGAGTTTTGTGCTCCTCTTAGAGGCATAGCACAGAATCCCTTTGTCTAAGACTTCACACAAACAAATAGTAGTTTGAACTAAAATTGCTAGCATAGCTTGTTCTCTATCAAGGAACCAAATCACAAAGGGGTACATTGAAATCAATGGAGATGCACATGGGGGAATTCTGTTCTGTTCCATGGCCTTGAGCAATGCTGACCTTGAGGAAATGTACTGCTGAGACAAAAGAAAAGAATCTGAGCTCCATTTAAGTAGCAATAACTAGACATTGTTAGCAGGTGCAAAACCGCACAGTCTTGGGCTCAGAGCTACAGGACACCTCATTTGTCATCTCAAAAAAAGAGTATTTAATATTAAACTAGAAAGATGCAGGTGTTTGTGCTTCTGAAACTCTGCCTGATCTTATCTGGTCTGTCTGGCGTAGAGACAGAGAATTTCATGTCAACAGACAACTGTGCTAAGAATAACCCTCGCACACCTACTCTTCCTGACCTACTTCTTGTGTAGATCTTTAGAGAGCTATAGGTCTGGTGAAGTAATTCTATTACTAATGGGCCAGATTCTGCCCTCAAATGCATATATGAGGTTCCCACTGATTTCGATAGGAGTTCTTCATGCACATCTAGGGCAGAATTTGATCCAATGAACTTAATACTTCTTAATGTAAATCAACCAGTAGTTTACATCATAAAGCTAATGGAGACCAAGAATGAAATCCATGCCTAAAGTTTTGTAATAAGTTGTCATAATCTTTCACTGAAACACACACATACCCATTCTCCATCAAGCTTTAGAAATTGTTTCTCCATGCAGTGAGTCAGTGTTAGTGCATTGATAGAAATTAGGAGTCCCTGGATCCTTCTCCCATGCTCAGTGCAGTGTTTCTCAATGACTGGTCTGTGGACCTGCAGAGGACCCTGAGATCACCCTGACACAGTTTAGGAAGGCAGGAGGCTGGCCCCTGGTATCAGAAAGGTTGAGAAACACTGTGCTAGGCCTCTCTGCTGGAATGGAAGAGGGGTTTGATTGGGTAGATTGAGAAGATCTAATTTGTAGCCTTAGGAGCTTGTTTTATTTTTCCTTTTTGCTGCCCAGACTTTGCCTCCTATAATTTTTGTTAGTTTCATTTGGGTGCCAACTTTGAGACAGATAAATATGCAGGGTATCTCAGTCATGATGCAACTTTATACTGGTACAGCACTTACCAATGCTCTAATCTTTTTGTGAGTTATGATTATAGTGTAAAAACAAACAAATTTTAAAATATTGGATTTCTTTTTTCTGAGCAGCAGAGAGAAAGAAAAAGAAGTGGTGTACTCAACACACACACAAAAATACACCTGCCAATAGAGTTTAATTCCTACCATCCTGCTGCTGTCTCTTTTCTGCTAGGAAAGTCGCTGCACAAGATGTGCTAATTGTGGCTTTCTCCACTAAAAAATGCATTCATGTTGTTCTTGGGTTTTGCCAGGGAGCTGGCATTTAATCACTAAGATGTGTCATGCTGCTCCCCAAAGAAAACTTAAAATGTTTATATTGTACACTTTTTTCAGTTAAGAAAGCCACAATTGGTTCCTATGCAGGCTTTCCTTTTTCCAGCGAAATTTCCATTGTACTTACTCTATTAAGTATGTCTGCATTGTTCCTCCATCACCAAAGACCAATGGTACATCCCTATAATAATTCTTATTTTATCCTACAATTTTTCTTTGGGGTCACTTTTTAAAATACTATTTTTCTCCATGAAAAGACTTGTGAATTATATCATCTAAAAAACCACTTCTGCTCCCAGCTCTTTGTAACAGCATGAGTTCTAGCACAGCTGCTACAGACAGAATGACTGTCAAGTTTGCCAGCTGTACGCCTTGCGATTTCTGAAGTAGAATACACATGGTATGGCAGATGTCAGGCAGCAAGAGGAATCTGCTGATGCCAGAAACTACAGTCATTGCTTAGGGCCAGATTTTCAAAGGTAGTTAGAGGCCTAACATGTTTTGGTGATTCTGAAAATCTCACTAGGCACTTGTCTGCACATTTAGGTGCCTAAATATCTTTGAAAATCTGGACCTTTAGAAAATGGTAATGGTCACATAGGAAATACAATAGAGTAATAGACAGATCGATAGTAGATGAACAGACTATAATTTTCACCTGCAATTTTGCACCTCTATTTGATTGGGAGTACAAAAATAATGGTTGTTAAAGATCTGGCCCAAATCTCATGCTCAGATAAATGGCTGATTCTGATTGATTTCAGTGGTTGGCATGTGCACACAATCCCACAGAAAGATCAGGGGTGGGGGAATGAGTACACTTACATTTTAACAGAGCCATCCAAACACTTTACAGATATTAATCTGAATCTTCACTGATTTACTCATTAAGCCAGAGGCAGAGCCAAGAATAGAAGGCAAGATACTGACTCTCAAGGGTTACCGGGAGTTAAAAAAAAGTCAAATTATACACAATGAAAATCTCTGAGCAATGTCCAAATCTACTCAGGGGTGAAAGTAACACTCAACACCTACCGGCATGGGGGCCAGCTCCGGGCCCTGGAAGGCGCGGGGCCGTGGGTGGAAGGGGCGAGGCTGGGGATCAGCATCCCCCAGCCAGTCCATGCTCGCTGCCTGGCCTGCACCGCCTGGGGCTCCAGCAGTGATTTAAAGGGCCCAGGGCTCCGGCCACCACTGCTGTGGTAGCAGCAGTGGCGGCCGAAGCCGCAAGCTCGTTAAAATCGCTGGCCCCGGGGCAGCTGCTCCTTTTGCCCCCCTGTTGGCGGCCTGATGGGGACAAAAGGGGCAACGATGTTTAACTGCTGCCATTGCAGCACTTTAAGCAGGGTCCTTTGCTGCAGCAGCACTTAAGCCCCCGCCCCTTGTCAGCGGCCCTGCCAGTAGGGACCCAGCAGGGCCGCCGTCGGGAGGCGCAAAAGGGGCAGCAAGGTTAAAGCACTGCCTTAAAGTGCTGCTGTGGCAAAGGACCCTGCTTAAAGTGATGCCGCAGCAGCGCTTTAACGTCAGCTGCTACGGGCCGGTACCGGGGGCCACTTTTTACCGGTGCGCCGTACCGGCCCACTTTTATCCCTGAAGCTCCTTTAAGTTAACAGAAAGACATATTACACATTCTGAATATATTCATTGCCAATTTAGCTCTTTTCCTGCCTTCTAGTTTACTTGTGAACCAACCCTGCTTTCCTGGAATTGATTTCTTATTCAGAAGCGTTCACAAGATAGTTTAAGTAACAAATAATAAATATCAGTGAATTAATAATGCATTTGTGGTTTACATTTGAGATGAATTATTATTCATGCAACTTCTGGGATTCAAAGACCTTTTCACAAATATGTAGCTGCTGTCTGAGTTCACAAATTACTATTAATATGATTCCTTTGTGGTAACAGCATGACAAACAGAAATGCTGGGAAGAAAGACTAATTTTTATTTACTAGCCCCAGTCACAGAACATGGGAATGTGTTACCAAAGGTAATACCCCAATTACATGCCAGGGGTTCACTAACTCCAGCGGCTGCTCTTATACCCACAAGTAACAGTGACATGAGCTTGCCACTTTTATTTACAAAAATAGTTTTGTGTCACTGTATTTTCCAGCTAGCTCTAATAGTTATTATAAAGTAATTTGACAGGTTTCAGAGTAACAGCCGTGTTAGTCTGTATTCGCAAAAAGGAGGATTTGTGGCACCTTAGAGACTAACCAATTTATTTGAGCATGAGCTTTCGTGAGCTACAGGTGCCACAAGGTGCCACAAGTACTCCTTTTCTTTTTATAAAGTAATTTGGCGCCATGTAAGTCAGTTCAGCCCATTGACTTCAATGGGAATTTCACCCATTTATGCCACGGCTGAATGTGGTCCATTAAAATCTTAAAAAATACACACAACATGGCCCATTTAAAAAAATGCTTTCTAGGGGCAAATACTATGGGGACCACTAATCAGTAGTTAACAGTTGCCAAGTGATCTTTGGCTAATTAACCTTAATCTTTATCTAGAGAATATTATTGAAACAAGTCTTGTTTTTTAAATTGTGCTCCTAAGTGTTACTTTAAGATAATTTTAAGTAGCAACACAACTTAACAAAACAAGTGAAGAGGTTGCTAATTACTTTGGGGCAATGGGTACACTTCTGCTTCATTGAGTGTTCAATGGTTACTTTGTTCTATTTGCTCTTTAGTAACTATTTATTGTGCACATTGCACAAGTGGTGGGTTAGAATTACTGATTCATACATGAAAAGAAACAGGTTGTTTCACCAGAGATGAGAGAACTGCAACAAATCTGAAGTTGTTTAGAAATTTCTTTTAAGCCTTTCAGATAGGTCACTGAACGATTCAGAACTTTTTCAAATGTTTTACAATCAGTGTTGCTGGTAAAGGAATTTTACAGCAGATGCCATTCAAAATGGCATACTCCCACAGAAGTAAAACGGGACTAGTTATGTGCTTAAATTTAAGCATATATGTGTAACTGTTTGCAGGATTGCCATCTTAAACAGATTAATTTACTAATATATCGAGAGACATGAAAAAATTAGTATAAGAATGAAATTATAACCTTCTTGGGTAAACAGTAAACGGATCTCCCAAGGCTGGATCATTTGGTGATGTTTGATTAAGGTAATGTCAGAATTCAAACCTGATGGAACTAGGTACAGCCTGGAGAAAACTAGGTTTGAATTTGGCCATTTCCTTGTCTCTTAAGGAGGGCTTCAGTTTTTTCCCTATGCTTCCAATGTCTCAGCCCTCTTTCTCTCCCTGACATAAAAGATCAGCAGATGTCTCTGTCCAAGGAGGCACTCCAAAGAGAAACCATCACTTACTCTCAGCTCAGCTGTGATGTTCAGAGGTAACTAACCTCCTTTCTAAAGTACCATATCTGATAATATGATCTAAACATATTTGTTAACATTCTTCTCAGAAGTGGCCTTCATTTCTATTCACAAAAATTTTTCCTTTTATAAAACTTGAAAAGACCATAATTATTCTGTAGGTAGGTTTGCTTTACAGATGTATTTCTGCTGATATGACAATCTGGAGGCCATAACATAATTAATATACTAATCATCATGTCTCCTCTGAACTGAAACATAAGATCATTTATTTTTAGCCACTCACTGTACTTTTTTATTTTTTTCTATGTGTAGCTGTGTATTGGATTGGAAAATTGCTTACATAAGCAAAGAGTTTGTACTTCAAACAACTTTTTGCTGTCTTGTTTTATTTGCTAAACCCACAAACTCATACTTCCTCCAATACTTCCCCTCCAAATAAAACTGTCATCATCCAGTAAAGTGCAAAAATATTCACAACATTTCCTTGGGAAAACAGTTCAATAGACAAAAGCTTCAATCCTATATCTGGATTTGTGAAGGTGCATGGAGTCTGCTGATGTGGATTGGGGCCTAACAAATCTTACTGTCTGGAAATTTCCCGTTTTTCAAGTCCACGTTTCTTTTCTGAATTCATTATTCCTAATTACATGTCAGGGTTTAAGTGTGTCACCATGGGAAAACAGAAGACTAAGTCCTATGTTCCTAGTTATTGGAAGCTCCTGACTCAAAGCAATGAGACAATAATGTGATCATAGAAGGTTAGGGTTGGAAGGGACCTCAGGAGGTCATCTAGTCCAACCCCCTGCTTGAAGCAGGACCAATCCCCAATTTTTGCCCCAGATCCCTAAATGGCCCCCTCAAGGATTGAACTCACAACCCTTGGTTTAGCAGGCCAATGCTCAAACCACTGAGCTAAATAATTCTAAAATAATTCTAAGCTTTACTGATTTGTCTTCTGTTTACCCTTTCTCATAATACTAAAACAAAGGGAGACACACATTAAAATGCAAATTTTCCCTTCCCAGCCCTCCCTGACCCCTATCGCAGCAGTGATGCCATTGCCTGAAGGGGATCTCTTTGGTCTGACCTTTTGAAACCATCCAACCCCCCAGCATCGTCTTTACCTTTAAGTCTATCCTTACCCTATTAGTGACGCCACTTCCGGAAAGGTACTTGGGACTGACCTTCTGAGTATCAGCATTCTTGGTTTTTTTCTATTCTTTGTTTGTGTTCAGGTTGGGTGTGACGTTATGGTGTTCGTGATGGTAATTTTTTATATCACTCCAGAGACAAATTAATAGGGATTTCAGGGTTGGGCAACTATGTGTTTCTATAGAGAGAGAGAGAGAGCGCTACCTGTATTTTACTTGTTTAAACTTTTCAAATGTAAACACTGGATTTTCTTTTCTTAAACTGACTAGATACTTTTCCTTAGTAAAACTGTTTTATTTGCATAATATATTGATTCAGATGGTCAGTGATGATCATTTATCACAACTTTAGGGATGAAAACATTGTTTATAAATTTTAAAGGGCATCAATAGTAAAGTGAGTTAGAAGTTGGGTGCCTAACTCACATGGTTTTTGAAAATCCCACCTTAGTTTTTCCTATTAGCTTAATTCCTTGTTTTCAGTTTTCTAAATTTATGATGAGGTGTCTGGGGGTGGGAGGGGAACCCCTTAAATTATAAGGCCTTGCAAGTATTCAGTTTCAATATGAAGGGGAAAAAATCCAAAAAATTGTTCCAGCTAAGCTCAGGCTGTGGATTTTGTAATATTCTGTCAACTATTTACCTCACCACATTTCAACTCATAAACATTATTAGCATAGGAACTGACTGTATGAGAACAAATCAAGGTATGTTTTGACTTCTGGAAGTGGAGTGCTTCTGCAGTGCAATAAGTCATTTTTTATAACTCCTGATAGCAAATATGCTTCCATTATCAGTAGGGCCCTACCAAATTTCATGGTCCATTTTGGTCAATTTCATGGACATAGGATTTTAAAAATCGTCAATTTCATGATTTCAGCTATTTAAATGTGAAATTTCAGGGTGTTGTAATTGTAGGGGTCCTGACTCAGAAAAGAGTTGGCGGGGATCACAAGGTTATTTTAGGGTGGGTTGCGGTACTACTACCCATATTTCTGCACTGCTGCTGACGGCAGCGCGGCCTTCAGAGCTGGCAGTCCGAGAGTGGCAGCTGCTGGCTGGGAGCCCAGCTCTGAAGGCAGAGCCACGGCCAGCACCAGTACAGAAATAAGGATGGGATGGTATTGTTACCCTTACTTCTGTGCTGATGCTGGCGGGGCGCTGTCTTCATAGCTGGGCACCCGGCCAATAGCTGCTGCTGCTCTGGCTGCCCAGCTCTGAAGTCAGTGTAGAAGTAAAGGTGGCAATACTGCAACCCCCCTAAAAAAACCTTGTGATCCCCCTGCAACTCCCTTTTGCGTCAGGACCACCAAGTTGAGAAACACTGGTCTCCTCCATGAAATCTGTACAGTATAGGGTAAAAGCACACAAAAGACCAGATTTCACGGGGGAGACCAGATTTCACGGTCCATGAAATGTTTTTCATGGCTGTGAATTTGGTAGGGCCCTACTTATCAGCATTTGGAAAAAAAAGTAATGGTATTTTGCATTAAGTTTAGGTACTACACAGTCTCGGTTCTCAGTAAGTTATCAAGCAAACAATGGATTTCCCTTTTTAAAAAACATGTACAGCTCAATCGAGTCCTGATACAGCCCCCTTGCAGTACTGGAGATCTTTCTGGTGCAGGAGAAGCCCCAAATGACATAAAGTTGGTTTAGCTGGCCCTATGCTAGGCCTGTTCTAGCCCCCCAACTTGGTGGGGGTGGGGCCTGGGTGGGAGGAGCATGGGTGGGACACAATATGCTCTAGCAATCCCTGGTGGGCAGAAAGGTTCTTGCAGGTCATTGCTGCTGAGGTATATGCAACTTTTGTGAGTAGACAAGATGCTTTTGAGGTTTGGATGCCCAATTCCAAAGGAAAATTAATGAGAATTGTGCATTCATATTCTCTACACTGACTTAAATCTCAGCCATAAGTATAATTAGATCTAGTTTATGAATGGGTAAACCAAGGGATGGAGAGGATAAGTAATTTGACTAAAGTAACTCAGCAAGTGAATTAGGAAGGGATCCCAGGACTTCTGACTCTCAGCCTCCTCTTTGAAACACTAGATTGTACTCACACTCCTTGTCAGAATCCAATTTTCATTATTAGGGGCCATGCTCTACCTTGGACTATTTTATCCTGTTCATGTAGTTAGAGCAGAGGAAAGGAAACGCAGTGCCCTGATCCTGCAAGATATTCTGCCCATGCAGGGCCCATTAAAGTCAATAAGACTGTCCAAGGGCAGAGATCTGCTTGCCTGGAGCAGTTTGCAGGATTAGCATCTTAGTTCTAATCCGTGAAGTCACCAATTCATTGTTTGTAACCTTAGCAAGTCATTGATGTCCTCGGATCTGAGTTAGCTAGTTTTATGGGAAAAGTGGATGCAGAAGCAGCACCTCACTAAAAAAAACAGATTCTACGTGTGAGTCATGTAATTCTGGGAGGATAAATTTCAAAAACACAGGGTTTTTTGTACACACTTCTTTAAAGGGGAAAGACTAGTCACTGTGGTCTTATAGCATCCTCTAGTGAACTATCCTCAGCAACTTCCTTTTCAAGGAAATTGAATGCCATTCTGTTAGGAGGAAAGATGGCTAGAAAGCAAGGGAGGTAGGGAGGAGGGATACCAAATTGTCTTGATAAAAAGTGCTAATAGCAAGTGATGAGCAAGAGAGAACCCAGACTGTTAGGCCAGTGGTTTTGAAATACATAACACAAATAAAAGCATGATCATTTCGTAAAGTAATGTGGGAGTATGATGTGCTAATGACAAGGCACGTTACTGTGTGATAAAGCATGCATCAAAGGCGCTGGGAAATTTGTTGCCTTCAATAACTCAAATAATTGTTTATCTCACAGTTACACATTGCAGATAGATGACCTATATTAACTGTATTTTAGGATATTTTAGCTTTTTAAGTCTGCTCTCCTAAGAGCACTTAATATATTAAAATAGTAATAATTGCTTAATGTATATTTGCTTTTATTATAGGCAAGACATTTTCATTTTTGGAGATACGACAATATTTTGAAAGCAATTCTCATGGTGTTCACTAGAGTATGAACTAGTATGTAAATGACATAAGTATTATAAATTAGGTCAGTTTAAAGCTAAGATAGCATAATCTCCACACAAAGTAAAACAAAAGTGTCCATTTGTAAAGATTTTGCTTATCTATCTTTATAGATAAGATCTGTTAGACCACTGATGTGCTATAACAGCTATTTATTATGCTAATAGTTAACTGTTGCCTTCTGCTCCTCATCTGTTGGAACTTGGACAAACCTGTTATCTCATATATTTAGGCCCTGAAACTGTCCATATGCATGTAATTAAAGATAAGCATGTGTGTGTGAATTTCTGCCTGCTCTGGGTCTGAGACTGTGACCAACTTTGTTTCATGTGTAGGGCCCTACCAAATTCATGGCTGCAAAAACCGTGTCATGGACCGTGAAAGCTGGTCTTTTGGGTACTTTTACCCTATACTATATAGATTTCTTGGGGGGAGGACCAGCATTTCTCAAACTGAGGGTCCTGACACAAAAAAGGGTTGCTGGGGGCCCCCCCAGCCAGTGCACTGTGTGTTTCATGGTAAATCCGCCCCTGACTAAAATCATGAAATTTACTATTCTAAAAGTCCTAAAACCGTGAAATTAACCAAAATGGAGCTTAGGGCCCTACTTATATGCACACGGCCCCTCATCGGGTCCGACGAATCTCACCACAAGCAACAATAAGTCACGTATCTAGTTGATCAGGGTGTAAAGCACAGAATAAAGTCATGGGGCTTCCACTGCACTAATCCCAGCGACTGCGGGCGCCCACCGAGCAGGGCTGCTGGAGCGGGAAATGTAATCTCCGGCCAGGCTCCCGCTTCCAGCGAGCGGCAGCGCAGGCAGGCGGGCTGAAGCCTCACAACGGGCTCAGCTCTTGCCCCCTTTGCTTTCCCGGCAACGCCAGCCCTGCAGCGCCCGGGCCCGGCGGAGAACAGCTGGGAGCGTGACCCCCCCTCACGCCCGAGCTCCCGCAGGCGCCCCCCCCCCCCCGCGCGCTGGTGCGACGCCGCAGCTCGTGTCACGAGGGGCTGGCGATACCCCCCCGCCCCCGCCGGGGCTGGCCCGCACGAGACGTGCGTCCTTAACCCCGCCCCCGCTCTGGGCGGGGCCCAGCTACCGGAGACGGGCGGGCTGAGGGAGCCCGTACCCCGCCTTGCCAGCGCCCCCTCGCGCCGGGCTGAGCAAAGGGAGGGGGGCACAGGAACGGAGCTTTTCTTGTTCCCTCCCGTCACTCGGCCTCTCTCGCCCCGCCCCCTCACAGCTCTTGCCCTCCCGCCGTACGCATGCGCGAGAGCGGGGCCGGTTTTTTGCGGGCTCCCGTTGTAACCCCGCCCCTTTCCCCTTCCGGGGAGGGGGAAGACGTGGGCGGGTTCTACTTCCGGGTTGCTCATCTGAAGCTTCCGGTGGCTGCGCGGTGGGAGGGGGGAGTCGCCGCGGTGGGGATGGAGCGGGACCTGCTCCGCCAGGCGCTGAGTTTCCATGGCCCCACGCTGCTCTCTCTGCTCCGCACCGAGCAGCACGATAACCCCGACTTCCGGGGCCTCCTGCCCCCGGCCGGGCCCAGCCTGGAGCCGCCCCGGGAAGCCCAGCATCAGCCGCCCGCCAGGTAAGGAGCCGGGCCGGGGAGGGGAGGGAGCTGCTGATACGCCCCAGCCGGGTCTGGGGAGCCCCCCCCCCCGCCCCTGTATCGGCTTTAATGCGGCTCCACGGCCCCCGCCGAGGGTTTGGTCGGTCGGTGACCCCCGGGGTCAGAGGGACCCGCACTCCCCTCCCCCCACAACCGGGGATCCGCTGCCCTGGACTTCGTCCCTCTAAGCCTCGGGCAGAGTCTCCCCCAGCCTGGGCGCTGACACCAGCTCCCTCGCCCCTGAGCAGCTCCCTGGTAGTGGTAGCCACAGGCATTTACAAATGAGTCAGCGCCCCCCCCCCCCCGTTTTCTCTCTTCTTCCCCCGCCCCCCAATAAAAACAACAAAAAAACCCACCGATGACTGGCTTAAAAATCAGAGGTGGTTAAAAAGTGAATGTTTGGTTCTTTGCCTTTTGGTTCCTGCGTCCTGTTTCCAAGCTTTCCTCTGGAACCGTGAGGGCTAGAATCTCATTCTTTTTAAATGAAAGCTGACATTTTCCACTTGACTCCAGGAACAGGGCCGCATTGCACTAATACCCTCTTCCTGAATAGTGTTTTTCATCGCTCGAGTTGAAAGGCTTCAGGGTATTGAGGATGGATTTCTTTCTTGTGGCTGAAAGGGAAATGGCAGGAGGAGCTTTTTGTGTCCTACTTCCTAGTAGTATCTGTACACTCAATTCAAAAGCTGATGCAAAGGCACCTGGCAGCATACTGTGAAATCTGCTAGGCTTAGTTTGACAGAGAAAATCCAAACGCCATTGTTCTGGAAGCTTCGCTATTCAGCACCATTCATGTTCTTGGTGCTGTACACAAATGTTGTCTCTACCACCATGCTCTACATTAGATGTAGAAAAACTTGGGCAAAGCATTTTGTACTAAACATGTCATCAGTAGTATAAATTGGGGCATATTTAATTAAATGCTTATGCAAAGCCCTGGACAGTGATTTATTTATTTATTTATTTTTATGTAGCAGGTGTAGCATGCTATGTGAACAAAGCGGGGAGGACTAGATTTTTCTTTATTTTTCTTAGGAAAGAGAAGAGAATTGATAACATTGAGATACAACACTTCATTGCAAAGAAAGCTGATTTACTTTTTGCTCTTTCATGGAAACCAAGTGCATCAACAGATTCAGAATCAAATGAAGAGAATGAAGGTAAATCCTGTAATCACAGGTGAAAAGTGATTCTCTAAGAGACAAATTAGCTGTGAGGAATTCAGTAAAAGTCTTGTGTATACAATACATTTTAAAAATAAATGGTATTTATAAAAAGAGTGTTATTTTATTTCAAGTTTTTTGAAGTTTAGAAATGCATGGAGTAGATAAATCATTTAAATAATCTTCACACTCTGAATACATCTGTCAGATTTTAAAAATAATTCTCATTTTAGTCAACCATGATTAAGGCCTATACTGTGGAATGTGGTGGGGAAAGGTAACATGTTTGCATTTTTGGCTTAAATAAGTATGTTTTCAGTTTATCTAATATGAAAATGTAAACACCTCGAGTGACACTCTGAACACTGTAGTACTGATGTGAAAATGGAGTCGTGGAAGCAGAAGGCATCCTTGATCTTCCAATTCTCAAAACAGCTTCCGCTTTTTAAAAAACAGATGTACAAAAAAAAAGGCCATGGATTCCTCACACACTTAGGCATATGAGTAGTCCCATAAATTAGTGGAACTATTTTCATGAATAAAGTTACCCAGGTGCATATTTGCAGAACTGAGACCTAAATCAGTCTTGGACTGGGGTTCTGACCACCTCAAATATGACTTGTGTAAGGGACCTTGAGAGGTCATCTAGTCCAGTCCCCTGCACTCATGACAGCACTAGTATTATCTAGATCATTCCTGACAAGTGTTTGTCTAACCTGTTCTTAAAAATCCTTTAATCATTTTTGTTGCTCTTCTCTGGCATTTTCCAATTTGTCCACATATTTCCTAAAATGTGGTGCCAGAACTAGACACAATACTCCAGTTGAGGCATAATCAGCACAGAGTAGAGCGGAAGAATTACTTCTTGTGTCTTGGTTACAACACTCCTGCTAGTACATCCCAGAATTATGGTTGTGCTTTTTTTTTTTAGCTTGTGATCCACTCTTAATCCCAGATCCCTTTCCACAGTTTTCCTTCCTAGGCAGTCATTTCCCATTTTGTATGTGTGCAACTGATTGTTCTTTCCTAAGTGGAGTACTTTGAATTCGTCCTTATTGAATTTCATCCTATTTACTTCAAACCACTTCTCCAGTTTGTGCAGATCATTTTGAATTTTAATCTTATCCTCCAAAGCACGTGCAACCCCTCCCAGTTTGGTATCATCCGCAAACTTTTTAAGTGTATTCTATGCCATTATCTAAAGCACTGATGTCATTAGTCATAGATCAGACTAAATCATGTCAGCCTTGTAAAATTATTTCTCACACTTCTGTACTCTTTACTGAGCTGGTGAGAAAATTATTTGTATTAAGTGAATGGATGAGCATAATTTTACAAGACTGATTTATGTAATACACTGGACCCTCGCTAGAACCCAGGGTTCAGGATCCATGCGTGGTACCGCGTTAATGCGGGGACCGTGTTATAGCAGGGGCCACATTACCATGGATCCCTATTTAAATTTGGGATCCATCGCCGCGACCGTGCTATATGTGAATCTGCACTATAGCAACACGCGCTCTAGCGAGGGTCTGTTGCACCTGTGTTCCTGGAAGACCCCAATTTTAATTACACACCAAGGTGGACACAAACTTGGTTTGCTGAAACGTAACAGTCTTTTGGGAGGAACGTGACTGCTGTTCAGAAGGTCACAGCACGCTTCTTAAGGGCTTGATCAAACAGGAAGTTATTCCTGATTAACTTCATGTGTGGATGCTCTTATTCTGGAAGCAGATTAAACTAATTCAGAATAGTGTGCCCTTATTCTGGAATACACAATGAGTTATTCAGAAATAACTGCTTTAATCTGCTTTAAATTTATACCTAACCCTATTCTGGATAAATTTTCTTGTGTGAACAAACCCAAAGTGTTAGCTTAGGAATTGAGGAGAATATTTAATCTTATTAACACTAAAATTCAAGCATTAAGTGTTAATTGATAAATTATTGCAAGAAATACGTTCATACAATATTTTGTATGAAGAGCCTTCTTTCAGAGAATTTCTGTTAAATACTTACTGTCCAAAGGATCCATCAATATTCCAACATTATCTTCAGGAACAAAGTGTAAAAGTAAGCGCACATTGCTAAGCATCTAAGGGGAATGCAGCTATTACGGTGTTGTATTATGAGTCTGGGATTTTGAAGACATGGGTTCTATCCCATACTTTGACTTTGGTCTTTCTGTGCCTCAATATTCCTATTTATACAACTAGATTACTACCTGCTACGCAGATTACTAGATTACCTGCTACACAGGTTTGTTAGGGTGTACTTATATGTAAAACATTCTAAACTCCTCTGATGCTCACCAAGTAAATGCAGGGAGGCGTTATTACTAACACTGATCCTTCATGCAAAAGAAATGGGAATTCTACCATTCTGTTGTACAGACTTGCTGGGGATGTTCCAAGGTGCCTTTTTTCTTCTCGCAAACTATTTTGTTAGAACAGCAGCTCTGTTAAGGTTGAAAGTTTCCTGCTGTTTAAAAAACAATTGTTGTTGGAAAAATGTGGTGACACATTGTGAAAGAAGCAAAATATGTGGGCGTTTTGGTTACTTACATGGGCGTCAGGTGAAGCTTCCCCTGTGGGAAGCTAGCTCCCTGTCCTACCTCTTCCGCCCACAGCTCCACCCCCACTCTGCCCCAGACCCGGTACCTTTGCTGTGTCCCTCCTCTCCAATGCCCCTGCCACTCATGCTTTCCTCCTTGGGGAAAGGGCAGAGCAGAGAGGGGAAGAGGCAGAGCACAGGTGGGGCCACCATGCCACCCATGGTTACTTAATGGATATCTGTGTTTAGCATTTTGGAAAAATATTCAAATTAAACAGTCAGTAAAAAGTACTCATTGTTATGTGAAGTCTAGTACTAAAGTTGCTGTCACTCCACCATATTAACTAGAGGGTTATACACTTTGTTGTTCAAGTAGGCCAAATGCTGTGTTCAATCCAACTTTTTAAGTGCAAATGGGTTTTCAGGTTTAAGGACCATCTGAAAAGGTATCTGGGAATAGAATCTTATGTGGCTGTCCGAAGTAACTGAGAATGTAGCTGTGGAAACTGAGGCTGGAAGAGTTGTGATGGTATGAATTCTCCATTGGAACAGAATGGGTGAAGTTTGTCTCAGCAAACAGGCTCTGCAGAAACAATAGGTCCTTTGAAAGTGGGCCCCCCTAGCTGGCTGAAGATAAATTGGGTAGAGAGAGGAAAGCTCCTAGGAGATTTTTTGCTGGAAGCAAAATTGTGATGTGAAAATGCACACTTCATAACTTCTGTAGGACAAGATCATTGCTTACAGCAGGCCTTCTTGGCTTCCTGTGTTTCCCGTGCTTTCCTCCTACAAGCTCTCTGTGTGCCACCTTTCCGTCCCCTTCAATTTCAGGGATTTTGTACATCCACCTGTGTCAGTCCCTGTGTGCCCCCAATCACCCCACCATTTCTTTCTGTCTTTGAGTTAAGGTGTCAACGTATTAAACTCTATTGGGAGAATGGGCAGAGCTTAGATAGGGGTATTACTATGCTGAAAGTTGTTAATAGCTGCCAATAGATGCAATAGCAAACCAGTTCTTTGATCTGTAGAAAGTTACAGAGCTAGCTGAAGCTGTTGGACAAGAGAGAAGTCAGGTTGGATCCAGGATCTTGCTTCCCTCTGCCAATAACTCAAAATGCAATAGATGTGAACTGGCGGCTAGCAGATGCTGGGTGCCGCAGAGTTTGTAGTGGATATATGAAGCAAGTGTTGACCTTGTGTTGATCAAAAATTACTGTTTCTGGCTGACTAAAGAAATGATATTGACAGACTCTAAAAAGCAAATGTTACCCAATCCTTTTTGAGCAGAAAATTAAAGTACAGATATGGGGAGGAGGGAATGAGATCTCTGGGGACTTGGACATGGGCATGGAGGACCTTGTTGGCCAGGGCAGGGGTGAGAAAGGAAAGAGTGCTCTTAGTTTCCTCAGGTCAAGAAGGAACAAGAGTTCCTATTGCAACGTTGCGTATGTTGGGATGTGTTGCCTATACATAATGCCTAATAAAGGAATATAAAGTGCTTTATTAAAAATCACATTGATTTTCTGATACTATAGTGAACTGTAATTAGATTTCAGAAGGCAGAGCAGTTATTTCATAACTTTTTCTCCCCATTAATTGCAGATTGTTATGCTGTTATGCCACCCCTGGAGCAGTTCATGGAGGTGCCAAGTGAGGACAGGAGGGAGCTGTTTTTCCGAGACATTGAGCGTGGCGATGTTGTGATCGGAAGAATTAGTTCTATTCGTGAATTTGGCTTTTTCATGGTGTTAATCTGTCTGGGCAGTGGTGTCATCAGAGAGATCTCACAGTTAGAAATCACTGTAAGACTTGAGTATGATCAGTAACAAGTAAACTGATGCAGGGCAGTCCTGGCTTTCTAATGTGTTGGCTCCATCTTGTGCTAGGGACCTGAATTATGAGGGGTAAACCTGAGTTCTGGGATGGTTAATAGTTCAAAGCCTTAATTCATTCTGGCTTTGATTAAGGTGGAAGCTGCCTTGCTTTCTTAGCAAGATATTTTCTTTCTTTACCACTCAAATATTTTAGCTGTAGGTTGAAAAGTTAGTGTATGTTTTGATGCATTGACCTCGATCTGAATTTAATCATACTAATATCACTCTGCTTTAATGCTCAATTTTGGACAGATTTAGGCTTTGTCTACACTAGCACTTTCATTGGCAAAACTTTTGTCGGTCAGGGGTGTGAAAAAAACACCCCCGGACCTATATAAGATTTACTGACAAAAGCGACAATGTGGACAGCGCTATGTCGGCAGGAGATGTTCTCCTGTCGGCATAGAGCGGCTACATAGGCGATCTTACAGCGGTGCAGCTGCAGCGATATAGCTGTGCCGCTGTGAGGTCCGTAGTGTAGACATAACCTAAGACTAGTTTCCATCTAGTTTAATATACACAAAATGGACTTTTTTGATTACAGATAACAAGTTCATTTTTCAACATTTGTTTAAGGGTTAAAGCTGGGTGGAAACTGGATTACTCACATTAGTCTTCAATATCACAGTATCACAAATGAGTTCTCTTCAGCAGGATAACTGCCATTGTAATTAAAACCTAGATTTTTTTGAAACATAATTTAATATTTGCTCATGGGACAAATCTTCATTGTGCAAGCTGATACTTCTGGGCTGAGGGAAGTTGTCTTCTAATGCAACACATTTTATTATCATTTGCTTTATTAAGATCAGAGTTCCTGGTCACATTTTTGGTCTCTTCCATTGCAGGCTCTTTGTCCGTTGAGAGATGTGCCTTCTCATAGCAGCCATGGTGATCCTTTATCATATTATCAAACTGGAGACCTTATACAAGGTGAATGCATATTAAAACTGTTCTGGAAGCTGTTTCTTTCCAGTTTTGTTGACTTTGTTCTCAACTTTAAGATGTTGTTTAGTGGGGTTTTTTGTTGTTTTTTTTATAGCTGCAATCAAGGACATTGATCGTTACCATGAAAAGCTCACGATATCACTGCACAGCTCTGCTCTTCCACCCAGTCTATCTAGTACTAAACTGGGGGTAATTAGTTCTGAAGACTTGCCTTTACATTATAGGTAAGACCTTGCATTCTCTTGTACTCTGCTGATCGACATATATTCTTCAATTTTATACTATTGACTTGTTTTCCTAAATAAAAGCATCACTGTTCATATATGGATGTAGTTCGTTTCAGAATTTTTCACAAAAAGATGAAGAATGAAGTAAACTTAGCCGAGAGAGAGAGAGAGACTTAAAATATATATTGCAGGAAATGATCATTACGTGGGAGAATACAGGATTAATAAACTAATGACTTAAAGGGCTGAGATATGAAACTCTTAAAATCTGTCTTCAGCAAGAAGTACAGGAGTGCTTGTAGGGCTTGTCTCAAGGCCCAGAAGGAGCTATGGTACTGCAAGAGAAGAGAGCCAAAATGAGGTTTTCAAGTACTGCTTCTCATTAGTCAGGAGGGCAAAGGGTGGGATAAAACAGGAGGAGGAAGGGCAAGAAAACTGACCACAGAATTCTGCAGCTAGTGGATGAGGAGGAACAGCAGCAAAGGCCAAGGAGTTGTGTTGTATTTCCACTTGAGGGAAGGGAAGCTATGTAATTTGCTTGTGAACCAGTGTGGGTAAAAGTATCAATGTATGTTGACTTTACATATGTCAACATTACTAAAGAAATGAGTGGTCATATTTGTGTATGTTCATATTTTCTTTAAGGAGAAGTGTTGAAGTAGCCAGTACTTCGGAGACATATGAAAAAGTCTTACATCATTCCTTGGGATTTGCTAATCCAGCAGTAGTTGAATTTTTATTAGGAAAACTAGGACTAAGTGAATCCAGCCCACCATCGTTAATGAGAGGCCTGCAAAGGTACAGTGACATTGCACCGTCTCCATTGCTTTCTAGAGAAAATGCCACTATCTGAAATGTCTCTTTATTTGTAAAAAGAAAAGGAGTACTTGTGGCACTTTAGAGACTAACCAATTTATTTGAGCATGAGCTTTCGTGAGCTACAGCTCACTTCATCAGATGCATACCGTGGAAACTGCAGCAGACTTTATATATACACAGAGAATATGAAACAATACCTCCTCCCACCCCACTGTCCCGCTGGTAATAGCTTTGCATCTGATGAAGTGAGCTGTAGCTCACGAAAGCTCATGCTCAAATAAATTGGTTAGTCTCTAAAGTGCCACAAGTACTCCTTTTCTTTTTGCGAATACAGACTAACACGGCTGTTCCTCTGAAACCTGTCTTTATTTGTAGTTTCTATGTAAAAATTTCTGTGACAACTGTTACTTCAACCTTGGGTTGATCCTCTCTTGCGTGAGCTCAGCAATTAAATATAAAAGACACTCCAGAACAACAAAATTACTCTTAAAATTCTGCCACTTTTTTAAAAAAGTGACAGAATTCTAAGCCACTTCATCCACTAGTAATCTGCTTGATACTGTTTAACTGGGTAAACTGTTCATTGTATATTGGTGGGAACATTAGATTAAAATCACAGGTTACTTTACATCCTAATAATATTTATCCCCAACACTTCTTAGTAATAGCTTGCTTTACTAATGGACCTGATCTTCTGAGCAGTACAGTTTCAGAAAATTTTCTTTCTCAAGTACAGAAAATTAACATGTAGATTATTTCCCATTTGATGTGTAGCTCAAAATTTAATCTATATTAATGCAACTGGCATGGGACAGTATACTTGACTGCAATAGACAAATACATTTAGGGAGGCTATGACTTTGGAAATCGGAAATGCTATTGCTGATTGAGGGGAGAGTAATATAATATTGTTTCAGCCATGCTGAAATTTTATTTAAACCTTGGTATAAATTTTTGATAATATGGACTCAGAAGGAAACTTGGGTAGTTAATAATTTTATTCCCTTGATTGTTTTTTTGTTTTTTTGTTTTTTTTTGTTTTTAAACAGCAAAAACTTCAATGAAGAAGACTTTGCCTTTGCATTGAGGAAAAAGCAATCTGCATCTTGGGCCTTGAAATGGTACAGCGTATTTAATTTTCTTGTCAAGCAATTTAGGTGGCATCTACTTTAGAATCAATGATCATAGTTCATCATATTTCTTTGTACCAGTGTTCACAATGAATAACCTCCTGAATATCACCAGGGAGCAACTTACTGAGTGGCTGTGGTCAGTTGATAGGTTATGGGAGTGGGGGAATGCTCTCTGTTTGTAAAGTAAAAAAAAAAAAATCAAATTTTAAGGAAAAGCCTTTAGTTTAGTTCCCAAAGGTTAAGGTCACTTGTGCTGGCTCCTGAAATTAGACCTGAGCACTGCTCTGTCTTGTCTCCTCAGCTTTCCCAAAGGACCCTAGCCCTAGTACCCAGCTCAGCCTTTTATAAATAGCAATCAGATGACCTTGAGTTCCCTTGTCTTGACACCTGAGCCCAAACCTAAACTTGTGAGCAATTCCCTTGTGGCCTGAGCTGGCGTCAGTCACTGTGTATCAACACTGAACTCACTGAGAGCATTTGAAGAGGCTGCTTTGGGCAGCTGCCGTTTCTTTACGGCTGTGCCTGGGATGAAGCTGCAGAGTGCGTTCTGCTCTTCCATAGCCCAGCAGGCACCCAAGAGATGGGGCTTGTCAGGAATTTTCCAACGAGATGGCTTTTTCACTGGAAAATGCTGTTTCACAGAAAGTGTTCACAGGAAAGAGTTGGTTTTGATGAATATCCTGATTTTTCTTTTTCTTTTTAATTAGAAATGTTCAAAATTGTCAAAACCTCTTGTTTCAACATTGCTGAAGCAACTTCATTTTTTGCTTTGAAATGACTTTTTGTTTTAAAATTGTAGTTAATTTATGCTTTTAAATGTAAAAAGGTCAAAATCTAAACAAAACGTTTTGGTAGACCCAAACTAAATTTTTTTATGGATTGAAAGTGTGCAGAAACTATTAAGACTTTGACTTTTTGTCGCTATTCAGGATGGGAAAACTTTTTTTGAAATCTCAAAATTCTTTCAGGGTGGGAAACAAAGTTCCTTCCCAGCTCTACCAGGAAAAGCACAGAGTTGGAAAGGGAATAGACAAAGTGGTTTACCAATCTCCCTTAGTCCAGCGTGGAGAAGAGGGTGAATGGGGAAGGTTTATCATCTTTCAGCTCAGCAGCCTCTGCCCATAACCCAGTCAAGCTGGGAATTGCCCCTTGCCATTCTGGTCTCACCTCCTGTCCATGGAAATTATTGAGATGAGTAGGCAGGTCCACAGAAGCAATATTTAGTTGGGAAGTAGTCCCAGACATAAAAATGATACAGCTGGAAGGGGAATGAGATGGAATTAGTGGTGGTAGAGATAATGCCAGTCTTGGAAACTGTCTTTAATTTTAATATAGTACATCATTTATTTCATTAGTTAAACCCTGCTTAATTTGCCATATTGTGAATCCCGCAATATTAGGCCTCCACTGCAATTTCAACAGTGGGAGCCTTGGCCGGCCGCCCCCAGGGCCCCCGCTCTAAGCTTTTCCAAATTACTGCAAATAATAAAGGTCCATTATTACTTTTCTGCAATTTTCCACATGTTGTCTGCAACTCAGCTGCAATTATTTGACAATCATCCCGCAATTCAATAAGGTCTTATTCATTGGAGATTAAGTACAACCATTTTCTATAATCTGTGGCCATATATTGCTGTATTAAATCATGAATCTTGATTGCTGTAGTGAAGTCTCATGATAAATCTGATATGAAATTCGGAGCCCCAACTGTTAACTCATTGGAAGATAATTTATCTTTAGACAAATGTGTGAGAGAAGCTTCAGTTTGTAAGATATGAAATATAAGTCTTAAAGCATCTTACATGGGGCAAAATTGACTTCAGTGTCATTGTGCCCCCTTACTATAGCGTTGAATCTGTCCCTGTACATTATAAAGCCATGTCTACACTAGCACTTATGTCGGCAAAACTTTTGTCGCTCAGTGGTGTGAAAAAAATACACCCCTGGATGACATAAATTTTGCTTGCATAAGTGCTTGTGTGCGCCGCACCATGTCAGCGGGAGAGCTACTACTGCTTGTTGAGCTGGTTTTATTATGTCGCTCTCCCATCCATATTACACGGCTACACGATCTTACACCAGCACAGCTGTATCAGTACAGCTGTGCTGCTTTAAGCTTGTAAGCATAGACATGGCCTAAAACTCTCCCCCCATTAGGGGGTAATATGACAAGTCTTAGAAAAACACTAAAGTACTGTAAGCCTACCATTTGTAAATGGAGAATACAGTGTAGCATGTATGTGTGCTTTCTAAACTTTCAGATAAAAGAATTTACACTTTGGTGTGATGTAAATATGGCATTAATCTAAAGAGCAATTCTTGAAACTGTATCTTGCTAAAATGCTCCAATTCTGTTACTCTTATGGCAGGATGATGTACTACAAGTTGCACGGCTTCTCAAACTGATTTTAAGTATATTTGTTTAGCTTGATGACTCTGTGTAATGCTTCTTTTTTTTTACTATTTGTTCTAGTGTGAAGATAGGGGTTGATTATTTTAAGGTTGGTCGCCATGTGGAGGCTATGAATGAATACAACAAGGCCTTGGAAATAGATGCACAAAATGTTGAAGCCTTGGTAGCTCGTGGGGCACTGTAAGTCTTTTCTTTATTTTTCCCCTTCGTTGTTAAAGATGGATTCCAATAATCTATTTAAAGATCAATTGTGATGTTTATTTACAATTCCTGTATCGCTTTTCCATTTTTATAGTTATGCAACAAAAGGAAGCTTAAACAAAGCCATAGATGATTTTGAAGTTGCGTTAAAAAACTGTCCAACCCATAGAAATGCAAGGAAATATCTCTGTCAGACACTTGTGGAAAGAGGAGGCCAGTAAGTGTTGAATTCTATTCTTTATGCAGTTATGGGCAATTCAGTTTTTTCATTCTTTTTTATATTGGGCTAACTAAGTATATAAAAAAGGGAGTGTTTTATCTCTTTCCTGCCTGTGTGCCAACAATAAGAAGTCTGCTGTGAAAGCAGTTCAGGGTGTATAATCTGTTTATATTCTCCCATGTCGCCCCACCCTGCCACACATCAGTTTAAATCTCTCCTCCTCACTGTTTTTTTCTTAATACAGTTTAGCTGATGGAATATTAAACCTGTATAACATTCAATGAAATTTTGTGATGAATATTTAACAAGGCATTTTTACAACATTTAAAATTTTTACACATTTTTTTTATACCATGACTTGTGTTTTGTTTTATTAAACTTCTGAATTAATTGCATATAAATACTCTACTCAGAAAAACAGTAAGAATTCCAGAATTAATATTCAGGAAAAAAAGGTTATCAATCTGAGTAAACTGGAGACTCATTCAGAAGTAACAACATTTTATTCATCAAAAACTGGAATCAAAGTTTGAAAGTACAGTACTACTGATGTTCAGAAAGTAATGACATGTCAGGGATGTAAACATCTGCATTTTAGTGAGCTTTTTAATACGTATCGGTCTGAGAATTAAGACAGTAAGCATTATAATCAAAAACAAATTCTGTTTGTTGTAAACATTTGTCATATGAATGTTAGGTTGGAAGAGGAAGATAACCTATTAAATGCTCAGAATTATTATAAGAAAGCTTTAATTTTGGATGAGACTTTTAAAGAAGCGGAGGATGCCTTACTGAAACTCCGTAAACATATGCAGGTGATTCTTTATTTTCTCTTAACTTTATCTGCTACAATCAAAACTCCTATTAAAAACATTGGGAAGGGGGAAATGATTTACTGGTTACTGTGTCTTATTCTCCTCTTTCCCCTCTTTACAACACATCTGTCACAGTAAGTATTATGGCTGTATCTACAAAAAGCAAGGTGCCTGTGGATGGCTTGATCATTTCAGATGGGCAGGGGAAGCAACAGCACAGAGGTCGGATGCAGGGAAAGACCAGAACTCAGTAACTGTTTCTGGTGAAGGGGAGGAGAGAACAACCTGTTCACATGAGTGGGACTGCTGATACAGAATTAAGACTTTGTGTAGGGTGAAATCCCGAAACAGACAGGTCAGTTTTAGACATATGCCAGAGGGTTGTAATTGGGAATATTCAAAGAGGAGCAGGGTAAGACTAATCAGGGCTAGCTCAAAAGGAAGACTTTGTGTATCTTCATGTGGCACAAAAAGGATCTTAATTAAAGGCCTGGAGAGAGCTGAGGACACCGTGTCACTGTTATGGTCAGCTGATAATCCAGAATTCTGCCAAACTTGTGAGGTGCAAATTAACAAGCCAGTTATTTAAAACGGAGAAAAAAATAACAATTAAACCAGGGTGCAAGCTTTGGAGGAAATAATGGGGGAAGCAAGTTCCAGGGTCCCTTTTTTTTCTTTTCTCTGCCGCCCACAACATGTTTCCTTAGTGAGCCCCTATGGGTCTCCATGTCAAGCTCCTTTGTCTGTGGCGTTCTCTTTGGCTTTTTCATTGGTCTCCTTTACTTACATTGTTTTCCAGATAGGATCAAAAAGAGTGAATTAAAGTTAGAGAACTGGGGCACTGGGTTGCTGTACTCAATGCTGCTGTGCTGAAGGAAGTAAATAGACTGGGGTAGAAGTGTGCAGGCTGGTTTCTTTATGCAGGGCTTGATTGACACTGCTTTAGCAGGTCAGGGAAGCCATAATGTGAAAAGGTTTTGTTGAAGGATGGGGAAGAGGAGATTTATGGTAACCTTTATTAAAGCTAAATTATACTGCAGAAATCTCCACTTGCAGTATGTGAGCACTGCCAACATATTTGGCATTATCCTGAGAAAAAGTATTGTTGCTGTAACAAGGAGTCTTACAACCTAAGTCACAAATAAAAGTGATGAAACAAGTCAAAGAAATGGTTTTACTCTCATTCCAAGTTATACTGATGGTGATGGTCATTGATGCAGCTGAGGAACATAAGGCTCGCTGTTGTTCAGCAGTTTGTGTAAGTTTGCCCACGATAAATTAAGGGTTTCCCTTATATCCTAAGGCAGTATCTCTTATATGACCATTGCCAAGCCTTGAGAATTGGTATCCAGAGACTTGCTGCTCACCCTGGATACGAATTCAACTGTTTCAAACCATTTCAAACAGTACCACGTTAAAGCACATCAGGGAGTTTTTAGTGCACACCAGCAGGGTCTACATGGACCAGTTAGCACGTTAGCATTTTTAGAAATTGCCTCCCCGCCATAGTGCATATTGTTGCACAATGTAGACAAGCCCTTAGAGAGCTGTGGGGTACAGGAGCCTGTCCAGCTAATGGGCTTAGCTAGCATGCCTTTAATGATTGATTGATTAGTAACTGAAGGCTCCGTTACCTCTAAGTAAACCTTGGTTTACATGTCTCTCTGTTTTTAGCTGCCCTACTAGAATGATACAATTTACAGTTCAAAATACTCTTTTCCTGTAATACTGATGATATGTTTTTTTTTAATGCATTTTCTTCTGAACTGGACCGTTGCTGCTGTGTCTGACATCTGGTGCTGCTCATCAACAACAACCCACTGGAATATGATTTCTTATGTAAACATGCATCAAACTGGGCTGTGGTACAATTACAAAATGGTTTGTATCCGAACATGGCCACTTCCAACAACATTTTAAAATTGGATTTGTCATCACGTTTTATATACAAACTGTAATACCACCTTCCCCAATACGTATCTCCCTGTTTCAATCTTTATTCACGTAACTAACTTTGTTGTATTTTTCCTGCCTCTTTTGGCCTGGGTCATGGGTACCAATGCAATGGCTGGTCATGTCTTTTTTTAATGTGATATTTACTGCAATATGGTCCTTAATACCATACTGATCATCTCAACGATTAATGCCAAACTTCTGCACAATCAACTTTTATTTGATTAACATAACATCTTCATCTGGGAATCTTGGTATTGTATTCGTTGGTGTGTGTGTTTATATATCTTGTGGTGGTGGTGGGGGGTGGGATTTGGGGAAATATTGGGTTACCATACTGTTACTTTTAATATGATTTTTTGATGTCTGGGTTCAAAAAAGAAATCTTTGGAAATGAGGGAGAAGCAAGCTGCAAAAGAAGAGAGACAGAAGGAAAAGAAAATAGAAACAAGTGCACAAAAACTGCGTAAGCTCTTAAAAGAAGAAAAAAGGTAACCCTATTATATTCAATATACTACATCTTAAAGAATCTACTGCTGATTAGAACCAGAGCATTAGCATCACTAATATAAAACATAAGTAAGTAAACAGCAGTTAGCATCCAGTCACTGAAATGGGTGATATTTCTGTTCCTGTTATTGCTAAGCTTCCTTTTTACATTAGTGATTCATACTTAGACCCCATTTTCTTAACAGGTAACAGAGGTCAGGCAATAGTGAATAAAGCAATGTGTTTGTTTTTTTTAAATAAAGCCACTAAACAGCCACTGATACCTCATGGATAATCTTCTATATGCTGTTTTCTTTCCCACCCTGTTAGCTGGGTTAACGGCATAAAATAACCTCTGATTTCAGTAGTTCACTAGCTCCCGCTGCTCAGAATATAATATAAAGTCCTCATATAAAGTTGTAATCCCATCTGTTTGTGACATTGTAATTGCTTCCACAGCAACAAATAGTGAGGTTATTAAAGCAGGATTATGCCTAAAAGAGCGAATGAACAGATAAGCCCGTGAAGAATCCATTTTCCTACAGATTTCATTAGTTAAAAAAGAAAATTTTAGTTAGGTAGAACTAACAAGTTGTTTCCCCCAAACTTTCCTATGAGGTGTTCTTTACTACTACACCTGGATTTTTGCAGGGGGAATATATGGAAATAATACTTATCTGCCTAAATGGGTATTTAGGAAGTACGATGGGATACCCAACCAGAAGAACCCTTCTTGTAATACCAAGGCCCCAAAGAGCCTGTTTGTTAAAGTCCTCCCTACGCAGGAATGTCACTTGAAATCATGGCAATTCTACACGTGCAAGGCTTGCCAGATTGGGCCTAGTATACCTTCTTGTCACTAGTGGTTTGTGAATATTACTCAGATCTGACCGCAGTCCAGGATCTCAGCTAAACTCATCTAAAGATCGCCCTCTTTTGAGTCACATTGGTTGTTTGAAACAACCTAAAGTAATATTTAAAGTTCAAAGTTTTTTTTGTTGCAATAGCATATCTGAAGCTTGCTAAATAAGCTACTTCAAGAGTATGATCCACACAGGACTCTCTACAATCCTGTGTCCTTCCCAGCTGATCCGCTGCACTTCAAGTAGCTGAAATGTACACAAGAAAATAAATATTTTTTTAAAGTACTGTGTGGCTAAAAGATTCTCTCCATGTCCCAATGAGGCTTTTATTAAATATTTTGGTCTTGGAGCTGTTCTGAGTTAAAGGCTGTGTTCCAGGGACCTTGAAAAGGACAGAGCTTTGCCAGAAACTTGCAGTCTATGGATGATTCTGGTGGTGATGCCTCATAGGTTAATTACATTTTTAGGCTGAAGAAGAAAAGGAGAAGATCAACTTCTTCCTCTTCCTCCTCCTCAAGTGATTCCTCATCTGATGTATCAGTTTCATCCTCTTCCTCCTCCTCTTCTGATCACAAAAGGCACAAGAAAAGGAGTAGAAATCGGTCAGTGTCCTCTCGCAGCTCCAAAAAACATTCATCTAGGGTTTCTTCACATCAGCGAGATCAGAGTAGGAAAGATGAATGGTACTCGCCCCCAGCTGATACCTCTGCTTCCTTCCTTAACCAAAAATATGAAATGGAAAAACTACTGGAGCGGCAGGACAGATTAGTGTATCAAAAGACAGAGGTGAGAGAGAGAGACAGACAGTGTTCTCTATCAAGGACTTCTGCTGATGATGAAGACACTTTTGGAGGTAGGTCTGAAGATTCAAGGGATTCTTATTGTAGCTCCAAGACTCAGTCAACCAGCAGCAAAAATGAAAAACAGGGTAAAGCAGACAGATCCTCCTCTAATAGGAGGGGTTCCTCAAGTTCATATCACTGGAAGTCGGATGATAAAACCAAGACACATGATTCTAGAAAGTTAGAAAAGGAAGTAGAGGGGAGAAAAGAACAGTTTAGAAAGTGTGGTTCAAGTCAGAGCATGTATTCCACTTCTCCAGCAGGGTCAGATTTCTCAGGCAAATCAGTAGAAAAGAATAAACAGTACAGCAGCACTTGGTTATATGAGTACAGTGGAAATGATGATGGTAGCAGACATGAGTTAACGCAGAGTACAAATGAAAGGAGAGACTATAAAAATAGGGAAAGTAGTCCTGGGGAAACTACTAAAGCAAAGGAGCTAGATGAGGAAACTACACTCAATGGTAAAGGGCAATCAGAAAGTGGTGTTAAAAAGAGCCTGCCCCAGAATTTACTCAACATATTCAATCAAATTGCTGAATTTGAGAGACAAAAAGGAAGTAAGCAGAAAAACCAGTGAAGTACCTAAGAAAATAATGTGATTATGCTGGATACAGTTAAAGGATTTTCTTTAATCTTTAATTGCTATTGAGCTTGTGCCCTTAAAATCTGTATGAAAAATGGTCAGAACAGTCTGTTTTTGTGTCTTGCAAAGTGTTTGTTTAAAGGTTGGTATTAGTCAAGTTATAGGAGATCCTTTTGAAAGACAGGTATATGCAAGAGTATCATGTTATATATCAGATAACTTTTAAGAGCATAGGATCTGAGATTTAAAAAAAAAATTAGGATACTCCTATATAATTAACGTTGTTTATAATTGTGTCATTGGATGAAAACTTTATTTTTTGCTACCCTTAAAATATAGCTTACTGGCATCAAGTTTGCACTTTAAACACACCGGTATCTTTTCTAAGGTACAAAAATGGTAACACAATAGTACCATTAAACCTAATTTTTAGCTGTTGAAAGGGATTATTTGACTGAATGATGCAATGTGCCAGCAATGTATATAACTTTTGTTTAATGATTTAATCATTAAATTTTATTAAAATTTGCTCGTTTTGTTTAATGCCACTTTTTGTCTGACTTTGTTGAATTTCTGGTCTCTTTGGTTTTGTGTACATGATAGTACATCCCATCCATAGATCTCATGGTGCCTTACAGCCATGAATGAATGAAGTCGCCCTGGGATGCAAGGGATTATATCCATTTTACAGATGAGGAAAGTGAGGCAGAGGAGCATGCCTTACTCTGGTGCTTGTATCCTAAAATTGTCTTCAAAGGTGTTTTTTGAGAATAGTTTCAGGAAAATGGTGGTGTTGGGCTACTACTGCCTTGTGGTGGATGAGGTATAACATCCAACTAACATCACATTCTCAGTCTGTAGTTGGCAGAACACTTGATCACATGATTCTAGCTCTCCTTGTGTCCAGGAACAAGTCAACTACATGTATTTTAAAATATTTGCTGTAGTTACCATATGGGTATAGTGTGGTCCTGTGTGGGAAAGAGGGTGGATGATTATGAATAGAAAAAGAGGTGGCACACAGGACAGTCTTTCTACTCAGATGTGATCTGCAATATAAAAACTTGAGAATCTGTTTCAAACTGTTCTTGGAAACCAAGCGTACAAATGTTGTCTGGCTATTAAAACTGTTCCCTGAAATGTCTTAAAACCTTATATTTAAAAAATAGTCTTTAGGAGATGGGGATTCTTGTAGTGTAGATGTAGCTCTTACACAAACAAACAATAGGAAACTTACTTAATAAAACTTCAAAAAATGGTTTACACCTAAAAATGATGAATTTATATCTACAGTATAGCTTTCTTCAAGTAAATCAGTCAGAACTCTGCTACCAACACCTTAATTACTATTACCTCCCCCAGCATTATTTATATGGAGCCAGAGGAGTACATGGCACTTAAAAACATGACTTGTTATGGAAGTAGGCAGCAAAGATTATCTAGGGAAAAGCGGAGATGTCTTGTTACATAAGTAATACTGGTTTATATTAAAAATGAGAATCTCCACCCTGAAGGCTGGGCTTGCCCCCTATGGATACTTAACTGAATACAACTTTAAAACACTTGAGTGGGGTGTTTAATGGAATTTATAAAGAATGTGGTAGTTATGGTGCTATCTTGATAGGAGCATAAGTTACTCTTACCATGAATATTGAAACTCATTTGTAAATCTTTGCATTCAAAAAATATGCTGCAGATAGTCTGGTTCAGTGCATGAAAGTGTAAATGATTATCCTGTCAAACTTGTTTTGCTGATATTAGAAATGTAGAAGAGGGTGAATAGGGAAGGTTTATCTTTCAGCTCAGCAGCCTCTGTCCATAATCCAGTCAAGCTGGGAATTGCCCCTTGCCATTCTGCTCTCACCTCCTGTCCATGGAAATTCTTGAGATGAGTAGGCAGGTCCACAGAAGCAATATTTAGTTGGGAAGTACTAGTATTTTTTTTTGTTGCTTTTCTGTAAGTGGGATAGTTTTTCCAAAATGGAATGTCACAGGCTCGGCCAGTGGTTCTCAACTCTGATCCTCTGCTTGTTCAGGGAAAGCCCCTGGAGAGCTGGGCTGGTTTGTTTACCTGCCACATCCACAGGTTTGGCCAATCACAGCCTCCACTGGCTGTGGTTCACTGCTCCAGACCAGTGGGGGCTGCAGAAAGTGGCATGGGCCAAGGGATGTACTGGCTGCCCTTCCCACAGCCCCCATTGGCCTGAAGCGATGAACCGTGGCCAGTGGGAGTCGTGATCGGCCAAACCTGCAGATGCAGCAGGTAAACTGGCCTGGTGTTCCAGGGACTTTCCCTGAACAAGCAGTGGACCAGAGTTGAGAATCACTGGGCTAGGCAAACCTGATCAACATGTAATCTTGGGCTATACTCTGCTATAGAAATGTCATTAGGCATACTCACTTCAGTTATAACAACAAAGAAGTTCAGTACCTTTCCTCCCATAGCAACTCTAATTTCAATGGTACAGCATTTAATAGGCATGGCAGAGTGGAAAAGGAGTGACTGAGGTAGAAATGGTGCTCTTAAAGTAAATAGCTACTCTATCTCAGCTTTGGAAGTCCTACCACACCTGCCTGCTCCAGCTTTGTCAGTGAAAAGTCTCACCCCTATACCTGCACAAAATGTGGTAGCTAGGAGTCTGTAAAGGTAATCAAGCTCAAGGACATGAGCACAAAAGAATTCATTGTTAAAAGGCTGAAGGCACATGCTTAACTTCAGGCTTTTTTCCTGGCCATTCTGTTTTTAAAAGCTCACCTCCAACACTGCTTTAAAATGTTAACATCTAGTATAAATCTTGCTGTAGCTGGACATAATTTGAAAAGCTCTGAAACCTTGGAAATGGTTCTATAGATAAAAGGTAGTGAACAGAATGTGCCAATCATTTTGGGAAAACATGAGAAGCTAAAGTTAGGCACTGGGCTATACAGAATTGATATTCTTAGCTGAGGGCTGCAACATGCTAATAGTCTTATGATTATCATATGCAGTGTTGTAGCCATGTTGTTCCCAGGCCATTAGACATTACCTCACCCACCTTGTCTTTTATTGGACCAACTTCTGTTGGTGAGAGACACAAGCTTTTGAGCTTCCACAGAACTCTACTTCTGGTCACCCTGTGTAAGCTCAAAAGCTTGTGTCTGTCACCCACAGAAACTGATCCAGTAAAAGATATTACCTCACCCACCTTGTTTGTCATGATTATAGTGTCATTTGGGGGAAGAAAAATGGTAAACTTATTCCAGAGTTAACAGTTTCAAATATAACCCTCTTATTTGTGTGACAGATTATATTTAATGAAATAGTGGAAATGGAAGCTTTGAAAGTTGGCTTTATTTACAAACTCATTCTTCCCCCCCCCTTCCTTCCAAATTTTGCAAGAAGAAGAAATGTAGTCTGCTTGTCATTATCTAACATTAAGATATAATGCTTCCTTGCAGACTTTTCTTTGACCATGAGATGATCATAAATCAACATTGCAGAGAGTGTTCACACTCAATGTAATCAGTGATGTGTTAGAGGGGAAAGTAGGAAGACTAGTTGTGTCCCTAGAAATATGTAGGTTTCAGAGTAGCAGCTGTGTTAGTCTGTATTCCGCTGAAGTGAGCTGTAGCTCATGAAAGCTTATGCTCAAATAAATTTGTTAGTCACTAAGGTGCCACAAGTACTCCTTTTCTTTTTAGAAATATATACTGACCTTGTGCCAACTAAGAATTTGAATCACTGACATTGAGGATTTCCCAAAAGTCATTTAGTCATAACAGCAGGAATGAACAGACAATTTAATTTAAAGTTTTATTTGTTAAACAGTCTCTGCCAAATTGATCATTTAATGCATTGTGTACAACATACATTTTCCCAGCCACTAAAATATGGACTTCAGTCTAGTAAACATTTCTAATAAGATATTTCTAAATAAGGAAATATGCATTAAATCAATTTTACCAATTCAGAAGTACTAGTGTGATGTGAGTCAGCTGTAGTGGAGTTTGAAATATTATTTCAAGCTCTTTCTGCTATGAAGACTACTAGAGCTGCTACCTGCACTGGAAGGCCGTGAACCAGCACTTCCTGTTGCTGCCGGCGAACTGAATGATAAACTCAGATCTATAATTTTAAGTGAGGATGCTTGGCCAGAAGTTGAACCCACGGTGCTCCTAGTTGATCTAAAAGGCAAAACAAAGTTATTGTAAAGTTAGAATGTAGACAAAACCCTCTTGATTAATAAGGGAAAAAAGTGTAGTTGATAGTACAAGTGATCACCTGAGCACTTTGTAAGACCAATGCACCTCATCTTAGTGTGTTAGTAGCATATGCATTGATGATCTTAAAAGTTTGGATTCTGCTCTCCAGTAACAGTGATTGGGGGGAGGGAGAAACTGAGCAAGGAAGGAACTAGCTTCAAATTATGTGGGCAAGATGTTTAATGTTTGCCCCTGATACTCTAGAAATCCTCATCTAGGCTCTTGTACTACTGTCTGAAGACACCTACAAGAAATGTGTCTGGTCATAGCTGAAGACTTCACTCAAGCCACAATATTTGTAACACTGAAGGTAGAGTACATGTCCTTTGTAACAGAAGAGAAGGTACTTTGGTTTGTTAATCAACCACCAGAACAAGCTTTTTTAAAATAAAAAAGATCTTTATATGTAATGGGAAAGGGAACTGAGTTTAAGACTAATAGTCCAGAAGACTGCAAGTGCAAAAATTGCAGCTGTAAGGAGAAGAGCTGGGTCCTCAATCAATTTGAAAATCATCTAAAAGTGAACTGTGCTCCAGTGAAAGAGCAAAGTAGGAATGGGAAAAATGAATAAGCAATTTCAGAGCACTGCTACCAAGAAAGTCTGAAATTATTGTCCTGATTTGAAGTGAAATAGACTAGGCTAGACAGAGGCACAGGACTTGTCCACACATCTAAAGTGACATAGATTCTTCTAGCAAACCCACCTAACAGAAGACTTGAGGAGAATCTATAGTGAAGCTTTTACTAGCCAACAGACATGAACAAGAAGGGACAAAATGAGAAATCAGGGCGTGGGAGTACAAGGAATAACCATGTGCAGTATTAACTTTAACACTCACCTGACAGAGGCCACTGAGCTTTGTGAAGAAGATCTAGAACTGTAATAACTACCTATGGAAGCAGCTGTAGGAAGTTCTAAACAGGACTAGAAGAGAAGAGAGATCTACTATTGGTCTTTGCAAGTGGGAGATATGACACATACACTACTGATTTTCTATGATACCATGTGTGATAAGCTACTTTCAGTATATTCCCTTATTTTCAGTGCTAACAGCATGACCCCTGTGTTTTACAATGGCCATATTGTATTTTATGAAATTGAGGCACAATGCCTTTGAATCACTGAAATAAATCCATTAATTGTTCTTTACTATCTATAACTGTGTCAGCATTTTCAATAACAGTTCAAGTCAACTAGAGATGCTACCTGTTGAAAGTATGTTTGAAAGGGTAGAGTTAAATCAGGGTTTGCTTCTAATACATCAACCAACAATTTGTCAATGGTTCTGCTGTAGTCTTTCAGCTCACGGAGGTCAATGTCTTCTTCCTCCTGTGTTTTAGTTTTACTTTTCTTTAAAGATCGAACTTCTTTGGACAGTCTGGAACACTTTTGGCATAAAATAACAGGTAAATGCAATTTAACAAAGTTATATTATGAAAACAATTTAAATACCAATTTAAATGGCCAAACATTGTTAGTAACAGACTTAAAATTTAAGTTTATGCTGCATTTTTACTATACCCCAACTATAACTCAAACCAATAAAATAAGAGTTGTCACTTATTTATGAAACCAACCTGTGCCATGACTCTTTCTAACTTTGGCTTCTGCTGATCTATTTCTTTGTTCAGCTGCAAAATATGAGCTTGCTTCTCATTTGTTTTTTCTTGGTAGACAGCCTCCTCTCTTATCATGATGTCTAAAGTGTTTTCCATACTCTGCAAGAATAGAATCATAGAATATCAGGGTTGGAAGGGACCTCAGGAGGTCATCTAGTCCAACCCCCTGCTCAAAGCAGGATCAAATAGTACAGATCAAACCTGAACATCAAAGAACAATGTTATTAGTTTAAAAATTATGTGAATGTTAAACAGCAAATACGGTGATTAATACCTTTTAAATAGTTTACTGCACTTAACATTTTGTATTAGGCTCTTGATCACAATTTAGTTTTTTACTCTTGTTGCTTTTGGCCCCAACTTTTGAAGGTGTTTAAGGGTTTCACCTCTGTGTTATGATACCTGATTTAGGAGCCAAAATCCCATCCACTGTCAATTTTAAAAATCTGAACCTCTAACTAGAGCCTCCATCCTTAAAGTGTGTTAGAACTATGATCAGACAACCCCTACCATCCGTTGTCTGTCTTGTATGATCCATTAATCAACTGTACATAACATGCTTAACACAAGCTCAAAGGGATGGAGTCCTTGGCCAGCTGGTTAGAAGAAAGGAGGTTACTGTCTCTTTTTAAGGGCTCCCCTATAACGGGGCAGAGGGATAAGTGGGGAGAAAGCTTACAGGGACGAGCAGGAAGCAGTTGGATCACGTGTGGGTATGGGAGGTATTGCTCTTCCTGCTGACTGGAAGAGGTGGGGAGTGGGGTATTTATAGCCCATGTAGCCTCAGAGATGCTTTTTTACATGGATGAGGCTCACAGCAGCAAAAGTAAGTAGGCTGCAGCATCAGATGAGGCCTTCAGTCGACATGGCTTGGAAGCAAAGATGCCCCAAACCATATGGGAAAGAGTGCAGGGATAGCATGCTCCCAGCAGTGTGGTAGAGGGGGTGCAGAGGCAGGGGAGAAAGGAGGAAACACCCTTGGGCAATAAGGAGGGGACACCAGGCTGTCATCAATCACCCAGCAGCAGCTACTGTAACTGCAGCAAACTTCTCTGCCTCCTACTTACATAGGACTGCTGGGCCCCACCATGTGACACTGGAGGTCTCCAGGAGCTTCCGTGACCAATGGGACCCTGTGAGGATGAGTCAGAAGGGGCAGCAGCAACCCAAAGCCATGTGGCTGTTTCCCCCTTGTCGGAGGGTGAGTTAATGACCCTCTAAGGGACCTAGCCGAAGTCTCTCCCTCCCATTCATATGTGGGAATGGGTGTGGAGGGAGGGATAACCCCCCACAAGCAGCAACAGCCTGAGCCAGAAGAGGAGAAAGAAATGGCTCCTTGTAGGGACAGGGCAGGGTTGACTGCTTCCTACACTATGCCATAGTGAGTGGTTGACCCCTTGTAGGAATGGGGGGGATGGAGGGGGAGGTTACTTGGGCTTCTCTGTACTGCATAGTAGGCAGTGGGTGTTGGTTGTACTTTCATGCCCCACAGCGTGGGAGCACTTGTGATTAGGAGTGGGGGACAGTACAGCAGGGCAGCTAGTCTGGAACCTTGGCATATAAGGGCTTTCGAGTCGGGATGTAAATATCAGTTAAAAAGGTTAACTGGTTAAACAATTAAAATTATATCAGTTAACCGAGCTCGTTCAGGCAGGATGGCCAGGGCTGGAGTCCTGCTGGCCCGGCTGGGGTCCCGCCAAGTCTGCTGGCCTGTGGTCCCAAGGGCCCGCCGGGGCTGCTCTGCCTGGCCCGCCGCAGCCTGGGGTCCTTCTGGCTCACCGGCCCGACATGGCTCTGGCCTGACATCACTGGCCAGCCACCGCGATAAATGGTTAAGGTCTGGTTAACTGTAAGCCTAATTCTTACCAGTTAACCTTTTACATCCCTACTCACGAGGTGGTACAAATATCAGCAGTGCTGCAAACATTTAGGGTTTAAGAGCACAGATTTAACAATTTTGAGCAATTTCATAGGACGCTGGCCCTATCTATGATATGGCCAATTCCAGAGGCCCAAATATTGCAGTACATGGTGTTGGTGGCAACCCATGGGCCAGCGTCATATTTGTCCACTAGTTGCCTTTCTTGTCTTATGTTTGCCAGCAGGTTGCGAGGTTACATGGATCCTTGCAGCAGGGTCTTTGTCCAAAAGTTTTTAGTTGGGTAGTCTTAAGAAAGGTCCTTTTGAGAATCCCCGTTACTGTTGAGACACTTACGGATTTGTGGCACATTCTCAACCAACTATGCAGAAGCAAATAGGAGGCAGCCTTATTCAAGGCAGCATTCCTGGTCACTTTTTTGTGTGGAGTTTTTAGGGTCAGTGAACTAGTGACTGGTCAGTGAGGGATACTTTGGGAAGAGCTTTGGCATGGACGAGTGATCTGTCCTCTTCACCCTGAGACTGGGGGAAAAGGGAGTCCATAATGCTATAGGAGGGTGGTAAGATTGGGATTTGCCCAGCAGGGGCAATAAGGACTCATTCATGGGGATGATAGGCCCCTCACAACATACCAATTTATTACAGTTTTCAGAATGGGACTTACAAAGTGGGAGCTACTGGAACATGAAGTGTGTTCCCACTCATTCTGGATCGGAATCACAACAGCTGCGGCCTAACTAGTGCTAGGAGGTCACAGCAATTCAGGCAATTAGGCAGTGGCACTCAAACGCATACAAGACGTACATAAGACCCCATGTAGGGAATCAGAGCTAATTTTCCTGTGTTTCCAATTTTAGAACCAAGCAAATGGGCCAAGTGACTAATGCTGTGTATCTGGTTACAGCGTTGTATACTGGGAACATAAGCAGGCTTTCCAGTCATCTGGAGGTTCACAGCTGTGCCTAGATTCTGAGGCAATCTTGCACCAGTATAGAAGGTGGAGTGTGCTGTGGGACCAGCTGATGGCTGGGAGTAGGCACCATGTGCAATTACTGTTCATGCTGGTAAACAATTTGGGAAGATGTAAGGGGGGGGGGGCGGTGAGGACATATTTTTGTCCAATATTAATGAAGGACTCTGTAAATACGTGAGAATGCACTGGGAAATGGGAAGCAGCCAAACTAAATTGCTGGCACCTCTTTGTGGCAGATGTCCTGTGCAGAAGGCATTCGCCTTCCCCGCAGCAGGTCTGGGAACTGGTGGGGTAGGGCAGGGGAGATAGGTTATAATATCGTAACTTAGTACAAATAACTCATGGGAGATGTCCAGTGCAGGTACTGATTATGGAAGGAATATGGTTATCAGATAAAATGGATTGGAAGAGGATTTGAAAGAAAGCATCTGAGGAATTGGAGTTTGGAGTGCCTACATCGCATACAGCAGGGAGCCCCCCCCCTCCTTTTAACTTCACATAAGGGAAGGGTTGTGGGGTCCCAGCAACAGGATGGCTGGGACTAGGTTGGGAATTACATGGAAATGACTAAGGAAAGGTTGATCTTCATTATACAATCTACTGCCAGGTACTCCCAGATATTTTAAGTGAATAAAGTTGCAGCCTAATTAAAGCATACCAATTACTACCTGTCTTTCTTCCAGGGTGGCCGGCCAATGGATGAATAACTATATAAATCACTATCTGTAGTTTACGTATATGTAGATTTCATATGTAGTAAGAATGACAAATCCTGGGTAAAATTTTCAGATGTGCCTAAGTGACCTAAGAGCTTAAGTCGTGTTGAAAAAAATCAATGACACTTAAGTTTGTTTCAGAGTAACAGCCGTGTTAGTCTGTATTCGCAAAAAGAAAAGGAGTACTTGTGGCACCTTAGAGACTAACCAATTTATTTGAGCATGAGCTTTCGTGAGCTACAGCTCACTTCATCGGATGCATACCGTGGAAACTGCAGCAGACTTTATATATACACAGAGAATATGAAACAATACCTCCTCCCACCCCACTGTCCTGCTGGTAATAGCTTATCTAAAGTGATCATCTAAATGGCCCACCTGATGATCACTTTAGATAAGCTATTACCAGCAGGACAGTGGGGTGGGAGGAGGTATTGTTTCATATTCTCTGTGTATATATAAAGTCTGCTGCAGTTTCCACGGTATGCATCCGATGAAGTGAGCTGTAGCTCACGAAAGCTCATGCTCAAATAAATTGGTTAGTCTCTAAGGTGCCACAAGTACTTAAGTTTGTAAGTGCCTATGTTATTTTGAAAATGGGACTTGGGCTCCTCTGAGTTTGACACTTTTGAAAATTTTACCTATTGTCCATGAGCAGTAGGAAAGGGGGTGCAGAAAATTCACAAAGGAGAGAGAGGAAAAAATATTCCCAGAATGCTTCTTAATCCATGAGGGGGAAAAAATTGCCATTTGTATAGGCGAAAACATAGTTTTCCTTAGCCTAGGCAATCTCATGTGCCCGTTACCTGAAGGTCGTCTTGAAGCTCCTTGATCTGTCTTCGCTTGTATCTGTATTTTTCATCAGCAGCTCTTTTCTCTTCTTCTAATTGCAGCTTTTCTTTGTACTCCTCACCTACAATATCAAACACTCTGAGCTAGAGTTTAAACATTGTACAAGGTGTGCACATGTTTAGGACATTAGATTTTCATTCCAAAAACAGACTATTGCTGCATTTTAAAGTAAGTGCACCAAAATGTATTCAAGTACAATACATTGAGACATCATTTTTGGCCATATCTAGGGTAACGGAAGTCTTCTGCCAGACAGCCTTGAGGATCTGCAACTGTGCTATACTAAACTGGGCAGTATATTTAGCAACTCACGTGTCTGGTCTTGCAATGATCAATTGCTGAACAGATGTATTTGTAGATCAAAAAAGGAAGTATAGTTGGTGATAAAAGGTTGAAGCACCCTATGAAACACTTTAATCTTCGTTTGATTATTTAGGTAATTGATTAAAGCATCTACCAGGGCAAGGGGGAGCCTTAAACATTCCAGTGTTATCTACAGTGCTTCTGAGAAGCCTCTAGGACTTTCCTGTGGAATTATTACCACAGGTATTTTAGGAAACTTACAATTTTGTTACTCAACTATGTAACTAAAAAATAAATACTGTACTATATTTGATGTACTATAAGATGTATACATGAAATATTAAAAGAACAACCAAAAAGGACATCTTTATAGGAAGTCTGTGTCCTAAAGCGCCCACAGTACCTGCTTTTAATTGATTATAAAATTACAGGGAACATCCTAAAAAAAAAAAAATTTTTTTTTAAAATATAAATACTCCACAAACTAGTCACCTAAAAACAAAGAAAAAAGTGACTGGTTTATCAAGGATAAGGATTTAAGATCCATTGTTATAAAGCCAGCAGAGGCGCAAAAGTTAAACAACAAGCCCTATCTTCACACACTTATTGATATCATTGATAACAGTGTTGCATAAACAAGACTAAACAGAGAAGACTAATTGTAAAAGCAACTTGTGAAAGCTGTAAATTTGCAATGAGCTTTCAACAAAAGGCAAACATAAAATCCCACAGGATTCCACAAACCGTACTGTGGGGATTCAACTTGTTTAAAGTTGTCTATGCAGTACACGAACAGTGGCACAATCCTCAGCTCACCTTTTTACCAGATAACAGCACTGTCCTATAACGAAAACAGGAAACAAACAATACTGTCGATAAGGGGCCTGCCTTCACCAGTGCCTCACAACCACTATGCCTTGCTGTCCTGCCACTGGATTCAAGTACTTGCAGACCTACTGGCCATTCCTCCTATCACTGATGAATGGGCTTTCAGTGGAGACACTTTGTGCAGTCTCTCTACAACACTTTATGCCTCCCTACTGTGGTTCTGCTGTACTTGAGAGTTTTCACAACCCTTACTTAAGCTTAAGAATTTGCATAAAAATAAGAAAAGGAGTACTTGTGGCACCTTAGAGACTAACGAATTTATTTGAGCATGAGCTTTCGTGAGGGTGGGAGGAGGTATTGTTTCATATTCTCTGTGTGTATATAAAGTCTACTGCAGTTTCCACGGTAAACATCTGATGAAGTGAGCTGTAGCTCACGAAAGCTCATGCTCAAATAAATTCGTTAGTCTCTAAGGTGCCACAAGTACTCCTTTTCTTTTTGCGAATACAGACTAACACGGCTGCTACTCTGAAACCTGTCATAAAAATAAGGCAAAACTTGAACTTTAATAGCTTCTTTTTCCTGTATCTACTCTGCCCTGGTGAACTGACAGCAACATTCAAAATTATTCTCTCTTCTGCTACTATCAGTGTGTTCTGTAGCTAATTTATTCAGTAAGTACAGCCCTTTAGTATCATTGTTTTGTTCCGTTGTCCCTAGTTTATGCTTTCATCTCTAACTCACACAAGTAATAACAATGTTCATTTTACATACTTGTCTCTGTCACTGTTTTAAAAGAGTTCCGATAATTGCTGTTGCAGTTATTAAGAACGTGCATGGTATTTTGCAAGGCTATGACTTCTTTTTCAGCTTTGCGGATCTTTGCATCCAAGTCATCACCTTCACGTTGAAGGTCCTCCTTTTCCTGGGCAGCCTAAAAATAAAAACAGATCTGAGAGAGAGAGAAAGAAAGAATCCAACAGACATATTGTGATGGCTGTCTCTGGGCTGCATGGGTCTAACTGAAACACACTAATAATATCATGGCAATAACAGAAGAATACTTGATGTTAAGTAGTTAAGAAGAAAACCTTTTTCTATACTCTTACAAGAAATTAATCTTAGAGCCTGATCTTGTCATGAGCATCTATGCAGAGCTGATTTCCCTGGAGTTTTATGTGGGCACAGGGGTTCACATGTGTGCTCACAGTAGAAGTCTTAGCTACTAAGCAGCCAGAAAGTTCTGCTTTTTCTAGGTTTGAAAACCACATGGTGAGATAAGTTGTCCAAAGCACTCCCTAACTATAAGGCTGTTCTTGGATTATACAAATTTAAGACTAAAAGAGAACTCTATGATTAAGCCTTTCCTTTTGTACATGGATTTCAATAGAGTGGCTATAACATCTTCTGTGACCTATAAAACAGATGGACCAGACAAGTTAGTTCATTTCAGATTTTTGAAGCAAATAAAAATTAAGTCAGCGGTGCACTGTGTGAGCACCTGATTGCATCCACATAGAGCAACTTGCAGGATTGGGGCCTAAACTAGAGTTTTTCTGAAATCTAGCTCTGTGGTACAGATTTCTACTTCACAGTACTCTGTGGTACTGAATACTACTTCAGTTATTTTTTTTTTTTAAATCCTATTCCAAATTGAGTATAGCTGAAGGAGCACAAGAGTAAACTGCAGGATGTCCTGCAAGGCATTTTGGGCCAAGGTCCCAATATGCCACATGCCATTCAGAAGAGCAGACTAGTTAGAATAGGGGTACTGCACTCTGGGAATAGGGGTAAAGAACCATGTTCCCAAGACAGCAGGAAAGAATGCAGCTAGGACCTTTCTCCAAGAGAGGCAACTGGTGGGAGGTCAAGGTGGTTGTCTTAGAGGTACGGGAGTTGAAACCAGAGTAGAATAGGGGAAGCTATAGTTTAAATCAACACTTATGATGGAAGAGTTTTTAGTCGATTAAAAGCATTCCAACAGTAAAGTAACTCAACTACCTTAATGACATAGTAGGTCTGAGTTTTCTCCTCTTCTCCTTCAGGAGGCATCATGACGATGGTAAGAATTTCATATCTGCATCTTAGTTTTTCAATTTTACTTAGACGGTCTTGAAATTCAGCACTGATTGATGGAAGAAAGTGAACACACATTGATTGAGATGTTTAAGAAAATATACGTTTCTGTCTTGTACCGTTTTATAGGCTATTTCTTGTATTACAGCAGCACTTGCTACTACCCCAGTAGTCTGAACATGCACAGGGAGCCAGCCATGAAAGCATTACTGCTACTGCTGTTAGGTAGGTTTATTTATTCCCAGTCCTCCCCAACCGCAGACATCTGGTCCTCTTCCCACCCCCACAACTTCTCTCACACTACTGCTTAAAGTGGACAAATTTCAGATCCCTCACATCACAGAGAGCTCTGTGATACACCTCCCCCAATCTTTAAAGCTTTGGTATTTAAGTCCTACAGCTGCACAAGATGCCCCCTGCTGATCATTTCTTAATATTGATACTGGTAAATGAGAATAAGCAACAGCAGGCAACAACCCCAAATCAAATTACATGCAAGTACTAATTAGCTGTGTAACTGTCAAAGGAAAAACATACAGTCTGCACTCTGGGTGAGGAGTTAAGCTTTAGTCACACTAAATCACTCTAATTTCCTATTGCGTGGGGTGTGGTTAGCAGAGGGGTGAATAAAAGCCTGCCAGCTCAGCTATTGAGTGTTTGCTAGCTTCCTAGTTAGATTTAACTACTTACTACAAGACAGATATTAGGTGGTCAGAACTAAAGATTATAGTAAATATTTTGAATTAATTCTCTTATTATGAAGGCAACAAAGAAGTCTGTGCTTTCTTGTAACTTTCTAATATCACTTTACCACAGTATAATCAACTAAGTGGTATATGTGTACCATTTCTGATCCACAGGAGATTAAAAGCTCTACTACACGGGACTGTTAATGGAGATTCTCCGAATGCTTGTAAGAACTGTTCACTTACTGGGTCACCAATGAAGACCAGTTTTCTCCAGTATTTTATTCCTGATGAGTAGGTCCTCTCATAAAAAAATAACTTGGCTGTTATAACTAGCTATTGTAACTAGCTCTAAATATACAGACAATGTAGTCACCAGCTATCCTGAACAAATGCAGCAGTGGAGGGTCAGACGTAGGAACTTTGCCTTCAAAAGCCAGACCTCTATTGCTTGAGCTTAAAGAGATTCTGTATGGCAGTAGGTATGCAATTACAGATTCCTTACAATACCAGATGACATATTTCCACATTGGACAAATGATGATTTCTTGTTCAGGATAGGATGGGGGATAGCAGAGAGTAAAGAGATATTTGCCTAGTGGTTAAAGCAGGAGACTGGCATCAAGAAACTTAGGTTCTATTCCCAACCCTTCTGCTGACTAGCTGTGTGACTTTGGGCAAGTCACTTACTATCCTCAATCTTTTTGTTTGGGAAATAAGGATAATATTTACCTCCCTTTGTAAACATTTTTAGATCCCACATGAAAGACACTATATAAAAGTGATTTAAAAAATGATGGCTGAGAAATTAATTTATTAATGCTGTACTCAAAGACAGGGAATCTACTAGCTGATTTTTGAAATGTTTAAGAGAGGAAAATTGTAAACAGACCACACAGTTCACCCAGATATTTTGAATAATATCTTAATGTATTGTGTTTCTATTTTCCATTTACTGTTAAGAACATTGAAGGTAATGTTTTGAAAATAAATGGTAACTACCTTACACTTTGCCGTTCCTGCTCCACAAATCTTATCTGTGATTCAATCATTGCCTTGTGAACCTTAATTTCTTCAGTTCTTTCTTCCATAGCTGTATTTAACTGTAGCTTTTGTTTTTCCAGTGAGAGAACTTGCTCTGCTTTGTTGTATAGCGTATCTCGAAGACGTTTCAATTCCAATTTTAAGAGATTATCTTCAATCATCAAATCCTATCAAATGCCAAAAAAAAAAAAGAGAGAAATAATACAAAATTAAAAGGTAGGTATGCTTTTCAACTTGATTTATTTTTAAACCGACACATTTTTAGAAATTCCAGTTTCCTGTAAAGCACTCTTTAAACAGTATTTCTATACCACAAAAACCAGCACTGAGCCTTAGGTTATTGTCTTACGCTGTAGTCTCAGCTGAGCCTCGACCACCCAGAGTTCTCTTGGGGACAGGGAAAAGGTGAGGGAAGCACTAGTTTCAGAGCTCCTGCTGCACCTTTTCAAGTGCTTCAGGGGCTTTTGCACCTCTTCCTTGTGTCTCACAGCAAAAGGAGGAATAGGACTTTTACCAAAATCTGTTCTAATTAAGAAGTCAAAATAAAACAAAAGGATAGCTGTGATTTATACAGAACCTACATTACCAAACTCATACTCCCAAGGTTGTGCTGATGAGCCTTGCTGGGAGGAAGAAAAAGCAAACACAAAAAAAGTCTTAGTTTCAGACTTTAGACCATAAGAAAAACAAAAGATTTTTGCAGAAAGGATGACAGTGGAAGGGAAACCAGTTATTATATGTAGTTGGTGCATCCTATTTGTTATATGATATTTAAATTAGTGAGCCAGAACATCCCATCAGTCTCAAAGTTGGAGGGTGAACATCTGGGTTTGGGGCATGCTAGCCAAACAGTATTAGCTCGTTCTTTTCCCTGTCCATGTAAGCCCCTCTGTATGGTCATCTTGGAGCTGTGGCTCCACAAGGCTTTGGAGACTGGGTAGAAGGAACAATTGGGGTTCATCTGCTCTCCACAACATTATCCCTTGCCAGCTCCAGGGATATTCTATCCATATTCTATTGTATTACTGATGTTTCTTTGAGAAAACTTTAATCCGAAAGTAGCATTAATTTCAAATTAATGATTTCTCAAAGAAACGTTAGTAATACGCCTCTGGCAACAAAGCACCCTCCAAATGGATATTGCTTCATAAATGCAAGGGACTTAGTCAGTAATAACTGAATTCCCAATGGAGCCCTACAACTTGAGGTGGTAAGAGGCTACAGTTCCTCTGCACCAGGGGTTCCCAAACTTGGTTCACGGCTTGTTCATGGTAAGCCACTGGCGGGCCTCAAGACACTTTGTTTACCACTCGCAGCTCCCAGTGGCTGTGGTTCGCCATTCCCAGCCAATGGGAGCTGCGGGAAGTGGCGGCCCCTGCTCTACACCCTCCCCAGACACTACCAGCTAATGGGACAATAGCCATGAAACTGTCCTTCCTTTGAAGATCTGGGTATTACAGGGAGGCTGAAAGACCAAGAAACTCCAGAGGGTTTCCCTCTGGAAGGAGATGACCCTGCACAAAAGAAAGTAGAAAAGAACCCCCAATCTATTAATTAAGAGTGTTTAGATGGTTTATTCTTAAAAAACAGAACAAAATAAAAAACCTCATACTTTCCATTAGTAAAAAGCCACAAATTATCATCATACCTGCTTAAGAGCTTTGGCTTTTTTTAACTCTTTATCCGATTTGTCATTGAAAAGGTTTAGTTCATCTATTCTGATCATCAGACCAGTCATTTCTTCTCCTGTCTTATCCATTGCTCTCTTGATAAAATGGACATCGCTCTGTTAGAAAATAAATGGCTTTTAGTTCATGACCCCGGAAACAGATTACACCAATTACTAGCAATTAATTAAAAATTACAGATTATAAACTCTTTAGGACAGGGGCTCTCTGTTATATTTTTGTACTGTCTGTACAGTGCCTAACACAATGGGTTCTGGTCCATGGTGCTACTGAAATATTTTAGGCGGGGTGCAAGCAACCCTTTTATGACACCAATACACAACCTTCTTATTCATGCAGTCATAGATTTTAAGGCCAGAAGGGACCATTATGATCATCTAGTCTTTCCTCCTACATAACACAGGCCATACAATTTCACTGCATCTACCCCAGCATTTATGGTTGAACTTTATAGAGCATATAAAGACATCCAATTCTGGGTAAGACTCCCAAGTGATGGAGAATTTACCACATCCCTTGGATGTCTATTTCAATGTTTAATTACACTAGTTCAGAATGTGCATCTTAGTTCCAGTTTGAACTTCAATGACTTCAACTTCTGGCCATTAGATCTTATTGTGTCTTTGTCTGTTAGACTAAAGAGCCCTCTAGCACAGCGGTTCTCAAACTAGGGCTGCCACTTCTTCAGGGAAAGCCCCTGCTGGGCCGGGCCGGTTTGTTTCTGGGGGCTGCGGGAAGTGGCACAGGCCAAGGGATGTGCTGGCCTCCCTTCCTGCAGCCCCATTGGCCTGGAGCAGCGAACCGCGGCCGGTGGGAGCCGCGATCGGCCGAACCTGCAGACGCGGCAGGTAAACAAACTGGCCCAGCCCGCCAGGGGCTTTCCCTGCACAAGTGGCGGCCCTAGTTTGAGAACCACTGCTCTAGCATCAAATATCTTCTCCCTATGTAGGTAATTATAGACCATGATCAAGTTATCTCTAAAGCGTCTCGTTGATAAACTACTCATGATATGCTCCAATGCTTCATTTAAAATTAGACTTTTTTTACTTAAAGGAGCAAGTGTTCATAGTTTGAAAATTGTTTAAAAAGAAACAAAATAAAGGCGCAAATTTGGGGGATAACCTGAGGGTGAGAGGAGAAGTTATATGTATATACACACAAAACAAAAATATTGGTGTGTCAAACTCATGACGGGCTGATGTAGAAACAAGTTAGGTGCATTTATACATTTCACTGTAACTGTGCTTGCAAGTAAAGTAACTTGCATATGCATATTGGGTGACTTGTGATATACAAGATCTCCTAGAGCAACATTTTAAAAACAGAAAAAAGTTGTTTGTACAAGTACTGGGTCAGCTTTGGGCTTGTGAACGTGAACATTTTTTCCTTTAAACAAAGGACTTAAACTTTAACTTAAAACTAAAATCCTAATTGGACAAAAACAATGCAATTATATTGTAATACATAAGAGCTAGTGTCAATGGAGCACAATATTATCATAGAATAATGGTCTCTTACTGATGCCTTATTGTGAAGACAAATCTGAAAAGTTTCATTTTTAGCTCTGATTGCTTGAAGATCAAGTAGATGTAAAGTAAGTTAAGTTTGTGCTCAACACAACCCAAAATCCTCCTTCATGCCATAAGAACATAAGACTGGCCATTCTGGGTCAGACCAAAAGGTCCATCTAGCCCAGTATATGCCAAGAATCTTCAGTCGTCCAGTAGCTATACATTTCCCACAAGGTACATCAGAGGAGTGTGGTGTGAGGTTACCTGTGTAACTTACATGAAGTTCACACATCCTAGTACCAGATTAATGAATAAAGAAAAAATCTCCCTAAACTAATTTGTTAGGATTTCCAGAATTTATATCAGCAAAGATGATATTGTAAGTAAGTTACCTGAAGTTTCTTGTGCTGGGCATGTAAAAGATTATATGCATCTTTCTTTTCTTCTAAGGTCTTTGTAAGTTCGGCAACTTTTGCTTCCAGAACTTGCCTTTCATCTGTATTAACATCCCCTTTTAACCGTGACAGTCGTCGTTCCACTTGCTGAATATAAAAATCCTGTTAAAATTATATGTAAAAAATAAATTGAGAGACTGAGATAAATAATTGTAGCTCTTTCTATAATGCTAAATCATTGCATATAAACTTTGGAACTACATTTTGGCTTTAGGACAGTTGCCTAATTAAGCTATTGTTATTTTACAATAATATGCGGCCTATAGCCTTCTCATTTTAATGTGAAACATTAACAAAATGCTCTTAAATGATTGGTGTGTGATGATGGATCATAAGTAATCCCCTAAAAGTGTAACAAAGCACACACTGCACAGATAGGGAGTCAGCTATAGGGAGGCTTACAGCAGTGTTGCAATCTTGCCGTACCAGTGGAAATTGATATAAAGGGGCAAATTTTCAAAGTAGTGCATAGGAGATATACACATAAATCCCATTAGCAAATAACAGAATTTGGGCATGTACCTCTCTTGTATCGCTTCGAAAATTTATCCTGAAGCATCAGTAGTTCAGAGGAATCAAAGTGAAGAATTGATTTGGGAAATTAAAGTGGAGAACAGAAGATACAAAAAATAATACACACACACACACACACACTTTCATTCATGCACCTGGGGAGATGGAACTGTAGAACTCATCACAACCACTGATCATTTCAGAAACTGCATTTTCTAAGCAGTTAAAGACAGAAAAAACCCAAACAAGCTATTCATATGTTAGCCCCATAGAACGATCACAAATGAAACTGAGGGCTTGTTAACACTTTTACCTGATTATACATGATTTCCTGTTGCTTTAAGGTGTCTGCATCAAGTATACGTAAACGACTGTTAAGGTTTTTAAGTGATACTCGGGTTCCCTCGATTTCTGCAATAATAGATTTCTCCTTCTCCCCCTGTATCTGTAACTCCTGAGTTTTCTTGAAATGGAGTTCTTTCAACTTGTTCATTTGTGTTTCTTTTTCCTGATGACAAATTACTCATTAAACACAAAAAGTCAGTTTTGGGTAATGCCTTGCAGGGACACACATTTGTCTTTATCATTCATAGAAAAAAAACCGATACATATAAAATATTCTACATATGAGGTATTGGAAGCATGAAATTTTAGTATCAGAAGTTTTAGAAACTGTTTGCTGGTTTGAAAAGTCTTTGACTTTGGAGGATAAAAATGTGTTCTTAAAATTTTGTCCTTGCAAAAGTACTGGAGTGCACTTTTGAGAGACTTTTGTTCCTTTTAGTCTGTACTCCATTTCAGCAAACTATAAATTCTTGCCTCTTTCCAGTCTTACCCCTCACTGCCTTCCAATATACACCTGTAAAATAGGGTTGCTTTTTTGTACTGATTTCTTACAAATGACTTACAATATGTTTTTTCAAGATTGTTTAACAATCAAAATGTATAACAGAATATGTATATATAATATAGTTTTGTTTTAAAATATATTCAGACATTTTAAAATCACTTCATTCTTTTCATACCTGCCAGGACTTAAGATGAGGTTTCTATGCTGCAGTTGATACCATTAACACCTGAAGCAAAGTAGGAAATTCAGTTCCTTGCTCTGTTTTAGGTGTTAGAGATGTCATCAACTGTAGTGGGATAGAATCTTGAACTCTGATTGTGAGAGGTAAAAAACATTAATGTGACCTGAAATGTATTAGAAACATATATGAACCAAAATGCTAAGATTTTTCAATCATTTACAAAATAATATGCTTAACTGTTAAAAAACAAACAAACAAAAAAAACCACCAAAGGATTTCTACTTGCCAAGACCTGAATTCAAAGTTTTGCGTTTCTCTCACCATCTTTAATAACATTGAGAGATGACTTGAAGGCAGGAGGGTTGAAAGAGAGTTTTATTTTTGGAATAAGTGTTGAAGGAAAATTATTGAACCCTGAACTCAGTAACTTGGGGGCAAGTATGGACTTGATCCAAAGCCTACTGAAGTGAATGGGAAATGGCTTTTGGATCAGGCCCTAACTGAGGAAATGATTTTTTTAAGATTTGTTTTTAAAACATATTTATTTTTAATTTCTATGACCACCTATGTGTCCAGTTAGGGCCAATTTTTTTGAACTAATGAAAAAAAAAAGGCAAAACTATCATCTCAAATAGGATCAGAATTTGGTCCTTAGTCATTAAGGTCTTAAGCAGTTTTTGTATTTTTAAATGTATTTAAAAAAAATTTTCTTCCTTTTAAAAAGAGGTCCCCCCAAAATAGATATGGGCATTAGATAAGAATCAGTCCCTACAACACTGCTTTGCTACAGAGTCCAGGAGACGTCAGGAAACTCAAGCATAAGTGACGAATGGGATTTTGTCTGTATTGTTCTCAGTAAATATCTTTTCACAGTAAATTAATAGATGCGGGAAATAGACATGCATGCCTAATGTTGATGGAAAGCATGCTTCTGACTAATAAATTACAGACATTGTTCAAGAACAGTTCATCTTATTTAAAATATTACCCCAAGGCTGTAGAGCTGCCAAGCTCAGTGTCAGCTTGGGTTATCTGCCACATATGTAAGTAAAGAAACCCTGCTAATGGCTTAGCCACCCTAGGAGCAGATTTACGAGGAAGCAAATGCAGTTTTCAATTTACAGAAATGTTATATAATTCCAGCTAGTTTTCAGATTTTCTGCAGTATTTAATCTTTTTTAATAGCAAACCCAATTTTTTTAATCTATGTATATAGCTAAGGTTCATTTTCTCTAAACTGTGTATTAATATTCAAAGTGCAATTTAATGTACATAGTAACTTTATAACACAAGAGCAAAGTTCATGAAATAAGTCCCAAATGCTATCATGAGAGCAGCATTTCACACAGCTATTGCTTGAAAAATAAGACAGGGTTTGGGAAAACGAAGTGGCAGAAACAAAATATGAGATGGTGTGCATGACTGTAGTTTTTCTTGTCACTTGTTTGAGAACACCTGTTCTGCCACTTGTGTAATGAGGTCATCTGACAACTTTAGAGCATCCAATACCCTATCATCAAGCAAAATGTCAAAGGTTTATATCAGATATGTCAGAGGCTAAACATATTTATAAAGAATTATTAACAAATTGGGAAACAGGGAGTTTGGTGTTTTTTTTATTTATTTTTTAAATAAAGTATAGGAAAGCTCATCTGTCAGGCTGATGGGGAGCCAAGGACCTGAAAATCCTAGACTCCCAGAGCATCCAGACTCACAGTTCCTAAGCAGCCCAAGCTCACAGAGCTTCCTGAGTCCATGGCTCCCAGTAGAGGTGGATAGAGAATGGTAATTCCATTTTGTGTAGAAATGTGAATTTTTTGGTTTTCATTCTGACGCTGAACCAAATCAAATTTCAAAATCTTAAAATCCTCCATGAAATGGAATTAATATTCTCTGCCCATTTCTAGTGATAGCTCCTTAAAATTTAGCCACAAATCTGGGATTAAATGACCTTTGTCTAGAAATTCTACTGGATGTTTAATAACCACAAGTGATCAAGATCTAGGTTTCATCTGATCTGAAAGATGGCAGTTCCACTTCACAGTGCCCCCTCAATACCATGCCTTGATTCAGTACCAATTCGGAGGGAAGAATGCCACCTATCAAATCCACATACCACTTTGCACAACACCAAGGCTTTCCCTAGGGATCTCCTATCCAAGTCCTGACCCAACTGAATATTGCGTACTTTAACGTTTGAGGGGGAATGGCTGCAGGCCATATTAATTAATAAATAAATTCAATTTTAATCCATACATAAATGCTTGTCCGAAACACAACCTGTAAAGTCCACATTAATCCTAAGTGGCAGATATTGTCTAAAAGGTTTTACTTTAACGATTTTCTCCTCTTCTTTTAGTATTTCTTCCATCCTGAAAGCTTTTTCTTCTAAACTCAATGTCTTCTCAGTCACAAACTTCAGTTTATTTGAAAGATGCACATTCTGATCTTTAACATGGCTTAGCCTGAACAAAATTATAAGGCACAATGAGTTAAAATGAAGGGTACACACAAAACACTAAAATGTTTAGAACAGTTGCTTGACATTTAAGAATGTCTAAAAATGTTTAGAACAGAACAGTTGCTTGAGAAGTGAATCTAATAAAGCAATTCATTATATTCATCGAAAGGCATGTAAGTGTGTAGAGTGCTTAGGTCTGTTTCAGACAACTGTTATGGACACTATTACCACAATTTTATAAACTAAACAAAAAATAAGATGACAGCCAGGGCCCACACAGATTTCCCCCCCCCCCCCCTCAACTGAGATGAGACTCACAGAGTATTTCAAGGCTATTTAGTCCAAAGAGTAACTAGGACAGTCTAGCTGTGTCACAAAATATCCTGCTAGTTGACTACTTAAGTGTCCAACATTGTTTAAGGTTCCTTGGTATGAATAACTTGATCAAAGATCTGATTGTTACAGAATGTTATAAACTTTTTCTAAGAGTTTATCTTTCTTACCTGATGTGTTTTTCCTGGATTTCTTTCTTCAGATTGGCCATTTCTGTTCTCAGAGATTCTAAATCAGAAGCAGTTCTGTCCACAGTGGCTTTTAAAGTATCCAGCTAATAAATAAATAAAGTAAAAAGGATCATTTACTCTATTTTGTAGTGTGGAACATTTTAGTACATTTATAAACAATTAATTTTCAGAAAGCTCACTTACTGTTAAGCATTACCAACACTGAAACGGATAATACTTTCTTTTATAAGTATATAAATATTAACAATCCGCCTTCGGTGCCCCATCAAAAATGTCAAAACATTTGCTAGTGTTGCTAACAAACCTGTATTTCTACAAAGCGAAGATTATTCTAGATAGTTTTAAAGTGTTTTCTCTAAATGGAAAAAAAAAAAAAGGTCCAGATTCTCAACTTGTGTAAATTGGCAAAACCCATGAAATCAGACTGATTTACAGCAGGTGAGAATCTGACCCTATATATTTTTAATTAATTAATTATCAAGAAGAAAGAATGGGACCAGATACTGCAACTGCATCTGTGTGAGTAAACCCTTGTGCTTATGTGGCGTTCCAATGACTTCAATGAGGCTCCATATGGGCACTAGCGATGGTATGAATCCAACAATTAGTGCTGGCCCAAACTCTGCTGATTGCAGAACATTACTTTGGTTAAACTAAGGGAGGATTCTGAGGTACGAGGACACACAGACTATTCATAAAAATTAAACAATAAGTTTTATGATCATAATGGTACCTTCTGACCTCAAAGTCTATGATTCTATAAAGGGAAATATTTTTATGCCACACAAAATTAACCTGTGGAACTTTTTTCAGCAAGATATAATTGAAGTAAATAGTTCAGCAAGAGAACAATACTTAGCATTTTATACATTCCAACGTCTTTACAAACGTTAGCTGTTTAATCTTCAAAATACACCTTTGAAGGAGGGATGCAGGTATTGTTCCCATTTTTACAGATGTAGCAACCCACTACCCCATATTGCCTCTTTATTGGGTAGCTTTATGAAAATGAAAAGCCTCTACAGTTATTTTAATTAGGACAAAATTACAAGGGCTGTCAGCCCTCATTCTTCAGAGCATAAAATGGTGATCATCTAGAGAAGTGAAGACATTTTTTTTTCACCATGTTACAGTACTACAAAATTAGATGCACGATATGTGTGGTAAAGATGGGGCATTATACTCTGAAGCATTTAGTAGTCACTGTCACAGGCTGGATACTATTTAAGGGAAACATTTGAACCAGCCATTGGAAGGCAACGCAGTAATACAAGGCACTTCCTTTCTCAATGGCTACATGCTTCCTCCTCTGCAGCATTACCAGCCAAAGACCAAGCTCAGGATTCAAACTCCAATACCCCGCACTGCATTGGCAATTGCAGACATTTTGTTACAACATAAGGGCTGTATCAGAAAATGAGAGAGGTCACCATATATTTCTGCATTTTTGCTGTCACATTCGTTTCATTAATTAAAAGTTATGTTTTTTTTTTATTTTTTACTTTTTCCTGAAGCATTTAGTCGCTATTACCTCATCCTGGAGTTGAACTCTATAAGCATCTTGGTTTTGGTAATCTAATCGGAGTTTGGCAGCTTGCCGGTCAGCAACAGAAATTCTCTTTTCATACTCCACGTTATTCCCAGTCTCGTTTGCCAAAAAACGAATCTTCTCTTTAATCACATCTTCTTTCTTTCGGATCTCCTGTCTTATCTGGGCTAATAACTAGCAGAATAAAAAACATTTCAAGTGTTTTAAATAATGCAACAAGCATAGCCGTAAGACTGTTACTCTTTGTTTTTGGCTATTGCTTTACCTCAAAAATGATTAATAGTAAAAAGAAACAAATCAAAATATACTTTAATGCAATAGTATGTGGTAACCTAGGTATTGCAGCACCATGAAATAATTTCCTTTGATATGTGACTCATTGAACTCATATATAGCAACATAAAATACTGAAAATATTTTGGATAGGCAACTTCTATTCCAGTTCTCTCTCTCAGTATTAAAAATCACTGTAAACTTACATAGAACAGTGACACGCTCAGAGTGACAGGAAAGGAAGAGGTTATAGGCATAAACAGCATTTTAATAGACCAGAACAGGGGAGAGGGCATAGAGGAGGTTACAATTATAGTAATAATTCATAGCCATGACAAATGATGACCAAGGTGTGCGTGAGGGTTTTAGCACAGCAGATTTTAGGAAATGGTGGATTTTGTTGTTCTTAAAGAATAAGTAAAATGGCTCAGCAAGAACTTAGATATTGGTGAAACAATAGTGTACAACAATTAATTTCATGTTCTTTGAAAAGTGACGGCAAAAAAATGGCACCATCTCTCTTAGCTGATCCGGTCCCTATATTAAGAATCATAACTGCTTATTTTAATCAAAAAATAAATCAACAGGACTAATTGCAGAGTATGTGAGAAAAGGTAGCAGAATCTGGCCACTAGCAATTATATGGCCTACAGTACTAAAGAGCTCAAGTTATTCCAGCTAAGTTTCTACATTAACTCACATTCTAAATGATTCCTCCTGATTTTTTTCTCTTTATTATATTGTTTACTGTTGTATAATAATAATAATTCAAAACACTTTTTCCCACAGAGCTTCCTAACCCAAATGTGAACAACATGCAAAGCTGAAGTTCCCCTGTTTTTCAGGGCAATTTCATACTAGCCAAAGCTGAGATTTAGTGCAGAATCTTCTTTCAGACATATGACACCTTTTCCAAAATCTGAAGCTATCATATGAGGCTTCTGAAACTTTATAAAAATTCCACTTTGATACCTATGTTTATTTCTACACACATTTCAAATTCAATACATATATTCATACAAATTCAATACATATATACATATATATACATGTATTCAAATTCAATACAAAAGAGAATGTGCGTTATTTAACCCCCTTTCATTATAGCTTTTTTTTCTAGGACAGAAACATAAATCTCGAGGCTCTAAGAGAATGAGAAAGGTGACAAATAATAGAAGCAAGCATTAACTTGTAAAATGTAATCAAAACAACACTTTTTGAAAGGCTTTTTAAAAAGTGCTAATGTTGATTCATGTTTGTAGAAAGCTCTTAGGGCTAAATTCTGACCTTAGAAAGCACTAACTCCAACTGACCTTTATAGGGGCCACACATGCACATGACGGCAGAAATCATATCTGTCAGAAATCTAAAAATTAATTCCCCTATTTTCCCTTTGAGTCATGTCCCAGACCTGTAATTTCCCCCTCCCCCCTCTTTTGCAGCCCACTATCCTTTTCTAAGAGGAATGGGTAGAAGTCTACCTGCTCTTAGTGCTGATAAGACAAGACAGAGGGAACATTATCAGAAGTTGCAAGGCACTCTAGCTCCTGATGGAACAGGGAACGTCAGACTGGAACTGAAAATTAAACCTGAGACTCCTGTATGGTAGTGCAGAAGAGTATCGCTTAAGTTGAGAGGGACTTTACTTAGCTTTACAGACACCCCTTTAAGACTAAGAATATTTATCAAAATGATGCAATGCAATGCAACTGTGTAGGTAATCTTCTGTAATATATCTTAAATTTGAAACAGCTGAGTGAAATGTAAAGAAGACCAATGCAGAAAGGAATAGGATACGGCCCATTATGTTTTTAATGTTCTTCTATTTGAGACAATAGCACCATTTTCATTATTGGTGCAAGGTTAGGCCCACTATTTATATAAAGCAAACTCTGAATACGTGGTTTACCAAAGCACAGTGATCTATTTCTTGATCTCTTTTCTGCATCTGCTCTATTGTACTTTCCCACTGTCTGATCAGCTCTTGCCTTTCATGGTGAACTCTGCGAAAATCTTCAGCTGCCTTATCCAGCTCCATCTGTAAAGAAGTGAAGCCCTATTAGCAATGGTTTCTAATTTTAAGAAGTACTTCAAATACGGAAAATAATCTTCATTTGCTTCATACACAAACCTGAGCACTTATGGTTTCTGTAAGCTCATTGTCAAGAATTTTGTGTTTCTGATTAGCTTCCATAGTCATCTTTTCTATCTGTTGGGTCAGCACCTGAAATGAAATGATTTAAGGACTAACATAGTTAATTAATTATAAATAAATACAAAGCTCTGCTACAGTTAAGTTGGGAGTTAATGAGACGACATCTATGTCATGCGTTTGAAATGCATAAAAAGCTAAGGGTCCGATCTTGTAAACCTTTGCTCATGCAAGCAGCCCTAACTCATAGAAATAGTCCCTTTAACATCAATGGGACTATTTGGGTAAGCTATGGTATCTGAATTGTCTGTTCATTCAATAAACATGACAGTAAAATTAGCTTTAATTTGAACTGTGTGCAAAGAACACTTACATTTATCAACAAAAATACTCTTTTCCTAAGTGATAAGCTACTTGAGAACCATCTATGAATTTTGAACTAGTTGCTTGATGCGTCTACTTTATATTTAATATCAGTCTTTCATTTCTCTGGTCAATTTTATTCAAATAGCCTTATTTTATCCTCATTGATATTAAGCAGTTCAGTTCTAGTTTAAACAGGAACATCTAAATTACTTGCACTTGTTTTCTCAGAGGGTCATATGTCCTAGATTTCTAGGATGACCTTCCTATTGAATTCAGCATGAAGTTCTGTTTAAAATTTTATCCACGGTGACTACTGGCCATAATTAAATATTTATGTACTTTCAGGGTAAACTTCAGCCTTATCTAGCAGAACAAACAAATTCTAATAAGTATTAAATTGTGCATTTTAGCCCTTTATAAAAACAGTCACCTATATGTAGCCAGACAGACAGCCCCCCCCCCACCCCCTCAGACCAGCATTGCTGGAAACACAGGAGGAAGCCGGAACAGGGCACTTAACATATATTCCAGCACAGCCTTTGAAGCTGTGAAAGCACAGGTGTGCTGCTACAATGTGCCTCTGGGAACAGATACAACGATTAAGCTCACAGCAGGCAGAGGCCCTGTGACAGACATGGCTCTTAGCCCCTACTAAATAGCGTGATGCACACACACCAACATCCTAGGTGGGAAAATATTTACCCTGATAAAAGAAATGTCCAGTAGTCGACACTTATTGTTTCTCTCCCTTGCAAGTGTAAACTACTCTTGCGAAAGCTGGCGTCACCCAGACAGACCAGCCTCAATTTGGCATAAGAAAGGAGAAAGAGAATAAAGGAGTACAGAGGTATAAGTAGGGGACCTACAGCACCATGATTTTTGAGTGCTTTTCACTATCTATCTGCTGGTCAGATAAGTGACAGCCTCCCAAGGCTTCTGCAGCTAAGAGGGTCCCTAAGCCTTGTCCCTTATTCGTCTTTCCGTGGAATTGAGTGACCGATCCTGGCTTGGCACCGCTGGAATCGAGAGATGCAAGGAGGGTAAGAAGCACCCACACCTGATCTCCTATCTTTAGTTTCAGAGGAACAGCCGTGTTAGTCTGTATTCGCAAAAAGAAAAGGAGTACTTGTGGCACCTTAGAGACTAACCAATTTATTTGAGCATGAGCTTTCGTGAGCTACAGCTCACTTCATCAGATGTATACCGTGGAAACTGCAGCAGACTTTATATACACACAGAGAATATGAAACAATACCTCCTCCCACCCCACTGTCCTGCTGGTAATAGCTTATCTAAAGTGATCAACAGGTGGGCCATTTCCAGCACAAATCCAGGTTTTCTCACCCTCCACCCCCCCACACAAATTCACTCTCCTGCTGGTGCTAGCCCATCCAAAGTAACAACTCTTTACATAATCAAGTCGGGCTATTTCCTGCATAGATCCAGGTTTTCTCACATCCCCCCCACCCCCATACACACACAAACTCACTCTCCTGCTGGGGGGGATGTGAGAAAACCTGGATCTATGCAGGAAATAGCCCGACTTGATTATGTAAAGAGTTGTCACTTTGGATGGGCTAGCACCAGCAGGAGAGTGAATTTGTGTGGGGGGGTGGAGGGTGAGAAAACCTGGATTTGTGCTGGAAATGGCCCATCTGTTGATCACTTTAGATAAGCTATTACCAGCAGGACAGTGGGGTGGGAGGAGGTATTGTTTCATATTCTCTGTGTGTATATAAAGTCTGCTGCAGTTTCCACGGTATACATCTGATGAAGTGAGCTGTAGCTCACGAAAGCTCATGCTCAAATAAATTGGTTAGTCTCTAAGGTGCCACAAGTACTCCTTTTCTTTTTGCCTATCTTTAGTGTACACATATTTTGAAATAGAGCTCTATACTTTGTTTTCTTTCTTTGGGATTGTGGCTTCAGTTTTGTAACTTGTTTGTGTGTGTAACATCTCTACATTTAAATAAGTAGGCACTAGCAATTTTGTAACCACATGATTAGAATCTAGCTTTATAAATTTTGGAAACCATTTGTGCATAAGCCTGACTTGTTTTCTCTGGTTTACTGTAAAGCAGCCAACACAATTAAAGAACCTCAGCCGTTTTGGCTCTAAAGCCTGGCCATTAGGTGAGAGTACTAAGAGCCTAGCGTTGAGTTGTGCCGCCTCCATGGGGCAAACTCTTGGGGCACCTGTCAGTCAATCCTGGCTGCCCGCTGCGAAGGAGCTCTGAGCTCTAGCAGTTAAAGTCACGGGTGTGGAGAGGCTCTTAGTGCTGCCATTGGGGCACCTGTCAGTCAGTATTGACTGCCCGCTGCGAAGGAGCTCTGAGCTCTAGCAGTTAAAGTCACGGGTGGTTAGGACCTTGGGGCATCCGTCAGCCTAGCCCGGGCTGCCCGCCGCGAAGGGACAGTGCGTCCTAGCGGTTAAAGTCACGGATGGTATAAACGGGCATAGCTGGCACCTCACCAAACATCCTTGGCCGTCGGCTAACACTATATAACCTTTAAAAAAGAATTTAAATGAAATTTCATTGATGTACTAAATGGAAAACCATCACAGATTAAAAGTGCTGTTGAACAAAATGTCTTGCCTCTCTGTCTCAGTCTACCTAACCTGATGACATGACAAATCCTTAGATGCTAAAATTAGCCTTATTTTCCTGTTGAAAATATACATATTATAATGTTATTTTTTTTAAAATGGTATATCTACATACTCTTAATTTCCCATCATCCTCTTGAGCATACTTCTGGATTGTGACTGCATCATTGTCTTTATGAGCTGATTCCTCTAACCAGGCCTCCAGAGCTTGCTGATCCCAGTTCATCTGGCATCTTAAGGCTTCCAGCTTCTGCGTGGCTTTGAATATATTATTCTGGAAAAGTTTGAGAGAAATTAAATTTTAAGTTATGTATTATCTTTCTAAGCACAAAATCAAAACAGACAATGTAAGTGGATACGGACTAGTCTTGGGAATTTAGTGGTGTCTGAAGACCAGACTGTTAAGTGGATGAGTCTTTTTCTATGGCAAACGTCTTCAGTTTGAATAATGCCAGTATATGGTCCTGGCATTAAAAAGAACCAAGGCAATTAAGTTTCCATAAACCTAAAAAAGAGAAAAATTGTCTTAACCTGAGGTGAGTGAACCTTTGGCACAAGATGACTATTCTATTATCTGGAGTTAATACACGCTTGGTGAGAAATTGATCCAACTCATCATTTAATGCAGTTTACGCCCCCTCACCCCCACCCCAACCAAAGAGCCAAATTCGGATACTCTTACTCCAAGAGTGGTGCCAAGTGACTGAGAGGGGACTTCCCAATGTGAGAGGGAATGGCAGAATCCGGCCTTGTACAGCCAGGAGGACGATCTGGCCATTTTGAGCACCAAAGAGAGTCAACAAAAAGGAAGAGAGCCAACCTGAAGGAATAAAAGTTAGCCTAATGGTTTGAAAAGAAGAAAAGACATGGTAAGTGATTGTTCTCCAGTTCTTACTAACACAAAACTGTTAACATGTTCCTGAGCAAGGGCTGAAGGACTGGGTCATAAATATTTGTGGGACGTCACAGGCATTCGTGCTCCATCAACAAGTACTATTGTTAAAATTGTTGTCTTATGACCTCATTTGTCTAAGGAAAAAACACTACTCATTGCAAGAAGAATAGTGATAAACAGAACAGCTTACATTTTACAATATTTTTGAATCTTACTTCTTGACTATTTTTTTTTTCCCTTAAGGAAACCATCTGATTTTCCAGCCGTTGAATCTCTTTTTTGAGACGTCCAAGCTCTCTCTCAGCAAGGGCTTTAAAGTGCTCTTCGGTTTCAATTTCATTCTCTCTGGCTCTGTAAAGAGACTATAGAATAATATAGTTCATTATTTTGCATGGAATCGTTAACAGGCATTTAACACGCAATACCATTTTTATTATTTCACCAGAATCAGAACTCTAATAAAGGTAACATTGATATAAAACTATGAAATTTACATCTAGGGATTTTACAGAACTAAAATAAAAATGCGTATGGAGGCTTTTGAAATTCAGAGTCTGATTTGCATTGGTGTAAATTCAGAGCAACTCCATATACCGGTGTTTGGACTTTTAGATATGGAATTCATATTAAAAAATCAATGACCTTTATCAAATGTTCTCAGATTAGCCTTCCCTATCTAGCTAAGTGATTCAAAAATATTTCATGCAAGATTCAGAATCCATTATTTCACTGTTCTATAGTTCAGAACCAAACAACAGTACAGATAATCATATTCAAACTAGTCTCTCCATCATTATGTAGCTTTCTGTCTGAATCAGGAGGCAAAGCAGCAAAGAGTATTCTATTGTTTTGAGCTGGGATGGATTAGCTGACATAGATATTACCACATGCCAGCTGGGTGCCTCTTTTTGTCTCGCAAAATTGCTTTAATATATTTTCCCCTATACAATACCCAATCTTTTACCTACTGGAAGTCCTTCTCTTACAGAAGAAGGAGCACATGGTGTTCTTCATCTCAATTGCTAATTAAAACTTGCATCTAGCACATTAAAACTAAGAGGCTGTTCAGCTGCAAGGAAGCCATCTATCAGTCTCTCAGTGCCCTTTCACATGGGTTGTATCAGTAGATTCATTATCCGAGTTTCTTCTCAGACATCCATTTGAAATCATAGGCTGTGATTTAGTGATTTGGGGGGGTCCAGCCTGAGACTCCTTAAAGGGGTTCATTTTCAGAAAGTTCTGAGCACCCACCTGTGTAAATTGGGCTCCTTTAAAGTATGTGAAGTTGGGTATCCAAAAACAGAGACACCCTAAACCACTAATCATTTGAAAATTTGAGCCTTAACTCTTAGCCACATAACTAATCACAGAGTTTAAGGCCTGAAGGGACCACCAACTCATCTAGTCTAGTATATCACAGGCCACCAACACCACCTCACACCTGCACACTAACCCAAACAAATCAGGCTCTCTGCAACTCCAGAGGATTTTCCAGCAGTAGGGAATAGAAAATAATTTTTTGCCTCCTGAATGAGAAGTAATCTTCACAGTGGATGACAAAGTGAAATCTCTGTGGAGACTCCATGAGGTAAGTCATATTTTTTATCAGATGAAACTCTAAAGAACTGATATAGTCAAAATAAAGTTATGAAGCTGCTAAAAGCCTATCAGGAGGTCCCAGTAAAATATCGTCTGCATTTGGTAACTTTCAACTGATGTTCTTCAAATGCTTTAAGAAAGTGGTTAAATAGTACTCATTTTCACAGATGGGGAAATGGAGGCACTGAAGGGTAATGTCTTTCTACAGATCACATAGCAAATTGGTGCCAGATTAGGGAACAAAGTCCAGAAATCTGATTTTGAACCGTCAAGGTATGTTTACGCTAGAATTACACATCTGTGTCTGGCCCATGTCAGCTGAGCTGGGTTTGCAGAGCTTGGGCTGTGGGTCTGGAAAATTGCAGTACAGACACTTAGGCTCAGGCTGGAGTTAAGAGCTTTGGGATTCTGTGAGTGGGACGGGTCCCAGAACTCATGCTGGAACATTTACACTGCAATTTTACAGCTGTGCAGCCTGAGCCCAACTCGGCTGACAGGGCCAGCCGTGGGTAGACATTGCAGAGTAGACATACCCTCATACTGGTGTGAAACCAGTAACTCCATTGATCTGAGTGGAGTAGTTCCTAATTTATAGTGGTTTAAGTAAGGTGAGAAGCAGGCCACAGGTCTCCTGAGTCCCAGTTCCATGCTATAAACAATAGAAAGTTACAGCATTCATTTATGCACCTTTTTAGAAAAACAACTTTTTTATATCATTAATGGTATCTCATACCAAGGTCTACGCTGGATCCCAATTTGGTCCGAGTGCAATTCAAGCTGTTAATACTGATCTATAAAATCCTATAGGGTTTGGGTTCTAGATACTCAGAGACAGCCTCATTTGCTAACATGTGCAGTCACAACAGCTGAGATCCCTAGATTAGATGTATGAGGACATGCATTTATCTGAAAATTTGGGCCCATATGTCCTAGTCATATGTCTCTCAGAGTGTAAAGCAGAGTTCTCTCTCCCCTTATAGTCTTGTTTCACTTTTCAAGAATTAAGTCCCCATTAGCATTTGGCAATTAACCATCTTCTGATCTCCTTTTACAATTTTTTTTTTCCAGATTGAAACAGTTTTTTTTTTCCCCCTGGGTCAGACTTATCTATCTATTACTTCTGTAAGTACCCATTGCCAAACTATCCTAAAATCTGTGCCTTCATTCTATGCACAATAATTATTTATTCATTTTTCATTAATTTAATAATATTTTTGAGACATGCCTTCATTTATTTCCTAGGCAAGTACTGGAAGGCTCTGAGGTCTCTCATCAGTAGTAAAATGTATTCAGACAAGTAGATGGGTGTACAAATTAGAGAAAAATATCAGGCAGAATTCTAAACTGGATAAGGAGGATCTACTAGTTACAACAATTTACCTGTGTAAAGTTGAACTCCTGTCTGACGTTTTTCAAATGTGATGTCATTGCCTCAATACGCTCTTCAAAATCAGTCAACTGATTTTTTAGGTTTGCTTTTTCTTTCTGCAACTTTTGCAGCTGTAAACAAACAAAATCTACTAGTTTATTGAATATATCTTCAGAAAGCAATATATACTATTTAACAAGCAATACTTGCCTGTTTACAATATATAAATTGTATAATGTAAACCACACAAATATAGACAATAGACTTCATTTCTTTAAAAATGAAGGAAGAGAAAAATAAATATAGTTGGTCTAGATAATAAAAATGTTAAAAAAGTAATGTTACTTATGCCTTAAAAGATAATCCAATGTGACATGGAATTATGTTTATCATTTATTTATATAGCATCTTTTATCCAAATGCATCCTAAGTAACTGATTATACGAAGTATAGCTCTGTTCTTGCAAGTGGATCTTCCAGTGTTTAACAGTAAGTGCATAACAATATTATGCAGTTTACAGCAGGAACTGAAGAATACCGCATCCAACTGAAATTACCAGGGGCCAGAATATAGTTACGTATGCTGTTGTTCAGTCATTGTATATAACAGGTGTATATTAATTTTACAAATTAAAGAGCCTCATCATCCTTCTCTTGCACCTGGCACAGTCATTTTAACTAGTGCAAAGTGGGTGTGAAACTGTTATTTTTCTAATTCTGTAGCACATTACTTCTGCTGTGCACTGGTGTAAATAACTGCATGAAGTGTAGGGTAATGGTGAATCAAGCCCATGTCCTGAGAGATCAGGAGATCTGTGCAGGAAGACTAATAGGACATTGAGGTTATAAGAATGTCCCTGCATGGATCAGGACCTCAGTAAAGAATAGCTGAAGATGACAAACACAGGACCAGCCTAGAAGGAGAGGGAAGGATGAAGAGTTTGTCTCGGACATACTTTAACCCTACTCCTCTTGTGAAAAATGCCATGGGAGCTTTATGTGTGGGTAGCCCTTGGGATTTATAACTCAGCTGTCAACAGGTGCCCCCAGTAGCACAGCACCATGCTGCTGGGCCATTGGGTCAGTGCATAAACTGAAGAGTAGCATTAGCTACATGAGCCCCCGCTGGGGAGGGCCCTGGCCTGGGATAGATTCTTCCCTAGGGAACCCCAGGTGGGGTGTTTTGCGGGGTGTTTCCCATCTAGTCCTAATGGGGGCCCTAGCCTAGGACCCGTGGAGGGGTTCGAACCCCAGTGAGCAGGCAAGGGGATGCTTCATGTCCCCCCACTTCCCTGGGGGGGGGGAAGGGTTCGTATTCCGCCCCGCCCGCCGTTAGGGGCAGGGGCCGGGTCCATTCATGTCTCCCTCCCGCTGGAGGGGAGGGGGATCCGTGTCCCTCCCTCGCTGGCGAGTCGGGGAGGCGTCAGTCCTCCGGCGGGGGGTCGGGTTCATGCCCCGTTCCTGGTGAGCCGAGGGGGGGGAGTGTTCGTGTCCCCCTGTCGGGCTGCAGCCTTCCCACTCACTTCCTCTTCCAGCGCCTTGTTCTCCGCGTTGGCCACGGGGATGGCGAACCCATCGTCCCAGTCCAGCTCGGCCAGGACCGAGGCGGAGGAGGCGCTGTCGGCGTCGCCACTGCTCATGTTGGGGCGTTGGGGTCCCTGCAGCCCCTTCGGCTCCGGCTCCCTGGCACAGGCTCCGCCGCCAGCTCCCTTAGCAACGGGAAGCCCTTGGTTACGGACCAAACAGGAAGTCAGCCGCGGGAGGGAACCCGACTTCCGGTCACACATTTCTCCCCCCCCGCCCCTCCTCGCACGCGTCCACATCCCCCCCCCCACCCCCACCCGATCACCCCAGCCCCCATGCCCACGACACGTGTCTCAATTCACCCCACCCTCTTCTCCCGGGCGCTGCCTTGTCCCCCCGTCGCAGGCAGTTCCGTGTCCCCCGGGCTGAGGCGATAGGGATTTGTTACCGCAGCGTGGGGCCGGGAAGGTTGCTGTGGACCCCCCCGCCCCGAAAGGTAGGGGAGGGATTGTGTCCCCCTCTCCCCCCCCCCACACACTGCGGATTTCATGCTGGAAAGTTGGGGGAGGCATGCCTCCCCGCCCCATAGTGAGACGGGTTTGGTGCTGGGGCATCTGAGGGGTTCATGCCCCCCACGCACCTCCTGAGTGTTGTGTTCTGTCTCCTCTCGCGGCCCCAGGACCATTTAGAGATTAATGAGTCTGCTCTACATCCTTAGCTAGGGTCCAGCTGGCTGTTAGCTCAGGCAGTAGAGGCTCATGCACTAAGCCAGGGGTGGGCAAACTATGGCCCACGGGCCACATCTGGCCCTCCAGACGGTTTAATCCGGCCTTCGAGCTTCTGCTGGAAGCAGGGTCTGGGGCTTGCCCTGCTCCCACACTCCAGCTGGGGAGCCAGGTCAAAAGTTGCTCCCGGAAGCAGCATGCTGCTGCTTCCAGGAGTTGCTTGAGGTAAGTGCCACCCAGAGCCTGCACCCCGGCCTCCTCCTGTGCCCCAGCCCTGATCCCTCTCCTGCACCCTGAACTCCTCATTTCTGGCCCCACCCTGGAGCCTGCACCCCCCAGCCAGAGCCTTCACCCCCTTCTGTACCCCAACCCCAATTTTGTGAGCGTTCATGGCCCACCATACAATTTCCATACCCAGATGTGGCCCTCGGGCCAAAAAGTTTGCCCATCCCTGCACTAAGCTGTAGAGGTCCCCAGCTCAATCCCTACGTGAGCAATCCAGGTTCAGCCCCACAACTCTTTGCCCACCAGGGCCAGCAAGAGCTGGGTATCCTGCACACAGGTGGTTTTCAGTTTTGGAGATTAGACTGTCAGAGGTTGTATCACTGCCTTCTGCTAGCTGGAATATCACAGCTATATGTGAATCTAGACGTATATGAGAGTCTTCCACGCAACTGACTGGCCAGCAAAGATGCTATAAATCCCACTGATGGAACAGGTAACAGCAATTCTTCTTGTTCTCAAATGGCAAAGGCTTATATTGTATTATCATAAATGTGCCCAAAAGTTTGTTAGGTGCTTCCCTTGGCAGAAAGAAGAAAACAGAATTAAATTAAAAGCGCCCGGCCCCAAGCATCTTACAGATTACTTTTGGAAAATGATGCAATGAGAGAAATAGTGTGACCCTAGAGCAGGCGAGGGAGGGAGGATGGGGCAACAGTAAGATTACATACTTACTCAGAGAGGTTAGCGCACAGCATAATAAAGCACAGAGCGTTCTTTTCATGAGATATACGAACACAGTGAATAAGAAGACTAATGGCCAACTTGTAGGAATCATGAAAGACGTGGGTCTTCAGGAGGAATTTAAAAGGAGAGGGTAGAGGCTTTGCAGACCAGCTTGGGATGGTATGCCATGCATCTGGGCATGGAAGAAAGCATGGAAAAGACGGTGGGAGAAGCAGAGAAACATGTTAAGTCTGCCATTATTCAGTGTAAAGGGGCATATCAGGGTCCTGTTTTCCTTACTTGTGCTCCACATTTTGTCAGGAGCAATGAATCAGCAGACGTGAAAGTTTACATTTTCCAAATGTGTAGCAAGGCTACAGGGAGCAAGCTTTTGGCCTCCACATGAATAATTCCACCACACCTAGCTGCACCACCTGCCCTTTATGCCATTCTGGCTCTGGAAGTCATAATTGAACCCATGAAGTCCCTGAAGTGGCAGTAAACACAGAGAACAAAAATATGCCACCCAGAGCAGTAGACATGAGCAAAACCATGCAATTAGCAATTTCATTATCGCCAACCCCAAAAGTTCAAAAATCATGACTCAGACCCCCCCAAATCATGAGATTGGCCCCAAAATCATGAGGTTTTTTTCTAAAAGATACTGTGTTTTTTGGTCTCTGTAACAGGCAGCCTGCCCTATTAAGGGCCAGTAGGCCTTGGATCAGTCTGCTCTGTTCAGTTAGCCTTGCTATGCTACACATGTATAGGACATGAAACATAAAGGAGGAATGCCCAGCATTTCAGTGCTGAGCAGCAGTGATCTATTAAATGATACATTAGTTTTGACAACAGAATTAGTAGGTAAAGGCTGACTGGAAAGAAAACAGAATTAGCAGGTAAAGGCTAATTGGGAAGAAAACAGATTGACTGACAGTCAATCTGGGGGTAGGAAGCCTGGCTGAGAGCCAGGAGCTCTGTGAGGACTGTGGCTAACTAGAGTCTGTTGTGAGGGTGGGCTTAAACTGGATTGTTGAATGGACTAACTGCCCAGGTACTTATTAGTAAGTGTGGAGACAGGTGAGGCTTGTCTATAAAGAAGGGCTGGATGCTGAGCCTGGCTAGGCTGAGGATTCCTTTGTTTTGTGTTTTTGTTGTCCTTATAAGGACTCTTTTGCCCTGGAAGGTGTAGAACTTTCCTTTGAGGGCAAGTCACCCCTATGACAGGAGTAGGCTGAAGATCCTTGTGGGGAAGCTGAAATGGAAGTGCTGAAATGCTGTGTGTCTCGGGTGAGTCTCTTAGTCTGTCCTTTAATTTTTGAACTCTCCCTGCTCACCCGTAGGGTGTATGGGACAATTAGGCCATGTCTACACTAGAACCCTTTGCTGACATAGGTATACTAGTATACTATATAGGCTAAGCACTCCTAGGTCTACACTCGGGGCTTTTGCCAATACAGTGATGTCTATCAGAGGTGTGTTCCCTCAGGCATTTATCAGTAAGCACTCTGAGTGTAGGCCTGGCATTAGTGTTCCCAAATCTCCCAAATTTATCAAGTAAAGTGACATTGCTGCCCCCTCCCCCCAACTGATGGTGCCTTATTGGCTGCCTGATGATGAGGAGCTTCCAGCTAAACCGTAACATTCTAAATAATTAATTTGGTGTCAATTCATACTACAACTACCTAGCAGTTAATTTTGTTCCAGGATCCTACATCAGTTCTACCCCACCAGCCTCACTTCTCCTCCCCCTGCAGCTCCTGGTGTTCTTCACCCCTCTCCCACACTAGGGCAGGGGCTGCAGTAGAGTCATCTTCTCCAGCTTCTCAGGCCTGGTGTTGCAGGGAGGTGGAGGAGCAGAGGAGCCATCGCATTATCCTGGGAAAGCGGAGCTGTTATGCTGCTAGACTCTTTCTGCTCCCTCCTTCCCGCCTCCCTTCCTGTGAGAATAGTGTCCGCTCCTGAGAGGAGGTAAGGAGAGCTCAACCTGTTTCCTTCAGCAGCCCTAATTGGCTGCTCTTTTTGAGGAGGCAAGCAGGTGGGTAGGGCAGCCAAACAGGGGGGATTTTCTTAGACAGAGCTGAAATTCGCTATGGGACTGGAGCTTCTGGCCTCAACCCCAGACTGGCTCCAGCCTTAGCCAAAATCCCTTGACTCATGATATCGAGAGTTGGCAACATGGCAGAAAACATGGAAGAGATGGCTGATTGCTATAGAGATCTTTTAATTAAATGAGAACACACCCTTCCCATGAGTTGTTATGAGAATTAGTTAGATAATTATTGGGGGAGCTGGTAGCCATTTACTGTTAAGGTTTCTTGACACTTCTCATAATAAGACCCTGTTTTCAGTTGCTTATAACTTTGCTGAACTTTAACTGTTTGGGCTTGAACCTTCCATGCTGTGTGTCTGCCTCAGACTGATTACTTTTTGGAAAATTTCAGCCTGAATGGTTCAGTTGTTTCCAAGAACAAGGCTGGGGGTAAAATATGATACACCCATTAAAAAAATTTTAGTGGCCATTTCTTTGAAAAGCTTTAGAACCCTCATGCTTTGGAGCAGGCATAGGTGCTGACTCCATGGGTGCTCCAGGGCTGGAGTACCTGCGGGGAAAAAATGGTGGGTGCTGAGCACCCACTGGCAGTCCCTCTAGCAGTCCCTCCCTCCCCCCCAGTGCTTCCCACCCACTGGCCGGCCCCACAGATCAGTGACCACCCCCCCCCCCCCGCACCTCCTGCCTGCCTCCCTCCCTCCCTCGAATAGCTGTTTCGCAGCGGGCAGGAAGCTGGGAGGTAGGGGGAGGAGTGAAGATGTGGCGCGCTTGGGGGAGGGGCGGAACTGGGTGGGAAGAGGCTGGGGATGGGGCTTTGGGGGAAGGGGTGGAGTGGGGGCAGGGCCTGCGTCAGAGCCGGGGGTCGAACACCCCACTGCACTTTGGAAAATCAGCACCTGTGGGAGCAGGGACTTGAAAATTGTCAGGGATTTGCCTTTTGCCATTCCATGAAAATCTAGCCAAATTTGGTCAAGTTATAAGCCTCTGAAAAATTGCAGTTTGCACATGTTTAGGAGATGTTCCTTAGATTTTGGCAGCTAAATCTCCAAAAATTCATTGGAGGTCTAGGCTGCTGTGGGCTGTGCCAGATCTGGCTGCAGGTGCCCAAACTGGGAGCAGGGAGACTCTCTCTCTCCTGTGTTCTCAGTGATCCCCCTGCGGGGCCTAGGCAGCATGGAGGAGGAAGCTGTCACAGAGTTGGGGCTCTGCAGATTTTGCCGACCTGACAGGCAGATGTAGAACTGAGGAGTCTGGAACCCCAGGGAGATGGGACTGGAGATTTTAAAAACAAAACAAAACTCTGTTTTGATTCTTCCACAGGAAATTTCACATATCTGACTTTTTGTTCCAATTTGGAACTTTTTTTTTTCAGAAATGTGACATTTTTTAAAGGACGGATGTGCCAGTTTTCATACAGCTTTAATTGTGATACGGTCTTTAAGTACATGATCGTATTCTATTTTTTCCAGGGGAGCCTGCCTCATTCTGCACAGGTTAGACCTGCTCTGGGAATCAGTCAGGATTGTTTATTGAAGGAGGCTGTTGTTTGTAGGATGTTTGCTCTATTTGTTGCAGAAGTTGAAAGCTGTGAAGTGAAGGAGGCAGGGGACTGCAGGAAGAGAAAGGATAGTCTCAAGGTGAAGGCAATTGAATGCTCCCCTGGAAAACTGCATTCTGTCCCTGCCTCTGCCAGAGAGTTCCTATGTGATGCTAGGCAAATCACATAAACCTAACTTTTCACAGATAGTCACTAAATGTGTGTTCCTCATTTTTGGGTGCCCAACTTAATACACTGGGGACTGATTTGCAGAAGTGCCGAGTGCTCATAGCTGCAACTGAAGTCAATGTGAGCTATGCTTTGAACACTTAAATTGTTCTATTTGAGCATAAGCTTTTGTGAGCTACAGCTCACTTCATCGGAAAGCTCATGCTCAAATAAATTTGTTAGTCTCTAAGGTGCCACAAGTACTCCTTTTCTTTTTGCGGATACAGACTAACCCAGCTGCTACTTTGAAACCTTAAATTGTTCTGTAATGCTAAGGCATCTCAAATTGTTCATCTAAAATTAATGGACATTTTTAACTTTTATCTCTCTGGCCCTCAATTCACTGTCTATAAAATAGGGATAATACCACCCCCTCATTTCACAAAGGTGTTGTGAAAATTAATTAATTTTTGTGAAACACTCAGATATTATGAGGAAGTTTATAATTCTGTCTTCAGAGCAGTGTTTGAATAGTGTGCAGTAAATAGGGGGGGCACACACTGAACAATGAAAAGAAAACAAACTATTAAGTAGCTGCTCATGGACTGAGCACCATTCGTCCTCTGCATTGAATTAGACAGGGCCCCCAGGGAAAAAAATAATATCTGATCATGTAATTAAAGTACATATACACAAGGAAGCTGAATTAAGGTTGCATAGGAAATTTTAATTCTTGAACGTCCTAATTTGCTTGACATTGCAACCTTAGTAATGTTCTTTTGACATAGTTTTTTGTGTGTACTATTTATATAGTGCCTTGAAAATATAAAATGCTAAATCAGAGTTAAGTATTATTTCATGATATCCATGGAAATTCCATATCTATGGATTTATCGGAGCCCTGATGCTGACTAAATACATCACTATAATAAGCTTTGGAGTGTATGACTGTTTTCTACCTTTGCCTTGTGGAAATATATTCTGTACATGTCAGTCATGCATTTATACACAATATATTAATCCAGTAGATGGTGCTGCATGTCTATATATTTCAGTGTTTGTTTTTTTTAACAAGAACTCAGTTGTCAAGCTCCTCTGTTTAAAATGGAGAGTGTGATTTCTAGCGAAAAAACAAACAGAAAATGCTTCCTTGCTGGTAGAATCTATCGGTGCTGTATTAGAGCTTTATGGAAGGAAAGAGAAGTAATTTTGAACAAAATAAGACTATAACTTGACAAACAATTTCCCCAGCATATTTTCCCACTGAAATTATGGACTCTTTGGTTACACAGACCACTATGTTCATTTTTCAAAATATATAACTGCAAAACCACAAAAAGAAAAGGAGTACTTGTGGCACCTTAGAGACTAACCAATTTATTTGAGCATGAGCTTTCGTGAGCTACAGCTCACTTCGAAAGCTCATGCTCAAATAAATTGGTTAGTCTCTAAGGTGCCACAAGTACTCCTTTTCTTTTTGCGGATACAGACTAACACGGCTGTTACTCTGAAACCTGCAAAACCACAGTTATTCGGCTTTGTAAAGATTCCAAGTTTCTATTGTATCTAATAAAAATCCAGTTTTAGACTTACTAATTTTGATTATGCTCAGTGCATTAAATAGCACATATGCATGAAAATAAAGCTTTTCATGATGGTTTGGCTTCTGATAATGACTATGGAGGTAAATTTGTTACCTGTAAACAGAGAGAAAAAACAAATGTGTAGACATTTCTTGAAAAATGTCTGCAGTCTGTATAGGTCATCAGGAAAAACAATATCTTATTTAAAAGGCTGTTGCCTAGGGCATTTTAAAACCGAAGCTACAGGATTGCAAGTTAATAAAAATAAACCAAAAGATTATATATTTTACATATGGCTCCTTTCATCTGGTGACCTCAAAATGCTTCACAGCACTCAGGGAGGGAAATATTTTTAGACCTGCTTTACAGATGGGTAAACTGAGTTGGTAGCAAAATGAAAGAAGCCAAGAATGGGAAAAAAAGATTATGGGGATAGCAGTAATGAGGAAAAGAAGAATTGGAAGATATGAGAGTAGAGATGCAGGGCTGACACTGCAAAGGTTCTTGCATTGTTATCTGATTTGAGATGAATATAAGTAAATACAAGGAATCAAGAAGAAGTCATGGTAATTTCTGCTCGTATTAACTAAAAACATTATTTCTTTATTGGACCCTGTAACTCCCACCTTGGGTAGGTAGAAACCGATTGCACCATAAAGTGAGGTACTCAATATCCAGAATCATTGTGGTATCAATTGTAGAACGTCCATTAATTGCTAGTCAATGAATGAAATCAGATTGGTACCAGATTTTATTTCTTCATAATAAAGAGAATCTGGACCAAAATCAAACACTCTTGAACACTGTGGAAGTCTACGTGTGTATCTGAACTTTGTGATCCAATCCATCTCTACTGTATTGTTGCCAGCACCCAGTGCCGAGAGGCTAAACAACAGCTGAAGTTGGTTCGCTACCCGGTGTGCTACACCCAATAATCACAACGGGGTGGAGAAGCAGAAAAGTTTATTTGAAGCTGTAAAAAGGTACAGGGAGAATAAAATCTCAAATCCTGCACACAGAGCAGGAAGTTACACAGGCTTTTATACATCCTTTTTCCCAGCATACTTATCCAATAGCAAGCTGCCCTAAGTATCCATATAGCCAGCCAATCCAATTCCCAGCTAGTTCCCTTGTTCTCTGTATCATTTCTTAAACCATACATAAAGCTGCTTTATTCAGCATTGTTCTTCCATATCTGCCCTGTTTGGCCTTGCTTAGTTTCAGGCAGTCTGACTCTGCAGCATATTGTTGCAGATTCTCAGCATAACTGCTGTGTGCGCCTCCAGGCGGGAGGGCCAAGGACACTTGGGCCTAGTGCGAGGGGGCTTCATCGACACTCGTGGTCTTCCATCCCCTCGAGTTACCTAGTGGCCATGCCCCAGTTTCCCCGACACTATGATGGTCTCCAGTAGAATCTCTGAGGGCTGGTCTATCCTTAAAAGTTTTTCTGGCATATCTGTGGTGGTTAGGAGTGTGATGTATATTTTACTAACATGGCTATGTGGCCAAAAGCCCTAATGTAGACACAGTTGAATCAGCATAACTGCACTTTTACCAGTATAGCTTGTTTTATTTAGGGATGGTGGAATAACAATACTGGTGTAAAAACAACAAGGAGTCCGGTGGCACCTTAAAAACTAACAGATTTATTTGGGCATAAGCTTTCGTGGGTTAAAAAACCACTTCTTCAGATGCATCTGAAGAAGTGGGTTTTTTTTTACCCACGAACGCTTATGCCCAAATAAATCTGTTAGTTTTTAAGGTGCCAGAAGTTGTTTTTTACCCACAAAAGCTTATGCTCACATAAATCTGTTAGTCTGGACTCCTTGTGTTTTTGTGGATACAGACTAACATGGCTACCCCCTAATACTGGTGTAGGCTCCAGCTTTGCCAGTATACGAGTGTCTATAGTAGCAGCACTTTCCCAGTATAGTATATTGATTTACTTTCAGCAGTGAGGGGATCGTAGTTCAGACATGACCTTAGTTATGGCTAGGAAGGTGGAGAGCTGTCTTTATAGCATCTGTTAGCATCAGCCAGTTGAGGGCACCAAGACTGCAGTCAGATCTATGCCCAGTGATCAGGTGGTACATTTTCAAAACGTTATTCAGAAAGTGTTCACGTCAACCCATTGCTAGGTTTTATTTAATAACCTTCTAACCCCCCGCTCTCTCCTCCCCCGCCCCTGTGTTCCTCTAATGTCTTTTACAGCTCTTGCTGCACAGTTTGAAGCCTTAGAGCTGTATTCATCAATGACTCACACCCTTGCTTAGGGGCCAATTTTCATAGAAGCTATATAGGAAAATCTTGAAATGCACCTCTCCCATGCAGTGCACAAAATGATTTTTGTATTCATTACTATTCTAAAAGGACTTGTTGCCCTTTGGAAATGTTCAGTTATTAGTTATATGTGTGTGTGCGTGCACAGAGCTTAGAGGCCATGTTTGAGTGCTCTAAAAATAAAAATGTATCATCATTATTATCATTAACCAGGTCTATAGTTACCTTTCAGTTGACTAGTGTCAAATTGAGTGGCAGCAGGCAAATGCAGAGGAGTTAGGACTGATCTGGTTTAGGTTAACAAATACCATAGACTCTCAAGCACTAAACTTATTAAAAACCATCCTCACACTTGATAATGATTAGCAGTCTTGTCAGGAGTTTTAGGAGGGAAGCCAAAGACTGACTGTAGGAGACTGAACTGCTCTCTTACCTCTCCAAATTCTTCCTCAAGGTCAAGGTTAAAGCACATTCCTGGAGCAGTGAGGGGAAACTTACTCCTTGCACTAAAAAAGCCAAGTGTTAGAATTTACCCACTCAAGCACCTAACCTTTGCTGGTGACGGCATCATGAAAATGGTTAGCCATAACAATATTTCTGATAGATCACTTTTAACAGTGAGGGATTTCTGTATTAAAGAACCGTAAAGCATAGAAAAATAGCTAGTTATTTATGACAGGTTTCAGAGGAACAGCCGTGTTAGTCTGTATTCGCAAAAAGAAAAGGAGTACTTGTGGCACCTTAGAGACTAACCAATTTATTTGAGCATGAGCTTTCGTGAGCTGTAGCTCACGAAAGCTCATGCTCAAATAAATTGGTTAGTCTCTAAGGTGCCACAAGTACTCCTTTTCTAGTTATTTATGCAGAGGAGACTATCTTACCCCAGAATTACTTTTAGCAATTTTGGGGAAGACAGAGCACTTGATTCTCCACTGGTTTGCCCAATGTGTTGTTGTACAGGTGTACACAAAGTGGGCCTGAATCACCACAGCATTAATTTAGTTACTCCTCTATAAACAGGTATAAAACTGGAGTAATACAATGGTGATCTCTGATTGGGTTGCATTTGACACCTACTTTGCACTGGTATAAATGGCAATGCAAGGTACAGTCAGTGAAGAAATAGGCCCTGGTTGAGATAAAGACTGATGCATCATGTTTATCCAGAGTAGCACTGGTGTTCATGTTCACTAATTCCATCCATTCAAACACCTTTATTCATAGTCTAGACAGATTTGTAGAGTTTTTTGAGGTTCATTAGCACTAATGTGGCATCTTCCAATAAAGAATCTCAAAGCACTTCGTAATCATTAATTGGTTAAGCTGTACAATGTTTTTGTAGGTATCATACCTGATAAGGCTACCCTAAAAGTGAATCTAATGACTCACCATAGGCTACACAGCAGCTGTCGGATGCAGGAGTAGAACCAGGTTTCCTGCTTCTAAGTCATATGCTTTAAGCGCTCGAGTCTGCTGCTTCTCGTGCTCTTTTTAGTTCCAGTATTTCAGCTTGTGATTAGAATCGTAACCATTACTTTTTCTGTTTGTCCAACAGAATGAGAGACTCCTTCTCCAGACTGGGGATGTGTCTGACAGAAATTCATTTCTGTACCCAGGCCGCTCTGGTGAGTTCTTCTGGGACCTGTGTTACAAAGATCTTTTGGGATTTAGCTATATACATTCTGCTCTTTACCTAAATTAGTGCAGCTACAGCAGCCTTTCTGCTTGGCCGAACAGTATCCTGCATTTCAAAATAGCCAAAGAAGCAGCATACTATTCCTATTTATTTGTATTACAGTAATATCTAGACATCCTTAGCCCCATTGTGGGTACATACAAATAGCAGGACAGTCCCTACTCCAATGAGCTTACTGTGTAAATAGACAAGACATACAACGGGTAAGGGAAAAGGGAGTATTATTACCCTCATGTTATAGATTGGGAAAAGAGAACTTAAGTGACTTGCCCAAGATCACGCTGGAAGTCTGTGGCAGATCAGGGAATTCACCCTGTCTCCTGAGTCCTGGTGCAGTTTCTTAACCACAAAAACATCCTACAAAAGAAAATGAATAGGTTAAGAGGGAGAAGGCTTCTTTTATAAAATGCACAAATCCTGGGTAAGATAACCAGCTACCAGAGGGGGAAGAGCTAGATATTTTAGTCATTTTGAACAACAAACCTACACCTACAAGATATAGAACTTTAATACTGAATTATTGCAAATGGATATACTGAAAGTTAATGAAGGGGAAATATGGAGTAAGGCAGTAAGGAAGCATGCTGTATGATAGCTTGTCACAGTTGAACAGTGCATACTGTAATTTTGTGTGGAGAATAAAGCCTGTGCTATTATGAAGCTGGATTCTGAACTCTGCCAGACTAATGTAGTAAATGTGCATCCCTTGCATGTGGCCCAGGAAGATTTGGTTTGCCCTTCTTGGCTCTCTTGCTGTTAACATTAAAGGAATTGAAGGCAACGCTGCAGAGAGGTGGGTGGGTTTTGTCCTCTGAGCTGCAACACTCCACCTAATACCAGGGTAAATTTCCAGAGAGTATTATTTAGCCACTGCCAATCACCTGCTTCCCAGCACAAGTTTGCCTTCCTCCCCTTATGTGCAGACTAGGAGACAAGAATTATTACTTGCTATTTACTTTGGGAAACAAATTGTGCCCTATATGTAAAAGTAATTGCTGTTGTGTTTACGATGTAGCTGGTACTCAGTTATTCAATAACATCATATGTCCATCCCATATAGAATACTGATCATTGTAATGGGTTCTACAAACCCCATACTGAGCATAGGCTGAAGAGGGAGGAGAGTCTCTTCTGTTTACAAGCAAGCAGCTTGATCACAACCCCACGCAGTTGCCAGAGCTGCCAATCATGGAGGGAGGCACCAGAGCTTCAACCAATAGAGGAAACAAGGCCAGGGGAGAGTAAAGAGGAGGAAAGGGAGGCAGAAAGACCTGGGACTGAAAAGGGGTGACAACCCTGCCCCATGCTACCTCCAAGAAACAGCCAGGTGAGTGAAGTGCTCACAGGGCTGAGTGAAGTGCTGAAGGGACAGAGTGAAGGCTTGACGGATTTAATTGGAGGTGAAGGTCCAGGAACCGACCTGACTGAGAGCAAACTAAGGAGGGTCAGTCAGGAGAAGTTGAGACCCGTTGAGAGACCACACTAGGAGACAATGACAATCATACATGTATTTAAGTCATGAATGCATTTTACCCCCATATATAGCATTGCACAGCCAAGCAAGTGGGGGTTGCCTTCCTGTGCATCATCAAGGGCTGTCTCCTGTCAGAGGCAGGATGCCAGACTGAATGGACAAATAATCTGATCTAGCGTGGCAAATCTTGTAGTACCATCAACCCCAATTCAAATGGTTTTACTCATTTGGATGTGATTGAGCTGGGAGGCTACAGCTTTCTATAGTCATGATAACCCTGTATCATACTCTACAACCTTAGTCCAAATAAGGGTCATATCCCCTCCCATATTTCCAGGGAATAGTAATGAAAGGGGTGCAAAATTGATTCCTTTAGGCTAAAATCTGACAAAAGGAGGCAGTGTATTATCAAGTCCCTCACCCTCAACTATCTTTCTCCATATCGCTGTGAACTGAAGTTGGATGTGTGGCTGGATGCTGAGGGAGAACCACCAAGACATTTTTTGCAGTAAAAGCCATAGGGATTTTCCCTAGTTAATTAATGTTTCTATAACAAACAGTGGCTGCACACAGACACTATGGTTGTCAGTAGGGACTTCCATCACCTAAAGCGCACACCCATATCACTTGCACTAAAGGAGCATTTGATGGTTAGCAAATATCAGACTGTCCCATGGTAGCATCCCACAGAAGGAGCCCTGATCATATGTTCTGAGCCATTGTATTACATTTAGGTTAGATTATGCCTATCCTCCCTAAATAAAATGAAATTAAACCCCGAATCAAACAAATGAGATGTATGATCATTGATCTGACTTCTACTCCTTTATTTGCATAAAATACTCATTCTATGCCTGTCTATTGTCCATTTAGATTGTAAACACTTCAGGGCATGTGCCATTCATTCTTACCTCTGCAAGGTATCAAGTTCACTGTTGGCACCTTGCAAATAGGGCTAGTGTTTCAGAGGTACTAAGCACCCGCAGCTCCCACTGACTCTGAAAATCAGGCCTCTAACCAATATTAATTAATTTACAAAAACTCCTTCTTTTAAATCACCCTTTAAGGAGGTGCAGGATGGGCCAGCCCAGGACAGGGAGGCTGAAAAAGTCATGGTGCCATGAGGAATGAGGAGTCTGAAGATTACTACAGAGTTTCTGGGATCTCCGTAGAGAAACACTGGCTTTCAACAAATATGGGTTTTTCCTGTGTCTGGTGAGATTTGTGGGCTAGAAGGACCACACAGCTGACCACTCCATGGCCAAGAACCTCCCAAACCAAGCATAGGATGCAGCAAAAACTCTGCAGCTATAAGGCAGTAAATTTATAATGTGTTCATGGTTTCCTCTGTATACTGTGCAGGGCTGGCCCTAGATCAAATGGTGCCCCAAACGAGGAGCATCTTCAGCATTCCCCCCCATCCCATTTGCTAAACTTTTGAATATCTTATTTTTATTGTATTTGTAGCCTATTTCACAACTTTGATGCATGATTTGCATGCATGATTTATCCCTATCATATAAGATGATATATTTTCATGCTAGGATATGTAAATCTGTATTTATTCATACCATATATAAGCAAATAAAAAAAATTCATTTCTTCTAAGCTTATAGAAACTTTTTAATTTTAAGGATAACTGAAATGTACTAACATCAAGAAATTGAACTGTGCACCAGCATTGGACAGTAGTAAATAGTGTTACAGTAGGTGACCGCCTTAGAATGTTAACCCTAGTCCTGTAGGTCAAAAAATTGCTTTTCTCGCCTTTGCCCTTGCGAACTGAAGCATAGCGTCAGAGAGATTTTCAAGCGATAAAATAGCAAGCGATGTCAGTCTCTTGTTGGCCATTGTCGATCGAATATATGTTTTAGTGAGCCTGAGCTTTGAAAAGCTGTGTTCACCACTCATGACTGTGACCAGCAGCGTGAGCAGAAACCTCAAAGCTATCCTCACCTTAGGAAAAGTATCTTTCAGCTCTGCATTATGAATGAATTGGAGAACTTGGAGCGCAGAGCGCTTTTCATGTTGCAAAATGTGACGGATGTTGCCCAATTCAACACAGAAGTTTTTATCATTGATGTCCAAACATTCCCCATGTGTCACCCTCCAGTGAAGGTTCATACAATTGTTCAAAAATGTTTTCTGCCGGCAGCTTATTAAGGTCATACAACCCCCCCACCCCACCCACAGGTCTTTTTGTGGTGCTTCATTTGTCCAAACCTTTTTTCGATGGGCACTTGAGCGGTGTTAGTGGGCGAGCAAAAAAACTCCCTCTTGAATTTTTCTTGCGAGCTTCCCATCACCTCATTTCTGCCCTCATAACCAGACTGTGTCTTCTTCTGGTGAATACGAGTGTCCCTGAAGACAGGCTCATCTCCTAAGTTTTCCACTATTTCTTTGGCAGTTTGATGGCATCTTCAAACCGATTGTCTCTATAGGCCACAATGATATCAAGGCAGCTTCTCATCAAAGTAGCAGTGGTCACGATGTTCATTGATGGAGTTTGTAATGCCTTGCTTACAGTGTTTACTTGGAACAAGCTATCATGCAAAACCACAATTGAGACCAGAAATTTGAAGTCAGTGATCTGGTTTGCCAGACTTTGCACATTGTGTCAGTTTCTGGCCTTGGCCTTACTTGACTGTGCCAGTTCATAGAATCATAGAATATCAGGGTTGGAAAGGACCTCAGGAGGTCATCTAGTCCAACCCCCTGCTCACACCAGTTCCATCAGGGTGCCGCAAACTTCAGTCACTTGGTACCTCACTGGTCTTATGCTATCAATGAGGCTCTCCCAGCAAGTGTGACTTAGCTGCTTCACAGTCGGATTTGTAATATAATCCGTGAGGATCTTCCACCTGATAGTTGAGACTGAAAACAGAACGTATATCCTTTGCAGTGCTCTGGAGAGAGATAATGAATCTAAAGAAGATGACTCTGCATCAGACACAACCAGGTTGCGGGAATGGCAGCCACAAGTCCAGAAGAAAGCTCTTGGATTCAGCGCAAGGATCCTTGCCTGGACACCACTGTTTCTTTCCTCCATGTCCTCACCATTGTCATAGACTTGGCCGCAGCAGTCCTGAAGCTTTATTTTATTCTCATTCAAATTGTTCATAAACAGTTCTCATTGATTTGACTGGCAATGCCCCGCCCCTTATATACCTGCGAGGGCATGGCTGACTACATTCTAGGAGGTTCAAGGAAAATGTAGTTCTCAGAAAGTCTGGAAGATTCCATGAGATTCTACAAAGCTCCAGAACATTCTAGGAAGTTGTGAGAAATGAAACTACATACGGAATACTTGAAACGTTTTACTTAAAACATTCTATTTTCCCTTTTGTCACTAACAACAAAAAACAGCACCGTAAGCCTGGTGCTGCTCAAGCCCAGCACACCGGCTGGTCCCCTGCCCCTAAACTGTCCCTGATAGTATGACCAATGTCTCTGTTCACCATTCTCTCTAGGGAAGTGTTTCCCTCTCTCTCCTCTTTTAATTCAGTCTTCATTGGCAGAAGAGTTGTAATCCATGATATTTAGAGAAGAATAAAAATGAGATGCAAAACACAATATAAAGAAGATCATTCTTATCCTATCTCTCAGGATAAATGTCAAAGCAGGTTTTAATTACAAAATGATACCTTTTTCCATTCAGTATCATATCTCCTCTCTTTATACACCGAGTAGCTGGGAGAGTCAGTTTTAAAGACTGTTTCTGCTTTCAATCCTCCTGAATCTTACCTTCGAATTAAAGGTGTTGCCCTCCCAGTGATCAGCTGGACATGGTACACTGGTGACTTGTCTTGTGGGATAGTCAGCAAATTCCTGGAGCAATTGCACAGTAGTTTCAAGCTTTTTCTACCTTTTACCAGCTTATTGGGTTTAGGTGTCTTACTGCAGAGACAACAGACCTTCTAAGAAAATGGCAAGGTTAAGGGTAACCTGAGTGGCCATACCCTGGTGTAAAACAGGAATACCTCAGTTGAAGCCAGTGGAGTTATGCTTATGTGAAATTGATGTAAGAGGAGAATTGGGCCCATAATGTAATGACAGAGCCACCGCAAATGTAACTGAATCCTCAAGTGACTACAACCTCTCAGATCCAGCTGAGCCTTCTATGTTTGCGTCCCCCTGGTTAAGAACATAAGAATGACCATAATGGATCAGACCAATGGCCCATCTAGCCCAGTATCCTGTCTTCCGGCAGTGGCCAACACCAGGTGCCCCAGAGGGAACGAACAGAACAGGTAATCAAGTGATCTATCCCCCGTTGCCCGTTCCCAGCTTCTGGCAAACAGAGGCTAAGGACACCATCCCTGCCCATCTTGGCTAATAGCCATTAATAGCCACTGATGGACCTATCCTCCAGGAATTTATCTAGTTCTTTTTTGAATCCTGTTATAGTCTTGGCCTGCACAACATCTGACTGATCGGCGAGGCCCCGTTTCTCTTTTTTGAAATCACATGTCTTTAATAGGATTCTCGATGCTTGTTTTGGCAGGTTCCCCATTAAATGATCGAAGGTCCTTGGACAGTAGTTAGTTGTTTGTTTCTCAGCAGTTCTTCTTCTTGTGGAAGGGACTTAGCTTTCTTCCTACTGGCACATGCGGAGCCCAAGAATGCCCTGCATTGTCAAGGCAACAGCATTTGCTTGGGCAGCAGCAGGAGAAAAAGAAACAAGAACATCCTCCACAGGACCAAGTCTTGTCCAATGTCGTATGAGCATGTGACCTAGTCTGCTCAATGCAACCAGTACCTATTTATCAGTTAGAAATGGCAGAGACCGCTCAAAGATTTGTTTAGTGTGTTGGAGTATAAATGCTACAAAACACCATCTAAAGTATATGCAGATACATGGTACAATGGTGTCTTTGCTTCAATAAACTTGCTATGCTGTGTAAAGGTATCACATACCAGTAAGGAAATGCCTCCATAAATCAAATGCTTTTAAATCATTTTTCTCAGATAGTTCTGTTCATTAGGTATTCTTTCAGTTTGGCAGTTCTATTGTTATCCACAGCTCCAAAAGAATAATTCCTGTTGATCTTTGTTATCTGAATCTCAGTTTTTATGTTGTTCAGTTCACTTCTCCTCAGTTACACAATTTGTTACTCATGCTGGCCAAACTTTAAAAAAAAAAAAAGGGCCAGATTCTCAGCTGGTATAAATCAACATAGCTCCATTGAAGTCAGTTGTGCTATGCTAATTTATACCAGCTGAAGAACAGATGAGTTTGGTGTAGAAAAACTGCTTTTCTGGCTCTTGCCAGATCAAGACCACTAGAAATCCAAGTTCTCTGTTTAGCCATCTAATAGAAATGGCACATGCACACAATCCTGCAAAAGTGCCCGCAACAGCACACAAAGGCAGTAGATCCTGGGAGTCTTTCTACATTTTCAAAAAAGACTTGCAATATTTCTGGAATCTCTCCTGGCTGCTCAGCCCATACCTAGAAAAAAATATGCCTTTTTATTATAATTGGAGCAGTAAATGGATGTTCTCACAGTGATGTGATAAACCATAATTCTCTCATTAGAAATCAAGTGACAGTATCTAAAGTTTATTAATACATCCAGTCTTATACACAGTGAGGTCAAAAGATCACGAGAACTGTGATTGTAGGTGTTGGCTGGCAGTTCTGCACTCTTACTAAGATCCTCCATTACAGTCTTCTTGGCTGGCATAAACTAATAGGTTTTTGACATTTGTAAATGCCTGCCTTCCCATATTTGCCACCTTAATATTATACGTATAGAAGTACCACACAGCGTATCACATATTATTGTTCAATGTTACATGACTGTTATTTCTTCCCTATCCTCCTCCAGTACCCCTGGGGCTATTATTTTAATAACGTCTTTGTTTATTAACATTTTATTCATATAGCAGCATCGTGTAGATGGTCCTTCACAAAGTGCTTTCAGTTCAAGTTAGACAGTCTAATTTTTCCCTCTCCTCTTTCTCCTTTCATTTTGTTGGGAGTCTTCTATTTAGTCCCAGACCTGTGAAAACCTAAAAGATCAATAAAACTTTAATCCTGAAAGAACTCCCAAACTGCCACAGAGTGGGGTGCTTACAGAGACTTTGGGCCCAACTTAATATTGTCCTGCATTTGTGGAGTTATTGATGCCAATGCAAAGTGTGTATAAAATGCTACCCAGTTACAGTGGTAATGATTTACACCCATTTTGTATTGGTGCAAAAGACTATATAAACTGGAGGGTTATAGTGAAGCAGGCCTTTTGAAATATATTTCATTGGAGGTATCGGACATTTGTTGGAGGTTTTGAGTCTAGAAGGAGTCCAGATTAAAAGATATAAAATCTCTTAAAAATTAAGATCTTGGAAATGTGTTTCAACATGGACAGATGCATTAAACAATCTCTTCCCAACATCTCAGCAGAAATATCAGAAATCCTATTCCTCCATGTAATGTGGTATATAGATATATGTAAGACATAGAGGAAAACAGCAAAACCTTTCAAATAGACTTGGTTCTGCTAGGAGAAAGAATCTGCTGTCTGACTGTAATTCCATTCCCCATCTCCAGCCTCTCCCTACACTGGTTGAGCCTCACTGCTCCTCCAATGCATAATGCACTCCCAGCACAATGGAGAGAGGCCAGGGGCAGTATGGTGAAAAATCAAATAAAGCAGACAAAAACTTGACAGACTCACTCCCTCTAAGTGTCACAATATGAACTGGCCAAGTGAAAAATAATGGCTATTATCCTGTCTCATTAAGTGACTTAAATGAGTTACAGCCTCATTCAGAGGAAGTTCTCTGGGCTGTTTCCATGGGCTACTTGTGTAATTTGCTTGGTAAGATGAGGAAGTCAGTTTTCGTCAGCTTGTGTAGGCCTGATTTTTCTCTAGACCCCAGTGTAAATCAGGAGTAACTTCACTGAAGTCATTGCAGTTATTCCAGTGTTAAATTGATGTTAGTGAGAGCAATACCAGGCCGATTAGGCAACTTTGCAGTTCATGAACAGTGCCCATGATTTCTTCCATTTACATTCCACGCTGGTGGGTGGCTCCACAAATGCACTGCAGTTGTACATTTCTGGTAAAGGCTTGTATGAAGCCATGAAAAAATGGCCCTTAATGTATGACTGGTTATAACTTTAGTCAACATGCAGGACTATGGTACTTTGAGAGCCTGCAGCCAGTTACAGTACCTACTTCCTTCTAAGCAGCCATTTGGCTGGCAGATATAGGTATTCTAGTAAATAGTACTCAGAAGGTATCCTTTCAAAACGTTTTACAAACATGGGTACAGATTCACGAGAGCGGGTGCAAGGGAGGTAGAGAAGTGTACGTTATTCCTCACTGTGCAAGTTATAGGATGCCTCTTGAGCCTCAGGGAGATTTAACTAGATGGCAAGTAGCAGTGTGACCATTGCCACCCACCTCCATCAAGTTTCCTACTATGGAAGTAGCAACTTAATTTGGAGCTCCGTGGATACCCGTTGTGGATACCAGAACTGGACATACTATTCCAGCAGCGGTCACACCAGTGCCAAATACAGAGATAAAATAACTTCTCTGCTCCTACTCCAGATTCCCCAGGTTATGCATCCAAGGGATTGTCTTCACTACTGGGGTAAGTCGACCTAAGTTACGCCACTCCAGCTATATGAATAATGTAGCTGGAGTCAACGTAGCTTAGGTTGAGTTACCCTGGTGTCTTCACTGCGCTGCGTCAACAGGAGATGCTCTCCGGTCGAGTTCCCTTACTCTTCTCAGAGAGCTGGAATACCGGGGTCGACCAGAGAGCACTCTACCATCTAAAAGGACCCCTGCTGCATCGATTGTAGCAGTGTCGATCTCCTCATAGCGAAGACCAGCCCTAAGGATCGCATGAGGCCTTTTGGCCACAACATCACACTGGGAGCTCATTTTCAGATGACTATCCACCACAATCCTCATCTTTTTCAGAGTCACTGCTTCGCAGGATATTGTCCCACATCATCTAAGTGTGGCCTATATTCTTAGTTCCTAGATGTATATTAAAATGCAAAGTGTTTGTGCGTACCCAGTTCACCAAGCAATCCAGATTGCTCTATATCAGTGACCTGGCCTCTTCATTATTTACCACTCCCCCAATGTTTATCTACAAACTTTATTGTGATTAAGTAGAAAAGTTAAGTGGTATATGGCCAAGAACCAATCTCTGCAAGACCCCACTGGAAACACCTGTTTGATGATGATTCCCTATTTACAATTATATTTTAAAATTTACCAATTAGCCAGTTTTTAATCCATTTAATGTGTGCTATGTTAATTTTATATAGTTCTGTTTTTTAATCAATATGTCATGTGGTAGCAAGTCAAATACCTTACAGAAGTCTAAGTATATCACATCAACTCTATTACCTTTGTCAACCAAATTCGTAATCTCATCATAAAATGATATCAAGTTTGTTTGGCAGGATCTATTTTTCATATATCCATGTTGATTGGCATTAATGATATTACCCTCCTTTAATTATTTATTAATTGATTCCTGTATCAGCTGCTCCATTATCTTGCCTGAGTTCAATGTCATACTGACAGACCTATAATTATCCAGGTCATCTGCTTACGTTTTTTACATATTGGCACTTTTCCCCAGTCTTCTAGAACTTCCCCACTGTTCCAGGATATATTGAAAATCAACATTTATGGTCCAGCAAACTCCTCAGCTAGCTCTTTTAAAACTTTTAGATGCAAGTAGCTGCTGTTTAGCATCCTCCTGAGATACTAGTAGAAAGGAAGGAGTATTACCATCATCATATGATGAGATTGTGTCGTCTGTTCCCCGCCTCCCATGCAGAAAAGAAATATTTGTTGAACACTTCTGCCTGTTCTGCATTATTATTGATAATTATACCATTTCTATACCACTGTTAGGATTATATTTATTCTGAATGTACTGGAACAACTTCTTATTGTCCCTAACTGTGCGGGTCATAGATTTCTCCTTTTGTCCCTGTGCTTTCCTTACCAGTTTTTTACAATTCATAGCTTCTGATTTATATTCATTACTATCAACAACCCCTTTCTTCTATTTGTTTTATATAAAATATCTATCTATCTATCTGCCTTCACTTTCCCTCTAAAGAAGGTCAGTTTTTTAAGCACTGTAGCCTTCTTCCTCAATTATGGCTTTTTGGTCATCTAGTAAAGTATTTTTAAACAGTTCCCAATTATCATTCACTTTTTTGAATTAAATTTTTCCTCCCAGCTGATTTGGCTCATAACTGTTTTCATCTTTGTGAAATTGGCCCTTTAAAGCACCAAGTATGTATGTATATATGTGTGTGTGTGTGTGTATATATATATGTATATATATTTTGTTTGGATTTTATTCTGTTTCTACATTATAAATGTGATCATTTGTACCTAAAGCTAAGATACCGCTAATTTTGAGTTCTGTGATCAGTTCCTTTTTATCTGTTAGAATGAGGTCTAATACAGAATTCCCCCGTGTTGGTTGCCACAATTTTTGAGTTAGGAAATGGTCATCTGTAATATTTAGAAATTCCAGGAATGTTTTTGTACTGGCAGCATGAGACCTCCAGCGTATGTCACCCAGATTGAAGTGCCCTGTGGATTATGCAGCTTTTTTCCCTACACATTAAAGATAGGTGCATAAGGAGCCAGTCGTTCTGTTCCCTAGTGTGATTTGGTTGTCTGAAGCAGATACCAACTAATACTCCAACTTGTGCTTTATCTGTTAGTTAGGACATTGATCCATGAGCATTCAAGATCATATTCTTCTGAGTTACAAGTGACTCAGAAACAGGTAATGCCATTTTTGACATAAAATACCACTTCCTCTTCCCTTTTGTGCACTTGATCATTTCTAAATAAATTATAACCATTGATTTTAACATTTCAATTATGCAAATCAGTCCACTAGTTTTCAGTAATACCAGCTAAATAGAATTTATTCTCATAAATGAGCAATTGCAATTCTTGTTTGTTACCCAGGCGCCTACAATTGGTGTATAGGCAGTTAAAGAATTTCTTCTCTTCATGTCTTTAGGTTTTTTGATTAATTTCTTGATCAATATCTTGATTTTGTGGTAAATGAGTGCCCATATCGTCTCTCTTTTTACCATCTCCTTTTGTTATGCTGTATACACGAATCAGTATTCTTCATTCAGGAGGCACCCTTTGGTTTCTTTCTCATTCCCTCCCCTCTTTTGAATTTGGACACACATACACCCAGAAGCTGATCATTTGATCACAATAGATAAAAAAGACACAGTCCTGTATCATACCCACTGTTATCTTTCCTTCAGATGCACGGTCTACATTGTCTAAATAAATGAAATTAAAAAAAAAACCAACCAAATGGATATATGAGCAGGAAGATTAATGAAGGTTAGGAACTTTGAATCCAGCAAACAATTTTGATTCTATGTCTATGATGCATTTAGATGCGTCTGTTTACTTTAGCTCATAATAAAATAGCATATATTGTTCACAGAGGCAAATAGTATTACATCTGTTATTTTTCCTTGTCTCACCTTTGTTCCAGTGTGATAGAATCATATTTCTCTGCACCGAGGTACTCCTGTTGATGAAGAGTGAAGTACACAACAATAGATTCAAATCCATTATCAAACAAATATAGAATAGTGAGCTTTTCAGGAAGTCATAAGAGAAAGATGTTGTCTTTTTTCTGGCCTTACGCTGAATGTGAGCTACACTTTTATGCAAACAGGACCCAGTGATGTTTTTAGTATGTTATGTACAAACTACTTTGCTTTGTAAAATTCTCATTTATTTCTGTTTTTGTTTGGTGACAGTCTTGTTAATTCAAGCTGCAGTGCGCTGATCACTAGAGAGCAGAACGCTGTCCCATGCTGCAATGCATCATTCAAAGTTGTTTGTGAATTTGTGTCAGTTTGCCCACTCTGCTCAGGAATCCGCACAGAGCATATCATGAGCCCCAGGTAAGTGCTCCCGCTGACAGAGCTATTGAAGCCAGATGTGAACTGAGTGATGGTAAGATTAAATTAATCAGAATTGTTCACAAAGTAAACTCTAAATGCCTACAAATAACTATTTACTTACTTCACCTGTGTAACTATTGACTTTGGTTGACTTGCTCCCGATTTATCCTGGTATAGATTAGAGAAGAATAAGGTCCTATATCCTCTTTTTCTTTGTTTCTTAAACCCTGAAAGATCCTAGGAACAAGGCTGGGTTACTGGAGGGGAGATGGGATTTAGTTCTTCAGTAAAGACATGGAGCTCTACTGATGTCTCCTTCTCCGAGCACATTGCCTCCATCAGGAGCCTTACAGCTGTTAGCAGTCACTGGCATTAATAATGATAGTGAGCATCACGCTTTGTCTTAAGTTTTTGCAGGTTTGGTGTCCTAGTTTTGTTTTGTTTTGTTTTTAGTATTGATGTTAATTAAATTTAGCTCCTTCCAGTGCTGGTTGCTTGAAGAGGTCTTTTCCCAACTTTCTATAATTCTGCAATTGGTCAAACTGTTTCTTTATTTCTCAGTGCTAATGGGAATTTAAGTGATATGTTTATTTGTGGCAGGATGTTGGAATCTATATCAGTGTGGTGTTTTATATCTTTACTGCATCCAGTCTACTAAATACCTCCTCATATTCTTCAGAAGACAAGATATACACCTTAACCATCTGATTTTATAAACTGATCTTCTCCTCGTGGGACACATGGAATTCCTCCAGGTCTTTGTGCACAAATGCATTTTGCTTTTATACTTCTTTGCAATTTGTACTGAAAGGATTTGAAGCAGTCTGACTGAGACTCGGGCAACCTGGGTTCAATTCTGGACTCTGCTATAGACTTAATGTGTGGCCATGGGCAAGTCACTTAACTCCTGTTCACCTTAGTTCCCCATCTGTAAAACTGAGATACTTCCCTTTGTCTGTGTTGTGTAGTTAGACTGTAAACTGTTCAGGTGAAGGACTGTCTCTTACTATGAATTGTATAGTGTCTAGCAGAATGGGGACCCAATCTCAATAGTACTGTAATACACAGTAATAATAAGAGCAGCATACTTTTGCAAAATGGTTGTTTAATTGCATGCAGCATTACATCAAATTCTTTATGTTGGATACTCTTACATTGTAATTGCATCCACATTTATTGCAAACAAATCGGTTCTCTGCTGTTTGCTTGCCATTGTATTGTGTTTCTGTGCCTTCGTATGGATTTTTAATTAGATGGACTTCAGTTCTTGCTAACACTTTCACTTGGGGCAGCATAGCTTTCACTAGTTCTAGAAATATCCACTGTTTTCTTGTAACATGAAATCAGTTTCACATTACCTTGTTTTGACCTGGTTATCAATTTTTAACAACAAATAATTTGGTGTCTGATTAATTCTTCTGTTAACTATTCAAATTCTCATGATTTAGTTTTATTATTTAAGTCTCTAACATAATGGTTAATGCTCTCAGCTCTTAGCTTCTGTCTTGTCAAGAATATGTGCTTTTCCTAAGTGACATTCTTATGTATATCAAAGTATTGGACATTTTTGAATGACTTTTGAATACAATTTGCAGTTCTTTTCGTGCTTCTACTGAAATATATTGCATATCTCCAATATCTCTGTGCCTGCTGCAGTAGCAGTATGTTAAAGGATTTTACTCTCTTGGATTTCTCTGTAATATTACTTGCTTCTAGGAAAACTGAGCAATGCAGCCACCATCTCCATCAGTTTTCTGCCCAGTTCACTTCTAGGCTGAGGGATTCAGGCTCCATTTCCCTCCATATATTTAGCTTACTTGTCAGACAGGGTAAGAGATCAGTCTTTATCTCCTGGCGTTAGTCATATGACATAGTCCCATGTTACAAAAAGTCCATACCCTTGTCACATGACAGGGTGGTTCAGTCAGTCTCCAGTGACTCCAGCAGCCGTTGTTACAGTAACATAGCATTTAATTCTCTCTTATGCCTCCAGAGGAAAATATAGTCTTCAGTATTTACAGAGTCTTTTTTTTTTAAACATGGGGCCCAATCCTGTAGTTCTGACTCAGATAAAATTCCCAATAACAATGAGTCTGATACTGCACCTATTAAAATAAATGGATAGATTCCCATTGACTTCAATGAAGCAGAATTGGCCCTAGCTGGGGAGTTGTGTGTGTGGAAGCTTGTAGGAAAAGGATCTTGAATTCTACTGAAAGGTGACACATTTGATATATTTCAAAATTATCATAAAGCAAATTATTGTGGCTTGAATTTCTATTCTACAACCGTATTTAATTTATTCTGCAATAATCTACTTCCTCAAATTAGCTTAACAAAGAGAAGGTTGAAGGGTGACTTGATTACATATTAGCATCTACATGGGGACCAAATATTTAATAATGGGCTCTTCAGTCTAGTAGAGAAAGTTATAACATGATCCAATGGCTGGAAGTTGAAGCTAGACAAGTTCAGATTGGAAATAAAGCAAAACTGTTTAACAGTGAAAATAATTCACCACTGGAACAATTTACCACGGTCATGGTAGCTCCTCCATTATTGACAATTTTAAAATCAAGATTGCATGTTTTTCTAAAAGATCTGCTCTAGGAATTATTTTGAGGAAATTCTATGGCTTGTTTTATACAGGACGGCAGACTATATGGTTACAGTGGTCCCTTCTGGCTTTGAAATTTTGAATAAACGTCCATCTAATTAATGCCTAATTTTTTGCAAACCTGGGACTGTTTTGGGGCGGATACCATAGTCTTTATTCGGCAGAGATCCCACTGTCTTCAATGTGGAGTTTTATCTTCAAAGAGTTTCCCCTTCAGTAGGAAATTTTGTGTGAGTAAAGAGAGCAGGATCAATCCCATATATTGTACAGACTTGAAATCAGGAATAAATGTGCAATAAGAATATGACAGTGGCTCTAATTCCTTTCACATTAATTTTAACTGTTGTTATTAATTAAACCCTGAAAATCAGGGATTTAATGGAAACTTTGACAGACCTTTGATTATAACATTTTAACAGTCTAATACTCTAAGGTGTCCTCTACTGGGTGCATAGGACATACTGTACTTCAGAGAGTGTGGGAAAAAATCATAGGTTTTTACTTTGAATTTAAGGTACTTTTTACATTTATGTCATGCTTTCCAGACTTTAGGATCTCACTGCTGATTGCTACAGCTGGGTGAGCTATATAAAGAGAATTATTTATTTAACCCTTTTTTCTGTTCACAAATAATCAGCAATCAGAGTTAGATTTTTATTAATTGATTTATTGTTCAGAATTATTTGACCAATGTTTTATGAGCATGTATTTCAGCCTGTGGATTGTGGAATGTATTTCAGCCAATGCCTAGTACAGTGGGGTTCTGGTCCATGATTGGGACTCCTACGTGCTACTGTAATACAAACAGATGAAATTTGACATTTTCATTTTACTGAGGAAATTCATCGCTGTATAGAGGACCAGCACAAAGCCTTTATGTCTCATGTGTGGCCTCAAAATACAGCTTGTGTCTGTAGTAGATGTTGTTGTGTAAGACTGTGGGGTGTGCCTGCAGAGACCAAATGTGACAGGAGGGTCTGTGGACTGCACGAAGTGAGCAGAGAACTGCAGACAACAGGCTCCTGTTACTGTGCTCTATGATTTTTACCAAATTATTTTTTATTTATATAAACTTGATGTACTTTGCTGAGAAAAAGACATTGCTGATCCTCTGCATGGGATGAATTTCAATCTCTTCCATTGTTGCCAACTCTTTTGATTTTATTTCAAGTCTTGTGAGATGTGGTGTTTTTATTAAAGCCCATCCCAGCTCTTGGATTCATATGAATATGGGAGAATCTCATCTTTCATTTTAAAAAATAAATAAATTTTAGACCAGGTGGATGTGGAGAAAAGCTGGAGAACATAAACTTGAGTGCTGACTAATGTTAAAAAGCAAATAAAAAGAACCCCAAATGTAGTGTTTATTTTTTAAAAACTCACTAGTTTAAGCCAATCTCATAATTTTGCTTGACAAGATTTTTGAATGTTTGAGGATGGCAATATAGCTTTTGTGTCACGGGTCTGCTAAGTCACATGGTACTCTTTCTGCACTCTGATTGGGTAACTGAAACTTGAGAGTATGAGATAGTAAATATAATGTGGTGTGTTGTAAAGCTTTTATTGGCATGAGTTTGAGAAGTCTGTATTACTCACAGAGATAAAGTCATCCCTGTGTTATAAGGATTTCCCAAAACTCATGAAACTTTAATAACACACCACCTTATTAGAACTGTATATGCACATTGTTTTACAGTAAAACTGTTTGAGAAACTATTCTACAAATGCTTTTTCCAGTAGGAAATGGCAATTAAAAAAATGAGTGCTGTAAAATACTGTATCTTACATTGCCATTGCATTTTCTATCCATGAATCTGAAAGCACTTTACAAACAATAATTCATTAAGATTTACAACATGTCTTTGAGGCTGGGTATTATTTATTCACATTTTCCAGAGATGGAGAAGTTGAGGCACAAGGAGGCGCATACAGAGATGCTTGCCCAATGTCTCATGACAAGAAAATGGCAAAACCAGGAATGAAACTAGAAGTTGTAACTTTTAACTCCTTGCTCTGACTATTATACCACATTCCTCCTTTTTACAAGTTATGGAGGGCCAGGTTCTCAGTTGGAGTAAATTGGTGTCATTCAGCTGAAGTCAATGGAACTACAGCAGTTTATACCAGCTGAGAATTTGACCCCAAATGCTCTGTACAGCGGTCCAAAGGAAACATATACTTTATGCTTCACCATTCTCTTTAAACAGCAAATGTTATGGTTCATTAATTTTAATAATTTAGAGCCCGATTGTGCCATCCATGTTCACATTAGGCCAGATCCACATTAGGTATCAATCAGTGTACTTCTGCTGACTGCAGTAGTGTTGCACAGATCTGAGCTGAGGATTTGACCCGTAGAGGAGTACCTTATGACACAAGTAGTCCTGTTTAAATTCAAAGGAGCTACTTACGTAGTAAAGTGAAATATTCAATAGAATCAAGCTCTACTTTATTATGCTATGAATAACTGACTACTTAGCAACTTCCACTGAGCATTAAGAAGCATTCTTGGGAATTAAACATTTCTGTTGTTCTTCAGTGACAATGATAAGGGTTTCTAGCCAAGATCCTAAGAGCCCAACTGTGTGGCCCTTACTCACATGACTAGCTGTGTGAGGAAGTACTTACAAATATGGGTGAGGGCTACACAATTGTACTTCTTATACAAAGGAGGGTCCCAGCCATGCAGCCTCTGGCCCATACTCTGATATCACTTACACCAGTGTAAATCAGAAGTAATTCTGCTGAAGTGAAAGGAGTTATACTAGTACCTGGTGTAAGTGGGATCAGAATTGGGCCCCTGGGCTTAGCAGGAATATTTGCCTGGGCAGAGACTGTAAGATTAATAGGATTTATTTATTTGTTTATTTATTTAACAAGCATTTCTCACAATAGCTGTGGGTATTATTACTCTTGTGCATATCAGCCTAAAATGCCAAAGAAGTTGCTTTAAAATAAAATAATGCTACATACAATATTTAAAGAGTGCAACTTGAGAAGGCATTTCTCCTCTCACCATAATGGGATTGTCACTGCTGCTCAACACATCACTAGAAAGTTTTATCCTAAAAGAGCAAAATAATGTCATTAACAGAAATTAAACTTAGTCACCATGAACTATGGACTTGAAAGATCCTCAAGAAACGAAAATGAATTGTCTGTTGTAAAACCAGGAGGTCAAGTAGTCATTGACCAACCAAAAGCTGCACCAACTGCTTGAAATGTACAGTACTTTCAAATCCAATTAACTGTTTCAAGCAGACAGTCCTCATTTTTTTCTTTCATCAGGAAGGGAAATTTGCAATCATACATTCCAATGAAAGTTAAGTTGTTTTGATCTGATAATTGTCAGATGTATTTATCTTAATTTGTAAGTTTCTAATGCTAAAGCTCCAAGCTGTTCAGATATAACAGAAGTACTGGGAAATGAGGTACAAAATGCTAGAATTCAAATTAACCAATAAATATATTTTAATATATATCAGCAGGACTCTAGAGGATTCCATTAATGTTGAAAAATAGAAAGGATTTAGGTTAATTTGGTAAGAAGGCAGGTCAGAACGTTTACAACAGTGGCATAGAATTGTATAGAGATGCAAAATTTTTCAAGAGAGCAGAATTTTTTCAAAAATGCTGACTCTAGCTGTCATAGCCCTGCCTTGGTTAAATCCAGTGGAGAGATATGAGGACTTTCTAATTTGCTTTCCCTCTATTTTAATAATAGCTGTGCATAAGTAATTTATGAAAGGCCAACCAGGCAGTGGGCAACAGAAAATTAAACTCATTTTATCTGAAAGCAGGTGGATTTCTATATATCATTAGCATGCATAGAATTTTCACAATGTTATTTCTCATACTGATGGAATGTAACCAAATAATATGAGTTTTTTGCTTATGCACGAGTGAAATTTTTAGATAAAAGTGCCATCCCCAATGGCAATTTTCTGCAAAACGAAAACTAATTCTGCGAAGCTTCTTATTACTGGGAAGACTCATTTGGCTTGCATTAGAGACTGACATAAGTGACTTTAGGATTTTACTAACAGATTAGATGAGATGTGCCATATGCAGTAATATCATTAGAGAATGTAGCAGCAGCAGCAGAAGAGTTTGTGCCACTTAAGGATACCGGCATGAGTAAATTGTTTTCATTTATGATAAGTTTTTGTCTGATTTTTTTTTTCTTGACAAGAATGTTTTATTTTTGTTTCCCCTTGGCCCTCCCGAACATTTAAAACAGATTGTGTACAAATTTTTCCTCGCTTTATTTCACCTGCTGTTACTAAACCTTTTACCTCTGCCTTATTTCATCTTTATCATCTAGACAGAGGATAATCTGTATTAAGAAAACAGCTTATACAGTGCTAAATCTGAACTCTAAACAACTATATTACAGATGTTATTCTAATGTAAATCAGGGACGAGTAGCAAAACTCTAGTTGCTTTCTTTTCATTATCCACCGACACACACACACATTTCTGGTCAATTCACACTGTCATCAAAGATATTTTTAAACATGGCAACAAAAATATTGCAACTTTTAAAATTAGCCAAATTTATATCTCCTTTTCCCTATGCCATCATATTTGTAAGTTTTTTTTTTAAAAAAAAAACGTATACCTGAGGCCTTTCTTTTGCTGTTATATCTTGTTTAACAAAAATAACATGTCACACAACATTTATCCCTGAGGCAAGCAAAGGAAGAGAAAGAATATAATACAAATCATTTTTTTAAAATGAAATCATGGGACCGTCAAGGTAGTTTGTGGCAAGGTGAAACGTCCAGTGTTTCTTTATTCCAGAAGCAGTAACAATAGCTATAGGAGATAGAGGTTACTGGCCCTTTAACTGGTTGTATTAGTTTGTTCTTGTCTTTCTAGCTGGGAATATCTTTTGTCTGCATTTGAATTATTACCAAAAAAAAGCAGATGTAATTGTAGCCACTGGAGTGGTATTGACGTTTGTCATGTGGCAGGGATATTAGTCCTTTATGACCCTGACCCATGTCAGGTGGTTCTATTCAGCTGTTTGTTTCTTCAGTCTCTCATGTGTGTCAACTTTTATTAAAGTAGCTCTCTCTTGGTTTGCTGCAATAACAGAATTCATTCAGTATTCTTACCGTCCACATTCAGTAGTCTTACAGACCTCTCCTTACCGCAAATATCCTCCTAAGAAATGTGGAACTAAAACCCTGCTTTCAGTTATGGGGTAAATCTAGAATAGCTCCATTGACTTTAGTGAAGCTAATCCAAATTTACAATGCTGTAATTGGGCCAAATTCTGCTCTGAATGTGATTGATACTCAGGACACACTTGGGGTTAAAGTGAACACAATGAACAGTAAGTAAGGCACAGTGGCCAAATTCTGCTCTCAGTGAGCTTGGGATAAATGCAGAGTACGTCCACTGAAGTCAATGGATTTTCTCCAGATTTAGTGCAATGTAAATGAGAGCAGAATTTGGCCCTATATATCCTGATGTGGATTCAGCTAGTGTATTAAGTGGTAATGATAATGATTTGTATTTATGTGAAAATTTTCAACCAGAGGATGTCAAAGAGCTTTACAAACTTTATTTGACAAACTCACTCTCTAGTGGATCATTTCACCCAGCACTAAAATAAACCCACCTCTTGTATGAAACTCGGCAAACTCTTCAAAACTGCACAGCAACATTGCATGGCAGCTTAGAAAAGAAAGTGAAGAAGTATGACATAGCCAACTGAGAGTGGAGAGGGAATTTGTAATAGGTAGGGAGAATGCAATTACTGGAATGTGATTATAGATTTATCTGACTTCATATACTGCACCCATCACCATTTTATCTGAGTGCTTAATGACTAGCCCTCCTCTCCCTGGGGCTAATACCTCAACTCATACAGAAAGTGCCATGGGATTTTTAATGCCCACAAGTGGTCAGAAACTTGGTTTCTCATGAGTCTAGATCATTATTCATGCAACTTGTGAGATTAATTTATACAAGGGAAGGTCTCCCATGTTATCATCTGTGATTTGTGCCATTCTCCTAGTGCAGCCAGACACAAAAGGGTCATAAAGTGTTTTATTCTGATTTATTTTTTAATGCTAAGGAAAGAGAAATGTCTGAAGAAGTATAAAAATCCTGAATGCCCAGTTCAGTACAGAGATCGACAGACCCTTAGCCTATGCATCTGCTGAGGTTGTGTTTGTGCATGCTGCTTCAAGGCATGGTTTCTGTTGAGTGAAGTAAATAATACTTCATATTTAGCACAGTGGTACATCCAAACCTTCTCTGTAAAAGGAACTGCTCTCAGCTATTTAAGGAAAGGGAACACATGCTGGCTCCAGACTCATTACTTCCCATTCTCTACCTCTGTATCAAGTGACCTTGCCCTTACCATGTACTCTAAGCACTAATCTGGAGTAGCAGGCAATATGCAGACCCAACTCTCTGGGCTTGTCTACATTTACCATGGATCCATGCTGTGGCGATTGATCCACCGGGGGTTGATTTAGCGGGTCTAGTGAAGACCTGCTAAATCAACTGCCGATCGCTCTCCTGTCAACTCTGGTACTCCAGCGGAACGAGAAGCATAAGACAAGTCAACGGAAGAGACTGCAATAAGTCGACCTATGGTACGTCTACTCCAGCTACTTAGGTTGACTTTAACCCTGTAGTGTAGACCTGCCCTCAGTTGCAGGTTTCAGCAAGGAGGGGCCAGTGAAGTTGTTAATCACTGCATCCATTCACAGATACACCCTCCGCTCATGTGCATAAGAGCACTGCCCCAACTGTTTCAGAGCAAGATGGCTGCTGAGTGGACCAGTCCAACATCCATAGCTATGCACACACACTGGGAATGACAGCAGGGACTCAAGAATGCAGCCATTCCCATGAGCAGTTTGTCCATCCACTGAAAGACTGGTGCTGAATGGCTGTGTTCATTCTCACTTCTTCCAGTTCCATGTTACTTGCCAGTTGTTGCTCAAGGACACTCAGGTTGGCACAGCTATAGTCTGTAATAGTAGTTATGGGAGAGCTGGATAGCAGGCTTGTTCATTGGCCCTCTCCAACTGCTCCATACTCCACCCAGATAGATCCTGAATATTCAGGCTTTATTCTGGAGCAGTGGATTTCATTCAAAGCCAAATAACTCTCATTGAAGTAAACTCTCACTGAAGTGCTAGAATTGAATCCCTGTGCTTCTTTCCATATGAGAACCTCCACAACCTCATTGCAAAATAGTGGTGACGTTGATGCATTAACAAATAAGCATATACAGTGTCCGTGACATGGAGGGTGCTATGGAGGGAGCTACAGTATACCTAGATTAATCATAACTGCAGTTAGTGGCAAGACACTTTAAGGTCAGAAGGGACCATTGTGATCGTCTGGTCTGACCTCCTGCACCAACGCAGGCCACGGAATCTCACCCACCAACTCCTGTAACAAACCCCAAACTTATGTCTGAGCTATTGAAGTCCTCAAATCACGGTTTAAGGACTTCAAGGTGCAGAGAATCCTTCAGCAAGGGACCCATGCCCCACACTGCAGAGGAAGGTGAAAAACCCCCAGGGCCTCTGCCAGTCTGCCCTGGGGGAAATTTCCTTCCCGACCCCAAACATGGCAATCAGCTAAACCCTGAGCATGTGGGCAAGATTCACCAGCCAGACACCCAGGAAAGAATTCTCTGTAGTAACTCAGCTCCCACCCCATCTAATATCCCATCACAGGCCATTGGACATATTTACCGCTAATAGTCAAAGATCAGTTAATTGCCAAAATTAGGTTATCCCCTCATATCATCTCCTCCATAAACTTCTCAAGCTTAGTCTTGAAGCCAGATATGTCTTTTGCCCCCACTGCTTCCCTTGGAAGGCTGTTCCAGAACTTCACTCCTCTGATGGTTAAAAATCTGCGTCTAATTTCAAGTCTAAACTTCCTGATGGCCAGTTTATATCCATTTGTTCTTGTGTCCACATTGGTACTGAGCTTAAATAATTTTTCTCCCTCCATGGTATTTATCCCTCTGATATATTTATAGAGAGAAATCCTATCTCCTCTCAGCCTTCTTTTAGTTAGGCTAAACAAGCCAAGCTCATTGAGTCTCCTTTCATAAGACAGGTTTTCCATTCCTCGGATCATCCTAGTAGCCCTTCTCTGTACCTGTTCCAGTTTGAATTCAACCTTCTTAAACATGGGAAACCAGAACTGCACACAATATTCCAGATGATGTCTCACCAGTGCCTCGTATAACAGTACGAACACCTCCTTATCTCAACTGGAAATACCTCGCCTGATGCATCCCAAGACCGCATTAGCTTTTTCAAGGCCATATCACATTGGCGACTCATAGTCATCCTGTGATCAACCAATACTCCGAGGTCCTTTTCCTCCTCTGTTACTTCCAAGTAATGCGTCCCCAGTTTATAACAGAAATTCTTGTTATTAATCCCTAAATGCATGACCTTGCATTTTTCACTATTAAGTTTCATCCTATAACTATTACTCCAGTTTACAAGGTCATCCAGATCTTCCTGTATGATATCCCGGTCCTTCTCTGTATTGGCAGTAGCTCCCAACTTTGTGTCATCTGCAAACTTTATTAGCACATTCCCACTTTTTGTGTCAAGGTCAGTAACAAAAAGATTAAATAAGATTGGTCCCAAAACCGATCCCTGAGGAACTCCACTAGTAACCTCCTTCCAGTCCGACAGCTCACCTTTCAGTGTGACCCGCTGTAGTCTTCCCTTTAACCAGTTCCTTATCCACCTTTCAATTTTCATATTGACCCCCATCTTTTCCAATTTAGCTAATAATTCTCCATGTGGAACCATTTCAAATGCCTTACTGAAATTGTGGTAAATTAGATCCACTGTGTTCCCTTTGTCTAAAAAATCTGTTACCTTCTCAAAGAAGGAGATCAGGTTGGTTTGACACGATCTACCTTTTGTAAAGCCATGTTGTATTTTGTCCCAATTACCATTGACCTCAATGTCCTTAACTACTTTCTCCTTCAAAATTTTTTCCAAGACCTTGCATACTACAGATGTCAAACTAACAGGTCTGTAGTTACCTGAACCGCTTTTTTTTACCTTTCTTAAAAATAGGAACATGGGCAGATGTGATAAGCAAGAATTGAGAAAATAGATAATAGGAAGGCCAGAGACACACATAACTCTGAGAAGTTTGCAAATGGAATAAAAAAAAATAGTGGCACTTTTTTCCTAAGTTTGCTTTTTATTTTCTGGTCATACTTTATTTCATAGTTGTAAATATTAAAGACAAAACAGGCAAATAGACACATCAAGAGAAATCATGATTTCTCCCATATTTTCATTTAAATGTACAGTGTCTGAGGGCACTCTACCTTCTGCTCTCTATTTATTTGCTGTGAACAATCAAGTTAAGTAGTTTCACTAGATTCTGTAAAACTCAAAAATAAATACTTTTTAAAAAATCTTAAGCATTTTAAAAAATGGAATAGGATATTTTCCAGTAAGGGCTGGCACGTCTAGCTATAAGTTACTCATGTTGACACAGTGCCGATGGCTAAAAACAGCTTATGCTGATTTTATTTGTTTATAGGGCAGATGATAAAATGTTCCACCAAAATAAGTAATGACAATTTTTGTCTACATAAATGTGCATATAAATGTAATGATGTTTGTTGTCGTTTCAACATCACAGCCATTATTGAAACAGAAGAACCAGTATTAATTCTTGCTGTCATATTTTTAAACAATGAAAATAAGGCTTTTAAGGAAGTGTCAAGGTTTTCAATGTTGATCATTTATTTCCTGCAAGTTCTTAGAAGAACACCCTTAGCAAAAGAGCTAGACAAAAGCTAACTAGAGTTCTGGTTTTTAATCTGTTTAGGAAACACACACTTAAGATGTTTTCTAACTTCAGAGTTTTCTGAAACTTGGTGAAGCACTGATGAATAAGGTATAAACATTTCTCTATTTCTTTAGATTCTATTTTACTCAGGCATTGGGTAAAAAACTTTGAAAAGTGGGATTTTGCCCTCTGCTCAATCTTTGGTGGCATCAGCTAACAGCCTATGAGCACCCTTTCCTATTTAATCTGAACGAAGTATTTATAAGCATCCGTCATTGTAGTAATACATGAATAAAGTTTCCTTGCACCTTCCACGTAATGAGACCACTCATTAGATCTGGGGTGGCCGACCTGAGCCTGAGAAGGAGCCAGAATTTACTAATGTACATTGCCAAAGAGCCACAGTAATACGTCAGCAGCTCCCCATCAGTTCCCCCCCGCCCCGCTCCCAGCGCCTCCCACCCACCAGCAGCCCTGCTGATCAGCGCCTCCCTCTCCCTCCCCCACCTCCTGATCAGCTGTTTCGTGGCATGCAGGAGGCTCGGGGAGTTGGGGGGAGGAGCGAGGGCACGGCAAACTGAGGGGTGGCATGGGGGCAGGGCCTGTGGCAGAGCCAGTGGTTGAGCAGTGAGCACCCCCCAGGCACATTAGGAAGTTGGCGCCTGTAGCTCCAGCCCTGGAGTCGGTGCCTATACAAGGAGCCGCATATTAACTTCTGAAGAGCCGCATGTGGCTCCGGGGCCACAGGTTGGCCACCCCGCATTAGATCATCACCGATGACAACATTCATTCAGGATGAAATTCACAAGGCCTATATCTTCAAAATACAGGCTTTATGGGGCTTGAATGAAGCATTGGACTTGCGTTGGCCCCCTATATAGGGATGAATTCTACCCTCTGGGAGATTGTTCCACAGATGATCTTTGATGACACTGACTGCTCTGAACCGTTTGCTTCCTGGATGACAGTCTGGTCATGCTGAAAATCATGGTGTTGCACTTCTGTTCCTTTAAAAGCTGCCATCTCACAAGTGAAATCACTTTTTGCCAAGATGGCCACCCTTGTTAGCTGACTCACAAATGTCAGTTCTCATATTTGGAATATAGGAATTTAAGAATAGATATACTGGATCACAACAATGGTCTATTACGTCTGGTATCCACTCTCCATTGATGATAAGCATCATATGCTTCAAATGAAAGGAGTAAAAGCATCAAAATGGACTATTCTGATAACATTATATTGCATGTTGTGGTTGTTGGATGCTTCCAATTCCAGTCATCTGACACAGGAAGACAAATGAAAAGACAAACCGAAGCTTTCAGTGGTCATGAGTGGAAACTGCAGTTTACAAGTACTAGATAAGATTAGGTAGTGAAGAGCTTTCTAGATGGCATGGTGGTTTCATAGACTAAGCACCCTATGGGGAGCCAAGAACTCCAGAATTCCAATCCTGCCTCTGCCGCTGACATACCATGTGACCACAGGCAAGGTACTTTGGCCCCTACATTTTAAAATGGCCTCCAGTTTTTGGATGCTCAAATTGCTGTATCTTCGATGGGGCCTGGTATTCAGAGGTGCGGAACACTTGCAACTCCAAGATAAAGCTGTAGATACTTGGTACCTCTGAAAATCAGGCCCCTTTAATGCATCTCAAGTTGGGTACCCAGAACTGAGGTACCCAAAATCAGAGACCACTTTTGAAAAATTTGGTTTTAACTTCACTGTACTTCCGTTTTTGCCAGCTGTAAAATGAGCATAACATAGTACCTTCTTCATGGTGTGTGTATGTATATTAACTTGTTTTAAATAATTACTTTCTGTGAAGTACTTTGCAAATATTAAGTGTTAAGTATGTTACTACTTTGTTCCCTGCTGCTCTATGGGGGCTTGCAGGGGCAGGGCAGAAACTCCTGTGTATTAGCATGGTACAATCGCAGCAACTGCACTCCACAGAGAACAAGGATATCTCTCTCCATCTGCCTCCCAGACACTCCAAAGAGAGAGGGAGGAGGCAGGGCCATAGCACTGCTGCCACTACTCATTGGCTATTGGAGTTGTGTCTGGGTGAGCAGGGAGGTATGTGGCGCTTTCTGAATGGGTACACCTGTGGGTGTGCACCCCCTGTATTTCATTGAGCTCTAGGAGGGATTCTGCCTCTTTGAGTTCAAGACAGAACTTAGACTAACTACAAAACACATCTCAATGAGGGCAGCAAGAAAAAACAGTTAGCTCCACAATACCTTGGGGCCATTTGGGGGAGTGTGACAGTATGTACCAATCCTGCACTGGTCAGGCAGGTGTTAACCAATTACTTTGGCCCCAAGAGGCCACACCCCCCACCCTTGCTGGCATGATCCCAGTGGAGGGAGCATATGAAAGGGAGCAGTTCAGCTCAGGGTGGGCTGTCTGAGGAGGAGAGCGGGCTTGAGCTGCAGGCTCCTATGGAAGAACCACCAAGACTGTAGACTGCTGAGGCTGGGGACCCTGATTATGCCACGGAGAACCACTTGAACCACAGGCCAGTCAGCCTGATTATGCCACGGAGAACCACAGGCCAGTCAGCCTCACCTCAGTCCCTGGAAAAATCATGGAGCAGGTCCTCAAAGAATCAATCCTGAAGCACTTGCATGAGAGGAAAGTGATCAGGAACAGCCAGCATGGATTCACCAAGGGAAGGTCATCTAATCGCCTTTTATGATGAGATTACTGGTTCTGTGGATGAAGGGAAAGCAGTGGATGTATTGTTTCTTGACTTTAGCAAAGCTTTTGACACGGTCTCCCACAGTATTCTTGTCAGCAAGTTAAGGAAGTATGGGCTGGAAGAATGCACTATAAGGTGGGTAGAAAGCTGGCTAGATTGTCGGGCTCAACGGGTAGTGATCAATGGCTCCATGTCTAGTTGGCAGCCGGTATCAAGTGGAGTGCCCCAAGGGTCGGTCCTGGGGCCGGTTTTGTTCAATATCTTCATAAATGATCTGGAGGATGGTGTGGATTGCACTCTCAGCAAATTTGCGGATGATACTAAACTGGGAGGAGTGGTAGATACGCTGGAGGGGAGGGATAGGATACAGAAGGACCTAGACAAATTGGAGGATTGGGCCAAAAGAAATCTGATGAGGTTCAATAAGGATAAGTGCAGGGTCCTGCACTTAGGACGGAAGAACCCAATGCACAGCTACAGACTAGGGACCGAATGGCTAGGCAGCAGTTCTGCGGAAAAGGACCTAGGGGTGACAGTGGACGAGAAGCTAGATATGAGTCAGCAGTGTGCCCTTGTTGCCAAGAAGGCCAATGGCATTTTGGGATGTATAAGTAGGGGCATAGCGAGCAGATCGAGGGACGTGATCGTTCCCCTCTATTCGACATTGGTGAGGCCTCATCTGGAGTACTGTGTCCAGTTTTGGGCCCCACACTTCAAGAAGGATGTGGATAAATTGGAGAGAGTCCAGCGAAGGGCAACAAAAATGATTAGGGGTCTGGAACACATGAGTTATGAGGAGAGGCTGAGGGAGCTGGAATTGTTTAGCCTGCAGAAGAGAAGAATGAGGGGGGATTTGATAGCTGCTTTCAACTACCTGAAAGGGGGTTCCAAAGAGGATGGCTCTAGACTGTTCTCAATGGTAGCAGATGACAGAACGAGGAGTAATGGTCTCAAGTTGCAGTGGGGGAGGTTTAGATTGGATATTAGGAAAAACTTTTTCACTAAGAGGGTGGTGAAACACTGGAATGCGTTACCTAGGGAGGTGGTAGAATCTCCTTCCTTAGAGGTTTTTAAGGTCAGGCTTGACAAAGCCCTGGCTGGGATGATTTAACTGGGATTTGGTCCTGCTTCGAGCAGGGGGTTGGACTAGATGACCTTCTGGGGTCCCTTCCAACCCTTATATTCTATGATTCTATGAAAGAAGGGGACGCTGAGTCTCTGCCAGCTGGGGAGATGCCTGATATGGGCCTGGGGTAGGAAGTGACCCAGGGGACGGGTCAAGGGACCTGAACCCTTTTGCGGTGGTGATTGGTTTCGTAGGGCCCTGGGATGGAACCTGGTGGAGTAGGGTGGGCCCAGGTTCCCCTACTAGGTGCTACTGCCTGGGACTGTTGGTACTAGGTGCTAGTGCCTTGGACTGTTGACACTGGGCAATGGGGCCCTGAGAGAGCATGTGACCTCTTGCCGCTGCCCTGAGAGGAAGGGTGGCCCTGGGGACACTTGTTGCTAGGCGTTGCTGCCCTGAATGAGAAAGAATGGCTTTGGGAATTCTTACCGCTAGATGTCATGAGCGCCATAGAGGGGGCATAGCTCTTTAGACCCGATGGTCCCCCATTGAGCCCTATTGACTTGAAACCTCTGATCATAAAGTCAGAAAAATGTTAACATTTTATGAAAAACTCCCCCTTTTGTAAAACCATCAAATCTTCTGATACGCCTTTAATTATTCACACTAGTGAGACAGTATTTTGTTCAGTAGTTTCTGGGAAACTAGCAGTCTGGCATCTTCATAAGTTGTTCTGATCATCATAAACTTTTCCAACATCTTTCTTCTCATGTAAATTTAACTCCAAACACACCACTTCATGCCTTATTATCCCACAACAGCAATTGCATTTGGACTTTTGATTTGTCTGTGGAGAATGAATTATGAAGCAAATCATAAATATCATAAAATGATAGGTTCATGGAGCTTCTAATTTCAGGAACATCACAAAACATTAATTCATAGTCTTCGTAGTAGCACAAAAATGCATAAGGGCAAATTCCTGCTCCCACACTTCATTTAGGAACATGCTATAGTTTAAAGAAACTCAAAAATGCTCATAAAAACTTACAGGCAACTGGCTTTCAGGAGTGTTTCTCTAGACTTTTGAATAAAAATTATGTAAGGAGAAGTAGAGTCCTTGAAGTATCCTAGTGTGAGAACTAGCAGTAAAAGAGCAGGTTACTGCTACTTGCTTTTTTACCTGCATTCTATATTTTGATGATCATTACTTCCTGGTTTATTTGGTTAATCTCACCTTAGCACACGGCTGAATCCTCCAGGTACTTTGGTGGCCACAGAGGGCTCAAACCACAGCAGAATCACCATGTTTTTTCTATATGTGGGGCCCAGAAGCAGAGAGATCATGGAGGAGGAATCCTCAGGCATCTACGTTGTGGGGTCAATTTACTAAATTTCAGCTCCCTTTGAAGCCTCTTTTGTTTCTTTTCTTCTGTTTATTTGGCCATGCCTTTAAAAAAAAGAAGGAAGAAGAAAGAAGACAAAGGAAGGACTTTGTTCTTTTGTCAACACCCAGTGGAGGATAGGGGACCCCCACTGGACAAGTTTATGCTGGCTCTTTGGACTTCAAGAAGTGCTGCACTTGCAGCAAGGCAATGCCAATTGCAGACAAGCACTCTCAGTGCATCTACTGCCTCTCCGAGGGCCCCATCCAGCAGAAGTGCTCCCTCTGCCAGCAACTCCAGCCAAGATCCTGCAAGGACAGAAAACTTTGCCAAAAAATCATCTTTATGGAAGCGTCTCTCTGACCCCAACCTTCCGGTGGACGTGAGTCTTCCCCTCAGTCTTCGACTTGAAAGGACAGTGGATCAAAGAAACAGACTGGGGACTCCTCTCACAAGTTAAAAAAGAGCGGGAAGTCCCCTCAGCAAGCCCAGGGATAACCAAAAGCAATCACTGACACCAAGACACTTGGTACTGGCGGAATTCCATCAGACCGATGACATAGGCATGACGGAGGTACTCGACTCTTCACCCCTTGATACTGAGATCATGGCACCGAGCCATTGCTGGCAATGGGATATCTCCCTGCTATCATGCCATGCCCCTCCACTATCAAGTGAGGGGTCAGATAGTAAGCAGGAATGTACCAGCAGATGGCACCACCAACATCTTGGTACGACCACCCCTGGGGCACCTCCGCCAGGCCCTATGCCACCACAGCGGCCATACTGGGACCTTTGGGTGGCACACCAACAGCCTGCCTCCCGGGCTTCAAGCATTGTCCAACAGCCCTCCAGGCACGATACCTTGGCCACAGCATCGAGGGCCTCAGAGCCTTAAGAAATGGAGGAGCAAGGAGAGGACATGGAGGAGGAGGTAACACCTAAGGCCATATCCTCCTCATCTCCATACAAAGTGGTCATTCTGTCACCACTGTCGATGGCAGATGACTTCTGCCTGTTTCAGGAACTGGCAAAAAGAGTAGCAGACCACCCTCCACATACCACTGGAGGAGGTCAAAGACATGCACCACCAGCTCATCAACATTTTCCACTCCTCATCTTCCTCAAAAATCGCCCTCCCAATCAATAAGTCTATCCTAAACCTGGCTAAGATGGTGTGGCAAACCCTGGCATTGGTAATCCCGACATGCGAGAGGGCAGACAAGAAATATTATGTCCCCACAAAGGAATCAGAGTTCCTTTTCACTCACTCACCACCCGACTCCATTGTAGTGGACTCTGTAAACTCTTGTGGCTGACAACACCATTCCAGGGCATCACCCTGTGACACAGACTGGAAGCACCTTGATCTCTTTAGTAGGAAGGCATATTCTTTGACCACCTTACAATTTTGTATTGCCAACTACCAGGTGCTCTTGGCAAAATATGATTACACAAATTATAATAAGTTAAATGACAAGCTACCAGAGAGTTCTTGAGATTCCTTCAAGGCCATCATTCAGGAGGGGCAACTAGTGGTAAAAACAACATGGCTGCCAGATCCATCTCTATGGCTTTGGTGATGAGATTGACCTCATGGCTCCACCTCTTGGGATTCCCGAAGGAGGTGCAGACCATAATGGAGGACCTCCCCTTCGAGGGTGTGAAGCTCTTCGCTGAGAAGACTAATGCCTCTCTCCACTCCTTGAAGGATTTCAGGGCCACTCTCAGGTCACTGGGAATCTACACACCAGGGCAATAGAAACATTTTAGTCCCCAGTCCCAGCACAAGCCTTATTTTGTCTCAGTTTCCATCACAACGTCACTGTGAGCCCTAAAGGAAAAACAGAACATTCATTAAACGGAAACCTTCTGGTTCTCAATCTTTGACCCAAACCCCTGCCTCTAAGCACCAGTTTTGATGGGCAGGTCGAGAGGTTACATGACCACTCCCCACTACTATCTGAGCCCATGGACCCATATTGCCACCATCTGGCAGCGTTCCGCAGTACCTGGGAGTGCATAACCTCGGACAGATAGATTTTAGAGATTGTGACCTGGTTATTCCTTCCACTTCACCTTCCTACCCCCTCCACGACACCCTTCCCATCTCTCTTCAAGGATCCTTCTCATGAGAGTCTATTACGTCAGGAGATAGACTGACTCCTGAAGTTAGGAGCTATAGACCCAGTATCTCAGCATCTAGGAGGCAAGAGGTTCTACTCTTGTTACTTCCTAATGCCTAAAAGGAAGGGAGGGTGAAGACCCATTCTGGATCTTAGAGCTCTCAACAAGTTAGTCAAAGCTCAGAAGTTCAAGATGGTCATTTTATTGACGATCATTCCATCATTGGAACAGGGAGACTGGTTTTTGGCTCTTGACTTACAGGACTCCTACTTTCATATTTCAATACTACAGGCTCACAGATGATTTCTCAGGTTTACTCTGGGACACGAACATTACCAATACAGAGTCCTCCCCTTCGGACTTTCATTGGCTCTGAGAGACAAGCACCAGACTCACCTGTAGCTGTTCCCGGTCACGCTCTTCTGTTCAAGTGGCATGCATGCCCCCAGACAGGAGACACAGACAGCTGCGTGGAAAGGACGGGAACAGGGCTGGGGGCGGTACAAGCCACGCCGGAGGAGCTGCCAGCGCAGAGCTCTGGCTCCTGGGAGCAGCAGCCCCAAGTTCTGCTCCTTTTGCTGCTGCGATTCCCGGGAGAGCCCAGCAGATATCTGCATCTATATCCATGCAGGGCTCCACTGATCAGGCCCCCCTTCAAGCCTATTGGCTACCTGTTCACTAACATACCTATAGATTAAAATGGCTTTTCTGATAGCAGTTACCACAGCTAGAAGGATAGGGGAGATAGTAGCTCTGATGGCGCATCCCCCCTGTAGTGGGTTGGAGGGGTCCCTCCCTGTCTGCATCAGAGGGATGCTACTTCGCTTCGTTATGCCACCTAGCAGCTGAAAGCCAATCAACAGGGAATTAGCACAGTATGGCTTACCCCCCCCCCCGGGCAGGGCAGAGCAAAAACATCTGTGGCCCAGCTCCCTGGGCGGGGCAGAGCCAAAAGTTAGTGGCCCAGCTCCCTGGTTGGGGCAGAGCAAAGTGGTCTATGGTCCAGCTCCCTGGCTGGAGCAGACTGCAAACAAACGCAGGCCATCCAGCCCAGGGGTTGGCAGCGTGGGGTAGGGGGGACCCAGGCCCACCCTACTCGACCAGGTCCCAGCCTAAGGCTCTAACAGTGGTGGGGAATCCTGCCACTGGGTCAGTGGGAATCCTGCTGAAACACGCTGACCATGGCTTCAGCAAACACAACTGGACTAATGTCTGGTTTCCCTGGGCTACTTCCTACCTCTAGCTGGTTGTAGGGCTTTGTTGCTCCCAGGTCCTTGGGGTCCTCAGCAGCTGGCAGGTCCAGCAGCTCTTCAGGGTATTTGCTCTGGGGCATCTCCTCTGGATATTTGCCAGTCGGCAGCTCCTCCACATGTTCCTCCAGAGACAGGGTTGATATAGCTCAGTCCCTGGTTCAGGGGCCAGCAGCAAGGCAGCAGCGTCTGACTCCTTCCCTGGCTCTCCCTCAGCTGAGCTGGAGTCCCCGCCTCTTATACTTCCTGTTCTGCCCCTCTGCTTGCAGCACAAGGGGCAGGCCTGGCCTGGCTCTACCCACCAGGACACAGGGAGTGGTTCCTCTCTGTCTGTGTCAGAGGGAGGCCACTCTGCCTAGCATTCTTCCCAGATAAGGTAACACTGCGGCAACACCCAAAGTTCATCCATAAAGTAACTTCCTCTTTTCAAATGAATCAGTCAGTGCACCTTCCCATCTTCTATCTCAGGCATCACTGAGACAATAAGGCGGTCATACTATATAACTTAGATGCTAGGAGATCCGTAGCATTCTATCTTGATAGAACAATAGCCTTTAGGAAGTCCCCCTAGACTGTTCTTCTCTATGGCGGAAAGATCTAAGGGCTCAGCAATATCAGCCTAAAGACTCTCTAAGTGGATCTCAAATTGCATCAAACAGCACTACCAAATTCGTAACATGACCTCTCCAGACTCAATCTGAACACATTCCACAAAATCGTTCTTCTCATCTGTCACCTTCTTTAAGGATGTCCCTATCTCAGAGATCTTCACAGTGGCAATGTGGGCATCAGTCCACACCTTTGCAGAACACCAACGCAGGTCACTGGGGACTCTGCCTCTGATACCATCTTTGGCTCCACAGTACAGTCATCTGTGACTGCACTGACTCCGAAGTCCTTGCCCTCTAACAGGGGAACTGCTCAGGAGCCACTTACAGTGGAGTATCCACAGGGATACTACCTGAAGAAGAAAAAGAAGTTACTCACCTCGTGTGGTAACAATGGTTCTTCGAGATGTGTGTCCCCGTGGGTTCTCCAATACTGCCTTCCTCCCCTCTACCTCAGAGTTCTTGCTTATGACTCTCTGGTAGAGAAGGAACTGAGGACAGTTAACCCGCGCGCACTGGCTAGCCTCTTGGCACAGTGTGAGGAGTGACGGCGTATGTGTGGACCCAACGGACACTGCCACCAAAGTTCTCCAATCAGCAGCGCAGGGATGCAGACACACCTACAGTGGAGCACCCATAGGGACACACATCTTGAAGAACCATCGGTCCTGCACAAGGTGAGTAACTTCTTTTTTCCCCTTCAACAGATATATTGATTTTGCTGTTTACAAAGATACTACCGTTCTATGTTAATGTTTGGGTGTCCTTGTATCCTTTCAGCAGTAATTTAAGGTTGAACAGGATCTTGTTTCTGAGATGAAAAAGAGCCCTACAAAAAATCCAACAGATCTGGTGTAAACAAGAACACCTCCCAATGAAATCAAATGAGTTGTGCTCGGTCAAGGCTCAAGTTGGCTCAATAGCCATAATTAATTTAATAGCATTCATTTCTCTTCTCCATCAGCGTGCTGTTTTTGCTGGAACTGAGATTGATGTAGCTTCAGCTTGGTATACAGTAAGGTTCTACAAGATACCCTATTCTCAGCTCACCAATTTGAGGACTGGCAATGGCAACATCACAAGCACCAATCTACTACAATTCGTGCTGTTTCCTTAAAAGTTTCCTCTAAAAGGGAAACCCGTGGGATTACCCACCTGGCTGGTATTTCATTTGCAGACTCGGTATCTTTTTGTCAAGGCCAGCTGTTTGGTAATGACAATTTACCAGCAATAGAAAGGCCATTATTTTCTAACATTTGGCTCAAATTACCTGAAAAGTCATTGGGCCATATCCTCAACTTGTGCAAATTTGGCCTAGCTCTCTTGAAGTCTATGGATCTACATTGATTTTCATTAGGTGAGGCTATTCCTGTGGGAATCCTGTGCCAAAAAATTAAAAATTCTGCAACAAAAATTAAAAATTCTGTGCACAATATTTTCAAATTCTTCAAAATTCTACATATTTTATTTGTCATTATAACAATATAATCACACTGGTTTCAATTATTTTGGTCATTTATTTCAAAATACCTGTCAACAAGTATGTCTACAACAATACAGACAACAAAAAAGAGTCAGGAAATGTTTTTTTGACAAATAGATTCCTTACTAGGCATATTAATACAGAACTCTGAGTAATAATTCATTTAAACTACAATACAGAACCATATTTCTTGCACCCCTCAGAAGCAGTTCAAAGGCTTGAGGGAGTCAGGGGTAATGGAGGAGCTGTGGGAGAGGGAAGTAATTGCTGAGAAGGAGCCTGAGTGTGAACTTGGAGGGTTGTTGGGTGTGGGTGGGAAAAGTATGGAACAGGTTTTTTGGCGGGGTGGTGAGGGATTGTTAGGGAGCTTCCCCTCTTCAGACCCTGGATGGTCCCTAGCCTCTCCCATTCAGTCAGGCACATCTGCCCCGTCCCCATGTGTCCCTCCACCCCCATTCAGACACCCACTCTCCCCATCCCCATGTGTCCATGCACCTCCTCCCTCTGTCCCCATGTGACTCTGTGCCCCACTTAGCCACCCCCTGTCCTTATGTGGCCCTGCACCTCCCTCCGTCCTGTGGTCCTGCACCTCCACTCCCATTCAGTCCCTTCCCCAGTCTGTCCTCCCCCACTAGCCCTTATGAGCCCCTGTCTGACGACCCCCCCCCAGCAGCCCCACAATGTCTTTCTCCCCATATCCCTGGTCTTCTGACCTGGCCAGACTGGCACTGTGAAGAAGTCAGGCTCTTTCTCCTCCCTAGCTGGCCGTGAGCTGCTGCTCTGTTCTATTGCCACAGTGTCTTCTGGTGGGAAAAAAGGCAGAACTGCAGCAACTTTCCAGCAGAAGCTTTTTCCTGTGCAAAAAAATTAAAAATATGTGTGGCTCATTAATTATGCACATGCAGTAGCACAGCATTCCCCCAGGAGTTGGTGAGGCTCTGGCTCATGATCTCTGAAGGCCGTTTACATGAGCAGGACTGTTGTATTGGTCCAGCTGCATTCTGGTGAAACATCCACATCTGGAGCTACCCATTAGCCTTTGAGAGGATGTGGGGGCTATTGTTAAATGATGTAATTGAATAAGAGATTCAAATATGTACTAGTATTGGTACTTTCTAAGCGGGAAAATACCAATTACATCCATTTTTTATCATCAGAAAAGTGTTGATGTGGGATTCCCACAGTGGGAAGGCGGAAACAAGAGTGGGGAGGATGTGGCACCCAGTATATAGGGCAGGTGGTCTGTTTTTTAACTTATGGATCTCACTTCCTCAGGATCACAGCCTTCATTTGTAAAATGTTGTAACAATGTTTTTGGTACTGAATATCAAGAATACAGTGTACGGTTTTATTATCCGTAACTCCTAATTCTTATTTATGACTAGATGAATAATTTAGATAAGTCATTTTCAAAGATCTGTGCTGAAATTGACCTTGTATCTCTAAAGCCAAGAGAGTTTGTACATTGTATTAGTCTGGAGTTTCTAAAATCAGGTCAGTTTGCTACAGATTATTGTATATACAAATAGAAAAGAGGAAGTATGTTTATTTCTAGACAGTATTTACATTTGCAAACCAGCAACTAAACTCTAATTTCCTTAATTTAATAATACAATATCAAGAAGAAAACAAACACTTGCTCACCTTATGTTTTTATATTTTCTTTAATTTTGGATTTGCAAATAATGTTGCCACAGATGGGCATAATAGCCCATGATTTCTTATATTGGGTAAAGCACAAATATAAAATATACTTGAAGCTCAACTCTAAGTAGATTATAAACATTTAATATAGAATGTTATCATAATATTCAGAGCACCAAATTGCAGACTTCTGTCACCCACTTTCAGGCATGCTTCTGAAGATCATAGTTAATTCTGCTGATTTATGGTAATGCTTTAGCACTATCATATGCAGCATCAGAAACCACTAACAAGCTTAGTATAAGCTTGGACTGAAATGGTTTGAGGTTTAAATTTCTGTAACGATTATAAACTAGAGGGAGTAAAATCCCACTTCAGCAAAAAAAAAAAAAAAAAAAAAAGTGTCTTGTTACAATTCAATACTGCAACCGCTCTCTCTAACTTGTCCAAGGAGCCATATTTGAGAAAAGTCATTTTAAATTGTGACTGTCATTTTTAAATTTAAAAGTAATCCTTTTTGTATGGTAATGTGCTTCATAATTAGGAGATACAATGTTAGCATTTATTGAAAGGGGGAAAAAGCTAGCCTGAGAAGTATTAAAATCAACTGGATTTTTTTTCCATTTCTTTCAGAATGATAGCTATTTATAAAACAACTCTGATGAGTTTGCCAGCCCCTTCCATAAACATTTTAATTAGGTATGTCACATTTGACCATTTCGAGGATACTGTGTAATTGTGATTACCCTAAAATTTATTCCAAAACTTACTCTGAACTTTTAGGGTTAGTATGAGTGCCTATGCGCATGGTGAAGAGGTATGGACCAGATCCTAACATGGTGTAAATTGACATAGTTCCATTGATTTTAATACTGAAGTTAATGGAGCTCTGCTGATTTACATCAGCTGAGTATCTTGCCTTGTGTGTTTTCTCCTTATGTTTTTATGAGAGCTGTGCAGGAGTAGCCATTTTTGGCAAATGGTGAAATTCTGTCCTGCAGCAACCAAATAATTTTACCAAGCTGGCCACTGACCCATGCAAGACGCTACTATTTTCAAAGAGCAGTTCCACAGCTTTCACTAGCTAGAACTGTCTTCTCTTTCATGAAAAAACAGAAGCTTGGCCTAAATTTTTCAAAAGCAACCAGTGATTTTTGGTGCTCAACTTGAGAAAGTCAAAGAAACCTGATTTTAAGGAAGTGCTGAGCACCTGCTCTTTGAAAATCAGGCCCCTTTAAGGTGTCTCAAGTTGAGCAGACAAAAAATTATGCACCCAAAATGAGCTGTCACTTTTGAAAAGGGATGACTAACAAAACTAACTGAGACAAAACTAACTGAGGCAAAACTAATGTTCCCATTTTCGCAAAACTGATGATAAAGCGATTATTCTACATTGATGCAACTTGGTTGCTTTTGCAGAACACTGATCTTTATTCCCATTCTTTAGAAAACAAATGATGGCTGTGTTTATTTAAACCTTATTGTACTGGGCCAAATCCAATTTGGTCTTTCATGCAAGTGCTCCAGTTGACATCAATGGGACTATAAGGCTGAGTAAGGCAAGAAGAATTTGACCCACGGATCAACCCTTTGTAAATCATTTTAGCTCAGCCACAGCCTCTTTACAGTCAGGATAATGTGGTCAATATACCATTTTACCTCTGCATAGCCCTTTTCATCTCAAAATGCTTTACAAATTAGGGGTCATAACTCAAGCAAAACTCCTACTGATATCAGTGACAGTTTTTCCCAAGTCATGGTTTCAGGATTTGGCTTTATATGAATTATGGGATGGGAAGGCAGCAGGCCATTGTGCAACAGCAGCTTGGATTATGGAGAATGTTAACCAAGGTAGTGGGCCAAATCCCTGCTGTTACAAAAAGTGCAATGGGATCTTCAGTGTCCCCACTGAACCTCAGGTTTGAATGCTTCAACCAAATGAAACCCCACAGAATGAATTGTATGGAATGCAATGCATCTCCCTTGGTAGGATGAGCGGGTAACTCAGCTGGGCTAGGATTTGAAACTGTATCTCCAAAGAGTTCAGGTATTTCGCATCTGATGCTTTGGTCTGAGTCAAAGCCTTTTAGATCTAAAAATGGGTCTAACTAATTTGTCTTCTCCCCTCCTCCCCCCAGCAGAGTTGAGCTTTGGAAAGGAAACCACCAGGTTCTGTAAGATTTGGGAGGGCTCATCATCTGGTGTTGAAACACGGACTCCACACGCTACAGCTTTTTTTTCAGGATGTCACTCTCCCGCCTCCACACTCACCACCAAACAAACATAGAAATCTACCACTGTTCTCCCTGCACACTCCATTTTCTTCCAATCTGAGAGCCATTTGTGTGTATAATTGAAAATTAGCAGTGCAGCTGTTTGAAGAGAGTAATTTATCACAGCACATTGTTCGCTCCTGACACTTTAGACCTGGCTCTAACAAGGCAGTGGTTGCTGGGGGTTGAGCTGCAGAAAGTGATTCGGCTATAATGCTGCGTTTCCCCTGCTTTGTTGCTAATTGTAGCCTCTTTTTCTCCATTGAATTGGGAGTTGAGTAAAAGAGCTTGTTTGCTCTGTGCGATGAGGCTGCCAGGGCCGCTTGGGCTATTATCACAAGATACTCTTGATCTTTTGAAAAGCAGGAAATAGAATTTTTCTCCAACAGGGAAAGTAATTTGCGATGCGTCCATTAGTTCTTCATTAAAGCAAGATTAAATTGCACGGCAAATCACATCTGTGTTTGGATGATTAAAGGGTGGCATTTTAGAGGCCAAAACTAATTACTAGCCAAAATGAATGGGAGTGAAAAAACAGTCATGTTTTTACATTAGATAGTGTGGCTTGTAATTAGATTCAAGCTAATTCCACTATTTCTTCTCATTTAATGAGATGAGCCTGTCCTCATCTTTTTCTAGGCCACGCTAACAGCCCCAAATGTATAATTTTGATAATACTGAGAGTTTACTTTATTGAAATTTCTTTGCTACCTGCCACAAGTGACTGTTCTGTCTAGTGGTGCTTCATTATGCAGCAACACAAGCTACTGTGACATGGTCCTAGTGAGCACCAAGACCAATCTCCTCTTTTTTTCTTTTCTTTTTTTTGTTAAATGAATAAATTTCACTTCTTTAGAGAAAAGTGCACAACTAAGGTGCATCTTTGTGTGTCTGGAAAAGGACACGTCTCCACAATAAACTCCTTTTATTGAGCAAACTTAGAGGAAGTTGCTCTCCAGACATGAGCAGGAGGAAATTCATAGTCGCAGCTGAGAGGTGAATGCTTGAAAGGAGGTGGCTAAGTTATTTATTGGATTTTTAAAAAATAAGTTCCTACCCACAGTTGTTATAACAGCAACTGTTCCTAGAGGCTTGCAACTGACATCTGGTTCCACAGTATCCAGGAATTTGTTAACCTAAGGCCAGATTGTGCTCCCAAGCATAGGTGTAGTTTGATTTGTATATTTGGGGGGGGGGGAGGGACAGCTCCAGTCAGGCCAATGGAGCTGCGCGTGGGGGCAAATTCCATGGCTGCCCAAGGCTTGCAATTTTGGGGGCAATGCTCCCCACAAACTATGTCCATACTCCCAAGATCTGTGGCTCTCAGTCCTCCCGCTACCACCTTTGTGGTACCATCTCCCCGCATTCTTAGGATCCCATGGAGTCAGGATCCACGTGGGGAAGGAGGTGGGGATTACACATGAAGTGAATAGCCCCATGATGGCCCTGGGGACACATGGCATCCCTCACGCTGATTCTGTGGCGATTCCCCAGACAAGATAATACTGATTGGTTGCCTGTTCCATGAGACCTCTTCAAAGAGATTCTCTGGGACAGATGCGGCCGGCGGGCCTCTAGTAGCACATCTCCAATGGAGCCATGATGCCAGGAAGTGAGGTGGAGGGGAGCAGTGTAGAGACAGAGAGCCTCCTCACAGATTATTCTGATACCCCAGCATCCACACAGATCCCTAGAGTTTGGGAATGGGCCAGCGGCTCATTCTGCAAGGTTGGGATACTCCCTTTCCCCCAACTCCTATCCGCAATAGAATAGTTGGGGAGAAGCTGTGTGAAGGCATCTGACCCTTATTTATATACATAGCACTAAAAATATGCCAGGAAGGTTGCAGACAAGGAGACAGACAAGGTCTTTACCTAGAAGAACTTACAAAGCAAAGGGTCCAACCCTGCAAACACATACTACTAGTGGGCATAGAGTTTACTACCATGAGCAGTCCCATTGGATTCCAAATACCCGGATCTTGGGTGTGCCTACTACTCCCCTCCCCACAAGCAGGTGTATGAGGAATGGGGTCTGCCTCCCAGCCCCAGTGCTCCTGAGCCGAAGCAGAGAGGGGAGTAATCTGCTGCTGGCATAAGCCCATAGCACATTACTTCCTCCTGAAACATCATGTGCTGCTCCCAGCATGCCATCCCATACACAGGGTTTGTGGGAATGCTACAGAATAACCCAAAATGATTGTCAACATTTTTCGTTTTGAAAAAGGGCATTTTCACGCTCAAAGAAATTGTCATTTGAAAAATTTCAGTCAGTTCCTGCTACATGCCAAATCCCCATCATCTTCAATAATTTACTTTGGGGTTTCTCATTTGCAGTGACTCACCTCAGGCTCCCTTGATTTCCAGAATTTTGTGTTCTCCTAGTAATAGGGGGACTTGTCTGCCAATAAATAAAAGAAGAAATGTATCCATTTGTCACTGCCTGTAGCTAAGAGATACGTCACCCTCAGCTGGGAAGCTGAAGCTCCTGCAGTTACTTTGGCAATCTGAAGTGTCTCTTATGAACCAATAGAAAAGGTAAGTATTCATTTGGGGAAAGTAGAATTATAGTTTACCATACATATAGTGTTTACATTTTCTAAAACCTAAAACTACCAATGTCAGAACTTTCTTTAATTGACTGCTATATGTAAGCGGGGGAATAGTCCCGCTCTTGTGGGGAACTTTTCTGGCTTCTGCACTACCCTGGTGAAGTGGGCTAGCGAAAGGATCTGAATCCTCACTCCCACTTCCTTTACACAGTGGCCTCCCTGCCCTTGAGGACTCCCCTTCCACTCTCCTGTCTGGCAGAGTCCTCATAATCCCAACAAGGCAGGGCCCAGGATTCCTGGGGGGCTCGACCCCCAACCCTGCTGTGGTCACCTACGACAGAGGCTAGGGTGTCCCCACTCTGGGGTACTCTGTCTGCACTGGGCACTTCTCTGACCCACTGACCATTACATACAAGTTAAAGCAAATGCAAGTTATTTAATCAACAATTAAATTTAAAAAGAATAAGGAAAAATGGGAAAGGTTAAAGGAAACACATCAACCCGCTCTGTGGGAGGGAACATCACAAACTGTGTCTCTGGAAAGTCCAGGCAGTTCAAAGTCTGTTCCTTGTAAGTCCCAGGCCTCCTTCTCAGGCCCTGGCTGTGCTATAGGGATGCTGTGAGTTGGACACTTGCTCTGGTGGTGGCCACATGCTCTCAGGCTCTAAGTGGTAGGACCCTTCTTCCCAGTGTTGCCCCCGCCCTGTCGGGGTTACAGTCCAAGCCTGGTCTGCAAAGCCTCTTGGCTGAGGCGTCTCCCTGTGCTGGGCCTGCTGCCCAGGGTCCCCCTCGGTCTCCCCAGCTGCTCCAGCCCCAGCTCCACCACTCTGTCTCAGCACTGCTGCTGCTGTGCCTCCAGCTCCCTGGGCTGCTTCTTTGGCCCCTCTGGCTCTGGTTGCTACAGCTCTGCTCCCAGAACAGGTCTGCTCTGCAGGCTGCTTCTGTGACTGCTCCCAGCACTGACCTGCTTCCTGGGCTGCTTTGCTGGCCCCTCTGGCTCTGGTTGCTGCAGCTCTCCTCCCAGGCCAAGTCTGCTCTCTCTGGGCTGTGCCTCTGGCTTTGGGGCTGCAGCTCTGCTCCTAGGACAGGGTCTGGTCCCTCTGGATCTGGCCCAGCTCTGCTCCCCAGCTTAGCTTGGGCCCCTGCTTTCTCCTTAGCTCGGCCCCACTCTGTCTGACCCAGGCAAATCCAGCTCACACGGAGGACGGGACCGCCCTGGCCTCCTGACTCCCTGATTAGCCTGCCCACCCTGTCATTCAGGCTGACCTGGAGCACTGGCCTCTCCCCATTGTTCCTGGGGGGCTGTCAGTCTCAGGGTCCTGATTCCCCATCGACCCTTCCCCCTTTTTAGTACTGGGAGCTAGCAACTAAAACACCCCCACTGAATGTTAGTAAGGGGGCAACAGGCCCCTTACATATATAATATGGGCCCCATATATGCTGAGGCACAACGGAACCAAATTCCTTAAATTCTGCTGCAACAATCACTAAATTCTGCTGCAAAACCTCCTAAATTTTGTTGCAATATTAATTTATGCCCCGTGAAATACCCTTCATTCCCATGCTCCACACCACCCTTCCCTACAAAATTACACACAACTATAGCTATTATAATCTGCAAATATATATTAAAGTGAAGGAGGAGAGTTTGGAGCATAATTCTGTGGAGAGGGGCAAATTCCATACAAATACTGTGGCTGCAGGATCACGGAATATATAGGGCCTTCTGTACAGTGATTTGAAACTTATATGACTGATATAATGGAACCAAAATCCTTTGTCTGAAGTAGCCTGAAATTGTTGACTGTAAAGGTACTTTGCAAAGACCATCGTCTATCTGTGAGGGCCTCTAAGGGAAACCTGAAGGCAGCATATATCTTGTTGCTTTAAATTACTGGTTGGTTACATTAACTTCATTTATTTTGGCTGTTGTGCTGCTGAATAGTTATTTTTCTGTGGAGTGCAAATCTAACTAATTTTTGGGGCACCAAGGGGGTGGATTGACATCTTTTTCTATTTAATTCTCACTGAGCCATTTTTAGAAGATGGGAGATGTCCAGGCAGGGATCTCAGATGTATAATAACTTTTTAAGTGATAAGTATCAAGCATTGCCATATTTGCCTGTCCCTCTGTAAGTGAAGTAACTATACCTTTTGGGCTCAATCATGCAACTTCCTGAACTGGAGTAATCTTTATTAGAGCTGGTTGACATTTTTCAGATGAAACTTTTTCAGTCATTGAACCATATTTACACAGCTCTAGTCCTTATTCATATGACTTGTCTCATTGACTTCCCTGGCAATGGTCCAAAACTCTGCAAATGCAGGATCTAGGTCATGATTTTGTCCACAGTTATGTGACTGAGGGCTTGTGTACCTGGTGTGTTAGTTTGTACCAATGGAGTGTAAATTCTAGTCCACACCCGTATATCACACACTAACTGGCCTATGTGGACCTTGCTGGTGTGCAGTAATGGTTCCCCAGCACACATTAACGTAGTCCCATTTCAAACAGTACTATGTTAACATGCCCTGGGGACCTTTTAGTGCATGATATGCTAGTATCGACTAGAATTTACACCCCACTGGTGCAGAGTAACACACCATGTAGGCAAGCCCTGACAGGTTAAATTTATTTGTGAGACCTAACAGAAATGGAAACAGACCATTATAGACCCGTACGACTGGATTCTTAAACTAAATATCTTAAGGGCGGTCATCCCAAATTCTATTGGTTTCTCTGATTATGTTTCAACAGAATGTAGCATAAAGATATTATTTATATATATTAACATTTGTACATGGGGCGATAGGTGTGTATGGTGTTTTATAGAGGGAATCAGGACATGGTCCCTGTCCTGAGGAGCTTACAGTTTAGGTTGGATACAACCTGATATGACACAAAAACAGATGACATCAGGCAAGGGGGAGGAAGGAGACCTTCCACAAATTAAGGCTATTCAGTTACTTGTTTTTGCAGGTATTCGCTCCTATTTCTAGGCCATATTCTGATGCCTTTTCTGACATTAAGTGGTACAGTTCTTCAGGAGTAGTCTCATTGACTTCAATAGGACTACTCATAGTGCAAGGTACTGCTCAGGTATGGGTATCAGAAATATGGCTTTTAGTTTGTATTAGGCTAGCTTGAGAGTTTGGTCATTGTTAGAAAGACTATGGAAAGAACTGGGTTTTGAGGAGTGATATGCAGGAGGAGAGGGAGATTGTATGTTACGCAGGATAAATGAAAGCTTTTTAGGCAGAGGGGACATAATGGAAGAAGGCACAAAAGGTGCTTGCAAGAAAAAGATAAAATGAGATATGAAGGGAAGCGGAATTAGCAGAACAGTAGGGTGGGGGGAGATATGAGAAGAGGTGTAAGCAGAAGTGTGTGCAGAACCTCTTAGATGAGGACAAGATGACATTCCAAGTTAGCCTTAGAGCAGCAGTTTTCAAATTTTTTACATAGTGTAGAGAGATTCATAGAGAGATTGTCTCATGTACCCCTTCCCTCCCATTCATGAATACATAATCCACCTTCTCTCTCCTCCATGACTAAGTAGACCACCTCACCTCTGATTCGCAGTCACATAACATCCCTGTGGTAACTACAGTAATGGCCTATTTGGAGAATCACCATTAGGAAATTATTTGATGTCTTTTTAGCTTCTATTAATGTGATTTAGCTATTAGAAACAAGGACGAGCAGCCAACACCATGTGACCAGCCAGCTCCCTACATACTGCCAGCAAGTGCTCTTTAGACCAACAGTAGTCTGTGGCCACAGTTTATGAACTGCTGCCTTGGATGATGTGAGCAATAACATATTAACAATAAAATTCCATCTGGGACAGAAATGTTTACGTGAGTCATGACCTCAAAATCAGACTGAGACAATATAATTAGAAAAAGTTGATGAGATCTTCCAGTAACAAATTATGGACTATGGCAAGTAAAATTCAGGTCACACTTCTCCTTTGAAGTTTTAATGGCCACGCCAATTTTCTGATAGTCACTCACTTATGTTTGAAGTAAGTGTGCAAAGCCGTAGCTGTCTCCATTTGTCTCTAACTACTTCAGAAGGCACTGAGCTCATAAAGCTGCAAGCTTCAAAGGGCTTATTCAGACATTCCATTCTGCCGCTGCCATTTATCGCAGGGGCTCTTTTAAATATATTTCTTTATAATAAAAAGTATTTTAAAAAACACAAACCTAACAATGGGCCTGTTGGGCTGGATACAAAACTGGTAATGGTTTTAGTGGGAGCAAAACTGGGCTCTATAGTTTAGTATTTTTATACAGTTTGCAAACAGTGTCTTAAAATATTCATATTTACCCACTTTGCATTTTTGCATTTCCCTCTGTATTTTATGATCAGTCCTTTCTTGTCCTGCAGAAAGGGATTGTCTTTTTTTTTGGCAACAGGTTCTCAGTGCTGCTGCCGTTGGGTCAGAACAAACCTGCAGGGCAGGTGGAATTTTAAGTCTGCTGGATTGTTACTAACATATAGGTATAACCCACCTAGGCCTCCAATACAGGGAAAGAACACCTTTATTATTAAGGGACAGGACTGGAGTTCAGTAATTAGAATTCTTTCTCCTCCTGGCTCTTTCATAGACTTACTAGGTGACCTTGGGTGAGTCACATGACCAGTCAGTCACACTGCCTCATTTCCTCCCTCTGCCTAAGGAGGATAATAATACTTACTTATCTCACAGGGTGTTGTGATGCTCTAGGGCCTGATCTTATTCTCATTGGTGCCAATGAGAGTCTTTCCATTGACTCTAATGTATGCTGGTTCAGCCCTTTAATTTACAATCCTTAATTTTGTACAGCAGAGTCATGCTTTCAGGTAGAAGGTGGTATTGGAGGTATTAGAAATACGTATATTAATTAATAATGTGACATATGTATATTTGTGTTTAGTAGGGTTTTTTCCCTCCGACAGTTCAGGTGGTGGTGTTGTTTTGTTTGCTCCTGTAGTAGTCATCATAACATCACAATCTGTTTCCATGGGAAACACTGTGATGTGCAAATTCAACTTTATGCCTTCAGAGTAAGATCAGACAGATAGCAGAGGTGGACTATAGGGAGAAGACCTTGTTTAAGGATAAAGTACCAACTTCAGTGCCAGATTCAGGCCTCAAACCTGGAGTAACTTCACTGACTTGAGTGGAGTCACTCACAAAACACAAACCTTTGCCATTATGCTCATAATCTACTATTGTGTGTTAGTTTTGCTAGTTAGATTGTAAACTGTTTGGGGGTAGAATTTCCCTTTATATCTGTTTGAACAGCACCTAACATAATGCCTGATTTAGTCCTCTGGATGTTACCATAATATAGTAAAAGTAAATAAAGGTTCTTAATTTGCTCCTTCACTGTGATATTGCAGACGCAGCAAATGGCCTTTGAATATCTTAGAACATCCATACTTGGGGGATTTTTGCTGGCACTGTATAATACTTTCTGTGTTTTGTGCTTTTTCTGTGCTCTGGTGGACCCAGCAACGTACTTGTCTTTAAGCAAGCTGTGCCCCAATCCTTCAATCTGAGATCCTGTGTCTTGGACATGTTCTGTTGATTCATGGCTTGTCTACACAGGGAAATTAACCAGCATACCTATTCCAGAATAAGTGTTCTCCTGTAGCTATTCTGGAATAATTCCCCATATGGACACTGTATTCCAAAATAAAAGTGACTATATTCTGGAATAATTACTCTGTTTTGGAAGTAGAGTACTTATTCCATCATAAAATAATTTTTATTCTGGATGTGTAGATAAATCAATTCCTTGGAGATTATCTTAATTGATATAAACCAGATTTAAGGCTTGGTCTATGCAAAAGTTGCATCAGTTTCGTTTCACTAAGGGTATTTCTTCACTGCAGAGTTAACTAAAATTATCTACACTTCAGTTAACTCCTCTTGAGTTAACCTAGCTCCAGTGATCACAGCCACACTTTTAACATTTGAGCTAAAAAGATTGTGTGTTAGCAGCTAATGAGTTTTCCTAACTGGAGCTGGAGCCTATACTCCCTGATGGGCCAGCCAGTTCAGTTTAAAAGCATCATTGTATTTGAGCCTAAGAGGTCTTGTGTGTGGACAGGACTTGAGTTAAAGGGAACATTTGAGTTAGCTCTGCAATGAAAACAAGTTAAAAGTTTGCCGTTAAACCTATGGGACTTGGGTATATCTACACTAGACATTTTTTACCTCAAGTTAATTGACTGGCAATTAACTTGAGGTGCTTAACGGAGGAGGCTCATGGAGACATTCATGTCAGGTCTTCCACTGTATAAAGGTTTGTCCTTTTCACTGACCTGATTCCTAGGGTAGAAAACAAAGATTTGTAGCCTTGATTAAATGTGTGGGGAGAGTCCACATTAGCCTTTACAAATGCATTAAGTACCTCGAGTTGCCAAAAGTGGTAATGTTTAGTAAAGACAAGCCCTTAATCATGGAAATGTTTATTTCAGTTTAAACCTGATTTATATCAGTTATTTATAAAGAATCTGTAAATTCTAGGTGCAGGCTAAACTGCTATAAGTCAAGTTTAAATAAATGTAAGGGTATGTCTATTGGTGTGCTCACTGTGTGGAAAAAGGTAAGGACACATGGTATGGGTTTTAACCAGGCTGCCACTTCATTAGCCATATTACATCCAAGGTTCCTACTGGGGAACAGCCTAGTGCAGTCACTTGCACCATATGGAGAGCCTGTCATCATACCAGAAGAGTCTCTGGGTGCCTCCACTCACCCGCTAGCATCCCTCCCTCTTTCAGGGGTTGAAACAAGAGGAGACCTCGATCCCCAACCATCACCACTGTCAAGTGCATTGGGGGGTGATCTCCCTGGGGTAGTGCTCTGGTTCCTGGTTTGCATTTGCTCCCCAGGGGTTAGACAGGATGCCCCCATCTTGGAAGGAGATGCTCACTATGTTATCTTTTTGGATGTGGAGCCTAAGTCAGCAAGTGCCTGTACCAGGCACTTGCCACAAGGAGGCACCAGCATCAGCTTGGCTGCCTCCCCACTCCTCCCCGCCACACACACTGCATGGGCTACCTAGAAGTTTGGCCAACCCAATACCAAGATCATTCAGGAACAAGTCAGCACCTATAGCAGAGAGGTGCACTCCATCCTCTTAATAAAACTCAGTCACACTCTGGCCTGATAACCGAGCCACCTTGGGACTCCAGCCATGTCAATGCTTTCCACTGGGCTTGCTCCACCTTTTTCATGGGTGGACTGCAATTTGCCAAACCCTGCAGGCTCGCATCATGCTATCTCATGCCAGGAAACATGTTTACCAGCAGTCCAGTATCCCACTTAGCCTTCTAAAGTAGTTGGAGTCGAGAGCACATTCCCAGGTCATTATCCCCAACGTGAACAACAGTGATGTCTGGTTTCTCCTTGTGAGTCACCAGCCCATGCTAAAGATGCATGAGCTGGTCTAAGCACATGCCCCATCTGTCGTGTCAAGACAAAATTGCATCTGGCCCAAGAACCAGCTGTGAGCCTCAAGATGAATTACACATTCTCTTGTAAGCCCAGTGCACAGTGCTGTGCCCATAAATCCATATCCCCAGCCATAGGCATACTCCAATGCATTCTAGATGATAGACATGGGGAAGGAAGCAGGCATGGTTAAAACCGGTGGTGCTTACTGTTCACCACCTGTGTTGGCCTCCCCTCAGGCAGCTGCACGTAGAACTTAGAGGCCTTCGATCATTCATGCCCTACATCTTGGACCTCTGACACCCTCAGACCCAACTGGTTAGCCGCTGTTACAGCCCCTATGTGGAATGAGTGGGAGCCTTGCTCTGTTGGTGGCAAGCCCAAGAATGACAGTCCCTTCCTAAACATGCCCAAAAACTAGAATTTGTTGCATACAGGAACAGGGGACCCTCACCGGGTGGCCATTGAGCCACATATGTCTGCAGTGCCCAGTACAGGACACAGGTCCCCCCTCACCAGAGAGATGCAGAGCAACAGCCATGCCAACTCCAGTTTGAGTGGTTTTTGATATTGAGCTGGAGAGAATCACCTTCCCACTGCATGTCCTGTAGTTTGAAAGCCTGCCCCAAAGAGTCTTCCTTGGCTGAAGAGAACAACTCACTGACCCGCAAGACCCCAAAGAAATCCAACAGAAAGGCTGCCTTGAAGAATATCGCCCCACCCACCCACCCAAATGGTAGACCCCCAGGAAGAACCTCAACTACTTACCTAAGGACCTGTAAGGTCAGTGGCTTCCTGATACTGCTCCACGTCCTGGCAGCCAGGGTGGATGCATGTGGATCATGAATACCCAATAGAGATAGGGCTAACCCTCAGACTAGAAGTAAAAGGCCACTCCATATAACCAGATAGCTATAGCAAGACCAAGAACTGCCAAAGTTGGAGTTCTGTTATATGCCAGGCCCTGCATAGTCCTTCAGCCCCCCTGAAACTCCTCAAACAGTGTAGTGTAAGATAAAAAGGTGTGGGGTGCAAGTGCTCCCTTGGCCACAGATACTGCCTTTAGCAACGAAGATTCCATAGGGCTGCTGCCATCTCCTGGATGAGAAATCAATGTGACCTGGCTGGAGGGCTGAGTTATGAAGCAGCTGTAGTGAGACTCAGTGAGTGGGAAGAGTGCTACAACAGTGGAATAGAAGAAAGGAGTGCTAATCCCCAGAATTGCCAGAAGGAGGTGCCATCCAGGAGCGAGTAGAGCATCCCATGACAGTTGTTTCTAGGGTTAGGCTGCAGGCATGGCTAGTGCTCCACAGGCAACTAAGGAGAGACCACGAGCATAGGGGAATGCTCCAATAGAAAGGGTATCTGTACCAGGAATAAGAACCACTCTAGGGAGCATCAGACCTCGTCCCAGATCACGGAGATCAACCGAGCCACTATATTGTCCTGCTGGACTAGTGATGGGCCCAGGGTAAGGACCAACTAGATTACCACAGCAAGGCAGACTTACCAGGGAAATTCTGCCCTGCAGGCAGGGAGGCAGACTGGGTGCACTCCTGGAGGAGCATTTGGCTGGGGTGAAGCCAGCTAAGTGCACATCCAATAGCTACTACTGCTACCAATTCAAGTCCCACAGGGCAAGCAATTCCTCATGGGCATGGCCCACATCCTGAGGCAGCCAGGATTCCCTGCTAACACTCTACCTGGACCATGGGGCTCAGGCCTGGCCTCATTGGGGATTCCTAACCTCCACCACCATAGCACCCCAAGTCCTGCATAGCCAATGGGGGAAGGGAGGCAGCTCCTGTCTTAGGCCAAAACCTGGCCCCTGAGCAGCTCCACCTGGGGCACCATGGAAGTGAATTGCTCTGAAGTTAAGCCATCCTGGTATGGATTGCACAGCTGCTGGCCAGCTTGCAGCAGCAGCAGAAGGCAGAGCTTAGGAAGACTGCCCTGCTGTGGCCCCACCTGGGCAGGTAGAAGAGGGAAGAGGTTGCCTGCTGGAAACCAGAAAGCAGGAAGTAGCCCTCAGAGCAAGCCTACCCTGTGGGGGCTGAAAAATCTCATGGGACCTAGCCTGTGCTGTCCTTTTGCCTTGTCCCATCAGGGGAGACACCAAAACACATCCCTTGCTAAGCTCGGGGACCTCAACTGGAGCTAGAAGGAATAATCCAGCTTGCGCAGACATACCCATACTAACTCTGATCAAAAACGGACGTGTTAGCGAAGAAGTGCCAATGGCATGAGCGGCTAGCTACCCTGACTAGGATCCCGTCCAAGACTCTACGTATGCACTTGAGTGGCTAGCCTGTATCAATGCTTACGCCGCCACAGCTACTCTTTGTATTACACTCTTTCAGTCAATTACACTTCTAGCTCCAGTGCAGACATACCCTAAGAGTGGCCATAGAGGGGTTTGCAGTTGTTTGAAAATATCGTATTGCCTGTATATAAATCCATAGTACGCCCACATCTTGGATACTGCGTGCAGATGTGGTTGCCACTGTGATGGGTTTGGGCCCTTTGGGGTATCACCTGATGTGCTCAGGGCTGCCCAAAGGGGGGGCAAGTGGGGCAATTTGCCCCAGGCCCTGGGCCCCACAGGGACCTCCACGAGAGTTTTCAGGGGCCCCCACGAGAGTTTTTGGCGGCACTTCGGTGGCGGGGAGTCCTTCAGTGCCGCCGAATACACCCGGAGTGAAGGACCCGTTGCCGCTTCTTCTGCTCCTGGTCTTCAGTGGCAATTCGGCGGTGTGGGGTCCTTCTGCTCCATGTCTTCGGCAAAGTGCCCCGAAGACCCGGAGCGGAAGGACCCCCGCCTCTGAAGACCCCAGGCCCCCTGAATCCCCTGGATGTGCTGGGGTGCCACTGAGTCAGCCTATTCTTCCAGCCTGGGTCCTCTTTACCTGGCCTTGCTGGGTTAGGCTCACAAACCTCTTCCAGCCAAGCTCACAGGCAGGGCCACACCCAGCTGTACAGAGACAGACATCCACTCTGGAAAGATTCAGCCTTAGGGGCTTGCCCCAACACTCTGGTGTCCATTCCCTTTAAGGGGTACAAACCCAAATGTTTTATGAAATTCACCCCCTCCCTCAATGTGGAGGGAGATATGCACAACTTCTTGCCCCCCCTTTAGAAATTACATAAATTGGGTTATATTATAAATAAGCAATAAGTTTATTAACTACAAAAGGTGAGTTTAAGTGAAAATAAGAGATAACAGGCAGAATAAAGCAGATTACTGACCAAATAAGGAAAAATACGCAAGCTAAGCTCAATATACTTAAGAAACAGGTTACAAAATGTAATTTCTTACCCTAAATGTTATTTTAGGCAGGTTGCAAAGTTTCTGTGGTTCAGAGTTCCAGTTATATTTCTTTTCAGACTGCACCCATCTCAGCCTGGACTCACCCTCTGTCTTCCCTTCAGGTAGCTTTAGCAGTCTTTCTTCTTGGGCAGACTGGCCATGGACAGGAGAAGTCCCATTTGCCTTCCTCACTACCTTTAAATAGGATTTACATGAGGCAGGAATCCTTTGTTTCCCAAACTAGACCCCGCTCTTCCCTTCCAGTGGAAAGTTACAAGAAGTCCCAGATAATGTTTAGTATTAGGTGACAAGACCACCTGACTCTGTAGTATCACAGTGTCCATGAGTCAGTGACAGTATGGAGCATCCTCAGGAAGGCCAAGCCTTTTCACAGTCCATTTTCCTCACTGTTGGGTCATCAATCCTGTCTGGCTTTTCCATTGTTGTACCTGAAGTGTTAGCGGTGGGCGTCACCCAAAGTAGTCAATATTCCTAACGTCAGATACAGAAATGATACAGGCATAGACAAATGCAATGGAATAGGTGCAGTGGGTCAGATTTCAGTTGTGATATAGACAACCACAATTCTAAAGGACTTCAATCAGAGCTACACTTGCTTTTGCCAGCTCTGAATTTGGTCCAGTGTTTTTTGAACTGGAAATTACAAAAGAGGTTGGGTATTAATTGTGGGAGCAGCTGAAAACAGCACTTAGGTTACACAGGCAACTCTGACAGAGGAATTTATCATAGAAAGAATGTGGCTCTCTAGAGCTGTATACAAGGAGCCAAGGACTGCACTGTGAAAACATAAACCCAAATTTGAGAAGCAGAATGAAGTGGGATGCTAACCAGGACAATGTGATAGTTCTAGCAGACGTATTTTGTGATCTGTGACACAGAGGGATGGGCTACATCTGGGAGAACCCTTCTGAGATAAGGTCATTCCAACTAAGAAGAGAAAAGTGCTGTCTGAAAAAATTGAGGATGACAAAGAAGGGATTAAAGTAAATTGTGGATATCCGTTTGGGGAAAATAAGGCTCTGTGACAAGGCTGGCAGACAGTTTCTAGATCCCTGCACTGATATATGGGACTCTGTAAAGTCACCCTAAGCTTAAGAGCAAGAACTTTTCATAAAGATAGAGAGTACTTACTGCTGACTCATGCTAGCAGGTGTAGCATGTTAGCTTCAGGATATAAAGGGGATTGAAATGCCTCTGTGGTGTAGAAGGGGCTGGGATAGAAGGGTCCTTCGGAAAGTCCCTGTGGTAGGAACAGCCAAATCTGGGGAGAAAGCTTAGGCTGAAATTTGTGTTTGCTGTTATTTAAGTTACCAAAAAAGCCAAACTATAGGAAGAGGCGCAGTTGTGTCTTGAAAGCATCTACTATGTTAGAGCAGTGAGAGCCACTGGAGTTAGTGGTTGTGTTGGCCCCTGTCTTGTGAGAGGGGTGCAGCTTCTTGAAACCTTGACCCATGTCCTCTGATTGTGTTGCACCTCTATTAACTGTGTCAGAAGTAAAGTAAACTGTGGGAAAATGGAGCACATGAAGTGACATGACTCCTTCAGGCTGGAAGGAAATCTACCAGAGAACTAGAGAAGGTGGTTGCAGCACTTCCATGTTTTCTTGGCAGAAAGTGATACTGTAGAAAAACCGGAAAGTGAAATCCTCCATACCTTGCTACCCATGCCAGATCCAGAGGCACTGGAAGATCTACAGTATATTTCAGTGCGAGCATAAAAAGGACCGCAAGATGCTATACAAGTCATTCACAATAATCCACATATGAATGTCACTTAAGAAAGTCACATTTTCTTTACAAGAAATTGACTGCCAGATGAGACCCCTCACCATTATGTTACAGATCTACCTAATAAAGCTAAATCATGTGAACTTCAACAGTGAGGCTGAATTATCTGTGGTATAACTGATAACCTTGCGTTGGCCTGGTTGTCAAAGAAAATGTAAATGACATTGGATATTTGCAGAGCTAGTGAAAAACTGTTCTTCCCAAATGAAAGTGTTAGCAAGCAGTGAAATACCTGAATCACATCTAATTGAAAATCCATACTATGGCATAAAGGCTGAATAAAAAGTAAACAAATGGCAGAAGCCAGATTTGTTTTATATAAGTGTGGAGGCAAATGCAACATGATTCAAAATTATCCGCACACAAAGTGTGTGTGTGGGGGATGTGGGGGGAAGGGGATGTATGCAATAAAAGCAAATATTTTGCAAAAAGTGAGACACTCTCAGGAAAAATTGCAAAGAAATACAAAAGCAAAACATTTATAAATATACAGCTTAAGGACAAAGCTCTGATGATACAAAAGCAGTGTTCTTTCGGAGCCTCTTGATAAATTTAAAAGGCAAGATTTTACAATTGGTTTATGATATTGGAAATAAACAGAAAGTGAATCTCAAAATTGATATTGGCACTGAGTGCAACTTAATTACTGTAAGTATATACAAAAAGATGAATGATCATCTAATGTTAAAAAGCAAAAACTATGCTTGTTTAATATAGCAGGCACAAAATGAGCCACTCTGGCATGTCTGTCAAGAAAAGATACCACTCAGTAGAGTTTGAAACAGTACAACAGGAACATGTGGTTTGGGTGAAGAGCAGTTTGCAAATGCAGATGATCAACTGAGTATATAACTTGTCAACTGAACAAGATGCAAAAGATACTCTTCAGGAATTTAATGGAATGTTTAACAGAATAGTATGCTTTAAGGATAATGTATTAAATTAATATAGATCCTAGTGTGCTGACACAATACATGAACCATACAAAGTTCCATTAGCACCAATAGAGAATTACAGTTCGACTTGCCTCAATGGTTAAATTAATTTTTATTGAGTGAGTTCTGACATGTACTGAATTAACAGCAAGGTCACTGTAACAAAACCAAGTAAGATAAGGCTGCAAGTTATAGATCCAAAAAATAGTGGAAGAGATCATGTCTGAACTTGGAAATGCACAAGGATTTCCATTTTGCGTGCAAGCCAGGAGTTCTGGTAGGTCCAACTTGATAAAGGAAGTGAAAAACTCTGTACCATCCTCCTTTGCAGTTGGCAAGTACCCTTTAAAAGTTTTCTCTTCAGAACTGACTCAGTAACTAAGTTGCATGAAAGCATCAGGTTCAATCTTTGAGGTTCTGGAAGAGGTATAAGTAATTGTTGCTGATTTGTAATGAAAATGATCGGTGATGCATTAAGAGATTGAGTAATGTTGAGTAGCATGCAAAGAAACAGAACTTTAAACTTAACAGGAACCAAACACCAGATCAGGCCAAATGAGGCTAGTTATACAGGACAGGATATATATTCAGTGACAAAGAAGTTCAGTTCCACCCAAAAAGGTGAAGACAATTGTACAAAATGAAGAGACCCTGTAACAGGTAAGCCTTAGAGAAATACATGGGCATGTTAACATATTTAAGCAAATTCATCCCTAATTTGTCACACTTAAATGTTCCACTCAGAATACAGCTTGATGACAGTATGGCATGACACTGGGAAGGCTGGCAAAATAGTAATTTTTAGAAATTGAAGAAAAAATTGAGACAGAAACATCTCCCCTGAAATATTTTGAGATTAATAAAGAACAAAATAACAGATGATGCAAGCTCGTGTGGGATGCATACTGTTTTTGGCTACAGGTTTCAGAGTGGTAGCTGTGTTAGTCTGTCACAGCAAAAAGAACGAGGAGTCCTTGTGGCACCTTGGAGACTAACACATTTATTTTTTGTACTCCTCATTCTTTTTGTTTTTGGCTAGATGATCACCCAGTGGCATATGCTTCCAAAGCACTGACTAAAACACAACAGAACTATGCTGAGATTGAAACAGAAATGCTTCCTGTTGGTGTGTTTGTGATCAATTTTATTGTGTTTATGGACAGGAATACATAAACCCATGGAACGCTTGGTACAGAAACAATTGTGCAAGGCACTACATCAAATTTAAAAAAATCATGAAACTTTAAAAGTACTCATTACTTGTGAAAAAACAGAACTGGTAAGGAACATTTTATAGCAGATATACCTTGTAGCGTACCTATACATTCTGAAAGGAAAGAGCTGGAGAAAGAAGGACATGAAGTAAATAAGATTCAAATACTATCCATTTCTGAGACAAAATTTGACAAATTCATATACTAAATGACCCAACCTCTCCAGAAATGTCTTGAGAGAGTAATTCTTGATAGATGATCTGCATAAAAAAACCCCAGGTATCTCAAATCATAAAACTTATGTTGACTCCAGGGATAAGATTGTTACATATGATGGGATTCTGTGCAAACAACATTGTCAGAATAGAACACAGCTTGAGTCAGAGATACTAAGCGTAATACACAGCATACATATGAGTAATGAAAACTGTAAGAAGAGAGCCCCAGATGTTCTATTCTGGCCAGCCCTTACGTTGCCATTTGGAGAGGGGTGGGGCGGAAGGTATCTAAGTGTTAAATCATTAAAATCAGAAAACAATGTAAAAGAACCACTGAAACCAACTAAGATTCATGATTGAGCTAGGTCCAGGATTGATGCAAATATATTTAAATAACCTGACAGATTACTTACCTCTTGTCATTGGATTACTGATCGAACTTGTCTGGAAAACATAGATTTCTTTTTAGACAAAAATTCTATAAGAAAAATCTACTTTAGAAATTTTCCTATTAGGAAATGTTCCTTTGGGAAATGTTAAGTGTGGGAATGTGGCTTTCTTCCTGTCTTTTCACAATTTGTTACTATTTCGCAAACTGGAAAACATTGGGAAACAGTAAGAAAGAGTGTGTGTGTGTGTGTGTGTGTGTGTGTGTGTGAGAGAGAGAGAGAGAGAGAGAGAGAGACTAGAATTGGAAAAGGTACAGAGAAGGGCAACAAAAATGATTAGGGGTCTGGAACAGCTTGCATATGAAGAGAGACTAAAAAGACTAGGACTTTTCAGCTTGGGAAAGAGACGACTAAGAGAGGATATGATAGAGGTCTGCAAAATCATGAATGGCATGGAGACAGTGAATGAGGAAGTGTTATTTACTCTCTTTCTCATAGCACAAGAACAAGGGGTCACCCAATAAAATTGATAGGCAGCAGATTTAAAACAAACAAAAGGAAGTACTTCTTCACACAACACTCATCAACCTTTGGAATTTGTTGCCAGGGGATGTTGTGAAGGTCAAAACTATAATGGGATTCAAAAAAAGAATCATGTAAGTTAATGGAGGATAGGTCCATCAATGGATATTAGCCAAGATGGTCAGTGATGTAACCTCATTCTCTGGGTGGCCCTAGCCTCTTTCTTCCAAAGCTGGAAGTGGATGACAAGGGATGGATCACTTGATTACTGATTTCCTATTCCGTTCATTCCCTCTGAATCACCTGGCATTGGCCACTGTCAGAAGACAGGATACTGGGCTAGATGGACCATTAGTTTGACCCAGTATACCTGTTCTTATGAGAGAGAGAGATTTCATTTATAAGTGGCAGTGTTGTTCTCACTCTGAGAACTAACACTCTACACTTTGTTCCTGTTTTCCAACTGTAAAGGTCAGGGATAGTGGGTTTTTCCTCATGGTGTTCTAACTTTTAATAGTTGGAAAACAGGCTAAGCAGAGACGACATGCGCAATTTCAAAATGAAAAATGTGAATCAATTGAGCATTTTCCCCCTTACATTTTGTTTTGAAAATATTATAGAAAACAAAATTTCACCAAAAATGATTTTTATGCAAAATCCTTCTTTTTCAATAACCCTTATTTTTGATGAAAAACATCTTTTTCATCACAAAAATTTTGTCCAGTATTAATGAGTAGTGCGTGTTTAAAACCTGAACTGTTACACAATATATCGCAAAAAGAAAAGGAGTACTTGTGGCACCTTAGAGACTAACCAATTTATTTGAGCATGAGCTTTCGTGAGCCACAGCTCACTTCATCAGATGTTTACCGTGGAAACTGCAGCAGACTTTATATACACACAGAAATCATGAAACAATACCTCCTTCCACCCCACTGTCCTGCTGGTAATAGCTTATCTAAAGTGATCAACAGGTGGGCCATTTCCAGCACAAATCCAGGTTTTCTCACCCTCCACCCCCCCCCACAAATTCACTCTCCTGCTGGTGCTAGCCCATCCAAAGTGACAACTCTTTACATAATCAAGTCGGGCTATTTCCTGCATAGATCAAGGTTTTCTCACATCCCCCCCACCCCCATACACACACAAACTCACTCTCCTGCTGGTAATAGCTCATCTAAACTGACCACTCTCCAGGTTTAAATCCAAGTTAAACCAGAACATCTGGGGGGGGGGGGGTAGGAAAAAACAAGAGGAAACAGGCTACCTTGCATAATGACTTAGCCACTCCCAGTCTCTATTTAAGCCTAAATTAATAGTATCCAATTTGCAAATGAATCACAGTTTGCCCATGGTGAGAGATTCCAGATCAGATTCCAATAATGGCTCACCAGTCACAACTGCCTCATTTTTTTAATTCTCTTTGAAATATCAATTCAAGCATGGCATAACAAGCCCTTAGTCTCATAGTCAAAAGGATTATGAGGATGGACATGAGGATGGCTCTAGACTGTTCTCAATTGTAGCAGATGACAGAACGAGGAGTAATGGTCTCAAGTTGCAGTGGGGGAGGTTTAGATTGGATATTAGGAAAAACTTTTTCACTAAGAGGGTGGTGAAACACTGGAATGCGTTACCTAGGGAGGTGGTAGAATCTCCTTCCTTAGAGGTTTTTAAGGTCAGGCTTGACAAAGCCCTGGCTGGGATGATTTAACTGGGAATTGGTCCTGCTTTGAGCAGGGGGTTGGACTAGATGACCTTCTGGGGTCCCTTCCAACCCTGATATTCTATGATTCTATGATTCTATGATTAGTTTAAAAAAAAAAAGCTATTCTGTCTTCACCAAAGTCATTCAACGGTTGTACAGGAAGGACAGATGACACATAAATAAAACTTACCAAGATATCCAAGATGCTACTGACAGTACAAGGGAAGATGTTACAGTAAGTCTTCAAGTAAGTGGATACTAACCCCTTTCAAGTGAGTGGGGTACAACTTTTTTAGCCCTACCCATGTGTGACAGGGACTGGGATTTGAGCAACAATTTGTTACTAAAATTTCTGTGCGTCAAACCTTTATTACCATGGTTGTTTATAGACTTCTAAATCAAACAGGAGTGGGTTTTTCCATATAGTCTCTTAGAACAAAATCATTATCTTCCTTATACTAAATGCTGCCCACAATAGTCTTCCTACTGTGAAGTATTTGGAAACGATAGGAAGACGCATTTTATTGTCCAATTAATGTTATTCATCCAAGGCCATTGTGATGACAGCTATGTCTGAGTATGGAGAAGCTGGAGAGGAGTTTTGAAAATAACATTACTTTGCAGATATGTCAGTCTTATTTTATAGGAAGGTGGTGGGTAGGTACATCAGATTATGTGATATGAACAACAGAGACCTGTGGGTGGATTCTTGTTGATTTCCAGAAGCCAGTGATAGTCTCCTTGAGAACATCCTGTGGTCAAAATTCAGGTAAAGGATTGGGTTTGTTTGTTTTTTCAATCAAACCTACCATTAGAGGAAGGAATCAAGAAGATCCTTGCATGAAATTCCTGAGATGTGAGGCATTGCAACAGAATTGTCAGGCAAGGGTATGGAATGTGCTAACCTTCACAGTGGACATGACAAGATGAGGAATCGCAGTAAAGTTGCAGAGGGTCACAAGAAAAGTGATTATTATAGTGATTAAGTCAGCAAAAGGCACTGGCTCCAAAGGAGGAAGGAACAATGCAGGTAGTAAACTGGTGGCTGCTCTTTGATATTTGAGGCCTTCTAGCTCAGTCATTCAAAGTTTCTTAGAAATCAAATATGCCAAAAGAACAAGGATAGCTAAAATTACTTCTTATGGTCACCCAGCTATCCTCAAGGCATCAAAGGGGAACTCCTTTACACTTTCAAATACAGCAGTAAGTCACATACATTAGTTGTTGAAGATTCTTTTAATTATCACTCTCATTTAATACTGATGTACTTCTTTTCTTGTTCTAATTGTATTCATTAATCTCTTTACAGTCCCTTAGGCATACATACAATTGTGTGTGCCATAAAAGCATTTTGCAAAGTCATGTTTTTCTATAAGTCTAGTCTTATTTTTTAAATAAAAAAGGCAAATTAAATATTTGACTTAACTGATTTGTTACATTCTTTTAAAGTCAAATTCTGCTCTTCTTACTCAGGTAAAACTGCTACTGAGGACAAAGAAACAGTGCCACAGGTAAAAACATTAGAAAGGTAAGCTATCACCCACAGTTCATACAAATAACCGTTAATTAAATATGTATAGTTGGATGAATACTGTACGACTGCTATATCTCTAGGTGGCAGCAGTGGAATAAAATATTTAAAAAGTAATGAATATTATTATATGTGTTCACTGTTTAATACAAACAGGCATTAATTAAATGTATTTGACAGTTTCTTGGTACTGTACTACTTTTATACTCTAGATGGCAGCAGTGGAACAACATATAGAACAACTCCTGATGATATTTCTTCATCCGTGCTCATGCTGTATTCACATTTTCAGCAAGTTTAAATTATAGAGAAGAATTGCAGAAATGTAAAGGCAGAGTTACTAAACAAACAATATTTGCATGGTTCATATTTGCTGATACTGAGTGAACAGTGGAGTTTGGTGCATCATAACATTCATTTGCTATAATGATGGAAATCCTAATGTCCATTAGCATTGGTATTGTTAGGAATTGGTCACTGTTTTTCCATTGTAAACTCTTCCTGCTTTCCCCCTCCCCAAAGATTTATAGCTCAGGATCTAGATCCATCAGATGGATAAGAGTGAGATATTCATTTGGGGGCTGATCCAAAGCCCTTTGCTTTCAATGGCAAGACTCACATTGACATCAGTGGGCATTGGATCAGGCCCTCCTGGAAATGTAAAGGAAAAGGTGGTCTTGGCTGTTAGTTTATTTTTCACATTCTTAATGCTGAAGATGCACAGAATTGGCTAGCTTGTCCTTTTAAGGCACAATCCCAAGAAGGGGAGCAAAGCTGCTTTGTCCTAGCTGAAGCTTGGGGCGGGGATTGTGCCCACCCCAGGCTTCCCGTGTACACAGCATGGTGCACTTGCCCCATCCCAGTGCATTCAACCTGATGTGTGGACTGCCATGGTGGGGGAGAGACTCTGCCTCCTTCTCTTTCCTTTTGAAATGCCACGTGCGTGGCACAGAAGGAGCAGTGCCTGTGTTCTTCTGAGTGAAGAGACTGCAGTTTTGACTGGTTCTTGTATAAGATCAACAAAGAGGTTGGAAGCTTTTTGCTCCTACTGTCAAAAACACCCATGAAAGGACCAGTCGTAACCTGGCCCCTTGTAAACAATGGATATTTACGGTAAACCTGAGGATTTTATGCATCAACTCACTTTTCAAAATCTTCAACTGCCAGTAAAACAGTAGGCAAAAGAGATTGAATTGTTAAATACCAATGTAAAATTAGAGGCAAGTCACTTCAGATAAATCTTAACGCTTACAGGGCTGCTCTTCATCAGAATATCTGAAAGCACTGGACGAAGATGATTAAGTATTATCCATGTTTTATTGATAGGGAAACCGAGGCATGGAGAATATAAATGCCCTACAGCTGGGAACAGGAGAGCTGTATCCTAGACACCCGTAATTGTGCCCTACCCATTGTGGGCCATGCTGCTCCCTGTCTCAAAGATAAATTGAGGTTGTACAAGTGACGGAAATAAGAGTAATTAGAGTATGTACTGATTTGTGAAAATAATGTATTTAAAAATTATTGCATGTTTCCCATCCAGTAAGGGCTCTCGTGCTCTTTTTTTCTGGACTGAATAGTCCCGGGTCAATGAAGAGAAGATATTAGCTTTAGATTTAAAATAATTAAAAAAAAAATTATGTATAAAAATCATTCCAGCTGCCACCTCAGTGACAAGGCTGCTGAGCTCTGAATTTGAGAGTTGGAGATAAAGGTCAAGTGATGTCAGCTCACGTGGTTTCCCTATAATGTTAGAGGATATGTACTGATTGGAGGACATAGGGTTGGCATTTTCAGAACACACCCTTCCAGTAAGTATAGACAGCACTTCCTGCCAGCTAAGGGCACAGTGTCCCATGTAGGGAATTTCACTGTCTGCACACAGTCCCAATCAACAGTGATTTAAGTGTATGCAAGCCGGCTGCGCGTACTGTTGGGGATGTGTACTCAATATTTTTGCTTTATTGTTAGGCATCCAACAAGGATTTTCACATGAGGCAAAGCCAAATGTAGGCACTAAAGAGTTAGGCTTGTCCAGGGCATGCCCAGGTTCTCCTTGGTATGGGAAAAAAAAAAAGATGGGGTTGACTATCAAGATGGAACACAGACATGAGGGGGATGGGATGTGCCCCCATTCTCTTCCTCAGTTACTTGGCCCGTGGCCTTCAGCAGCTGAATACTTACATGTTTCACTACCTTGTGGAGATGAGTGGGTGGCGCAGTACTGCTGGCAGTAAGAGCAATTCTTGTGAAATGACAGATCAGTGGGGCCTGCTATATTGGGGGTGCCCTGCCACCACTGGTACACATGGTGGACTCACAGGACTCTTGGAGGTGCCTTGCCACCATGGAAATTTGTGTGCTGACTGAGCAGCTGACTGTCTGAGTCTATGTTCTTTGTGAAAATCAGCCTAATGAGGGGCGCTGTTCCAGATTTTAGACTCATAGACTGTAAGGTCAGAAGGGACCATCATAATTATCTAGTCTGATCTCCTGCATATCGCAGGCCACAGAACTTCACCACCCACTCCTGTAATAGACCCATAACCTCTGGCTGTGTTACTGAAGCCCTCAAATCATGATTTAAAGACTTCAAGTCATAGAGAATCCAACATTTACACTAGTTTAAACCTGTCAGTGACCTGTGCTGCAGAGGAAGGCGACCCCCCCCACCCTAATACCCACCCAGGTTCCTGTGATGGGGTGTAAAAACCCCACACTGGGACAGAAGGAGTTAAAGAGCAGTTCTAGGATCAGATGACACTGCCCTACCACACCTGCAGAGCTGGTCCAGCTGGAGGAGAAGCTCAAAAGGGAGGCAGGCAGCTCAGAAGTGGAGCAAACAGGATAGCAAGACAGAGATATTGTGGGAGCTCTTGAGTAATGGCACAGCAGAAGTCCTTACTGCAGAAGAGAAGTCTGTAAGTGACAGCTATCAGCTATCCCAGCCCCTAGAGGAGGGATTAGGGAGGCGACCCAAGTGAGAGGTAACTGGGATCTTCCTCCCTTGGTCTGAGGACTGAGAGAAGCCTGAAGGCTGAGCGCTGCAATGGGAGCCTGGCTGGAGAGAGGGGCTTATCAAAGACTGCTGCCTGCCTAAAGTCCTGGGTGGAGGGAATGTGTGACAGCCCCCAGGCAGTGGGAGTGAAATCCAGGAACTTGGGCCAGTTTGAAGATGGTTCTAGCCTGCAAGGAAAAGGGCTACCAGCTGGGCTGAAGATTCAGTTGTTTTGGACTATCTTCTGTTGGACTTCAACATGAAGGACTTTAAGGCTATGTGGGGAAGTGAATGGTAGGAAATGGCCCAGGAGGGCAGAGTTGAAGCACTCCAGGATGTTTGATATCACTACCTCTCACAGGGTCCTGGGCCAGAGCCCAGTGGAGAGGGAGGGCCCTGGTGCCCTTATCAACCGCCCTTGTTGCGGAGTGATGAAGGAACGAAATGAGGGCAGTGTTGTCGCATCCTTCACCCAGGTATCATATCCCTCCTCCTTCTCTGCCTCAAATATCATATCCCTCCTCCTTCTCTGCCTTGGCAGCTCTTGCCACTAGAGATATTAGCTGGTGCCAGCCAATGCTACCTTGAGGGACTGCTGCTGGCTTGGTGGTCCTCTTGTTAAAGGTTTTATTCTCCCAAACCATCTAACTACTCCGATGAACAGTAGCTGTATGCTGCAAGAGTATCACTAACAGTGCTCATTATCTGACTGTCTCCCCTCACATTCCAGTGAATTTGGATTCTGGTGAGCTCATGTATAGCTCCATGGGGGCAGAACTCAAGACATGATCTGGAAAGAGGAAATACAGTGTGGGGAGGTGGGGTGCAGGAGGAAAAGCAGTGGGAAGAAGTTACGCAGTTTACATTTTGCCTGGGTTATAAATATGCGTTAAGACACAAACATTTCTTGCGCACACCCTTGAGGTCTGCAAGCTCAGGAGAGTCGTGTTCATCTTTCTAATGCAATGGATTGCCTTCCATAGGGTAGACTAGAGAACCACAATACTCATAGTGCAACAGGAAATGTGTCCCCTCTCCCAGCTCTGACCAAAACTCTTTCCTGCCGCTGCCTAGTTGGTGCCACCCTCTTGACGTCTTTGCAGTGCCTTCTGCTTTTTTTTTTAAAGACTTTCAGATCTCTCCTGTAGCCTCCCACAGCATTGGGCACTCCCATTCATAGTCTGTCCTTCCGGCAACCCCCATACCAGGTTGCCAGACTAGCCCCTGAAGAAGGCAGTTCACCAGCACCTTGAAGTCCTCCTCTGTGAAGTTGGTCATTGACTTGCCCCAAAACCATCACTACAAGCAAGTGAAGTCACTTTGACAGGAGCAGATACCCATGTAAAAGCATTAAGAAACTGATTACAAGTAATATCTCATCCTCAAAGATGTTCCAATAAGCTTCTTTCACAGACTAGACTCCTTCTTAGTCTGGGCCCAATCCTTTCCCCTGGTACAGTCCTTGTTAGTTCCAGCAGACATCTCAGGTGGTAAGCAGAGGTTTTCTCATGGCTGGCCACCCTTTTTATCCTGATCCTCCCCCTTTTATAGCTTTGACGCAAGGAGGGACTCTTTTGTCTCTCTGGGTCCCCACCCTTCCTTCTAAATGGAAAAGTACCAGATTTAAGATGGATTTCATTATCAGGTGACATGGTCATATGTCACTGTAAGACCCCTAGTCTCCATTCTTCCTGGGTTGGCCCACACATACACAGGAAGGCTTGCAGGTGTATAAACCATTTACAACCAATTGCCCTAGTCAATGGGAGTCATCAAGATTCTAAACCACCATTAATGGCCCACACTTTGCATAATTACAATAGGACCTCAGAGTTATACTTCATATTTCTAGCTTCAGATACAAGAATGGTACATGCATACTAATAGGAGGAATATATTCAGTAGGTTATAACCTTTGTTATGATACCTTACAAGAGACCTTTTGCATAAAGCATATTCCAGTTACATTGTATTCACGCTCATAAGCATATTTCCATAAAACATCTGGAGTGCAACGTCACACTATGCTAGAGCAAAATTTCTGGTATAGCATCTATGCTCCATCAGAGTAAAGATTTGCTCTAGTGAAGGTTAATATCTCTGCCAGCTTGACATCTTAATCTGATGGCGCCTGTGATCATGTAATTTAAAAACTGAGTGTAATGCAGCCTCTCAAGGGAGTGAAGATAAATGCCTTTTCCAGCTGCAGAGCTCCTATAGCATTCAGGGGCAGGCACCAAGGCAAGGGCTACTACCACCTTTACCTGGGGCATCATGTCTGCGACAGTGATCTTTCTGACCTAAGAAGGTGATCTTTCTGGAGTCCTTGTTTTACCCACAGGGCAGCTTATAGACTCAGCTATAATCAGTCTCATGGAATTTAGTGCACACCTTACTTAGCTTAATTTTAAGCTGAATATTTAATTTACCTGTGGATACTCCCTAGACACTTGCCTCCCCCAAGATAAGTCTTGTGGCTTTAGTTTTTGTGAAGGAGAGAGCCCCTCTTCTGCAAGGCTCTGCACGCTGCATCGCTGATCCTATTTCCTACCGCTTCCCACATTGCCAATTACTCTTACCTCTCCCTTCATCTCCTTTCATTCTCATGCCTTCTTCCACCCTGCTTCCTATGACTGGAACATCCTCTCCATCCCAAAGTCTTCTTCTTTCAAATTCTGTGAAACATACAAATGCTAAGCTGTGTCAGAAAAATGCTGTCACTTCTCCATTATCGCACACAAAACATAGCCCCTCTAAGAGTAACCCATCCAATGCTTTTCATGTCTGATTTGTGCTGTCTATTTAGATTGCAGGGACCATGGCCAATTTTTTCAGATTTCTGCTAATTTCAATCGGTGCTGCAGGTGAAGGGCCCCTTCAAAAATTAGGTTGTTTATTTAGGAGGCTGCATTGAGCAATGTGAACTGAGCTGCCTAACTTTAGATGCCCAAGTTAGAAAAAGAAACAAATCAACGTTTTCTATGTCTTGTACTGAGGGCAACTTTTATCTTTGACTTGTTAATAGGCTGCATTCGTAACCCATCCTCAAACATTCAAAAAGCAACACAGCATAAACCTTAGCATAAGCTTCCTCCCCAGGCTTGGCTCTTTTAGGATTCTCCACAGTATCTCCTCTGTCCAAGCTCCCAAAACTGCATCTACCAGCATGATTCAGCAGTAATTACCTTGTACGATAACACAGGGTTTTAGCATCTGAGCCTAGTGTGACTCAACAAAAGAACTGTACATTCCTACGCATGTTCTTAGGGTCAGCCACCCTGTTACAGAAGGGATATTATCAGGTAGATCTTTCCAAAATTGTTATTCATGGTAGTTTAATATTGTTATAAATCCAGTGGGGATGGGACTTTTCTAATAATTCTAAATTTGAATTATATTTTTATCTACCAATTTGTTGCTTGTAAACTCAAACCAAACCAAAATAAAAACGAGGAGTCCTTGTGGCAGCTTAGAGACTAACAGATTTATTTGGGCATAAGCTTTTGTGGGCTAAAACCCACTTCATCAGATGCATTCTGTATTTTTCACTCCATGCATCTGATGAAGTAGGTTTTAGCCCACGAAAGCTTATGCCCAAATAAATTTGTTAGTCCCTAAGGCGCCACAAGGACTCCTCATTGTTTTTGCTGATACAGACTACCACTCTGAAACCAAACCAAAATAGACATTATTTTTGAAGCACCTTAAAACCTTTATGCTTTGTTGTTGCAGCATCAGCTATTCAGCCATCAGAGGGGGCACAAGCTAGCTAATAAATCTTAGTCATAGAGTTGGGTTGCCATCACTGATGGTGCTGATATATAAAAAAGAAAACGACGCTCATCCTCGGTGTCTTGTGAAAGACGAATAGAGAAAATATCACAGTTAAACAAAATTGGCAAAAGAATTTTATTTTTAAGTTTCTAAAAGGATATTTTTAAAACAATGCAGAATAATAAAATAATTCTTAGCATAGACCTTAAAATGCAGACTTGTTCTGAAAAGGGAAAAACAGCACCTTCTTCCTCAACAGCTCTGCGCTCCACTGGTGCTAGAACAATTTTTATAGTGGGGGGTCCTGTAGGCAGAAACTACATATTTGGGTTGTTATTACTTCTTCAAGCCAGGGAGTGCTGAAGCACCCCCAGCACGCCTAGTTTGAGCACCTATGCTGCTCTCTGTGTGTTCAGAGTCTTACCTGCTGACTTTTATGACAAAAGTATGTTTTTACTGCTTTTTCCACCAGTTAGCCTTGCAGGGGCCAATGCAACTCAGAGGGAATGAGCTGGAGTCTATGCCTTTTTTTGCCTCATCATCAGAATTTTTCACTACTGTTTTTCAGTCAGTTACTCCTGCCCAAATGCACTGAGGGGAAAGGCCATTGCTTATGTAGTCCTGAAAGTGATATTTGAATGGGTGTCGCACAAATGGAACTGTGGGCCTAAAATGACATGCAGAACCTCTGTTGCTGGTGATGCTGCATCAGAAGGACATCTGAAGGAAAGAAGGAGTTGCAGATCCCAGGTTGAGTTTGCACAGCCATCAGTTAGAAAAAGAAATCTTTGTACCTGTCAACCAGTCAGATTTTGTATAGAAAGCATTGAGACAATAAAAATGGAGCCATAGTGCCAGGTTTTACAGATCACTGTGCAGAGCAGAATCATTCTTTAATAGTTCATGTCAGGTGACTTTCAGTTTGTTAAAGAGAAGGCAAAGCTTTGATACCACTAGGCATCCTTGGAGGGACTTAGATGTAGAAATAATTTGTATATTGTTAATTCTTTCTCCTCTGTTTTAGGTTTCATGAATTGGTTTATTTGTAAGTAGATGATAAAGAGATCAAACAGCTTCTAGGTTTCTTTTCTTACTGTACATTTATTTATTGTTTTGGAGGGGGGTTAATTACTAATAAAGGGTGAAATTCTTACCTATCAGAGGGACAGCGCAAGAGCCTACATATCTCTTAAGTGGTATTAGGCCTTGTGCTGGATCACTGCACAGCAGAGAACTTCACCAAAGTCCTTTTTTTTTTTGTGCTAGGAGTCTTGGGACAGTCTGGGTAATGATCTAGGGTATAGCACTGTGTGTTACCAGACCAATTAAAAAGGGTATTGTTTCTGGCAAAATGGTATTTGGTTGTGTAAATTCTATCACCTGTGCTTGAAATTGGTAGCTGTTATCACCTCTATATACAAAAATGAGTGCTTCAGAAATCCACACACGAGGGATGCCAAGTTTTGAAAATTCTTTCCTCTGCTATATATGTCTCTCCTCCGCACTCTTTCCTGAGAACCCCTTCCAGAATATGTTCCATTAAAGAACACATTGTTCTGACTAATTTGATGATGTTAACAATAAACTTAGTTCTTGTGCCCTTTACTCAGCACATCAGAATGAGTCTGTTTTCCCTCATCACTCAGAACAGGATGAGTTAGGAAGAACTGAAGCTCTACGGAAGTAAGCGGGGGTGGGAAAGACAGCATTATGTGAAGCTTAAAAACAGTAAAGCAAGAATGACAGGATTTTCGTACAACTAAAAGATTATCTTCTTTAAATTTCTGACTCTCATGTTTGCTCTTTATGGGTAGATTGTTAGAGCATATGTTCAGCTTTCTCAAGAGGCATTTAGGACTTCAAATGCAGTAATAAATTAATTTGCAAGATAGAGGCAATAATGAAGGATTCCATTTCAAATCACTGACGTGCAACTTTTGTGGAATTTTCAAACACTAAAAAATGTAAGTGACAGCCTCATTTATTTATATAAATGAACCCACTGATGAGGGAAGGTACAAGATTGACAGCATTAGAAAGGGAAGCTCTCTTTGTCTCTGTAGGAGAGATATAGTTTACATAGCAGTAGTACAAGCTTTCCTCCATGTCACTTTGCCACCACACTGTCCTAGCAGGCCCACCTCTGCAATGTGAAGGTAGTTCAGCCACCATGTGTATCCAATCCTTTGTTTCTCTTCTGAGATTACCAAAATTAGTTGCAGTGACATGGACACATGTCAGCGAAGAACTGAAACCACCCATTTATTCACATGGCCAACAATAGAGACAATTTTCTCTCAGTGTCCACTTAAGCTAGATCATAATTAATGAACTGCTCTGTATCCTGTCACATAGTGCCTAAGCTATCCAGTTTTCTGTGACATCAGTTTTATGCCAAGAGCACAGCAGTCTCACAACCACTAAAGAGCCATTTACTTGTAAAGAAGTGTAAAAAACATCTCTCCGGGGCTAAAAGTGTTAAAGAAATGCTTAACAGTATATTGAGTTGGCAGATTCTTAGGCTCAGATTACAGAAAAACATTAGCCGTGAAAGTCCACAAGATTTATCCTAATTTATTAGATTACTTCCTCAGAAACTCTTCCTTTGAACTGCTCTTCAACTAAAGAACAAATGTATAGACTTCAATGCTTAATAAAGCTAAAAGCTTCTCCCTGGGGTAATTGAAATTTTTCCATCAAAGAGTGGATAGACCTGGTTGCAGCTGCAACAAAGAAGAAACATATAAAGCCAAGTGGAAAGCAGTTAGACAGCATTGGTGGTACAAGACCATTGAACATGGTCTTGCTAATTGGAATCTATAGCACAGGACATTCCACTACATGCTGGGCAAATGACCCTGAAAGTTTCAAGTCTATCTAGTATAAAAAAAAGTTCAGATGTAAAAATAATCATACAAATGATGGATTCTGTATCCTTGAATGGGCATAACCAACCAGAGATCTGGGTAACTGACAAATTTCTTTTTTAAATAAGGCCCTTTGAACCCCATATATGCATCTACTTTCACAAGCATTTCAAAACCTGTCTTCTAATAATTTCACACAGAGCTTTCAGAGAAGCAATGTTCAAAAGAATAAAAGTAATGAAACACAGCAAAGTTTTACATTTTTATTTCTGCACTTTGGGAAAATTCCTATTGAAGACACAAGGCAGTTCAAATTGGAATTTCTTTACTGCCAACAAAAATGAGTAACTCTTGATCTAACAAAAAAATTACAGAGATTGAAAAGCAGAGATGGACTTGGGAAATGTTTCATTTACAGCAGGATGCAGCCCTTATTGCACTTTTAATTCAAATTGTTATATCTGCAGAGACCTAAATTGCTTCTGTGAAGGGGTTTGGGGGGCTTTAGGGCTTTTTGACCCTGAGGAATTCTTATAGGTAGCTAAAATTACAGACTTCATCATTATGAAACTGGATAAATTTTTTTCAGCAATGTCCTTATTTTAACTGGAAATAAAAGAACATTTAATGATAAAACTGCTTATTTCTTGTCTTTTGTCTTACTTAAGACTGTAAGGTTCTTGGGGCAGGGACCATCTTTTGTTCTATGTTTGTACAGTGCCTAACGCAGTGCAGTCCTGGGCCATGACTAGGGCTCCTAGGCACTACAGTAATACTACTACTAATAATTTTCAAAATATTTGGTATACAGTTTAAATGGTACCATCAAATGGGCATGTGCACATCCTTTTAAAGGCCCAGATCCTTGCAATCTGATTCATGCAGGCACACCCTTATGTCCGGTGATGGGGTCTACAAACCATGCACTGGAAGGGAAGGGGTTAAAGAGATACTCTGGACCCAGGCATTCCCATCCCACTGCACCTGCAAAGCTTGCACAGGTTGGAGGAGGAGCTTAAAAAAGTAGCTCAGTGGCAGGCAGGCAGTGGAGATAAACTGACCGGAGAAGGAGCACCATAGGAGCTGCTGCTTGAGGCCTGGTGATAGGGACCTTACCAAGGCAACAAAGAAGGGGCCTGAGTTTCTTTGAAGGTTTGAGACTTTATCTTAGTGATTAATTCTTTACTGTACCCACTACCGTTCCTACGCTTCAGAGGCCACGCTTCAGCATGTGCCCCAACTTCCGAGCGCTGTGTACAAAGTATTTTCAGAGCACTAGTACTATCCCCACTATCCAACTCTGTTGACCCAGGCTGGGAGGCTCACCCCTGTGGGCTCCAATACGTCGTGTAGACACACCCTAAGTGTTCCAGGAGCAGGCCCTGCAATAGACAATGACAGAACAAAAATGTCGCTGGGTCATGGCCACCCACACAAATACCCATCTATTCCTAGAAGCTTCTCTCTTTGTCCCATTAGCAGTCTCTCACGTCCCCTTATCACCTCCATTTTCCCTGTCCTTCTTACTCTGGTCCCATCACTTGCTTTCCCTCCATTCACCATACATTACTTATCTGTGTCTTCTTTCCCTACCTGCCATCTATCTTTTTTATCTTCCTGTCTTTCCCCCTTTCTCATTCTTTCCCACTCACATATTCCCTTCTTTCCTCATCAAAGTTTCCATTCCTTTCTCTGCTATTCTGTTTCCTCCCTTTCCACTTCTATTTTCATCTGCTGTTCCCCATCCTCTCTTTGTTCTCATCTTTGCCCCCTTTCATCTGCTACCTCCTCTCTGCCTTTCCATTTCTCTTCTCCCATGTTTCAGCTCTTCCCACTAATCCCTTCTAGTCTCACTTTTTGATAGTATCTTAATGTATTCGGACTCTGACAATAGACTTTTCTCCCTCACTGTCTTAACTAACATTTCACATGCTGAGCACAGGAGCTCCTTTCAGAAGTACCCATTCAGCACAGCAGGGGAAATCCCAGTGCTAGAGGTATTATTCCATTAAGATAGCCTAGAACCAGTAGGTATGGAAAATTATGGACCATAGTGCAAATTTTAGTTTAGAGCACCAGCAATTTTTAGGGCTAAAATGATGTGTCTTGGAGCAATGAGGTGCTTGTGGAATCAGAAAATACAGTTTTTAACATGCCAGACAGATGACCTAGAGCAGTTGGTACCAGTACAAAAAAGTAGTAATAAAAGGAGTGGTTGTATTCTGAAGACATAAGGTTATTAGTACTTGTGTAATAATGTAAAGGGAAGCAAGAGACCAAGCAAAAAATTTAGGTCAATTTTGCAGTTTTCATCAGAATTGCCTTCTTATAACTGAAGTAGCTTGCTTCATTAATCCTCTTTTTAATCTTATCCAATAGATACACAACAGAAAACACCATTCTGCTAATCTTACAATATGATGAGGAAGACAGAGAAAAGACAAGAAAGTGGTCAGATTCTACCTCATCATCTTCAGCTTGATTACAGTTAATCTGATACCTCTGCAATTCATGCACCCAAATGATTATTCAGAACAAGATTGTCTAAGCTAAGACAGCAAATACTAAAGCCACTGAAGCCGTATTTTAACCTCTTGACTGCTAATTTCACTGAAGGATTATGTATACTATGCACTTTTGTATCTAGCAGTGGTACTGGGTGAGTTGCAGTGTATATCTGTGTCAAGGCAATTGCCTATTGTGTTTTTGAAACACCTTGAATATAAAAGTGTTATCTGTAGCCTTTGACTATTAATGGTAACTCTTCTCCCCCAGATATCACTGAAAAAGTTCAGCAGGCAAAGTTAACATCAAATAGCGCCAATCCAACATCCATTAAAGTAATGAAAAGAGTCCTCCTGACTTTAATGGGAATTAAATAAGGCTAATATTGGCAGAACAACTGATACTGAAATTCTTCTTTGAATGATTGCATATGTCCATTACATTAGGACTATGTCTGTGTGTGTCTTGTGCACCAGTGCCAGAGAGTTTTCCCTAGTAGTACTCATAGTGGTGACTACACCTGTGATCTGGTATCCCCCATGCTTTGAGCCAAAGGCATAAGGGCAGAGCCGCCCTGCCAAACCTTCAGTTTCTTCTTACCATTGGTGGTCAGTGTGTGCTGTTAGCTCATTCGTTCTGCAAACAAGCCTTTATAGTTAATTCTTCTTGTTAGTTAGTGGCACTTATTTTGAGTCCTTGGACCTTCTTTCTTCCCCCACCCTCTCATTTAACATATTCTCCACTGTTAGTAGTTACTGGACTGTGGGCTCTGCCTGGTACCAGGAAAGCGTGTGCCAGGGTCCTCTGGCTTCAAGCCCTGCTCTGGGTGTCACAAATCAACACCCATGAGCAGCCCTCACTCTTGCTGTCTGAAGTGCTTGAATAAGCGTTGTGTCAGGAGTAGGTGTGTGATTTGCTGATGCTTCAAGACAAGAAGTAGGATGCAGAGAGAACACCTCAGGTACATCCTTGTGAAAGCCACTCTTTGCCTGGCATCAGTACCACCTCGGTCAGCTAAAGGGAATTCCTTTCCATCCCTGAGGGCCCTCCTGGCCTTAGCTATGGATAGAGACAGGAGGAGATCCCCTTCACTGGAGCAGTCCTCAAAGAGGCACAAGCTCTTGGGGCACTCTTGGCCTCTGAAACCAAAGAAAAGGATGACTTCCACATAGTCAGAGTTCTCTGTGTGGGACTCCTCAACCATAGAGGCTAGTCACTCTTGTACCAAAGGTAGAGTGCACCCTTTGGCCCACCGCTCCCTGGTACCACATCCTGGTGGCTCAACCAGGCCAGAGTTGATTCTGGTTCCTGTTCTGGGACCATTGTGGCTGGTTGCTTCCTCAGCCCAGCCTCTACTCACAGAGGGGTAAAGGCCCTTTTGGTACTAACCACCCTGGAAACCTGTGCAGCTGCAAAGAATCTGCTGAGTTCTCAGATCCGTCACACATAGTGCACACATTGGCTTCCATGCTGGGATCTGCTATGGTGTCTGTGACTTCAGGTCTGGTCCACTTACAGCAATCTCGATGCCAGCTCTGAGACCACTGCCTCAGCACATGTACTGGCAGCCAGGAAGCCCCCAAAGTTGTTGCCGATACAGACCTGTCATAGATAATGATAACACTCTCCAGCAACAATGCCCGGTTCCTCTTCATCCCGGCCTCTGGAGTATTCACACTCCTCCTGAGAGCCTGAAGAGGGTTCCTACATCTCCCACTTGAGGGACTCCAGGACTTCCTCCAAGGATTGTCCCCATTCCCATAGGAGTCACCCTTACAAGAGCAGATTGAGAGAATGCAGTGCCTGATCTAGACAAAATTGGTCTTTGGTATCGTACCTGCCCATCACTGGACTGGAGGCTATAGGCAGTGTCTCCAGCATCTCGATCCTCATCTCCACTGCACTACAGAAACTGCTCCTGAAGAAGGGAAGTCCCGCTTCTTGGTACCAAAAGCCTGTCTGAAGTCAGTACCGGGCAACCACTACATTAGGGAAACATATCCCTAATGGGAGGAAGTTTCTTTACATGGCACTGATCGACTTGCTCAATGTTAGTATCAAGCTTCTGCAGAGCACTGAGGATCAGCACCACTTGTTACGTGCTTCGGACAGGCCTCCTGCATCGATAGTGCAAGACAAGCCACATAGACTTATTTGCAGCTCATCAGAATAGGAAGTGTTCCCTTTTCTGTTCCACGGCAAGTCACAGCCCTGGGTGCATCTCAGATGTGCTACTGATTCCCAAGATCATTTTGAAGCTGAAGCAAGAGCAAAGCAAAATGATACTTGCTGCACCAGCTGGGGCAAGGCAGCCATGTTTCTGGGATCTGCACAAGTTGTCCGTCAGGAAACCCTTACTCCTTCGTTTAGTCAAGGACTTGATATCCCAGATTCATGGGCAGGTGTTGCAGCGAGACTTTCAGTTGCTATGCCTCATGACCTGGTTCCTCAGTGGCTTAAACCCAGAATAGGACTTTTCAGAAGCAGTCCTACTTAATAGTAGCAAACCATCTACAAGGGCTACTTACCTTAGTAAGTGGAAGCATTTCTGGGAGGCTAGCTATGGTGTATCTTCTACACAATCTATGATTCAAAAAACTTTGGATTATTTGTTAAACTTAAAAAAGTCAGGGTTGGTGGTCAGCTCCATCAAAGTGCACCTGGTGGCAATTTCAGCATTTCGCCCTGACACAGGGTGACCCTGGCCCTTTAAGAGTGAGCAGGGTCAATGCACCTGTGCCTTATCAGTACATTCCAAATTGGCCATTTAATTACACTTAAAACAGGGCACCTGGGCCTTAAGAGAAGAGAGACCTGGTAAGTCATGGCCTGGGTCATTCAGGAGCATGGCCAGACATGAGAGCTGCCAAAGCAAGGAGACTGACTGTGATTCCTGAGAGAAGGCTCAAGGCAGGAGAGGGGTTGCTGCCTGGCAACCACAAGGCAAAGAACCAGGATGAGAAAGGGCTGAAGGACAGGGTGCAGCAGAGGGAGTTGGAGCCAAGGGCTGGAGAGGGCTAAAGGCAGGGGAACAGTGGAGGAGCTTATCCACTGACATCTCCAGGGCCAGGGAGCTGGAGCCAGAGGAATTCTGAGAGCCATGGGGAGTGAGGGATGCTCCCTTGGCAACGATGCTCCCAGAAGGGAGGCTGTGGGGGTTCCTGTTGGGAAGAGCACGGTTTCATTCCAGTTGGAAGGGCTGGGGTGGCTGTCCAGCACGACAAAAGAGGACTGAGAGTCTGGGCACGGTCGAAGGCATCAGGATGTGGTATGTGGGGTCTTGTGGGATGAGCTACACTACATTAGGTGATCTTAATGGCTATTTACGTGAGGGTGATGAATGGATGTTATGTTGAGACTTTTATTATGAACTGTTTTGCATGAGATTGTAATAATAAATCAGCCCTAAGGAGAGAGATTATTGAGAGAGAAGTGCCTGAAGTGAAGTTAGTTGGTTATCTGATAGGGGAAACTGAGGCAGAGTGCATGTTGTACTGTAGCTTGCCCTAGGGAGCACCCCAAATAGGTCTTTTCTCTGACAAACCCCCATATTATGGGTAGGACTGTTCTTTAACCCTATGGCACTAGGTTTTTAATAGGCCTAGAAAGCTTGTTTCCCCCATCAGACACCCTATTCCACTGTGGGACTTGAACTTAGTGTTATCAACTCTCATGGGTCACCCTTTCAAACCGTTAGCCTACTGTTCATTGTTACATCTCTCAGTGAAGGTGGACTTTCTAATAGCCGTCACCTCAGCAAGGAGAGTAGGGGAGGTGTAGGCCCTGGTTACAGATCCTCCACACGCTGTTTTTTTAAAAGGAGAAGGTACAGCTTAAGCTACACCCTAATTTTCTCTCCAGAGTAATATCTGATTTCCTTCTCCACAATCAGTATATTTATCAGTCGTCTTTCCAAAGCCACATGCTCATAAAGATGAACAAAAACTCCACACTTTGATGTTTGCTGAGAAAATGCTTAAAGACAAACAAGACCCACCAAGTTCAAGTTTAACATGAGTTAAGTGCTTTGCTTGAATCTAGGCCCTAGAGATGGAGAAGCTAGATGAGAGAGAAGAACTTATTCTGCTGAATTGGAGGCACAGTATTGAAAACATTCCTTTACCATAATAATTGTAGGAAAGATAGGTTATAAAACAAACCTTAGTTAAGCAACTGCTTAACTGATTACCCATACCACCTTTTTTGGGTTCTCTTAATTTTGATTGCTTACCTAAAGAAGAGGTTGATTTTAGTTTTAATAACTATCTTTAAAAAAGCAACTAATAGTATAGGATATAAGAAGGCAAAAACAGTATTGGGCTATGATTTGCTTAACAAACTAGAAAATTGGTCAATATAACTGTTCAAGTTTTCAGAATTAAATCACACAACTACAACAGAAAATAACACGTACTCAATCACAAGCTTGGGAAGTTGACTATTTAGATTGGTGATTAAGGGTCCCTCAGCACAGGGCTTCACTTGTGCCCGTTGGTTATCAATTCTGGTGTTGCTAATGCAAGAAAGGAAAACCAGTCCGACTTAGATCACAAGACAAGTTGGTCAATTACTTCTATGCCAGTTCACCAAGATCTCCTTCCCAATGGATCTAAAGTAGTCAACCATTTTTAAGCTAATTCTCCGCAAAATATATTAGCCCCAGGATCTGACACTATCTAAGAAACTCCTACATTTGACAGACTGTATATACCAGTGGTTCTCAAACTTTTGTATTAGTGACCCCTTTCACACAGCAAGCCTCTGAGCGCGACCCCCTCATAAATTAAAAACACATTTTTTACTATTTAATACTATTATAAATGCTGGAAGCGATGCAGGGCTTGGGGTGGAGGCTGACAGTTCATGACCCCCCATGTAATAACCTCATGACCCCCTGTTTGAGAACCCCGGTATATACTCAGTGCAGTTCAAGAGGCTTGTACAGTTGGTTTGGTTTAGTGCCGTATGAACCTAGAACTTGAACGGCACTATGAAACCATTGGTACATGTGGTAGACACACATACAATGTTCTACAATCTTAGTTAACAACAGTAACTTGTTCAGTTTCAAAGCTACTTTACAACAATCTTGATTGGAGCTTGTTACAAAACAAGGACCCACACTGTAACCCTGTGTCAATCTTTAAAGCACATATATAACAACGTACACGTTCTTACTCATTAGGTACTCAGTTTCAGGCATTGGTCAACTGACTGATTTGGGTAGTCACCCAAGGGGAAGCCAGTGTGCTGCTTATCATCAGATTTTTGCTCAGCTATCAGTTACTATTCAAAGCAGGAGTTGACATTGCAAACACAGGTGGAGTGAAGCACTCACATGACTGTCACCTGGCATGCTAGCAGGCAACCTGAATAGTTGGAAAATAGATACAGTTAAAGGTGCTTATCAGAGGTGGACACTTGATATCACCAGGAGTACTCCCAGGTGGCTGGCCCAAGACCTCAGTCTTCTCTCTTCCAAGTGGTGTCAGCTTTTGGGAAGCAATGTGATGAAGGAGACACGGCCCTTTTATCCAATTTCTGCTGGGTGGTCCAACATGGTTCGTCTTCTTGGAGGTGGTGACATGGACCAATCAGATTGTGACTGTTGGGCCTACAAAATGTGACCCCTATTGTAAGCTAAGATGTTAAAAGTATGTAAAAGTTCATAAAATGTTTCAATAACCAGGAGAAATAAGTCAAGTTGTTTACTACATTGTAAAAAGTGCAAACAAAAAAGCTAAATTAAACCCCAAAAGCTATGTTACTATAATCCAAGGACTATTAAAATTATGCTTAATAAAAACAAAAAATGTAGAACTAAAAGTTAATAGACTAAAATTAGTGTAACAGCCTAATTAGTAAATAAAAATAATGAGGAGAATATACTTTGCTGCCCACTTTTTCGCTCTCTTGGTTTCTTAAAAACAAAAAATTCAAACCTTTTTTCAAAAACACATTATTAGTTCAGCTCTCTGTCTCATCACCATCCCAGCACCTTCCATCCCAGCTTGTCTTACCACATCTTCATCTCCTCCATCCTAGTTCATTCCCTGACTGATTCATCTAAAGGGCTTTCTTTCTGAGAGGAAGACCAGCTGGCCTTGTTCTTGTTTAAGAAACTGTTTTCACTGGTGAGTGCTAAAAATTCTCACATTATCATAAAAAGAAAAAGAGTACTTGTGGCACCTTAGAGACTAACCAATTTATTTGAGCATGAGCTTTCGTGAGCTACAGCTCACTGATGAAGTGAGCTGTAGCTCACGAAAGCTCATGCTCAAATAAATTGGTTAGTCTCTAAGGTGCCACAAGTACTCCTTTTCTTTTTGCGAATACAGACTAACACGGCTGTTCCTCTGAAACCTCACATTATCATGACATCCAGGCCTCAGCCCACAAGTGAAGATATTTAACTGGCAGCACTACAAAGGCACATAAAATCCTATATTGTATATGGCATTCCCTTCTCATGTGTTATTTTCTGCCCCACAATTTCTTTCTTTCTTCCTATACTATTCCTATCTCATTCTCTTGACGTTTCATGAGATCCTGAAATCAATCATACTGCATCCATCCAAACCTGCCTTGTCTTAAAAAAATCCAACAAAATAACTGCCCTAACCAAGTCACAACTACCCAAAGTCCAATCAGGAGGTTTTGTGATTGACTTGCCAGCCAAAGCATCTACTCATAACTATCCAGTGTTCCAAAAACATCAACAAAAGCCATATTTCATCCATCTTTTCTATTCTGTCTCTCCTCCACCTTGTGTCTGTTCGTTACAAACAGAATAAGTAAATGCATTTAACATCAAAACTAAAAGTAAAAGTAACCGTTTTTCATCAGAAAAGTTGCTCTAAAAATAAACACTAATATTTTAACTTAAAAAAATAAAATTGAACTGTTTGTTTTGCATAATCACTCAACCACAATTTCAGTATAAATGCTCATCTTAATTGTTCTTTCTTATGTTTAACCAATAAACTTTTAATTTAAATAAATGCTTTTAAGTATTCACCAAATAAAAGCAAAAGCTCTATTTAAAATTAACCTCAAACCTATCTATTTAATATTAAACAATTAAAAAATTATAAACACCCTTAACTGTTTATGTCTTTAAAATCAATATCTGTACAACATGACCCATACTTCTATCGAAGATTTGAAATGTCCAACCAAAATTAGAGTTGTCCTCTTTCACCATCCAATCAGGGAACAAGACATCAGCTTTCCAGTTCTTGCAACTTGCACTGGAATTTTCCTGTCTCTTTACACAACACATTTTGTCACACCAGCCTGTGTAAGACAAATTAGGATGTAAATATTGGTAGAGCCATCTTGGGACATACTTTGAACACTGGCTGGTTTGCTCCAGTCAGGAACTTACTTCTGCATCGGATGAAGTGAGCTGTAGCTCACGAAAGCTTATGCTCAAATAAATTGGTTAGTCTCTAAGGTGCCACAAGTACTCCTTTTCTTTTTGCGGATACAGACTAACATGGCTGCTACTCTGAAACCTGATCATTACTTCTGCAAGTCACTTTCCACCCTTTTGTGGTGCATCCCATGGCTAACTTTGCAATTATGCTTGTTCAAGTTTCAGTTTCTCCATCAACCTTCGCCAGTTGCTGAAATGTCCAGTTTAAATTTCATACAATATATCTCTATATTCTTTGATGATCTTTAAACTTGTTTAATAGTCCATTATACAATGCAAAGACACTTCAAGCACTCTTGTTCTCCAGCAGATTAGAAAGCTGTATAAATCTTCCATTTCTGTTCTCTTTGTTTTAATAACATTGGTGGGACCTTGGTATGAATGGCTGAGTTGAATCTGTGAATTATTAACCAAACAGTTACATTTCTGATTCTTCCACTCTGAGACCAGGTGCCCTTATAAACACAATATTTGATTTCAGTTCTTTTTATTTACTGCTTCTTTCATCACAGGTACATTTCATTAACTTGATAGCATAAGCATGCTTGATTGCGAATATTAGCCTTCTTCACTTTATTACTTAAACTAAATAAATCAATATGAACACAACCCCTTTCTTTCCCAAACATTGCTTATGAGTTAAACCTTGTCATTAAAGTTTACAATATTTTGCCCTAAGCTGTATCACAAATAGTTGACACCCATTTTATACTTATAACTTTATTTAATTGCAATATTAGATTCCATCAAGTCCCCTGTTTTCACTACTGTATCTAGCACATCATAGTATATCTTAATGTTTGATTTTTTAAATTCATTCATTCACAGACAGGGGAAAAAGGAGAAGTCTCTTCTAGCTGCACCAGCGGTACCTTCTTGCAAAAGACTGCAGCAACTGTGAATTTCTTCAGACTGTTGAAGAAATCTAGCCATTAGATCGTGGGTTTTTATTCTGTCAGCCCTCTATTCTGTCTTTTCTAAAAGGCCTTGATGCCTGGGCAATTCTTAAATAATAAAAAGTTACAACTTTGGGGCCATACTTACTACACAATACACCAAGGGCCTGCCTTCTGCAGAAGATTTTCAACTGAAGATTGTGACACAAAGAGGAAGTTAAAAAAAGAAGAATGGTGTTGTACACACTTGTTAGCAATTATTATTGCAGTATCCCTGAGGCTGGTTCTAATTAGATTTCAATGCTTGTATACTTTAGTTATTAATAATTATGATCTTTATTATTTTACTTTAAAATAACATAGTATTGGAAATGGAATCAGAGCTATTCCCGTTCACTGATACACATAGCTTCAAAAGGTTTAAGAATAGAACAATATATTGTAATAATATAAATGTTAAAATGTAATATACATGTTGCATGTTCTAATAGATAGAAATTTCAAGAAAGCCAGCCTAAAGGATTAACAGAATAGTTGGAGCCTGCATCAGCATGCTCACTATGTTAGATTCGAAATTATGTTACGTTGCTTTCTAAAGATCTTTTCGACAGAAGGGTGGGGAAAGCCTGTGGGGCACAAAAGGAATAAATTACATTTATCCCTAGCATAATTTAATATAATTATTGCTATCTTATTTTTAACCGTAAAAGGTTAAATTCCCGCCCCCCCCAACACTCTCTCTCTCTCTCTTAAGGAAAGCCTTGTTAAGAGTGACAAACAAATTCAGAAAAACTAGGAAGTTCTCTGTTTAGTTAGCATCCACCTCTAAGCTATGCCTCAAGACATTACTGCTACCACTCCATCAAGGCCCTGCTCACAGGCTGGGAAATGACTTAAGGAACTGTGATTAAACTCTGTTTAAAGGTGATTCTAGCTAATCCAGTTCCTAACACATCTTGGGGATCATTATGGATAGGGACACACTGCAGTCATATTTAAAAAGACATGTCTAATCTACAGTATATTTTCAAGCGTAGTTCTAACATGATTTGTCCCATCACATTTACTGGATAAACTTGTTAGAAACTGGTTTAGCCAGAATTGTATTTAATCTGGATTTAAATATGATTCCTAAACTCTGCTTAAAGCTCCATGTGGACAGAACCAAAAGTATACAAAGATTAAAAAGAGGCTTGCCCACATTCAAATTACAACATATGCACATTCCTGTGTATTTTTATTTATTCCTAATTCATTAAGGACTTTATCTTTAGTGGGGATGAGCACCCAGACCTCCCACTGGCAGTTCAACGCGGTGCTCCACACTGCTCAAGGAAACATAGGTAAGGGAACATTAATGAGGATTATCTACATAAGAAAGGGCTGCAGGGTTGTAACCTAAAAGTCTAGTGCAGACCTGATATTTTAATTTAAGAGTCAGTGATGTTCTATAGGTGTCATATTTTCCATGCACAAAAAGCAAAACACTTTTTTTTTTTTAGTCTATGTGTTTTTCTTTTAGGTTAAAGAAAGAAATAAACCAAGAAAGAACAAATATAAAGGGATAAAATTTTAGGCAGTGCCTTGTATTGGGGGATGCTGCAGAACTATGGGAAGCTGGGGGATTGAGCAAACTTCAGCGTTCCTTCGCTATCAGCCTACTCCTCAATATCCCAAGTCATCTTCATATGTTGGTACAAAGGGGGGCAGAGCTTTTGTATTCATGATGAGTTAGATCCCTAGGGATGTACAGAGGTCCCAGCACTACCCTGGGAATGGAAATTTCCAAAACAACAAAGTTCCTTGCCAACTGTATGCAAGGCAGCTTCTGCGAATGGGTGAAATTCACTCCAGTGCACAGGGCCTACAAAAGGCTATCTATACCATTTAAAATAAAGCTGGATTTAAGTGGCAATGGAGGCATTTTACAGCCCCTCTATACTGGGTTAATTTAACCCAATAACAATAGCTTCTTGAAGCTTTCATAAATAGGATAAGGGTTTAAAGATTAGTGTTGTTTCCTGACTTTGTTATCTGGTATAGTATGAGTTTCTTGTACCAGGATTCTTGTCACCATGGCCAAGAGCAGCTTTCATATGATGGTTGCTTTTTGAATGACAGCTGCCATTTCTGTTTTCACAGCATATGAGGTCCAGCTACACAGTGGCAAAGCTGAAGCTCACCCATGTGGCAAAAGCAGGCCAGAAGTTTGTTTCACTCATCATTAAAACTACTTTTCACACAACACCGAGTACTTTGTTGCCTGGAATAAGTCTTTTATTTTGGTGAGCACGCATGTCGCTGAGTGGCTCCTGAGCAAATGAGTGAAAAGTTGAAACTCTTGAAATTCTTACACATCTGAGCTATTTCAGTGTAGATGTGGAGCACAGTCAAGAAATATTTTCTTTTAATGTTGGTACTTCAGGCCTTCATTACATGGTTGACGATGAATTGACTCAATCACTTTCTCTTTTTAGATTCCAGCAACAGCAGCCAGCATCTAATAATATGCCACCTATTGTATTTTGTGAGTTATTCATACCCTCTTCATTTTCTAAATAGAGTGAATTTGAACCCTATATCTGTGAAATATTTAATGTGGGTGAATTTATGTGTGTCCAGACACTAGGAAAATAAATGCCTTATAATATCTCTGACATTCTATACCTTGGGGGAGCATCCTGGAACCCTCATATTCCTCATTTTTATATAATTGTAATCTTATATATAAAGCATGCCTTGTAAGATATCACGAGAAAGGTTATGATTTGCTGAAAGTCATTTCTCTATCCATATACATATAGCATTATAGCATATGAAGTTATGAGAATTGTGTGGTATGGTTGTCACTAAACCATGCTGTAAGTTGGGGAATCAGCCAGAGGCAACACCAAGGAAAGTAACCAACAGCCAGGTGGGGTATCAATCCACCCATCAATAGCCATTGTCCAGCAAGGGAGCTACACTGCAGTGATTCACCTGCATGAGACCACACCAGGAGAATTGTTCAACCTTGCTGGAAACTTAGCAATGCCTCCAGACATGCCTGGACTTGTGTTTTCCAAGTACATGGACTGAGGGTATAAAATAGAGTGGACACATACTGGGCCCTTCTCCTGCCTCCACCTATGCTGCAAGAAACTAAGTCACTGAGGGTATGTCTACACTGGGAAGTTTCTGTGCCACAAGTTATACCACTTTTATTAAAACACTGGAATTAAACCACTGTTGCGTGTCCACACTGTGCTCCTTGTGATACTGGAGCGCATCCACATTAGCAGCTCTTGCAACGGCAAAGACAGCAGTGCACTGTGGTAGCCATCCCATTGTGCAACTGGCCACAGGGTGCTTTAAGAAGGGTTTGCAATGCCTCATGGGGCAGGCACAGCGTCACATGATGCAAGTTTTCCAATCCCATTGTTCCATGGGTATCCTAATACATTGCCAGCTACTTTTCAACTGAAGTGAGGGGGGGAAGAGTGTGTGAAGGGAGGTTGTGTGCGTATGGAGGGGGGGAGAGAGACAGTGTGTTTTGTGGGACAGAGAGTGTGTCAGCATGCTGTCTTGTAAGTTCAGACAGCAACATGAAGCAACCAGTCCTGAGGCAGGGGGAGGGGGAAACCCCATCAGCCCGTCCCTCCCTCCCTCCCTGGGCTCTCTGCACAGCAATCTCTCTTTCTCTCTCTCACACACACCCAGATAGCTGCCTCTGTGTTCAGCAGCACGAGCATTCCACATTAATGGTTTGCTTTGTGTCCCAGAGCAGATCAGCACAGCACACAACGGCTGTCAGAAACGGTGCTTTGAAAGGGGAGGGCTGCATGTCTCCAGGGCAGCCGAGTTCAAAATAATGAGTGGAGCCATCACTTGAGGCATTATGGGACAGCTCTGGAGACCAATTACAGTGCAGAAAGCAATCAAGTGTCTACACTGGCAATAGAGTGCTGGAGCCTCTGCGCAAATAGCTTTATGACGCTCGTCAAGATGGTTTTATTGCAGCGCTGCAACTGAGGAGTTTCTGTGCACCAAGAGGCTTGGCAGTGTGTACACATCTGCAGTTTGAGTGCAAAAGGCTGCTTGCCTGCACAGAAACTTGCCAGTGTAGACAAGTTTTGAGAAGAAGACAAGACTCTAACAGAGGAGATTGGCCCAGGTTTAAGAAACAAACCTGTATATTAAGGACTGCAATATCCAGTGGGGTGAGAAAAACTGCTTAATCCAGATGTTGTCCAGTCTAATAGGGTTGAGAGTTTAGACTGCATGCTTATATTTTATTTCTTTTGATAACTAACTCTGATTTTTTGCCTATCACTTAATATCACTTAAAATCTATCTTTTATCATTAATAAATTTGTTTAACTGTTTATCTTTACCAGTGAGTTTGTATGAAGTGTGTTGCAAATCTGCTCAGGTTTCACAAAGGCTAGTATACATCCACTTTCCATTGCTGAAGTGGTGAACCGATTAATAAATCTGCACTACCCATCTTGAGCAGTGCAAGATGGTATATTCCTGAGGTACAGTGCTGGGAGCTGGGGGGATTTGGCTCTGGTGCCTTTCTCGGTGTGATTCATGAGTGGCTCTGGGAGCATTCATGCAATCTAGCTGGGAGTGGGGCTCCACATGCTGGTGTTCTGAGTGATGACAGCATCTGGAGGGGCTTGCTGCTGGTCACTAGCAAGGCATTGTGAGAGACAACCCAGGCTGGAGAGAGTTAAGGGGACACAGCGGTCCCACAGTCCCAGGCTGCACCCCGGGGGGATCCCGTCACAATATCCCTATTAATACACACAAAATAACTTAGCATTACAATCTCAATTTTTATATTGTCCATCCCAAGACAGATGCAAAGGATAATGGCTTGGCAATTATTATTACTTCCTTCACTCATTTCAGTAGCAGACAAGTACTTTTTCTTCAGTGCATTAGTAAACAAAATGGTTTGAAACTGCATTCCATAAAAATTGTTTAGAAATACATCCATTAAATAGCTTAACAGCACCCTTTGTGAACCCTGATTTCAAAAGTGATCTTTGAAATTGCATGTTTCAGAGTAGCAGCCATGTTAGTCTGTAGCCGCAAAAAGAAAAGCAGTACTTGTGGCACCTTAGAGACTAACAAATTTATTTGAACATAAGCTTTTGTGAGCTACAGCTCACTTGATCAGAGCTGTAGCTCACGAAAGCTTATGCTCAAATAAATTTGTTAGTTTCTAAGGTGCCACAAGTCCTCCTTTTCTTTTTGAAATTGCATGTGGACCTTTTTGTGCACTTTTTCAAATATGGCCCTCTGTCTGTAAAACTTTGTTCACAATATCTGCAATTGTATTTGAGGTTTGCATACTCAAGATATGTCTGCACTGCAGCTGTAATTTCCAGCTTGGGTAGACATACTGGTGTTAGCTCTGATTGAGCTAGCATGGCGGAACAGGCTAGCCGCCCTGAGTATGAACTTAAAGTTTCAGATGTGATTGTACTTGGGGTGGCTAGCCCATCCCACAGCTTAAGCTGCCATATCTACCCTGCTGTGATTAATGCACTAGTCTGATCAGAGCTAGCACAGGTATGCCAGCCCGAAGAGAAAATTACATCTAAAGCTCCAGTGAATACAAATCTTTTGTTTATCCCATCTACAGACAGAAGCTTATTCACTTGCTAATGTAGAGTGCATTTGTGGATGGCTGCTCAAAATTTGGCTGTAAATATTTTCTTATTAGCTCATAATCAGGATAAATAGTGCAAAACCGTAGGTGAGGATAAAATGGGAGCAAACCTCCACAAGGCTTTCCTCCTGGAGTTTTCTCCTAATTTTTTCTGTTAGGGAACAGGGCTTGCCCTCTGCAGGACAGGCCACAAGGCCTTCCCCCAAACTCTACAGATCCTGTAGGAATCAGTGTGAGGCCTGAACCATCCATATAGAGACTTTGTACTTCCACACTAGTTTTGTGCCTCAGTGATCATCCTGACAGCACAGTTCTAATGGAACTGCTTTGATGGGACTCCCACTGCTGACAGCTGCCTCCAGAACTCACCATGCAGGGGATGTATAAAGGTAATCATAGAAGATTAGGGTTAGAAGAGACGTCAAGAGGTCATGTAGTCCAACCCCCCTGCTCAAAGCAGGACCAACCCCAACTAAATCATCCCAGCCAGGGCTTTGTCAAGCCAGGTCTTAAAAACCTCTAAGGATGGCGATTCCACTACCTCCCTAGGTAAAGCATTCCAGTGCTTCTCCACCCTCCTAGTGAAATAGTTTTCCCTAATATCTAACCTAGACCTCCCCCACTGCAACTTGAGACCATTGCTCCTTGTTCTGTCATCTGCCACCACTGAGAACAGCCTAGCTCCATCCTCTTTGGAACCTCCCTTCAGGTATTTGAAGGCTGCTATCAAATCCCCCCTCACGCTTCTCTTCTGCAGACTAAATAAGCCCAGTTCCCTCAGCCTCTCCTCATAAGTCACGTGCCCCAGCCTCCTCATCATTTTCATTGCCCTCCACTGGACTCTCTCCTATTTGTCCACATCCTTTCTGTAGTGGGGGGCCCAAAACTGGACACAATACTCCAGATGTGGCCTCAACAGTGCCGAATAGAGGGGAATAATCACTTCCCTCAATCTGCTGGCAGTGCTCCTACTAATGCAGCCCAATATGCTGTTAGCCTTCTTGGCAAGAAGGGCACACTGTTGACTCATATCCAGCTTTTCGTCCACTGTAATCCCCAGGTCCTTTTCTGCAGAACTGCCACTTAGCCAGTCCATCCCCAGCCTGTAGCAGTGCATGGGATTCTTCCGTCCTAAGTGCAGACTCTGCACTTGTCCTTGTTGAACCTCATCAGATTTCTTTTGGCCCAATCCTCCAATTTGTTTAGGTCCCTCTGGACCCTATCCCTACCCTCCAGGGTATCTACCTCTCCCCGCAGCTTAGTGTCATCCGCAAACTTGCTGAGGGTGCAATCCATCCCATCATCCAGATCATTAATGAAGATGTTGAACAAAACCGGCCCCAGGACTGACCCCTGGGTCACTCCGCTTGATACAGGCTGCCAACTAGACATCGAGCTGTTGATCACTACCTGTTGAGCCTGACAATCTAGCCAGCTTTCTATCCACCTTATAGTCCATTCATCCAATCCATACTTTTTTAACTTGCTGGCAAGAATACTGTGGAAGAGTGTATCAAAAGCTTTGCTAAAGTCAAGATATATCACGTCCACCACTTTCCCCATATCCACAGAGCTAGTTATCTCATCATAGAAGGCAATCAGGTTGGTCAGGCATGACTTGCCCTTGGTGAATCCATGGTGACTGTTCCTGATCACCTTCCTTTCCTCCAAGTGCTTCAAAATGGATTCCTTGAGGACCTGCTCCATGATTTTTCCAGGGACTGAGGTGAGGCTGACTGGCCTGTAGTTCCTGGATTTTCCTTCTTCCCTTTTTTAAAGATGGGCACTATATTTGCCTTTTTCCAATTGTCTGGGACCTCCCCCGATTGCCACAAGTTTATCCTTCACATCCCTTGCTAGCTGCAACTCCAATTGTACTTTGGCCTTCCTGATTACACCCCTGCATGCTCAAGCAATATTTTTATACTCCTCCCTAGTCATCTGTCCAAGTTTCCACTTCTTGTCAGCTTCCTTTTTGTGTTTAAGCTTGTAGAAGATTTCTCTGTTAAGCCAAGCTGGTCGCCTGCCATATTTGCTATTCTTTCTGCACATCGGGATGGTTTGTTCCTGCACCCTCAATAAGGCTTCTTTAAAATACAGCCAGCTCTCCTGGACTCCTTTCCCCCTTATATTAGTCTCCTGGGGCATCCTGCCCATCAGTTCCCTGAGGGTGTCAGAGTCTGCTTTTCTGAAGTCCAGGGTCCATATTCTGCTGCTCTCCTTTCTTCCCTTTGTCAGGATCCTGAACTCGACCATCTCATGGTCACTGCTGCCCAGGTTGCCACCCACTTCTACTTCCCCTACCAATTCTTCCCTGTTTGTGAGCAGCAGGTCAAAAGGAGCATGGCCCCTAGTTGGTTCCTCCAGCACTTGCACCAGGAAGTTGTCCCCAACACACTCCAAAAACTTCCTGGATCGTCTGTGCATTGCTGTATTGCTTTCCCAGCAGATGTCAAGGTGATTGAAGTCCCCCATAAGAACCAGGGCTTGTGATCTGGAAACTTCTGTTAGTTGTCCGAAGAAAGCCTCGTCTACCTCATCCTCCTGGTCTGGTGGTCTATAGCAGACACCCACCAAGACATCACCCTTGTTGCTCTCACCTCTAAATTTAACCCAAAGACTTTCAACAGGCTTGTCTCCAGTTTCATACACCCAGGATTGTATTATCTTTCCATAGCAAACTCTGTGAGGCCATTGGTAGAAAATGGTGAAGTAACGTACTATTGCCATCTACTAGCAGCTTAAGTGGCCTTTTCCTGAGAAATCCAAAACATCCTCAGCTGTTCACACTGATTAAACTGGGAGCTGAGTATGTTCAGCATGTTACAGAATCAGATTCTACTTGCTGCAGTTGCCCAAGCTCCTGCTGTGGATGGAAGGATCTGGAATTGAGAGTCTAGGGATATCAGCAGTCTGCCAAAACAGCAGAATAAGTAGGGTGACCAGATGTCCAGTTTTTGACTGGAACAGCCGGTTGAAAAGGGATCCTGGCGGCTCCGGTCAGTGCTGTTGACTGGGCCATTGACTATCCAGTTGGCAGCGCCACACAGTAGCGCTGGCAGGCTCCCTGCTAGCCTCTGCACCACATGGCTCCCGGGAAGCAGCCGGCATGTCCCCCCTCTGGCTCCTATGCAAAGGAGCAGCCAGGGATCTCTGCACACTGCCCCCGCCCCAAGCGCTGCCCCCGCAGCTCCCAATGGCCGGGAATCCATGGAAGCTGTGGGGCAGTGCCTGCGGACAGGGCAGCGCACAGAGCCACCTGGCTGTGCCTCTGCATAGGAGCCGGAGTGGGGGTACATACCGCTGCTTCCTGGAGCTGCTTGAGGTAACTGCCTCCCGGAGCCTGCGCCCCTGACTCTCCCCCCGCATCCCAACCCCTTGCCCTGGTATCCCTCCCACCCTCCAAGCCCCTCAATCCCAGTCTGGAGTACCCTCCTACACCCCAAACTCCTCATCCACAGCCCCACCCCAGAGTCTGCACCCCCAGCCAGAGCCCTCACCCCCCCAACCCCAACCTGCTGCCCCAGTCCAGAGCCCCCTCCCGCACTCTGAACCCCTCAACCCTAGCCCAGAGCCCCCATCCCCCACACCCAATCCCTTGCCCAACCCAGAGCCCCCTCTTGCACCCTGAACCCCTCATTTCTGGCCCCATCCCAGAATCCGCACCCCCACCCCAGAGCCTGTACTGCCTCCCACACCACAACCCCCTGCCTCAGCCCAGAGCCCCTCCCATACTCTGAACCCCTCAGCTCCAGCCCAGAGCCCCCTCCTGCACCCCAAACCCCTCATCTCTGACCCCACCCCAGTGCCTGCAGCCCCAGCTGGAGTCCTCACCCCCTCCCACATCCGAGCCCCCTGAGCCAGTCCGGTGAAAATGAGTGAGTGAGTGAGTGAGGACGGGGAGAGCGAGCGACGAGGGGCAGGGGATCGGAGAAGGGGCAGGGCATGGGCGGTGCCTCGGAGGAGGGGCGGGGAGCAGGGCAAGGGTGTTCAGTTTTGTGCGAGTAGCAAGTTGGCAACCCTAAGAACAAGCAAACAAGCCATAGACATTTAACCCACTTCAAAGAGGAGTTAGCAGGGATGGTTTTCATTGCATCATAGAGGTTGCTAAGTGGTAGCTGTGGTGTATTGAAAACTGTGTTAAAATTAAAAGCTATTGCTTTATGCTGCGTAGACTATAAGGGGAGAAGGGACCATTGTGATCATCTACTCTGACCTCCTGCACATCTGAGGCCACAGAACTTCACCCACTCACTCCCATAATGGACCGATAACCTCTGGCTGAATTGCAAGCGGTTTCCTGGTCCTGCTTTCAGGGTAGGGGGCTTTGTACAGAAGTGTGTGAGATCTGTTTTTTTCAGCAGTCAGTTGGTGAGGAGCTAACCCAGAGCCAGGTGAGTTGAATTGTTGTGCCTCTCTGCCTTATGGAGCAGCTTGCTTTGTCTCTCTCTGGTTTGGGGTTCTTAGGTGTTGGGGGTTCTAGATTCTAAGAAATAAAGTAGTATTAAATTGCAACCTTCCAAAAAGAGTAATTTTTAAAATCTAATATCTTTGAGTGTGTACCATAAATGTAACAGTAGCCTTTTCATGTGTAAAATGGAATGTAAAAACAAGATCATAACACTTCTGGTTAGTAAATGAAGAAACAAGTCTGAATTTGTCTGCACTCTGAATTTTGCTTAAATATTTCTGCAAAGAAAAATATGTTTAGACAAAAAGAAAAGGAGTACTTGTGGCACCTTAGAGACTAACCAATTTATTTGAGCATGAGCTTTCGTGAGCTACAGCTCACTTCATCAGTTCTGATGAATTGAGCTGTAGCTCACGAAAGCTCATGCTCAAATAAATTGGTTAGTCTCTAAGGTGCCACAAGTACTCCTTTTCTTTTTGCGAATACAGACCAACACGGCTGTTCCTCTGAAACCTATGTTTAGACAGTTTGCTCTTGTTTTTAATAACAAATCTCTGGGACTATGCCCAGTAAGATGCAACAGCTCCCTTTCATTTTCCTGGAAAGGCTTGTAAGTCAATGAAGACACTAATATCTCTTGTAACAGAAAGAGTTGATTACCTTGTAATATATAACAATAATAAAAAGGTTATTTTTATTTACCTTCTTATTTCTGAGCCTTTAGGGTACATAAAAGTCAAATTTTCAAGTTTTTCTCTACAGCCATGAGGGTGGGGGGAATCTAGTGTGTCTTTAAAAAAAATCAGTTCTATCTTATTTGGGACCACAGACACTAAAATTCCTTAATCACACACATATGGTTATTGCATAAAGTCACTAGAGCAGAGTTAAGGTTATTTGGATGCCCTATCCGAGTATTTCTATACTTTTAATGTTTGGATTTCATTTAAGTTTAACTTAAAGTCTGAATTTCCTGGGTTTATAAGGGTGATTTTTGAGGTAACCACAATATCCCTGTAATTATTTCAGCCATATAACTGGTATCTTAATTCAATTTTAACATAGTTTTTGTCTAAGTATATTTAAGAAACCCATTATGTAAATGACTAGTACTCCCAGGAGTAGTCTTATTGATTTATATAGAACTACTTTTGAGGAGTGAGATTTACAGGATTACATGTAGTGTGAAAAAAATTCTTTGGGATCTCACATAATGAAAAATATTGTACAATAATTAGTATCTTACATTTAATCAGTTTTATGCCATTTCTAATTCCACAAATCAGAATCCTGACCCCTTTTCTGTAAGCACTTGCTCAAACGTGAAAAAGAAGTTGCAAGTTGGAGATCCAAAGCTGTGCTCCATGAAGGCGCCTATGTCCTAATACAGTGGGGGAGGTTTGTGAAATGAAGTCGAGAGGGAACGGGGCATGATCTGGTGAATCTATGACTACACTAATCAACTACCACCCATTTGCCCAAATGTAGAGGGAGCACAATCATAGAACTGGAAAGGACCTCGAGAGGTCATCTAGTCCAGTCCCCTGCACTCAAGGCAGCACTAAGTATTATCTAGACCATCCCTGACAGGTGTTTGTCCAACCTGCTTTTAAAAATCCCCAATGATGGAGATTCCACAACCTTCCAAGGCAATTTATTCCAGTGCTTAACCACTCTGACAGTTAGGAGGTTTTTCCTAATGTCCAACCTAAACTGCCCTTGCTGAAATTTAACCACATTGCTTCTTGTCCAATCCTCAGAGGTTAAGAAGAACATTTTTTCTCCCTCCTCCTTGTAACAACCTTTTATGTACTTGAAAACTGGTATCATGTCCCCTCTGTCTTGTCTTCTCCAGACTGAAAAAATTGGGTTTGTTTAATCTTCCCTCATAGGTCATGTTTTCTAGACCTTTAATCATTTTTGTTGCTATTCTCTGGACTTTCTCCAATTTGTCCACATCTTTCCTGAAATAACTGGCACCCAGAACTGGACACAATACTCCAGCTGAGGCCTAATCAGCGTGGAGTAGAGCGGAAGAATTACTTCTCATGTCTTGCTTACAATACTCCTGCTAATACATCCTAGAATGATGTTTTCTTTTTTTGCAACAGCATTACACTGTTGACTCATATTTAACTTGTGATCCGCTATGACCCCCAGGTCCCTTTCCGCAGTACTCCTTCCTAGGCTGTCAGTTCCCATTTTGTATGTGTGCAACCTGTTGGGCTTTGCATGGGGTTGCAAGATTTGGCTCACAGTGAACAACAGAACAGGAACTGATACTCTTGAGAATGCCAGGTTTCACAAAGCAGCCGTATCAGTCTGTATCCGCAAAAAGAAAAGGAGGACTTGTAGCACCTTAGAGACTAACCAATTTATTTGAGCGTAAGCTTTCGTGAGTTACAGCTCACTTCATCGGGTGCATGCAGTGGAAAATACAGTGGGGAGATTTTATATACACAGAGAACATGAAACAATGGGTGTTACCATACACACTGTAATGAGAGTGATCGGGTAAGGTGAGCTATTACCAGAAGGAGAGAAAAAAAAAACCTTTTGTAGCGATAATCAAGGTGGGCCATTTCCAGCAGTTGACAAGTACGTGTGAGGAACAGTGCAGGGGGAATAAACATGGGGAAATAGTTTTACTTTGTGTAATGACACATCCACTCCCAGTCTTTATTCAAGCCTAAGTTAGTGGTGTCCAGTTTGCAAATTAATTCCAATTCAGCAGGCTCTCGTTGGAGTCTGTTTTTTGAAGTTTTTTTGTTGAAGAATTGCCACTTTTAGGTCTGTAATCGAGTGACCAGAGAGTTTGAAGTGTTCTCCGACTGGTTTTTGAATGTTATAATTCTTGACATCTGATTTGTGTCCATTTATTCTTTTATGTAGAGACTGTCCAGTTTGGCCAATGTACATGGCAGAGGGGCATTGCTGGCACATGATGGCATATATCACATTGGTAGATGTGCAGGTGAATGAGCCTCTGATAGCGTGGCTGATATGATTAGGCCCTACGATGGTGTCCCCTGAATAGATATGTGGACACAGTTGGCAACGGGCTTTGTTGCAAGGATAGATTCCTGGGTTTGTGTTTTTGTTGTGTGGTGTGAGGTTGCTGGTGAGTATTTGCTTCAGGTTGGCGGGCTGTCTGTAAGCAAGGACTGGCCTGTCTCCCAAGATCTGTGAGAGTGATGGGTCGTCCTTCAGGATAGGCTGTAAATCCTTGATGATGCGTTGGAGAGGTTTTAGTTGGGGGCTAAAAGTGATGGCTAGTGACGTTCTGTTATTTTCTTTGTTGGGCCTGTCCTATAGTAGGTAACTTCTGGCTCTGTCAATCTGTTTTTTCACTTCAGCAGGTTGTAGTTGTAAGAATGCTTGATTGAGATCTTGTAGGTGTTTGTCTCTGTCTGAGGGGTTGGAGCAAATGTGGTTGTATCGTAGAGCTTGGCTGTAGACAATGGATCGTGTGGTGTGGTGTGGATGAAAGCTGGAGGCATGTAGGTAAGTATAGCGGTCAGTAGGTTTCCGGTATATGGTGGTGTTTACGTGACCATCGCTTATTAGCACTGTAGTGTCCAGGAAGTGGATCTCTTGTGTGGACTGGTCCAGGCTGAAGTTGATAGTGGGAATGGAAATTGTTGAAATCATGGTGGAATTCCTCAAGGGTTTCTTTTCCATGGGTCCAGTTGATGAAGATGTCATCAATCTAGCGCAAGTAGAGTAGGGGCATTAGGAGATGAGAGCTGATGTAGCGTTGTTCTAAGTCAGCCATAAAAATGTTAGATGTTTATCTAGACCAGGGGTCTCAAACACGCGGTCTGTGGAGTTATTTCCTGCATGCCACCATAGCTCTCCCACCCCCCCCCAAGCTCGCCACATCCCCGCTCCTCCCAGCTGTTTGGTGGTGTTTAGGACTTTCCAGGAGGGAAGGGGGAGGAGCAGGGATGCGGCATGCTAAGGGGAAGAGGTGGAGAAGAGGCGGGGCCAGGGCAGGGATTTGGGGAAGGGGTTGGAATAGGGGCAGGGAGGGGGTGGAGTTGGGGCAGGGACTTTGGGGAAGGGGTTGGAATAGGGCGGGGAAGGGATGGGAAGAGGAGGGGCAGGGGTGGGGCCTCATGGAAGGGCTGGAGTGGGGGTGGGGGCAAAGGGGGGCTTTTGTATCTTTGTATTGAAAGGTGTCAGTGATGTGGCCCTTGGCAATGTACTAGTCCTCATGTAGCCCTTGTGGTGATTTGAGTTTGAGATCCCTGATCTAGACTTAACCAGTTAGTAAAAACTCTACATAAAACGCAGACTGCAGTTACTTAGGCCCTGATTAGGCAAAGCACTTAGAGATAGATTATTAAAGGTATTTAGGCACATATAAGTGCTATTGAAATTAATGGGAATTAGGCATCTAGGCAATTTTGAAAATCCCACAAGGCACCTACTATCATTAGGCACTTAAATACCTTTACAAATCTGGCCTTTAAGTACTATTGTTGGATTAAATTATGCTACAGTACCTTAAAAGTTTAGCCCGTGATGGGCACTATTCATGCTAATCCTTGCAAGCTGCGTGCTTGTTCTTAGCGAACACAAAAGAAGATTCATGAATGGTGTCAAGATTCCTCCCCCACTATGAACTCTAGGGTACAGATGTGGGGACCTGCATGAAAACCTCCTAAGCTTACTTTTACCAGCTTAGGTTAAAACTTCCCCAAGGTACAAATTAATTTTATCCTTTGTCCTAGGAATATCCACTGCCACCACCAAACTCTAACTGGGTTTACTGGGAAATGTAGTCTGGACATGTCTTTCCCCCCAAAATCCTCCCAACCCTTGCACCCCAATTCCTGGGAAAGGTTTGGTAAAAATCCTCACCAATTTGCATAGGTGACCACAGACCCAAACCCTTGGATCTGAGAACAATGAAAAAGCATTCAGTTTTCTTACAAGAAGACCTTTAATAGAAATAGAAGTAAATAGAAGTAAAGGAATCACCTCTGTAAAATCAGGATGGTAGATACCTTACAGGGTAATTAGATTCAAAACATAGAGAATCCCTCTAGGCAAAACCTTAAGTTACAAAAAAGACACACAGACAGAAATAGTCATTCTATTCAGCACAGTTCTTTTCTCAGCCATTTAAAGAAATCATAATCTAACACATACCTAGCTAGATTACTTACTAAAAGTTCTAAGACTCCATTCCTGTTCTATCCCCGGCAAAAGCAGCATACCAACAGACACAGACCCTTTGTTTCTCTCCCTCCTCCCAGCTTTTGAAAGTATCTTGTCTCCTCATTGGTCATTTTGGTCAGGTACCAGCAAGGTTACCTTTAGCTTCTTAACCCTTTACAGGTGAGAGGATTTTTCCTCTGGCCAGGAGGGATTTTAAAGGGGTTTACCCTTCCCTTTATATTTATGACAAATGGTATTAAGTTTCTGTTCATATTTATACCAGTGCAAGTCTGGAGTAGCTAAATTGATTTCAGTAGTCACTCCTGATTTACAGTAATCTAAATAAAAGCGGAATTTGGTGCAGTCATCTTCCTCAGTCTGATTGCTTCCGAATGGCTGTCCAACCTCCTGAAAACAGCTGCCCTGTGCCCCATTTTTACCCAGCTGCAGCAACCTGCCGCACGAATAGTCTGTAAACAAGCTTGTCCTTTTAAACACCATCAAGTGCATATTTTCAGCAAAACTATTTTAATCAAAGTCACATGCAGATTACATTTGCTCAACCCAATTCTTGTTATCATTATTGACCAGAACTGTGCACAATAATCCAAATATGGTCATGGGGTGCTTCTTACAGTTCTAAAATAACTTCATTTGATACCTATTACATACCTTTTTTAATACACAATGGAATTTTGTTTGCAATTTTTACTGCTGAGGATGATACCTAATATTTAAGGTTTAATTTTTAACCCATGACACAGTTTTTTCCAAATATTTAACACTGAAACAATGAATAGCTTCAGAAATATTTTTAGACTTACCACAGAAAGTCTTTAAGCAATTCAATTTTTTGTCATTGGCTTTTTGGTTGCATAACTGTTTGTTACATAATATTCCTTTTGAACCTCTCATAGCTTGATCCTCCAAGGTGCTGAGTGCTCTCAACTAATGGGAATGACGTGCATAACTGGGCCCTTATTGCCTCTTTTTATGACACAAAATCATTTAACAACCAGCCGAGATTTGTCCTATAAAGATGTATCCAATATTTGTTGTAGTTAAAGGTTGAAATGAAATTAATGTAACTCAGTAAAGAGAAAATATTTATGCATGTGAGAGGACTAAGGAGGATGCAAATCAAACAGCCATTGTATCCCTAGTACTACCAGATCCCCAAACAAAAATGTGAAATATCTGAGTGGGAGAAAAAAAAGAAAACTTTTTTCTAACCTGCTGAAAAAAAATGATGCTCACCTGATAGCTAGATACATCAAGGGTAACAAGAAAACAATCTACAAATACATTAGAAGCACCAGGAAGACCAAGGACAAGGTAGACACGTTACTCAGTGAGGGCGGGGGGGGGGGGGAACAATAACAGAAAATGTGGAAATGGCAGAAGTGCTAACTGACTTTTTTTAGTTTTCACCAAAATGGTTAGTAGTGATTGGACGTCAAACATAGTGAATGCCAGTGAAAATTATCTAGGCTCATAGGCTAAAATAGGGAAAGAAAAAGTGTAAAAGGTGTCTGCTGGTGGAATTTCTCAGAAAGCAGGTGGGAGAGCTGCAGGGAGAGGTACCTAGGCTGAGGCGCATCCGTGCCCATGAGGAATTCATTGAGAGTATTCATATGGAGATATCCAAGGCTGAGGAAGCTAGCTAGTTATCTAGCTGGAGAAGACTGTTGTCATGCCAGGTAAGAGGATGTGGCTCTGTCACAGGGAGGACACTGGCTGCTGGCTACTTCTGGCAGCACCACAGTTGGCAGTGCTCTAGCCTTACTCCCAACCCATCCACCATAGTGCTGAAGAACTGTTATGTTGTGAACGCCAGTGAAAATGACAAATAGGGAAGAACTGATTGAGAATTTGAAAATGGAAGTCAGCTTGGGTGAAAGTGATCATGAAATGGTAGAGTTCATGACTCTAAGGAATGGTAGGTGGGAAAATAGCACAATAAAGATAATGGATTTCAAGAAGACAGACTAGCAAACTTGGGGAGTTGGTAGGTAAGCAAGTCTAAGGGAAAAAACAGCTCAAGAGAGTTGGCAGTTTTTCAAAGAAACATTATTAAGGGCAAAAGAGCAAACTATCCCACAGTGTAGGAAAGATAGGAAGTATGGCAAAAGACCATACTGGCTTAACCAGAAGATCTTCAATGATCTGACCCTCAAAAAACAGTCCTACAAAAAGTGGAAACTAGGTCAAATTACAAAGGATGAATATAAACAAATAACAAATAACAGAAATCTGATGAGGTTCATTAAGGATAAGTGCAGGGTCCTGCACTTAGGACGGAAGAACCCAATGCACAGCTACAGACTAGGGACCGAATGGCTAGGCAGCAGTTCTGCGGAAAAGGACCTAGGGGTGACAGTGGATGAGAAGCTGGATATGAGTCAGCAGTGTGCCCTTGTTGCCAAGAAGGCCAATGGCATTTTGGGATGTATAAGTAGGGGCATAGCGAGCAGATCGAGGGACATGATCATCCCCCTCTATTCGACATTGGTGAGGCCTCATCTGGAGTACTGTCAAGCCTGACCTTAAAAACTTCTAAGGAAGGAGATTCTACCACCTCCCTAGGCAACGCATTCCAGTGTTTCACCACCCTCCTAGTGAAAATACTTTTCCTAATATCCAACCTAAACCTCCCCCACTGCAACTTGAGACCATTACTCCTTGTCCTGTCCTCTTCTACCACTGAGAATAGCCTAGAACCACCCTCTCTGGAACCACCTCTCAGGTAGTTGAAAGCAGCTATCAAATCCCCCCTCATTCTTCTCTTCCGCAGACTAAACAATCCCAGTTCCCTCAGCCTCTCCTCATAACTCATGTGTTCCAGACCCCTAATCATTTTTGTTGCCCTTCGCTGGACTCTCTCCAATTTATCCACATCCTTCTTGTAGTGTGGGGCCCAAAACTGGACAAAAAACATTTGATCCAACTCTTTGGCAGGGCACAAACAATCAGTGAGTAAACAATACAGGGTTGTGGGAGTGGTGGAAGAACTGTGTGTGGAATAGAGTGACCAGATGTTCTGATTTTACAGGGACAGTCCTGATATTTGGGGCTTTTTCTTGCATAGAGGCTTATTACCTCCCACCCCCCTCCCGATTTTTCACACTTGCTGTCTGGTCACCCTTGTGTGGGAGGTGGTAAGGAAGGGATGAACAATGTAGCCTGCTGTCCTGTGCCTATGGAAGGCCCCCTCTCCAGGGTGGGGAAGGGAAACAGGTTTCCTGGGTCTGATCGTGAAGAGCCCCTCCCAGGGGTAAGGTGTAGTCACCAGACACTCAGGCCTGGGAGGCTTAGCAGCTGTAAACGGAGGAGGGGAGTGAGCCCCCCCATAGTGCCACAAGTCCTCCTTTTCTTTCTGCGGATACAGACAAACAGGGCTGCTACTCTGAAACATCCCCTGGGATGAGCCAGCTCCCGCCCAGGCTGTGTGAGCGTGTGGGAAGGAAGAGACCCTTCTCCTGGGGACTAGCCACCCCGCTCCCGCGTCTGGCGCCCTGAGGGAGTTCGCCCGGGGAATGGGCTAGGCGGGGGCTAGCGTTAGGCCTGGGTTGGCGGGGTAACGAGGCCGCTGCTGGGCACTAGCCAGCGCCGCGCTCTGTGGGGGGCGGCCCGGAGGGAGCGCTGGGGACAGGCGGCAGCCCGCCCTTTTGCGCGTTCGGAGTCAGCCCGCGCCCTGGGGGAGCCGGTTCTGCTCCGCCCCGGGGCGGGCGAGAGGGGCCCAGGGCGCGAGCGGGACGAGGGGAAGGCCGGAGGCGACCCGAGCAGGAAGAGGGAGCTCGGGGAGGGGACAGACGCCCCGCCCGGCGTGAGAAGGAATTAGCCGCTGCAGTGTGTGGGGAGGGGCCGGGGAGCCGAGCGGGAACACCCCCGCCCCTCCCATGCGAGGGGAGAGGGAGGCGAGCCAGCGCCGCCCCGCGGCGTGTGAGGACTCGGAGAGGGAGCCCGGAGAGCGCCCCCTCCCCCCCAGTGGTGACAGTTTCTAGAAGCCTGTCCCGGCGTCCTTTGCGGTCTCAACATGGAGGAGCTGACCGTGGAAGTGCGCGGCTCCAACGGGGCCTTCTACAAGGTATCGGCCCGCGGCGAGCAGCGGGAGCGGGGCGGGTAACGGTTTCCGTGTCCCGGGCTCGGCCTGTCCCTCTCACCCAAAGAAACCGTTAGGGTAGTTTCGGGCCCGGGGCGGGCAGGTGATAGCGAGGCGGGGCCTACGGGGCAAGGGTGTTCGCGGGCGGGGGGGAGGTTTGCCTGGGTGTAGTGGGGAAGGGTGGGCTGGAGGGAGTGCGAGTGTTTGGGGGCGCTGGGAGAAGGGGGTTGGGTTGTGGGGTGGGCTGGGGGAGGGGCTGCCTGGGGAAGGTGGCTGGGCTGGGAGGAGACATCTGCGTGCGTGGTAGGGTTTGAGCAGGAGTTTGGGGGCGCCTAGATGAGGTTTAGTCTCAAATGATGGGGCTAGTCCCATGTAAAGTGGAAGGGGGAGTCTGCTTTCATTGGGTCTGAGGCAGGTTGTCAGCTGACAAATGGAGAAAGATTTCTTCCTTTTTGGGGGTGAGGGTTTGGATTATTATTTGAAGACTAGAAGCGTTTTGTAGGAGCGTGGGGGGTGGGGTGGATTAAATTGCTGAAAATAAAAGCCCATATAATATAATGCTTAGGGACCTGGAGTTTATTTATGTCATCAGAAAGCTTCCTTCACCACCACCCTCCCTGGTATGCCAGGATGTTACAGAATCAATACAAAATACTCTCAGCTGTTGCCTGTCAGTCTTTTTCCCTAAGCCAGGCCTGAGATGTTTGAGAATCCCAGCTCTTTTTATAGAGAGAGCCCTCTGTGTTCCTTCACAGGAGGGCTGATTGCAGCCATCATTGTGAGCACTCACTTTATGCTCTGCTCCCTGTGCACTTAATTTCAGGACTCTCTTAATCACTTACATCTAATCATAGATTTGTAATAGCCCACTATGTCAGACAGTGATTTATTTGCCCTTTCCATGAGTTTCCTGTTGGTTATGTCTGTGGATTTACATTGGATATCATATGGTAATTTTTATAGTATGTAAACCCAGTTGGTGTTTTAAGGATCATAACCAGCTGATTTTACAAGTTTTTGACTTTTAATAGGTAGCTGGTTGATAAACTATTAAGAAGGACTCTGATGGAAAGAACTTACTAGGGAAAATTGTATTTCCACTCTTAATATGTAGTGTTGAATTTTTTATTCAGATCAAGAGTGATGTTTGACTTTGACAAAGAAATTTTAAAAGTCTTATTGAGATTTTGAAAGTCTCATCAGAACACACATTAAAATCCTTCATCGTAAGAGAAAGATGCTTTTAAAAAAGAGAAGGGAGTCTTTTCTGCTGGTTAGAGTAGTCAGGAATTTTATCTAGATACTATTCCTGGCTCTGCCATTGCCTTGCTTTGTGACCTTGGACAATTTACTTAACTATGCTACAGTTTCCTCATCTGTTGAAGAGTACAAGGGTTTACAAGAGTGTTATGAAGTACTTTAGACTCTTTGGATGAAAGGATATGTGTACATTCAAAATTATCATCGTAAAAAGCCTGCTTTATAATCTGGAATGATGAAGTGTCCCTCCAAGTAAGTGAGAATTGGAAGGGCTGGATCTTTACTATTGTGTATTTAGCACTATAAAGGGTGGTTAATGGAAGTAATGGGCCATAGGGAGATGACCCTAAGTGGGTTTTACTTAGAAATGACTAGTTTGGCAGTCAGCTCTATTAACTGAGGTCTGGAGTAAGGATGACATTTAATACTGAAGTAGTCCAGTTATTAAGAGTTAGGTTTATATTCCAATTTCTTTCTGGGGTTGAAATGTATTGAGTTAAGACTTTTGGTCACCTTGTGATCCATACCCACACACCCTTTCAGAAGATCCTGTTTTGTTTTGGTAGATAAATACGGTGAAATAACATCTACTGATGGTCAGGTCTGGTTGACCTAAAAAGCTGTTGCATGTTAAACAAATAAAGGTTGCATGTGTGTCTAGGATCTAAATTGCTTAATTTTTCTGTCTAGGGTTTGGGTGGGAGGGAGGGAGGAATCAGATTGATGCTTTCAGCATCCCTGGGTAGTGATAGAATAGCAAGACTTACAAGGGGATCACTATCTCAGGTAAGATTTGTGTATTCTCAGGTCAGTGTATGGAAGGCATTACCTTGTTCTTCTGAAGGGAAAAAAAACATATTAGCATGACAGGATGAAACCTGAGGGCTGCGCTCTGTCCTGGATTCAGACTCACTATTGCGGTATACCTCAATCATGTCATGAGATGTGAAACTTACCCACCATGCCAACAGATACAAAGCCAAGCTGCTAATTGTGTAAAATAATTCTTGTATAAATGACTTAACTGCAGCTAAGCTATAATCATGTGCTTACAAAAATCTTTAATATTAATTCAAGGTTGCCATATGTTTTACTGTATTTAGTTCTTTAGAGCTATGAACATGGCATCAATAATAGCTTCTCTTGTCCCTCACTAATTGCACTTCATTTGCTAGAATTATAGAGTTTTTTATGTGTGTATTATAAATGACACAATTTAGTAAGGAAAATGGTTAATGTACTTTTCTAAAAATAGAAAAGATCAAAATCTATTTTTCCACAATATAAATCAATTTAATTAAAAGCGTAACTGGTTATGGTGTATGCTACAAGAGGGATTTCTTGATGGTTAGCTCTTGTAATATAATAATCTGATTTAACTCTAAACCAGTGATTTTCCAATGAGGGCTGCTGCTAGTTCAGGGAAAGCCCCTGGCGGCCGGGCTGGTTTGTTTATGTGCCGCAGCCGCAGGTTGGCCGATCGCTGCTCCCACTGGCTGCAGTTCGCTACTCTAGGGCAATGGGGGCTGTGGGAAGCGGCGCGGGCCGAGGGATGTGCTGGCCGCCCTTCCCGCAGGCCCCATTGGACTGGAGCGGCGAACCGCTGCCAGTGGGAGCCGCGATCGGCCGAACTTGCGGACATGGCAGGTAAACAAACCGGCCAGGCCCGCCAGGGGCTTTCCCTGAACAAGCGGCGGCCCTAGTTTGAAAACCACTGCTCTAAACCATTAACCTCCAAACCAATTTTAAATATTTTTTGAAATAAACATTATCTGACAAGGTTCTGTTAATCATTTTTACTTTATCCAATGGACAGAGAGTACTCTTCTCATCTTACTCGTCTTAGAAGGTTCACAAATTAAAGCCCTGGTCCCTCAAGTTGTTTCATGTGGACTGAGATCTGCCTGCATGGAACAACTTGTAGGATTGGGGCCTAAGGTATGATGAGGCCAAGGCAGATAAGTTGAACACCAGGTAAATTAATCTTTGCAGGATCCTTCAGATGAGCATCTTAAAAAAAACCCAGGTTTTAATAGTGTGGTCAAAAATAAAGAAACTAAGTGGTACAATACTGTTGCAATTCTATTTTGCTATATTGCTTGTGTGCATTTATGGCATATACAGCAATGCAGAATACTACTTACGTACTAGGGTGCCACATTGTAGTTACTGCAGACACTATACCTTTGAATTTCCTGATTTATGTGCATTTGTATTCTCAGTTATTATTTAACCGTAGGGTCAAAGTACATTTTGTTGGTAAAATAAAGTTAAACATATTTTTGAAGGATTATTTTTATCCAACACACATTTGTAATAACTAGACTTTCATGCTGAAAAATAACACACAATGGACTAAAAATATCCCTAGCATAAGCAGGTGCAACTCCCTGTTTGTTACCAGTGGAAATAATATACACTTATGCCCAGGCTAAATTTGAGCCAGTATTGACTAATGCTTCAGGTAATCATAGGAAAGTTGTGTATATACCAGATGTCATTCTGATTCCCCAGAAATTCTGTCTTAAGAAGTGACCATTAATAGTAAACTACCAAGTGGGGCCAGGGTAGGTTGATTTAAATACCAAGTAAAAGCCTTGATTTAAATATCCAGTTTTAATCAACTTTTCCATTTGTGCTTCAGTTCTTCTCTAAAGAGAGATTTATTCACATTGGTTGATATAACCATTAAAACATGCTGATTTTACAATTAATTAGAATGTGTACGCTAGGTTTGGTACATCTTTTTTCTACATAGGAGGGTACACTATAACTATATACATTTGTTTAAGCAATGATATAGCTTAATATTTTCAGATTTTTATTAATTGTACACTTCTAATATGTTAGAAAATGGTGAATGATTAACTTTTTGCTCATGATTTGTGTCAAGCTGCATTAGGATGGTAGCTGGAATTTAATTTGAGACATTACAGCACATAAAATGTATTTTTATTAAACAAAACAAGGCCTTAAAACAGTACATGATCTATTGTGCCATATTTATAAAGCTTGACCTCAAAAGTTTTTCTCATTACTTTGTTTATATAGAAAAGCAGCTTTCAATTCAGAGTGTTTGATAGAGGCTCATAGATTCAGCATTATAATTTTTTTTATTTAAATGTTTTAAGATATTATAATAAGGTTAGGCCTTAACATATTTTGTATTAAGTTTGGATTTCAATTTAAACAGGTTTATTATTGAAGGGAAAAACTTAGAATTTAAATAACAATAAAAGTCTGATTTAAATAAAAAAAAATCTGATTTTTATATTAAAAAAATCATCCATTTTTATCCACCTTGAGGAGGGTTTTTTTATTTATGTATTAAATGAAATAATTCACATATGTGATCGTTATAAAAATACAGTGCTTAGGCATTAAAAGGCTTAAGGATTTGGTAATAGTATTCAGATCTTTTGACCTCAACATCAGAGCTTCAGACACAGCCCACAACACTAGTTACCGAAACCTTTATGATGTGAGGTTCTTTCAATGAATAAGGTGCACGTAGTCAAGTTTGTAATGTGCCAGGTTTTCATGACACAGAAATTGCCACCGTTCCTTGTTAGCAATATCAGCAAACAGACAAATGACTGAATGAGACTGAACTCATTTCTAGAGTTTGTTCCTCCTACTTGTGGTTGAGATACATCTGGGGGGAAACTTGCACTACTGTCTGCTGTGCCTCTTTTGTGGATAAAGGCTCCCCTTCCTACCCTGGAATCATAGGAAGCTGGCACCTGTCCCCACCACTAAATTCACTTACATTTTTAAAAGCTGTAGAACTGCCATTCTGTATCAGAAGACTGATGTCATAAATTACTCATGATTTGCTTCAGGTGGGCCTAATCCTAAACCCATAAGCAAAGCCTCAGGTAAGGGAACTTCTATTTTTTGGGAACACTTAACATCAGTTTGGAAGTGTCACCCATGGGGCCCCACGCAACCGGGCTGAATCAAACCTGCTCTCGGATGTAGGGAAGATTGACAGATATACACTCCTTGCACTCCTCACCATGTGAGTTTGTGGCCACACCTGAGCTGTAGTAGAGCCTTTTCCTGCACCCCTTGATTTCCCCCAATACATCAGTAGCTCTTTTGTGGGGTTTGATACAGAGATCTCCATGGTGTGCGCAGACCCTTTATTTTGAAAAAAGAACAGGAGTACTTGTGGCACCTTAGAGACTAACAAATTTATTTGAGTATAAGCTTCCGTGGCTGCTACTCTGAAACCTTTATTTTGAGACTCTGGTTCCCAGTCTAGCACAGAAGAAACCTTGCTTGCGCACAAGCATCTCCTCTCTGTCCGTCCCTGTCCCCCCTGATATGTTGTGAGTGTATAAGATACCTCTGGGTTTGGCCTATATTGGATAGTCCTCTTGCTGAAGTTACAGAATTATCACCATTCACTTATTTAAAGCTCACCTGTTCGCCTTTTTCACCATATTGTTTTATTTGCTCCGTCCTATTGCTCCCTTTTTCTGTGACAGTTTCTTTTGTTTATTTCCAAAGTGGTGGTTTGGCATAATTATCTTCACAGTCACCAATGGTTAAATAAGTCATTGTGACAGAGTACTTTTCCCAGTTACTCTGGGAAAAAAATGTTAATTTTTTTCATTACCTATTAATGTAGGGAAAACTCTCACTTTCTGTCAAAACATCCAAAGTGGCTCCTGTAAACGCAAAGCGATGGCTCATAGTAACAAAACAAATCTATTCATATATTCCAAGGCCAGCAAGGATCACTGTGATCATGTAGTCTGATCTCCTGTATAGCACAGACCATAGAACTTCCCTGAAATAATTCCTGTTTGAACTAGAGCATAGCTTCTAGAAAACCATCCAGTTCTGATTTTAAAATTGCCAGTGTTGCAGAATCCATCACAACCCTTGGTAAGTTGTTCCAGTGTTGTTCTTTTACTTACTGTTAAAATTGTGTACCTGATCTCCACTGTGAGTTAGTCTGGCTTCAGTGTCTAACCATTGGACCTTGTTATAACTTTATCTGCTAGACTGAAGATCACATTGTCAAATATTTGTTTCCCATGTAGGTATTTATAGATTGTAATCAAGTTCACAAATTCTCCTTAAGGTGTATTTCCAGTCCTTTAATCATTCTCATTTATTAAAGCATACATTACTACACTGGTGTAGAATTCCTCTGAAATCAAGGTTTAAGACCTGATTCTCCACTTCCTTGCATTTTTCAAACTAAGGTTATAACACATTACAGGAATTAATATCTCACGTTTAACTAAACAAATATGATGTAGACTACTGTTCTCTTTATTTGTTAGATTTATGAAATGTGTTAGTACTAATATTACCTCAGCACTTGGACAAATCTGTAAATTATATTTTAAAAATTACATATTGCCTCAGTGCCACCAAAGAACTTTCCATCTGCTCTAAAAATGTTACTTATTGAGGAACAGATGTGTCTTGCAGTGTTCTGTGAAGGTTGAAAAGTTAATGCTCTTGCAGACCAAGGAGCTCTTTAGGGCAGTGACTGACTTTTTGTTATGTTTGTGTCTAGTGCCTAGCACAATGGAACCTTGGTCTATGTCTGTGGCTCCTAGATGTTACCACAATACAAATAATAAATGATAAAAGGGAGTTGTGGAGCTGAGGATTCCTCAGTGAGAATGTCTTGCTGCTAACTTCATTTAAATCAGAAGACTGCTACTTTAGGTGCTTCAGACAATTGCGTTTGCTGCAGATTCACACAAGGAAATAGGTGGTGTCAAAGATAGGTAAGGTACAAATTAGGACTTAATGGGTCAAAATGAGTCTTATATTTCATCTAGAATCAGATTTTGGAGCATAGCTGTATGAGAAGTCCCTCTTAACTTTGCAGTTTAACTATCTGCAGTTTTCCTGTGGTCTTAAGGCATAGATATATGTAGATTACAATGCAGTGTTCCAATTTAAGGTGACACATCCATGGATAACTATGGAAGTATTGATATTCTAAAGAAAAGGCCCTAGCCTTTTTGCCAAGTTCAGAAGATACACATGGATTTCAAGTCTGTGTAACGAATAGATTTAACCTGACAAATGGGCCCTCAATGTAATCTCTGTTTCTTCTGGTTGCTCGCAGCCCCCTATAATCATCTGTCTTTATCAGTAATATAAAGACTGGTTGCTTTCAAGATGGTTTGAATCAGAGCACTTAGAAAACTCTCAGGACTGGTCAAAAACTGGTCTGAATTTCTTTATCTTCAACTTTCAGCCATTGGATCATGTTATACCTTTCTTTGTTAGACTGAAGAGCCTATTATCAAATATTTGCTCCCCATGTAGATATTTATAAACTGTAATCAAATAATCCCTTAACCTTCTCTTTGTTAAGCTAAGTAGATTGAGCTCCTTGCATCTATCGCTATAAGACAGGTTTTCTAATCATTTATTCATTCTCATGGCTCTTATCTGAACCCTTTACAATTTATCAATATCCTGTTTTAATTGTGGACACCAGCACTGGATGTAGTATTCCAGCCGTGATCACACAGTGCCGAATACAGAGGTGAAATATATCCTGTACTCTTACTCAGGATTCCCCTGTTTATGCATCTAGGGATCACATGAGCCCTTTTGGCCACAACGTCACACTCGGGGCTCTTGTGCAGCGATTAACCGTGACCTCCAAATCTTTTCAGAGTCACTGCTTCACAAAGGAGTCCCCCATCCTAAAAGTATGGCCTACTTTCTTTGTTCCTAGATGTACACATTTAACTGTATTAAAATACATATTGTGTGCTTGCACCTAGCTTACCAGGTGATCCAGATAGCTCTGTCAGCCTGTCCTGTTCATTGTCTACTACTCCCCTATTTTTTGTGTCATTTGCAAACTTTATCAGTGGTGATCTTATGTTCTCCTCTAAGTTATTGCTAAAAGTGATCCTTGTGGAGCTCCAGCTGCTCAGTGCTCACTTCCTGTTTATACTTGCATTTTGAGACCCGTTGGTTAGCCAGCTTTTAATCCATTTAATGTGTGCCATGTTAAGTTGTCGGTTTTTTTTTTTTAAATTAAGATGTCATGTCATGTGGTACCAAGTCAAACACCTTACATAAATCAAAGTACATGCAATGGGGGTAGGGGAGAAACCTACATTCATACAGAGTTGAGGTTGCTTGGTGATGTGTTCTCTCCTTACAGAATGTTGAATTGAGCCAAGCTTATTCATACTTGTGAAAATCAGGAAATGCAGCAGTGCCTCAATAAACTCCATTAATATGCATACCTTTACTCTGCCAACCCCGGAGTTGCTGAAATGTACAAACCATTTCCCTCTGTTTGCAGCCCATTCACTGTCACCCCCAGGCTTCCTTCTGACATGTTAAAGCACAAAAAGGACATGGGGGTGGGGGAGGTTGCCCAGAGCACTTTCCCTCTATCCTCTTTGACCAATACCCCAATATTGCACATACCATGATGGCCGTTGGCAGTATAAGATTCAAGTGGTTACAGAATGGCCCTGACCACTGAGCCGCTGTTTCTTGTGTACAGTGGCCTTGGGAGCAGGTGGTAGCTCGTCCTCAGCCATTGGGGTCTGCTCTTCGCCTCCTGTTGCCAGTACTGCATACTGGTTCTTTGTCCTGAATGGGAGGGTGGAAACTCATCTCTGAAAAGCAGTGAGGTGTCAGAGCTTGTCGTGTTTCTATGCCTTACAGCACACATTTTTCGGTCAGTCGTGAACTCTGCAGTTTCCCAATTGATGTTTTTCGAATACTTATTAATAGTTTTTATATTGTCACTATAGCAATTCAGATGCTCTGCCAAAGCAGAGAAAACTGTAACAGCTCCTGGACACAAGTCTCTGATGACCAAATCTGGTCTCATAGATTGGATGAGGTGTACACCTGGAATAAGGCATAGATCGTTCTGACTGAGTGACTCACCACTAGAATTTTCACTAGATCACAACGTCTTAAATAACTGGTTAGACGTTGCAGAGTGTGCAAAACGTGATGCCATTGCAGGCCACTTCACTCCAGCCAAATCAGCCTGTAGTCAGCAATCCCCATGTCATGGTGTACTCGAGTGGTCAGCAACCTATGGCATGCGTGCCAAGGACGGCATGCTTGCCGATTTTTAATGGCACGCTGCTGCCTGCCCGGTCCTAGCCGCCAGCCCCGCTCAGCTCGCTGCCAAACCCAGGCTGGCAGCAGTGTGCCATTAAAAATCCTGCCCGCCCCAGCCCACTCTTCTCTGCCTGCGGGGGCAGGGTGAAGAAGCTTGGTCCTACCGGTGGCTGCTGCAGGGCAGGCAAGCTCCCCCCACCCCCGCCTCTTCCCCCAGCGTGCTGGGTTCCTGCCTCTCCTCCTCTCCATCCCTGCCGCCGATCAGCTGATGGCCCTTGTGCGGGAGGGGGAGAAGCAGAGCCGCAGCGCACTTGCTGCTCTGGGGAGGAGGCGGAGAAGCCGTGGGGACGGGGCCTTGGGGAAGGGGGGTGGAATCAGGGCATATCCCCTCCAGCTCCGTGCCATGAGCCGCTCTGGGCAGGGGGCTGGAAGCACCCCCATGACCCTAGCCCACACCCCCAGCCCTCTGCCCTGACCCCTGCATCCCCCCCACAGCCCCTCCAGGCCCCTGCACCCCTCTCGCCCACACCCCCACACCCTAGCCCACACGCCCAGCCCTCAGCCTTGACCCCCACACCCCTCAGCCCCCTGCCGTGACCCCCGCACCTCCCCACACACTCCCAGCCCTCTGCCCTGACCTCTGCACCCCCACATGACCCCAGCCCTGACTCCAGCACCCCACACACCCGATGCCCTGACTCATACACCCCCCTCACATGCCCCCAGCCCTCTGCCCTGACTCCTGCATACCGTTTACCAATTTTAAACATTGGCACAACTTTAGCTTTCTTCGTGTCTTCTGGAACGTCCCCTGTGTACCAAGACTTATTGAAAATCTACATTAATGATCCAGCAACCTCTTTTAAAACACTTAGAAGCATAGAAATATAGGACTGGAAGGGACACTGAGAGATCATGAAGTCCAGCCCCCTGTACTATGGCAGGACTAAGTTAACCTAGACCATCCCTGACACGTGTTTGTCCATCCACTTCTTAAAAACCTCCAGTGATGGGGATTCCACAAACTATCTTGGAATAGCTTAACTATACTTATAGTTAGTTTTTCCTAGTATCTAACCTGAATCTGTATTACTGCAGATTAAGCCCTTTACTTCTTGTCCTACCTTCAGTGGATGTGGGAAACGATTGATCACCATCCTTTTTATAACAGCCCTTAACATATTTGAAGATTGTTGTCAGGTTCCCCCATAGTCTTCTTTTCTCTAGACTAAACATATATATAATTTTGTTTTTTTAAACCTGTCCTTGTAGGTCAGATTGTTGCTCTCCTCTGGACTCTTTCGAATTTGTTCACATCTTTCCTAAAGTGTGGTGCCCAGAACTGGACACAGTCCTCCAGCTGAGGCCTCACCAGTGCTGAATACAGCAGGACAACTAGAGCCTATGTCTTACATACAATACTCCTGTTAATACACCGCAGAATGATATTAATCTTTTTTTGCAGCTGCATCATATTGTTGACTCATATCCAGTTTGTGATCCACTGTAACTCCCAGAACCTTTTCAGCAGTACTACCACCTACACAGTTTTCTCCCATTTTGCAGTTGTGCATTTGATTTTTCCTTCCTAAGTGAAGTACTTTTCACTTGTCTTTGTTGAATTTCATCTTGTTGAATTCAGACCAGTTCTCTAGTTTGTTGGTGTTCTTTGAATTCTGATCCTCCCTTCCAAAGTGCTTGGTGTCATCTGCAAATTTTATAAGCATACTCTCCAATCCATTATTTAAGTCATTAATGAAAATATTGAATTGTACCAGACCCAGGACAGACTCCTTCGGGATCCCACTAAATATGCCCTTCCAGTTTGATAGTGAACCATTAACTACTCTTTGAATGCGGTAGTTCAACCAGTTATGCACCCACCTTATAGTAGTTTCATCAGGAACACATTTCTCTAGTTTGCTTATGGGAATGTTGTGTAGAACTGTGTCAAAAGCCAAACTAAAATAAAGATATCACATCTACTGCTTTCTTCTTATTGCAGGGATTTATCAAAGATGTCCATGAGGATTCACTCACAGTTGTATTTGAAAACAAGTAAGTATTCTGTAGGAAAACAACCCCATGGTTTAAAAAACTGTATTGATTTTATTCTTCCCTTCACCATTGAGATTGTGAGTAATTGATTTATACTGGAAAGATCAATTTCTAGAATACCTGATATTTAAGGCTCCTTCCACAGTTATTAGCGTAGTCTCAGATTTTCCCCTCAGTTTAACTGCCTTCCCAACACTAGAAGATTTAGTATACCAAGTTCATTCTGATAATTAACTTTTACTTTCTTGGGACTCTTACCGTGGTTATCTTTAGGAAGGCTTCATTTTCCCTATGTGACTTAGCTACTCCCTGACATTTTAGCAGTATTTTTGTCACCCAGAACCCATGTGTTCATCTTTCAGCTGGTTCAACTACAGTTTCCATGTACAGATTGGAGATTTTTGAAGTGTATTAGTACCATATTGTACGTTCATATTGTAAATTTTGAAAGGATTTTATATATTACTGCTTCGAGTATTTGCCTGTGTGGATCCCTACTTCAGGTGCATCTGTGCCTCTTGCACGCAGAATTGGAATCTTTTTTACAGCAGTGTCTGTTGGGACCATGCCTGTGCTTTGCATAGCCTTGTTCCTTCCTCTAAGCCTTGTTCCTTCCACCTAAGGGCACAACCGTCCCTCAGTTTCCTCTTACCATCTGTGAAAGTAGGACAGAGCCAGTGATGGGATAAGAGGAAAGGTCATCTCATGGATCAGCAACTGGTTAAAATACTTCTAACAAAGGGTAGGAATACACAGTCCGTTTTCCCAGTGAAGAGAGGTAAATAGCAGGGTCCCCAGGGATCTGTACTGGGACCGGTGCTGTTCAACTTATTTAAAATAGTCTGGAAAAAGTGGTAAATAGTGAGGTGGCAAAATTTGCAGATGGTACAAAATTACTGAAGATAGTTAAAATCCAAAGGAGACTGCAAAGAATTACAACGGGATCTCACAAAATTGGGTGGGCAACAAAATGGAATATGAAATTATGTTGATCAATGCAAAGTAATGCACATTGGAAAACATAATCCCAAGTACACATTCAAAATGATGGGGTGTGAATTAGCTGTTACCAGTCAAGAAAGAGATCTTGGAGTCATTGTGGATAGTTTCCTGAAAACATCTGCTCAGTATGTAGCATCAGTCAAAAAAGCTAACAGAATGTTAGGAACCATTAGGAAAGGATTAGATAATAAGACAGAAAATATCATAATGCCATTATATAAAGCCATAGTATGCCCATACCTTGAATGTTGTGTGCAGTTCTGGTTGCCTCATCTCAAAAAATATTTATTAGATTTGGAAATGGTACAGAGAAGGGCAACAAAAATGATTAGGGGTATATAACAGCTTCAATATGATGAGATATTAAAAATACAGGGACTGTTCAGCTTGGAAAAGAGATGATGAGGTGGGGGAAGGTACGATAGAAGTTTATAAAATCATGACTAGTGTGGAGAAAGTGAATAAGGAAATGTTGTTATCCTCTTTGCGTTACACAAGGACCAGGGGTCACTTATAGTTTCATTGATGGACAACAGATTTAAAACCAACATAAGGAAGTAGTTCTTCACACAATACGCAGTCAATCTGTGGACCTCGTTGCCCGGGGATGTTGTGAAGGCTAAAAGTACAACAGTGTTCAAAAAAGAAATAGATAAGTTCAGGGGGGATAGGTCCATCAATGGGTATTCGCTACGATGGTCAGGAATACAACCCCGTGCTCTGGGTGTCCATAAGCCTCTGACTGCCAGATGCTGGGACTGGACAAAAGGATCGATCACTTGATAATTACCCTGTTCTTTTCATTCCCTGGGAAGCATCTGACATTGATCATGTCACAAGACAGGATACTAGGCTAGATGAACCATTTGTCTGACCCACTGTGGCCATTCTTATGTTCTTATGTCTCTCACTTCCTTGTAGAATTTCCTTAGTTTAGCTTAGGTCAGTCAGAATTGATTCCGTACTAAAATTTTCTCCTCTTGTTGTTTTATTTCCAAAAATCTGTTTCTTTATGAATTCTGTTTGGTGCCTCTTTCCACTGCTGCCTGTAATGACAGATCCAAAGTCATCAGGCTTTAAGCTCTGCCCATCTTCTGGCTGTCTGATTCCCCTCACAGATGGTCACAGCTGCTGTCTGTCCTGCCTTGTACTTGGTTGTTGCTCAGTCTGGTGATTGTTTTCCAAAAGGATAAGAAAATCTAGGGGTATCTGTCTGAAATCTTCTAGAGCTATCATTGAAGAGCACCTCAGATCCTGAAGATCAAAGTTAGAGCTCCAGGACAGGACTGTCCACAAAGACCCACCCAGTCTATCAGTGCTCCTTTCACCAGGGAAATGACATCCAAGATTGGTACCAGTAAGGGATTGGCAAGAGCCTCTGCTTCCAAAATCTACCTCTGCATCAACAGCATTCCTAGTTCTAACATCTTCCCAAAGATCAGCACCAATTGAGGAGATGTTTTCTTCCTCTTCCAAGCATACCATTTCTGCACCTTCCAGATGGAAACCTTCACCTCCTCTCTCCCCTGGATCTGAAGATGGTTCATCCCTCCAAACCAGAGACATTAATTTCAGAGTGCTGACTTGCCCATTGTAAGCCTAATCAACTATGTACTACCTTGGTTGTGTTGGGCATACTAGGGCTTCTGTCTAGAATCTTTGGACCAGATGTCTCACATAAACACAGACTTTGTTTTTCTGTAACACTGACTTCAAGACCATTTATACAAGCCATACCTGCTGCCATCCTGGATGGAGACAAAGAAGAACAAGAGGAAAAAATAGGTCTGGAACAACTGAACCAATGTTCTGCAGCCTCTCCCAAAGACCAGTCATCTATGTCCCCGATGAGAAGATCTCCGTGCCAATTCCAGCACCTGATAACCTTCAGGCCTTTCAGGAATTACTCTCAGCTAGTATGTAAGAAACTGAGGCATCAGTAATCAGAGAAGAGGCCTGTTAGATATTCAATATTTTGTACTCCTTTCTCTTGGCAGCATAGCATTGCCCATAAATGAGGGCCTCCTAGAGCCAGCTACAGTTCTATGGTAGGCCACTGCTACCATTGCCCTTACAGAAAATGGAGGAGCAAAAACAATACAAGGTGCCATAAAGAGGCTTCTAACAATTTTATAGTCTTTGAATACCAGGGATACTAGTAGTCTCTGCAGCCTGAGAGAAAGCTAGGTAACTGAGCCCAGTGAGAGTGACTCTCATGGATAAGGATTTCAAAAGGCTTGATTTCTTGGAGAGGAAAGTGTTTTCTCTTTTCTTCCTTCAGTTACATATAGTGAATTGCAGAGTGTCATTTGCAGAGTATGAATTCCTGACATGTTACAAGGTATCCTCCTTTCTTCTTCGAGTGCTGTCCTTGTGGGTGCTCAACTTCAGGTGTCAATGCGTCCTGGAACCATCAATCGGCGATTTATGGTAGCAGTGGCTGCGCGTGTCGTGTGTGCGCAGGAGGTGTCTTGCGATGCCATTGGTGTTGCATCTAGTGCGCGCACGACCCGAGCGCTCCAGGTCCTTCTCAACCGTCCTCGGCTGAAGATGGAGCTCAGGGGCAGTGTTCGTTACTCTTGCCAAACCTTTTAGAAGATAGCAGTTTATATGGTTAGTTAGTCTTTTGTAAGTTATAGTGTTAGTTAGTCTTAGTGATAGATTTAAGAGAAAAAAAAAGTTTACTTTCCCAACTTACCTTCCCGCACGGGGGTCGGTTAACCATCAGAGATGCCTGGCTCCCCAGGCTTTAAGTGATGCGGTCCTTGCCACGTACCAGTGCCCATTTCAGATGGATACTCTTTGTGTGCCCAATGTCTTGGGGAGATGCATGTCCCGCAAAAATTCGGCTGCTGCAGTAATTTGAAAGTGAGAGCTCGGCGTGACCGAGATGTCCCCTTAAAAATGATACTGATGGAGAAATCTCTCCAACCAGAGCCAGACCAACAGACCTCCTCTCTGGGCACCCTCCCTGCAGGGACAGGAGACATGCCTTTCTCTAAAAGATGAAGGAAGAGGGCACAGACATCTCCGGCTATTTTTCCGCGTTGCTCTCTGTGGTCTCCTGCCAAGTCGGTAGCCCCAATGCCAACACATGCTTGGATGACCTCCAGCACCGCCGAGTCCCCAGCGAAGGAGACTGGGTTGAGGCACAGACAGCAACATGCCTCCTCCATCGCACCAAATTCACCCGTAATGGACCTGGTGCCAAGTGTCTCCTCAGGCACCATGCCTCCACTCCTGGCTCTGACATTGCAGTCAGCACTGGCTGAAAAAACCAAGTTGGCACTGACCGCGCCAGCTAAATCAACACTACATCTGAGGGCACCGATGAGAGCGCCCCAATTGGCACTGATGGCACCAACATCAGAACTGCCACAGAATTTACTGCAACAAAGAGACTTGGCTGTATCATCGGCACTGCAGTCCCCACTGCTCAGTACTGAGGGCTCTCCTGTAAGTTATGGAAGAGATCCCCATACTTCTCATGGCATGGTACACTGATCCAGTAATGACGATAATGTGCAGGAACCATGCACTTTCTTGCCGCACCACTCATCACCAAAAGACCCACGACCAACCTGAAGCCAAATGGGTCCTAAATACCCTCATAACCAGCTTTTTTACGGGCCACCATGGATGTATCGACCCATGGCCTTCCCAAAGCAATGGGCACGTTGGGAACCCTGGGCAACTTTCCGGGACCTCCAATCCAGGCCACCCACGGCTCATAGAGGTGAGCTGAGGTCTAATCTCACGTCTCCCACCCTGCAGCCAACGGAGGCTCAGAATGTTGGGGACAACACAGAAACAGCCACTGATCAGGAAGCAACATCTCCTGCTCACAATTCTTTCTTCTCCCCAGATGAGGCAATCATGCCACCGCCACCTTCCTCAGTGGATGACTTCAAACAGTTTCAGGAACAGTTTAAGCGGGTTGCTCAAAGCCAGGACATCCCGTTGGAGGAAGTGCAGACAAACCAACACAAGCTGGTACAAATTTTACAACTTGCATCTACTTCCAGAATCGCTCTGCCCATCAATGATGTGATCTTAGAACGAGCAGAGACAGTCAGTCAGAGACTGGGCTCAATTCCGCTGATGAGCAAAAGGGCGGATAGAAAGTAATATGTCCCCACCAAAGGGGTGGACTTCCTCTTCTTGCACCCGCCCTCTAACTCCTTGGTGATTGATGCCACTAATCAGTGAACAACAACAGTTTAGATCAACCCCCCAAGATAAAGAACACAAGAGGCTCGACCTCTTTTTGGATGAAAAATTTACTCCTCTGCAACATTACAATTCCGAGTCGCAAACTATTCAGCCTCGCTGGCTAAATATGATAATTTGGGAAACTCAGCTCGTTCACAGCAGAGCTCCCCGAGGAGAAACAATCACAATTCCAGGTCATTGTAAACAAGAGTCAACTCACAGCTAAAGCAGCTCTCCAAGCTTCTTTGCACGTCGTGGACATGGCAACCAGAACCACGGCTATGGCCGTGGTTATGTGACAGACATCCTGGTTACAATCCTGTGGCATACCTAGAGAGCTCCAAACCAAGTTCAAGGATCTACCTTTCGACCGAGAGAAGCTCTTTTAGAAGAAGAAAGCTGAAGTGCTCCACGCAATGAAGGATTCTCAAGCCACCCTTCACACTTTGGGGAACTGCAAAGGAACAGGGATTCCTCTTCCAACCGAAAGCAATAACAGTGACAGTACGAGAACCAAAGGCATCACCAACGGTCACAGCGATGGAGAGCACCTCAAGCTCAACCATTGACTTCTCAATCGGCTCTGCCCAAGCCACAATTTTGAAGTTTTTGTTGAGGGTCTGGATGACCTCCCTCACCAGGCAGTGCTTTCACCCGATCCGTCCTCATCCTTTGGGCATGGTCTTTGCCCATTCTACCGCATCTGGGTGCCAATAATAATGGACCAATGGGTGTTAGAGATTGTACAATAGGGATGTACCCTCCTCTTTACCTCCCAACCACCTACCCTACCTCTATCCCTCTGCAGGGACCCTTCTCATTTGCATTTGTTATGACAAGAAGTTGATCATCTTCTACAACTAGGTGCCATGGAATGAGTATTTTTGCAATACATGGGGAAGGGTTCTACTTCTTGAGCCAGAAGAAGAATGGGGAATGGAGACCTATCTCGAATCTCCAGAAACTCAACAAATTCGTACACGCTCAAAAGTTCAAAATGGTGACACTGGGCATGATACTTCCAGCGCTGCAAAAGGGGGACTGGTTTTCAGCCCTTGACCTCCAAGACGCTTATTTTCATGTTGTTATACACCCTGCTCACAGGAAATTCCTGCGTTTCACAGTAGGACACTCATTTCCAGAACAGAGTACTAACTTTCGGCCTATCCACCACACCAAGAGTTTTCTCCAAAACCCTAGGTGTATTAGTGGCACATCTGCGCAAACAGAGAATAACGATTTTCCCTTACCTGGAAGATTGCCTTCTCGAAGGCCCAGCTCAACAAGAAGCACTGGACTCAGTCCAGATGATGATCACACTATTCAGGGATCTTGGACTACAGATGAACAAACGAAAATCCATTCTAGTCTCTGTCCAACAACTGGACTTCATTGGGGCACATCTTGATACTACAGAAGCCAAAGCATCCCTGCCCCTGAACAGATTCACAACTCTGACAAACCTTATCTCAGAGGTGAGATTCAGTCCCCAAATACTGGCTCGTACTGTCCTGCAACTGCTAGGACACATGGCAGTCACAACATTTGTGGTACGACATGCAAGATTACATATGCACTGCATTCAGGGCTGGCTGAGCTCGGTATACATACTCAGCAAGCACAGCCTGCACAAACGACTTCCAATATCACCCAGTGTCCTGGACTATCTGCACTGGTGGACAAGACCAGAAAATGTATACATGGGCATCCCGTTCCAACAGGAGCCCCCTTCAATAGTAATCATGACGCCTTGCTCATATGCACCTGCGCACAGTTCAAGGCAAATGGTCTCCTGTGGACATATCAATCTACTAGAATTGCGCCTAGTCCACAGTGCCTGTATACTGCACAGTGCCTACTGCACATAAAGAACGAATCCATTTGCATCATGATTGACAACTTTGTCTGCGTGTTTTGCCGCAGGTCAATTGACAAGGGGCTCTCAATCTCACTTGCTGTGCACCGAAGTCATGAAACTGTGGAACCGGTACATACACCACAAAATAAACATTTCAGCCTCCTACCTTCCCAGCTGTCAGAATGCAACGGCAGACACGCTAAGTAGGTACTTTTCTCAAGACCATGAATGGGAAATGAATAGGAGAGTTTTGCTCTCCATTTTCCACCAGTGGGGCACTCCCCTCATTGACTTGTTCACATCCCCAATGAAGAGCAAATGCTCAATGTTCTGCTTGAGAGTGGGGATGGGACACTGGTCAATGGGGGATGCCTTTCTCATCACATGATATGCACACCTCATGTATGCTTTCCCACCGATTCCAGTGATATCGCGCGTGATACGCAAGATATGAACAGACAAGGCCAAGGTTTTCCTCATAGTCCCACCCAATATGGCCCAGACAAGCATGGTACAACCTTACCTGATGAGCATGGCGATATGCACCTCTCAAGCTCTCCATGGTTGTCTGGACATGCTGTCTCAGAACAACGGTCACACTCTTCACCCGAATCCGGAGAAACTCCACCTACAAGCGTGGCTCCTACATGGTTCCATCATGGCGAACTAGCCTGCTTGGAAGAAGTTAAACAGGTGTTACTAAACAGCAGGAAAGTGGCCACACACAACACTTACCTTCAAAAATGGAAACTATTCTCCTCCTGGTGTCAAGAAAAATACTCAACAGCCTCCACAGCACTGCTACCATTCATGTTGGAATACCTACTGGAGCTGAAATGCTTAATCAAAGTCCATCTTGCGGCCATTACTGCATTCCATCATGAGATTGATGGGAATTTGATCTTCGCGCTCCCAATTACTAAACGCTTCCTCACAGGACTCCAGAACATTTACTCAGAAGTTCGCTTGCCTACCCCGGCCTGGGACCCCAATCTGGTGTTAAAATGCCTCACCAGACTGCCATTTGAACCCTTAGCCACCTGTTCCCTGCTGCATTTATCCGTGAAAGTGGCCTTTCTGGTCACCATTACTTCCGCCATACAGGTGAATGAGAGCGGGGCACTCATGGCCGATCCTCCCTCCACAGTATTCTTCAAAGATAAGGTCACGCTGTGCCTGCACCCAAAATTTCTACTGAAGGTAACATCATCCTTTCATATGAACCAGCCAATCCATCTTCTTGTGTTCTATCCCAAGCCTCATGAGACTCCAGCAGAGACCATCTTACACACATTGGACATCAGGCATTTTACCCGGAAAGGACCGGTTCCTGGAACTGTTTGAGCAGCATCAGCTTTTGATGTAACAGCCTTTTAAATATAATATCCTGAATTTTAAAAAATCATAAGGCTTTTTCTCCTCCTCTGATGTTTGTAAGAAGTTTTTCAGCAAGGGAAAAACTGACTTGACTACATGTGGGAAGAGTGATTATATGCAAAGTGATATAAAATGCACAAAAGTAAACAGAAAAAAAATGAAGAAATATTTTTCTCTAATTCCTCCTGTGTTGTATTTACTATAGTTACATATAAAAGTTTCATACAGAACTATTTTTTTCCAAGTAGATTGTCAATTCAGATAGTAATTTTATTTCTAAAATTCTTAGAAATTAAACTTTCGTTGGTTGTTCCTGCTCCAAAGAGTTTATAATCTTTTGTTCTGTGTTTATACACTGCCTACCACAGTGGAATCCTGGTTCATGGTGAGGGCTTGTAGGCACTGCCAATTAATAAGAAATACAGAACTGAATTTTAAACAGTGAACATATTTTAAGAATGAATTGTGTCAATGAATATTTTTAAGGCTTGCCAGACCAGAATTAGTTCTTGAAATAATCAATGAAATATCTGTTCAACTTTCAGTTGGCAACCAGAGCGCCAGGTTCCTTTTAACGAAGTCAGATTACCACCTCCACCTGATATCAAGAAAGAAATAGGAGAAGGAGATGAAGTGGAGGTGAGTTGATTGTCATGTTTCCTTCCTAGCTTGCCCTCCTGTGGAAGTGACTGTTCAGACAGGATAATGTTAATACTGATTATAGTCACAAGAAAAAGTAGAGTTAAGCTTTAAAAGTGAACATCTAATATACGTAGTGTCTGTCACTAGTAATGGTTGTGCTTTTTGAAAGATAGAATGGTTGAGTAGATGGAATATGGTTATTACGAACTAGAAGTTACAATATAGAAGAAATTGGTTGAAAAGATTTTTTTAAACTGAAAATAATTATAGGAAATAAACCTTTTTCATTAAAAATTTTAATGGAGCTTTTCACGTTTTCTCAAAGACTGCTGACAATCAAAAATGATGACCCCAACATCCCCATAAAAATTCAATAAAACAGAAATTTCCTACTGAAAATTTCCATTTAATTAAAAAGCCATTTTTGGTCAAAAAGAACCAGCTGTGTTAGGAACTTGATTTCTGATCCTGACTGCATCTCTGACTTGCCCTTAGGTTTGAACCTGTGCCTATTGAGGTCGATAACAAAATTCCAATTGAATTCAGTGGTATAGGATCAGGTCCTTAACCCTCTGTTTCCTCACCTGTAAAAAGTGCGTACTGTTTACTAGTTCACTTAGGTAGTATTGAGGTTAATGTGTGTGTTTTGAAAATCTGAAACTGTATATTAGTGCTTTATATGACTATATTGTGCTTGATTAGCTCACATAGTTAAAAATTGAATTCCAGCTTCCATTCTAATTCTGCTTTTTCAGTTGGTTATGACCTCAAATAAATTATTTTAGAGCTGAATTTTTCCATGTTTTATCTCAGCCAAGGGGTGATTTTGTTTTTTGAAAGTTTGAACAACCCCAGCTCATCTGTGCTTGAGTTATGTAAATATGGGAGAAGAAAAAAGTTTCCCCATAAGTTTGAATCTGAAATTTTGCACTTGGATGACTGAACTCATTTATGGTAGATTCAAGGATAAAGCCAAGTTTGAAGGAAGCTCGTGTTGAGTAAATTTAAAGTTAAGAACATTTGAAATTGGTTGATGACTTTTGTTTGTGTGTTTTATAGTTTGATTTTTTTTTTAAATGTTCATGGAGTCTGCGTGTTGTGAGGTGTGACAAAAAACCCACCACACACACACACTCTCCCACCTCTCCTCCCCCCCCCCCCCCCCCCGGACTTTCACTCTGCTGTAGTAGTTTCCACACAGTGATCTAGTGCACAACAAGCTTGTGTGCTGTAGATTCACACACTGTGTTGCTGCACAGTAATTCGCTGTGTAAACAAGCTTTGTGCATCCTAGAAAGTTGTGAAAATGTTTCAAATTCAAGTTAATTTTATAATGTTTTATTTTGCTCTTTGAATAAATAATATGTAAAATATTTACGAGAGAAAATGTACTGTGAAACGTGATTTTGTTTGTCCAAGTTAGGGTTCCTTTTTTTAAAGTTGTCTTTGTATTAAACATATTTGACTAAGGTTCTCTTCTTTGAGTAGATCCAGCCTTGTGTTCCACTTAGGGAGGGGTGTGTGTGTATGCGCGCGCACCCAGTGCACCAGAGCCAGAGTATTTTGCCTATCAGTACCCGTAGGAGGCAACACTTGTGCCTCCTGCTCATAGCCCCTACCCTGGCTAAATGAGGCAGCACTGCCTTGACGACTCCCTCTCCTCCCACTCCCCACACTCCAGTTCCTTCTTACTGCCAGTAGCTGGAGTTCGAGCTCTGTGTGGTTCTTAACCTCACAACCTCTATATTCCTTAGTGACTTTTTTCTAGTTGTATATAATTAATTAGTACTCTTAGTATGGTGTTAATTAGATTTAGTGTTAGTTAACTTTCATTTAAATATTCCCCTGGTGATATCCTCATCAGAGTTTAAACATTGCCCATTATGTGGGGGAGCGATCCCCGGCAATTGATCCTCACACGTGGTGCTTTCTGTGCTTAGGCTAAGCCACACGAATGGTGTTTGATTTGCAAATTGTTCACAAAATGGACTCAGGTGGATCTTTGTGTAAAGCAGCCTACTTGGACACGCCATGCGGCCTGCTTCAGCACCGAGGTTTAAATCGGATCGGAGGTTGCCCTCGGCTTCCAAGAGTGTTATCATTCCATGCTCTGGATTCAGCACCTCTCTGAAGAGACACAGGAGTCGCTCCCTGTTGAGCGCACTGATAAAAAGGTTATATAAGACTGATTGAGGCCTCTCTAGTTCGCATGGGGACTCATCTGTCTCCTGCAGAAGGAGCGCAGACTACCACGGTGTGAATGCTGGTGTATGGGATGGAGTGGGTCCCATTAACCACTCTCCAATACCACACAGGGAGGTCAGAGATCTGTACTGTTGACTCCAGTTCCTCTCAGAGAGTTGCTCTCCCTATTAATGATGTGCTCCTAGAGCCTGCTAGGGTTATCTGGAGCATGCCGGCTTCACAGCGTTTGGAGAAACGCTGTTTTGTTTCAGTGCAGGGATTTGAGGTTTTTATACGCAGCTGGCCCCAAATTCCCTGGTTGTAAACACAGTGAATGATAGAGCCTGGCAAGGCAGATTTAAGTCCACTTCCAAGGTTAAGCATGTTAAACAGATGGACCTGATGGATAGGAATATTTACACCTCCTCTTCCTTGCATATGTGGATTGCTAACCAGTAGGCATTGCTGTTGAAATACGACTTTGTGAGCTGGATGGCTATGTCTAAAGTTTGCAGACCAGCTGACCGAAGCTTCCAGGGAAGTATTCTGGGCATCTATCGCCAAAAGCTGCTGGGTGGCTAAGACTTAATTGCAGTCTGCACTGGACGTCATGGATAGTTGGGCCAGAGTGATGGCCTCGATAGTGACCATGAGAAGTGTGTCCTGGATGCAGAATATGGCCCTTGGTCCTGATGTGCAGCGGACTATAGAGGATTTGCATTTTGATGGCCGAGTGCTTTTTTTTGGACAAGATGGATGAACTCTAACTCCTTCAAGGACCGTAGAACTATCTTAGGCTCTTGGGGGTGTACACATTGGCAGTGCAGAGACCACCACTGTGGTGATCAACAGCAGTATCATAGGCAGTGCACATTTGGGCAGCTTTCCCTCCCCTGAGATAACAGGACTATCCCAGAAAGGGGCATAGGTTCCAGAGGAGGAGGCATTCAAGCCTGGGGTTGGCCAATAGACATGCTTTCCCCAGGTGCCCCCCAGCATCCATTTTGACTCCAGAACAGTGATCTAGTCATTGTACCTTTCCCCCTGTCCCCTCTGTTTGGGGACAGGCTGGCTCACTTTCATAATGCTTGGGGCTCAATCATCACTGACAGCTGGGTCCTAAGCACCGTCAGATTGCGCTATGCCACATGGTTCATTTCAGTCCCTTTTCAGGGCCCCCTCTCACGAGATACTATTCCTTAAGCAGGTCCTCTTTCTCCTGGCTCTTTTGCTTGACTGTCTGGGTCTCATCCTAAGAAATGGGAAGTGAACTTTACTTCACACTCAGAAAATCAAGTTCATTGTGGCCCTAAAAGACTATGTGTTCAAGAGCATTTTTGCCCACCAACCGTTTTAAGGCAATTCGCCACCTTTGCCTCAGTCTGCGGTCTCAGCTTCCAGGACAGTTCAGATGAACCTGGGGCTCTTGAACCACATGTCTGTTTGCATGCAGGTGGTCCAGTTTGCAAGATTGTGTTTTCGCCCCCTTCAAATGTGGCTCAGGACAATTTACTTTCTTAACTCTTCACCCCTTGTACAAATTGGTCCATCTCCCTCCACTGGTCCTGGACTCCTTGAGGATGACTTGTGGGATGATTGGTGGTGGACATTTCTGGAGAATGTTTGTCATCCCTTCATCCAATCCTTAACAACCAGGTCTGTTGTCACTTATGCCTCCCTGATGGGCTGGGGAGCACATCTGGGGTTGCTGAAAGTTAAGTGTCTGTGGTTAGAGCAGAAAGCCTCACAGCGTATCAAATTGCTGGAGCTTCTTGCCATCTACAATGCCTGTCACTTTTCTGGACCATATCATGGGCTCAGTGATTCACATACTTACCAACAATACCACTGTGATTTATTATGTGAACAGGCAAGGGGGAGCACTCTGAAGGATACTCTGCCAAGAGACAATCGGGTTGTGGCAGTTTTGCATTCAGTAGAGTATCACTCTGATAGCCAACCACTTGCCCGGGGTCCAGAATCATCTTTCAGACCATCTCAGCAGGAAAGTTTTTCTGAGTCACAAGTGGTCCCTGAGGCCAGGTGTCCTCCGGGTCACCTTCGCAGCTTGGGGCATTTTGATGATTGACCTGTTTTCTATGAGAGACAGTAGGAAATGTCTGTTCTGCTTTTGAGGGGGCCTCATTCCGGGCTCCCTAACTGACACTTTTCACCTCAGCTGGCATTCGGCTCTCCTGTATGCTTTTCTTCTGATCTTAATCATCCCACAAGTCATCCTCAAGCTGAAGGCGGATTGGGCCAAGCTCGTTCTCATTGCCCCAGCATAGCTGAGGCAGTGCTGGTTCTCTGACCTTCTCACACTGTCAGTTCAGCCTCCCTTGCTCCTTCCTCTCATGGCATAGCTGTTTCATGGTTGAATGAGGAGAAGGAGCAGTGTTCAGCAGCTATTCAGAAGTTCCTACTCAACAGTAGAAAGCCTTCTACCAGAATGGCTTATTTGGTGAAATAGAAGCAGTTTTTGATGTGCCCATTGGCCCATGGAATTCAGCCTATGCAGGTTTCTGTCCAGGACATCTTGGAGTACTTGCTGCACCTTCAGTCGTTGGACCTTGTGCTTAGCTTATTGAGAGTGCATCTGGCAGTTAATATCAGCATTTCATCCTCTCTCATTCAGGGAGGATCAGTCTTCTCCAATGCCATGGGAACAAGATTCTTAAAAGGGCTTCTTTGTCTCCATCCTTCTCTGGTCTGGGAGCTGATTCTTCTGTGGGACCTTAACATGGTGCTAGTGGTTTGATGGGACCTCTGTTCAAGTCCCATGCATCTTGTCCCTTTCTGCTTTTGTCAGGAGACTGGGTTCCTGATAACAATAACATCTGCAAGGAGAGTCTGAGTTGAAGGCTCTGATGGCAGAGGTCTCCTTATACACCATTCTCAAGGGACAAAGTGACTTTATAACCACACCCAAAAATTTTTTCGAAGGGGGTTTCTCAGTTTCATTTGAACCAGATGGTATATTTACCTGTGTTCTTTTCAAAACCACATTCATCTACAGAGGAGTAGCGTCTCCATATATTAGATGTCAGGCCATGTCTAGCCTTGTACCTGGATAGTAGTAAACTGTTAAATGTTTTGCCTTGTCTGTTTGTGTCATATGTAAATCACATGAAGGGGCAAGCTATCTCTTTCCAGATGATCTCTAATTGGAAGACATCCCGTATCAGGACTGCATATGAAATAGCTTCAGCTACACCTCCTCAGTGGGTGAGAGCTTATTCTATGAGAGTGCAAGCAACATCAGTAGCTTTCCTCAGTGACGTCTTGATATGGGACATTGTCAAGGCTGCTACGTGGTCATTGATACATACATTCACAAACCATTATGCTATTACTACATCATCCAGAGCGGATGCAAGTTTTGGTAGGGCAGGACTGCAGTCTGCAAGCCCCATCTCCTGGGGTGGGTACTGCTCATGAGTCATCTTAAGTAGACTACACAGCTGCATCCACTTGAAGAATTAGAAACAGTTACTGTAACTGTGGTTGTTCGGGGTGTGATGCAGATGTGTATTCAACGACCTACACTCCATCCCCTTTTCAGCAGAATCTGGTCTCTGGGCATTCAGTGCAAAGGAACTGAGGGGGATCAAAGCGGTGCAGCCTCATATAGCCAGGGCAGGGGCTGTGAGCCTGAGGTGCTAGTGCCAAGTATTGCTAGGCAAAGTTCTCCAGCTCTGGTGCCATGGGTGTGCACACACGTAGGTGGAATACACGTCTCAAAGAACCACAATTGCTGTAAGTAACCATTTCATTTTGCAATGAGATGTGGGTATTCAGAGACTTGTACCTGTATGGATCTTGGAGCTCCACATGGAGGAGCGGAGTCTATGTTAATGAAAAGTATTGTTCTTTGATAAGTGGTAACCTAGTAATATTGCATGGTATTATATGCTGTGTTTAAGAATAAGAAATTTTCATTTTTGTTATAAATTATAGTAACAGATATTTTAATGCCTATATATAAAACAATGTACAATAAGGGTTGAGCTAGAGCATTCAAACTTTTTGAAGTTTCATGATGTGCGAGTGCTTGATTTCTTGGACTTTCCCTGCAGAAAGTCCAAGTGACTAATTTTTTTGTATGCATGGAATTGTGTAATTCAAAGATGTAAAGAAATGCATTTTTTATCAGTATTGCATGCAAGCACAGAGTGGCATTGGTCCTTTAAGAAGAAGGAAGAGGCCTGTGTACTTGTGATTCATCAGTTGACCCTATCAGGGTCTTAAAAGAGGGTACCTGGGCTCTAGAGAGGGAGAGAGACCTGGTGAGTCAGCTGCCTAAGAGCTCTGCCTGAGCAAGTCAGGAAAGGGTAGGTGAGAGCAGAAAGCCGTAGATGGTTCCTGAGGGAAGGCTGAAGGGTGGAGAGCAGCAAGAGGGGTTTGGTATCTGACCTCCCCAAGCCAAAGAGCCGGGGCTGGAGAGGGCTGAAGGCAGAAGAACAACATGCGGGGGCTTTCAATCTGGAGAGCGAAAGTCAAGAGTTGGAGCAAGCCGAAGGCAGGGAAGCAGCAGAGGGACTTACCCTCTGACTTCTCCACGGGCCAAGAGCTGGCGCCAGAGGGTTGAAAGACCCCCAGCAGAGAGGCTGGGGATGGGTTCCCACTGGGATGAGCATGGGTGCACTCTAGCTGGAAGGGCTGGGGTGGTTGTCCTGGTAAAAGGACAGGAGAGGAGCGATGAAGTGCCTAGGTGGAAGACACTGGAGTATGCTATGGAAGGACTCTCAGCAGAGAGGAAGAATGGGGTTTTAAGCACTGTATATGCTGGGTGTAAGAAGTTGGCTAGGTTTGGGACTTTTATTGGGGATTATTTGAACTATGTTTTGGTAATAACTGGCCCCAAGAAAGAGTATTATTTAAGCAAGATAACCTCTCATGGGGTTACTGGGGACTCTGAAAGGGAAACTGAGGCTGGTGCATCCGTTGTGCCACAGGATCACACCGAAGACAGGAGTTGCCCTATAACATGCACTTCTTGTAGAGCAAACCTTTAATATGACTGTAGAATAGTTGGATAATCACATTTCTTTGTACACATGTAAAAACATATGGTAACAGCATAATAAACTCTACTATAGATCAAAAATTACAGTGGAAGTCATATTTTATCTGCTAATATTTTGGAATAGATTGTATAGTGCCAAGAGAGGACTTGGATTTAAGTTGCAATTACCTGGGGAACCATAGTTTTAAATGTTCTTAAACCATAATAAATTTATACTATTTGGGTTTTAATTTGCAGGAAAACCTGAGATGTTGACAGACCCCCTAATTATGTGGCTTACCTAGTGAGTTTTGCTGCAAATAAATAAAACTGTCTTTGTATATAGTAGGTAGGAAACTGAAGAGGTCATGTATAACAGTGTGGCATTCCATTTTGAGTTATGCTATATCCTGTGTTCTCAGCACAGTACATTCAGACAGTTGTGATATTCTGTTTCTCTTTAATCTTTATTTTTTAAAAGAGCACCGCCAGTGTGTATTAAACCAAACCAAGATGAATGATTAAAAGGGCACGTAATAGTAAGATATGGAGTCGTTCATTTCTGACTTGCCAGTTCAAGTAAACCTTTTAAAACAAGAATGACTAAAAGCTTCAGTGGCCTATGGGAAATGAATTTGGCAAGATTCAGAGTTTATTTAATAATGAGTAAGAGTGACCATCAATAAAAATACCTGTTAAAACTAATTGGTGCCCTTAGCAACAGCCTCAGCTGAAGGCTAGTGGTTGACTGAACCATAAAAACTCACCTACCCTCATATTCCCAATGATGGCAACTTCAGATCAGGGAGTAAGCATGTTGCTGGGGTAGTGTAACTGCTGCTGCTTATTCTGCTTGTTCCATCTTTTCCAGAGCAATATATTCACACACAAATTAAATTAATAGAAAAATGAAACACATGCCAGGTTTTTATCCTGATACACCAAAAGAGAGTGAAATCCCTCCCTCTCCTCCTGTACAGCTAATATAAAAGATTATGCTGGTGCATAAATGGAACTAAAAATTGCTTGCCATGTTGGCTGTAGTAGCAGTAAAAATAAAGCAAAACACCCACCGCGATCAGCCATTCCGTGGTGTGCAGGAAACGGTGTGGGGGAGGAGCGGGGATGGAGGGTGCGAGTGGGAGAATTGGGTGGAAAGAGGCAGGGCAGAGATGGGGGCAAGGCCTGGGGTGGGAAGAGGTGGGAGAGGCTTGGGGGAAGGAGGTGGGTGGGGGCGGGGCCTGGGGCAGAGTTGGGGGTTGAACACCCACACGGCTCAGAGGAAGCCAGTGCCTGTGCATAAGAACCCCCAATTTGGGTCAGAAATGGGGTTTGGACATTTAGGTCCATATCACAGATCTCTACCACTTCAGCTAATGGGATAACTGATAGCTATTGATAACTGCTTGTTGAGTATGGTGTTTCAACCAGTTATACACCTACCTTACAGTAAATTAATCTAGTCCACGTTTCCCTACTTGCTTATGAGAATGTCATGTGGGAAGCGCAATAGCATAGCAGAGTTGATACAGTAAATTGATCTAGACTCAATGCAATGGAAAATTCCATCCTGACTGAACACTGTTCGAAGAACATTCACAGGCTTAGACAGTGTGACCTGGAATTGGCTCTGCAAAGTTACACAGCAAGAATCTCTCAACATCTTTATCAGAAATGCACGGTATACCAATGAAGAAGTAAACTAAGTTTTATAAACTGGTAATGGTAAAGTAAGCATTAGTGTAACAATGTCACTATTAGAAAAGGCAAATGTATCTCTGAATAAGTTACGTACTTCTTTTAATGGGTGCTAAAATTAGGGGTAGGAAAGGTCTGTGCCCATGTATTATAAGATACAGCTTTGCAGAGAAGCAGTGTAGTCTAGTAGTTAGCACACTGGTCTGAGGAAAAGCAAATTCTGTATCCAGTTCAGCTTCTGACTCACTGTATTACCTTCACCAATTCCATTAGCTTAGTGCATCAGTTTATCCATCTTTAAAATGGAAATTCTTATCTACTTCCCAGCAACATTAAGAGTACAGAACTGAGTTCCTTGCACGAAAGGTGCTATTGGAGTATGAATTATTAGTTACAGTGGTATGTCTGATTATGGCAGTTACGGTTAGCCGCATTCTAATAAAATTCTATGGGAATATGCAGTAAATCAAGAATGGAAAGCAAGATCAACCTGATGACCTATTGTCAGCAAAATGTGCTAGATCAGAGTTCTAGCCGAAAGCCTGGTTCCTTTCTCCAATGACTAACAAACACTGAGAAGGCTGTGCTGGAAATATTCTGATCCTTAGAGAAGAGAGATTGCTTTTCATTGCTCTTCTGTGACCCATTCTGGATAGATATTTTGTGTGTCTGCTGAGCGCCCAAGTATCCATCATTATATTAAAAGATCTGTTAAGCTGCTGCTTTCCTTTTTGTTTATCAGAGTAGAAATATTTGGCAATCTCTCTTCCCATGGTCTTTTCCTCCCTTGGGCCTGGTGTCATTTTACATTCCATTGAGCAAAGGAGAGCTAGACCTCACTCCTAAATGTGAATGGAACAGTTATGTTTTGGGTTTTTGGTTTTTTTTTTTTTTTTTTTAGAGGGATTTTTGCTAAGAATTAAACATGAAAAAGAGAATGTGTGCTAAACTCCAATGTTGTTTGGTCAGTGGTTTACTCTGTTCTCTGCACTTCTATTTTTTTTTTTTTTGGCTTGAATATTTTCATTCTCTATCACAACCCTGCTTTTCCATCTGTTTCATTCTGCAGTAAAATCACAATCTGTTTATAGCACTGGTTTTGCCGTGGGAATGAATATGATGTCACAAGTTCAGCCTTCTGACCTCAGAGTAGGATCAGATAGGGAAAGATGGGCCAGGAAGGTGCAGATCTTTTTCTCCAGAGAGTGCTTGGTTGTAAATGGTGGTGTGAGGGGGAAAAAAAACTTGAAAAAGTATATTTGTGTTTTAGGGATAATATGTGTACCACTCCATCCAGTATGAAACTGCCTTTTTTCATCTTGATTGATCCTTTATTATTGATGGTGATTTAGTTCTCTGTTTTTACTGGCTGAATCTTATATTTTCCATCAAGATTTTTTGAACATAAATGTTCTTGAGCTGACTGGACTAGACTTGCCTTATTGATTATGATACTCGGAGAAGGGTAGTGTATCTCTTCATGAAATTCCTACTATTAAAGGGTGCTACATATATGTACAGGACAAGCTTTGGGGGGTGGAGGGGAAGATGGTGGGTTTTTTTCAAGTTAAAACACCCAGTAAGGAAGGTGGTATTGACAGCAGCATTGTGAGTGATGGATCTTAGACATGTAGTCTTAAGAATTGCCATAGCATGTGCACATTTTTCCATTTGTAGTATCAAGGAAAAAAACCTATTTGGCATAGTCAGTGTGGCCAGTGCAGGGTATATTTTTGTCTGTTTTGCCCTGGCTACTTATAAATTTCTTTCTGATGGCTTTAGTGTACTACATTAATGTATACTAAACATGTGGAGCAATTCAAAGTTGTGAATGTCCCCCAATTCATCACTTGCCTGATGTTAAGTAGGTACTGGAGTACGTATAGTGGCACTATCATGAGCTGACCTGAGTCCAGGTCACTGGGTAAACTATAGACAAAATGGCATCCTTAACTGTGAATTTCTTAAAAAGAAAAGGAGTACTTGTGGCACCTTAGAGACTAACCAATTTATTTGAGCATGAGCTTTCGTGAGCTACAGCTCACGAAAGCTCATGCTCAAATAAATTGGTTAGTCTCTAAGGTGCCACAAGTACTCCTTTTCTTTTTGCGAATACAGACTAACACCGCTGTTACTCTGAAACCTGTGAATTTCTTGGTTCTTGTGCACTTTAGCCTCATAGAAAAGTGTTTGAATTTATTGTGGAATTGCAAGAATCCTGTGTCTTCACATGCTATTGAGTAAATTTTTACACTCTAGTTTTAAACCCCTCAAAAAGCTGCCTTGTGCATTATTAACAGAATCTGCACACCTAATCTGTGTAGTGCAATGTTATGAAAATTTATATGATGAGATGCACATATGACTGGCTAACTGGAATTTTATACAAAAATAGTTTTAAATTGCAGTATCTTATGCTACTGGTGGCTTTTATCTTGGTGATTAGCTGTGTTAGTTGAAAAAGATTAATTTCTGCTTCATTGCTAGTTTAACCTGTTAGGTTTTTTAATTGTATATATTTTAAATATGCTCCTCTTGTATTTTTTTCCTTTCAGGTTTACTCAAGAGCAAATGACCAAGAACCTTGTGGCTGGTGGCTGGCAAAAGTTCGAATGATGAAAGGAGAGGTAAGTTACTTTAAAACTTAGGACTATCTGCTCCCATTTGAAGTGCAGCAAGTATGGAAGGTAAATATTGCAAGACTCATTAAATCTGTGTGCAGTATCTTGTGATGGAGAAATGACACTGTGATATAAGGACTTGAAAAACAGAGCAGGTGAGAGTGGGTTGTTGCTAATACAGAAACAAAGCATAGCTTGAAAAAAGAAAAAGGAACCCAAAGTTAAGTATTACCAACACAAAACCATGATAGCAGGTTAGGTCATAAATTAAGGCTGCTCTTGGCGATGGTAACTTGTAGCTAGCTGACTGTGCACAGGTGGGAATAACAATAAATATTTTTTCTTGTAAATGGGGATGGCTCCTGGATACTTGCCATTTTGTGTGTTCGACACACCTTGAGTCAGTATACCTTGGATCTGGTTGTTTAGGTTCTGTAAGAACTACATTGCATGCCTAACTCTGAGTTATGTGTCCATATATTGGATGAACCATTTCTGGACTACGTGTGGTACCTTGTATATCTGTATGCTTAGTTTCTGACATAATTGAAACAAATCAATCTATTTTGCAAACAGAATTGGTGAGGTTAAAAAAATATGTAAAGCAAAACATCCTGATAAGATTTTAAATTTGATTCAGTTCTAATAATTAAGTTACTTCACATCATTTGTATGGACAATAGAACCTCAGAGTTATGAACACCAGACTTACAAACTGACCAGTCAGCCACACACCTCATTTGGAACCAGAAGTACGCAATCAGGCAGCAGCAGAGACCTCCCTGCAAAAAAGCAAATACAGTACAGTATTGTGTTAAATGTAAACTACTAAAAAAAAAAAAAGAGAGAGAGCAGCATTTTTCTTCTGTGTAGTAAAGTTTCAAAGCTATATTAAGTCAATGTTCAGTTGTAAACTTTTGAAAGAACAACCATAATGTTTTGTTCAGAGTTATGAATGTTTCAGAGTTATGAACAGCCTCCATTCCTGAGGTGTTTGTAACTTTTGAGGTGCTACTATATTTTTCTCTTTACATTTCACTCATCTTAGTGAAAGGAGACTAATCTGTTGTTTCTATTCAAAACATTTTTCAATGCTCTTCTGTTTTCTCTTCCTATGCACTAGGAAAATGCAGCCATGTTTTGATTAAAATGCAGCAAGGACATGGTTTTTTTTTTTTTTTTTAAATATATATTTCCATGAATAGTTAAAAATACACTGAATTTTGGGCTTAAACTATAAATCCTAACATGATGACATTTCATTAATTTAATTACATATTTCAGTTAAAAGTTTGGGGGTTGGTTTTTTTCCGAGTGGGGATTGGGCGTGGAGTTGCATTTAAATATTGCCCTGCTGAATCGGAAACCCAAATACAACAGCATCATGCATCAACCAAGAGATTTGGAAAGTAAAACTGTTCAATGTCTTATTTCATTTTGAAACTGAATAAAATACAAATAACAAAAAAAATGAAAGTTGGCTGTGGTGGTGAGTGCCCTAGAAATAACCAGAATAGCTAGAACAGCAAGTTAGATTTCTAAAGTTTTCAGTAAATCAGTAATAATTGAAGGTGATAATCTTTAATATGGACAAAGATGCTTTTTGAAAGATGTTTATCTCAGCAGCGCTCCTGTAATAAATAGGAGCCTGATTCTACTAGTCTTCCATGTGTGTTATTCATATAGATAGCCATTACAGTTGCAGGCACAAAAATGATTTGCACACTCAGACACTTAATTTAGGTTTAGTGAATCATGGCTACATATCTGACGCTGTCCCATTAAAATATTATTGCTGTATTGTGAATTGATATGATGGGTACTAGTTGGAGTGACCCTTTCCAACTGAAAAGCTGTATTTTTTTGTCTTTAGTGAGTAGTACATCTCCAGAAACTCAGTCAGGAAAGAAGGTTGGGAATAAAAAATTTGTTACGTATTTCATGAGCTTTGATCTTTGCTTAGCTTTTTGTTAATACTTCTGCTGCTTCTGTTGAACTCCATTGGGGCAAGGAGTTATTTAAAGCACATCATTCGAAATAAACCATTGTCAAGGACAGTCACCTATCTACGTGTCTTCTCTCTTATTGTGATCTGTGTGGATTAACAAGCTGGCAAGAAAAGACACATTAAACTTGTGACATTGAAAGATACTTATTAGAACATCTGTCAACTCCCCTGCAGTGGAGTTAAATACAAGCCCTAATATATTTCTCTTTGTAAGTCACAGCAGCTTGGGATTTTACTACCAACCAGCTAACTAAAGTTTTTGGTTAGAGGACTTGGATTTAAATAGTGAGAAACAGTACAAATATCCATAGGTGTGCGATCTATGGTTTTTTTTAATGTAACTCAACAAATATGTTTTTAATTATATACACAAATGAGAAGTTACCTAGCCTTCTGACTCCCCAAACCTTTCGGAGTTATTGACAGTAGAAGTTGTTTTCGTGCTTTGATCTCCTGTATCCTTACTTGTCCTTGCAAAGTACTGATAGAATTACATCTGTTACAAATTATATAATCTTCGAGCTTTTATTCACTTCTGAGTTCATTATAGATGCTTTGGCTGGGTATTCTCAGATTTAAGTTTGCTAAACAAGGGACTAATCTGAAATTCACAAAAGATGTATCTGATGATGAACAACCATATGATTATTTTTGGTAATCTGTTTATATGGCATGTTGCTAAACTGAACTACTTCTAAATGTGGTAAGAAATATTACTTCTCTAAGAGCATGTGGACTTCTTTTATCTTCAAAATGTGGTTGCAGGTATATGCATTTTAAACATTATTAAAGATAAACTGGAAGAGAACAAAAGTTTATGTAGACAATACATATGGCAAATAGTTGTATGTAATCATTTATTTGTGAATAAAGAAATCGTTCCGTGAACCAAATTTAATTTAAAATGTGGTTATAGTCAGAAAAGACCCTATGGAAATTATGGCACCGCCTTACCAAACATATCTGTTCCTTGTGTGTATTTCAGTCAAGTCTGCTTATGTTGACAAAAAACAAGTATCTGTTTTTGTGTAGGAGCAGGGGAAGATTCTGCCTGCTCTTTCGCAGTTGCCCCATGGGATGGAAAAGAGGATTTGATTTGCGAAGGCTATGTAAAAAATGTGTATCCCGGCACAAAGCTGAGCTTTGTGGGCCTTCCTGTGTACTGAAGGGTTGGGCAGTAGGGCCAGAATAGTTGCAGCTTTTACATCTTCCAGACCTTTTGTCTTCTGAAACTGAAATAAATATATGTAAATACAGAGTAGCACCATAGCCTGAGACGGAAGTATACCTCCTCCTCCTTTATGTCCAATAGTTATCTGCTGGTCAGCCTATTTACACAGTGGATTTAACTTTTACTGCTGTTCCCTCAGAGCCAATACATCAGCGTAAAATTAGCTGGATTCTGTTCTCCCTCAAGCATTTTTGGAAAAATTGTTGGCTAATTTCTTGTTGCATTACCTTTAGTAGTATACGGAATGTACTAAGCAGAATGAAGACAGTTTAAATTTCAGGTTCTGGATTGAATTGGCAGTTAGAAAAAAAACAGTATTTGATTTACAAACTGAGCAAACTTAGTTTCCAGTCGTACAATGCGATGTGCATCTGCATACCCTTCCACCCATATAGAGACCCATTGGCTTCAGTGGGACACTGGGGGAGGAGGTCTGCACAAGCATATAACATTGCAGGAGCACAGCTTTGTCAAAATAGAACTATGTTTTAATGTGTAAACCCATATTTTATATTTCCTTGATGGTGGAGATAGTAGCTGTTATCTTTATGAAATGGTTACTTTTAATTAATGATTTTTTTAAACTTCCCCCCTTAGTTTTATGTCATTGAATATGCTGCTTGTGATGCCACGTACAATGAAATAGTCACATTTGAACGACTTCGACCTGTGAATCAAAATAAAACTGTCAAAAAGAACACGTTCTTTAAGTGCACAGTGGATGTTCCTGAAGATCTGAGAGATGCGTGAGTAGCTCTACATACTGTAACTTCACTATTATTCATTTCAACATGGCATATTCCTTTCTTCATATATGTATCTTAAATTCTTGTCTTAGGTTATTTTTTGGAGAGAATACCCCTGTTGTAGTTTAAAGTTAAATGGCATTAACTGTGATACTTCTATCAAATATGAAAGTGATGCGGTTTCCAATCAGCCTTGCTGGAACCACCGAGTGATGACCTCCCACCCCGAAATGTTCCTCATGTCATACTCTGGGACAGTTGTGCCTGCCCCCTCCTTCTTCCCTCCACCAGAAGGCTTGGTGATTTTTCTGGTAGTTGGACCACATACTCTTTTGTGGTTGAGCTGAATGCCCTGGAAGAAGAAATCTTTGATCAAACAGGCTGCTTCCTGAGCCTGCAACCCTGTACACCTGAGCTGCTACTGTAGCCAGCTGCAGTATAGAGTAACAAGTAGAAAAAGAAGACTTTCAAGGAGCTGCAGACAGCTTTACCTCCTCCACATTTGCAGTGTGAAATCAGGTGGATCCCCAGCACATCTCCTTGAATTAGTCTAGCATTTTCCAGGCTGAGAAACATTCCTTATTATAGACTACTGCCACATTCTCATTTTTGAGTAATAGGGTTGCACAGTTCTTATTGATATGATTCTTCAGCTGAAGTAACCTTTGCAACATTCATTTCTCTAGGTGCGCTAATGAAAATGCACATAAGGATTTTAAGAAAGCTGTAGGAGCTTGTCGAATTTTCTACCATGCTGAAACTACACAGTTAATAATACTGGTAAGAAATCAGTTTATTTTTTGTGCAGACAGTGCATGAATATTCAGGATATTACCTACTACAGATTGTTGTGTGCTGCCTGCAGATCTCTGTGAACTGATTTATTTGTAAGGCTATGCACATTTCAAGCAGTTTAATATATGTGTGTCTTCTTAATATCATTTTAAAATATGTATTTTGGAGTAGGCTCATTGGATTGGTGTCAGTACTGCATCAAAGGCAGCCTGAGTTTGGGAGTGATCTTTGGTCTCTCTGATTGATGTTTCCTGCGATGCAGCTTTCTGCAGAAGTAACGTGCTTAGTCTCTTTTGAGGGTAAAGGCACTCTTGCACAAATTCCCTTTACTGTATGTAGAAGGGAGATCATAATCATAACCATAGCCATTTAGGGAATTGGGAGCCTTAGGGAGATTTTGTAATATACAGAATGATAGGTTAAGGGTAGTTAGTCGTATCTTTTATCTATTTTTAACTGTCAGTCAAAGCCAGGGAAAAGCTAGTACTCAGTCACCAAATATCATTGGAAAAATATAAAGGCAAGTCTCACAAATTTGTTCAAATGCAATGAGACTGAAATTGGGTTTGGCCTGGGGAGTCCTGCGTCTGCTCCTGTTAAGTACTATTTTCCTCAGCAATAATTCGTCTTTGCAGTTCTGTTTCCTTGGGACAAAATTTTCCATATAAGTTTGCCTGTTCAGATTCAGTTTTCCCGTCTTACTTTTTTGGATTTTCCAGTGAATAAGTGGGTGACCTGCACATATATGGTAAAAAGATTAAATAAAATAATCTAGCAATTTATAATAAATCCATAGTGGGATTATCTCAGTGCAACATTTGCTGTATAGGTCCAATAGAAAAACTGTGGCTGTAAACACACTGAGCCAATGGTAATGGATTTGTGGGGTTTTGTTTTGGAAGCTGAATTTTTCTTGGTATGTCTTGTTTTGAGACCTTGAGGAAGGCTAATATCAATAAGTGACTTTATAAATTGGGTTTATATTTACAATTCAGTTTAATTTAAACAGTAATTTGCCCTATGAGTGTGGATTTTGTTTATCAAAAGGGGATATTGTTTATCTTACCTCTTCTCTTTTTGTAGTCTGCCAGTGAATCAACAGTGAAGAGAGTAAATATATTGAGTGACATGCATTTGCGCAGCATTCGTACCAAGCTAATGCTCATGTCAAGAAATGAAGAAGCTACAAAACACTTAGAAGTAAGCTGTCTTAGAATGGAATTGTTTAAAGCTAGGGTGGGCAAACTTTTAGGCCCGAGGGTCACATCGGAGTGTGAAACTGTATGGAGGGCTGGGTAGGGAGAGCTGTACCTCCCCAAACAGCCAGGCCCCCGCCCCCTATCTGCCCTCTCCCACTTCCCATCCCCTGACTGCCCCCGTCAGAACCCCCGACCCATCCAACCCCCCCTCCCCACTCCTTGTCCCCTGACTGCCCCCTCCCACGGGACCGCCCCTTTCCCCCCTGGGACTCCACCCCTTATCCAAACACCACCCCCCCCCGTCCCCTGACCACCCCAACTCCTATCCACACCCCTGCCCCCTGACAGGCCCTCCGGGACTCCCACACCTAGCCAACCGCCCCCTCTTCCCCTGCCAGAACCTCCACCCCATCCAACCGCTCCCTGTCCCCTGACTGCCCCCCGGAACCCCCTGCCCCTTAGCCAACCTCCCTGCTCCCTGCCCCCTTACCATGCAGCTCCAAGCAGCAGGAGCTTGCAGCCTGGCCGGCCGCACGGTAGCATGGCTGTGGGGGAGGGCAGGATGGTCCCGCAGGTGTAGTTTGCCCACCTCTGGTTTAAAGTAATCATTTAACTGTGTTCAGTTTTGAGTTCCTTCTTATGGTGGACAAATTCTTTCACCTCTCCCTAGTGCACAAAACAACTTGCAGCAGCATTTCATGAGGAATTTGTTGTAAGAGAAGATTTAATGGGACTTGCAATAGGTACACATGGTAGTAACATACAGCAAGCGAGGAAAGTTCCAGGAGTAACTGCAATTGAGCTTGAGGAAGATACTGGTACTTTCAGGATCTATGGAGAGGTAAGGGGAAAATATTTTTTTGTTCGTTATATTTAATAGTTGGTTTACTCTGGTGTTTATTACTACTGCACAGAGATGAGATCTGAGCACAGGAACAAGAGTCAGAGACTGCTGAGTTCTAATTCCAACTCTGACACAGTTTGTGGGGCCAGTCACCTTAACATCTGTGTTTCCTCAGATATGAAGTGGGAATAAAAATACACACTTCACAGGGGGAGTGTTGTAGGTGGTATATTTAACTGTCTCATATTTGTAAAGCATTTTGAAGATGAAAATTACTATAGTATCATGTAATAAATGTTTGTCACTTTAGCTGTTACTTTTTTTTGTTTTGAGTGTATGTAGTTTTTTACCAGTAAAGCCCCTGCTCCCCACACACCTTTTTCTTGTTTTCCTTTTTCTTTTTGGGCACTGCCTATTCCATCATTCTGCAACTCCAGTCTTCTCTGTTTCTCTCCCTAGCATCTTGAATGACAACCAAGTTAGATTTGTAATTCTGTTTAGATTTCTTCATTCCGGCCATGGAGTTTTTGTAATGTGATTGAAAGCTCCAGAAGTAAAGCTGATATTTAAGAGGATATAGTATGCACAGTTTGTTCTCCTTTAATAGACTGGAGCACAGTTCACATATAATGTTATTTACAGATCACTACTCATTCATTGCTAACTAATCAATCAGGTAGGACAAGAAGCAGTCATCTTCATCTGCATCACTGGAGATTAGGTTAGATATTAGGAAAAACTTTCTAACTATAAGAATAGTTAAGTATTGGAATAGGCTTCCAAAAAAGGTTGTGGAATCCCTGTCATTGGAGATTTTTAAGAACAGGCTAGACAGACACTTGTCAGGGATGGTCTAGGTTTATGTAGTCCTGCCTCAGTGCAGGGTGCTGTACTAGATGACCTCTTGAGGTTCCTACTAGCCCTATGTTTCTGTGATAACCCCTACCACATGGCCCCACTGTGCCCATCCACCCAGGAAGGTATGAGCCCCCCCCCCAATGCCAGGTGGGAGAGAGCCAGACTAGGCTTACTCCGACCACTCCTCGGACCCAGTATGTAGTGACTGTGTCCAATCATTTCCTCCTTTGGGAGTCGTCTTTATTCTTACTGCCAGTTTATGGAGATAGTTCTGTAGCTCAAGTGGTGTCCATCTTACACTGAACGTTCAGGGTTCAAACCCTGCCGATAAATGCATAATGAGGGGTTGTTACAGTTGCACAGAACAGAATTCGTTTTTACTCTTTAAACAAAAGAATTCCTAGGAAATTACATACAAAAAACTGTGTTAGTTATTTAGGTTGCAAAGTCAAGTACTGAAAAGTTAGGAAATTACAGATTTTTTCATTCCCCATGCATGGTCATGATACCCTTCTCATCCCTTGAAGACCTGGACTTTGCATATGATCTCGCTCTCCTATCACATACCCAACACCATATACAAGGAAAAAAAAACTCGACTAAACTCATTCAGCCAGCAAATTGGACTAAATATCAACCGCAATAAGACAGATATCATGACCTTTAATATTGCTTCACCATCACCAGTACAGGTAGAGGATTATGTTCTCACCAGTGTAGAAAAATTCACATACTTGGGCAACACCATCAGCTAGGACAGTGGAACAAACTAGGACATCCGGAACAAGATCCAAAAAGCCAGGAGCACCTTCAGGAACTTAAATACAGTCTGGAAATCATTAAAACACAAGACCAAAACAAAACTCAAAATTTATCAGAGCTGCATACTTTCAACATTACTTTATAGTACAGAATACTGGGGAATGAGACAGTATGACGTGTCCGAACTGTCTTAATACCATGCAACCTGCTTCAGAAAAATCCTCCTGTGTTTGGTCATATTGTATCCACATGTGCAAGATCCCATCCTTCCTTAAGGTCTAGGTCCTAGTAGAATTGATGAGCCCACCTTTTGAACCCCTTGCAACTTGCTCTCTGATGCACCTCTCTATGAAGGTAGCATTTCTAGTGGCCCCTTTCTTGGCCAGAGGGGTGGCCCCTAGCATCCTCTTCCCTACACCGTTTTCCCTAGGGATAAGGTTCATCTTCGCCCTCGTCCAAAATTTCTCACTAAGGTAGTCTTCGATTTTTATGTTATCCGGGCAGTCTCTTTGCCAGCTTTCTTTCCAAAATTTCACGCTCATAGAGATGAGGAGAGACTGCATTTGTTGGATGCCAGAAGGGCTCTAGTTTTCTATCTGGAGCATACTAAGTCCTTTAGGTCTTCTATTCAGTTGTTTGTTGTGGTTACAAACCGAACTAATGGCAGTCCAGTGACTACTCAGATGATTTCATCCTGGATCTCTTCATGGTTTCATTTATGCTACCAGTTGGCTAATCTAACCCCACCAGTTAGGAAACTGGTGCATTCTGCTGCAGCACAGGCACAGCACACGGCTTTCTTGGTGAAAGTACCTATAATGGACGTTTGTAAAGCGGTGACGTTTTGTCATCAGCCTACGCTTTTGCTTTGTGTTATGCCATTTCCCATCAGTCCAGAGACCATGCCAGTTTCAGACTGGATGTCTTACAGTTGCCTCCATGATTGTCTCCTTGTGAGTCATCTACAATGGAATGGACATGTGCAAGCACTGAAGAACAAAAAACAGTACCTACCATTCCGTACCTGTTGTTCTTTGAGTTGTGTTGCATATGTCCATTCCATGACCCCTGCCTGCCTGCCTTCCCCTCGTTATCGGAGTCTGTTCAGTATGATAGAACTAAGGGGAGTTGGGAATGGCTCTGCCCTCCTCTACCCGCACACAGTGGCGCGAAGTGGCAGAAGGTGCTCGAACCACGCCAACGGGTATCACTGAGGGGAAAAAGAAAAGGAGTACTTGTGGCACCTTAGAGACTAACAACTGTATTTGAGCATAAGCTTTCCTGAACTACAATTGTGCACAAGATGAAATGAACATATGCAACACACCTCAAAGAACAATAATTACAGAAGGGTAGGTAAACTGTTTTTTCTTTGTGATGTGATGTTAGTTATATAGATATTTCTGTACAAGCATATCGGTTCAGAAATTGCGTGCGCCATTTTGGGGAAAAAAGAATATATAGGCTTCCCAGTTGATGGTCTCTCTAAAAGTCAGTGAGCTGTTGCAAGATAACATAAAGGGGATATTTTTGAGAGTTGGTTTTAATTGTGGTAAATTGCAGAATATAAAAACTTTGTTTTAAGTAGCGTGAAAACATTGTTTTTCACTATTTATGCCACTCTCTTGCCCCTGTTTTGTTCCTGAGCTTTTAAAACTCCGTTATTGCTTCAACATTTAGTTCAAAACTAGATGAATTTAATCTCGTTCCTGCTGTTGTCTGGAGGATTTCCAGCTGTTGTAACAGGGCTTTATTTTTACCATATTGCATTCAAAATAAACTTCTATTGTGTTCATTTCTAGAGTGCTGATGCAGTAAAAAAGGCTAGAAGTTACTTGGAATTTGTGGAAGATTTTATTCAGGTGCCCAGAAATCTTGTTGGTATGTAATACTGCTAAAAGTTTAAAACACTTGAAAATTTGGGGAAAGAAAGCCTGTTTAGTATGACTATGCATAGAAGGCTTAGATGCCAGTATTTGACAGTTTCTCCCTTCACTCAGAAACTAAAACCTTTTTAAATAACAATAGGTATAACAGGAGTGTTAAAAACATCTGTGTTGCACATGTGGACATCTTGTTGTCAATTCTATCCTGTAATTCATTTAAAAAATATTAAATAGAATGCTTAGATATTATGGTTGCGCTTTGAGATTCATAACAGATTCAGACTTGTGCAGTCATATGCTTTTAAATTTTCTGCTTGTGTAAAGTTTAAATTGATAAATGGGGGTGGGAGGAATGGAGCCTAAAAAATCCTCTCTAAAAATTAATGTTGAAAATGATCTTTCAAAATTAAGTTTAAAAGAAAACAATTTCCTTTGAACCCTAAGAATGGCATGGTTATTCAACTAAGATACCATTGTCCAATGCTTGGTCCTATTTGACTGGTTATGCCTTCTGAATAGTGTGCTGCAGTATACACAAGCAACAGTATGATAGTCACATCCTTTCATGTATGCTAATCATTCTTGAGGTATCATGTGTCCTTTTAGTTGAGTTTTTCAATCTGGGGGCAGAAATACTTCTTTTTTTATGGATGAAATTCCTAAAACAATTAAAATGTATGCTTCAGCTGGTTCTTTAAATACCCTTATGCAATCTCTGAGCTGCTCACAATTATCTTTGAGGACAGGAAAGGTCTCAGAAGACTGGAGAAGGGCAAACATAGCACTACCTATCTTTAAAAAGGGGAACAAGGAGGACCTGGGGAATTATAGACCAGTCAGCCTGACTTCAATACTTGGAAAGATACAGGAGCAAATTATTAAACCATCAGTTTGTAAGCACCTGGATGATGATAAAGTTATAAATAGGGCTGGGCCGGAAATTGCCATTTTTTTTCGGGACTCCCCAATCAGAGGATGGGCAAGGCACACAGGGTCATGCACCCCCAGATTTCTACCTGAAGACACATGACTCATCCCCAGGGCAGAGGCTGGAGCAGAGATGACAAGTGGGTGGAGCGAAGGTTCACGACCCTCCCCAGATCCCCGCCCTGGGGAGGGGGGAGAGGCTTGCAAGGAGGCACTGACTGATGGGCTGGCGCTGCATCCTAGGCCTGCACCAGCCACCCTGCCACCATGACAGGGATCGCGACACTGCCCCCAACTTCAAATGTGAGGCCGCAGGTACTCCCTTCAGCCACTCCCCCCCCCCCCCCGGCAAACATTCCTTCCAGCATCCCCCCCAAATACTTCCTCCAGTAAACCTCCCCCCGGTACCTCCTCCTTGTACAGGCACACCCCTTGAGCAAGCCCCACTTTCAGTAAACAGACTGGGCTAATTTTTAAGTGACTTTGGGCTATTAATGCAATAGAAATCTGGCAACCCACCTGACTCATTCCCAGGGTGCGGGGCAGAGGCTGGGGACTGGTTGCTGTTGAGACTCACTGCCAACTTCTCCTTGCCTCACACAGGCTTGTGCTCAGCAAAACCGCTGCGGAGCTTCCTCTGGGCAGGCAGGGCTCCTTCACCATGCTGCAAAACAGACTATGCTTGCACCTGCTCTCAGCAGTGTCCACAGCACCTCTCCCCCATTCACCTCCCCTGAATACAGCTGGCTCCTTCCCACTCCCCTCAGCACACAGCTTGCAGTAGCCCTCAGTATTACAATACAATACAATATTTTTTGCATTAATGTAATGCATATTCTGAATTTCCAAAATATACGGCTTTGAAAATCTGAAATTACTCTTTTCATTGCTGGAAAATGCTGGCCCTAGTTATAAGGAATAGCCAGCATGGATTTGTCAAGAACAAATCATGCCCAAACAATTTAATTTCCTTCTTTGATAGGATTGCTCACCTAGTAGATGGGGGAAAGCAATAGACATGATATGCCTGGATTTTAGTAAGGCTTTTGACACAGTTCTGCGTGATTCTTATAAGCATACTAGGGAAATGTGATTGAAATTACAATAAGATGGATGCATAACTAGGTGAAAGACCATAGCCCAAGAGTAGTGATCAGTGGTTTGCTGTCAAATTGGGAGGGCGTATCTAGTGGGGTCCTGCAGGGGTCAGTCCTGGGTCCAGTACCATTCAGTATTTTCATTAATGACTTGGATAATGGGGTAGAGAGTATGCTTAAAAATTTTTCAGATGACACCAAGCTGGAAGGACTTGAGGCATTTTGGAGGACAGGTTTAAAATTCAAAATGACCTTGACAAATTGGAGAATTGGTTTGAAATTAAATAAAGACAAGTGCAAAGTACTTCACTTAGGAAGGAAAAATCAAATGCACAACTGCAAAATGGGGAATACCTGTCGAGGTGGTAAAGGGATCTGGGTGTTTACAGACTGAATATGAGTCAACAATATAATGCAGCTGCAAAAAAGGCTAATATTCTGGGTGTTTTAACAGGATGTCGTATGTAAGACACAGGAGGTAGTTGTCCTGCTCTACTCAGCACTTGTGAGGCCCCCGCTGGAGCACTGTGTCAGATTCTGAGCACCACAATTTAGGAAAGATGTGGACAAATGGGAAAGATTCCAGAGGAGAGCAACAAAAATGATAAAAAGTTTTGAAAACCATGACCTTTAAAAAAACTGGTCATGTTTAGTCTTGAGAAAAGAAGACTTAGGGAGGACCTGATAATAGTCTTCAACTATGTTAAGGGCTGTTATAAAGAGGATCAATTGTTCTGCATGTGCACTGAAGATAGGACAAGAAGTAATGGTCTTAATCTGCAGCAAGGGAGATTTAGGTTAGATATTCGGAAAAGCTTTTTAACTGTAAGGGTAGTTAAGCCTTGAAATGGGCTTCCAAGGGTGGTCATGGAGTGCCCATCTTTGGAAGCTTTTAAAAACAAGTTGGACAAACACTTGTTAGGGATGGTCTAAGTTTACTTGGTTCTTCCTTAATGCAGGGGACTGGGCTTCATGACTTCTCGAGGTCCCATCCAGCCCTAAATTTCTATGATTCTATGATTAGGATAATTCCTGTCTCTTAAGCTGTTGAAAAATAAAGGTTGGTTCCCACTTCCTCTTCAAGATAAAACACACATTTTCCTAAGGCTCCTTGTCCCAGTGTACTCCTGGACTTCAGTTTTATATATCCTCTGATAGAAGGCATCTCATTAAGCAGAGTGCTTCTAACATCATACTTTGTCATGGGTTCGGTGCTAGGAGAGGAATGCTATCTACTGAATCATCCAGCTACTGAAACACCCCTGAGTTTGGAAGTCAGTTATAAAGGAATGACTACTGTATGTCTCAGCACTGTTTATCTCATGAGATTTGACAAGATCACTGTGCAAGGTGGTATGACTGTAGGTTTGAAAGATCTCTGTTTCAGAAGGACTTTTTAAAATTCTGGGTTAGCTCCATTATATAAAGAAAAGGAGTACTTGTGGCACCTTAGAGACTAACCAATTTATTTGAGCATAAGCTTTCGTTAGCTACAGCTCACTTCATCGCTGTAGCTCACGAAAGCTTATGCTCAAATAAATTGGTTAGTCTCTAAGGTGCCACAAGTACTCCTTTTCTTTTTAAGAATACAGACTAACACGGCTGTTACTCTGAAACCTCCATTATATAGGAATCTAATATTTCCTGGTTCTTGTTCAGATACATTGAAATAAAGCAAGAAGAGCTTGTAAAATTATAGTGCCATTGAATCTTAGCCCTGATTCAGCCTCACACTTGAACCTAATCTGGATCCAGCCACCACCATCCATGGCACATATCTGATTTGTACACTGCATTGATTCTCCCATTTGTACCTTGTGTTGTCATATGTACCTATGTAAAATAGATGAAAAATGTGACAGAAAGTCCAAGGTAGTGGATAATTGGGCTCATAAAGCATGACTTTTATTTTATTACTATTACTGTTTTAGTACATGTAACTTGGAAATGACAAGGAAACTATGTTAGAGAAAACTTTTAATCATTGATTCAAATATAGCTATTTTCCTTCCCTCAAGGAAAAGTTATTGGAAAAAATGGAAAAGTGATTCAGGAGATTGTAGACAAGTCTGGAGTCGTCCGGGTCAGGATTGAAGGGGACAATGAAAACAAACTGCCCAGAGAAGATGTAAGTTATTTAATCTTTCCTTCAACTATTAAACTTGTATTTTTGAAAATTACGCTAATGCAATTTGTTAACAAATGGTTTTGGAAGGAGCAAAGGCAATACTGTTTACTTTCTGTGTAATATTAACAAAGTATTTGTAGAAAGTTGACAAGTCTGGGAAGGGGTGGGGTACTGGATCACTCAGTGGGTTAATTTGGGATCTCCATTTCATATATAGCCCAGGTTGTTAGTATCTAATGGCTGTTTGGTTGCCTATGAGACATTATTTTGGTCTCAATTCAGTTGCTGGTCGGCTGGTATCCATATCACAAAAACTACTAGAATTGACACTAGATGGGAGGGACTCTTCTTGGCATTCCCAGGAGAAAGGTCAAAGAACTGGCTCTGGAGACTGAATTATCCTTTCACCCTAAAGGATGATCCTTGTAGGTTTTGGTTGAGGCACATTTGTGGGTCAGAGTAGAGGAAGATAACACCGCAGCTGCCAGTGCTGTACCTATTGCGTGGATGTACAGAGGACTTCACTCATCAGGGCTGTCAAACCAGCACCTTTCACCAACAATAAATTTACATTTAAACTTCAGCAACTCAGGAAAGTTGATTAAATAAACATATATTTCTCAATAACAAATTCTTTGATTTGAAGTATCATTTCTCTCACCTGATCCCGTGCACAACTGTCATGTAGTTGCTACACTCTTTATTCATGACAATACTTATTTGTTTTTTATTTAGATCCCTTTAAGGTTCATCTGTGCTGAAAAGATGGTTTAACTTGCTAGTGAAGGATTCTCGCTTTTTGGGGAAATTTGGGAATGGCATAAAACCGCCACAGCTACTCCTGTGCTGGCAACTAGTGAAGTGGGCATGGCTGGAAAGTGGTATGGACTGAACGTCCCCATGCCCCAGCAGTCTGCAGCTGCTGAAATGGTCTGTTGGGGCCATAGGCAGCCAAGCATAAATTATAACAATCGTGAAGCTTCTCTAACTTACAGTAGCCTGAGATTCAGAGAAGTGCAGAAATGTCTGTCACCGTTGCCTCCTTCCCCGACTGTATCTAGTGTATACAGCCCACGGTCCAGGCTACATTGTTATGCGTGGTGTTTGTAATTTATTTCCAATACTTAGGCAGATAATTTGTTGTTGGTTTTTGTGGGGATTTTGATAATATGTTGCTCTTTTTGAGAATGATTATATAGTTTTGTTTCTACAGGGAATGGTCCCATTCGTATTTGTTGGCACTAAAGAAAACATTGGAAATGTCCAAGTTCTTTTAGAATACCATATTGCCTACCTGAAGGTATGTTTTTATCTTTGTATTTTGGAAATGCTTATTAGAGGAAATTATCAATTTATACTTACATTCTTGAGCAACACCTTTACGTCAATGGGAGTAGTAGAAGTTCAGTTTCTCTCAAGATTAGCCCTAAGGTTGTATGTATGGCTTCAACTTTGTTCCCTTGCACATATGCATTACGTTGGCCTTAAATTATGTGATCACAGATTATGTAAAATACAAATAAGGTTAATAAAATAAGGCTGCAGGAGAACATTTTTGATAAATATATATATATTTGATAAAAAGTGTGTGATCTCAAAATTCACCATATTGTCTTGCAGACATGCAAGGGAGCAGAGATAATGTGTTTTAACCTACATTTTTTGCATGTCCTAACTTAACAGTTCAATTTTAATATTTTAACATAGGTTCTCCTTTGAGTGATTCTGCATGAATATAATTCCATATATGTGTGCATTCCCAGTGCCCTCAAATTGGAGACTGCAAGCTAGCATTACTCATCAGAGCAGCACATGTACCCTGTCCTTGTGCTGTGGACAAAGGATATAAAAGAGCAGAGTCATCCTCACCCCTTCTTGGTTCCTTCTTAATGCATGTGGCTACTAATTGGAGCTCCCCATGGTGCCTGGCTCATAGGCTCTGGAGCCCTTTCTTACTTGTTTGCAAAGACAGTGTTCTTAGTAGTGATAACATCAGTTAGGTGGCTTCTGCACAGATGATCTCCAACTGGACAGTAACTGTTTTTCTTCAAGATGTGTTGTGAACATATATATTCCACAACCCGCATTCCTTGCCTGCTACATCAGAGTCTGAAGACATCAGGATTCCTGTCAGAAAGAACTGAGTAGGGGTCAAAGTGGCTCCACCCTTTATACTTTTAGTCCATGGCTTGAGCGAGTGCAACACACATGTGCCAATCTGACAGCTAACTCTAGCTAACATTCTCTAACTCTAGGTGGTGCGTGCCCAGTGTACTGATGGGGAATATATATACACATAACATGTCTTGAAGAACAACAACAGTTATGGGTCAGGCAACTGTTTTTGCATGTGATGTGCTGACTCCAGCTTAACTAAGCACAAAGTATAAAGAAGGAATTAAGCATTAATGAAGCATAAGCAAAGTAAATACACTGCTACGTAAGGCTTTCTCTGGCCTTCAGACAGCTATCAAATAGATGACGTTGTATTGATTGGTAATGGGAGAGCTGAAAACCTGTTAAACAAACTCTGCTAAAATGACACCTAGGGTTGAGTTCACTTTCTAACAACATATCATAATGCTATAAAACTGGTTATGATTTTATCTCTGTGAAAATAGGAAGTAGAACAGCTAAGGATGGAGAGGCTCCAGATTGATGAACAACTGCGTCAGATTGGTATGGGTTTCAGACCACCTTCCACCAGAGGTCCTGAAAAGGAAAAGGGCTACACTACTGATGAGAGTACACTCTCCTCAGTACAAGGGTCCAGGTCATATAGTGGAAGAGGGAGAGGTCGCAGAGGCCCCAATTATACATCTGGTTATGGTGAGTATTTTTAAATTACAGAACAGGTATGGAAACTTCTGCCTAGGAAAATGATGCTGCGGTTTATTTATAAATATATATTCCATTTTTAGATAAGTTACTTACAGCTAATGCTATTAGTCTGTCACAGAGGTCACGGAAGTCATGAATTCCATGACTTTCCGAGACTTCTGCAGTGGCCAGTGTGACTAGGCCAGGGGCTGCCTGAGCAGCTCGGGCGGCCCCCAGGCCAGCTGCACCGGCTGCTGCTGGGGCAGTCTTGGGCCATTGCGCCCGTGCCCCTCAGCAGCAGGAGTTTGGGTGTGGGAGAGGGCTCAGGGCTGAGGCAGGGGGTTGGGGTGCAGGAGAGGATGAGGACTCTGGGCGGCACTTACCTGGAGGGGGAGCTCCTCGGAAGCAACTGGCATGTTCAGCTCCTACGCGGAGGCTCAGGCAGGCGGCTCTGCGTGCTGCCTCCGCCTGCAGGCACCATCCCTGCAGCCCTCTTCCTCTCTGCCTCCCACCCCACACACATGCAGTGCCCCTGGCCTCCCCCCCCGCCAAGTTTTAGTCAAGGGTATATAGTACAAGTCATGAACAGGTCATGAGGCGTAAATTTTTGTTTACTGTGCATGACTTGTCCATTTTTACTAAAAATACCCGTGACTAAAACGTAGCCTTACTTATAGCGTGGAACACACTTGAGTGACTGCAAAGCTTGGCTAACATAGGAGGTAGAGCACCTTAATTATTAACATAGCATCTCAAATGACCATGAGGCCTTATGAAGATCCTTTTTGTTTGCATTCCTATTGAGAAGATGTTTTAAATTGAAGAAAAATGAAATGAAATGAAAATCCAGTCACTGAACTTGGTGAGAACATGCCCTTTGACAATAGTATAGTTATATAATATTAAGGTGTGTCAGGGAAATGGTCTGTGCAACTATACAGAAACTCAGAACAAGACGCAAGTTAAGCAAAGAAAACCATCTATTGAGTGTCAGATTTACATACATGTTTTCGGTTGCAACCAAAATAAATGAGGAGTCTCTGGCTGTGCTTCTTTTATATCACTGCATTGATTTTAAAGACTAAAAACAATTATAAACAGGTAGCACTCTCTTCAGAGTTTCCTGACTAAAACTAGTCAGAAAATTCCTGTGTTCTTTTTTTAAGGTTCTGAGACTGAGTTACTCTACGCCCGATTTACCTCTTAAGGTTTCTCCCCAGTTTCCCCCAACTCAGGGTGGCATTCTTAAGAACTCTGAAAATCTAGTGCAGAACCACCGCTTGGTTTTTAACTCCCTGTAAGTCTCCTCGCCTCCTTTTGGCTCAGCAGGGCTCTTTAAGATTTCCCATGTAGTTTTAATTAGCGATCTTACTGAATTCCCCTCATTTACTTAAAAAGAAAAATCACACAGAATCTATTGTGAAGTGCTGCTGACTGAGACTTACTGCCTTTTCCAACCAAGAAGTGGCTGCATTTCAGTGCTGGATAAACATGCTTTATATACATGGTTTTATGGAGCACTTTGATCCTTCAGAACAAAAGACGCTACAAAACCATAAACATACGTCACGTTTGTTTCTGTAGTAATTTGTGGAGTAATTCTAGGTGATATGGGAAAAAATAACATTCAGGAAAGAGAGTGCCTGTAATTATTAAAAAAAATTATTTTATGATTGGGTTCAGATATGCCTCTTTTCTGTTTCTAAACTGGGAAAGAGTTTGTAATGAAGCCTTTTGGATGGGGGGGAAGTGGCAGATGTGGTATATCTTTACTTTAGTAAGACTTTTGATACTATCTCACATGACCTTCTCATAAACAAACTAGGGAAATACAACCTAGATGGAGCTACTATAAGGTGGGTGCAAAACTAGTTGGAAAACCTGTTGATCACTTTAGATAAGCTATTACCAGCAGGACAGTGGGGTGGGAGGAAGTATTGTTTCATGATTTCTGTGTGTATATAAAGTCTGCTGCAGTTTCCACGGTAAACATCTGATGAAGTGAGCTGTAGCTCACGAAAGCTCATGCTCAAATAAATTGGTTAGTCTCTAAGGTGCCACAAGTACTCCTTTTCTTTTCGTTCCCAGAGAGTAATCATAGAATCATAGAATATCAGGGTTGGAAGGGACCTCAGGAGGTCATCTAGTCCAACCCCCTGCTCAAAAGCAGGACCCATCCCCAATTAAATCATCCCAGCCAGAGCTTTGTCAAGCCTGACCTTAAAAACTTCTAAGGAAGGAGATTCCACCACCTTCCTAGGCAACGCATTCCAGTGTTTCACCACCCTCCTAGTGAAAAAGTTTTTCCTAATATCCAACCTAAACCTCCCCCACTGCAACTTGAGACTATTACTCCTTGTCCTGTCCTCTTCCACCACTGAGAATAGTCTAGAACCACCCTCTCTGGAACTACCTCTCAGGTAGTTGAAAGCAGCTATCAAATCCCCCCTCATTCTTCTCTTCCGCAGACTAAACAATCCCAGTTCCCTCAGCCTCTCCTCATAAGTCATGTGTTCCAGATCCCTAATCATTTTTGTTGCCCTTCGCTGGACTCTCTCCAATTTATCCACATCCTTCTTGTAGTGTGGGTCCCAAAACTGGACACAGTACTCCAGATGAGGCCTCACCAATGTCGAATAGAGGGGGACGATCACGTCCCTCGATCTGCTCGCTATGCTCCTACTTATACATCCCAAAATGCCATTGGCCTTCTTGGCAACAAGGGCACACTGCTGACTCATATCCAGTTTCTTGTCAACTGTAACCCCTAGGTCCTTTTCCGCAGAACTGCTGCCTAGCCATTCGGTCCCTAGTCTGTAGCTGTGCATTGGGTTCTTCCGTCCTAAGTGCAGGACCCTGCACTTATCCTTATTGAACCTCATCAGATTTCTTTTGGCCCAATCCTCCAATTTGTCTAGGTCCCTCTGTATCCTATCCCTGCCCTCCAGCGTATCTACCACTCCTCCCAGTTTAGTATCATCCGCAAATTTGCTGAGAGTGCAATCCACATCATCCTCCAGATCATTTATGAAGATATTGAACAAAACCGGCCCCAGGACCGACCCCTGGGGCACTCCACTTGACACCGGCTGCCAACTAGACATGGAGCCATTGATCACTACCCGTTGAGCCCGACAATCTAGCCAACTTTCTACCCACCTTATAGTGCATTCATCCAGCCCATACTTCTTTAACTTGCTGACAAGAATACTGTGGGAGACCATGTCAAAAGCTTTGCTAAAGTCAAGATACAATACATCCACTGCTTTCCCTTCATCCACAGAACCAGTAATCTCATCATAGAAGGCAATTAGTTTAGTCAGGCATGACCTTCCCTTGGTGAATCCATGCTGACTGTTCCTGATCACTTTCCTCTCATGTAAGTGCTTCAGGATTGATTCTTTGAGGACCTGCTCCATGATTTTTCCGGGGACTGAAGTGAGGCTGACTGGCCTGTAGTTCCCAGGATCCTCCTTCTTCCCTTTTTTAAAGATTGGCACTACATTAGCCTTTTTCCAGTCATCCGGGACTTACCCCGTTCGCCACAAGTTTTCAAAGATAATGGCCAATGGCTCTGCAATCACAGCCGCCAGTTCCTTTAGCACTCTCGGATGCAACTCGTCCGGCCCCATGGACTTGTGCACGTCCAGCTTTTCTAAATAGTCCCTAACCACCTCTTTCTCCACAGAGGGCTGGCCATCTATTCCCCATGTTGTGATGCCCAGCGCAGCAGTCTGGGAGCTGACCTTGTTCGTGAAGACAGAGGCAAAAAAAGCATTGAGTACATTAGCTTTTTCCACATCCTCTGTCACTAGGTTGCCTCCCTCATTCATTAAGGGGCCCACACTTTCCTTGGCTTTCTTCTTGTTGCCAACATACCTGAAGAAACCCTTCTTGTTACTCTTAACATCTCTCGCTAGCTGCAGCTCCAGGTGTGATTTGGCCCTCCTAATTTCATTCCTACATGCCCGAGCAATATTTTTATACTCTTCCCTGGTCATATGTCCAACCTTCCACTTCTTGTAAGCTTCTTTTTTATGCTTAAGATCCGCGAGGATTTCACCGTTAAGCCAAGCTGGTCGCCTGCCATATTTACTATTCTTTCGACACATCGGGATGGTTTGTCCCTGTAACCTCAACAGGGATTCCTTGAAATACAGCCAGCTCTCCTGGACTCCTTTCCCCTTCATGTTAGTCCCCCAGGGGATCCTACCCATCCATTCCCTGAGGGAGTCGAAGTCTGCTTTCCTGAAGTCCAGGGTCCGTATCCTGCTGCTTACCTTTCTTCCCTGTGTCAGGATCCTGAACTCATCAGTGGTTCAGTCAAGTTGGAAGGGCATATCAAATGGGGGCCCTCAGGGATCAATTCTGGGTCCCATTCTGTTCAATATCTTCGTCAATTATTTAGATAATGGCATAGAGAGTACATTTATAAAGTTTGCGGACAATACCAAACCGGGAGGGGTTGCAAGTACTTTGGAGGATAGGATTAGAATTCAAAATGATCTGGACAAACTGGAGAAATGGTGTGAAGTAAATAGGATGAAATTCAATAAGGAGAAATTCAAAGTACTCCACTTAGGAAGGAACAATCAATCAGTTGCGCACATACAAAATTGGAAATGACTGCCTAGGAAGGAGTACTGTGGAAAGGGGTCTGGGGATCTTAGTGGATTGCAAGCTAAATATAAGTGAACAGTGTAACACTGTTGCAAAAAAAGCAACCATCATTCTGGGATGTATTAGCAGGAGTATTGTAAGCAAGACACGAGAAGTAATTCTTCCGTTCTACTCTGTGCTGATTAGGCCTCAGCTGGAGTATTGTGTCCAGTTCTGGATGCCACATTTCGGGAAAGATGTGGACGAATTGGAGAGATTCCATAGAAGACCAACAAAAATGATTAAAGGTCTACAAAACATGACCTATGAGGGAAGAATGAAAAAATTGGGTTTGTTTAGTCTGAGAAGGAAGACTGACGGGGAACATAGTAACAGTTTTCAAGTACATAGAAGGTTGTTACAAGGAGGAGGGAGAAAAATTGTTATCTTAACCTCTGAGGATAGGCCAAGAAGCAATGGGCTTAAATTGCAGCAAGGGAGATTTAGGTTGGACATTAGGAAAAACTTCCTCTCAGGGTAGTTAAGCACTGGAACAAATTGCTTCGGGAGGTTGTGGAATCTGTGTCATTGGAGATATTTAAAATCAGGTTAGACAAATACCTGCCAGGAATGCTGGACACAAATCAGATGTCAAGAATTATAACATTCATAAACCAGTCGGAGAACACTTCAATCTCTCTGGTCACGCAATCACAGACATGAAGGTCGCTATCTTAAAACAAAAAAACTTCAAATCCAGACTCCAGCGAGAAACTGCTGAATTGGAATTCATTTGCAAATTGGATACTATTAATTTAGGCTTAAATAGAGACTGGGAGTGGCTAAGTCATTATGCAAGGTAGCCTTTTTCCCCTTGTTTTTTCCTACCCCCCCCCCCCCCCCCCAGATGTTCTGGTTTAACTTGGATTTAAACTTGGAGAGTGGTCAGTTTAGATGAGCTATTACCAGCAGGAGAGTGAGTTTGTGTGTGTATGGGGGTGGGGGGAATGTGAGAAAACCTGGATTTATGCAGGAAATAGCCCGACTTGATTATGTAAAGAGTTGTCACTTTGGATGGGCTAGCACCAGCAGGAGAGTGAATTTGTGTGGGGGGGTGGAGGGTGAGAAAACCTGGATTTGTGCTGGAAATGGCCCACCTGTTGATCACTTTAGATAAGCTATTACCAGCAGGACAGTGGGGTGGGAGGAGGTATTGTTTCATATTCTCTGTGTATATATAAAGTCTGCTGCAGTTTCCACAGCATGCATCTGATGAAGTGAGCTGTAGCTCACGAAAGCTCATGCTCAAATAAATTGGTTAGTCTCTAAGGTGCCACAAGTACTCCTTTTCTTTTTGCAGTCCTGCCTTGAGTACAAGAGACTGGATTAGAAAACCTTCCAGTCCTACAATTCTATGATTTTAATCTTATGATTAAGGTTGTCATTTTAGAATTTTTCAACTACTTTTTGGAATATTGAACCAGCAATTAGCATGATCTTTGTTTAATCCTGATGCCAATAAGTCCAGACAGAGTTCCCTGTGCTAAGCACTGATGATTTGTGCCTACTGTCCACACCAAAAAATATTGCTTCCATGTGCCAGAGGTTAAACTATTTTGTACTCTTGGTGAATTGTGTACTAAACTGGAATGGGTGCTGTTCAGTTGCCAGTATCTTGATGTACTACATAACAAACTCTTTTATCTCAGGGAGTTCAGTTTTCAAGGTGTTGTACCTTCATGAGATAATCACAAGTGGCCAAAATATTTTTATCCCTGATTACTTCAGTGTCTGAGTGCTTAAAAAGGCAGGAGCTGTATTTTTAATCCAGTAGAAAATTACGGAGAGTTTGTTACCCAGAGGTATCAGATTGAGATTTATGGATATAATTTAACATAGTAGTAAAGTTGTTCAAACCAGCATTACAGTAGTTGCATGATTGAGTAGTTGCTTAGCAACTCTATAAGGTGGTAACTCTGAGAATTTTCAGAGAAGTTGCCTAGAAACTGGATTCTATAGCCCACATGTGTACATATAGATGGAATTTATCTCTCAGTGCTTGTGTCCATGTACGGAAAGACAAAATAATGTATGTTATGCATGAATTGCACTTGTAAATCACTAAAATTGCATAATAAATCGCTGACCGCACGTTTCTCTTGTTATTCCAAAACAAAACTAAGAGTTTTTTAGAGAGTAGCTAAATATCAGTTAAAACCTAAGAACCATATTTTTATATCAGATACACGTGGATCCCTGTGGTCAGTGGGATTCCTATGTGCATCTGAAGCCAGAAAGTGACCACAAATTTCATGTCTATCTCTTTTTCTTTTTTATACTGTTAAAGGTACAAACTCTGAGCTGTCAAATCCCTCTGAAACTGAATCTGAGAGAAAAGATGAACTGAGCGATTGGTCACTGGCAGGAGAAGATGACCGGGAGAGCCGACATCAGCGGGACAGCAGAAGACGTCCTGGAGGAAGAGGGCGTAGTGTTTCTGGGGGTCGTGGACGTGGTGGACCACGTGGTGGGAAGTCATCCATTAGCTCTGGTAGTGTGTTGAAATATATTTTGGGTTTAATTTTTATTGCAGACAACTGGCTGTATTTTCTCTTCTTAAATTAAGTAAATCATTATTTTAAAGTATGTATATATTTTTTTGAAATATTGCAACTTTTAAAAAAAATAGCAGGCTGTATATTGCAAGCTAACTATCAAAATTTACATATTTACAGTTGGATCATGTAAGTCATGTACAGTCATGTCAGGATTTGCTTGTTTTATGCACCATGTTGTGGAAAGTTTAAGGGTTTTGCTTTTCATCCCGTCTCTCACTAAACCTTTACTCCTAGTCCTCACCCCTTCAACAACCCACACAGATAATTAGACGTGGAAGAATTTGACTGTTACTGATTTTTATATTTAACTATGTATTTATTTTTACAGTTGCTAGAAATTAAGGAGGGTAGGTATAGGGGTAGGGTAAGGTCAGTGCTGACAGTGTGGCTGCAGGGGGCTCCCAGCATGGCCAGAGGGCCCAAGACACCAGGGCACAATGTGTAGGGGAGGTTGCAGTCCTGGCCCGGTACAGCAGAGACCCCCTGCCAGGATTGCAAATAGGACAAGCCCCCAACTGCAGGGCACTGCTGAACAGTTCCTGCCCTTGGTGGCTCCCACTCTCCTGTCTGGTGAGCGAGTGAGCAGGGCTGTGACATTGGAAGCCCCACATGTATGTATCTGCTAACTAGGTGTAGAGGGCCATTCAGCAAATAAATGGATTAAAAACTAATGTTCTAAAAGTTTCTTTTAAATATTACATTCAGGGTCTCTTGATAATATGCTGACATGTTCTACTGTGCTATGGTGCCCTAGAATACACCCTGTTGGATTATCAGAACTAGTGAAAAAGCCCAAAGTAACTAGCATAAAACCGTAACTGTTTTGTATGGCAATGTGCTGCATGATTTTATACATTTTTATATTTTAAAATGTATAATGACGTCAGGATGACCCACTATTTGTAACTGAAGTTTGTCTTAGATGGACCTTTTCCGTATGATATTTAGTGCTTAAAGATCCGGACAGCAACCCTTACAGCTTACTTGATAACACAGAGTCAGACCAGACTGTGGACACTGATGCCAGTGAATCTCATCACAGTACTAACCGTCGTAGGCGGTCACGCAGGCGAAGGACTGATGAAGATGCTGTTCTGATGGATGGAATGACAGAATCTGACACTGCTTCTGTTAATGAGAATGGCTTAGGTATGTTATCAATTGGGAAACAGAACCACAGAGTGAGTTAACTCACAAAAGATTGTTCTGAAGAGTGGAAAATCTATTTTTGATTAAAAAATAATTATTAATGTATTATCTAACTTTTTCTCTTTTGGTGAAAAGTCTTCCACATCCATGGAAGTACCATTAGGTTTCCTTCTCTTACTGGTCTCTACTGCTATCCTATACCATGTCCATAATACTTCTGGCTAACAGAGCCTTCGTGGGTCTGCTTTGGTTCCTGTCAGTATTGCTGTTTAAGTTAGTGCTTTCTGAGGCTGATTAGAGAAACAAGGCACTTTTGGTTCTCCTTGGGCCAGAATTCTACTTCCTTAACCCTTGGCAACTTGAACCTCAATTTAAGAAACCACTTAAACACCTGTTTGTCTGACCCCATTCAGCCTATGCTTAAGTGCTTTCCCTGAATAAGCCCCATTCACTTCAGTATTTGCATAAGTGCTTTCCTGAATGGGGTGCTTTCCTGGATCTGGGGGCCTTGAGGAACAAGGGGCTAGTATCCAGAATATAATTGTCTCCCACATATCAAAAGTATAAAGTTGCCCACTGAAGAATCATCTGTTTTGTGGTGACATTGAGGTCAGACAAATCTTACTGCAAACGTAAGGAAAACTTAACTTTCCAGTGATGTGGGGCTGATGATCAGCTTGTTAGTAGTCTAGTAGCAAGTTTATATTTGATTTATTATTTGTTCAGAAACCACATGCAGGCATTGATTCAGCAAAGTAAACTTAAGTGTATGCTTAAAGTGAAGCATGTGCTTGAGTGTTTTACTGAATCTGGACCAAACTGTGAAAGATCCAAGTTTCTAATCAATTTTGAATGTTTCCAATTCAAAATTCCATTTTCTTTCAGTGTATCTTATTTTGTCTTCCATGTTAATAAAAGCAATCTGTGCCCATCCTTAAACTGCTGAAGAAAAACAGCTTTATCGTCAGAATAGTTCATGGTAAACTTTGCAATTGCAGATGATAGTGACAAAAAACCCCAGCGACGCAATCGTAGCCGCAGGCGTCGCTTCAGGGGTCAGGCAGAAGATAGACAGCCAGGTAACTCGAGTGGAACTGTGGGTAACCTCAGATCACAAGCATGAAGGAATGTCGTGTCTGCTGTTTATGTATATCTATAAATATATATATATAGCTGCACTACTGTAAATAAAAATTACTTAATAACTAATAAGACTACTGTGTACAAGACAAAAAACAATTCTCACAACAGAACATATTTAATTCATAACCTGTCTAATGAAACTAACTTTTTTTATCCTTTAAAATTTAATTTTTCATTTGTAAATACAGTTTATGCTTCTGATGCTGTGCTCCCATTGAAGTCAATGGCTAAACTCCCGTTGATTTCAGTGGTTCAGAATCAATCTCTGTAAGAATACTGGGACACGTTCTGCACTTAAACCTGTGCAACCCCCTGAAAGTGACATGACCAAATATTTTTAAAATTTTCACTATTGGCTTTTTTCATGTGAGAGGAAGATGGCTTGGAACAGCAGTGGTGGCATAGCTTAGTACTGAGGTGCACTGACAGAACAATGTGAGGGCATTTACATGACATCTGCCTGCCCTGTGCGTCTATTAAGCCAGTTCTATCAGTCCCTCACTTTTATGGATGTAGTAAATCATCCATAAATTGAAAAAAGACATTTTAAATGAAATTGCATGTTTCTGGTTTTTTGGTACTGTGGTTTGAGGCATTTCTTTTGTGTACTAACACTTCAAATCTTAAAGGTGAATTCTCTGATTTTAAGTGTTACCTGTTCTAGAAAATGTGTGACTGTAAATTCATAAGACATTTTGGTACATTTAAAGAGATGTTTTCCAGCCAGCTATGCTCGAAATTTGACTGTTTTACTTGCATCTGTTTGCTGAGGGACATGTAATCGTTCATGTGTGTAGGTTTTTCCTGAAACACATGCTTCAGTGCTCTTTTAAAAAAATAAATGCAAACAGTCCGGTACGTATGAACATTCTTCAGTCCTATAATAAATAATGTGTACTTACAAAGAAGGAAATAGATTGGTAAGAAAATCAATTTCAGCTTCAGCCTTACAAGGGGTTATTGTAAATGAGAAATATAAGATATTAGTCAGCATTTGAAATACCATGACAGCATTTCCCTTCAAGTGAAACATGCTTTATTAAAAACTCAGACACCCACCCCACCCCCCCAAAAAAACCAAACTATCCCTCAATTTTGCTTTCAATCAATTTAGTTTCTCCCCATATTTCAGAAGTTGAATGAAGGCTGTGCTTTTCTGTTGCCACTGTTGTTCAGTATAAACTTTGATTATATTAGTAAATATTCGTAAATAAAATAAAAGAGCAATAGCATGTTAGGTTGTGAGAATAATAGTGAAAGATATGTAGTTTTATAATGTCCTCATGGATAATGCTCTCCTGCTAAATGTTTTTATAAATATATAATAGGAATAAATGGAAGGAGATTATAATGATACTGTTATGGCAGAGATGGTACTGAGTCTTTTTTTTTCCTTTCGTAATGTGATTTTTTTAAATTCCATTAGTTTAAATATGAGAACATGAGAAAAGCTCACTGAATAATCAAATGTTTAAAAATCAATATACAAAATTAGTTTTCATTTGAGACATTTAGTTGTAATGTTTCTTACTGTTGCACAGTTTGGATGAATATTTGTGCACACAAGACTTAAGTACATGCCTAACTATTCATGTGAGTAGTTCTATTGCATGTATGTAAGTCATTACAGAATCTGGGTGTAAAGTAGTATTTTAAATTAGCACCTTCCCTGATAGTGAGAACTGAATTGTTCTCAAAACTAGATAACTCTTGAGCAGTTGCACCCAGTTATGAAGTGTCTAATAGTAATGGAAAAGAAACCAAATTAATATATTTTGCTTTGGACCCTGATATAGGTCTTATCATTTTATCACCATTAAACCCAGAAAAATAGCTAGCTGGAGTTTGTCAAATGCTAAATATAATTATCAATTGTTATACAATAGATTATTTGACAAACTATGTAACTTCTTTCGGTTCATCACCTCTTTGTTTATCCCTTCAAAATGTATATCACAGGTGTGTGTTCTAGAAGTACAGAGTTGCCTTTTGAATTGCAGGAGTGGACAGGAAATAGCAGGAGGGTGTGCTTAGTTCATGAAGAACTTTTCAAGAAAGAAATATTTTAATACTATTTAAAAATTTGTTTTCCCCTAATTCCAGCTATTCCTCCCATGTTTCTAATCTCCCTTCAGTCTATTTATGGGATACCTTAGAGTGAAATTTCCTTACTTTTTATATGGTACCATAGCTGTCCACTTCACTTTCCAGTCAATAAAATATACCAGTATAAATAAATTCCCTTTCTCAAAGTGCTTCCAATCTAAAGTGTTTTATGTCATGATGAGAGCTCAGTGATGGTCCTTCCTTTCAGATTGCTTAACCTACACCTACCTCAAACTAGAATTATTTTTTACCCTAATTTACAACCAAATTCTGCCTGCAGAAGCAGATGTGTGCTGCTTTCAGTGGAAGCCCTGCATGGTTATCCAAGGACAGAATTTGATCTTTACTATGAAATTATTATAAATTAAATGTTGAGTTAATTATAATTTTTAATCACCCAAAGAGTTGCTAGGTGACTCACAAATAAGATTTATTTATTGGCTATAAAATCTATATTTTATGCATAAAGTGCAGAAAATCCTAAACAATGGCACAATAGCAAATTAGCTCACTGTTAAACATGAAATAATCTGAAAAATATTTTGTAACGGTTCAGCATCTTTAATTTTTCTTCCCTCATACAGTCACAGTAGCTGATTACATATCACGAGCTGAATCTCAGAGTAGACAAAGAAACCTCCCAAGGGAAACATTGGCTAAAAACAAGAACGAAATGGTAAGAAAAAAGGAAGAAAACTCTAAATTTTAAAAAAATGTATGCTGCTTTGTTTTTCTCTCTTCTTTAGTGATGGAATGCTCATAGTCTTTCACAATTTGGGAATGAAAAACCCTATTGATGATATAGTTGATGCTAACTAGCAAGGCAGATATACTTTTACCCTGTGAATGTATATTTGAAATAGGTCTCAAAAGTACTTTGTTTCCATCTTCAAGCCAAATTATGAAATAGTTAATTTTGCAGAATATTTATGAAATCAGGTGGCCTTTCTGAAGATTCTGGTGTTTTAAAACCACTTTATCTTTTGGAAAGAGGCAACTGATTGAGATGACTGTAACATCACAAGAGAAAGTGACTGAGTACACAGCAGTTGATGTTCATCTCTTGCTGAATTATAATGCAGACTTTCTCAGTTGAATTTACTGCATCTAACATAGTACTCTAAAATTAGAAGTTCTTACACCAATTCCTTAGATACTTGCCTCCTATAAAGCTTTTAATCTTGAAAACACTTTATAAATATTAATCCTCATGACTCCTGTGTGATGGGTATTATTTTTTATATTTTACAAATAGGGGAAACTAAGACAGAGATAGTCAGTGACTTGCATAAGGCTACAGAGGCTAGAATGAATGGTGTGGAGGTGGTAAACTGGGAACCTATTCACCCATCTCGTAATATCAGAACAAGGGAGCATTCAGTAACATTAAAGGGGGCAAAAACATTTCCACCCACACACAGAATATTGCCAATTTATTGAGAGGACAAGCTTAGCAGGATTTGAAAAGGTATTATTCATTTATTGGATAACAAGAACAGCCAATTATACTAGTAAATACTAAAAATGAGTAGGGGAGATTTGAAAAAGATAAAACCTAATCCGATTTAAATCAGACTCTCATTACTGGGGGGTTAGGAGGAAACTTTCTTGGGGGATAGACTGTTCCATAACTGCCTACTGCAGGGTTTCTTGCACCTTTCTCTGAAGCAGGGTGTTGCCGCTGTTGGTGACAGGATACTGGAACAGATGGACCACTGGTCTGATCCCCTATGGCTGTTCCTGTGAGGGAGTTCGTGTCAGAGCCAAGATTAGAACTCAAGTGACCTTGGCTCCCCTTCTGATGTTTAAAACAACTGGACTATGCCCCCCTCTCTCGTGACTGGGTTTTTCCATGTTGTATCTAGTAAGTTTTTTAAAATCTTTTTTCTTTTAAAGGCAAAAGATGTGATTGAAGAACATGGCCCTTCAGAAAAAGCAATAAATGGCCCTGCTAATGCTTCTGGGGATGAACCTTCTAAGCCACAGCATAGTCCTGAAGAAGAGAAGTCAAGTACTATACAAGAAGAAGAAAATAATCAGGAAGAAGCAGTGCTGAATGGTGTTTCATAAACTGAAGTTCCTAGTTTACAGTTCTTTTACATTACATTTTACAATAGTGCTTGTATAAGCTTGCCAAAGATAGAATATGGATCGCCAGTCTTGACAGCGCACTTTCAGTTCCTCCATTTTGGAATTCAGAAAGGGGAGGGATCCTGAAGAAATCATATGTTAAACATACTTTTGACACCTACTGTGTTATAAATATATCATCAGATGTGCCTTGAGATAGTATATGTAACATTTAAATAAACAAAAACTTGCTGGCTATAGGAAATGTTATTTTGTTTTCAAAATATGGCAAAGATGTGGGGGGAATCCCTAATGTAATATTCTTTATGAAAGCATTAGCTGCTTTTGTTACATTTTTAATAATATGCAACCACTTCTTCACCTGAGGAAAACTAGAAAGAAATGCAGTCTAAAATATTTTGCACTGAATTGTAATTTCTCCATTAGTTTAGTCTGGAAACTGGTCTGTTTTAATACATGTTTTTTAAATGCTGTATGTAGAGGAAAAAAACTGCAGACCACTGGAATACATTTATTAAATTCTCATAATCTGCAGGGATATTGGGTGGCATTGGCAGTGACTGTTCTACTTTGAGGCTTTGTTTGGTTTATTTATTAAACTGTACAGTATTTAAAAATCAAACATAGCTTTAGTTAAAACACTAAGCTGAATTAGTCATGTCCATTAAGACATAACCTGAACTACTGAAAAGATCAATTTCCAGAAAGTTTATTCTGTATAAACTACATATGTTAGTCCTTAGTAGAGTATTTTTATTTTGGTTGTTTGATGTGCAATATGTTTTTGTATGCTGGTAGAAAAAAATAAACTTTGATCTTCCATTGGTTACTTAGTGTCCTTTAATCAGAAAGATGACTTAATTAAAGTAACTCAAGATATTTCAGACAGACATTGTAATTTAGTACTAACCTCTTTACTTATTAACTGGTTGAGATAAACCCTAGCTTCTCTCCTAGGGAAGACCTAGATAACACATTAAGCTTAACCTCTCTCCACAGGATTTCGTAAACATTAGTTAAGACACTTCAAAAATACCTTTTTTATCCTCTCCTCTAGAAGGGATTTAGAGGCGGTGATAATTTATATATAGATGGGGGTACTGGTAGTGGCACATTCACACATGTTGACATTTGCAGGCTTTTAAAGAGGGACGGACTTAGAGGATGAAAGCCTGGCACAGTAAGAATAGGAGAGGCTATTCCAGGCATGGAAGTAATATTGATATGGACTAGAAAATGCAAAGCAACAAGGTCACTTATTTTGTGATGTGGACCAGAGGGATGCAGAAAGATACCACAGTAGGTGTGGGTGGGGTTGTGCAAAGCCTTGAAAGAGAAGACAGTCTTAAACCTGATTCTGTGAATGCAAGCCAGGTGAAAGATTTGAGAAATGACATGCTCTGAGCAGTGGGTGACATTATTTTAACTGCTGCATTTTATATAGCCAGAGGAGCTGAGATGGGAAACAAGGAGAGGCTGCAGCAGTCAAGGCAAGAGATAACCAAGACATAGGTATGCATTTCAGCTGAAGGGATGGATTGTTTTCAGTATGTTTTAGAGAAAAAAAAGTGTCAGAATTTGGTGACAGTATAGTTGTCTGGGGAAGAAAATATGCAGTCAAAATAATTCTAAAGTAAACAACTGGAGTAATTGTGAAGGTAGTGGTGGTCACGATGGCACTATTGAAAAGAGAAAGATGAGCTCATCTGATGTGTGTTTAAGAATGTGGTACACCAGACCCTCGCTAGAACGTGCGTCTGTATAACGCAAATTCAGGTATAACGTGGTCATGGATCCCAAATTTGAGTATAGATGCGATAAATCAACTGCTGAGCGCTCTCCTGTCAACTCTAGTACTCCACCAGAATGAGGAGCGCAAGCGCAGTCGAGCATCAGCTATTCACGTAGCTGAAGCTGCATATCTTAGATCGACCCCACATGGTAGTGTAGACAAGACCTAAGACTATTGCTGTAGGCCTAGAACGCCATACAAATGTAATGTAATAAAAATGGACAGGTATTTATCTTTATCTAAAGTATTTATCTTTAGAAAGATGTCAAAAATATCGGGCAAAAAGAAGGCTTACTCTGTCCAGGAGAAATTGGATGCTATCGAATGACTTAGAAATGGCGAAACCCAGGCAAAGATTAGCCGCAATATGGGTGTTAACGAGTCCACCTTTCTTGGATGGCTAAAGAATGCTGACAAGCTCGGAACTTACATTCATAAACTGGACGAAGAGCATGACCTTCAAAGAAAACGAGCCCGTTTAGTGAATGATGCCGATCTTGATTCTGCAATGTACATGTGGTTTGTGCAAGAACAGCAGAAAGACATTCCAATCTCTGGTCTGCTTATAGCCATGCAAGGGGAAAAATTCGACCAGGAACTTAATGGCAAATTCAGCAATTTTAAGGTGAGTTCAGGTTGACTATGACGATTTCAGAAAAGACACAATCTGTCAGATTGCAGTTTCGGGAGAAAAACGCTCTGCTGACAATGCCGCTGCGCAACCGTACCCTGCGAATCGGAGGGAAATTTTACAGGCAGAGGGTTACTCGGAGGAACAGGTTTACAATGCAGATGAAACAGGAATTATAAAATGTTGCCTGATAAAACCATGGCTGTCAGAACAGATGAACGTAAGAAAAAAGGATATAAACAGGCAAAAGATCGCCTTACTTTATTGTTTTGTGTGAATGCAACAGGCAAGCATAAATTAAAACCGTTGTGCATTGGAAAGTCTCGCATGCCTTGGTGCTTTCATCACGTAAATGTGAATTGCTTACCATTTTCGTACAAGAACTCCAAAAATTCCTGGATGGCAAGAGAGATATTTGAACAGTGGTTCTTCACCAAATTTGTCCCTTCTGTGTGAAAGGATTTGCAGAAAAAACGCTTAGAAGGCTGTTCTTTTGCTAAACAACTGTCCAGTGCATCCTCCGGCCGAAAGACTTGGAACCCATCATGGTAAAATACGGGTTGAATACTTACCTAAAAGCACGACTTCCAAAATCCAGCCGCTTGATCAAGGTGTTATCGCCATTTTTAAGCAGCACTAATCGACGGAACATGGTACGACAAATGATAGAAAGCAAGTTGTCTGTCACAGATTTTCTGAAGAAGTTGACTTTTTACATTGGCAGCGATTCCTGGAATTTATTACAAACTGAAACAATAAACCGCTGTTAGATGATGGGACCGAGAGAGTCATTTGGCCACCCGCTCCTGGAAGAAAATGAAGAAAGCAGATCGCAGTCTGATGAGGAATTTGAGGGATTTACAGAGGAGGAGGTTGAAAGAACAGACATGGAGTGGATGCAGGAGCTGTGCTAGCAACTGTCCAGGCTCGGGGTTCTGCTTAAGAGGCGACAATGAAGCAGAAGAATTTTGTCCCATTGCTGAAAGTCTAACGGCTGACCAAATTCTTCAGGCAGTATGACCAAACATTCCAGAAGCTGAAGAATTGGCCTTCGCCGTAGAAGAAGAAGTGGATGTCGTTCCAACGTCAACTGCGACCATAGCCAGCTTAGAGACTGCTTTGAGATGGTTTGAGACGCAAGATGTTGAGCCTATAAAAATTATGCAGCTACACAGTCTTTTGCAGTTTGCTAAGCAGAAGCGGCACAGCAGCAAGAAGCAAAACCAACTCACCAACTTTTTAAAGAAAAACTAGACTAGTTTATTGTAATGTACTTTAAATCTCCAATAAAGCAACACTTTTTTTTCTCGTTTGTTTTCTTCAAGTAGTTTATTTTCTAAGGTTTTCTATACTTTATGGATGTGACACTTACTGTATACAGTAATTTCATTTTAACACGGTCCCCGTTATAATGCAGTAGTTGGCATGGATCCCAGATCCTGCATTCTAGAGAGGGTCCAGTGTACGACACCTGGAAAAATGTGATCCTGGACATAGGGGAGAAGAATTAAGTGTAGAGGTAGATTTGAGAGCCATTAACAAAATTTTTATTTTTTAATACCCTGAGATATATCACAGCTGGACCTACAGATCTGTGTGTTTTAGTTTGGGAAATAGCTGGACAATCAGAATCACTATATAGATCTTCATGCTCCTCCTTTTCTATATTTTTTGTTATACTCCTTTAAAAACAATTTAGTAGTTCTGGTTTTCCATCTTTGATTTAGTCTTGCTCATTTCTTAATGCACAGAATTTCAGTGGTGATTTGCTCATACATAGTGAAACACAGACATACATTTTTGCATACTGGGATCAGAGCGATCCAGGGAGAGGTTGTAGAGACCTCAGTATGGTCACAATACAAGCATATTAGATTTAGAAAAGCTATAAGTTGTGTGAACTCTGGTCCATGTATAAATAATATAACTTCTGTGCTGTAAAGCAATGTTCTCTATCAAGGGAGAATGGATAGTTTGGAGGGAAAACTCCTTTACAATTTCTCATTCAAAACAGAAAGAAAAAAAGTCCTCCTTGTAACTTTGAATCTAAGCCTCTATCTTAAAGGCTCATGCAAGTAAAATTTCCACTTTCCATCTCTTACTAGATGTTATCCTAAGAGTTATCCTAAGAGTACTTACACCTTATTCTTTTAAGATAATCATCATATGCTGTAAGGCTTTAGTATATTATGAAATTTTAGTACTTATTAATACAAGTATAAGTTTGTCATTTTATTTAAATGCTGTGGAATCAGTAAAAATAATGAAAATCAGTGTAGAAATAAGTAAAAAATACATGGAGACAAATCAATAGCACTGACTATGGCCAACTTGTTTTTGAAAGTTAATACACATTATCTTACAAGAGAATTCAGTACATTCCACTTTCTCCATTTTCCACGTTGCATTAATGTAACAATTTCTAAATGCTTTATTCCTATTGTGCAAATAAATCCCCATGATTTTCCTTAAGTTGTTTCAACCCAGCCTTTTCTCTTATTAGTATCATCTTGCTAACTTTGGGATATTAAGCCACAGCAGCATGAATTTCAAACAGATGTACCTGGTTAAACAGAAATTCAGCATTTTCAGAGTGCTCAAGACTCAGGCTGTTTGTGTGACTATACATTAGCCAGACCGAATCACAATATTTTCCCTTTCATCCTAGGAAAAATACTTTGAATTAGAGGTAAACTGTACCACCACTAGAAATAGTACTTCTTCAAAAATTATTCTAAGCCACTATTTATAAGCCCCCACACTCCCCAAAACAAGATACACATGATCCAACCAAGATGGGGGGGGAGGGTTCCCTGCATTAGTTTAATCATTGATCAAGTCAAAAAGATTGGTGTCAACTTTCCATGGGTCAGTTATCAAAACTGATATTAATATACATAAACTAAACCATTAATTTACAACTAAATATCCACATTCACTTCTTAGCTTGGCCTTCCAGTAAGTCTTTAGCTTCATTGATTTTGGCTGCCACATAGGGAGAACCACCTAGAAGAAAAAAAGTCTTGTCACAAAAAAAGACAATCTTTTCTACTTCATTACATTATTGCCCAATTCTGGCTTAATGGTACCAGTAGGGAGAAAAATGTGAGCACATCTGTTCAAAGAAATACATGAGTGCCTCTATTTCATAAATTAATAGATAAATGACATCTGACAAGTTGCAGAATATTTAGGATTTGTCTAAACATGGAGTTCAGGAATAGCTTTTAGTCCAACAAAGTGGATTAAGTTTGACAGGAAGAAAACGGATTCTGGAATATGTCTCCACTCAGATTTCAGGAATAGTGATTCCAGAACAGCTATTCTGGAATAATTTCATGTGCAGACAAACCCTAAATTCTATTAGGTCTCTAGTCTAGTCCTGTGTCACTTGGTGAATTTCATGATAGGGTCACCAAGGATTTAGAGGGGTATGCAGAACTATTTTCCAAGTGTTTTGGATGTTCCCTGCATATTTTATATAAAGCTAATGAGTCCACAGATTAACCAGTGTCTCTAATTCAGCAGGGCCTGACCCAAGCTTCTGTACTGGTGGAATAATTTGAGAGTGAAATGTAAAATACAGGTGATTAACAGATTAAATGTTAGTAATCCCTCCAGTCTGATATACTGTAAATGCACCAAAATTAGATTTGATCACCTACCAAAAGATGCACAGACCCTTTTAGAGTACAAAGGGCAGTGTCTCCTAACATCAGTATTCTTTGCTTTAGTTCCTGGTAAAAACTGGCAATATTATGAGACTCCCATGTTAGTAAACTCTGTATATGCCTAAGAATTCACTTGATGTTGCCTCTGCTGGAAGATTTCTGAAGAAGGCAGGTCCTGATGACCATTTATTTGAGGAGGAGAAAAGAGGCAAAGTAGTAGATAGGAAGTTTCGTGGTCACTTCAGGGAGGCCATTTTACCTTTTAAATCAAAATTAAAGGTCCCAATTTGCCAAGTACCAAAAGACAAAAGTTTAAAACAAACAAAAGGAAGTATTTATTCACACAATGCAGACAACCTGTGGAACTCCTTGACAGAGGATGTTGTGAAGGCCAAGTCTAACGGTTCAAAAAAGAACTATATAAGTTCATGGAGGATAGGTCCATCAATGGCTATTAGCCAGGCTGGAGAGGAATGGTGCCCCTTGTCTCTGTTTGCCAGAAGCTGGGAATGGGCGACGGATCACTTGGTGATTACCTGTTCTATGCATTCCCTCTAGGGCACCTGGCATTGGCCACTGTTGGAAGACAGGATACTGGGCGAAATGGACCTTTGGTCTGACCTAGTATGGCCATGATTTAGATTCATTGAAGTCAATGGGGTTTAAGTGCTATGATGAATAGAGATGGGAGTACTCATATGGTTAAAGTTAGGCATGTGCTGAATCTCAGCATTAGCATCACATAAGCAGCAATACTACATATTGAGTTTGTTGCTGTTTCTGAAGACTCACGGCCCAATTCTAACCACACAGAAGTTCCACACGTTGGAGCAGCTGTACGATCACACTGTAGGCTTTCACCGAAAAGGACCTTTTTTCTCATCTTTATATGATAAGTCAACGCAGAGATGATGTATCGGGTACTGAGAGAGGAGCTAATTTGTTGAATCTATTAGTTTTAATAAAAAAGGAGGACTTGTGGCATCTTCGAGACTAACATTTATTTGAGCATAAGCTTTTGCGAGCTACAGCTCATTTCATTGGATGCATCTCATCGGATGCTGTAGCTCACGAAAGCTTATGCTCAAATAAATCTGTTAGCCTCTAAGGTGCCACAAGTACTCCTTTTCTTTTTGCGGATACAGACTAACACGGCTGCTACTCCTGAAACCTTAGTTTTAATAGTGTTCAAATGTCTGGGCAGGGGACCTCTGAATATACAAGGATTCAAGCATCTTAAGATGTATTTCCTCCTAGGCAGGTTTTTTATTTTCTTTTGTTAATGTATGAATGATGTACCTATATGCTCTATACATCTCATGATCTTGGTTCCATTAATTTGGGCCAAAAATATACTGGGTTGACAGTAATAATTGATTTATTTCAAATGGGACTTATCCCTACTGATTTTACATACCTTTATCTGGGTGATTCAAAAGCATGATCCGTCTGTGAGCTTCCCTAATTTTACCTTTATTGGCTGTAGGACTAGTTTAAAAGAAGAGAGAGAGAGTTAGGTAACCTGACTTAAAGGAATTAAAATTATTATACAATTAGAAAACCTGAAAAATTAGGAAAAAATTAGCAATTACTAAGAATAATTTGTCTCATACTCAAATTGTTCACAACAAGTTAAGAAATTTGAAATGACATTTTCCCCCTGAATATTTTTTCTGTTGCTGCTTTGTTCAACATCTTCAGTCCATTATGCCAAAGTTAGCGTGTATTTTACAGCTTCATTGACAGATGTTGACCAGTTTCTACTGCAGAACTGTCAAAAGGAGCTTGACATTTCTTTTCATGGTCTTTTATTTCTTGAAAATTCAGTCATATTTGAAAGAGAAAACACATACCCTCCCTAGGACTGTAAAAAGTCCTGTAAACATTTGTGGGTGTATGTGTACAGTCCTTGAGAGCAAGCCATTTAAGACGTAACTATTTAATTATTTGAATCCCTAAACTGTTAGTTATGGCTGCCTGCTTGTGTGATTTTTCTTTACTAAAACTTTTATTCTTAGTATTTTTACTTAGACTTAAGCAATTTGGGGGAGAGAGGGTCTTTTCAAAGGGAGCCCTACTGCCTGATGGGGCCTCTAGATACTGCCACAATACAAATAATAGGTATTCTTATCAGGCATAATGTCACAGACTTATGTTATTGGGAAGCTCAATGAGATGCAAATCTGGAGCAGTGAAAGAATGAATAAGGGCCACGGGCAAAATTTTCAAAAGCACCTTATGTCCAGATTCTCAAAGGTATGTAGGAGTCCAACTCCCATTGACTTGGGCACCTAAATCTCACAAAGTCAATGGGATTTGTGCTTTTACGAGCCCAAGTTATTTTTGAAAATGGGACATAGGCACTTTTGAAAATCTTACCTCAAATTTATCTCATACAAGTAGTTCTGATCATCACACTGAGGCACTTCTTAAAGCAGTGGCTCCCAAACTTTTTAAGTCATGCCCCCCCCCCCCCATGTAATTTGCCCACCCCCCTTTCCCCAGAGGCACGGCCCAGAGCCAAAGCTGAAGCTGGAAGTAGAGCTGGGCCATGGCTAGGAGCCAGGGGTCAAGGCTGGGAGTGGAGTCATGGTCAAGGCCAGGGGTGGAGCTGGGGGCAGAGCAGGCTGAGTGGGTCTCCCTCCCTGCCCCCATGGGGGTTGGCCCAGCCCCATCATCCCCCCCCCTCGCCCTCCAGAACATTCCTCCACACCCCCTAGGGGGGCACACCCCACAATTTGGGGGTCACTGTTTTAAGATGTCTATGTGATGATTGCAGTTATCAGCCTCTCCATGGTCAGTCAGTTACAGAATAGATGGCAGTCAGCTTAAGAGAGGGCCACCAAGTACATTAGCTAATAATGCAGTCAGAGTCCGCCAATTGAAGTCATCACAGTAGCCATTTCCCAAATATAGGAATGAGGATAGCTACAACTTAAGGCTTTGCAGAAGTCTGGGCAAGGGTTCCTAAAATCCAAATACACTTCAAATGAAAGAATTTTCCGAATAAGGCTGTGCCTTCATAGTTGCTAAGCTAAGAAAGCTTGTGGAACTTTTGCAGCCAAAACCAAAGTCAGTCTTCCCAAAATTTGGTGAAGGCAACCACCAGTCATTAACTTTATTAGTATGTGTGACTGAAAACAAGAATTCTTTTTGTACTGAAATACTAAATAGACCATAGTCCATGCTTTGATATAAAGGCACAGTGACATTTTTTATTGCCAGAAAAGTTAGGTTGGGTGTTAAAGCAAGTTAAAAATGTAATACAAAAAAAAAAAAACCCACACCGTGGTTGAATACTGAATCCCCAATTGGAAATGGCTTTTAAAAAGTAATGTTTCTTTGTACAACATACTGTAATCTAATATATGCAACCTTAGAAAGACTTGGTAGCCAGTCTTGCGAACTGAGCTGAGTAAAAGCAGTCTCTGCATTATGATAATCCCTTTTAATTTAACTTGGCACTGAATTTCAGATGCTGAAGTCAATGAGAGCTTTGAGGATTCAGTACCTCTGAAAAAAATCAGACCCCGATCTTAAACTCATTAGTGCTGTATTCTCTCCTGCATCCTACATTTTTAATTAAAATGATTTTTTACCTCACTCCTAATATTAAAGCTGCTTCTCGTTTGGTCATTTTGGGATCAAATCCACCTCTGTAATAACCACTGAAGGCCTGAAATGGAAGATGCATTAGTAAGAAAACTGACAGGCAAAATAATATGAATTAAACAATATTGGAGGTGAAGAAGAGACCACCATTTCTTCTTTAGTAGCTGCAGAGCATTCCTATCTATAAGAGTACAAGGATGCGTCTTATGAACCGTTATCATGAAATTCAATCAAAGTTGAATTTCATTATTTACTCAACTGTTTGGTGGAGTTGCCAAATGAACCACTATAATTTGGAACTGACCTACAGCAGAATTGTTGAGATGAGTGAAAGTGTTTTATACACTCAATCCGGAGATCTTCTGTCCGAATTTAATAGCACCAATCAGTAATACACTACTGCTGTGATGACAGTTTGGTCTGTCTCTATTTATATTCGAGCATCTTTAACCTTTCGCCTGGCACCGAGTGAAGCTATTTATGTACAGAAAAAAATATTTAACATCAATTGAAAAAAGTACTATGGATAAAACAAAACTTACAGATTTTGGCAGACTCTGAAGGGCTTGTTTTACTTGTGGTTCCATTTGCTTCATAGCTTGAAACGCATAACGACCTTAAAGAAAATGACTAACATTAACAGAACTAAAGGCATAATTTCATGAAGATTTAGAAATTCAGTACAATAATTTTCTTTCATATTAGTATGCAGGAAAAAAATGTTTTTGACCTGATTAAGAAGAGAGAAAAAATTTAGATATTTTCTTTGGCTGCAATCAGACCAGCCAGTCCACTCCTCTGTATGTGTCCCTTAAAAGATAATGTACTGCGTTGTGCTGAACTGATAGTATATTTTACACTGCACCATTATTAAAGCCGGTAATGAAAAGTAGAATCCAGTGTTAGATTCCTCACACCAGATACAAACCTGCAAATCCAGCAGCAGCTATTGTCAGGCCAACCGCTATCAGAGTACTAGCCTGGGTGTGGGGGAGAAAGAGTAACTGATTAATTAACAAAAATGAAAATACTCTTTAGCCAAGTTAATTACATATATACATTAAAACTAAAATGGCTTCAAATATGACAAGAAAACAGTAAACTGCAATATAATTGATAGATACAGTTAACTTGCACACATTGGCTGGCGGCTTTTAAAGCCTTTACTGTCTTTCAAAACTACAGGTGGGACTGCTGACAGTTACTCTTGGGAACAGAAAAGCTTCACTAGTCCTATATGGATATATTTACTGAAACTTATGTGCCACTCATCACAAGTGCATTTTTTGGCTTAACTGGCATTTATAAAATGCTTTTGAGTTCCACAGATAAAAAATGCTTCAGCAATATCAAATATTACAGTTTAGTTTCAATTATCCAAACATCATTCAGGACATCCAATACGTCTGAATGCTCAAAATTATAATTACGTTGTTCAATTATTGAAAATCAACAGATATGTGGACGCTATTTTGGATAAGGGATTATTGTGTAACAGCTGGCAAACTGAAAAGGAGGACTTGTGGCACCTTAGAGACTAACCAATTTATTTGAGCATGAGCTTTCGTGAGCTACAGCTCACGAAAGCTCATGCTCAAATAAATTGGTTAGTCTCTAAGGTGCCACAAGTCCTCCTTTTCTTTTTGCGAATACAGACGAACACGGCTGTTCCTCTGAAAGTTGGCAAACTGTGTTATCCGCGCAGCCATGTACATAAGGTATACCGGTATATTACACTGGCAAAGTGCTCCAAGCTGTGCTTTTACTGGAATAGCTTATTCCACACACACACCCAGGAGCCAAACAAGCTACACCAGCAAAAGCATGGTTTTGTTGGTATAACTCCATCTACAGCACAGGCTTTCCAGCCAGCACAGCTAGGTCTGTCCTAAATCAAGCCTACATGCCCCAGCTGTACTGGAAGAAGTTTGTAGCATACCGTTGCTTTGCTCCCCTGCTTAATTTTAAACTGATAAGTAAGGCCCCGGAGGGCAATGGGACCATTAAAGGTCAAGAAGGCCTGCACATCTTTCAGCCTGGGCCGCAGGCAGATTTGGCACGGCTATCCCCGTGCTGCTGGGGGCGGGGTGACTTTTCACCAGCCTAGCTACCCTCTTCCAACCACCCTTCGGGCGGCTGCGGTCGCACCTGGAGAGTTTACTCCACTGGCGGGAGTAAGGGCAAGGCCAAACTCCTCAAGGGCCCACGCGCTTCGGGGGTGAGGCCGCCCCAGAGCGGGACTAACGGCCGTCCCGGCCTCCCCCGCCCGGGGCCGCGTCCCCTCGGGGGCCTGCTCGCCCCCGCCTGCCTGGACGGAGGGATCCGGAGCCGCCCTCACCATGACTGACCCGGCGGAGCCCCGCTGCTGCGGGCGGGAAGCGGCCGGACCGGACACGGCTCGGGGCCGCGCCCTCCCCGACTCGCCGTACGGCACCAGAGCTCTGTCGTAAAGCGCGCGAAGGGCCTTAGGGCCTGTCGTAAAGCGCTGCGGAGGGAACGCAGAGTGTCTTCCCTGGGAGGTGGGGGCCTGGAGCAGGGTGACCAAATGTCCCGATTTTGGGGTCTTTTTCTTATATAGGCTCCTATATTACCCCCTCCCCGGCCCCTCGTCCCGATTTTTCACACTTGCTGTCTGGTCACCCTAGCCTGGAGCTTCCTGGCACTGATCCCGGAGGGGAAGGGGATGCAGACTGGGGGGCGTGCCAAGCTGGATGGGGGGGGAATGCAGACTGGGGGGCGTGCCAGGCTGGAGCTGGGGGGGATGCAGACTGGGGGGCGTGCCAGGCTGGAGCTGGGGGGGATGCAGACTGGGGGGCGTGCCAGGCTGGAGCTGGGGGGGGATGCAGACTGGGGGGCGTGCCAGGCTGGAGCTGGGGGGGATGCAGACTGGGGGGCGTGCCAAGCTGGATGGGGGGGAATGCAGACTGGGGGGCGTGCCAAGCTGTATGGCGGGGAATGCAGACTGGGGGGCATGCCAGGCTGGAGCTGGGGGGGGATGCAGACTGGGGGGCGTGCCAAGCTGGATGGGGGGGAATGCAGACTGGGGGGCGTGCCAAGCTGGATGGCGGGGAATGCAGACTGGGGGGCATGCCAGGCTGGAGCTGGGGGGGATGCAGACTGGGGGGCGTGCCAAGCTGGATGGGGGGGGATGCAGACTGGGGGGCATGCCAGGCTGCAGCTGGAGGGGGATGCAGACTGGGGGGCATGCCAGGCTGGAGCTGGGGGGGAATACAGACTGGGGGTCGTGCCAGGCTGGAGCTGGGGGGGATGCAGACTGGGGGGCGTGCCAGGCTGGAGCTGGGGGGGAATGCAGACTGGGGGGCATGCCAGGCTGGAGCTGGGGGGGATGCAGACTGGGGGGCGTGCCAAGCTGGATGGGGGGGGGAATGCAGACTGGGGGGCATGCCAGGCTGGAGCTGGGGGGGGAATACAGACTGGGGGGCGTGCCAGGCTGGAGCTGGGGGGGAATGCAGACTGGGGGGCGTGCCAGGCTGGAGCTGGGGGGGGAATACAGACTGGGGGGCGTGCCAGGCTGGAGCTGGGGGGGGAGGAATGCAGACTGGGGGGCGTGCCAGGCTGGAGCTGGGGGGGGAATACAGACTGGGGGGTGTGCCAGGCTGGAGCTGGGGGGGGAGGAATGCAGACTGGGGGGCGTGCCAGGCTGGAGCTGGGGGGGGGAATGCAGACTGGGGGGCGTGCCAGGCTGGAGCTGGGGGGGGGGAATGCAGCCTAGGGGGCGTGCCAAGCTGGAGCTGGGGGGGGGGAATGAAGATTGGGGGGCATGCCAAGCTGGAGCTGGGAGGGGGATGCAGCCTAGGGGGCGTGCCAGGCTGGAGCTGGAGGGGGGGGAATGCAGCCTAGGGGGCGTGCCAGGCTGGAGCTGGGTGGGGGGAGTGGAAGGGGATGCAGACTGGGGGGCACCAAGATGAAGATGGGGGGGATGCAGATGAGGGGGCGCCAGGCTGGAGATGGGGCGGTGCAGACTGGGGGGGATGCAGACTAGGGGGCGCCAGGCTGGAGAGCGGGGGGGAGCGGAAGGGGATGCAGACTGGGGGGCACCAGGCTGAAGATGTGGGGGGATGCAGACTAGGGGGTGTGCCAGGCTGGAGCTGGGGGGATGCAGACTAGGGGGTGCCAGGCTGGAGAGTGCGGGGGGGAGCGGAAGGGGATGCAGACTGGGGGGTGCCAGGCTGGAGATGGGGGCGGGGGAAGGGGACACAGACTGGAGGGCACCAGGCTGGAGATGGGGAAGGGGACACAGACTGGGGGGTGCCAGGCTGGAGATGGGGTCGGAGGGAAGGGGATGTAGACTTGTGGGCACCAGGCTGGAGATGCGAGTGGGGGCAAAGGAATGTAGACAGGGGCCCCCAGGCTGGAGTTGGGGGCGGGGGGGAAAGGGAGTACAGACTGGGTGGTGCCAGGCTGGAGATGGGGGTGGTACTGAGACTAGGGGTTGACAGGTGGGGAAGGAGGGCACAGACTGTGGAAGTAGGCTAGAAATGGGGGCCACACACTAGGGGGGCTCATGCTGGAGGTAAGGAGCCAATCTGCAGAGGGGAGTCACAGTAATGCTGGTCAGAGAGGGTACAGACTGAGGAGGGGTAGCACTGGATGAGGCAGTGCCCCTGACTAGTGAGGCTGGGGAGCAGGAAGCTCACCCTTTCTCCCTTGGTGCTCTCTGTGCTGCTCCTTTCCATCTCCCTTCCCTCATTTTTTGAGAAAAATACGTGTTTTAAATAAGTGTCTTTGTTATTTTAAAGAAAATTTCTTTCCAGAAATATATAAAACAATTAATCTGTATTAGAAATTAATGCCCTGAATTTACATGTCAAGAGAAGTTGGTTTTGAATCATATTTGTTTATTAAAAGAATATTTAGTGAAGGCAGGCAAATACATTTGTTTAAACCTTCATCTAAAGTAGGCTGAAGTTTCCCCCCCCTACCCTCCCCCCCCAAAAAAAATAATTTCAAGATGAGACCCATATTCTACAAACACCCAAGTGCTTAACTTCACACATGTTGAATAGTCCCATTCAGGGCCCAAATATGTGTAAAAGCTCCCATCTGGGTCAGGCTTTAGGAATTTTTACAACAGAATTACAAGCCTCTGGAAATAGGTGTATGTACTGTTAAACCTACAGAAATTACAATATATTGGCCCTATTGTGTGACTACTGAAGTCATGGCAAGTTTTGATATTGACATCAATGGGAATCAGGCCCTATATTGTATTGTCTAGAGAGGCACTATATTTACACACAGGTAGAAAGAGAGTGATAAAAAGTTTATCTTCACTACAAAATATTACCCTTTTTGAACATGTGGAAAAACAAGTTAGCTGACAGTGATTTTCTGGTCAGAAAAGATGAGGGCAAATCTTGCTCAGTATCATGTTGGTTAATCATAATTAAAACCTTCATGGTTAGCTGACATTATGATGAATAGTGTTAGGGTGCTTCACCCACTTACTTCCCTGGTCCTTCTCGCATGAACAGAGAGCAACGATACCCAAAGTCCAAAAGGTGCAAACAATTTGGTGTTTATTGGGGTGAACTTCCAGCAAGCATGATTCCAGTTTTCTTCCTTAGTGTCCCCCTTCCCAGCTCTGACACCACAGAGCCTTACCTGTGTCCCTGTTCCCATTCCCCCCCTTAGCAAAACATGATTCCAATTTCCCCACCCCCATTCCCTGTTCCCATTCCCACCCTTACTTCCTGATTGACTGCAGACTATATAGTAAAACTTGAGTTCTGCTTAGCTATACCTTAACTATCATTTTACTGAAATTTAACTAACCAATCCTAACATATTGTAACATGGTTATTTAACCAATTATATCCCACCACCTTAATTAGTTTACACCCAGCAAAATTAATTATACAGCAGACAGAAACAATCACAGAACCAGACAGAGATTATACAGACAAACAATAGGGAAATGGGGACTACAGTGATAGAACAACAAAGAAAGGAGGAGTACTTGTGGCACCTTAGAGACTAACCAATTTAAGGTGACCGCTAGTGGCGTTCTGTTATTTTCTTTGTTAGGCCTGTCCTGTAGTAGGTAACTTCTGGGAACTCTTCTGGCTCTATCAATCTGTTTATAACCTACTGACCACTATTCCTACCTGCATGCCTCCAGCTTTCACCCTGACCACACCACACGATCCATCGTCTACAGCCAAGCTCTGCGATACAACCGCATTTGCTCCAACCCCTCAGACAGAGACAAACACCTACAAGATCTCTGTCAAGCTTTCTTACAACTACAATACCCACCTGCAGAAGTAAAGAAACAGATTGATAGAGCCAGAAGAGTTCACAGAAGTTACCTACTACAGGACAGGCCTAACAAAGAAAATAACAGAACGCCACTAGCGGTCACCTTCAGCCCCCAATTAAAACCCCTCCAACGCATTATTAAGGATCTACAACCTATCCTAAAGGATGACCCAACACTCTCACAAGTCTTGGGAGACAGGCCAGTCCTTGCCTACAGACAGCCCCGCAACCTGAAGCAAATACTCACCAACAACCACATACCACACAACAGAACCACTAACCCAGGAACTTATCCTTGCAACAAAGCCCGTTGCCAATTGTGCCCACATATCTATTCAGGGGACACCATCACAGGGCCTAATAACATCAGCCACACTATCAGAGGCTCGTTCACCTGCACATCCACCAATGTGATATATGCCATCATGTGCCAGCAATGCCCCTCTGCCATGTACATTGGTCAAACTGGACAGTCTCTACGTAAAAGAATAAATGGACACAAATCAGATGTCAAGAATTATAACATTCATAAACCAGTCGGAGAACACTTCAGTCTCTCTGGTCACGCAATCACAGACATGAAGGTCGCTATCTTAAAACAAAAAAACTTCAAATCCAGACTCCAGCGAGAAACTGCTGAATTGGAATTCATTTGCAAATTGGATACTATTAATTTAGGCTTAAATAGAGACTGGGAGTGGCTAAGTCATTATGCAAGGTAGCCTGTTTCCTCTTGTTTTTTCCTACCCCCCCCCCCACAGAAGTTCTGGTTTAACTTGGATTTAAACTTGGAGAGTGGTCAGTTTAGATGAGCTATTACCAGCAGGAGAGTGAGTTTGTGTGTGTATGGGGGTGGGGGGGATGTGAGAAAACCTGGATTTGTGCAGGAAATAGCCCGACTTGATTATGTAAAGAGTTGTCACTTTGGATGGGCTAGCACCAGCAGGAGAGTGAATTTGTGTGGGGGGGTGGAGGGTGAGAAAACCTGGATTTGTGCTGGAAATGGCCCACCTGATGATCACTTTAGATAAGCTATTACCAGCAGGACAGTGGGGTGGGAGGAGGTATTGTTTCATATTCTCTGTGTATATATAAAGTCTGTTGCAGTTTCCACGGTATGCATCTGATGAAGTGAGCTGTAGCTCACGAAAGCTCATGCTGAAATAAATTGGTTAGTCTCTAAGGTGCCACAAGTACTCCTTTTCTTTTTGCGAATACAGACTAACACGGCTGCTACTCTGAAACCTAAAAGTTCTAAGACTCCATTCCTGGTCTATCCCCAGCAGAAAACCGTATATAGACAGACACACAGACCCTTTGTTTCTCTCCCTCCTCCCAGCTTTTGAAAGTATCTTGTCTCCTCATTGGTCATTTTGGTCAGGTGCCAGTGAGGTTATCTTTAGCTTCTTAACCCTTTACAGGTGAGAGGATTTTTTTTCTCTGGCCAGGAGGGATTTTAAAGGGGTTTACCGTTCCCTTTATATTTATGACAGAGTGTGAGGATGTGACCTTTCGCTTCCCAGCTTATGGCTGCCTCTGCTGCTTAGCCAAAGGCCTTAGCCTAAGAACAGGGCCTCAGACTGTCACAGTAAGAGAAGGCCCTTACACCGGCAGAGAGTGATTTTGATTCTTTCTTTTATACCTCTATAACTAGCCAAGTGATAAGAATACACCTAAATTCTTAGAGTAAAGGCCTTTACAGGCAGGCCTGAATATCTATATCCTAACAAATAGGATTTGTTCTTGTCCTCAGTGACACTAAAGTCTTAGTCACCATCATGTCAGTTCACTTGATTCTCCACAATAATGTTCAAACACAGTAAAATTTTGTACTGTACACTAGCCCCGTAGAATAGTTCCAGGTTCTTAGGAATTCAGGAATACAGCCACAAGGGAATTCTTTGAACACAGGATTGCACTATTTCAGAAATGCTATGGAACCTAAAAACATCTGGCATAATTCCTTTAATATTAAATCCAGTCATTGACACTGCAGTGGTGTGAAATTTGTAGATTCAGTTCAACCACAAGTAGACAACCCTGATCTACAAAGGTATTTAGGCTCCTAACTTCCATGGATGTGTGGATCTGGGCCACAAAATCCATCACCAAAATTGGCACCGATTGGTACTCTTACTTGCAGTCCTAGAGAGACCAAAATTAGAAAGGATTGGAAGCTGATCAACTTCTGAGCCTTACAAGTGATCTGTCAAGGTGGAGTTTGAATGGCATAGGCATGACCATATGAAAAACGCTTCAGTTGATCTGGTTTGTGTATAAATGGAGGACTTATTAGCCAAGATAGGGATGCAACACCATACGCTGGGTGTCTCTGAGCCTCTGACTGCCAGATGCTGAGACTGGATGATGGGGTGGATAACTCGATAATTGCCCTGTTCTGTTCACTCCCTCTAAAGCATCTGGCATTGGCTTCTGACAGAAGACAGGAAACTGGGCAAGATGGGCCATTGGTCTAACCCAGTATGGCTATTCTTATGGTCTACTTCAGTCTTGATCTAAGTCAAATAGACTGCCACCTTTTTCAAACACCAAATTCATTTGTCATGAAAGGCAGATATGTTTTCCTCCCACTCTTGTTAACATGTGCCCCTCTCCTTTTTCTCTTCTTTTTGCTCTCTCTGGCCTCTCAAGCCTATGTGTTTCATCTTTTCTGATTATATCTTTTATTTGTGTAATTCCCTCCCTCTGCCTGTGACCATCCCATTTTTCTGTGACTTTCTTCTTTCTTGCATCAGTCTTTTTGTTCCAGATGCATTACCACGGAACTCTGTGAATTTACACCTTAATGGAACACTCCCTGCTGTGCTGTCAACAAATGGGACTGACCACTAGTACAATCTGTGTAAATTTAATATCAAGTACTGGTTCCAGATGGACAAGCTCACTTATTTGATTGCTGTAGATTACCACAAAATGAAGGCGAATTATAGGTCTGGTACTTGTGTGTGAGTATTAGTAATAATATAGTGTCATGTATTAATAATACAGTGTTGTGCAACAAAGCAGTAGTTGAGGGCCCCTCTGTAGTTCTATTATGAAATCAAATTTTTGGATACTGGATGGCTCAGAATATTGGTAATGGGGTAAAACAGCTTTCTGGTCTGAGTTACTGCTTCAGGTAGGATGGTCTAAACACTGCTGTCTGATTTAGGGTGACCAGACAGCAAATGTGAAAAATCGGGACGGGGGTGGGGGACAATAGGAACCCATATAAGAAAAACACCCCAAAATCGGGACTGTCCCTATAAAATTGGGACATCTGGTCACCCTAGTCTGATGGCTATTTTGGCCTGCATGAGTGAGTTGCTGGTCTCAGTGTAATTCCTAGTGGAATGGTGAGCACGTTGTTGGCATTCCCAAGGGCTCACAGTGAGCACCCTTTTTGGCATTCCCGAAACTAATGATCAAATGAGCATGAAAATTGAACTGCCCTTTCTCTGCTTAAGGCCCCAATCCTGCTAGCTCCTCCATGTGGGCAGCCCTTGATGTAGGATCAGAGACCTACGATGAGGTCTGAATCAAACTGGAAGAGAAGCATGCAATGCTTCTGCCTCTTGTGGTGGAAGATTGAAAAATTCAGGTTCCATTGTTGTCATATATGTTTTATGAGCACTGAGTTCACTTTAGAAAATAAACCATGATTTCAGAGTTTGGAGTTTGTTGTGTTATTGTTTTCATTTTTGCTGCAATTTTAATGAGGTCTAGTTCTTGGTAAATAAGGTAAAATTTTAGGGCATTTTCTATTTCTTTTTCCTCCTACCAATTTTTTAAAAAATCTGGTAAATTTTAAACAGGGTGAAAGAAAGTTCTTGGAGTGCTTAAGATACTTGTATTGGCTGTATAAATGAGCAGAACCCTGCACGCTCAGACATTCATTTGCTAGAACCAGGTCTTAATGCCTTCCAGGAGGAAAATAGCCTGCAATACTATTATCTGGATTTATTAATAAAAGGTCTTTATTTCTTTTTCCACTTGTTTAAAAGGATTGATGACCACATCCCCAAAGGGTGGGGCAGCAACCATATTCCAGTGCTTGTTTTATATTTACTATGAAACAGTTTATCTCAAGAATTGTAGATACTGGTAGTTTCTTCGTCTTGTGGATTTTCTGATTTAAGTTATTTGATTTTCAGTGTGAATTAGAGTTCATTTTGTAGAAAAAAGTTAGATTGCTTTATAGTTTGCACACTGGCAAGTTCTGAATGTGCACATCACACAAATACAGTCTGGGTATGGAGACCATGTACATTGCTGACTGTGCACCTAATACTCCTGGGGGCATTCTGCACCAAAACAAATAATAATAAAAAAATTCTGTGCATAAAACTTTAAAATTCTGAAAATGTTATTGGTCAAAATCACACTACATAATCACCCCAGTTTCAATTATTTTGGTAATTTATTTTCAAAATAGCTGTCAGCAAGTATGTCTGTAATAATACGGGTTTCAGAGTAGCAGCCGCGTTAGTCTGTATTCGCAAAAAGAGAAGGAGGACTTGTGGCACCTTAGAGACTAACAAATTTATTTGAGCATAAGCTTTCGTGAGCTGCAGCTCACTTCATCGGATGCATTCAGACACACACCAAAAATATTCCCCTAGGAGTAGAGAGTTAAAAAAAACCTCTATGACAACCCAGTTCCTGCTTTTCTGCCCCCCCACCCGCCCCGTCCAGCCCAGCGGCCAGACACCCACAACCCCTCCCCCCGAGCCCAGACACAGTTCCCCCACTGATACACCCAACGCCCCCCAGAGCCCAGCCACATGGCCCCCCACGATACCTGCATCCCCCCTTACCCCAGACGCCTGCCCCATCCCCTCTCCTCTCCTCCAGAGCCCAGCCGTGGGTGCCCCCAGCCCAGAAACCTGCTCCTCGCCCCCCCCCCAGAGAGATCCCAGGGATCAAGAGGGAGGAACAGCCTGATGCTCATCCCAGGCTTGAGTGGGGTTTCCTGCATGCTGCTGTCTCCTTCCCTCAGGGCATGCTGGGAACTGCAGCTGCCAGGAACCCTCCAGCTCCCTCCTCAACCCCCTGGCAGTGTCTTCTGTGCGTGAGCTGGGCTCTGCCGGGTCCAGCAGCCCCTAGTGGCGGCCAGCAGCACTGCAGCCCATTTCTGTGGGGGAAAGGAAATTCTGTGCGCACGTTAATTTCTGCAAAATTCTGCATTGTACAGTGGTGCAGAGTTCCCTCCAGAAGTAATCTAAAAGGCACACATGCTCCACACTCATTATTTATCTTTTCCCGATAACATAAGTTTAACATTTTGGCTCCAAAATACCCTAATTTAACAAAGAACATTAAAACTAGAGCGTCGCACACTTTGAAGCTTTTGTCAGCCGAACTCATTGCACACACACCCCAGGGGCTCCGTGCATCCCTCCATTCTATCACACAAGCTCCCTGCGTGTCATTTTCCCATCCTCCTCTATTTCAGGGATTCAGTGTAACCCCTCATACCCCCATTCTTAAACTGGAAGCTCTATGAGTCCCCCATTTTCTCCTCTCCCAATGCCAAGGACCTCTTGTGTCCACCATTCTCTCCAGCCCCTCAATTTCCCCTTCCCCCTCACTACTCATTTCTTTTTCATTCAGTGTCAGCATGTTAAACTCAGCTTCCTCTCGCCATTTCCTTGGGGGGAAAACCCCTTCTGATGGCTGCTTTCTCCACTGCCACACCTCCTGGGGAAGAGCAGCCGATCAGGGAGCCTGTAGGAAGTAGGCAGCTTCCACCTCAGGGAATCAACACCGTTTTCACAGGAGGAAAGGAGGGAGCAGAAAGAGCCCAGCGAAACCCAGCTCTCTCCCATGTGCCACAGGGCAGCTACTTCTCTCCTGCGCCTCCCTGCAACACCTGGCCTGGGAAGGGAAAGAGGGGTGAAGAACCCTGAGAGTGGTGTCCCCCCAGCTTGCAGGGAGGAGAAGGGACCCCACTGTAGCCCCCTCAGACCTAAGAGTGAGATGTGAAGAGCAGAGGTGAGGTGGGGCAAAGGGCAGAACTGATGTGGGTGCAGAATTGATAGGGGATGGACAGATAGGCTGAGCTCATGGCAGCGAGCCAAAATAAATCACCTTAGTAAATATGGGAGAGTGGGCAACACAAATTGGCATGCACAAACACTGAGTGAGCGGGGTGGTGGTGGTATAAAAATCAAAAGATAGAGCAAAAACAGGGTCATCTTTGGCCCCAAATCATGAAAAGGCAATTGGGCAGGAGTGTAAGTGTCAGCTTAACAAGTAACTGGAGGGTACTGGACAAGCAGCTTTGAGTGCAGGGGCTGGGAGTAACCCCCCATGACCGTTATCTCTGGTTCCCATCATGGGCCACACTTCCCCTCTTCTACTCCCTACACATCCCCGCCACCTTACCAGATTGCTGCTGGTCCAGGAATCTCTCAGGTGCCCCTAGCTTGCTGCACACACATATCACATATGCTTCTTTCTTACATTGGGTATACAGTTCAGCCTACGGAAGCAACGGCATGTGACCCTCTAGTTATTAGATGCTTTGGATAAAATCCTGCCCTATGCTGAGCTGGAAGCCAGTACAGGGAATCTCTTCCCTACCCAGAATGTCCATACAGAAGCTAGGTATGGTTTCACCCATGTACTGTCTTGAGCACTAGGCTGGGAGAGAAGCTAAAGAACTGGTCTGTGCACCACAGCCCTTGGAGGGCATGGTTTGCCAAGCATTGCTAGGCACCCATCCTACCCAAATACATAGACAAATTAGAGTTGGCCAGAAAAAGGTATGTATTTTCTGGGATAAAAACATTTAAATGATTTTTTTAATGTTCTGTGCAAATTTTACACTCTTCAACAGAAAGTTTCAGTTTTCGAAAACCCCAAACTAACTGAAAAAATCTGATTTAAGTTTTCACTAAAACCCAGGAAATTTCAAAAGAAATAAAAATTTTCTGTGAAAATGTTCATTTAAAAAAGCCCCAAAGCAAAATAGTTTTTCTTTTCTTTTTTTTTTTAGGACTTTTGTGATGATGGTACCTATCACAGCATTATAAGGCCTATAAACCTGTACAAATTCTGCTATTACAGTTGCCATGCATGCAACCAATCTGATTCTGTGATCCTGCGGACAGTGGGGTGGGAGGAGGTATTGTTTCATATTCTCTGTGTATATATAAAGTCTGCTGCAGTTTCCACGGTATGCATCCGATGAAGTGAGCTGTAGCTCACGAAAGCTCATGCTCAAATAAATTGGTTAGTCTCTAAGGTGCCACAAGTACTCCTTTTCTTTTTGCGAATACAGACTAACACGGCTGTTACTCTGAAACTTGGTAAAATGAAGGAGTTGAAGGTACGCGCTGTTGGGTGACAACACTTTTGATTCCTTTGTTCTGTGGGTTTGTGTCAGGTATGTTATATGTGCAGCTACCGTTACTGTTTCACAGCCTAGTATATTGTGTATTAAACGACATAGAACTTGCTTATATTTTTTCTTTATCTAAGGTTTTAATCCTGTTCAGAAAAGCTTGTAGCCATTTTGCCATCCCTTCCAACTTTCAGTGTGTGGTTTCACCTACACCAAGGGATGCAGTAGGGGCAAAGGACATGGGGACAACATATGCAGAAGTCTTGTTTGGGATGGAAGGGCATGAGCTTCCTAAATCCCTTAGTAGTTTTGTGAACCTTTTCGTAGCGCTACTGCAGAGTTGTTCTGCCCCTTTCAGTCAGGCTGGTGTGTCTCCGTGGAGGAAAAAAGGGTCCACATACAATAGAATAAGGATTTGACCCTAAAAGATGCAAGTGGTGAGAAAGTCAACTGTACAGCAGTGCCCAGTGTTAGGTGAGTTCCTTACAACAGAATAAATAGTTGGCTCATTGTCTACTTGTTTCTCCTTTCTCACGGTACTGAGGGATACATTTTCCTCATTATTAGGTTATTGTTGATGAGGAAGAGCTAGGGAATAGAGATGGATTTGGGTATGAAAGTGATCAGGAATCTTCCTGAAGAGATGAGAATGGTCTGAAGTTCCACACTGTGGCAGGTGCTAACGGTTCTGCCTAGAAGCTCTCACAAGTAATGCTCTTGTTGTTGATGGCTCAGTTTTCCTGAGAAGTGCAGTTGGGGTAGGTCATGGTCTGGGAGGGAGAAGCAGCCTTTGGTATCTTGATCCCAGCCAGTAGAGATTAGGATCATGACCTTAATCCAGTGTTTAGCGGGGAGCCAGTCCAGTGACCGGAGCATCTGGAGTTGTGTATAGCAAGCATGCTGCTGTCATATTTTGGACCAGCTGGAGTTTTTAAAGGGCGCTTGTATTCATTCCGGGGTATAGTGTGTTACAGTAATTTATAAGCTCAGCTGATCATGAGGAAGAAAATTGTTAAGTTCAAGAGGCTTATAAAATCTTCAGAGTGGTAGGGGTTTTTTTTTTGTTTTTCTTTTTCTTTTTGGAGCTTCACAAGATCATGAGCAAACAAACTTAACAAGCTCTACAGGTAAACTACACATTTTAGCTAGGGACTATCGTCACTAGTTATGGCACTAGCCCTGGATTCAGGCTCTGCCCCAGATCTGCTTTGTGACCTTGGGCAAATCACTTAGTCACTTGATCTCGAGTCACTTTAAATCAATGGGAGTTAAGT